>NC_090937.1:1145570070-1146978288 GCF_040938575.1 Ambystoma mexicanum
GCTGAAAGACTTCACGTGCCGGAGGTGAGCAGGAGGTACGCCCAGAGGGCTGGGCGAGGGAAACCCACTTACCTCAGCGATTATGTTTTGGGACAGTTGGTTAATCAACCTGAGTAAGGGGATCCGGGTGGTTGACAATAAAGGGGTTTGGGCAAGTTGTGTTGTTAAGTAGAACAGTTTATGCGTTTGTGTGGCTTGCAGTGTGTGTTAAAAGTGTTTATATGTTCTCCCGAAAAAGGAGGAGTGTGGCACTGCCCGGTGATATAACACGCACGCGGTGGCGTGACGTTGCACACCGCCGCGTGCTGCATAAATAAACGGGGCGTTCCCAGCTGCATCAGAGCAACCGGGAAGCCCGAACTGACAAGACGTGTGTGTTTGTGTCTGTGCAGTACGGGGGCTTACGGGACCGCATGGGGGCCCTGACCGACCCCCAACACTCCCCCACCCGAGAGATCTGCTGTTTGGACAGGTGAACGCCTTTCAAATTTGTCTTTTTCCGTGTTGATCATAATTGAGCTTCCTGTATTTACGTTAGGCTGGGAACAGGGCTAAAGTCGAGGATACACGCTTACGCACAACACTCCCTGCTTTTGTTTAGCTAATAGAGGGCAACAGCAAACGCCGTTTTTTTTTAAATGCCGTTTTTTTTTAAACTGAACAATACATGCCTTATTCTAAAAGGCATGTGATTTAAAATGCTCAAAAAGCGGCAAGCGAATGTTTCATCAACGTTTATTCTGCCCCCATTACTTTGCAGGATGCAAAGTGATGTCTGTGTCCTATGATGGAACACATGTTAAGGTCAGTGAACATTTTTGTCCGATTTCCATTGCCCATAGAAACCCTACATAAAAAGGGCTGGCCAATAAATTGTCCAAACTGTCATTGGATGGGTGATCTGAGTGGGTTCTGCCAGCACATAAAAGCAAGCATGTATTGACAGAGCATGAACGTAATGACTGATAGTGCTTTTGCATCTCTCTAATGACGTTTGTTTGCATTAGGGAAAGAAGCAAATGTTCTTTTTAACTATAAATGACATCCTTATTAGCTGCATGAGTTCTGCATTAAGCAATCTCCCTTGTCCAGTATTTGCCCCTCCCCGTTCACTGTTAAAGCTATATATTCGAAAACTAACTTCTGCATTTGCATTATGTGCTAATGCCTACAGACCCTGTTAGTACAAAATAGCTTTGAAAAGTTTCTCAATATTGCACCCTCTCAAAACCACTTATTTACCCACCCGTTGACCACCCACTGACATGCTAATCCATGCAGCCATTCCCACCCACTACCTGCCCCTAATACACACTCCTCGGATCTCTTTGAGACAGCTCTATAAAGCAATAACATCAAACGTTATACTATATAGGGTTTGTCAGTATTATTTGAAAGCAGTCTTCTATTTATTTATTTATGTTAATTCTTGTTGAGGGCGCCACATAGCCGCAGGCCTCAGGGCGCACGCACATAACACACAACAAAACAGAAAGCAGCTTAGTAAAGAACAAGGAGAAATAGATCAGATTGTCAGGGGGAGTATCAAGAAGAATAGCAAAAAAGTACTAATCAGGAGATTGATTGAATAATATTGTCTTTAATTCCTTTTTAAAATACACAGTTGAAGGAATGGACCGAGGGATCAACAAGAGGGAGTTCCAAGCAGTAGGACCACGCACATTGAAGCTCAGTCCACCCACAGATAGCAGTCTAAACCAAGGCTGAACGAGTGTGAGCGGATTTTTAGATCTTGGAGAGCGAGTTGGGGTGTAAGCCTTAAATAGGGCTGAAAGATATTTGGGTGCTTTATCTAGCAGACACTTGTGTGTCAAAGTGAGGACCTTATAAGTCACTCTGTGTTTTATCAGCAACCGGTGCACATTTTGTCTTGCTTGTGTGATATGTGCACGTTTGGTCATGCCTGTAATGGCACGCCTGGCACCATTCTGGTTGACTTGAAGAGAAGGCAAAGCAGACTGGGTGCAACAACTCAGAAGGCTGTTACAATAGTCGAATCTTGAAGGTATGAGGGCCGTAGCCAGAATGGCAACATTCTTAGTTGACACATAGGGTCGGATATTACTGAGCAACCTATTGACAAGGCCACAGAAGCTGCGTATCCGAGCCACATGATGCTTCATAGTCAATTCCGAGTTGAATGTGACGCCCAGGTTTTTCACTTTCTTAACCACTGGGATAACGATCTTCAAAAGGGTGAAGCTAAGATACTCAGACGGAAAGATTTTGAGTTTGGGTGCAGAGGCCACAATAAGAAGCTCAGTATTAGTGGCATTAAGAGCCAAACACTTAACGTCATCCACTCATGGATGGCAGCATAGATCTTGTTCAGTTTGGCTTCAGTTTCATATTGTCCAGAAAGTTTGATGACCACATAGGTGTTTTCAGCATAATTAGTATACTGGGCACCCAGTTTGTCTAACAGTGCCAGAAATGGAAGAATATAAATATTAAAAAGAGATGGAGAAATACGGGAGCCCTGAGGCACCGCACATGTGATGGGAGAGGGTACGGAGTGGGCATCCCTACTGGCAACTCTGGCCCGTTGTGGCCCCAGGATCGAGGAGACGCATGAAGTGGCTAGCCTGGACAGTCAACCACAGATTGAAGACTTTCTGATGGTTAATGCTTTAATTGCCACTGTAAATGCGGTCATGATGTAATACAAATATATTAACCCAATTGTGTCTTCAGCCACTTGATTTATAAGCACTATGAGTCCTTGCATCTGTTCCTTGCATTGAGGTCTTGGCAAAAACCCATTTTTGAAAAGTCAGCAGTTCTGCTTTGCCGGTACTGACATTATATACTAAGTCACCAACACCAGTTCTTGCCATTTTATGGGCAGGTAGTACCTTTATGGCAGTGCCTGGCAAATGCCACTACCACGTACAACACTGTTGGCTTTGCAAATACTTGTTTGGTCTGACTGTAGCTCTCTGCCAGAACTCTTGAGGACACATATTGGATACATATTGGAGGGTTCCTTGATGCAGAAAAAGTATCTCGTGGTTAAAACGTTATAGTGACGGACATTGTGTAATAATGGGTAGAACTGTTTAATTTGGCGAGAGAGTTGGTACATGTTTTTAAGGTTGTATTTAATTTCTGTGATGACTGGTGCATTGATGTGTTTTTCACCTCTGTTTCGAATTACATTGTGTTCATTATTTTTGTTGTGAACACTATTATTACTAATTACTAAGGTTGCCTTTGTACAAGTGGTTAAGGAATCTGGCAATAATGGAATGGGAGCTTCATATACACTAAATGCATCATAGCAACCACTGGCCAGGCCCATTGGAGTTCCCTTGCAAATGAATACTTTTAGATTGTCATTTAGAAGCTCCCCGCCCCCAGGACAAATACGCACTCTACATTTGTGAAGCCCCACCTATTGGCTTTGCCAATGCTTGCTTTTAATGAAACGTTATTAAATGTTCATATTTACATAGATTGACTGATTCAATGATCAAGCAGTACCATGGGTATGCACTTGATATGGTGACACAGACACATGTGCCCCTAGGTTTGCTAAGCACATTTAAACATTTAGAATGCAGGCCTCGAGCACAACAGTGAAGCAATAATAGAACGGATCTAAGATCTCAACCCCCACCCCCTCATATACCAGGAGTCACTGAGAAGTGTGATGTACTACCTGGCCATTTTCTCCAGTATCTGTAGCATTCAGGGATCATCCTGGGAGTTGTTCCAGATATTCGGACCATTCTGACACAATGAGTGTTTGCCTATCATGGATAATGGAAGCCAGTTCCCTCAACCCATACATGTCAAGCAGCTTTGATTAGCATGCAACTTTCAATGGTGCTCAACTATTTACTCAGGCTGCTAGGGTCATACTAGAGCTCAAAATGGAGATATTATCATATTTTCATTTACAACATTCTAGGACAATCTTCCATCCTTTAGTTGCTGTGATAAAAGTTGTCATTATTAACTAGGGGAATTCAATTTATTGGCATTCGAAAAGATGAATGGTTGAGTTGGGCCTCTGTGACTACTGGTTGATCGGGGATCCACAAAGATATCTTACACCCATAAACATTAGTGAGTGCCCTAGATTCACTATAGAGTTGCACACGGCTTCCCCAGAAAGCTTTCATTGGCTAGCTACTAACCTACAAAATGCTTTTGATCCTACTATGTACCTTCCTCCAGCAGACATCCATATCCCCACAGGATCACTGTCAGTAACTTTCCCCGTAAATGTCTTCTTACTTAAGTCTCTGTATTGAGATGCTCCTCATTCTGCCCAGAGATGCCCTGCACCTTCATTCCTATTCCCCTAAACATTTCTGAAACCATTGGGAAGGCAGTAATCCTTCTAGCTTTTTTTGTTTCATTTTGGAGTATGAAGCTCACTTTTACCTGTAAGCAGGAAGAGCAGCGATGACAGGATTGTACACATTAAAACTATCCTTCCATACATGTCCTCTTATCTCTGCTCCAAGGTCCTGTTACTTCCAAACACAATGTGGATGAGAATAGCTTTATTTATTTCCTTATTTATTTTCTAATTTAGTTTCAGAGTGATACATTGCATACTCTTAACAATAATATGGAGGACAAATCATGGATTAATACAGTAAAATTAAACAGCACAGAATTAAATCAATTCATCAGTCTGTAAATGTAGAATACACAACCTAACCCATGTCTACCATACCTCTTTGTTTAAATATAACGCCATCCCCGAATTCATTTTGAGTCCTCTTTTTTCTCCCTTCTTTATTGGTGCCTCACAACCTTTCCACTTTGTTTTTATTTGGCTGTGGGCCACGAACCATACAGCTACCATTTTTGCTATTTGAACCTTTCTTAGTGCATGGTAGGATCATATCTTCCAACAAGATGACTTTGAAGGGCCCTGCCTGCTGTGGATTAACACGCCTTTGTATTTAACCATTATCCCTGCAGGAAAATCATAAAGGGTCCCTGACCCAGCCTGCAATGTTTTTGTCAGCCATCGTCCCATGATAGGACTCTGTGTACCAGTCCAAAACAAGTTTGATGCACCACTTATCAGCTTATTAAAAAATGTGTTTTCACTGCCAGTGGAATAGCTTGAAAATAAAATGAGCACTTTGACAATACCTATCTTTTATCAGAATGATATGTCCAACAAACAACCCATTTAGCCGTGGGTACAGCATCACCTCTTGGGTGCTGGACAGTTGGGTTTCCATCTTAATAGATCAAGCTCCTTTGCATTTTACGGATATCCTGCTGAAGTCCCAAGATGAGGGTATTATCAGTCTCCTGATGCTTTTGGTTCTCCCGAGATCGAAAAAAAGGACGCCTGTTATTCCCTGTTAATAAGTGTTTCCTGTGAACGTATGTCTGAGTTACTTTGGGAATATAAGTACATTACATATTGCGTCCATTCCCCCAGGCAACCAGAGCAAAGGACAGACAGAGCTATGGATTGGTGCTAACAGCTTTCTCTGTTTTATCTTAGTCCCCTGTTAGCCCTTTTGCCACTCGGTTCCACAAATATGACACAAATAAAGCTCACTAACAACCTTCAAATCAAACTCCTACAAAACACTCCATGAAAACAACTAATTGCATGCGCCTGCATTCTGCTCAACTGCCACTCTGCCCCTCCAAATGCGACTGAAATCAATGAACTAATTAGCACACACTGCACAGGCATATTCCTTCTTAGAGAGACATGGATGAGGCCTCACCACAACCTATTATCCCTGATATGCTTCCCCCACACTATCTCATTCAACACAGAGATCGCCCACACAAACAAGGTGGTGGCATTGCCATCACATTTATAAAGATGCACTCAAGCTTAGTCACCCCAAACCCCTGTACACTTTCTTTGAATCATTCTCTATCACCACAACCTTTTATCCCTTATATGCTTCACCCACTCTATCTCATTCATCACAGACAACACCCACACAAATAAGGTGGTGGCATTGCCATCATTTATAAAGATGCACTCAAACCTAGTAACCCAAAACCCCAGTACACTTTATTTGAATCACTCTCAATCACTTTCTCCCTGATCACAAGCACACCCCTTTCTCCTGCTTTACCCTCCTCTGACACACAATATCAATGTCCAAACTGATTGCACTGACTTCACAAACTGAGAACCACATATCCCCCTGCATCAATATCTACCTTGGTGACTACAACCCTGGTAGTTACCATCCAGACAGCAACCCCATAATGCACACTATCCTTACTCTACTCACCCCATATGATGTCACATAACTCATCACCCACCCCAAAAACATAGCTGGTAACACCCAAGAGCTTTTTTTAAAAAAAATTGTTTTTATTGATTTTCTTAAAAGAACAACGTACAACCAACACAATATACTGACAAACCCCCGATACCCCTTCCACTCCCTTGACACACCCTGATATAACTTTGACCGCCATTTTAAAACACAGGGCCTCATTAGGACCCAGGCGCTAAGTGTTTAACGGCGCCGTAAAAGGCTGTGGCGCCGTTAAACACTTAGCGCCTAATTACAAGGTCCCTTTGCGGGACCCGACCTTAACGCCTGGTTTTTCCAGGCGTTAAGTACGGGACCCGCAAAGGGACCTTGGTGCTAAGTACGGTGCCGCAATTTGCGACACCGTACTTAGCGCCTTCACCATTAACATGGAGCCCTATGGGGCAACATGGCAATGGTGAAGGGGCAATGGTGGATGGCGGAATTAGCGCCACCACACACCTTGGATTGTGGCGCTAATTCCGCCATCCACCATGCCGGACTCCGGCATGGACCATGGTGCTAATAGCACCATGGTCCAGCGCCGGAGTCGTAATGAGGCCCACAGTCTGCATTGATCATTGTTATTATTATTACCACTGAACAGTCATCGCAATCCTCCAGCATCACTCGTCCCGTGACCAGCATCAATCGGTTGACCCCCGGGCAGGTCGCCAAGGTCTTTCATCCAGTGCCACCCACCAAGGACCCAGTATCTTCAATAGCAGGTTGTTGACACCCAAGAGCTTTTGATTTCAAGGGAAATCATGCCTCTGTGGAAATTTGAATCTGGGCTTCGTGGTCTGACCACTTTGCAATCCCCTTCACACTAATTTTTCCACACAACATTCCCCCACCTGCCACACGCCCGCCTTGCCATCCGGTCAGACAGGCCAAACACATTACAGACACACTCCCACTCCTGACACCAAAAAAGGGCCAGCACATAAAGGAACAGAGTAGACTGGTGACTCACTGCTATTACCTGCATGCAGACATAGCAGGATATGCTAAAATAAAATTAAAATATAAACAAGGAAATTCAAGTCATTTGAATTTAAAACAATTTCCCCTTTTTGACCACAATGGTCACTATCAATTCGACCTCATGAAGAGCAACGCCTTACAGGCGAAACACGTGCGGTTTGAAAGGTTTGAAAAGAGAAATAAAAAGAGGTTTGAAAAGTTTGAAAATTGAACTAAAAATACGTTTTGGAAATACAAGACAAAAAGAGGTTTGAATACAAAACTCAAAAGAGGTCTAAAAAGTTTGAAAACGGAACTCTAAATACATATTGGAAATATATGACAAGAAGTTTGAAAATGGAACTCAAAACAAGTTTTGGAAATGTATGATAATACAGAACATATGGGTTACGAATTGTGACGTTTGACAAGTTTGAAAAAGCAGCTTAAAATTTGTTTTGGAAATATATGGCTAACAAAACCTGGAAACAAGTTTTTGGAATATGAGAAACAAAATTAAAGTTTGAAACTGTGATCTGATTCAATTGTAAAACATTAAAACTTAGAATAATCTCATTGGTTTGTTCAAAATCATTTCTTAGGCACACGAAATCTAAAGATTGCAATCTAAATACTTTACTGACACAGCCTTAGCACCACTCCTACCACCACTCTCCGCCCCACACACCCATCGCTCCATTCTCCTCAACTATTACAACACCATCATTACGCTGGCGATTGAAAAAATTCTACCTTTCAAATCACAAAAAACCTGCAACTTCCTGCATAAACCATGGTTACAATTCCCTCCTCTCTATCAAGGTGGAAACCACATGCCCAAAAAGAGCATGGCTGAAGAAACCAGGCCCTCCACCAGGACACCCTTCAAACACTGCCTCAAAACATACAAAACAGGCATTTGCAATGCCAAATCCACCAACTACGTGCAATAACTCCAATCTGCTATCAATTGTATACAAAAACTAATCAACATTGTCAAATCCCTCGCCAAACCACAATCCAAACCTTCCACATCCCCTCCAGTTAATGGACTACTTCAACATGGAAATACACAACATAAGGTGAGCCCTCCCCTCTGCTCTCCCACCCCCACACCCAAACTTTCCAACACATTAGATACCTAACACCCCATCAACACAGACAAACTCATCTCCTTTAGCACCAAAAAAACCCTGCACACTTCTCGATGACACATGTCCACCTGAATCCTCATCCATTTGCATCACCAGCCTCACTCTGCACTGACCAATATCAACTCCTCTCTCTCAAATGCTACTATGTGTACTCAAAACTGGAAAAATCTCACCGATGCTCAAAAAATCATCTCTCGAACCCACGCTCCCTGAAAAGTACTGCCCCATTAACATCCTATCATTCCTCTCCAGAATCATGGAACGATTTGTCACTAGCCAACTGCAACAACACATCACCACAAACAATACTGTACAAGGTTGAAAGACTTGGCGGAAGCGGCCTCTGTGATATTTCCCTGTGCCTGAGATTGGTGTGCCTTGACACTTCATCTTGTTGCGCTGGAGTTGAGAGGTTCTTTCCTTTCCATCTGTGAGTAGCAGCGAGGGAGGAACTACAGGCGAGGAGCTGAATGCTGCTAGCTGTAAGCAATGGCTGGTGTAAACTGGTGGCTCATAAACTGGTAGATGATTAAAGCTGGTGTAAGCTGTTAGGGAGAATTCTCCAGAATGGCAAATTTCCCTTACCTATGGAGCCCCTCAGCAGCTTTGCTAGATTTCTAGGATACATTTTTTTCACCTGGTAAGAGTGTGAGCTTTTTTTTCCCACTCTTACATGTGTTTTGCTGTGTGTGTTTAACATTTTTGTGTTCATAGACTGTGGAGCTTCACCTACTCCATAGGCATGGTCTTTTTACTGAGTGTCACAAAGCACCTTTAGTGCAGTGAAACAGGGTTGTCTTTTTCAGACTTCCCACTTTAAACTCCATATTCTGGGACTGACTACTGTCTCCCAGAACATGAAAAGTTGCCATTGACTTTATTAGTCTTTTTAAATTCACAGACCCAGTACAAACTATCTTACATAGAGTACTGGAAAGGGTTAATAGATATCCCTTTTTGGCTGTCTCTCATGGAACATTATTTAGTTCCCCTTTCTTTAAGATTTGGCTGGTGGCCGTGGTATCTAACCTATTTTTCCTACCATGGTCGATGTAAATAGCCTTGGCACTGTTTTAGGTGAAGTTAGTAGCCTCGAAATTAAATCCGCTGGAAACCATTTCCTTTTATTTGGTTCCTACTGGGTTTATTCACAATTTCTTTTTGTAAAGGTCTTCCTCGTGTTTTACTCTGCGCACCAAACCAGGGTTGTTTCCTTTGGTGGGCTTCTGCACAGGCTCCTGAATGTCTGAGGGGGACAGGATGTGAGGGAGGGGTTTGAGACTCTCTTCACAGGGTCTCCTTGGAGACCCATGTGGCACTCTGTATGATTGGCTGTGGTGACTGTCCCCCCGGGACAGCCACCCTGCTGTGTGATTGACAGCCAGGCTGTGTGAATGGGGGAAAACTGCATAAAAAGCAGGTCTCTGGGGCTTGGAAGGCAGAGTCGCCACTGGATCGAGAGAACTGAAGAGAAGCTGAAAGAAGAGGACCTCTACCATGACTGAAACTACCGGTGAAGCCCTGCTGCACGTCCGAATCTCCAAACTTTGACGACAGAGAAGATCTGCAAGGAATCTTCTACCCTTGAGCTGGTGAGACCAACCAGTTCCCCAAACACCAAGCAAGGCTTCCCTCCCCTGGTTGAATTTGCTGTGCATCGCTGCAGTGAACCGGATAGCCAGGAGGCTCAGACCCTGTTTGGGTTTTAAGGAGCGCACCTTTTGTCCGTTGCTTTGCTCTGCTGCTGGTTTCTTCCCTGGGCAGTGCAGGACCCTCCAGTCTTCCTTTTTTGTGTCAGTCCGACAGTTGCTTCAGGAACCGTGAGCCGACAGGATCCGCCAGGAACTTTTGCCTCAGCTACAGCATTCTTATTCTTCTAAGAAACTGTTCAAACCCGGTTGTTCGTTCCGTCCGACCGTGTTCAAAGTGTTTGAAATCTTTCACCTATCTGAGGCCTTGTCCTTCTCTACTCTTTTAAGTAACTTTTCTTCCGGCCAACTTCGTTTCGAACTCTTGACAAAGACTTAACCGCAAACTACTCTGAACTGTGTGATCCTCCGCAAAGACCCTGTACCATTAACATTGGTCCAGGCCTATTGATTTGAATCCTCATTGTAGCAAGCTTTTTCTAGATTTCCCTGTCTACTTACTTGTTGGTGCTGCTTAATTTTGTATAACCTTGTCTTTCCCACCCTTTTAAATTGCTGGAGTGCCATTTTGCTCACACTTCATTTTGAGCCTAACTTGTCCAGAATTGATTGGGGGTTGTAGAATATATTAAGAGTGTGATTTTTCTGCTGCTTTACTTAGTGAATTGTTTTACAACTGATGTGTAAATAGATATATAGGGCCTCATTCCGAGCCATGCCGGTAAGTATCGGTACTTTCCGGCATGGCTTAAAGTACGACAGTGTGCTGGTTGAAGACCAAAAATTTCGGCCCATTCCGAGCCCTCAGACACGCGCTTTCCGCCATGCCAGAAAAGGACCGCGCAGCCTGCCGCAAAACCCCCTGAAAAACCCCTACCGGCATGCAGCGACACGTAAAGTACAACACCGCCCTGTAAGCATTAGCGTCAGTGCATAACGGTGACCGTAATTTACGGAGACCGTAAATTACAGTCACCGAAAAAAAAGGAACTGGAAATTACAACATCACACAGGAACGGGAAGGAGAGCGGCGGCCATCTTTAAAAACACAATCCATTGCCATCCGCAGCTGGCAGCAGCCCTATGAGGAAACTAAAGTTGGGAACCGGATCAGGCACCGCAGGACATGCCGAAAGCACCAAAAAGGGTGGCGGATCGCATCCGCAAGCAGAGATTCTGCCCCGATGAACTCCAGGCCATGGTGGACTACCTGGCAGAGCATGCCGATGTAATCTTCAGCAGCGACATGCGGAGGGAGTCGACCCTCCGCAAGAAGACCATCTGGGCGGAACTGGCACAGAGGGTGAGCGCTGTTGGCAACACCCCCGCACCCCAGAGACTGCCGCAAGCGGTGGGATGACCTGCGGGTGCGGGGCCTCCTCTCCAGCAACCGCAGCCAGGCCCTGCAGGCGGGAGGTGGCCCAAGTACAGCAGTCCAACTTGAGCCGTGAGAGGAGACCTGTGCAGAGCTCATTGGCACTGAATCAATTGAGGGTGTGGGGACCATGGAGTGCGGGGGAAAGACTTCTGGAGAAGGAGGTGAGTGTTGACAGTGTACACTGGCAATGTCCATTGCATGATGTAAACTGACCCAGGGGCCATCGAAGGCACCCTCTCGTGTTGCCCCCCATCCAACGCATCCCCCCCATCCAACAAATTCTGAGGCAAGTGCCGCCTAATGCTGGCCCAAGTGCGAGTACATAACGCACATGAACCATAGTGCATTGACTTGCACAGCCCATCATGCACACTGTCCAGTGTGGTAGGCATAGTACTAGCCAAAATGTACATGACCAGGGCACAACGAGTCACTCCCAAACATGTGTATATGCCATCACCATGCACATGTACCACTGCCATAGCTACCCCCCAAACAGAACAAACCGTAAATGACCAAAATGTCCATGCAAACATGTATGCAAATAGGACATTGCACATACACTAATGTTGTCCCTCTCTTCTACCTCCACAGGCACAGACCATGACAGCACAGAGCCCCAGGGAAGCCGGCCAAGCACCTCCGCGGGTACTGCCAAGGTCAGGCTGAAGCCAGCAGCAAAAAAAAACACCCCCCAGCCTACGGAAAGGCCACTTGAAGCTGGCAGACCAGCAACCCACACAGCATCTGCGGCAGCAACTGTGGAAACCCCTAGCTCGGCACAGTCGAGCGTCTCAGGGGAGGCTGCTGCCACCTCACCGGATGAGTGGGAGCCCAGCCCGCCACCCATCTGGGGGCCCATGTCGGAGGACAACCAAGACAGTATGCACAGCACAGAGCCATGCCTCGTGGCCCTGGCATCATGCAGTGACTCTGGGGATGCACCGTCACCTGTGCACAGACTGGAACTTGACCCGCAGGGGTATGACGCCGTTCCCCCCAGTCCACCCATACCACCCCCTGCAGAGCATACTGGTGCAAGTGGATCCACAGATGGTCTCCCTTCACTTGACCAGCACCGAGTGCACCAGTTGACTGATCTAATTGAGAACTACATTGAGGACAATCACCAGGCCTGGGCAGAACTGCATGGAGAACTTAACCAAATGCGGCAGTCCCTCACCGACTGCACCACCAGATTGTGCGACTCTTTGACGGACAGCACGACCCGGCTATGCAATGTCTTCAATCGCATAGCAAATGCCCTTGAGGCAGGGCATAAAAAAATACCAAGCCACAGCAGGAGGACACGGCCGCGACCAGTGAGGCCACGCAATGCAGCCCGGAGAGACGCACTTGGCGTTCCTTGCGTCAACGGGATTTGCCTCCACCAGACACGGGGGGCAAGAGACATTAGTCGTTCCTGCCACATGTGGGTCCCACATCCTACATGGGACGACTGCTCTGGAGTTTGGGGGAGGGGGGAGGAGGGTGATGGTGTGTTCTGGGGTTGGGGGAGGTTGGAGGGGGGTGATGGTGTGTTCTGGAGTTGGGGGGTGGGGGGAGGGGGCATGGGCAGTTGCTGATGTAAGCACTTTTTTTTTATTTATCACAATACACAATTGGTGTTGCAAACTTCAACCGTTGTGGACATTCATCATTGCACATTTGTTCATTGACTACTGCCAGTGCATGGTGTACAAGTATGCACGAGTCTGTTGCCCTGTGTGCCCATGTCATGACACCCTCTACTGACTTGTGTCCTGGAGACCTTGTCCACTGTAAGTACAGAGCATTACATGTCCCTCAAGTGCACAGCCTCAATGAACCCTTGTTGGCACTACACCCTCCACCTTCACCGCATTGTCGTGTGGTTGTAGCAGTACCATGTCAGGGGTGATAGCCGCTCACGTAGGGATGCACTTTTTGCCCATCTGCACATATGGCATGGGCCCATTCGACACCAGATATCAGTGGAGTGGTCAGCCACCAGTCCTGGTTCGCCGGCACATATGTGCATCACGCAAGCCTGGTGACTGCTTCATCTACACGCTCATTGGGTATGGCCATAGTCTGGTTGCCACATGGGACTGTTCAGGGGGTTCATGACAGGGGTCATGTGGCTTGCTGTCATGGGACAGCCAACAACAGCTGCATGTGTCGCCAAATGAGGTGGGTGTGTGGACTGTCATGGTGGAGAACAGTACTTGGCTGTCATGGCAGGGTTTCAATGATGGCCATCTGGACATGTCCATGGATGTATTGGGCACGATCAGGGACACAAATATGTGTCCGATGCAATGTAATGCAGTGGGGTGTTGTGTCTACATGATGGTCCGTGAACGATGGTGTGGACATCTTGGGGTACATGTTTCTTTGTTGCATGCTGCTGTCCTGATGTCGGATCATTGTGGTGCTGTGCACTGTGTACATTCTTATTTGGGTGTGATGGCTGTAGTCTGTGGATCATGGTCATCATCCTGCTCTGATCCATTCTATGGTGATTCCCAACACTCCTATGGGGGTGCAATGCCAGTGACGTGGTATCGTACCCCTGCTGCCCTCCGTGAATTCCACTCCCAGGGATGGGTCTCCAATGTGGTGCCAGGCTGGGGGATGCCACATTGTGCATGTGCAGTGTGTCCTCCGATATGCGCTTACGGTTGTGGTGTCTGCCAATGTGTGGTGCTGGTGTAGTGTGCTTAGCCCTTGTCAGTTGGTGGAGATGTAGTGTGATGTGGGTGCCTTATTCTGGCAAAGTGGGAATCTGTTCATATGTGCCGTTGCACTGGTTCTGTGGCAGGTTTGTTGTCGGGCCCACCCATGTGTGCGGTTCTTGGTAGCGTTGGATTCCATCTGCACGTAGGGGGAGTGGTATTGTTTGCAGTTGCTGTCCGCAACGTGCATGCCAGGCTGGTCCACATACGACCTGTGGGTGCTGTCAGGGGCACCATTGTCATTTGGCATGCCTCCATTTGCATTAGGTCCAGCTTTACTGTTGTGTATCTCATGGGTGGTCCATGTTGGGGATTGGTGGACCCTTGTGTGCTTGGGGAGGTGTAACGGCACTTGTATATGTGGCCAAATAATGGACGGTTGTGACATGCCACTGTGTGCTGGTGGGTGCCTTTGGCATGGGTGTGGGGCACAGGCAACACCATCACGTGTGCCGGGTTGGCACTGTACATTTGTATGGTGCTCGCTTTTCTTGTGTCTGTGGCGCAATATGGTGGTGACGGTGTCACAGTCTAGGTGGTCAGGGTTGTCTATCTGGTAGGACTGATCCTAGAGCGGCCGGACATGCTGTGTGTGCATGGGGGCTGCTGGGGTGGTAATGGATGTTGCACTGGTGCTCCATGCAGGGCCTGTCTCCCCCCTCCTTCTACCCATGTGTCTCCTCAGTGGGGGGGCGTAGTGTTGTTGCAGGGGTTTGTGTGGTTGTGGCCTTGCTGTCCGATTGGTGTCATCTTGGTGTGCGAGGGGGGTGGTGTGTGGGTGTGTTCCTTTTCTGCTGTGGCAGACTCCTGGCCTCCGTCTGTGTTGCTTGTGTGCACCTGTGGCTCTGGGTCCCACTGCTCAGGGTTCTTTACTCCTTCTCTGAGATGCCTGTATGTACTCCATGCCGGTAAGGTACTTTATGGCCTTGGGGAGGCCGTAATTTACGTGTGCTCCTTACTTGAGATCAGCTCCGGTTTACACCATGCCGTTAATTTCGGCATGGTGGGGCGCGCGCATGACCCAAGAACGTAAATTACAGCATTTTAGTTTACGGTGCCGTAATTTACGGTCTGAGGGGTCGGAATGGCATGGAGCTAAAACCATGCCGGTAAATCATTACCGGCATGGTTTGTACCTTAACTCCATGCTCGGAATGACCCCCATATTCTTTTACTCAGAAACCTTGGGCCTCATTCCGACTTTGGAGGTAACCATGCCGCTATCTGCAGCATGGCTGCCCCCAAAATCGTTCCGACTCCGGCCTGGTGAATGGAGTAATTACCGGTCCATTCTGAGGTCAGAGGGACCGGTAATAACCCATTCATCGGGGCCATTCCCCATTCCCATTTGAGATCCCATAGGGCTCAATGGGAAGGGGGAAGGCGGCAATAACGGTACCGCAAATTGCGGTACCGTTATTGACCCCGGTGTCCCTTTGCGGGTCCAGTCCTTAACGCCTGCTAAAAGCAGGCATTAAGGAAGGACCCGCAAAGGGAACTCGTAGTAGGGCGCAAAGGGATTACCGGCACTGGTGTCATTACCGGTGCCCGGTATCCCTTTGTGCCCTACTTGTAATGAGGTCCCTTGAGTCATTGTTTGTTTGAACCATAGTAATTGCTGTCCTTTGTGTAACTATTGATATTGCTCACTTTACTCTTGAGATAAGTCTGGCTGCTCAGCCATCGCTACCACTTTACTGTGTAGTACAGGCTTGTACCAAAGGTGAATCTGTACTTTCATGTGTAGTCTTATTGCAGAATCATATGCAGTTCCCAAAGGGTACTGCATATGATTCTGCCTAACACTGGTGTACAGCGGTGAGGATCAAGTATAGTGATCACACTTAGAGTGCTGCTATTACCTTGGATCAACTAACCACAAGGCTAAACATCACTAAAAAGCAATTTTAATCATGTCTGATATGGAAAGCTACAGTCAGGAGACCCTCCTTAGTTACACTTTGGGCCTCATTACACGGTAGGAGGTAACCATGCTGCTATTAGTGGCATGGCTACTCCCTTACCGCATACCGGGTCCGGGTAGGCGGTATGGGGACTTACAGGGTTATTCCGACCCTGGAGGACCCGGTAAATCCCCATGCCAAATACCATTCCCCATTCCCATTCGAGCCCACATAGGGCTCAATGGGAATGGGGAAGGAGCTAATAACGGTACCGCAATTTGCAGGTACCGTTATTAGCTCTGAAGTCCCTTAGCGGGTTCCGTCCTTAACGCCTGGTCAGACCAGGCGTTAAGGACGGGACCCGCTGAGGGACCTCGTAGTAGGGTGCTAAGGGATTACCAGCACCAGTGACCTTACCGGTATCGGTAATCCCTTAGCACCTACCGTGTAACGAGGCCCTATGGATTATCTGAAAAATCTGTGTAGAGAAAGGAATCTCTCTGTGAAAGGCAAAAGGTCAGAATTAATTGAAAGTATGTTAGAGAAACAAAGTCTGGGGGGTGGATCTGAAATACCTGTCCCTCCAGAAAATGTGGAAAATGATGAGGATGATAATGTGTCTGTTATTATGGATGAGTTAGATGAGGCAGATGTGTCTCACAATGTAGGCCTTACTGCTACTCTACCTGCTCAGCAACCTCAACCTTTGTCCACTGGGACCCCATCAGGTCCTAAACTCAGTCCTGAATTCATTGCTCTAGAAAAGATGAGGCTTGAATTGGAATTCAAATTTATAAATGCTCAAACTGAAAAAAGCATCAAGAATTTAAGCACAGAGAAATGGAGATAAACCATGCCTTAGAAATGAAAAAGTTGTCTATTGAAAATGCTTCTCTCTCAGAGTCTTCTAGGTCTTCCAGCCCTAGGAGACCCTGTATGCCTATGCCTATGCTATGTGTGAGGCTAAGATTGATATTTTGGATTGGTTGGCAATGTTTGAATATAACCATGGGATTCCAGACAATCAGGGAATCACTTGCTTCCTTGGCTCTTCTCTAGGCTAACCACTGTTGCATCATATGTTGTGATGGAGTTGGGCGAGGTTTATAGGATGGATTATGAGTGTATGAAGCTAGCTTTAATTGCTAGATTTGGGAATACCCCTTCCCAGTACCTTAAAAGGTTTAGGACCCTCAAAAAGCATGATGGTACCAATTGGGCTACCTGGGTATGTGAATGTTTGAAAAACTTAGATGGTTGGGTTAAGGGTTACAGAATGAACACTTATGAAGGTATGAGAAATCGTGTTATGTCGAAGTCAATTTATGATGCCTGCTCTCCTGAGCTCAGACATCACTTGGCTGATTCTAAGGAGATAGATCCAAATAAGTTAGTTAAGGCTGCTGACTTGTGAGTTGCCAACAGGGCTACTCACAAGGATTCTGGGGCAACTCAGAAGAAGGATGAGGGAAAGCAGCCAAAGAAAGATAACAAGGAGAATGTGAATACCTCCAATCAAAAAGAGGGCCCCAAACAAAACAATAAGGGTAAGCCACAAGGGAAACCGAATCAGGCTAGTGTACCATCTGGACCCAAACCAGATGGAGGTCAGAACAAACTCCCATTCATCAAAACATTTGGGAAATGTTATATTTGTGGGTCAACTGACCATGTGGAAGGGGATCCCAGGTGTAAGGGTAAACCTTCAGGGGTCCACACTGTCTCCTTAGGTTTCTCCCCAGAGGAAGAAGTACCTATGGCAAGTGGAAACTTTCACCTACTTGCTGATGAACCCATGAGAGTCCCAGCTAGTGTTTCTTTAGTGTCCCTGTGTTTGTGGGAGCAACAGAATTTAGATGTCTATAATTCTATCCCAGATAATACTAAAGAGTATTATAAAGATAGTGTTCTTGTGAATGGCCAGGAGACTCCTGCCATCAGGGACACTGGAGCCAGCATAACTGTGGTTGATTAATCATTTTTCAAGGTAGAGGATTTTGCTAAGGCACCCAAATGCCTAACCAAGTTAGCTGGAGGCCCTGTGCAAATGCTTCCCCAGTTACCAGCTCCCATCCAGTGTAATGATATAACTGTCAAGATACCTTTTAGTGTGCAGAGTGAAGTGCCTGGGAGGGTCCTGTTGGGTCATGACCTGAAAACTCTTGGAGTTGTGTATAGTAACCGCAGGCCTCCCAGTAACAGGAAACAGGAAATCATAGGCCTGCAAGGGAGATGACCTTGAGAGGCTCTCCAGGGGAATTGATAGAGGAAACTATCACCCCCACCCCACTGGAGTTGCTCACTGCTCTTTCAGGAAAGAAAGAGGCAAAGGGAAAACCCAAGACCTCCAAGAAGAAAGCAGATAGCACTCCTGTGGTACCAACAAGGACACCCCAAGACTGTCCAAAGTCACACATGTGACTACTGCGCCTGCTGAGGCTGGGTGTGAGGTACAACCCTTTGTGGTTGATCCAGTTTCTGAAGAGTCAGATCTGGAAGAAGACATAACTTTAGTTGGACATCTGGATCCTGTTCACCATCCTGAGCTGCAGTCTTTACTGGCAGAAAGTGGACCCAAAAGGGCAGACTTCAGCAGAGGACAAAGAGAGTGTCTTACTCTAGAAGGACTTCGCCTACAGGCAGCTTCTCAGCTCGATGGGCAAGAGCCTGGGAAGCATAGGTTGCACATGGAAGATGGCCTCTTCTATAGTGAACCGAATGAGTCTATCTGAAAGGGATTTCAATCAGGCACTCACCCAGGTCTCGCCTAGCATGTAGCGCGCGATGAAACCCTTATTTATTTTTGTCTATAAGTTCAATATTCTGAATGATATACCACTCATATCACACCCATCTCAAAATACCCCCCCAGGTCACACTGAACCAGGAATCAGGCTAGTTTGTAAAGGTAAAGATGTATTTATTTATTTAATACTCAAATCACACATAAGTTTAATATATATATGGGGCAGCGATCACCCAAAGGGTGACAATACAACTCAAAAATAAGCAAAGCAATTGAATTTGCTTATACTAATGCAGAATATAAACACAGGAAAAAGAACAGTTTTGATTGGTGCACAAATGGCGTTTAGGTTAATAGTTTCCCCTGCAAAGTTTTTTTTAAATACAAATGAGCAATCCTACACCAATGTGAGTAACCAGCAGGTATTCAGGAATGAAAGACAAGTTCTAGAGTTTACAGGCAATCTTCCCTCCCCAAACAAGAGATGAAAACCATTTTGGCAAATGAGACTTTAAACTGACAGGTGAGATTGGCTTTGTAAAATAATGCAACAGGGTGCAACAATGCTTAAATGGAGAAAAGTTCTAATAAAAGCAACACTACACAAGTCCTAACACACATGAGCTAAAATATCACAACAGTACACACTTTAAATCAGAATGGGAGAGATGAAGCACTTTGAAATGGGCAAGCGTTTTTGCAAAGTAGGCGCGAAAATGAAAACGGAAATTCGGTTTTAAAAAATGACAGATAGGTGTTCTTATACTATATTAATGACTATGAAAAAGAAGAGACCACACATGAATCTTCACAGGTACGTGGCCAGCGCAACCATTCACGTGATGGGTCCTCAATTTCTTCTGGGATTTACTTTAGTTACTTGAAATCACTAAGTAGTTATGGTTTTGTAACACAGATGAGAAAATCAGCGCAAGAAGGATTCTAACAATACTAAGGTTCTGAATTAAAGATGGGTTGGGTTGAGATAGGGATAATACAGTACAGACATGCTATGGGTTGCTGTTCTTCCTGTTACACTTACGGTCCTTTATAATTAAATTGGACCGTCGGCTCTGGTCATTGGGTGGATCAGGTCTAACGGCAGCAGGGCACCTCTGGAGGAATTCGGATCAGCAACACGGTTTTGGTCAATTTTGGACTGCACCTCAGGCTGGATTAGGATGGGCCCTTCTGGTTACTGGACGCGGTAGATAGCAGGATGCAAGTTTCAGCGGGCAAGCCTTAATGGTAGCAAGCCAAGCTAAATCAGAATTATTCTTTTAAGTTCTGGAGGTTTGCAATTGGCTCAAGCTAGCAAACTTTCAGGAATGCCAAGTCTGGATTCTGCAAAGAAATATGGATCTTCAAAGAATTCTGGAGTCAGCTACAAGATGAAGAGTTCTGGAATAAGGTGCTGCAAGGACATCTGGATGGGTTCTGGAAGCAGTCTGTACTGCAATCAGTGTGTCTCTATGTGTAGTAAAACTCCTATATTTATCCATTACAAATTTTATGACGTGGGCAGAACTTCAAAAACACACCCCCATGTCTGTGAGTGGCTACAGGCATGTGCTTTGTCCTGGTGGGCAGTCCGAACAGAGTTGTCATCATTATCACAGGATTTAGGCACTCCCACCTCGATTTTTACCAAAACATAACTCTTGCACACATGTACATTTCTAACATTGTGTACCCTAATAACATTGGACACATATATTTCATATTTGATTGTCTACATCCACATTCAATCCCAATCTTTGTGCGAGCTGTCTTTCTCATTCTACAGATTTTTATCAATTTTCAACATAGCGGTTTGGATTAATCATTTCTAATTCGATACATGTCTGGGCGCTGATCAGTAGATCACGTATATACAATTTTAAGCTTGCAACATTGATAGTTTTGCCACAATCAGTGTTTTAGTCTATCTTTGGTTCCTTATATAGTAAGAATTCCTACCAAATCTTCAACTGTCTAGCATGAGTTCAGATGTATACATTTGAATTTTTCACTTGTCTACTTATTTTGGTAGCCATGTTAAATGTCATAAAGTTCTCAGGCAAAAACAAGTAATTTCCATTCAAAATCATGGCCAAGTTTTTTTTCTTGCTTCCCAAGTGAGCAAATGGCCAATCCTTTGAAGTTCACTGAGAAACCTCGTCCACATCCTGCCCCTCCTTTAGGAGGCTGGGTGTCCGAGCCTTCCTTTGTCCTTGGGTCAGCCAGCAGACGAATGTCTGAGGCACTCTTTGTTTTCATTATGCGGGAACCATTAAGCAGCCATTAAGCCTTCCTGTAGCAACTGAGTGTCAAGGTGAAATGTGAATCTTCCCAGGCTGAACTGTCAGATCAGAATTAAATAGTTGAGTCGCTCTAGACTGGGTCCCTAAACATTAAAGCATTTTCAGTTCACATATAAAATACAAGCACAATTCATAAGGAATTTGGACATTTTAATCAGGAAACAGAAATACATTTAAACTGGGTTTGACAGCTAATTTTCTGCTGCAGCTGTCAGACAGGGAGGCCTGGATTCCTCTGACTGCCTGGAGAATCCTGTTATAGTTACAGGCCAGAGGCATACTTGCAGGCCCTCTTTCTGTGTTGTTCATTGGGATAGATGGAAGAGACAATCAGGAGTAGCATGGGTTAAGGCTCTGAGAACCCAGAGTATGTCATCAGGGAAACCCCATCATCCAATCACAGCCAAGAGAACTTCCTGCTTCCCCCAACTTGGACAAAAATTCCCAGCACAAAGTAAGCAGAGCGGTCTAGTCTCTGGGCGTGGTTGCCTATATAAACCACACCCAGGGATCAACACGCGCTTCGTGTGAATTCTGTATCACACGCTTACCCAGACCTCTCTGCTTACCTGCAGTCCTGTGTGGACTTCTCCGCTTACCTGCAGTCCCGTGTGGACTTCTCCGCTCACCTGCAGACCTGTGTGGACTTCTCCGCTTACCTGCAATCCCGTGTCAACTTCTCTGATTACCAGAATTCCCGTGAGGACTTTGCGCCCGTCGGCTTGAGGTGGAATGAGAACCGATAACGAGTTCATCTCCAGAGTTGCTTGCCTTCGTCCACAGCCTCCACAGCATACCAGCACCTGAAAAGGGAGACATGTTTGTTGCAGAAGAAGGGGTAGATCGGATGGCCATCAGGACAAGGGGTAATCGAATGTCCCAACTTGGCCCAGAATCTGCCACAAACCTTTTTAATATGTTCACAATAGTTTTATTGTACCTCTCAACCCCACCACTAGAGGACTTCCAGTATGCAATGTGTAGTTTCCCTTTTATCTCCCGCATCTTTGTCATCAATTCGCTAGTGCAGTGACTACCTCGGTCTGAATCAATCCGTTGGGGTAGTCCAAAACGCAAGAAGATGTGATTGATCATCAGGGCACCTGCTGTTTCTGTCTTGCAATTTGGAGTGGGTACTGAAGTGGGTTGACATTCCACGCATTTAGTAAACAAGCATGTTACGGTTAACAAGTACTTGTTCCACCTAGAGGAGCGAATCACGGGCTTGATGAAATCGACTTGCAAATCTGACCAAGGCAGTGTCATCCCCCTCTTTTGGAGGGGAGCACAGTGTGTGAGTGATGTTGGCTGAAATTGTGCACATACAAGACACCCCTTCAATTATTGGTCGAGGTCCTGCTCCATGTGTGGCCAGTATGCAACCTCTCGTAAGATTTCTAATGTCGTATTAAACCCCTAATGACCGGCTGTGGCCGCATCATGGGCGTGACTTAGCATCAGGCTTCGGAATGAGGTAGGGACCACCCACTGGTCATGGCCAGATATGGACCACCTCACCAACAAACCGTCTTGGATTCGGAACATTTTTGGACATTTCATCAACACTCTGAGGTCCTCTTTCCCAATGCAATCGGTATCCTTCAGGAGAAAGTTCTCAGGGTCCTCAATGGGTTGTTAAAACTTACCAATTATTGGATCCCCTTTTTGAGCTGTAATCAAATCAGCATCTGAGGTCTCCTTACTCCACTGGGCAGTTGAGAGTTCATTGTGAGCTTTTGTCTGGGACCTAGTGATAGCAGTGACCTGGATTTCCCCCAACAGGGACTCGATATCAAGTAGATCCCCTTGGAGCGCCCCGGTTTTGGTCAGCTGGTCAGCTAGGTCATTTCCAGTCCTGTGTGTTCCCTCTACTTTAGAATGACCCTTGATCTTTTTCCAGTAGATGGTCTTCCCACTAGAGGTGACCAGATCATCAATATTCTGTATTAGTTTGCCATGTTTTAGTGGTTTATTGTTAGCACATAGCATGCCTCTGGTTTTCCAATTAACCAGGTGCTCTACGAACCTGTCCCGGACATAATCTGAATCAGTGATTATGACCAGTTTGTGGAGTTGGTGTTGGACAGCAGTGAGGATGGCTTGATGCACAGTCATCAGCTCTGCCACTTGACTACTACGGGGAATAATTTTGTACCCAGCGGAGGGTTCTGGGGCATCATTCACCCATGCATAATCCCACGCCGGCCTCAAGTTCCTTTTCCCCGTTGTTGTCAACATGGTAGGAGCACCCATCCACATAGACAGTGGCCATCCCCTCACACTTGTCTTCTTCATAGACCTTGTGTGGGAATTAAGGTATGCCTCCTGTTGCTAGGAGTGCCTTCTCACAATCGTTGAATTTTTCGTCCACAGAGGATAAAGTCTTACTCGCATAGGAGATGACTTTATTGACCTTGTCATGCTTTTGGTATAGTACTGCAGTCAAGCATGTATTTGAGAACCCTGTCTCCAAGAGGAACTACTTGTTTTTGACAGGGTAAGATAGGCAAGGTGCTTGTGAGAGGCTTCTTTTGAGTTGTCTTACTGCCTCAGCTTGTTCTGGACCCCACTCCCACTTGACCCCCCTCTTCAAAAAAAGGATCAGGGGTCTTGTGATCTCTGCGTAGTCCTCAATGAACTTTTGGATGTAATTAGTTAGTCCAGGGAGGCTCCTTAGTTCCCACAGAGTTGTGGAGTCTTTTATTTTCTGGAGGGATTCTACTTTCTTTTCCTGGGGACAGAGACCCTCAGGAGTAATCTCATGCCCCAAGAAATTAACACGGGTTCTGCACCACTGTGCCTTTTGGAAAGAGAGTTTTGCTCCTGCAGCCCTCAACTGTGTCAGGACATAACAGATCTCTGCTATGTATTTGTATTTTATTTATTTATAAAGCGCAGAAACCAGGCCCTGGGGCAACCGGGCGCATACTCTTAAGAACATGTGATTACAGTGAATTACACAAAATATACAGCATTATACAAAAATATACAGAGATATACATAAAGAGTACCATTGGCAGAATGTAGTGCAGGTGCAGTGAGCGTTAATTAGAACAAGACCTAAAACGCAAGGCTACTGGCCTGAGTGAGAGTCTCATAGATCATGAGAGAACAGCCAAGTTTTGACGTTGTTCTTGAAGGATTGGAACGAAGGTTCAGTTCTGATAGGAGTGGGTAGGGTGTTCCAGAGTTTGGAAGCTAAAACAGGGAAGCTCACCCCGCCCGCTTTTTGGAGCTTAAATCTAGGCAAGGTGAGGCTGTGAGTTTGGGCTGCTCTAATAGGCCGGGATGATGTATGTAGTGTGAGGCAAGCGGACAGATAAGGTGGGGCATTGTTGTTCAAGCATTTGTGGGTCAGAGCTAGCGATTTCAGGGCAATTCTTTGTTTTACCGGGAGCCAGCGTAAGTCCGATCTGACAGAGGAGATGTGGGAGCGTCTTGGGATGTTTAGGGCTGCTCTTAAGGCATTATTTTGTACAGTTTGTAATTTATTGAGGTTAGACTGACTGGTCCCTAGGTAAAGATGTGTTCCTCCACAGTTGAGCTTTTGACTAGAACATCATCTACATAGGCCAGGTTACCCCTTTCACCCAGGTCGGGCATGGCCTTATGTACAAAGATGTTAAATTAATTGCCGGAGTTGATGTATCCAAAGAGAGTCCGGGTCAAGTGTACTGCTGCCACCAGAAGGTATAGGCCAGCTTGTATTGGTCCTCCCTACTGCTAGGCACAGTCCAGTACCCATTGGTCAGGTCAATGGCAGTGAATACCTTCGACCCCTTGATCTGGGCCAGCCCTTGGTCAATGTAGGGAAGAGGCCATCGGGAAGCATGGACCCATTTGTTGAGCTCCCTTAGGTCAGCACAGAGTCTCCACTGGCCATTTAGTTTCAAAATCCCCAGCACAGTATTATTGAAGGCACTGCAGACTGGACGAATTATCCCATGGGACTCAAGGTTCTTAATTATTTCAGTAAAGGACTCCATTGATGCGAGAGGCAAGCGATATTGCTTAACAAACATTGGAGTCATGCCAGGGTCTGTGGGAATTGTTGTTGTGTGGATGTCGGTGCAATCACAGTCACTTGTTTCAATTTTTGACTTTGCTCTAGAGTCTTACAGGCATCAGCTAGGTTGACTCTCTCTTAACCATCTGCATGATGCCTGGAAAGACTTCTGGTTTGGCTATCTCAGCGGCCTCCTCTGCCCGGGTGGAGAAGTCCCTGGTCAAAATGCTGATTTGGACTAACGGCTTCAGGTGGGGAAGGCAGTCCTTGTGGACTTGAAAAATCTCTTTAACCAGGTGCTCCACAAACCCGCTCTGGACATAATCTGAATCAGTGAATTCATCCCTCCTGAAGTCAAAGGTCACATCTTCCTTACCATAAGGGCAGGAAGAGTACACCAGGAAATAGCCCCCCTACCAGGTGAAGAGCCTGTATGGTGTTGTGTCATTGTTGCTATCCTTGTCAAAACAGTCCTTGGGGATTGGTCCTAACAGTTTGTTACCTAAATCCATGGAAAAATGTCGGTCATCAACCGCCATTCCAAGAATGGTGCCTGCGCCCAGAGTAATACCCTTTAGGTCGCTGTTATCCACCTGTATTGGAATGGTGTTGTGTTCTATGTTGACTAGTGGTGTTGGGTTTAACCCCAACCCTTGCAGTTGGAAATGAGCATTGAGATGGACACAGGCATCAGGATTTTTCAGTTTCTGTCCTCTTTTAATTTTTACTTCCAGTGAGAATTGTCAGGTGCGTTCTGGGATTGTGACTTCCTCTCCAATCTGAATTTCAACTGCATATGGCAGCAATTGAGCTGAACTAAATGCTTTCTCTGGGTCAGCAAAGTCCATAGGATTACCTTCTAACCGGGACGAGGCTTTGAAGTTCATTAGGTCCAAACTAATGGCAAAGAGATTGAGAATGTCACTGCCTAAATAAAATTCAGCAGGGATATCTCGCACAACCCAACAATTATGGACTATGCTCTTGTTACCTCCCTGACTCCCTGTTTGGGATTGGCCTGAGGGCCTTCTGGGTCTGGGGTTGGTCGGATTCTGCACAGGAAGGTTTTTAGGAGCCCCCATCTCCAGATCTAAAAATGGGGCAACCTTCACCTCCGCCACCTTAGCGGCAGCGGGGGTGTTGGTTGGTTTTGTGCTTTTGCTAATATTTTTACTTTCTAGTGGCTTCTGCACTTCATAGATGCACGTTGCTTGTTCAATGACCCAGTCTAGTGATCTTTTCTCATGAAAGTCCCTCACTAGCTGTGTCATAATGTATTTAGGGAGAGCATAAAAGAAGGTGTTCACAAATTCCTTACTGTCAGTGTGCACCCTTCTAGTGGTCTGCGCAAAGGTGAGTTTCAACTCCTGGACAAATTCTTGTGGGGCCTGGTCTTCCCCACATTGTAGGTTGTAGGCTGCCTTGCGGGCCTCTTGAGGGTTTCTATGAATAGAAAAATGTTTCAGGATGGCCGCCCTATAGGTGGACCATCTGGAATAGTTCTGATCCTCCAGCCCCATAAAGAAGCTGGAGTACTCAGGTGAAAATGTCCACTTTACATACTGAATACAGCTTGGGCTGTCCTTCAGGTGGAAAGTCTCCATCATCTGCTCAAATAATTCAAGGTGCTCCCAAACTGAATATTTGGCATTTTTGTGATAGGGCGTGATGACGCTCCTAATAGCTTTTATTTGCTTTAGGGGATCCTTGAGTAAAGCTCTCTTGACTTTGTTAGCCTTTTTAGTTCTGGTCACCCTGGTCCACTCATCCTCTGCCTCAGAGGCACTGCTACCAGAGGTGGCTGTCTGATCTCCTAAACTCTCCCAGATTCTGCGAGCTTGGGAATGGCTGGCAGAATGTGGGGGCCTAGTCCCTTGGGACCTGTGCCTTTCAAAAGAGTCTTCTGACTCTTCCTTGCTCCCAGGATTGGTTGAGTACCCCCCCACTGTCCTAGCTGGGAAGAGGTTTTTAGTATGTTCTTAGTGGGGCTAGTCTCATGGAATTCCCCACCAAATTTCACTGACTGATCCCTAGGTATGTGATATTTCTGAGGATCCAGATCTCTGATTCTCCTCTCACTGGAGTCTCCCTGATCAGAGACGATGGCCCTAGCACTTGGGAACCTGTACATAGATGCCCGCCCATCCATTTCTGGGAGGCGCTGACCTATTAGCCCCATATTTCCCATTGTGTCGAAGTCTACCATCCCTGTGGCCCTTGGTTTATATGAGCCAGCGGACAAGGGGGTTGCAGAGTCCATGCAATTGAAGGACTTAAAGTCCCTTATGCCAGGTTTCCTGAGGTTATGCTTGGGGTTTCCCTCTCCCATCTGACCTCATCTCTTTCAGCCCCTACTCCCTGATGACATGCAAGAATCTAACCCTTTTGTTCTTCTATTAAGGCCTTACTGGTCTCTGAGTTGTTCCTACATGGCTATCTGTCTATGGAGCCTGTCATTTTTTTCACAGAGCGCCTCATTGTCTCTCTGTGTTTCCTGCCTGCATTGGGAGTGTTGTAGCAATTATTGCTGCAGGAGACTCACCTCCTGAGTTTGGTCCTTACTGGCCTGATTATTCTTTGCCAGAGCATCTTCCACCTTCTGGTATGCTCTAACAGCTTTTCATAGTCCCTTTTGAGTTCACCCAGTCCCTGAAGGGCCAGGTGATTTTCTTGTAGCTTGGTTTTTAAATGGCTGACTTCTTGGCCTAGGGCGTCCCTCTCTTGACATAGAGTTCCCCTCTGCTCAACCAGGTTGTCCGTTTGTTTCCTAATGGCATATAATTTCTGGCGCCCCTCATCAAAATCTTTTTGAGTGTGGAGATCTTTCACTATTAATTTATTATTTTCCTCCTTTACTTCATCAATCTAATTTTCTAGGGCAACCATCAGCACTGCACAGGCTCTATTATAATTTAATTGCTGTCTAGCTTTTGTTGGCTCAGTTGTAGAGAATCCAACCTTCCTTGACACTCTTTTTGCAGTGTCAGTATTTTGGTATCTTGCTCTGCCTTCTCTTGCTGCAGGAGATCCAGATCTTCCTTTACTTTTGTCAGGTACTGTCTGGTTTCTCTCTCTGATTCTTGGCCGAGTCCAGATCAGTTTTGGTTTTCTCTAGGAATTGTACTTGTATCTCTGCCAGATCTAGGCTTTCGGCATATTTTTCCTGCATTACTCCAATGTGGAGGTACAAGTAAACTGTTTTTTTGGCAATTTTACATTGCTCTTCTTTTACTTTTGGGGCCATATACAATTCACTAAGTGCCTGGTGTATCTAGTTCTGTGGCAGTGACTTATTGTTTGATTTCCTGCAGCCAGACCTTCTCATTCTGCTATACCCATTCACCCCTGATAAACAATTTGTGCAGTTGGTGTTCCCTTGCAATATTGATTTCCACTAGGGTCGCCATTCCGGAAATATAAATTTCCTTCTGACATATCTCAGAGTTACTTTACTTTTGCAAAACAGGCCTAACTCCTTTGAGTATTTCTATTGAAGGGTGTTTTTACAGTGTAGCACAGTATGGTAGCCCAACAAGGTGTATGTACCCCGTCAGTTAGCACGCTGTGTTAGACTGTCACGAGTGGTATGTCTAATTCAGGATCTCGCAACAAGCCCCTAAGCTGTATGTGATTTCAATCCGGCACACATCCAAGTCAACGCCTAATATGTAGGGCACAAATGAAATCCTTATTTATTTTTGTCTAAAAGTTCTTTATTCTGAACGATATACCACTCATATCACGCCCTGCTCCTGGAACCCCGCCCGGTCACACTGAACCAGGAATCAGGTTGGTTCGCAAAGGTAAATATTTATTTATGTATTTAAAAATTAATCACAATATGTCTTAAGAGGCACACAACAATAACCAATGGTGTGAGGTAACACTGAGTAATCTCTTTAATACATGAGGAGTAAGTAGTGAGCAAAACAATTCAGCGCCGAAAATAATACTTTTGTGTTGGTTCAGATCAAATAGCACTGTGGTTAGAGGTTCCCCCTTCACACCCCTCAACCCCAATAGGTAATGTAAGAGATAGGAGGAGAGAGCAGGTATTCAGGAATGGCAGAATTCATACAGAATATCAATCCCACTTTTTCCCTTTCAAACACAATAGAAACAGAATTGACCGTCAAACTGTCAGAACTGCTTTTAAAGTTATCTTCAGAATGAACTGGGCAAAAACACCAACATTTCTGAAATTATTATAAATTCTTATGGGAGCCGCTTTGGATAGTTGCACGCACACACAAGTAATGATTTAATCCTAAGAAAACATTTTAAATCTTAAAATTAAAGTTGGAAGCAATCAAAAGCTGTTTTACCTGTGTAAAAACTTCCCAAAATGAAAATTCGTGGCAAGCATTTCACTGCCCGATATTCACGATAATGGGAGAATCGCATGGATTGGGATGCGGTTGTAGGTGCGATGGAGAGATGTGAATGTTAGCTACAAGCAGGAGTTGAATGTTTGTTTCTATCACAAAGACTGAGGAAGTTACAAACGTTTTAGTAGAGGTTGTTTTTCCAAGATAGGCACAAGAAGGGAAAACAGGGATGCACTTTTAAAATTGACAAAAGGGTTTCTTACACTTGAGGATGACTATGAACAAAATGAATACCACACAGGATCACAATCACTTGATCAGGGCTACTGCCTGCTAAGGAAACTCGCCTTCTTCAGTAGAGAAAAGGATCAGTGCAAAGATAGTTTTAACAGTACTAGTTCTGGAGGAAAGATAGGTTGGTTTGGAGAGAGGGTTCAGACAATGCACAGATGCTCCTAACAATAAAGGGTATATATACAAGATAGCATGGGTCTAAGATAGGACTAAGACTATGCAAAGTACATATGCTAGTGATACAGTTCTTCCTATTTATACTGAATGGATACGTTTTTAACTGGAACCATCAGTTCTTGTCAGGGAATTGGATCTAGTTTAGACAGACGGCTTGGCACAACGGACAGGACAGGGTCAGCAGAGTTCTGTGGTCACAGCACCGCACAGGACTGGATTGGGTCAGCAAGGCACTCTGGTCACAGCATGGCACAAGACTGGATCGGATCTGCCCTTCTTGGTTCTGAGGATATTTATTTCCAGCAGGCAAGCAGTAACAGCACAGCCTGGCTGTTTTATGATGCTTCCCCTTAGGCTTGTTGGGTTCTGTTCTGGAATTTGAGGCCTAGCTGAGAATGGTTCCGCTATGCAATAGGCCTTTCGCTTTTTCCAAATTTCTGGAGTCTAGAGCAAGGAAGATGTAGAGTTCAGCAGCAGGGTGCTCTGCCAGCATCAGAATAGGGAGTGAATCTGTCTGTCTTTATGTGGGGTGAGCTGTCTCTATTTATGCTATGAAATGACATCATGAAGGGGATGCGTGGGCCGGTCTAGCCTAAGCTTGCCCCGTTGAAAGGTGATTGGGTCAAAGTCTACTCTCTGCCTTGATAGGAGGAGAGAAACAGAGTGTCATCTTTATGGTGGGATTTTATGAAGCTGAGAATCCACCCCTAGCCCCTGGAACACAAAATCTACTTTTGGCAAAATACATATTTCCACATGTGAAACCTCTATAGAAATCACATATACAGATCACATATTTTACCAAGCAGCTATTCCTCAAAACCCTGTAGCTGTGGGATCTAGTCTCCGCTTTTCACAGAATTTTGCCCTTTTCATTATGAACACAATGTCCAATTTTTAAGCAAATTTCTACAAGTGTGCGTGTTTAACATGGGAATAAGTGTGTAAAGTTTCACAATTCTAGCGGAAATACATTTTGCATAAAATCACATTTCTTGCCATTGCTGTCCAGAACCTGTCCCATAGTTCTGGCGCTTCTTCACCCATGCAGCCGGAAGTTAAATTAACAATTTCACAATTTTGACTAGTAAGTTATCAGTCTTTTTAAAATATGTTCTTTGTCCATGTTCAGCAACACATAGGTGTTTGGCTCGACCCCTTGGTCTCTCCCTGGAAGGCCAGGAGCCATCTCCCATGTTTGTTCCTTGCAGAGGCCATTTACGACTGTCTTCACACTTAATTTCCTGAGTTGCAGCTCGTCATTGTTCCTTTTGCCTCTGTAGACCAGGTTCTTTCCTACCCTGTAATTAACGCCTCTCTGTGATTTCCTGCTGGGGGGAAAGACCTTCCTTCTGTGAGAAAAACCTGTTATTCAAGTTCTGCAGCTTCAGCCAGGTTTAATTTAATTGTTAAATTATGTGGCCTTTTGCTTAGCACAAAACAAACTTGTTATCAAATAACAGCTAGAATTCTCCTTCAAGATTTTAATCCATGGGATCAAAACAATTACAATATGGGTTACTATCAGTAACAGACCTCTTAGATTGCAAACATTTGACTTTCAGTTTATACATGTTAAACTTTAATCAGGCAGGCCCCTGACAGCTGTCATCACAGCAGCCCTCTGCTGCACAGAGAACTTTGACAGATTCACAGGCAGGCCACTTTTGCTGTGAAAATCTCTCTATGCTTTCAGCCTTTCAGGACCTTGTAAGTTCACAATGATTTCATAACTAAGTGAATTGTAACACCCAGTAAGAATTTTGTATTTTTTTAAAGGTATTTTGTACCGGCATTCTGAAGTTTCAGCAGCAAAGAAAAAGAGATTAAAAGCAATCTTAGAGTTTCATTTAGCAAAGCACTGCTTTTTCCTTCTTCACTCCACTTTCAATTGTTGTGGAGCCCAGTGACACATTTCAGTAGTGAGAGCTCTGTTCCACCACCGACAACATGCATGGCAGATTGGGCAGGCATCTTTTTGTGTCTGGAAAAGCACGATATCCAGGGGTTTTGGCGCGCACAAGGGTTTTGCAGCCATTTTGCTTTTTCTGGCACCATCATAACAGAAGCATAGCAGTGCAAAAGTGGGTCAATATATCCCACAGTGGTACCTATTTTTAAGAAGGTGGATAGGTTCAAGCCTAAAACCCATCATTTGATCACCCTTCTGGATTCAGTAGATACATTATTTGATGCTCCGTCATTGAGGGACCTTACAGACTGGGAACGATCTTCAAGTCATTTTGACATACTCCAAATGGGATTTTACAAGGAAATTGGCACCTCTTTAAATGTCTTCTTGATCGTAATTTTGAGATTACAGGCTACTCAATGGAAGAATAAACTATATCTGGCATTCATCGACCTGGCCCAGGCATTTGATTCAATTGATCAAAGGCTTCTATGGAGTAAACTGAAAAGGTGGGGTGTCCAAGATACCTCCTGGAAGATAATCAAGAACTCTACCCTGATACCTCAGTGAAAATAAAGGTGGACCTCAGAGGAACAATTTCAGGACCGATTTTAACAAAGACGGGGCTAAAACAAGGCTGCCAGTTGGCACAAGCCTTGTTTTATTAATTTATTTCAGATTTACCCGAAGTCTTGCATAGATCCAGGAGTTTCCCCCCAAAAATCAACGGGGAATCACTTGACCATCTACTATATGAAGATGATTTGGTCTCAATTGACCAAACCCGAATGGCCTCCAGTGCCAACTAGATGTTTTGCAAGATTATGTGCTGGTGAATGGTTTAAAGGTTAATGCTGAACAGTCTCAAATGCTAATCCTGCAATCGGCCACAGACAAGAAAAACTTGAACAAGGCATTGTGGTTTCTAAACAAGGGAGTCCTGACCAGAGTGGATTCAGTTACATACCTTGGGATGTGTGTAAACATCAGTTTGATGGACAGTCCGAGAGAAGCTCTTCTGAGATCAAAGATCAAAGGAGAAGTGGCCCATGGTCGTCTGCTACTGAAAAAGTATAGTTGATTCTCAATCACACCTGTGGTTACGTTTTACAGATGAAAGTCGTTCTGATTCTGACATGCACTGCTGATGTTTTCATTTATGCCCTCTCCAGTAAAATATGGCAAACCCTAGAGGGCTTGTTCTGGAAGAAAATACTTAATCTGCCAAACTGCGTCCCGACTTCAATATTGCAGTTGGAACTAGGCCTAATATCTATCAAGGCTTTGTGGAAAGCCATACCTTTATACTGTAAATCCATTTTGCTGGTTCCTGTAAGAGGTTTTGCTTTGGTCAAGGGAGTGTTTAGCAATAACAAAGACCAATTCTTCTGGAATGGAAAAAGAAATTGCTCTAATATCCTGTTAAACTTTGACTCAACTGAGGGTCAGCTGCTTGATAATCCTGTGTCGGCAAAACTAAAGATATGGCAATCTTACTGGATTAAGACCCAAGCTGACTGCCATGTTTATAAACTATACTCTCATTATGTGCCAGTGTGTATACCTTATAACACCCTTCCAAAATACTTAACGACATTCCACAACAGCCGCCTTCAGAAGCAATACATGAGGTTTCATTTAAATCTATATCCTACAAAAGAAGTACTATCATGTAGGAATAGAAATGGTGATGGAAATGTGTCCTATATGCTGTGTAAGAAAAAACAAGAAAAGGAAACACTTGTGCACACTGTGTTGCCCTGTAGTAATTAATATAAGATTGAATAAAGAATTTTGGGTACATATTTTGAGGATTTCCTGGTAGCCAGCGCCGAACCTCTGTGGGCAATTTTAATGTTAGGGGAGAGGTATCTGCAATTATTGCTTTGATCAATGTTTTAACTGAAATATTTAAATGATTGATTTAACCAATTCAATTGCGAAGGGAGGAAATGAGAATGGATTTAATACAAAGACGAAGTTGGAAATGATTGGGAAAAGGAAAAGAAAACAATGTTTTTTTCCCTTCTTTTTTATGTTGTTATTTTGGTGAATGGTTTTTATGTTAAGCCAACCAACTGCAAATAAAGAACTTAAAAAACAACCCCTTCAACCTCTTCCCATCTGGCTTTCGTCCTGGACACAGCACCAAGGTCCCTACACTTCAAATCCTTGATGACCTCTACAACATTACGTAGGACACACAGCAAAACACGTACTTCTTGACTTCTCTACAGCCTTTGACAACATCAACCATAGCATTCTACTCAGCATCCTATTCCAACAGATGAAACTCTTAGGCACTGTACAGATTTGGTTGACCTCCTTTCTCACTGACAGAATGTCCTTTGTTTCCATGGTCCTTCATCAATTAGACCACATCCTGGTCATGTATGGGGTCCTGCAAGGCACCTCCCTGTCTCCACTCCTCTTCAACCTGTAGAATCCCTTGCACAGACCCTTAACACACACAATGTCAATTTCCACCAATACGCAGGTGACACACACATATATTTCTAAATCTTATCCCCTTCTCAACTTAACAACCTCAAAGGCCATCTCTTCCCCATCACCAACCAGATGCCAAACACTACACCCTCAAACCAAACCGTTCCAGAACAGAATACCTCCCAATCTGCCTCTCGAGGCACTAACCCGACCTCACTCCCTGGATCCAAGCACTCACCACTGACAACCCACACATATCCCTCTCACACCTGTCAAATCCCTTGGCTTCACCATCAATGCCAAATATTCCTATACCCACAACAAAGCTGCTGTCACCAAAACATGCATTTGACAACTACACCTCCCACACAAGATCAGACATGTCCTCCCCCTGATGACTTCTGCACCGCTGTCCAAACAGTGGTTCTGTCCAAGCTAGACTATGGCAATGCTTTCCTCACTGGACTTCCAACAACACACGTGCCCTCTACAAGCCTTATAAAACTCAGCATCCAGACTCATCCTACATTTGCACCAACATTCACACTTCACCCCAGCTCTCACCAAGCTGGTTCCCCGTAACCTATGGAATTACTTTCAAAGGAGTGTGCATTATAGTCAATGCTAGACACCACAAAACCCATTTTACCATCACCTTAAACTCAAACCCATCACCCATGCAAATACCAGACAAGCAAGCCAGCATCGTCTGCACACATGCACAAAACAACAAGCATTTGGCCAGTGGGCACCCATAGCACGGAACATCCTACCACTTCACATCCGCACTTCACCCTATCTCACAATTTTCAGAAAATACCTCTAAACATACCCTTTTCCCACATATAACCCTCCCCTCTTCCCCTTTATTTATTTATTGGGTATTTGTAAAGCGTCTATACATCAAATGGTGTTTCAAGGTGCCCCAAGACAAAAAGTGTGGTGGGGACAGGGAAGAAAACATCAATAACAGTTCTACTACGCCTTGTGTCATTCAGATTGTACAAGTACAGTAACAAAAAGTGCAGGGAGTAGGGGAGTGGGGGGAGGTGCCGGTCGGGCAGAAGGGATAATGCTAGGGTGGAAGGGAAGTGCAGCAGCTGAGTTGCGTCATCCAGCGCAGGTGGGGGGAGAGGGCCTCTGAGGCTAGACAAGTGCTAAGGTGAGGCCAGGTTGGCAAGTGCCAGGGGATGCAGAGAGTGCAAGGATTGAGGTCCACATGCTAAGCTTGAGGACGGGAGTAGACCAGGCTCAGTAGGGATGCACACTCTGACAGGCTAGTCAGGGGAAGGGGGCCTGGGAGGACAGGTGCAGGTTGGGGGGGTTGGTCAGGGAGTCCGTGTTGATGGGGTAGACTGGGCGAAGAGGGCCTGGTGCCCTGTAGGATTCAGAAGGGACCAGACAACCAGTCATTGCAGCAGAGGGGGGCTTTATCAGAGAATAGGGAGTGGGAAGGAAGAAGAGAAAAGGAGGGTCTTGAGAAGCTTCCAGAATTTAAGGAGATTCATCTCAAGTCTGAGACGGGGAGGGAGGCCATTCCAAGAGAGAGATCTACCCCCCACTCTCTGCTTGGAAAAGCATCTTATCTGCAGAGAGTTGGAGCTAGGAGCCCAATGGGCTCTAGCAGGGCGGTATTTAGGCAGATAGAGTTGGAAGAAGCAGGGTCCCAGGCCACAGAAAGCACTGTGGATGATGCACAGGGTCTTGAAATTGATCCTCGCAGCCACAGGACCCAGCTGGAGATTTTAGATCTGGGGAGATGCAGTCCCTAGTCTTGAGGCCAAGGATAAATCTTGCAGTCCTATTCTGGATTAGTTGAAGGGAGCAAAGGGAGGATAAAAGTAGATTGAGAATGAGGCTATTGCAGCAGTCCAGCTTAGAGAGGACCAGAGCTCTGGTGGAGACATTGAGTTCCTGGGGGAAGGTGAGGAAAGGGAGAATGGCTGTGAGGAGGTACAGGTGAAAGTGGGCCTGTGGGGAGAAAAGGAGTTAGAGGAGTTGAAGATGACGCCAAGGTTTTTATTCTCACAAGAGGGTGAGGGGAGGGGACCCACGGAGGGTGGCTAGAGAGTAGCAGGGAAGGAGGAAGCAAGGTTCCCAAAGAGAAGGTTCTCAGTCTTACTGACATTAAGGCGGAGATTGTTAGCAGCGCACCATGTGTGAATAGAAGTCAGACAGTCAGGAATGAGAGAGGAAGAAGAGGAGGGAAGTTTGAAGGAGAGCTGTGTGTCGTCTGCATGACAATGGTGGAGATCAGGTGGGCCAGAGGGGCATGGTAGATGGTGAAGAGCCACAGCTAAAAGATGGAGCACTGAGGAATGCTGCAGGTAGAGAATGTTGTGAAGGAGTGGAAAGAGTCCATTTGAACCTGTGATGGTCAGTCAGATAGGAAGGAGGTCAACCAGTCCAGTGCCAGGTCTATGATGCCAACGGTATCATGGAGTTGATTTATCAGAGTGGCAGGATTGACCGGATCAAAGGCAGAGGAAAGATCGAGAAGGAAGAGAACAGAGGGAAAGTTGGAATTGAGATTTGAGAGCAAGTCTTCACTAGTGTTCAGGAGAACCGTTTCCATGCCTCTGGTTGCTCTGAAGCCAGACTGGTGGTCGTGGAGACAACCAACAGATTCAGTGCGGTGGATCAGTTGGGAGATGACCAACTTCTCCAAGAGTTTTCCTAGGAAGGGGCTAATGTAGATAGGGTGGTAGTTAGCCAGGCTGGAAAGATCGGCAGAAATATTTTTAAGGAGAGGGTGTACAAGGGGGTGCTTGAGGGGTAGTGGGAAGGACCCAGTGTCAAAAGAGTGATTCTAGAAATCAGCCAAGCAGGAGCAAGGGAGACAATATTGGCCTTGATAGTTCTGGAGGGACAGTGGAGCACCTGTTTGGAAGAAACTTTCATAGAGAGGACTTGTTTAGATAACTCATCCAGTGCTATGGACGAGAAGGAGAGTAGGAGGGAAGGTGAGACGAGGGCCAAGGGAGGCCTGAGAGTGGGTGAGGGAGGAGGGAGTGGAGTGGAAGAGAGTGAAGACAGGATGTCCTGAGTTTTTGTTGTGAAGTGGGAGGCCAGTGCAGAACAGATGGCCTGGAATGGCAGAAGAGAAGTGGAGACTGCAGTAAGATTTTGAACCGTTCAGCCCTGGTGTTATGGGCCCACTTCTTCCTGCGGATGGAGAGTATGTATTTGCCTCTTGTAAGGTACTAGAAATTCCTTTAAAAGACTGCTTCATAGATGAAAAAAAGTTCTTTATTAAATTTCTCTATCCACAGAGTATAAAAAGAAAATACATATATATATATTTCTATTGGATACTTGTAATCGTTTTTCTCAAGGACTGGTATCCAGATGTTTCAAAAATGTCTTAAAAATTCAATTCTCCCATGTTTGTTACTGTTCTGGTCTTTTACGTTATTTTTCAAAGTCCAGTTAGAGATTTAAATGGTTCCCATCTGTTCTTGGGGTAATCATCGGCCACGAAGCCCAGTGAGTTTTAAGTCGGTTATCTACTTGTCTGGGTTATTCCTGATGAGGAAGCCACAAAAAGCTTTTGTGGATAGAGAAATTTAATAAAGAACTTTTTTCATCTATGAAGCAGTCTTTTAAAGGAATTCCTAGTACCTTACAAGAGGGCGAACTTTAACTTAAAAAGTAAATATTTGACAAAAATATCCCCTATAGAACCGATCAAACTGAGTCTTCCAATGTGTGAATACATAGGGGTACACTCAGGCATGAGACCCTTTCCCTGGTCCTTTTGTGTCAAGTGATACTTAAGAACACATACAGGCAATGCCGTAGAGGATTGTTATGTGCTACATTTATGATATTGGTGCTTTGGAAATATGTCAGTGATTGCTATCTGGCAATGGTATTGGCTTTTTTGATTTGTATAAATTAATAAAATGTTATGGGTACTTCCATATCTGAAAGGGTAATCTGCTGTTCAGATTCCCTTTCAGAATCTTCATGGCAAGTGTACACCTGTGCCCTGCTACATCAATAGCCACACCTGCTTTGACTGCTTTACAGTGATAAGGAGCACGTTCAGAGGTCATAGTCATAGGTGCCCATCTGACATCTGCAGTGACAGCCAAGTATCTGCAGAGCTTGGGCTGTGTTTAAGATATGCACCTCTGTTCCAAAAACTGCAACTATGAGAATGCTATCCTGGTGGAACATTAAAGTAAATATACAACATAAATGAGTTGTAAGGCATGATGTCTAGCACTCTCATAATTATCCCAGCTGCAGCAATTTGATATCACACATGTCAGCCGTGTGAGCCCAGCTCAGCTGTGAAAGGATTATGTGTAGTCTTTCCAGCCAGGATGTCCTTGCTGCTGCTAGTGAGACTGTGAGCCACACTCACCAGAGAGACAGTTACTTCAGAGGAAGCTATCTTGGGAACAGGAATTAAAGGGCACACCCATTCACAAAAGGCAGATCCTCTCTCCAGTGTGTTGCATGTCGAAAGGGACTTTGATTCTATTGAGAAGGGACAGGGTGGGTTAGTGTAGACTGATGGAGTTCTTTACAGCTGGAGGAAGGTTCAACCATCTTGTTTCTCCCTACCTCAGTCTTTCCTTCCTATCCCCTTCACTTCCTGTAGCATAAAACACTTTGGGTGTGATGTCAGAGGGCAAACTCCACTTATTTCAAGAACAGGGATTGCATCCCTAAAGCATGTGTGTTTTAAGTGTATCATATTTAGATGTTTACCTTTAAAAGAAGGGGTCTACCACGTCTTCTTTGATTCACATTTGGACAAACACTTAATGAAGAATCAATTACCTCTGTTGGGAGAGTTGATCTTTCCATAGTCCTCAACCAGTGAGGTGAAGACTGACTATCCAAAGCAGAGGAGAGATGTTCTCTAACCATCCCCAGGGACCATTGGGGTAGAACTGCTGGTGGGATACGACCTTCCTCTCTGCCAGCCACCATAGTACCCAAGACCTCATTGTGCTAAAGTACCCCCGAAGTTGTCTAACAGCCTCCCCGTCTCTGGGAGCCTGAGAACAAGGACTAAGCTGTTCCTTGAATCTCTAGATTGGGATTCACAGCATCTTCATAGCAAAGATAGCCAGGAACCCTATTTTAATTGTCTCAGATCGGTCAAATTGCTTTTTAACCGGTTACGCCAGATTTCAAGACAGTGGGCCTCATTACATGGATGGCGGTGAGCCATGGCGCTATTAGCGCCATGGTTCATGCCGGTAAAATACCGGCACCGCCTTGGCGGAAAGGGGAATTACCGCCCCATTCCAAGGTTGGCGGGGCGGTAATTCCCCCTTCCACCATTGCCCTTCCCCATTCCCATTTCTGCCCCATAGGGCTCAATGGGAATGGGGAAGGTGCTAATTACGGTACCGCAAATTGCGGTACCGTAATTTGCTCCCTGGGTCCCTTTGCGGGTTGGTTTTTAACGCCTGCAAAAAGCAGGCGTTAAATCCCCCAACCCGCAAAGGGACCTCGTAGTAAGGCAGTAAGGATTTACCGGTACCGGTATTTTACCGGTACCGGTAACTCCTTACCGCCATCCGTGTAATGAGGCCCAGTGTCTGCCAGTGTTGCCTTTGGCATTCATCCGAACTCTTAAAACCAGCATGCTGCATCTTGAACCAGTTCGATATTGCATCGTACCTCGCAGAGACCTTCAACTGATTGACCCAATCAACTGCTCATGGTCAGACCATGACTCAAAATGCTGGAGTGTCACTCACCGACTCAAACCAGCAGTTACTCAAAACTCAACCCAGCTCGACCTTGAACTACTGCTTTGTCAAAACTCACACTGGTGCATCAGGAACACTGCTTTGAACCATTGCCGGTCTGCGGCCAGAACAATGGGAGCATGACTTGCCAAACCAATTCAGCGGTTACTACCATATCCCTAACCAGCTCTACCCTAAACCAATCCCAGTGAGTGCTTCATCCTGCATCACTCAAACTCTGTCTTTGAACCACTTTGAGCCACAACATTCCACCTGACTAGCTGCCAGCTCGCCGCTTGGATCAACACAAAGCGCTGCACCCGAACTTGGCTCGAGCTGTTCACAAAAAAGGTTGAAGCCTTGTTTGATGCCATTGAATGGTTCAGAACTGCAGAAAGGTATTATCAATTGCTAACTGTCCTCTTGGTCCATTTATGGCATTAGAGACCGGTTAAGTCACTTCAATTTGATCCCTTTTGTACCCAAGAACAGATCCTTTTAAAGGACATTGTGGTTTTCATGTGCCTTTCACCCCTGATTCGTTACGCAGAGTGCTTCATCTTGCTATCTTTGCTTATTCCGAGTTCCTTTCTCACTGGCGAGTTTTGTGTAGTGTTTTCTATGTAGGTATTATTGAATATGGTGTGTTTAAAGAATATATACTATTATAGAACCATGATTGGGCATGCCTTTATTTTGGACAGTTAATCGTCGCTGTTTGGGTTGCTACTGAATCACATTCACACCCCTGTACAGAGCATGGCCTTCCTCCAGCCCACATTACCACAAAAGGTGAATGGGGTATATCTCTTAACTGTGCCTGTTTCACCTTTATGATTGGGTTCACTCTTGGTTTTTAGAACTGTAAGGGGTGAGTAGGCACTTTAGCCACTACTCATCCTTGTACTCCCACAGGGCAGAGGTCAATTTGTCACAAAATAAAACTCAGGAAAACTGTTAACATCAGGAGACAAGCTAAACAAAGCCACAACTACCTTTCATGAACTAAAACTGCATGTGAACTTCTGGATCACAGAATCAGGAGCAGCTTTATTCCTCAATGATTGCCTGCTTGTATTGTTGTTCTTGCCTCTCTAATTAATTGCCCCTAGTTCAATGACAGTTATCATTGTAAACAAGCAGCCTGACATTACTGTAGGTGGGTACAGGATAGTTTATACATAGCTGCTCGGTCATCTTTTGGTTGCCTGAAATAAGCCCTAAAACAACCTGGAGGCTCATCCTGCTTTTGTTAACTTCTTGATGAGAAATCGTCAAGGCATGTACAACACACCTGCGCTGTACCAATTGACAATTATCATTGGATAAAAATAGAGAGCATTTACATATTGCCAGCGTGTGCTGCCTGATTATGACAGTAAGATTAAAACATGTAAATATTCTGGCTCAAAGTATGATCTACAGGTGCATTAAAATAGATAGCCAAATGCATTTTTGCATAACAAATATTGATTTATTTAATAGTACCTGCTCGATATTCTGGATATTTAATGCACAATTAGTACCCTGAGCGGGCGACACAACCAATCAGATTGGTCGGAACATCGGCTGTACCTCACGGTGTATGCCAACGTTCTGAGCAACCTCAGATCTGCCTGTGACCGTCCTGCCAGTTTCACTGTCTCCCAGTTACCCCTGCTTCTCTGCCCACCACATCCCTCTCCTCCCTCCCACTTACAAGAAGAGGTTGTGGCACTGCTCTCATGCCCGCTGGCTGCCATGGATAAAGAAGAGGTAGGTCTTTGATAGAGAAGTGCCTTTTTGAAGCCAGGCTCCCCGGAGGTCTCCTGGTGTGAGCTGCTGGGCCTGGCAGGGAGGAGTTTCCAATTCTCCCTGAGAGTCAACAGAGATAGTCATCCTGTATTTTGTCCCATTCAATGGACTGCAGTGCCTCTCATAGCCTGTCTGAGCTCACAGGGGTGACACTGGTATGAGTCCAATTAGGTCTGGCTTTAATAATCCTGTTTTTATAAGTCACCATACTGAAATAAATATAGCTTATAGCTTAAATGGCACCACACTGATACATGATTATGATATTTTAAATTAGAGGTGCTGACGTTAATGCAGCCTCTGCATTCAGGAACCATGTCAAAAGGGTACAGACAGCCTATGAACTTGCTCTGTGCCACTGGAAAGCAGGTGCTGGAGCTCTGTCGGGAGACTGCTGCAGTCCGGCCCATGCTTTTGTCATTTTATTATTAATACAAATCATCAAAAAAGCCAGGGCTTTTGCAACCTTGTCATTTGGCAATCTTCTACAGTGAGTGTCGCTGGGGTGCTATTCAGATAGTTACTAAATGGTCTGCAGCAGCTTGTTCTCTGGAGTCTTGCAGATAGTTCTGTGTTTTAGTACTTGTTAAGATTAATTTCTAAACTCTGACCTGGTGGACAGAAGTTTATGAGGCCATCCTCAGTTTATTGAAACAAGGGAACCTTCTGGATTAGACAGACCAATCTAGGTAGCTTGGCAGGTGGTTAAGACTAAGGGCCTCATTCCGAGTACGGCGCTAACGAATGGCGCTATTAACGCCTTGGTTGACGCCGTACCCGGACCGGCAGCGCCTTGGTGGATGGGGGAATTACCGCCCCATTCCAAGGTTGGTGGGGCGGTAATTCCCCATTCACCAAGGCTCTTCCCCATTCCCAAATGAGCCCCCACAGGGCTCAATGGGAATGGGGAAGATGCAAATAACGGTGACCGTTCATTACGGTCACCGTTATTGGCTTGGAGGCCCCTTTGCGCCCTCGACTTTAACACCTGCTCAAAGCAGGCGTTAAGGGAGAGGGCGCAAAGGGAACTCGGAGTATGGCGGTAAGGGATCACCGCCACCGGTCTCGTTACCGGTGGCCGCTATCCCTTACTGCCATACTCGGAATGAGGCCCTAAGTCTCAGAAGGGGTGAAAGCCCACAATGAGCAAACACAATAACGAACCACAAATGACTCTTAAACAAGTTTATATTATATATATCTATACATTTATTGTCGGCCGGACCAATAGATACAAGTAACTTTAGTTACACAAACACAGTTATTACACAAAATCCTTATACTTTGCAATATATATATACACTACGTTTCTGAATGCAATACAGTTGTAAATCATAGCCACAACCTGTAAGGAGAGGGTGGAGTTAATACATTAATAGCATTAGGCAATTCTTCAGAGTCATCCCTAACTTTCAAGTTGAGCCCTAAGAGCCTTGTGCTCAAAAGTTCAGTTGTGCATAAAAACGCACGTTCGTGCAGGTGAAACAAAAAGCTGGTCTTCTTGGGTGGGCTGTAGCACGTCTGGAAGGGGCTTGAGGTGAATGAAGAATTGGTTCCCACTATTAGAGTAGGCCCTGCCCTTAGCAGCAAAACAGTAGTCAAATGGCGAGAATAGCCAGGGGCGCAGGCTAACCTAGCCAAGTGTGAATACCTTTTAAGGGATAGTCATGCGTAAAAGTGATTGGTTGTGCTCGTGGGCCACCGGTAAGTGATGCAAGTACTCACCGACCCTTGGCACTGTCCGGGCGAAACTTTGGCAGTTTAGTCAAGGTCGCTACTAGGTTTGAGTCCTGCAGTTTTTCACAGTGCTCCGGGTCTGAGCGGCTGTGGGGGAGAACGATCGTCCGTGACGGGACAGTTGCCTTTTCTCAGCTTCCGAAGGCACTATGAAGAAAATGCAGCAGGCTTCAGGGCACAGGAGAGCAGAACAGCAAGGGGTCTACAGCAATCATCACCAACAGGTAGTGACGCGGGAATCACAGGTGAGGGCATCGTTACGCACTCTCCTAATTCGGGACTGAGAGCAGCTAGTCCTGCGAAATTTGGCGGGTGAATGCACCGGCTTACAAGCAATCGATGTCCCAAGTCTCAAGTGTAGCACTTGAGACAGCAGCGGTTCTGTGGGTTAACCTGAGGTAGAGCTGGACAGTTCACTGGATAGCCCAGGAACACTTCCAAAGGAACTCCTTCGTTGAGTAAGCAGGGCTGCCGATCGTAGTTGTTCCCATTACTCCACCCACTACTCCAAAGGTGCGAAGGGCCTTAGCAGGCCTTCTTGATCGAAGAAGAAAGCCGAGACATCAGAGGACGAAGGGTGCCAAAACCTTCCAAAGCATCTCCGGAGGTTTCACAAATCTGTTTCTTTGTGCAGGAGAATTGGATCCTTCTGTAGTTCGGTGAGAACTCAGGTGATTGACCTGGAATGGATGCAGAGCCCTTTCTCTTATCCAAGATCAGCTTGATGCCAAAATCGAGGGATTTCCAATGGAAGATCTTCTCTCTTCCAGGCATCCCAGTCGTGGACCAATCATGGTCCACGGTGGTCTCAGTCATTCAGGCACTCGAGACATCCTGGTACCAGTAGTGTGAATTGGGACCAGACAGTCCCAATCATCTTCCTGGGAACACAGAGGTGACAGGCAGAAGCCTGCGAAAGAGATCGGTTTTCGCGGGAGGCTACATGCCCAAATAAGGAAACCCCAGACTACTCGACCTGGGTGAAGCCACGGGACAAAATGGCCATGGGACAGAACAAAAGACCTTGTGGCTCGTCCATATTTTCGGACCTGGCCATAGTCTTTAACCAAATGCGGTAAACACTACATATGATTCAGTAAAAAGAAGTAAAATATTATAAAAAGTAACTGTTGCCACCAGTTCGCCCCAGGCACATTCGTACAATCACCAAAAAATACTTTGAGGGTGTATTGGGCCATAAAACAAAAAAGGACCCCAGCGCACAGTACTGGGAGGAACTGACCGTGCTTACTAAATTTAAAAAAGGAATATAAGAAGAAGGTACTATTTTTACCCTTTTTGCAGTGGAATTGCAATTTCACTGAGGAGAAGCTGTGTATTTTACTCTTTTTGTTATGATTGTGAAATATCTATCAGCTAGAGCATTGATTTAAACCTTAAAGACCATAACCAAAAATCGTACTGTGTATCAAATGATAAGCATTTAGTATTAAATACTTCAGCATATCTTTTTTGAACATATCTTTGGCTATGAATTCTTCTTTAATTGTGGAGCATGTCTTGATCAGATATAATAAGAGTGTTTAAAGAAGACCAGGGTAACTCCCTTTGATAATGTCTTCTATGTACTCCATCTCCCTCCAGGCCTTTCGGAGGCACTTACCCTGTAGGAGATATCACAGAGGAAGAGTAGCATTAATTCAAAGCCAGCAATCAGTTATGCTCTGGCTCACGGTGGTGTTATGAAGGGGCCCCTGATGGACCCTCGCGTATGGAAACAAGGCACAATCACCACACACAAACTGATACGACACAAGGTTGTATTCCCAAAAGCTAGCGTTTATTGCAAAGCAAAATAGTCTCAGTTGGCCAACTGGGTCCCACACCCCACGACATGTGTTACCAGACCTCGGGGGACACAAGAGAAAGAGAATCGCACAACAGTTACATATATACAAAGCAAGCATCTTATGATCCGTTGTGACACATCCAATACCGCCCCTAATACATTTCCTTTGAATTGGGTACGATGATTGACAATGGTGACGAGTATGACACCTTCAAACATTCATTTAGCAACAGTCTGCAATTTCAGGGGCCTGCAGACACAAGTCTTTGTTTTAAAGAACACAATGCTTCTGTTTTTGCAAGCAAGCTGCGTGCAGGGGAGAGACACATTCCAGGCCTTGCTATCTCCTAGTTTCTATTTGTGTACTGGGGGTCAACTTGCTCTCCAGGGCTCTACAGGGCTCAGGAAAGGGGGGGCCGCAAAGCAGAGCATAATTCAAGCCATTTAATGTTCGCTCCTAACATATCTACTGTATTAACAAGACTAGCTGGCACCTGTGTACTGATTAGAATGCCTTGCTGCTTACTTCCAAGGACTCGTGAGGGAGGAGACCGAGCATTTCTGTCTGGATTGCTGTGTTATGTTTCAACGTGCCTCTCGCGGCCTTGCGTTATGCACTAGTGGAGCAGAATAAGTTTTCAGCAAAGCAGTTTTAACAGAAAGCAAAAGGCAAACGTTACAGAAAACAAAATGGCGATTTCAGTCACCTTAAAATGGCTGCACTTTAGTCAAGCTTATGGCTATATATTTCTAATACTAAACACATGAGGCGGGTGGTCTTCGGCCAACAAAGTGCCTTGTCTTACGATTGAGGGATGTCTACTTTTTCTAGAATGACAGTTATGTAAGCTGTATCCTCCTTGACCTATACTTCAATGATGTTCACCTTTGCACACAGAAAACTGAATTAACAGTAATATGTGAATGGGAAGGATGGGGAGGGCATCCATGTCTCATGGAATAACAGAGTTTCAGAAAGAGTGCATGGGTTTAATCAGAATAACTGCCTCTCCATTCCACCAGTGATCAAAAAATGAGGCTCCGGTATGAAAAAAGCTGGTAAAGCAAGCAATGATCCTGGCCTAGAGCCCTATGCTTTCCATTCAAAGGTTGAAGACCTTTTTCATAAAAATTGAATGAAAAGACATTTGCAACATTTAGGCAGGCTTTCATGGGACACGTACACACGTCCTTCTGTTTGACCGACTCAGTGCCCACACAGGAAGGAAATTAAACTTACATCATAGAAAAGTGAGACAACACATCATAGGGCCTCATTCCGAGTAGGGCGGTAAGGGATACCGGGCACCGGTAAGGAGACCGGTGCTGGTAATCCATTACCGCCCTACTACGAGGTCCCTTAGCGGGTCCCTTCCTTAACGCCTGGTTTGACCAGGTGATAAGGACGGGACCCGTTAAGGGACCTGGGCGCAAATAACGGGCTTGGCATACGCCGGCCCGTTATTTGCGCCCTCCCCATTCCCATTGAGCCCTATGGGGGCTCAAATGGGAATGGGGAATGGTTTGGTGAATGGGGACTTACCGTTCCCGCCAAGGTCTGACTAGACCGGTAAGTCCCCATTGCACCAAACCGGACACGGTACCATTATTGGCGGCAGTCATGGCGCAAATTGCACCATGACTACCACCAACCTCTTAATGAGGCCCAGAGTTGCAAAAGAATGAGATATATCACCAACCCCACAAATGTAATCCCCTTGTAACCCCGATTTTTTGTAGGTGTGAACATTTTATGAAATTATACCATGAAGCTAAATCCTATGCATACGCTGTTTTAGAGGCCAGTGAAATTTAAAAATGCATTCTGTCATTACAGAAGAATGTTTAAATTGTAAAGACATGCCTGCGGATTTCATAGGTGCAGTGTCTGTGGTTGCGTATGTTATTGTTTTTGATAGATGCATACATGTGTGATGGTCATTACGTGTTTCATGCTGTATGCTTGCAGCATGAATGATTCTCCCTGCTTGATGGGAACTTTCAGGTTGTTTAGTTGGCCACACAGGTCTTAGCTTCGGTAATCATTGGGTCAAGTTTCTGAAGAGGGTTTGTGACTTGTCACAACATGGGGTGGACTAAATCTGAAGAATGTAAACACCACATGGTTCTGTGTGTCCACTCCTTGTGTCCGTTAGCCATGGGTGCAGCGTGTGGAATGTAAATTATCCTGGACTTCATGTGCAATATTGGACAAGACACAACAGACGATTATGATGTTACGCACTACTGGTGGTGGGTGCAGCAATATGCCACGGAAGCGTGATTTCAGCACACCAAATGTGTGCTCCCCCATACCTCAGTGCGTGCTGCATTGTGTTAGTTCTCAGTCTGCATTGATGGATTCGGGATGGGCGTGAGTAGGAATGATTGCAATGGGTATGCGCAAAAGGAAAATGTATGCTGCATCGCAAGAGCTTCATTTCTGTGGAAGGGACATTGATATATAGAAGATGTCTAGTGTACATTCCGCCCCGTTCTACTGCCTCATATTTGCCCTTCGTTGTTGCGCTCTTTCGGTGCTAAAGCGGATGGGCAGAGTGTGGTAATCCAGGATGTTAAAACAGCAGTTTGTTGATGCTATGTTGCAGTTATGAATAAGAGATGCTCTTTGCAACACGTGCAACTCATGTGATTTGCTTGCAATCTTAATTTGCATTGCGCAAAGCGTTATGTGAATCAGGCTGCCAGCTACAAACTGCACAGCAGTAGCTGTGAAACAGCAGGTCACACATTTGAAATTAACTTTGGAATGTATTTCACGAGAATTATGTTTTAGTAAGAAGATCGATATCTCTGTGTATTTTTATTTTTTAGGGAATCCTAAGGTAAATGATCACACTTGAAGTGCATATTCAACTTTATGGAACAAGTACTTTAGAATTGATCAACAGAACTTGGAATCACAACCTAATAAATATGGCTAAGTCAGCTTGATTTGTGTTTGGCCTGATATGACATGTGGCAACACACGCTAATCCGCACTTTTATTAACATTATGCTGCAAAGATTTTATTTCAGGAATAGCAATATTAAAAATCTACCTGCATACCAGGTACCTTTAATTTCTTCTTTTTCTTCTTCTTCGGAACTTGCTCAAAAGTGGATGAACGTTCCAAGATCTGTTACAAATACCTTCCACTATTATTTTATAAATAGATTGTTTGATATTTGTCAGTAGAAAAAATCAACTGACAATTGTAATAGAAAAATGTGTGTGACATTATTGTCAGTATATGTGAATCAGACTACTAATTTCACTTTATGTTTTATTTCTCGATTTATTTTTCTTTGTTTTATATATGATCTGTATAATTTTGTCAATGCACGTGGTCACTTTAGAAGTTAGACTCATTTTCGAGTCCTGAAGAAGCACACACTTTTCGTGAAATTGGATTTGTGTTATTAGCATGTGTTAGCCGTGTTGAAGCTTTGTTAGAAGTGTAACCTTGAGATGAAACCTATCCCTAGGATAAGGGATTCTTACTTAAACGTGCTTCTATATATAACCTGCTATTATATACACATTTGTAGTGATATCGTTGACTTCTTCATGATTTGGGAGGAGTGTTCTGTTCTTTAGTATATATGTTATGTTTTTGGGACATACGTATTCTGGACACTACTTCCATTTGAATGGTCCCCATGAGCTTTGACGGATCCGAAAGATGATACTCAAAAAGCAGAAGTGCACTTTCTAAAATACCAAGAACAACTGGGCACGTTCTGTCAGCTCATGTGTGACGTTGGCAAACAATTTCGTCTGCAGCATGAAAAACCTCCAACGGACACACACGGAAACACATGGAATTTGCCCTTTTGACCTTCCTTTGACGTTCCTTTGTCAGTGATCTACAATATCGTCGACTGATTCGCTATTAAATCAGACTTCACATATGTATGCATATTGAATCCTTCATATGACAGTGAAATTAGTAAAACGTTGGATCATTTGAGGTCCGTTTGGTTGGCACAGACTTCTTACTTCTAGTCGGCAATTGTTTAATAGGACCTTTAAAGAAGGAGCCAATACTCTTATAATTAAAACTGCATTTCAGCTTTCAAGATTGTTCTTGGCAAGGCCCCAGGCACCTGGTGAGGCCTGGTAACCTGTGCCCCATGGCAGCCAGGCAGAGTAGAGGGGGAGCACCAGCCCAACAAATGGGCCAGTGCTCCCCTTCTCCCCCACCGAACCAAACCGGGAAACAGAGGGAAGAGCAAGGTGTTAATCAACACCTTGCCCTCCTCCCACAGGGATGCAAAACACCAGGGCCCCATGTTAGGAAGAATTATCCAGAATGGCAAATTTCCCTTACCTACTGAGTCCCTCAGCAGCTTTGCTGGATTTCTAGGATTTATTTTTCCACCTGTAAGAGTGTGAGCCTTTTTTCCACTCTTACATGTGTTTTGCTGTGTGTGTTTAACATGTTTGTGTTCATAGACTGTGGAGCCTCACCTACTCCATAGGCATCATCTTTTTACTGTGTGTTACACAGCACCCCCAGTGCAGTGACACAGGATTGTCTTTTTCAGACTTCCCACTTTAAACTCCAGTTTCTGGGACTGACTACTGTCTCCCAGAACATGTAAAGTTGCCATTGACTTTTTTAGTCTTTTTAAATCCACGGACCCAGTACACACTATCTTACATAGAGTTCTGGAAAGGGTTAATAGTTATCCCTTTTTGTCTGTTTCTCATGGAAAATTATTTTGTTCCCTTTTCATTAAGATTTGGTTGGTGGCAGTGGTATCTACCCTATTTTTCCTACTGGAGTTATTTTAAATAGACTTCGTATTGGTTCAGGCTATCTTAGTAGCCTCGAACTTTAATCCGCTGGACCCCATTCACTTTTATTTGGTTCTAGCTGGGTTTATTTGCCATTTCTTTTTGTAAAAGTCTTTCTCGTGTTTTACTTGGCTCCTTTGTTCGCCGTCCTTTGGCGGGCTTCTGCACAGAAGCCCTCCTTAGGCGCCGGAATGTCTGAGAGGGACAGGATGTGAGGAAGGGGTTTGAGACTCCCTGCACAGGGTCTCCTTGGAGACCCATGTTGCACTCTTTGTCAGGGCCATCTTAAGCATTTTTGGTGCCCTGGGCATGGACATCTTTGGGCCCACCCTCCACCAAACCAAAGGAATTAAGTGATCAAGAGTATCTGGTGGCACCCCCCAACCCCGACCGTGATCATAACGTATAGGTTGATATGCTGCCTCGCAACATTCAAAATAAGAATGTTTACTCCCTTACACTCTCCATACTTGCTCTAATCAGAATGACAAACTAGGAGCATTTGAAGGCCAACATTAGCAATCTACGAAGAGGTTACTTCTCTTCTAGTACAGAAACAGGATACTTTTTATCAATAGCATCCGGGAAGGTATGCAGCCTCTCGTATTAATGCAGGACTGTATGTAAAGGTACATGTAACCCAGAATAGGCAGAGAACTCACATCAGCTGCCACAGAGAATGCAAAAGTGCTCAAGCATGGATCGAGTAGACCAATTGGAAGGAAGGAGAAATCTACACATAGCAGAGCATGGATAGTGAATGCAGATTAGAAGCTACCAGGAAGATGTCTCTATCCAGACAGACTGAGATTAGAAGTGGAACGTGGTTTTCAAATAGTGTTGCCATTAGAGATCAAGGGAACACGTGCTTGTGGTGTGCAGTATATCAATGCTCACTATTGTAGTGCAAGCAACCCTACAGCCAGTGAAACCATGAGTGAGGCTTTTAACAAGATCATAACCTGAGAAGGAAATCACTCTGAAGGGCTGACCATTTTGAAAGGTTTAGGGACTGGCAATTCTGAGAGGTTAGGCAATAAAAGATTAACAGGGTAATTCATAGAATTTCGCAGAAAAGTGTCGCAAGCGGCTGGCGCAGAGTGTCCGCGTGCGATTGTGTGCGCCAGGCACGTGCGCTAAAACCGATTTCCGCGCACAGCGTATTCATGGATTCCATGCTCCCAAACCAGCCGTGGCGCAGAGAATCGCAGCGACCCTGCAGCAGCGCCAGTAACGCCCCCAAGAACGCCCTTGCGCAAGGAAAAGCCATCAACATCGCTAAATCATCGCAAAGGGCTGCGCTATCCCTGGACCAGTTTACAGGGCTGCCAAACAAGGAACGCAAAGCGGGCAACCTTCATATCAGGAGTACGCGGGAAGTTTTACACGCGATTAGCCAGGGTACGTGTATTACAGGGGTACGCGGGAAGTTCAACACGCGATAGTCCAGGGAACGTGTATTACAGGGGTACGCGGGAAGTTCAACACGCGATTGTCCAGGGAACGTGTATTACAGGGGTACGCGGGAAGTCTTACATGCGATTAGCCAGGGCACGTGTAATACAGGGGTACGCGGGAATTATCACACGCGATTTGGCAGGGTACGTGAATTACAGGGGTGCGTGGGAATTATCACAGGCCATTTTGCTGGGTACGTGTATTACAGGGGTGCGTGGGAATTATCACACGCGATTAGGCTGGGTGGGTCCTCACAGGTGTTCCCTGTACACCCTCCACGGCCCCTGCAGGCAGCCCATAAAACAGGGGACTACCCTGCACACCTGCTCATGTCCCCCTGCACCCCCACCCCCCAGCAGTGCAGGGGCAGCCTCCACCAGGCCCCCACTCATGTCTCCCACCACCCCCACCCCCAGCAGTGCAGGGGCATCCTCCACCAGGCCCCCACCCATGTCTCCCACCACCCCCACCCCCCAGCCACCAGGGGCAGCCTCTACCAGGCCCCCACCCATGTCTCCCACCACCCCCACCCCCCAGCACTGTGGGGCACCTGCCAGCAGGCCCCCACCCATGTCACCCACCACCCCCACCCCCCAGCAGTGCAGGGGCAGCCTCCACCAGGCCCCCACTCATGTCTCCCACCACCCCCACCCCCCAGCCACCAGGGGCAGCCTCCACCAGGCCCCCACTCATGTCTCCCACCACCCCCACCCTCCAGCACTGTGGGGCACCTGCCAGCAGGCCCCCACCCATGTCACCCACCACCCCCACCCCCCAGCAATGCAGGGGCATCCTCCACCAGGCCCCCACCCATGTCTCCCACCACCCCCACCCCCCAGCAGTGCAGGGCAGCCTCCACCAGGCCCACACTCATGTCCCCTATCACCCCCACCCCCCCGCCACCAGGGGCACCCTCCACCAGGCCCCCACTCATGTCTCCCAGCGTGCTACGTGTATTTCAGGGGTGCGTGGGAAGTTCCACTCGTGAATAGCCTGGGCGTGTGTATTTCAGGGGTGCGCGGGAAGTTCCACACGCGAATAGCCTGGGCGCATGCATTTCAGGGGTGCGCGGGAAGTTTTACACGCGATTTCAGCAGGGTACGTGTATTTCAGGGGTGCGCGGGAATTCTCACACGCGATTTGGCTTGGTACGTGTATTACAGGGGTGCGTGGGAAGTTACACACGCGATTAGGCTGGGTGGGTCCTCACAGGTGTTCCCTGTACACCCTCCACGGCCCCTGCAGGCAGCCCACAAAACAGGGGACTACCCTGCACACCTGCCCATGTCCCCCTGCACCCCCACCCCCCAGCAGTGCAGGGGCATCCTCCACCAGGCCCCCACCCATGTCTCCCACCACCCCCACCCCCCAGCAGTGCAGGGGCAGCCTCCACCAGGCCCCCACTCATGTCTCCCACCACCCCCACCCCCCAGCCACCAGGGGCAGCCTCCACCAGGCCCCCACCCATGTCTCCCACCACCCCACCCCCCAGCAGTGCAGGAGCAGCAGGCAGTCAGGCAGCAGCAGGTGGGAGCGTGCTCGGGGCTCTGGGGGGCAGTAGTTCGGCCTTCCGGGCAGGAGCGTGGTATTCCGTGTGCGTACGCGTGGCCAGCTTGGTACGGAGTGATTTGGCACGTGAAAATCCTGCACGTCAGCGTGAAAACTGAGGAAAGGCCCTCAGCGCGTAAGCGCGTCTGTGACGTGACCCGCACAGGTGTTTCCCACACAGCACGTGATGACAGAGCACACGTGGAAAGACTGCACGTCAGAGTGTAATCGCGTGTGATTGGTGGAAATGGCCCTACACGCAGAAGTGACAAAGCGTGTGATTGCTGGAAATGGCCCCACACGCAGAAGTGACAAAGCGTGTAATTGGTGGAAATGGCCCTACACGCAGAAGTGACAAAGCATGTAATTGGTGGAAATGGCCCTAGCGCGTACACGCCGCGTAAGTGACGCTGGACGTGTGGGCCTGTATAAAAGGTACGTGTAGAACACGTTTTCCTTGTACGTGCTTTTCGTGGAGAGCGAGTGGGTGAATTCTGTACTTCTTGTCGTTTCACACGCGATTTACTTCACGGCGTTTCAAGTTCGTATTCCCTGTTACCTCTGACAGCTTTTTCTCTTTTTTCTCTTTTACTGGTTTACCTGGGCCTGTTCCCTCAAACAGTGTTCCCTTCTACTGTTGTCCTGTCTCCTCAGACAGCGTACAAATCTTCTTTTGGCGGGGGTGTTGCCAACCAAACATGCTCCTTTTACACGCTCGTTTACCAGGCAGACGGTGAGTCACGCACGTATCTAACATCTGTGCTTGCCCCGTGTGTAGCCTACCCCTTCAGAGGTCATTCTAGGCTGCGTGTGACACGCATACGTTCATTCTTGTGTTACTGGGTGCCACAGCGTAGTGCAGGTTTTTCTTTCTGCACACGTGGTCTAGGAGGGGTTGCGTGCACGTCATCTCCCTTTTTTGGGCCTCCTGTGCGTTGCGTGACCCGTCATCTTTCCCCAGGGGTTACATTCAGCCTTGCTAGAGCACTAGGGTACAATTACCATCTGGTACCCAACCCCTTTGACCCCCAATTGCCCAGGACAATAGTCTACATCCACTCCCATACGCACATTAACATCAGTGCCATGTCTGGGAGGCGAGGATTCCGTAAGGGTGGCAAAGGTGGAAGAGCCACAAGTGGTGGCCGTGGTGGATCCAGTAGGGGACGTGGTCGTAACTTGCAGGGTGAGCCTGTCCCCCCATGTGTGGAGGACCAGTCACGGGCACCCATAAACCCCCCCCCTCCCCCCCTCCCGTTGAGGTTGATGTGGCTGACACCATCCATGCTCAGCCCTTGTTGGACCAGCCCATTGTGGCACCAGACCTGGCTGACTCCATGGCTGACTTCCAGGTCAGCAGGGCTACGACACGTGCGCTGGTGCACGTTGATGCCATCATGCCATGTGGATCTGGGGCAGCAAGGTCATCTGCTGCACCAAGGAGGCAGGGCGGAGAGGCTGCAGGGGCAGCTGCGGCTCCATCCACCCCAGCCCTCACACACCCAGCCAGGACAGTGTCGGTCCTAGTCCATGCTGCTGACATTCCCCCTGACACCATCACACTAGAGCCAATGCCTGCACCAACTCCCATGCTGAGTGTGCAATCCCACACTCCTGATACAGAGTCCACCAGGGCTCCTGCCCCTAGTGTCCACAGCAGCGCAGGACACTCAGGATCACCACCACCTTCCAAGCGGAAGAGGAAGAGTGCTCGTCCGGCACAGGCTGATGCCCCAGACACGGCTACACAGTCCGGCCCGTCCAGGAAGCCCAGCTTCACGGATGACAAACTGAATGCACTTGTCGAGTATGTGTCCGGACATGACAACGAGATGGTCATTGTTGCAGGATCCAAGACCACACCTGCACAACGCCAGGCACACTGGCAGACCGTTGCGGACATCGTAAGTGCCCTTGGAATCGTGAGGCGCACAGCCAATGATTGCTATAAGCGCTGGAATGACCTAAAGCGCAGGGCAAAGAGTAAGCTGGCCTCAAGTCATGCCGCAACTCCAGTGACTGGAGGTGGGTCTCCAGTAGTAGACATGGAACTCACTCCACATGAGTCAGTCGCTGGGACCTACGTCACGGAGGAACAGATCCAAGGCGTGGGAGATCTGGCTGATTACGAGGCATTGTCCGGTGAGTGCACATGCATGTGTGTGTCATCCATGTGCATGGTGTGTGTGTGAGGGCTTCTGTTTGTGTGCCAGGTGAGAGTGTGTGCGCCTGAGTCGTATGGGTCAGCCATGTGCTTCATGCAATACTTCCTGCGCAGCTGCATTTGGCCATAGCAGTATCCCTTCTGCCAACAGTAGACATCTAGCCCAAATGCACGCCAGTTGCCCTTGAAGTGTCACCTTGCCACAACATTGTTGCTTATTTTTCACTGTTCATTCAGTCAGATTGTTTGCCTTCCCCCACTTTTACTAGCCATGTCGCTGTCCACTAGTCACATGTCTGACATGGCTATGGTGAAGTGGAGTGACTTTGTTACCTGGATATCATTTGTACACACATGTCCCTGTGCAATTGGACCATTTCAGACTGGCAGCTCCAGGTGAAAAATCTGACCTGTTAGAATTAGAAAAGCAATTACATGCGGGAACTGGACTGAATGAATAGGTGCTGCCCTCCTCTCCATCTTCACTCAATAGCAATGGTACATGCCATCTGTGTGATGGCATGTGTGTTTCACCTGGCAATCACAGGCCAATGTGTGATGCCACTGCCAGGCAGCATGCAGAAAATGTGTTCATTTTCCATCTTGGTGTCATCAGTGTGTGCCATTTGCCTGCACTTCATACGCAGTGAGGGTGCATGCATGGGAGGGTTTTAGTCATGTGGGACATGTGTCAATCAAGTACTGGTTCTCTTGCTTCTCAGCCCTCATTGTGTGCCATGGTGCTAATGCCTGTTTCCATTTCTTTGTTTTCATGTCTTTGCAGGGGAAGACGCACCTGATACTGCTGGGGTTGTGGAGATGGTGCAGACCCAGGAGGGGTCCGAGGGCCGACCAACCACCAGTGAGGGACGTGGTGTGGTGGTGGGGGAGAACCCACAAGTGCTGCAGGTCGTGCTCTCAAGGGGTGTCTCTGGCTGCACCTCCCCCGAGCTGTACTCAGGTGTTGATTCGGATGAGACCTACGTGCCGTCGCAGGTGAGTGTTCCAGGGAGGGATTCTGTTCTGTCTCACCCACCTGCACCAGGGTCAGAACCCTCCATGGGGATGTCAGTGTTGGCAGCTACGCCTTTGGTGGTTACGGATGCAGGGTCACACTCCGCGACATCTGATCCTGTTCCTGGGCCAGAAGATCAGAGGGGGAATGCAGTCCTGCAGCCTCAGGCAGTGCCGGCACAGCAAGGCGCAGTTCGCCTTGCCCCAGACAGGTGTGGTGCCCGCCGACGTGGTGGCCGTACGCCACCTGGCAATACCGCATGGGAGCAATCCATTTACGGTATGGCAACCCAACAGGCTGCATCATCCGAGATGATGGCTCAGGCCATGGATAGGGTGGCCACTTCCATTGTCCCCCCAGAAAGGCTGATGGAGCGACTAGAGCAGGCAACCGACTCCATCTGCCAGTCACACAGGGAGGACATGTTGGGGTCCAACAGGGACAGGCGGGCGGCACTGGCGACTCTGCAGGAGGCCATCTCCATTGAGTCCCAGGGCCACAGGGAAGCCCTGAGGCAGGAGCTCCTTCACCTCAGGACGACTCTTGTTGAGCTTGAGGCTTCAACACACCAAAGGACAGAACAGCAGCTGGAGCGTCTCACCCGTACGCTCTCAGCTGAGATGCAGGCAACGAGGGCGGAGGTCCGGGCATCCCGTGAGTTGTTGCATGGGGACCTCCGCACACTCATCCTCCAGAACCAGACCTACCACACCCGCATGCTTGCAGCCATGGAGGAGCAGACTAGGGCCTTGCGTGGGCTGCCTCCCATAGTGCAACCACCTCCGGATGCAGCTGCACAGGGTGATAATAGCGACAGCAGTGATACTCCCACAAAGAGGGTAGCCGTGTGGGCCATGAGCCCATGGAGGTGTTTTATTTTCCCAGGATCCACGCAGGTGGGTTCTGGTGTGCATCCTGTCCTCGGACCTCCTGGGTAGCCTCCCCAACACCCCCGGGCCCATCAATGGCCATTTTTGATTGTTTCTTATTTTTATTTTTATTGTTATTTATTTTATTCCCTATTTTTTTGGGACGATTTGTTGGCTTCCGTGGTTCCTGTGGGCATACGCTGCATTGTGGCTGGGCACATGCAGGCTTGTAATGTATTTGGTTCAGATGCTTGGGTTTGAGTCACACACACCCCTCCTGCTTCCCGTTTCCATGGGCTTGCAAAGGGTGTGCCCAAGTGACAGTGAATTACACAGTGACGTTGGACTCCCATGAGCTGTGTGGGCAGTCTGTAGTCAATACTGTGTATACATTCCTAGTGCATATTGCTGTTGTGTTGTACACTGCATGTTGCATTGATGTGTAACTCATCTTCTGTGTCTACCTCCCAATTTGCAGGTCCCTTCCTCATGACTACACAAGGACCTCTAGTCTGGAGATGGGGTCCATGTTGGCAGCAGTGCACCTACAACTCTACATGGCGCCAACACTGCACAGTTGGTGGTGGTGGGAGTGCAGGCATTTCCAGGTGGTGAGACTACTAATATGTAACATTTGTGATGTCATGTTAATGGTAGTACGTGCTCAAGTATGTTGTTGGTCCGGCATTGCTGTGAGCATTTCAGGTGTTGCAGGTTTCTAATAGGGACACTGTACATAGTGACACTAGTGTCATGTTGTGGGGATTACTTTGTTTACCTGCAAATAGCATGACATGGCACGGTGTGTCGTGTGGCGGTGCTGGGGTTGGGTTGGCTGACATGGCACTGTCCTCTTGTTGCATTTTGCAAGTGGGTATTCTTTTTAGCTGCTTGAATGTGTGGCTCCACAAAACTGCATTGGTGGTGTCTGTGTGGGTAGGGATGCACACATTGTGACACTTCCAGGTGAACAATCTCAGGCTGATATGGTATTCACGGTTCATTCTCCAGACATTCTGGATCAGTGTCAGGTTGAGTCATCATTGATTGTCAGATGGAATGTGCCAGGGCAGTGTGCACTCCACAGGGGTGTGATTTCTATGTGAAGTAATTACCCACTAGCTGTGTACGGGCTGCCTCCCCACGTGCCCTTTCCGCTCCCATGCGCAGCGGCTGTGCATGTGGTTGGGGATGTGGGGCCACCACCATGTCCACGGCCAGGCCCCGGCGTGTTGCAACGTTGTGCAGGACACATGCTGCCACTATGATCCTGCACACTACTGGGGGAGCGTATAACAGCTGCCCGCCAGAACGGTCAAGGGAGCGAAAGCGTGACTTTAGCACTCCGAATGTGCGCTCCACTATGCCCCGGGTTGTAATGTGGGCTGTGTTATATCTTACCTCGGGTGGCGTGGTGGGGTTCCGAATTGGCGTCATCATGTGGGGGCTGAGAGGGTAGGCACTGTCCCCTGTGGAGGTGGTGATTGGTATCATTGGTGGGGTTGTGACCTTGCTCAGTATCCAACATGCATGCATGTGCAGTGGCATACATACTCACCAAGCAGCCATGTATCGCCATGCCGCCCAGCATCTAGGTCCCGGCATAGGGTGGACATTCGGTAAATGAAGCTGTCGTGGGTGGAGCCGGGATAGTTGGCATATACTGAGGTGATGATTCCCTTGGCATTACATACTACCTGCACGTTGATGGAATGCCAGTGCTTGCGGTTCCTATAGATGTGCTCAGATGCCCTGGGGGGACGTAGAGCCACATGGGTGCAGTCGATGGCACCTAGCACTTTGGGGAATCGTGCCACACCGTAAAAATCCAGGGCGGCAGCATGCCTTTCTGCAGGTGTTCTGGGCAGGTATATGTGCCTGCGGACTGATGGGCGTGCAGTGATGATGTTCAAGACCTGGTGTAGGCAGCGTGACTGGGTGGCCTGTGACACCCCACCCACTATGGCACTTGCCTGCTGAAATGATCCAGTGGCTAAGAAGTGCAGTACATTGAGGACCTTCTCCAGGGGGCTGAGTGCTTGGGAGCACAGGGTGGGTGATGTGAGGTCATCCTCCCACTCACTCACCAGGTCCAGTATTATGTGTGGTGGAAACCTGTACCTTCCATACACCTGGTCATCAGGCATCCCGAAAAGGCTGGTTCTGGGTGTGAATATTCTGGCCCTGACTATCCTCCTCCTCCTCCTTTGGTAGCCCACTGCCACTGCTGCTAGGAACGGTATGTTCATCCTGGCGTCTGGCTTGTTATTGTTAAAGTGCGCAAATTCATGCTTTGCGCGTGTTCTAGGCGAGCGTGTGACCCGCGCACCCCTGGAATCCAGTTCCCAGTCCAATAGCGTGTGGAAATTCACACGCACAACGGGATACAGGTGCGCTGACGTACTTGCGTGTGTAAGTGCCCGCGCACCCCTGAAATACACGTACATAGGCCAATCGCGTGTACGCGCACTTTTGTCCAATTACACGCGATGACACTCTGACGTGCAGTATTTACACGTGTGCTCCGTCATCACGTGCTGGGTGGGGAACACCCGTGCGGGTCACGTCACATACGCGCTTACGCGCTGAGGGACTCTGGACCAATAGAATCGCGTATGCGTGCTTATGCGCTTACGCGCTAAGGGCCTTTCCTCGGATTTCATGCTGACGTGCCGAATTTTCACGTGCCAAATCACTCTGTATCAAGCTGGCCACGCGAAAACACACGGAAGACCACGCTCCTGCCCAGAAGGCCGAGTTACTGCCCCCCGTGCCCCGAGCAGCCTCCCACGTGCCATCTGCTGCTGCCTGCCTGCCTGCCTGCCTGCTGCCACCGTGCCCTGCCATTTGGTGCCTGCACATCAGCCATCTGCAGGGGTCCAGTTGCTGTGTCCACCCCTGCTGGAACTGAAGACTCCCGACTGGGATTACATCGCTCCACAGCCCAGCCCCAGGACCCAGTTGCCCACCCACACCTGCCTCTGGGGTTGCCATGTCGGGCACTTCCACATCTGGCACCAGTGGCAACCCCAGGCCAGAGGGGCAGAGGGGCACCAGCTTCACTGCCACCGAAGTTGGTGTCCTGGTGGAGCATGTCCTGGGGCAGTATGATGCCCTCTTTGGATCGTCCCGCGCCAGCAAGGATGGACGGGAGAGGATCTGGGCCGACTGTGTGGTTGCCATCAACGCGGAGGGGGTGGCAACCCGCAATGTCCAGAAGATCAAGAAGCGCTGGGAGGACTTGAGGTCCAGGACCCTTGTGAAGGCCCGGCGCCTCGTGGAGGGGGGCCGGGGCCGCATGAGTTCCATCCAGATGAGGGTCCTGGAACGCGTACGCCCAGCGCTCCACGCCCAGATCCTTGGGAGGGAGGCCCGTCTGGAGTTGAGCGGTAAGTGTCCAAGCATTACTGTGTGACACAGGGCATGTTGCTGTGTGCTGGGTCTATGATACTTGCCTGTATGTGTGCCATAGGCCATGTATGCATGTATGTGTGCATGGACATCATGGTAATGCATGTACAACCAGTGATGTGTGACCCACATGGTTGTTGCATGTGTTCAAATGCCGCATGGGGACCCCTATGCAGATTTTGAACATGAGAGCATGCCAGTCTCTGTACCGGGACATGGGTGGGGGTGAGGGATGGGTGCCGATGCCAGGTACATATGTGGTAGCCATGTCTGTGTGGCTGACCTGCGTGTCTGTGACTTGTGCATGCCATGGATGCATGACACATGTGTGTGACAATGCACAGATTCAGTGAAGCAGCCAAATTGCCCTTGTATCCGCTGTGTTTGTTGTGTTTGGGGCCAGATGGATGTGACTGAGGTGAAGTGTGTGCATGTGAAATGCATGAGCCATGATGCATGTGAGTTCCATATCATTGAATGTTTCAAGAGTCCATTGGACATGCATGGAAATGTCCATGGCATGCAGCATGCCTGTTACTGTGTGTGTTTTGCCTGGACTGACCCATGTGTTGTGGAAGGACATGATGGAAGTGTACTTTGACAGTGGTGGTCATCTGCTATTGCTTCCTGTCTAGGGGACCATTGTACAGTACCCTGATGCTTGTGTTCTTTGTCTCCCTCTACGCAGCAGCTAGTGAAGAAGAGGGCGGAGACGGCGCTGTGGAGCAAGGCGGCGGGGATGCCCCCACGGCTGCAGCGGAAGGGGTGGGTGAGCCCCCACAGGGGCCTGCTACGGTGGGAGACGGTGAGGAGCCATCCAGGTTGGTGGTTTGCACAGAGGAGGAGGAGGCCGCCACTGGGGCACACATGGGGCCTGGTGGGGGAATCCCTGCTGGTGCAAGTGGTGCAGTCCAGGGCCAGGGGCAGGAGGCAGCACAGGTCACCGTGGAGGGGCCTGTGCATGTCGCTGTCCCTGACCCTGTGAGTGCACCACCATGCACCAGCAGGGATGCCCCGTCCCAGGCCCGTCCGCAGGTAGAGGGGATGTCCATGTCACCTGACTCCCCTTCACCTGCGGACGTGGGAACCCCTGGCCGTGCGGAGAAGGTCCTGATTGGGGTCGCGATGCGCATGGCTGTGATTCGTGATGCCGTGCGTGCTTCCCGGGAGGAGCATGCACGTCATCACGAAGTGCACCGTGCCGACGTGGCCCAATTGGGATCGGCCATGTTCGGGGGTTTCCTGCATGTGTTGGCCAATGTGGCGGCCCTCTCCTCCTCTGTGCAGGCTATACACCAGTCGTTCTCCTTGCCGTATTCCAGCCCAGATGCCACCAGGGCCCCCTGTGGACCTGCCCCGACCAATGCAGCCAGCTCGGTGGGGATCCCATCCCTGCCACAGTTGGGAGTCGGAGGTCCAGCAGGGGTGGACAACACAGCAACTGGACCCCAGCAGATGGAAGATGTGACAGCATCATCAGGCAGGGCACGTGCACGACGGCGTCGGTGGTTTCCATCAGCCTGGATGCCGTCGTGCTGGCAGAGGCAGAGGCGTCGGAGGCAGCAGCGGGCTCGACGTGGGGGTCATCATGGCTAAGGGCCATCAAGATCAGAGGGGCAGGCATCGGCCGGAGGGCAGGGCAACCCTGGGATGGTGGTGTCTTCCGTGTGGGAGCAGTTGGTCCAGCGGATAGGTGCGGAGCGGCAGCGGGCGGAAGAGGAGCGGCTCACCATGGTCAGGGCGGAGTTCTCCATGCGCCGGGCGTTGAGGCGGGCTGAGTGCCTCGAGGAAGCTCGCAGGGAGTTTGAGCTGGACATGGGGTTATCCCTGCGAGACCTCGGGGCCAGGACAGAGTCCCGCCTCCAGGACATCGACATGGAGTTCGATGATGCCCTGGCCAGCAACATCACCGAGTGAGCCGCAGGACTTGCCCGCTGCCTTTGTATATAGTTATTTAGTTAGTTAGTGTTAGGTTTCCTTTATTCATTTTTATTTATTTGGACCGCTCGGACAATGGCCACTTTTTTGTATATATTTTTTCATTAGGTAGTAGTAGGTTTCATTTATGGTGTTGGGCTCATGGACCCTTGAATTTTCGTGTATATAGTTTGCTTTTTGAATGGACATTTCTTTTATTAATTATTGTGTTCACCATGAGGAAATGGTTTTTCATTATTTTCCTTCCACATGATTTTGCTTTGGACTACATTTGTTTTTGGATTCCTAATTTTTCTTATTTTTTTACATTTGTTCTCGGACATGGACCTTTTATTTTGTTATCCCCATTGTTGTGCGTTTGATTTGTTTACTTATTTCACATCTTTAATACAATTTTTTTTACTTTCACTTGTGGTATTTTCTCATTGGTTTCATACATGTCATGATATGGGTTTTGACATTCACTTGCACCCATTGTGTATGTGCGTGTGACGGACATGTGTTCATTTACATACTTGCCATTGGGGTTGTATCATGTAATTGCATTCACTATGTGGGTGGATGCAATCCTTGCCTGGGTGTTTGTGCTGGGTATGCTGCCCATTACTGCCATGATTGAGTATCGTCAGGACCTGGGGGCAGGGGGACATGTGTGGGTGCCTGGTGGAGGGTGCCCCTGGATGGTGGGGGTTGGGGGTGGTGGGAGACATGAGTGGGGGCCTGGTGGAGGCTGCCCCTGGTGACTGGGGGGGTGGGGGTGGTGGGAGACATGAGTGGGGGCCTGGTGGAGGGTGCCCCTGCACTGCTGGGGGTTGGGGGTGGTGGGAGACATGAGTGTGGGCCTGGTGGAGGCTGCCCCTGGTGACTAGGGGGTGGGGGTGGTGGGAGACATGAGTGGGGGCCTGGTGGAGGGTGCCCCTGGTGGCGGGGGGGTGGGGGTGGTGGGAGACATGACTGGGGGCCTGGTGGAGGGTCCCCCTGGTGGCGGGGGGGTGGGGGTGGTGGGAGACATGAGTGGGGGCCTGGTGGAGGCTGCCCTTGGTGACTGGGGGGGTGGGGGTGGTGGGAGACATGACTGGGGGCCTGGTGGAGGGTGCCCCTGGATGCTGGGGGGTGGGGGTGGTGGGAGACATGGGTGGGGGCCTGGTGGAGGGTGCCCCTGGATGCTGGGGGGTGGGGGTGGTGGGAGACATGAGTGGGGGCCTGGTGGAGGCAGCCCCTGCACTGCTGGGGGGTGGGGGTGGTGGGAGACATGAGTGGGGGCCTGGTGGAGGGTGCCCCTGGTGGCAGGGGGGTGGGGGTGGTGGGAGACATGAGTGGGGGCCTGGTGGAGGGTGCCCCTGGTGGCGGGGGGGTGGGGGTGGTGGGAGACATGTCTGGGGGCCTGGTGGAGGGTGCCCCTGGTGGCGGGGGGGTGGGGGTGGTGGGAGACATGAGTGGTGGCCTGGTGGAGGCTGCCCCTGGTGACTGGGGGGGCGGGGGTGGTGGGAGACATGACTGGGGGCCTGGTGGAGGGTGCCCCTGGATGCTGGGGGGTGGGGGTGGTGGGAGACATGGGTGGGGGCCTGGTGGAGGGTGCCCCTGGATGCTGGGGGGTGGGGGTGGTGGGAGACATGAGTGGGGGCCTGGTGGAGGCTGCCCCTGCACTGCTGGGGGGTGGGGGTGGTGGGAGACATGAGTGGGGGCCTGGTGGAGGGTGCCCCTGGTGGCAGGGGGGTGGGGGTGGTGGGAGACATGGTGGGGGCCTGGTGGAGGGTGCCCCTGCACTGCTGGGGGTTGGGGGTGGTGGGAGACATGAGTGGGGGCCTGGTGGAGGCTGCCCCTGGTGACTGGGGGGGTGGCGGTGGTGGGAGACATGGGTGGGGGCCTGGTGGAGGGTGCCCCTGGATGCTGGGGGGTGGGGGTGGTGGGAGACATGGGTGGGGGCCTGGTGGAGGGTGCCCCTGGATGCTGGGGGGGGGGTGGTGGGAGACATGAGTGGGGGCCTGGTGGAGGCTGCCCCTGCACTGCTGGGGGGTGGGGTGGTGGGAGACATGAGTGGGGGCCTGGTGGAGGGTGCCCCTGGTGGCAGGGGGGTGGGGGTGGTGGGAGACATGAGTGGGGGCCTGGTGGAGGCTGCCCCTGGTGACTAGGGGGTGGGGGTGGTGGGAGACATGAGTGGGGGCCTGGTGGAGGCTGCCCCTGGTGACTGGGGGGGTGGGGGTGGTGGGAGACATGACTGGGGGCCTGGTGGAGGGTGCCCCTGGATGCTGGGGGGTGGGGGTGGTGGGAGACATGAGAGGGGGCCTGGTGGAGGCTGCCCCTGGTGACTGGGGGGGTGGGGGTGGTGGGAGACATGAGTGGGGGCCTGGTGGAGGCTGCCCCTGGTGACTAGGGGGTGGGGGTGGTGGGAGACATGAGTGGGGGCCTGGTGGAGGCTGCCCCTGGTGACTGGGGGGGTGGGGGTGGTGGGAGACATGACTGGGGGCCTGGTGGAGGGTGCCCCTGGATGCTGGGGGGTGGGGGTGGTGGGAGACATGAGTGGGGGCCTGGTGGAGGCTGCCCCTGGTGACTGGGGGGGTGGGGGTGGTGGGAGACATGAGTGGGGGCCTGGTGGAGGCTGCCCCTGGTGACTGGGGGGGTGGCGGTGGTGGGAGAAATGGGTGGGGGCCTGGTGGAGGGTGCCCCTGCACTGCTGGGGGTTGGGGGTGGTGGGAGACATGAGTGGGGGCCTGGTGGAGGGTGCCCCTGGTGGCAGGGGGGTGGGGGTGGTGGGAGACATGGTGGGGGCCTGGTGGAGGGTGCCCCTGCACTGCTGGGGGTTGGGGGTGGTGGGAGACATGAGTGGGGGCCTGGTGGAGGCTGCCCCTGGTGACTGGGGGGTGGGGGTGGTGGGAGACATGAGTGGGGGCCTGGTGGAGGGTGCCCCTGCACTGCTGGGGGTTGGGGGTGGTGGGAGACATGAGTGGGGGCCTGGTGGAGGCTGCCCCTGGTGACTGGGGGGTGGGGGTGGTGGGAGACATGAGTGTGGGCCTGGTGGAGGCTGCCCCTGGTGACTGGGGGGTGGGGGTGGTGGGAGACATGAGTGGGGGCCTGGTGGAGGCTGCCCCTGGTGACTGGGGGGGTCGGGGTGGTGGGAGACATGAGTGGGGGCCTGGTGGAGGGTGCCCCTGCACTGCTGGGGGTTGGGGGTGGTGGGAGACATGAGTGTGGGCCTGGTGGAGGCTGCCCCTGGTGACTGGGGGGTGGGGGTGGTGGGAGACATGAGTGGGGGCCTGGTGGAGGGTGCCCCTGGTGACTGGGGGGGTGGGGGTGGTGGGAGACATGAGTGGGGGCCTGGTGGAGGGTGCCCCTTGTGGCGGGGGGGTGGGGGTGGTGGGAGACATGAGTGGGGGCCTGGTGGAGGCTGCCCCTGGTGACTGGGGGGTGGGGGTGGTGGGAGACATGAGTGGGGGCCTGGTGGAGGCTGCCCCTGGTGACTGGGGGGGTGGGGGTGGTGGGAGACATGAGTGGGGGCCTGGTGGAGGCTGCCCCTGGTGACTGGGGGGGTGGCGGTGGTGGGAGACATGGGTGGGGGCCTGGTGGAGGGTGCCCCTGGATGCTGGGGGGTGGGGGTGGTGGGAGACATGGGTGGGGGCCTGGTGGAGGGTGCCCCTGGATGCTGGGGGGTGGGGGTGGTGGGAGACATGGGTGGGGGCCTGGTGGAGGGTGCCCCTGGATGCTGGGGGGTGGGGGTGGTGGGAGACATGAGTGGGGGCCTGGTGGAGGCTGCCCCTGCACTGCTGGGGGGTGGGGGTGGTGGGAGACATGAGTGGGGGCCTGGTGGAGGGTGCCCCTGGTGGCAAGGGGGGTGGGGGTGGTGGGAGACATGAGTGGGGGCCTGGTGGAGGCTGCCCCTGGTGACTAGGGGGTGGGGGTGGTGGGAGACATGAGTGGGGGCCTGGTGGAGGCTGCCCCTGGTGACTGGGGGGTGGGGGTGGTGGGAGACATGAGTGGGGGCCTGGTGGAGGCTGCCCCTGGTGACTGGGGGGGTGGGGGTGGTGGGAGACATGAGTGGGGGCCTGGTGGAGGCTGCCACTGGTGACTGGGGGGGTGGTGGGAGACATGGGTGGGGGCCTGGTGGAGGGTGCCCCTGGATGCTGGGGGGTGGGGGTGGTGGGAGACATGGGTGGGGGCCTGGTGGAGGGTGTCCCTGGATGCTGGGGGGTGGGGGTGGTGGGAGACATGGGTGGGGGCCTGGTGGAGGGTGCCCCTGGATGCTGGGGGGTGGGGGTGGTGGGAGACATGAGTCGGGGCCTGGTGGAGGCTGCCCCTGCACTGCTGGGGGGTGGGGGTGGTGGGAGACATGAGTGGGGGCCTGGTGGAGGGTGCCCCTGGTGGCAGGGGGGTGGGGGTGGTGGGAGACATGAGTGGGGGCCTGGTGGAGGCTGCCCCTGGTGACTAGGGGGTGTGGGTGGTGGGAGACATGAGTGGGGGCCTGGTGGAGGCTGCCCCTGGTGACTGGGGGGGTGGGGGTGGTGGGAGACATGACTGGGGGCCTGGTGGAGGGTGCCCCTGGATGCTGGGGGGTGGGGGTGGTGGGAGACATGAGTGGGGGCCTGGTGGAGGCTGCCCCTGGTGACTGGGGGGGTGGGGGTGGTGGGAGACATGAGTGGGGGCCTGGTGGAGGCTGCCCCTGGTGACTAGAGGGTGGGGGTGGTGGGAGACATGAGTGGGGGCCTGGTGGAGGCTGCCCCTGGTGACTGGGGGGGTGGGGGTGGTGGGAGACATGACTGGGGGCCTGGTGGAGGGTGCCCCTGGATGCTGGGGGGTGGGGGTGGTGGGAGACATGAGTGGGGGCCTGGTGGAGGCTGCCCCTGGTGACTGGGGGGGTGGGGGTGGTGGGAGACATGAGTGGGGGCCTGGTGGAGGCTGCCCCTGGTGACTGGGGGGGTGGCGGTGGTGGGAGAAATGGGTGGGGGCCTGGTGGAGGGTGCCCCTGCACTGCTGGGGGTTGGGGGTGGTGGCAGACATGAGTGGGGGCCTGGTGGAGGGTGCCCCTGGTGGCAGGGGGGTGGGGGTGGTGGGAGACATGGTGGGGGCCTGGTGGAGGGTGCCCCTGCACTGCTGGGGGTTGGGGGTGGTGGGAGACATGAGTGGGGGCCTGGTGGAGGCTGCCCCTGGTGACTGGGGGGTGGGGGTGGTGGGAGACATGAGTGGGGGCCTGGTGGAGGGTGCCCCTGCACTGCTGGGGGTTGGGGGTGGTGGGAGACATGAGTGGGGGCCTGGTGGAGGCTGCCCCTGGTGACTGGGGGTGGGGGTGGTGGGAGACATGAGTGTGGGCCTGGTGGAGGCTGCCCCTGGTGACTGGGGGGTGGGGGTGGTGGGAGACATGAGTGGGGGCCTGGTGGAGGCTGCCCCTGGTGACTGGGGGGGTCGGGGTGGTGGGAGACATGAGTGGGGGCCTGGTGGAGGGTGCCCCTGCACTGCTGGGGGTTGGGGGTGGTGGGAGACATGAGTGTGGGCCTGGTGGAGGCTGCCCCTGGTGACTGGGGGGTGGGGGTGGTGGGAGACATGAGTGGGGGCCTGGTGGAGGGTGCCCCTGGTGACTGGGGGGGTGGGGGTGGTGGGAGACATGAGCGGGGGCCTGGTGGAGGGTGCCCCTTGTGGCGGGGGGTGGGGGTGTTGGGAGACATGAGTGGGGGCCTGGTGGAGGCTGCCCCTGGTGACTGGGGGGTGGGGGTGGTGGGAGACATGAGTGGGGGCCTGGTGGAGGCTGCCCCTGGTGACTGGGGGGGTGGGGGTGGTGGGAGACATGAGTGGGGGCCTGGTGGAGGCTGCCCCTGGTGACTTGGGGGGTGGCGGTGGTGGGAGACATGGGTGGGGGCCTGGTGGAGGGTGCCCCTGGATGCTGGGGGGTGGGGGTGGTGGGAGACATGGGTGGGGGCCTGGTGGAGGGTGCCCCTGGATGCTGGGGGGTGGGGGTGGTGGGAGACATGAGTGGGGGCCTGGTGGAGGCTGCCCCTGCACTGCTGGGGGGTGGGGGTGGTGGGAGACATGAGTGGGGGCCTGGTGGAGGGTGCCCCTGGTGGCAGGGGGGTGGGGGTGGTGGGAGACATGAGTGGGGGCCTGGTGGAGGCTGCCCCTGGTGACTAGGGGGAGGGGGTGGTGGGAGACATGAGTGGGGGCCTGGTGGAGGCTGCCCCTGGTGACTGGGGGGGTGGGGGTGGTGGGAGACATGACTGGGGGCCTGGTGGAGGGTGCCCCTGGATGCTGGGGGGTGGGGGTGGTGGGAGACATGAGTGGGGGCCTGGTGGAGGCTGCCCCTGGTGACTGGGGGGGTGGGGGTGGTGGGAGACATGAGTGGGGGCCTGGTGGAGGCTGCCCCTGGTGACTGGGGGGGTGGCGGTGGTGGGAGACATGGGTGGGGGCCTGGTGGAGGGTGCCCCTGCACTGCTGGGGGTTGGGGGTGGTGGGAGACATGAGTGGGGGCCTGGTGGAGGATGCCCCTGGTGGCAGGGGGGTGGGGGAGGTGGGAGACATGGTGGGGGCCTGGTGGAGGGTGCCCCTGCACTGCTGGGGGTTGGGGGTGGTGGGAGACATGAGTGGGGGCCTGGTGGAGGCTGCCCCTGGTGACTGGGGGGTGGGGGTAGTGGGAGACATGAGTGGGGGCCTGATGGAGGGTGCCCCTGCACTGCTGGGGGTTGGGGGTGGTGGGAGACATGAGTGGGGGCCTGGTGGAGGCTGCCCCTGGTGACTGGGGGGTGGGGGTGGTGGGAGACATGAGTGGGGGCCTGGTGGAGGCTACCCCTGGTGACTGGGGTGGTGGGGGTGGTGGGAGACATGTGTGGGGGCCTGGTGGAGGGTGCACCTGGTGACTGGGGGGGTGGGGGTGGTGGGAGACATGAGTGGGGGCCTGGTGGAGGGTGCCCCTGGTGGCGGGGGGGGTGGGGGTGGTGGGAGACATGAGTGGGGGCCTGGTGGAGGCTGCCCCTGGTGACTGGGGGGGTGGGGGTGGTGGGAGACATGACTGGGGGCCTGGTGGAGGGTGCCCCTGGATGCTGGGGGGTGGGGGTGGTGGGAGACAGGGGTGGGGGCCTGGTGGAGGGTGCCCCTGGATGCTGGGGGGTGGGGGTGGTGGGAGACATGAGTGGGGGCCTGGTGGAGGCTGCCCCTGCACTGCTGGGGGGTGGGGGTGGTGGGAGACATGAGTGGGGGCCTGGTGGAGGGTGCCCCTGGTGGCAGGGGGGTGGGGGTGGTGGGAGACATGGTGGGGGCCTGGTGGAGGGTGCCGCTGCACTGCTGGGGGTTGGGGGTGGTGGGAGACATGAGTGGGGGCCTGGTGGAGGCTGCCCCTGGTGACTGGGGGTGTGGGGGTGGTGGGAGACATGAGTGGGGGCCTGGTGGAGGGTGCCCCTGCACTGCTGGGGGTTGGGGTGGTGGGAGACATGAGTGTGGGCCTGGTGGAGGCTGCCCCTGGTGACTGGGGGGTGGGGGTGGTGGGAGACATGAGTGGGGGCCTGGTGGAGGGTGCCCCTGCACTGCTGGGGGTTGGGGGTGGTGGGAGACATGAGTGGGGGCCTGGTGGAGGCTGCCCCTGGTGACTGGGGGGGTGGGGGTGGTGGGAGACATGAGGGGGGCCTGGTGGAGGGTGCCCCTGCACTGCTGGGGGTTGGGGGTGGTGGGAGACATGAGTGTGGGCCTGGTGGAGGCTGCCCCTGGTGACTGGGGGGTGGGGTGGTGGGAGACATGAGTGGGGGCCTGGTGGAGGGTGCCCCTGGTGACTGGGGGGTGGGGGTGGTGGGAGACATGAGTGGGGGCCTGGTGGAGGGTGCCCCTGGTGGCGGGGGGGTGGGGGTGGTGGGAGACATGGTAGGGGCCTGGTGGAGGGTGCCCCTGCACTGCTGGGGGTTGGGGGTCGTGGGAGACATGAGTGGGGGCCTGGTGGAGGCTGCCCCTGGTGACTGGGGGGGTGGGGGTGGTGGGAGACATGAGTGGGGGCCTGGTGGAGGGTACCCCTGGTGACTGGGGGGGTGGGGGTGGTGGGAGACATGAGTGGGGGCCTGGTGGAGGGTGCCCCTGGTGACTGGGGGGGTGGGGGTGGTGGGAGACATGAGTGGGGGCCTGGTGGAGGGTGCCCCTGCACTGCTGGGGGGTGGGGGTGATAGGGGACATGGGTGGGGGCCTGGTGGAGGGTGCCCCTGGATGCTGGGGGGTGGGGGTGGTGGCAGACATGGGTGGGGGCCTGGTGGAGGGTTCCCCTGCACTGCTGGGGGGTGGGGGTGGTGGGAGACATGAGTGGGGGCCTGGTGGAGGGTGCCCCTGGTGGCAGGGGGGTGGGGGTGGTGGGAGACATGGTGGGGGCCTGGTGGAGGCTGCCCCTGGTGACTGGGGGGGTGGGGGTGGTGGGAGACATGAGCAGGTGTGCAGGGTAGTCCCCTGTTTTGTGGGCTGCCTGCAGGGGCCGTCGGGGGTGTACAGGGAACACCTGTGAGGACCCACCCAGCCTAATCGCGTGTGTGACTTCCCACGCACCCCTGTAATACACGTACCAAGCCAAATCGCGTGTGATAATTCCCGCGCACCCCTGAAATACACGCGCCCAGGCTATTCGCGTGTGGAAATTCCCGCGCACCCCTGAAATACACGTACCCTGCTGTAATCGCGTGTGAGACTTCCCGCGCACCCCTGAAATACACGCGCCCAGGCTATTCGCGTGTGGAAATTCCCGCGCACCCCTGAAATACACGTACCCTGCTGTAATCGCATGTGGAACTTCCCGCGCACCCCTGAAATACACGCGCCCAGGCTATTCGCGTGTGGAACTTCCCCCGCACCCCTGAATTACACGCGCCCAGGCTATTCGCGTGTGGAACTTCCCGCGCACCCCTGAAATACACGTACCCTGCTGTTATCGCGTGTGGGACTTCCCGCGCACCCCTGAAATACACGCGCCCAGGCTATTCGCGTGTGGAACTTCCCGCGCACCCCTGAAATACACGTACCCTGCTGTTATCGCGTGTGGGACTTCCCGCGCACCCCTGAAATACACGCGCCCAGGCTATTCGCGTGTGGAAATTCCTGCGCACCCCTGAAATACACGTACCCTGCTGTAATCGCGTGTGGAACTTCCTGCGCACCCCTGAAATCCACGTACCCGGCCAAATCGCGTGTGAGACTTCCCGCGCACCCCGGTATACACGCACACGTATTTTTTGTCAGCGTGTCCGTGTTTGTGGGTACCCCTTTGCACTACATTTGTCCTGGAGGGCCACAGTATAGGACATTCATCATGGCAGTATATGGGTGCTATTTGTTGGCGCACCTTTTGGCGCACATTTCTTACAGCCGCAGAGACGCTACCGCCGGCTTTCTTGTGGTGGTCGTGTTTGTGCCTGTGCGCTGGTTTGAGCGTGCGCTTTTTTGCCCTATTCTATTCCATGAATACGTGTTGTAGGCGAGCGTGTGGGCGTTCCGCGCACTTGTGCCCTGTACTTCCCCCGTGACGCCCACGTTTTTGCAAGTTGTTCCCCATTCCGAGTGTTACGCCCGTGTTCCGCCTACTTTTGTTGCGTGCGCCGCGCTATGTGCGAATTTCGCTGTGGCCTGTGCGATTTTCGCTGTGACCTGGCGCACGCTGTTAGATGGCCTGTGCGCCAACGTGCGCGGCGCACTTTTTATCCCACATCCGCTGGTTTTCTCGCGCACGGACTTCCATGAATCGACGTGCGCTGCTTTTCGTGCGATTTTCGCACTTGCACTGCGATTTTCGCTATTCCACTGCGATTCGCACGTTTTTGCCCACTTGCGCCGCGCTAATTATTCCATGAATCGGCCTGTTGATGAGATGCCGAGGATCACACATTACTTAAGGGGTGAAGCTGGGATGTGTGCTAACTATCTCATTTCATAAAACTGACTTGCAAAGTACACAAATCACATTTCCAAATCTGACAATTTTTAAAACTAAAATATCACAGAAGGGTGTTACGCAAAATGCGAATGATTCTAGCTTCATTCTCTTCATCATCAAGGAAAGTATATAGGTACCAGCATACCAATCAATGTGATTTAACAGATTTAATCTAGGTATGTCTTTTTTACTTTTAAGCGTTAAATACTTCCAAAACAATGGCTTGTGAAATTGTCATTCATAAACGTTTGATTTTTATACAAAAAGCAAAACGTTGTTTGTGTCAAATTAGCAGACCTTAAAATATGCTTGCATAAGGCCTACAACATCTGGTCTGCTCTCTCCTGCCTACCACCCCTTCCACTCAAATGGCCGACATGAGCTAAACGATGCCACCAGCATGCCAGACGACAGCACAGTAATGCAAGAGAGATTATATGATTTGACCAGGATCACTATATCGTCTGCTGGCAAAGCCAGAATACAAGCATGAACACTTAGTTCCATATTCTTGAATTTGGATACTTATTCACTTCTTGGACTAATAGTTTATGATCATCTTTGGTGGGGATTGCTTAGGTTTTACAACGTCCCATCGGAACAAACCAATTTGTAGATCTTCACCATATGAATGACATGCTAGTTTTTATAGAAACCCCTATCTGGTGCAGGAACATTGCTGATAATAGCACCTCTTATGATGCTATACCAAGTACATATGCAGGCAGGTTACCACTGAAGTGGAAATAAGACGTTTCTTTACAACCTTGAGATTACGAGCCTACTTTAAAGACAATGGCGAGCAAGCAAGCGAAATAGATACTGGCCTACATGTACCCTCATCCTTCACCCGCACGGACAGTCAAACCCCACAGGATCTCTTCACATTTAAGAAGTGCGTCCTTAGGGATATAAAACAGGTGCAAAAAAATAAAAATCCCATCTGCCAAAATCTGACGATAGGTGAAAGAGTGTCTCTAAAACAGCTGGCCAACAACAGGGATCTAATAATTAAACCAGCAGACAAAGGTGGTGGGATTATTCTCATGACCAACTCACAATACACTGAGATGGTCATAAATCTCCTGGATGACCATAGCAGCTACCGTCTGCTTAAGAAAGACCCCACCAAGGAAATCATAAATGAGATCTCAGAGAGAGTCTCTTTTGCTGCAGAAAGGGATTGGATCACAGCAAAAGAAGCAGCTTTCTTGACTACATCCCAAGGGCGCACCCCATGCCTGTACGCCCTCCCCAAGATTCACAAAAATGCTCAAGCACCACCAGGGAGACCCATAGTATCGGGCTGTGGGTCACCCCTTGATCCCATTTGCAGGTTTGTGGATTTTTTCCTCAAGCCTTTGAGTATAAAGACAAAATCCTATCTACGAGATACCACTCATACTATAAACACTTTTGAGGACTTGCCTTTTGACCATAACCATCAGTATCTGGTTACAATGGACGTTAAGGCTTTGTTTCCACAGGAGGCTGTGGTTAACTGTATCTACGAACATCTCACTTTAAATAACACACAGTCCCGAGTTCCATCTGAATTTATCATCAAGCTCACTACCCTAGCCCTCTGTAAGAACTTCTTCACCTTCAATAACCAGGTCTTCCTACAAATAAAAGGGACAGTGATGGGTGCCACCTTCGCCCCCAGCCTGGCCATACTATTTATGGCATCTTTTGAAGACAAATTTATCTTCCATCAGGACAGCCCATGGGCCACTAATATCCAAGAGTGGCATAGATACATTGACAACGTAATTTCTCTGTGGACTGGGGATGAACCATCCCTCAAGAATTTTCATGCATGGCTTAATAACTGCAACAGCAACATACAGTTTACAATGGAGTATGACAGGAAAATGGTACACTTCCTAGACCTGCAAATTGCTGAGGGAGAAGGAAAACTCACATGCAGTCTATATAGAAAATCGACTGATCGCAACACTCTCCTGCACTTTAAAAGTGACCATCCTAGACACATTAAACAGAACCTGCCATACGGCCAGTTTCTACATATCCGCAGGAACTGCTCATTGGTGGCGGATTTCCATACCAACTCTGACCTGCTGGCCACCTGTCTCAAAAATAGAGGATATCCCAAGAAATTACTCTCAGTACCCCAAACAAGAGCGAGATTCACAGACCGTGAAATCTTGCTGGAACCAAATGCATCCCGAGACCAGACACAGGTAGACAGATCCACGTGTGTCACTACACATGGACCATTCTCCTTCAGGATCAAAAAAGTGATCAACAAGTACTGGCCAATAGATAGACTATAAATGCCAGATGAACCGGTTCCTAGATTTGCCTTTAAGCGGGCAAGAAACATCAAGGAGTATTTAGTCCACTCCATGTATGTACGTGACACCACACAGACGGGACTTTGGAACCTTCGCAAGATGACAGGGCATTATCCCTGCGGGTCTTGCACAGTCTGCAGATTCACTAGGAAAATCCCGACTTTCACTATTGGCACGAAGGTCTGGGTCCTGAAGCATCTCTCCAACTGCAAGAGCAGCTAGGTGGTGTACTGCATCGAGTGCCCATGTGGGCACAGATCTGTAGGTCAAACCATGCGAAAAATAGGTACAAGAATCTCAGAACATTGATGCAGGATTCGATGTAAACACACACCGTCTCCCCTGGTAGCTCACTACCTGGAGACCCGGCACTCTGCTGATGATCTCCAATGGTGGATCTTGGACAAAATCAACCTTGGCCCAAACATACAGTCCAGACTTTTAAATCTAGAGAGCAGATGGATTCATTGTTTGGATACGTATGAGAACGGGCTTAACGAGATGCATATCCCCTCCACATGAATACCATCACTCCAACATGTCAGTTTTTCCACTTTAACTAGTGCCGTGAGGTCGATGCTATTTTCTATCCTCCCCTCCAGACACAGCGTATTTGGAGCCAATGCATGTGCGGATATATACATATACAGTGATTTCTTCCACTAGGCATGGCAGATGCACTTTGCCTCTCTACCATAGCCGGATGATTTGGGTCCTCACCTTTTACCTCTGAGGATCCTCTCCCATCCATAGTGTCTATCTATGTTTAGATATACACTGACTACACAGAGTCTCGGGACAAGCTCCCCGTGCCTCTGGGTGTGAGCGGACAGCGATTGGACAGCGTTGTTTCCCTGTTCCGCATACATCATGATCTCTCCCAGCAATGATGTGGGAGACATGGGGCGAGCCCCTTTCCCTCCCTGCCAGAGCAGACAACGATTGGCCTCACGTCACCCGTTGTTCCGCACACGTCACAGTAAGGCCAGGCGCTTATGAGAAAGATCATGGCCACCAGGGTTTGGGCTGCCAGACGCATACGTCCCTTTGGCGTATGCGTTTTTTTCACTGCCCCGCTTTGCTTCACCACTAGAAGCTCGGGCATTCTATAACACGCAGCTGACATACAACAGTGATTTGGCTGCTGGAGATCTCGTTCTCTGATTCCAGTGCGCTCCTACTCATGTGAGCGAGCCCATGCAGGTCAGTGCATTTAGGTAGGAACAGAAGTGCTCCTTATATCTTTGCATGATCCTGATGTTCCTTCCACTGCTATACACTTCGGTTGTGAACATAAGTGATCTGTTCACTCATTGTGCCTTTTTTTTCCTCCCCTCATTCCCCTTTCATGTTCCCCCCCCCTGGGTGCTGCAGGTCTGGACACCCCTGTGCCATAATACTCTTGACTTTGGGCACATGTTTAAAGATTTTTCATATCCAGCATAACCACGAGCACTTTTTTTCCACTTGGAAGCTTTAACCCCGATCTTCAGAGGGGCCCACATGACATCCACTTTACAGGTAACCACTTCATGCCCCGCTCATAGTTAAGCACAGAAGTTCACAACAAACTCATATCTGCTGTTGCCAAACTAGGGTTTAATTTATCTTCTCCTCCCTCTTTTTCTCCGCCCCCCCTTTTTTCTTCCCTTCCCCTTTTCTCCCCCTTCTACGCCCCCCTCCTTGCCACAGATATTCACACAGGATTTCTCAACCAGGAAGTGCTTTTTTCTGAGTAGTCAACATTGCGTGCTGCCACCTGCTTAGGATATCTTTGCCTTAAGGTACCCATAGTTGTCTACTTTCCACTTAGGATCTTAAGCAAGACTTAGATATACACCTGGTGGTGATGATGTTGTGTTTACTCGGTGAATGGGTGACGACAAGGGAAATTTATACACTCAAACCCTGATATAATGGGAAATGAGTTGTACATACTACCACACTTAATGCATGGATGGAATTGCTTTCCCATCTATGCAGACAAATCTTACCTGGTGACAGGCTGGGCCTGACCTCCACACAGGCACCAACATCAGAGGTTTTTTTTATCTCCTTCCTTACACTCTTTTCCTTCTCCCTGCAGAATTCATTACTGCTGCCCTGAGGAACGCGGAACAACTACTCACAGTATTCTGGTTTTTCTCTCCCGCCGAAACACAAGATTTGTGAGGGGCATATAGATCTCTGGAACACATCCAGTATAGCAAACTATGTCCACTAGGTGGAACTGCTTTTCTCCTTTTTTTCCCCCACTGTGTTGGCAGATTATGATTTGACTAATAGGTTTAAGCCCGACAAATGTGCTCATCAATTGTTAAATCACTCAGATGAGCCACACTTGAAAGATTAAACCCAAAGTACCTGCCCTTAGTTTCATAGCAGGGTAGGTTTCTCAGTTTTTCTTACATTTATCTTTTATCATTTTGGTGCTTGATACAATGCTAATCGATGTGTGCATTGCTTCTGAATAAATGTATGGTACCATCTTTTTGCTCACAATGGAAATTTGAAGTCTACATTGTTTTTGAAACATTTAAGTTATTTTTCTTTTCATTTCAAAATAACTGTATGTGAACTATACATGTTTTATCTATACTTTTTTATACATCATAAATCTGTATTTGCATTTAAATGTTCTTTGTTATTTCCCTGTGCTTTTTACTATGCTTTGAAACACACATGTCCATTCATTTCACTTATTGAACTGTAAATAGAATTGTTTCAAACTTCAGTCTTTGTTTTGTTTTCGTTCTTTCTGTTGAACAGGTTTGAATGCGATTGGTCTTAATTCAAATGAAATTTGAACTCCAGATCATAAATTTGTTTTCTGGACTAATAGAGGTTGACTTCGAGTGGTTATCCTAATTATTTAACCCGGTCCCTCTTACTGGGCACAGCAACATTTCCCCTTTGGTTGTTCAAGGTTTATAAACTTCAGACATAGGAAAGGTTTAGCCAGCCTTGCTGGAATGTGCTCTTCTAATCTTTCATATTAGCACATCTCTGCAATGAGTGCTTAACACACTGAGCAAACTTCTGAACCATTGTGGCACTCAATTTATCAATATGGATTTCAACTTTGGCTATTGCACATGATCAAGATAATTCACACAGGAAGGAAAACATGCTACAGAAGTTGTACTGTACGGAACACACAAACTATGTATTCCATAGTGAACACAGAAAGCTTTACATGATTAATTGATTATGGCAGAAGCATGTCATAAAATCTCATGGTGTGTGCTATTTAAGTCTGGTGAACAATGGAATCTTACTTTAGAACAACCAGCCTTGAGGGGGCCCCCTTCAAGGTGGGGCCCTGGGCAAGTGCCCCTTCTGCCCTCCCATAAAGACGTCTCTGCTCTTTGTGGCTGGCTGTGGTGACTGTCCCGCCGGGACAGCCACCCTGCTTTGTGATTGACAGCAGGGCTGTGTGAATGGGGGAACACTGCTTAAAAAGCAGGTTCTGGGACTGAGAAGGCAGAGTCGCCACTGGATTGAGAGAATCGAAGAGAAGCTGACGGAAGACAACCTCTACCACGACTGAACCTCTCGGTGAAGCCCTGCTGCGGGTCTGAATCTCCAAACTTTGATGACAGGGAAGATCTGCAAGAAATCTTCTGCCCTTGAGCTGGTGGGAACAACCAGTTCGCCAAACTGCAAGCCAGGCCTCCCTCCTCTGGTCGAATTTGCTGTGCACAGCTACAGTGAACCGGATAGCCAGGAGGACCGGATCCTGCTTGGGTTTTAAGGGGCGCACCTTTTATTTGTTGCTTTGCTCTGCTGCTGGTTTCTTCCCTTGGCAGTGCAGGACCCTCCTGTCTTCCTACTTTGTGTCAGTCTGACAGTCTCTTCAGGAACCGTGAGCTTGCAGGACCTGCCAGGAACGTCCGCCTCAGCTACAGCCGTCTTCTCCATTTAATGTACTGTTAAAATCCGGTCGTTCATTCCATCCGACCGCGGTAAAAATGCTTGAAACCTTTTTCCAATCTGAGGGCTTGTCCTTCTCTATTCTTTAAAGCAACTTTTTGTCCGACCAACTTCATTCTGACCTCTTGGCAAAGAACTAACCACAAATACTCTGAACTGTGTTATCCTCTGCAAAGACTTTGGTCCATTGCCTTTGGCCCAGGCCTCTTGATTTTATGTCCTCACTGTAGTTAGTTTTTCTAGATTGCCCTGCTTGCTTACTAGTTGGTGCTGCTCAACTTTTGTCTAACTTTGTCTTTCCCTCCCTTTTAAATTACTAGAGTGCCATTTTGCGCACACTTCATTTTGAGTTTAACTTGTCTAGAATCTATTGGGTGTGGTGTAGTGTATTAAGATTGTGATTTTTCAACTGCTTGATAAAAGTGAAATGTTTTATACCTGATATGTAAATAAATGTACATTCTTTTACTCAGAATCCTTGAGTCAGTGTTTGTTTGAACCATAGTAATTGCTGTCCTTTGTGTAATTATTGATACTGCTCACTTTACTCTTGAGATAAGTCTGGCTGCTCAGCCATCGCTACCACTTTACTGTGTAGTACAGGCTTGTACCAAAGGTGAATTTGTACTGTCACTTGTAATCTTAATCGTGTGTGGTGTTCCCAAGGGTACTGCATATGATTCTGCCTAACACTGGTGTACAGCAGTGAGGATCAAGTATAGTGATTACACTTAGAGTGCTGCTATTACCTTGGATCAACTAACCACAAGGCTAAACATCACTAAAAAGCAATATTAATCATGTCTGATATGGAAAGCTACAGTCAGGAGACCCTCCTTAGTTACACTGTGGATTATCTGAAAAATCTGTGTAGAGAAGGGAATCTCTCTGTTAAAGGCAAAAAGTCTTAATTGATTGAAAAATTGTTAGAGAAGCAAAGTCTGGAGGGTGGGTCTGAAATACCTAACCCATCAGAAAATGTGGAAAACGATGAGGATGATAATGTGTCTATTATTGATGAGTTAGATGAGGCAGGTGTGTCCCACAATGTAGGCCTCACTGCTCCTCTGCCTGCTCAGCAACCTCAACCTTTGTCCACTGGGACCCCTACAGGTCTTACACTCAGTCCTGAATTCATTGCTCTAGAAAAGATGAGGCTTGAATTGGAATTTAAATGTTAAAATGCTCAAACTGAACAAACGCATCAAGAACTTAAGCACAGAGAAATGGAGATGAACCATGCCTTAGAAATGAAAAAGTTCTGGGAGAAAATGCTTCTCTCCCAGAGTCTTCTAGGTCTTCCAGTCCTAAGAGGCCCTGTATGCCTAAAGAAATTGTGGGTATGTATGAGGCAAAGTTTGATATTTTGGATGGGTTGGCAATGTCTGAATATAACCATGAGATTCAAGACATTACAGGGAATCAGTTGCTTCCCTGGCTCTTCTCTAGGCTACCCACTGTTGCATCTGATGTTGTGATGGAGTTGGGGGAGATGGATAGGATTGATTATGAGTGTGTGAAGCTAGCTTTAATTGCTAGATTTTGGAAGACCCCTTCCCAGTACCTTAAGAGGTTTAGGGCCCTCACAAATCATGTGCATTTGAATATAACCATGGGATTCAAGACATTACAGGGAATCAGTTGATTCCTTGGCTTTTTTCTAGGTTATCCCCTGTTGCAAATGATGTGGTAATGGAGTTCGGGATGTAGACAGAAAGGAGTAGGAAACTGTGAAGCTAGCTTTGATAGCTAGATTTGGGAAGATCCCTTCTCAGTATCTTAAGAGGTTTAGAACCCTCAAAAAGCATGATGGTTCCCCTTGGGCTACCTGGGTATCTGAATGTTTGAAAACCATAGATGGTTGGGTTAAGGGTTACAGAGTAAACACTTATGAAGGTATGAGAAATCATGTTATGTTGGAAACAAATTATGATGCCTGCTCTCCTGAGCTCAGACAGCACTTGGCTGATTCTAAGGAGATATATCCAAAGAAGTTAGCTAAGGCTGCTAACTTGTGGGTTGCCAACAGGGCAACTCACAAGGATTCTGGGGCAACTCAGAAGAAGGATGAGGTAAAGCAGCCAAAGAAAGATAACAAGGAGAATTCAAATACCTCCAATCCAAAAGAGGGCCCCAAACAGCAACATAAGGGTAAACCACAACGGAAACCAAATCGGGCTAGTGCACCATCTGGACCCAAACCCCCATTCATCAAAACATTTGGGAAATGCTATGTTTGTGGGACAACTGATCATGTGAAAGGGGATCCCAGATGTAAGGATAAACCTTCAGGGGTCCACACTGTCTCCTTAGCCTTCTCCCCAGAGGAAGAGGTACCTATGGCAAGTGGAAATTTTCACCTACTGGCTGATGAACCCATGAAAGTCTCAGCTAGTGTTTCTTTAGTGTCCCTGGGCTTGTGGGAACAACATAATTTAGATGTCTAGAATTCCATCCCAGATAATACTAAAGAGTATTATAAAGATAGTGTTCTTGTGAATGGCCAGGAGACTCCTGCCATTGGAGACACTGGAGCCAGCATAACTGTGGTTGATGAATCATTTTTCAAGGTGGAGGAGGTTGCTAAGGCACCTACAAGCCTAACCAAGTTAGCTGGAGGCCCTGTGCAAATGCTTCCCCAGTTACCAGCTCTCATCCAGTGTAATGATATGACTGTCAAGATACCTGTTAGTGTGCAGAGTGAATTACCTAGGAGAGTCCTGTTGGGTAATGACCTGAAAGCTCTTGGAGTTGTGTCTAGTACCTCCAGGCCTCCCAGTAAAAGGAAACAGGATCTCACTAGGCCTGCAAGGCAGATGACCTTGAGAGGCTCTCCAGGGGAGGAGATAGAGGAAGCTATCACCCCTACTTCACAGGAGTTGCTCACTGCTATTTCTGGAAAGAAAGAGGCCAAGGGGAAACCCAAGACCTCCAAGAAAAAGACAGATAGCACCCCTGTGCTACCAACAAGGACACCCCCAAGATTGTCTAAAGTCACACCTGTGACTCCTCCACCTGCTGAGGCAGAATGTGCGATATAACCCTGTGTGGTTGATCCAGTTTCTGAAGAGTCAGACCTGGAGGAAGACATTGTTTTGGTTGGATATCTTGACCCTGTTGACTATACTGAGATGCAGTCTTTACTGGCAGAAGGTACTCTTGAAGGTATTTGCCTACAGGCAGCTTCTCAGCTCGATGGGCAAGAGCCTGGGAAGCATAGGTTGCACTGGGAAGATGGCCTCTTATACAGTGAACTGACTGAGTCTTTCCCTGAGGACTGCAAAAAGCTTCTAGTGCCCCCAGCAAACGGACTCCAGTTCCTACAGTTGGCCCATGAGATACCTTTGGCTGGTCATTTGCGTTTCAAAAAGACCAAGGAAAGGCTCTTCTTATACTTCTACTGGCCTAAGATGGGTGCATAAGTTGACAAATTCTGTAAGAGCTGTCACACTTGCCAAACCTCTGGCAAGAGTGGGTCCAAGAACATGGCACCCCTGGTGCCTCTCCCAGTGGTGGGAGTTCCTTTTGAGAGGGTGGGCATCAACATTGTCAGTCCCCTTGACCCTCCCACATCTTCAGGGAACAGGTGTATCCTGGTTGTAGTAGACCATGTTACTAGGTACCCTGAAGCCATACCTATGAGGACTTGGTATTTACCAGAGTATGATTTCCTAAGGAAGTGATATCTGACAGGGGATCCAATTTCATGTCCCACTACATGCAAGCTCTCGGGGTGATTTCCCGGGTGTCGGCAGGACCGTCCGCAGACCTCCGGGGTTGGGGAGGCCAACTCTTCCCAAGTCATGTCTGTGAGCGTGAGCGGTCCTCTACGTCATAGCACTGAGTATGTTCTTCATGTGGGCTGGTGTGTGTCTGATCCAGGTGCTTGGTGGCACGTGTGTTCTTGTCTTTTGGCTATGTCGTCATGTCATCTCTAATGATGGCGATATTGGTGGGTGACGTCTAATCCAGTTGGTCCATATGATCGGTCTCAGCTCCACCCAAGGTCCCACCACGTGCTTTGGATGATGAGCAGCTGGCCTGGGTGTGCGGGGCGTGGCCACGGTGGATCTTGACATCTGGGACAGCAGTCAGAGGGCTGAACTCATCCCGTGCTAGGTGCTTAGGTCGTGACAGCATAGGCCATGGTCTGGACAGGAATTGGGGGAAGGGATCGTCCCATTTTCCCTCTGCAGTCCCCCCTTTGGTCGACAAGATGACCACAAAATTATCCACTCTTTTATCTCCCCTTATTCCCATACCTTTGTTATTCCTGCCAGGTGTCCGTATCGGTCCACGTGATCTTCAAAGGACCAGTACATGTATACGCATCCACCACCTGGATTGCAATAAACCCATTTTCCAACATAGCTCTTCGGGTTTAGTGGATCCTCAACTTTTTATCGATGGTGGGTACAAGTCTGCATCCACTATCGGTTGCCGCAGTCTCTGGCGTTCCTTTATAATTATATCTGCATGTTGGTCATCTTCAGTGACCATTAGCATGTGCATGCCTATCATTTCCTCAGCAGTACTCGTTGACCTTGTATTCCATAACTTTATCCCCATCAGTGAAGCCATTCCCAGGATCATGCATCCTGCCACAACCTTGAGGCCATCCGACAGCCATGATGGCATCCAGGATCAGATATACGAAAACCAACTACCATCCTTTTTTACTCCCTTTGCTTCTTCTTCTATCTTGGCATGCCTCTTGGCCAGCTGGGATACTGCTGCAGATAGGGTGCCATTGTCCTCGTCTTTTGCGGGAATGAACGTGCAGCATGAACTTCCCATTTTTGCGCAAACACCTCCTTCCATTGATTTTAGAAGGTCTAGAACATACCTATTCTGTAGGGCCACCATCCTTATTGCCCTCAGTTCCTCCTTGATTGCGTTGAATCTGTTAACTGTGGAGTTAATCATCATCATTAGCTCCCATCTTGTTATCTGTAGCCATTTTGCATTCGCATATGCCTGCACCCCTGGATGTATCACAGAGGAAAAGAACATCGCTGCTCTTCTAAATAGTCTGTGTGCTGGTGGAATCTGACTCAGATCTGTTTCTGACCTTCCCCACAGGTAATTTCCAGTCAGTGGTTCTCCTTGTCTTTTTACTCTGAATACTTTATTGTCTGTACTAATGTCACTCCTTGAGGAGCTTTCAGCTTTTTCCCTGGACCTTCTCTTCCTTTTGTTTCCTTCGTCCATCTTAGGTTACATCTCCAGGTTGATGGCTGATGTGTTTTTGCGGTACTACCAGGGATGGTACGTTGACGTGTACCATCGTACATACCCCATTCCATGACTGTGGTAAGCTGTTATAAGCTTTTGTTCCGAAGGCCCAATAGTGGCCCATCAGTACTGCTGTTCCTGCTCCCCCCTCAGGAATCTTTATTGTTCTTTTACATCCTTCGTTTACTCCAACATCAACCTCACCATTGTGAGGTAACATAGTGTTGGTGCTGCAATGGGTATCATCGTTATTGTTTACTCTTCTTTGTCCAACCAAGTTAGCAGCTCTGCACTCTTTGTCCATTCCTTGTAGCATTTGTCGTTTTCTTCTTGTACTGTCATCACTGATGATTTTGCCAATGTCACTATCTTGCTTCCTACCACTCCATACACCCATCCGTTCTTCAAATATACTTTGCCATCTACTAGTAGTAGTGGTCTCTACCAGCACCCTGGTTCCCCTCCAACCTCTCTTGCATTCCATGTGCATGGCAGGTAGTTCAATGTCACTTCTTTTGTGTCTCCCTTGTCGGGTCCGTCAGTTATGTATTGAAGTCCTTCAGTCCGCTGCCAGGAATTGTCATACATCGGTGGTGTCTTGATGAAGTTGTCTTCATAGGGGTATGTTGATCTTGACTTTATTCTTAGTGTTGCCTGTTTACCTTGAAATCGCCCTCGTGTTTGAAATAATGCTAATATATAGAAGGCATTCTGCTGTTGCTCCTGGTACTTCAGTAGCCATGAATGTTCTCATGGCATATGGGATCAACGAGCACACATAGCAGTTGACCTTTGTCGTGTCCTTACCAATTTTGAACATGTGCTTATACCACATGTTTTTGGAGACGTGTGCGGATTCTGTAAGATATGTGTCCACCGCATGTACATCTATAGAAACACTAGGTTTACCTCTTTTTACGTTGGGCCCAGTGTTACTTGTACCACCCGACACAGTTCTCCTTGCAGCCGTGGTAGGGGGAATGTTAGTAGTGGGAGTTGCGGTCACGTGAAAAGCGTGGTATGCCTGCCAGACAGCGGCAGTTATCAGGCCAGTGGGGAAAAATATCCCCAACATCTTTATCAGAGTTGCTATTACCACTGGCATTTATTTTCTTACCTGTGCTGCCATCCTGCAGCTACTTTACTTTAGATGATATAGGTGCCCACCTGAAAATCTCTAAAAAGTTTCATTATTACTGTTAGTGTTTGTTATTCAAGCCCTGCGTATCAAGTGGTCATTCAATGCCCAGGCGTAAAGCTCCTCCCACGCCTTCCTCACCATCCTATCTCTTAAGGCAGGTAATGCTGTGTGGAGGTGTGGAAATGATACTATTAGCATTAGAAACATGTTATAATAGATGCGTATTCTCCTGGGCCTTAAGCACTTTGGCCTTTTTATAATGTATACAAATTGGTGTGATAGTGCTTCTGGGATATCGTCTATGGGTAGCATTTCACCCTGGGCAGTGGTGTATGTTTGTTATGAGGTATTTGCATACAGTAATAATGCGCGATACCTGCATGTGCGAGACAAAAAAGAGAAGAGAGCATGCACGTGTTTACACAGTGTGGTGTATATTACAGATCTCTTTGACAATGTTCTTCTTTTGCTGTTGGCGGGTGCTTTTTAGTTAAACTTATTTTTCCAATTCTATTGGCAGTTTCCTAATTAAAATAATGTTATTGTTCTGCGTGAGGGCGTATTTGGTCTGTGACCTTGTGACCATGGGGGTGCTATAGGTGGTAGGTTGTTTGTGTCTTTTGGTGCGTCTGGCGCTTGTGCTGTGTTGTTGATGTTAGTCATCATTGCTGAAGCGTTGGCCTGTCACTGTAAAGATGGAGGCAGGACTGTGCTTTGTAGGGCTTGATGTCATGAATCTGTGTCCAAACGTCCTTATCGGACAATTTGATGGCCCTAAGGGCCACTTTCTGGACTGTGTGGGGCCCAGTAAATCTAGGAGTGTTCCACATTCTCCGATAGTTTTTGAGGAGTACTTTGTCTCATTCTTTCACTGTCCACTGTCCAGTCAGCTCCTGTTCCTCGTTGGTTGCTGTTTCCTGTTGGTTGTTCTCTGACCCGCCCTGCGTCCGTTGAATCTGTTGAGAGATAAAAGCGGCACTAGTAACCAGGGAAGAGAAATACTCATGCATTTCTTCACCAAAAACAGTACTTGCTCCATGACAGTCAATCATTGCCCTTGATGGTGGTGTGAGGGGAAGGCGCATCTGGCACATCTTGAGGTGGTGGTCCGAACCTGGTTTATTCCTCAATTCAAACAAAGCTAGAGGAAGGCAATAGAGCCAGCTCTTTTTGGTTGTTGGTTTTGTTTTTGCTATTGCTTTTTTCAGGAGGCCATTGAGGTGTTCACAGGAGCCATTGGCTTGTGGGTGATATGCACAGGCACATTTATGCTTGATCCCCAGAAGGGCAGTTACGTGCTGAAATAATTCATTGGCAAAGTGGGGACCGTTGTCTGACCTCAATACTTTGCAAACTCCCCACCTCGGGAAGACCACCCTTACTAAAAAATGTGCTGCTTTAAATGCATCTGCAAGAGAGCACGGGCCAGCCACAATCCACCTTGAAAATGGGCATACTACTACAATCATGTATCTGTTTCCTTGACATACGTTGATCATGGCGACATAGTCAATGTGTAGGTGCAAAAAGCATCCTTCAGGACGGGGTATTGTACCTTTGATCACTTGCAGCGTGTAACCGGCCGTGAATTGTTGACATGTGAGGCAATTGCTAATGAAATTTGCAATGTGTGAGTTTAGATCGGGGCAGAACCATGATTCTTTTATTTGTGCTGGAATTACTTTTTTCCCTGTATGAGTGGGGTGGTATAGTTGCGCCAGAGCTGTTTTCAGTAGGGCCAGGGGCATCACAACTTTCCCTGTATTATTCTCTCGCCATAGTGCATTTGTGGGGGACATGGTGCATCCTCTTTTAACCCACAGTTCCTTTTCTACCATTGGAGCTGCTGCCTGCAGTTCCATAATCTGTGTCTCTGGGATGTGTGTGTACCCATCCCTCATTATCATCTGTTTTACCCTCCCCTTATCTTTTTGTTTTTCTTGGAGGTCCCATGTCTCGCCAAAGTACGCAGCATATTTTGCATGTGCGTCTGCTGTTTCATTACCTCTTGATATTGGATCTTCTCCATTTGTATGTGCCTGACACTTCACCAGGGCTACCTCTGCTGGGTATGTTATTACTTCTATTAGCTCACCCAGGAGGAGAGCATGTTGCACTGGAGTACCATCTGCTCCCTTGAATCCTCTTCTTTGCCACTTTATTAATCCTGAATGTACTGTTGAGGTGACATATGCGCTATCAGAGTATATTGTTACTCTTTTCCCGTTGCTTTCTTGTAAAGCTATGATAGTGCCACCAACTCTGCTGCTTGTGCTGAGTATTGTTGAGGTAATCTGACACATTTGACTGGAACATATGTCCAATCCTCCCTCAATAGTACTACAGCAGCTCCAGTTCTCCTCACACCATCACGTTGGTCAATTGTTGATGACCCATCAATGTATAAAACCTCACCCCCCTCTAGGGCATTTTCTTCTACCTTTCTAGTGGATGAGAAAAATTCAATTGCATGTGTGCAGTCATGTACATATTCTCCTTCGGCCACTTCCTCTGCTATGAAATGCGCTGGGTTGACATTGCTACACCTTACTATTTTCAACTCAGGTCTAGAGAGAATAATCTCATACCCTGTTGCTCTCTGAGTGGTCAGTGTGGATTTTGGTTTGTTTGGTATCGCAAAGAGGGCGTGTTCCACAAATAGTGTGGTGGAGCACCCCATAGTAATGGATGATGATTTTTGTTCACACGGAAAGTGTCCCCTCTTTACTGGATCCAAATGGCCGCTGTAAATTTCTACTGGTATGTGCCCCATGCTTGTCATTGTGTTAGCACTGCTTTTATTACTGAACCATCATAATCATAGTTAGGGGTACCCAGACTGGTGCCATTGAAATGGCCTCTTTTAGTTCATTAAATGTATTAGTCATCTTTCTTGTCCATCCCAACTTTCTCGCCCCACTCTGTGCCTCTTTGAGAGCCTCTAATAGGGGTCCTATGTACGTGCCATAGTCGAAAACCCATGCTCTGTAATAGTTGCATAGGCCAAGAAATTGTTGCAGTTCCCTTATCGTTTGGGTCTGTGGTGTGTTCTTTATTGCTTGTGCCCTTTATGGTGCAATGTTCCTTCCCTTTTGTGAAATGATCTGCCCAATGTATAGTACCTGCTCCGGACAGTACTGCAGTTTCTCCTTGTCAACATTGCATCCTTTCTCAGCCAGCACTGTGAACATTTTTACAGAGTCCCTCCTGCACTTTTCCTCAGTGGTGCTGCAGATGATGATATCATCCACATATTGCAGCACCGTGCTCTCCAAGTCAATGTCCCCTGGGTCCATTTGTATCACTCTGTTAAAGATGGATGGTGACTCGCAATACCCTTGGGGTAGCCTACTGTGTTTTCATTTTGTGTTGCAGTATGTGAAACTTGTTAAATCTTGTGAGTCAGGGTGCAGTGTTATGGAGAAGAATGCATTTTTGAGGTCAAACACAGTGAACTGTGATGTCTCTGCTGGTATTCCGCACAGTATTGTGGCTGGGTTAGATGCTATGGGGTACTAAGCATCCACAATGTGATTAAGGGGTCATAGATTTTGTATGAAATGCCAAGGCCTTGCACACTGGGTATACCACAGTGTTGCATTGGGATTCTGATGGTACCAATAGTCCTCTTTCCACTAGGGCACTTATTGTTTCATAAATCCCTTCATCAGCTTCTTTGGACAGTGGATACTGCCTCACCCAGGGCAGCATTGCTCCCTTTTTAGCTTTATTTGTACTCCTCCAATGCTCGTTATGCATCCCACATCATAAGGACTAATAATCCATAGTGAGACGGGTACAGCTGCTAGGTCTTCCTTGTACAAGTCTGATTGTGTGGGGACGGGTGTTTCTGGTGCCATTGCCATTTTCTGTGCTGCATCCTTGTACATCACTCTCAACCAAACGTAGACGTTCATCTGGGACACCATCTCCCCATCTCCTACTTTGTCTGAGAACAGTTCCTTGTCTGACACCTGCGTCAGCCTGCATCCTTCAGCCAATGCTAATACTGCCCTCCATGTTTTCCCTTCCCCATCCTGACCGTGAACTGCAATGTAGTCTTTGGTTGCCACAATACTCTCGATGTCCACTGATATTATTGCCCCTTCTTTCTCACTAGTGGGTGTTTCCGGTCTGAACAGGAATGCTGCCGGCCTCCTCCACACCTTGTCCTCAATCCCCGGTAGCCATGCTATTGCCATGTCTGTTCCGTATTGGAAGATGTCCCCATGCACTGGTTCTGCCCTTGCCACTGTCTTGCCACAGTAAGCCTGAAGTATGTGTCATGCGGTGAGCATGTGTATGCCTGGTGTTGAGCATACTATTCCCTTGTCAGTGAAGAACATGGTCATGTTCAATCTGCTCATGATGTCTCTCCTTAGTATATTTATTGGTGATTGTTTTGAGTATAGCAGTGGCAGAGATAGATTGTGATCTCTGACAGATAAGGAGAAGTTATCAGTAAAAGGAACCAGCCCTCGAACCCCAGAGAATCCTTGAGTGTGCATGGCATCGCCTGAAAAGTTGGACTTCCTTTCCCTAATACAGGATCTAGTGGACCCTGTGTGAACCAGGAAAGAAAATGTTTTGTCACCTATCACCACCTTTATGCATGGTTCCTCCGCAGGGTTAGGTGTTACCGACAGGATGGGACACAACAAGGATGTCTGTGGGCTGTCCTATTGGGGGTATAGTGATTGACCGTTCCCTGTGTAGGGGTTGTGGCCCAGTATCAACACTTTCCCCATTTACGTCTGTGGTATTGGCTTGTCCGTAGGTAGTTGTGTATTGTCTTGTATTTTTGTGAGCTGTTGTACCGTTTGGATGTGTTGTTGTTGTGCCGTCATCATTTGTTGTTGTGCTTGGTGTTGGGCTGGTTGGTGCTGTATTTGTTGTGCGGTGGGTGTCACGTATGTTTGCTGCTGTGGTTGTGGTGGCACTTGTTGTGCCAGTCCCCCTTGCTGTTGCATGTGTCTTTCACCCATTTGTTGTAGCTGTGGTTGTTCTGAGTAATTTTGTCCCCCTGTTGCCCTTGCTCTCCCCATCCTGCTTGTGTCGGCCTTGCCCTGCATGTGCGTGATATGTGTCCTACTAGTATACAAGTCCAGCACATTGGCGGCTCTCGTGCTTGCCACGGGTATCCTCCAGTGTTGTCTAAATACCCCTGCTGTCCGTATTGGTTATACCATCGGAACCCTCCCACTGGCATGTGTCCCGTCTGACCTAATCCGCTCCCTCTTTCTAACCCACCTCTCCCTCTGTAGTTGGTGGTGTAGCCGTTGCCCATTGGCGTGTATCCACCCCCCATTGGTGGTGTGTATATGTGTTGTGCTGAGTATGGGGGCGGTGGTGGCAATTGCTGTGTTGTAATTGGTACTTGCTGTGACAGTGTTGCTGGTGGTTGAGACTGATGTGCAGCGGCTGGTGTCGGTGGGGCTGGTGTCGGTGGGGAGGGCTTGTTATCAGTGCACCTTCCATGGCATATTTTGACAGTTTCTTCTGGACCAGTTTTGCCTCATCTGCCTTCCTATCTTCCTCTTTCTGTTTAATCTTTTATTGCCATAACCTACAATGGTGTACTATTGTTAACTGTATTTCTGGCCATGCTTTTGCTTCCATCCCAACCAATTTTTTTAACTGCCTCTGTACTGATTCTGGGAGCCTCTGTACCAGTATGTGGTAAAAAATTGCTAATGTTTTGTCCCATAGCTCCAGCGTTTCCAGACGCCATTTCTCCTGAATTTCCTGGAGGTAATTAACAGGGTCCTCGTTCTCACGCATTTTGTGTGATGTTATTGCCCCTATGTCTGAGGTGTCCGGATATTGTACCCTCAGCACTTGCCATAGTGCGTGTCTGCAATTTGCAAATGGTACCCCGTCATGTGAAGTGTCACTGATTGTCACCACTGGAAATCCAGCCCTCTTCCAAATGTCATCTGCTGCGTCACCCAATATGGAAATTAATAACCCCTTGACATCTCCAACTGCTAACTTGTGTCCTGTAGTTAGCTTCTCCAATTCATATATCCATTTTCCCGCCACTCTGCTCAAGGATGGATCTGCATTTAATATTCTCCTTGCCTGCATTTTTTCATGGGACATATTGTGGCCTTGCCCCCCCTCTCTCTAATAATGGTATTTGTGTGTACTCACTTATCTCCTCTTGCATTCGTCGATGTGGTGATGTGTGTGTGTATTCACTATCCTCTTCCATGTCAGAATATTCCTCGATAAATTTAGTAAAGTGTTGTGCAAGCCGTGTGTCCCCTATGCCCTTATGACCTCTCCATTGGCCTGCCTGGTCCTTGTTGTGTGTGGTTGCTGATCCCTCCATTCTGTGACCTGGGAGGTCTCTAAGTCTGTTGACATATGGCTTGTGCTGTGCTGGTGGCGTCATTGTTTGTGTTGACATATGGCTTGTGCTGTGCTGGTGGCGTCATTGTTTGTAGTGTCCCCTCCCCTTGTGAGTTTTTGCCCTCCCATTTTATTGTTTCTCCTTCTTGTGTCCTACATTCCCATGACGACCCGCGGCCTGTGCGTGTGATATATAGTTTACTTAGCCCTTCTCCACTCCCGTCACTCTGGCCTCTGCAGGATCCCTCCTCCTCCTCACTACAAAAAGCCGACTGAGAATGTCAATTTTGTGCGTGGGCGTGCTCCTCCCGTTGTTACAGTTGCCAAATCTATATCTGTTTACTCACCTGTCTCCTCCGTGTGCCCCATACTTGCGGTATCACTACCTCTTTACTACTACATGCATTGATCTTACTCCTGGGTGCCTGGCTTATTCCTCTTAGCCCTTGATTGCTTTGTTTGTCTGCTTCATTCTCTAACTCCGTTCTCGCCCTGCAAAGTTCATTCATTATCGCGTCACTTATCTGTCCTAGCACCCTTGTGTCTCCCCATATGGCATCAGTTACCTGTCCTAGCACCCTTGCATCTCTGTCCTTGTCGTTCCACATCCCGCCCTCTTTTGTCAGTATATTCTCTATTATTCTCCCTTTCTCGTACTTCCGTGCGCTCTCTGATATAATCTTCTTCTTCCATAGTGTCATCTCCTTGTCGTTCTCTTCCCGTTCCTCTTCTTTCCTCCTGATCTCCCATTGCTCCATTCGTGCTACTCCTTCCTTCATCATGTTTCCCTCTTCCCTGGTACTTACTTTGCTCCCTTTCTGAGTGTGTCCTGCCTCTTCCTTATCTACCTTTTTATCACCTCTTCTTCTTCTCCTGTTATCATCCCCCAAAGCTTCAGTAACACCTGTGCTGCTATCCATTTGTCTGTTCCAATACTCGCCAAATCTATTTGGGTCTTTTTTATGCTACCAGAGCTTACCTGTGTCTGTTTGGTGTCTACTGCACTCCCTATACCCAGTCCCTTTTGGTAGCGGTCTTCTGGCACGTATGGTGGTGGGCTGTATGCTGGGTTGGAGTATCCCTCAGCAGCTGTTAATTGCGGTCATGTTGCTTCTCTTAATTCCCTCAGTGGATACAAACCTTCTGTTTCTTTCTTCACCTCTTCAAATGGGGATGTCTCACCCTCACTTTCCTTTTTTATTTCTGCAACGGGGTATGACCCTTCTGCCTCTTTCTCGCTCTCCTCAGCACTCGAGGAGATTGGGGCGCGCTGCACCCACCCCCCTCACTCACCTCCTCCTTCTTTAGCTCCTGCATGCTCAACACCCCCGGTGTATACCCCTTGAAACATTCTCCAGAGGTCGAAAACTTCTAGGTGGCCTGCTAACTTCTTCCCATAGGTGTTATGCAGGTATGCTAGCAGTGAATTTTGAGTGGTCATGTCAAAGCTGCCGTTGGGCGGCCACGGTATCCTAATCCTGTCATCTGTCCCTTGAGTCCATTCAATACTGTACTTTACTATTTTATCTCTGTGCGGTTTTAGTGTTGCGCAGATGTGCTGGAGTGGTGTTGATAATGTGCTGGCCCTATATCCTGCCCCTATCCCGTAATGCACAGACATTTTGAAATTTGCAAATTTTGTTTTCTGCTGTTACCTGGCCCCACGACTTTCTGCTGCAAGGAAAAGCAATGTTGTTATTACAATACTTTTGTGCTGGTCACCACCGCTCTCTTATTCTTCACAACGCTATCGCCCCCTTGACATCACTCCTTTCGGTGCTAGGGCCCCCTTCGAGCCGTGGCATGTGAGGCCCCCTGCATCCTAGTGCCCTGCACGTCGTGCTTTTGGGCCCCCCGCCTGTCAATCTGGAAAAGTGAATACCCTTCATTTGAATGACAGACGTAACTTGATGGCCGTAGGCCAACCGTCTTATGCACCGAATTATAGAAATATAGACTGTTATGCTTGACCAACAAGCGGCCATTTTAAACGTGGCAGAATCGCCATTTTGCCTGTTAACCATTGCTCATTGCTTTCTGTCTAAAACTGCTTTGCAGCTTGCAATTCTTGCGGTTTCTGCTTACTCTGCTCAACTGTTAACATTGTTGTCTGAATATGAAAAAGGCAAGGTCGCGGGACTGAGGAGTTTGTTGAAAACTCCTCATGAGTAGCCTAGAAAGGAATGCCCATGCTCCCTCTCTGTAGCCTTGAGGGAGAGCTACAGGGCATTTAATCACTTCACAGCTGCCAGCCAGTCTCGTACGATGGTAGAATATGTTAGAATAAAACAGCTAAAGGCTTGAATTATGCTCTTCCTATGCCCCCCCTTTGCAAAACCCTTTAGAGCGTGTCAGCTCCCAGGACACGAATAGTACCTCATAGATAGCAAAGCATGGAATGTGGCTCTTCCCCCGTGTGCAGCTTGCTTCCAAGAACAGAACCACCGTGTTCTGTTCAACAACTAAAAGATGCCTCCGTTGCACGTTGTTACTAGAATAGACATTGAAAGTGTCATAATTGTCATACCCGTCGGAAATGTCCATCGTCATCCCGAGTTCAAAGAAACTTAATAAAGGAGGGTGTTAAACATGATATAGCTGATTGTATGATATGCATTTTGTATATATGTAACTGATGATCGTAATTCGCTCTCTTGCGTCCCTCGAGGTCTAGGAAACTCACGTCGCGGGGCGTGAGACCAAAATTGGCCAATTGGGACTATTTCTGCTTGCAATAAAGCCCAGCATTGGGAATTTGAACCTCGTGCCTGGCGCATCTTTTTGTGTACGGTTACTGCCTTGTTTCCATAGCACGAGGGACCCCCAGTGGCCCCTTTCAAGATGGCGCCCGAATAGGGACCCTCCCCCACTTGCCCCATCGTATACATTGTAACGGAGTAAAGGCGGAAGAACGGCGAGGACGGGACGGTCGAGCCGGGATCAAGAGGTGTACAGGGCACCCTGTAGAAGTGAGGAGAGATTCCTTCCGCATATCTGCACACATCTGATCCCTGATCGACGTACCGGGCCAGAGGGCAAAGGAGGCGAGGGTCCCGAGATGAGGCAGAAGCCAGAGAAGCACAGACACGACGTTGGGAGAGGTTGCGTTAGGACAGGCGACTTGTTTTATCAGGTGAGTCATTCCCCGATTCAAATAAAAACCTGATTTTTTTAGAGTGTTGATTTTGCAAATTCAAACGTCCTTCAAACGTGAAGGTTAAAGAAACATGCCTGGAGTACTGTCCACTTTAGCGGGGCTTTTCAGCTGCGGTAGACAGTCCTTGGAATATGGTCAAAGTGCACCGCCTGTGGGAACGCCGGCTTATGACATGTATGCAAAATATGGTGTGGGTGTGATAATATTTTGTGAAATTTGGCATAGGCAAACTAGAAAGCAACCCGACCATCAGTGGCCGATTAATGGTAGCTTTGAGATTGCGAGGATAGATAACCTAGAGAGGGTGCTGATTAGGAAAAAAGCGCGACCCGCAGCTTTTGAGACTGTCAAAGATTGGAGGAGGGAAGCAATGCTCCGACTTAGGAGTAGAGAGAAGCATGCGCGTAGGCACAAAACGAAGCTTGAGGTAGCAGAAAAAAAGGAGGAGGAGGAGTGGACGGCAAGTCTAAGACGGGAAGGGAGACGTGACCAAATGAACATAGAAGGAATATACCCGCAGCGGGAACTACACATAGCAGACGAATTAATGGAACATTTGTTAACTAACACGGGTCGAGGCCCAAAACCAGAATCAAAACCAAACACGCAAGCAGTGACTGCGCAGGCCCAACCAGTAGCTCTCGTACCCCTTCCCGTAGCCCAAGCACTTCCCCTCACGCAAGCATTAACCCAAGCCCCACCCACAGCTTGAGCCCTCCCACAAGCGCAGACCGCGGACGCACAATTTCCCAGCACCCAGGAAGGCCCTTCACAGATGCCACCTGTGTCACTTGTCCCATCCGCACCTCCCGCTCTAGAGACAGATTCAGCACCATCCGCCCCTCCTGAAGTCGAAATTGAGAACGGGGAGGTGAGAGGCGGGGCTGAAGGAACAGGATTTGGACGGGTAACCTGAAGCGTGATCAGCAAAGAAAGAAAGATTGAATTACGGCAAGAGGCAGAAATGTACATAGAAGGAAACAATGGGACGGCAACATTGGCCTCATTGTATGGGAACCGAAGGAGCGACGAGAGACAGGTAGTGTTGGAATGCATGGGGGAAATTTTGGTAGGAGAATGGAAAAAGATACTTGGGAATTTACCGCCACAGCGATTGTTAGATTTGAATAAGTTAGCACGTAGAGAGCAAAAAGATGAGGATGTAAGAAAACATGTGCACAAACTCATTGAAGTGAAAAATGAAATGGAAGACAGATATGCTGAGATGTTCGCTACACCTGAATATAGTAGTGAGTGTATTAAGACAGGTAGGAAGGAGGCGTCGAGGTTGTATATGCAAATATCATGGCCGAGAGTTTTTTCAGGTGGTACAAAGCATTTGCCGGTACCGGGACAAATAGGTGATAAACAACGATTGCAGGTATGGGTGGGGGAAACAATGCGATGGATGTTGAACAAAAGAACATCAGTGAAGGAAGTAAGTGAGATATGTAATGGGTACCCATTGGAGATGAGAAAAGAAGTGATGCGGACGATAGTAGGAGTGTTACTGCAGCAGGTCATTGGATACAATAGAGGTAAAGGAAATGCGCAAGGCAGGGGAAATTTGAATAATATGCATGGGGTGTCATTGGGAGTAAATCAATGTGCGTACTGTAAGGAGGAAGGACACTGGCGAGAGCAATGCCCGCACCTACAGAATAGAGGCAGGTCTGGTCAGAGAAGGCCTCATAGAGGACATCAGGGGTCAAACGGCCCAAGCAGAAATAACATGCAGCAGCAGCAGGGATATACCAATGGAGGTACTCAAAACCAATCCTATGGTCAAAACCAAGCGCAACAGAACCAGGCATTGAACCAAAGTGTTTCGAACCAAAGTCAGGGCGGGCAGGGCCAACAGAGAAATGATCAGAGTGGAGGACACCGAGGGGGAAATGGAAATATTTTTGATACACAGCCAAACACGTATTATAGCAGCAGCGGTGACTACACATCGGACGATGTGTTATTTTCGCAATAGGACAGCCCACGGCAGGGGTCGGAACCAGTGTCTATTCCCGTGAATCAGAGATGACCCTACGTTGAAATGAGATTCGGGAATAAGGAGCACCGTTTCCTTGTAGATACAGGGGCACAGAAGTGCTCGATAGACCACCACTTGGTTCCGGAGATCCCACTGTCGGGGCAAAAGAATGTTTCTGTAGGGTTCGCAGGTACACCAGTAATTAACCCCATGTTCGAAGCTGTCCCAATTACAATAGGAGCATTTACGCAACAGTGTCCATTTCTTTTGACAGAAACTTGTGGAGAAAACTTGCTAGGATTAAATTTGTTAAGAAAATTGGGGGCAGTCATACATTGTACGGCAGATGGGGTGTTCCTCACGATGTGGCCTCACGATGCACCGGTGACAGAATTTATGTCAAAAGCGTTACCAGAAGAGCTAAGTAGAGTACCAACCTGTCTGTGGGCAATGCATGATAACAATGTAGGATGCTTGAAAATAGAGCCAGCAAAAATAACTTTGAAAGAAGGTGTCACACTACCACAAATTCCCCAGTATAAAATTTCTGTTGAAGGTGAGAAGGGATTAAAAAGTATTGTTACTGACCTGGTGAGATTGGGGGTGGTTGAAGAAATTGCAGGTAACACGTGTAACAGCCCGATTCTTCCAGTTTACAAGAAAGGAGGCAATGAAGTACCCTATCATTTCATAATTGATCTGCGCGCATTAAACAAAGTGGTAGACCCACAATTCCCTTTGGTCCCAGATGTCACAACGATACTGACAATGATACCGGCCACTGCAGAATACTTTAGTGTAATTGATCTGAAGAACGCATTCTTTAGCATTCCAGTGGATAAAAGCAGTAGATATCTGTTTGCATTCACTCTAGGAGGTCGATCATTCACATTCACACGCATTCCATAAGGATACACAGAAAGCCCGAGCATTTACAGCAGAGCGCTAAAAGAGCAGCTAGACATGCTAGAATTACCCAAAGGTTGCGTACTCTTGCAGTACATAGATGACTTATTACTAGCTACTGACACAAAAGAGATATGCAAATAAAGTACTATATTACTATTGACACACTTAGCGACCCATGGTCACAAGGCAAGTTTGAAGAAATTCCAGTATAATCAGAAGGAGGTGTCTTATTTGGGTTACCTACTTTCGAAAGAAGGGAGAAGATTAACACCAGAACGCATAGAGAGTATTTCTAGTATGCCTAGTCCAAAAACTCAAAAAGGAGTGAGAGCTGTAATAGGCATGGCCTCTTATTGTCGGCAGTGGATCAGTAATTTTGCATTGATTGTGAAGCCGATGATAAAGTTAACTAAAAAGGATGCAGTGATGCCTTTACAGTGGGATGAGGAATTTCAGAAAGCATTTGAGCAATTGAAAGCTGCATTATGTGCTGCACCAGTTTTAGGCACTCCTAACTATAAAAAGATCTTTAGACTATTTGTGAGTGAGAGTGAAGGATGTGCATTGGCGGTTTTGACACAGGAACAAGGTGGAAGAAATAGGCCGTGCGGCTATTATTCTTCCGCGCTGGACCCTGTAGCGCGCGCACTACAATGATGTTTGCGATCCGTTGCAGCAGCTGCAGTATCAGTGAAACAAACGGAAGGAATGGTATTGGGGCACACTTTAATTCTGATGGTGCCACATGCTATAGACGTTCTATTAAATAGGACACAGACGCAACACCTCACCTCAGCTAGACTGACAAGATATGAGCTCATCTTGTTTGCACCCCACATCCAAATTATGAGGTGTAGCGCATTGAATCCTGCAGAATTAATGCCACTGCCCATAGCAGAAATTGGTGACAACAAATCACCACCCCATGATTGTTTAATGGTCACTGAAGAAGAAACAAAGGGAAGAATTGACTTGAGCGACATCCCACAGAAAGAGCCAGATGGGGAGTTATTTTGTGACGGCTCTTGTTTTAAATTACCTGATGGCACATCAACGGCCGCATGTGCAATTACTACCCTAGAGAGTGTTGTAGAAAGCAGAATAATCCCCTACAATTCGGCACAAGCCGCAGAAATAATAGCACTGACCCGAGCCTGTGAACTCTCTGAGAATTTGAACGTGAATATTTATACTGACAGCCAGTACGCCTTTGGAGTGGTTCATAACTTTGGCCGACTTTGGGCTGAGAGGGGTTTCTTGACATCACATGGGGCCAGGATTCAGCATGGCCCTTTGATTGTGCGATTGTTGTCTGCACTCACGTTTCCGAAGCGCCTAGCTATAGTGAAGTGCGAGGCGCATAAAAAGGTAACATGTAAAGTGGGAGAGGGGAACGCATTTGCAGACAGGATTGCGAAGCAAACAGCCACAGATTTGGGAAATAAAATGATGACAGTACAGACTGAGGAAGTACCTTGTATGATAGAGAATGGTGTTGCCACAGTCAAAGAAATGCAGGCTACGACCGAAGAGATTTAGGGGTGGGCTGAGGGCTCTGCTGAGTTAGATTTGGAGGGATGTTGGGTGGACAAAGAGACCAAGAACTGGATGTTGCCAAATTGTTACGTAACCGCAATGGTTACAATGGCGCATCGCCCTACCCACATTTGCGCGAAGAAGATGGTACAGCATTTATCCACAGTATGGAAAACTGAGCACATAAAAAAGAATGCAGAAAGGCTAGTGCAGAATTGTATTACGTGCCTGCAACACAATGTAGGGAAGGGAACCGTGACTCCAGTAGGTAGTTTTGGCCCACCCTCTATGCCATTTGAGATGACCCATTTTGATTTCATAGATATGGAAAGGTGCCAGAACTACAAATATGTGTTAGTGGTGATTTGTGCATTCAGCAAGTGGGGGGAGGCATATCCTTTAAAAGACTGTACTGCCATGTCAACGGCAAAAGTAATGTTGAAGGAATATTTCTCCCGGTTTGGGTTGCCCCGTGTCCTGTGGTCAGACAACGGCCCACACTTTGTGGGCGCAGTAGTGCTACAGATCTGTGCAGGTCTGCAGATAGAGAAGAGATTCCACAGTTCCAGGCATCCCATTTCTGCCGGGCTTGTGGTGAGACATAACGGAATCTTAAAGTCTAAGATAGCTAGAATCTGTGCTGGGAGCAAGTTGAGTTGGGTGGATGCACTACCCCTAGCGCTATTGTGCATGCGCACGTCTGTGCACGCTAAGACTGGGCTCTCCCCCTATGAGATTATAATGGGGAGACCGGCAAATGTGTGGTGCGCACCGCAGCCCAAAAGATTATGTGAGGTTGAGCATCCTATGTTAAGCACGTACTGTGGCCTTTTAATGCAGACGTTGCGTTTGATTCATCAGCAGGTGCAGGAGGCGTTACCAGTGCGATATACCGGACCGGGGCACTCGCTGGAGCCTGGAAGTTGGGTCTTAATATAGAACTTTGAGCGGAAGACAGCATTAACACCCAGGTGGCGCGGCCCCTACTAAGTACTTTTGGCAACGCAAACGGCCATCCGAGCAGACGGACGGAAGGCATGGATCCACGCGACACATGCCAAAAGATTCCCAGGACTGCTGACAACGTCCGACGACCAGAGAAAGGAAACCGTCTCGGAAACGAAAGAAACCGTTGCCAGTCCATTGCCACAGCATCGGCCTGAGCGAGAAGTGAAACTCGAAACAGAGACTGAGGAGGCTGCCAGTAAGGGGAGAGGGCGAAAAACGCCCCAATGTTGCCCAGCAGAAACAACATCACTGACGAGCGACACAAACCCTGGATTGCAAACACGAGCAGAAACAATGCGTTTACCCCTTTGGCGCCCACCAGTTTCTACAAAGGCACCAAAGCCAAAGAAAGAAACTGCATCATTGCCACGGCGCTCATCGCTACCCATCATTGTGCCACAGGCTGACACTGAGCCTGATACTGGAAGTGCAACGGCACTATTAACGGATCATACAATACCAGGAGTGAACCGGTATAATTTGCGGCCTCGACAGGCAAAGTGATCCACAGATCTTTGGTGCTTTTCTTTTGCCTTTGGTTCCACTCACGGACGGAGTAGGAGCCAGGGGCGTAGAGGAAAGAAATGTGAGAGTTGTGCAAGTCAGACAATTCAAGACTCACGGCTCCTCGGTGCGCTTATAAAAGTACATGTGTCAGGAGCCAGAGCAGGACAAGCTGGATGCACATAAGTACTAAGGCTGATAGAGTACATGTGTCCTAAGCCAGAGCGGGACAAGCTGGATGCACATAGTACTCTATCAATAAAGAACTGCTCAGAAATCGTCTGGGCAGTGGGAGAAAGAACAACTAATCTTGCTCGGAGTGGATAGGTGATCTAGGCTGTGAAAGGGCTGGCAGAATTGAACTGTGACATTTTTCATTGAACTTTTCTGGCATCAAGAACAAGAGACATTTGCGACGAACTTTGCCAGCAAGAAGAAGGACGATGAAGAACAAATCAAGACCGTTTTCAGCCTCCTCCTGCACCCATGCTGAAAAGATGATAGATTTAGAGACTGTAAATTTAGGGAAAAAGCATGTTAAAAGGAATAAGGTACTAATTTGGACATTTGTCCTGTGTTTCTTAAGTATGGTAGTACCAACAATAACAGCTATTACACTATGGTTCCTGGAGTACGTGCACCCGTTAGAAACACTTTTGCCAAAAGCAGCTACTGAAAGCCCGGTTCATGTAATCACTGGTACTTTGCCCCCAATGGAAGAAAGACATAGAGAAGGATACGGCAACAATACATTGTTGCTCATCATGAACATGACCTATGCGGTTTTAAAGAAAAAAGATTGTTGGGTTTGTGCCCATTTACCACAGCACGTTGGGAAAGGGATAGGCTGCTATGTACAACCGTTACCATTGGTTTATTCATGTGAAGTATCATTGAGTGCAATGTTCTTTGGGAAATGGAACAAGAGTAATACGGGTCAGCTAGATGAGACAAATATGAATGAATTTGAGGAAGTGATCATGAGACCTGTGGGTTGTTCCATATTCCATAAAGCTCGCGTGTTTTCACCAGATCCCATAAAGAAGAATACACGAAAGACAACAAGACTAGATATATTACATAGGAAAAATACACCAACCCTGCCAGCGGAAGAAACATCAGTAATGACATTTCGGATGAGGGATGAATGGAATAAAGATGCTGTGCCCCCTGCCTATACAGTGGATCACAGCCCCGAAACTGCTCCCCTATGTTTACAGAAAAAGAGTTCCTATAAAGTAGGAACGTTTAGCAACTGCCTGAACACAGTGGTTCTAAAGCACGAAATAGAACCCGTGTACGTAGTGGACCCTGTTTACTTTATATGTGGAAAAAAAGCATATCCATGGTTACCTAGGAACTGGGGAGGTACATGCTACCTAGGTCTACTATTTCCAGGAGTGTTCCTCTTGGAGACAGCAGAAGTAGCTAGACGAACAAAAGGTAGAACTCAAAGGAGTAGCGAGGATGGAATGATAGCAATAGATATAGCCAAATCATTTATACCATTCTTGTCCCAAATAGAAAATTCTTACAATATAAGAAAACTGTGTAGGATATTAAAAAATACAATAGATTCAACAACGGATATTTTATTGAATATGACGTTAGAAGAAAAAGGAATAAGACTAATGGCACTCCAAAACAGGATGGCTCTCGATATAATATTAGTTGATCGTGGAGGAGTTTGCAAACTCGTAAAAACTGCATGCTGTGTGTATATAGATGATTACTCCCCTACGATATTTAAAGTAATCCGGAAATTACATGTCATAAGTTCCACACTCTCTACTGAAGAAGGGGGTTGGGGGATAGGATCCTGGTTCTGGGGATTATTGCGGTCTTGGGGATGAAGTTAATTTCGATACTAATGATGGTACTTGGTATATTCATAACATGTTGCTGTTGCATACAATGCTTACCAATAGTTTGCACTGAAATAACTGATGGATGTACTAAGGGATGTGTGCACATGGTGTCGAGAGGAAAACAAACGCATGGCCAAAATAACAGAGACACTGATGAAACAAAAACAGTAAAACAATTCATGGCTATAGACATTAATGATGAAGATGATGCTGATAATAGCATGAAAGGTTCAGATATAGATACCCCAGACCTATCCTTATCGGAGGAGGATAAAATGAATGAATAAGACGTTTGGCATACGGCCAAAAGGAGGGTTGGTCAATCTGGAAAAGTGAATACCCTTCATTTGAATGACAGACGTAACTTGATGGCCGTAGGCCAACCGTCTTATGCACCGAATTATAGAAATATAGACTGTTATGCTTGACCAACAAGCGGCCATTTTAAACGTGGCAGGATCACCATTTTGCCTGTTAACCATTGCTCATTGCTTTCTGTCTAAAACTGCTTTGCAGCTTGCAATTCTTGCGGTTTCTGCTTACTCTGCTCAACTGTTAACATTGTTGTCTGAATATGAAAAAGGCAAGGTCGCGGGACTGAGGAGTTTGTTGAAAACTCCTCATGAGTAGCCTAGAAAGGAATGCCCACGCTCCCTCTCTGTAGCCTTGAGGGAGAGCTGCAGGGCATTTAATCACTTCAGAGCTGCCAGCCAGTCTCGTACGATGGTAGAATATGTTAGAATAAAACAGCTAAAGGCTTGAATTATGCTCTTCCTATGGCCCCCCTTCGCAAAACCCTTTAGGGAGAATTCTCCAGAATGGCTAATTTAGAGCGTGTCGGCTCCCAGGACACGAATAGTAACTCATAGATAGCAAAGCATGGAATGTGGCTCTTCCCCCGTGTGCAGCTTGCTTCCAAGAACAGAACCACCGTGTTCTGTTCAACAACTAAAAGATGCCTCCGCACTTTCCAAATTGCACGTTGTTACTAGAATAGACATCGAAAGTGCCATAATTGTCATACCCGTCGGAAATGTCCATCGTCATCCCGAGTTCAAAGAAACTTAATAAAGGAGGGTGTTAAACATGACATAGCTGATTGTATGATATGCATTTTGTATATATGTAACTGATATACGTAATTCGCTCTCTTGCATCCCTCGAGGTCTAGGAAACTCACGTCGCGGGGCGTGAGACCAGAATTGGCCAATTGGGACTATTTTTGCTTGCAATAAACCCTAGCATTGGGAATTTGAACCTCGTGTCTGGCGCATCTTTTCGTGTATGGTTATTGTCTTGTTTCCATAGCACCAGGGACCCCTAGGGGCCCCTTTCATGCCTTGTCAGCGCAGCTGCTACTTGGTGCGCCTGCGGTATTCTTCTAACCCCTCCTCCTTTCACTCTGTCCTCACTGCCTGCACAGTGTATGCCCATCTCTTCCCCCTCCCACGGATCGCAAGGCTGCTCAGCGCGACCCCTTTGGTCGAGGACGTGCCAGCATTCTCCGTGCGCAGCCGCCTGTCCCTCTTTACGCCTCCTTAACCGCACGCTATTGCTCCAATTACGCTGAAGATGACCGCGGTGTCCTATGCAAGCCTTATGGGTGACATCACCATCTAGTACAATGTGTTACCGGTACGTACAGTTGCAACATAAAATGCGCGCCAATTTTGACAATGTTATTTTCCCACAATCCTCACAGCTGTCTTCCCACCACACCTGGAGTTGAGTATTTATTAATCACTTTTGTTATTATAATTGTGCTGCACCCACTGCGTTGCCTCGCGTGTGATATGCCCCTCCCTAGGGGCGCTTAAACAGCCAACAATCTAGCTACCTCTTGCAGGAATGTGTCATCTATTTACCAAGCTAAAACACTCAATTAATAGGAATTCTTATCTATTCATCGACCTACAACGCCAACTCATAGGAATGCTGCACCCCCTGTACAGGTGTCAGCGATCTAGACCAATCAGCGTGATCCGCCAATCAACACGTAAGAGCTCAATGCCCCACCTGCACTCTCCGTAACACCATAAGGGATGGCTTTCGCTCCGTTCCCCCCCCTACACCTTATACATCGATCGCCCCTCAATGGTCAAAATCTTTTCTTAACACGCTGTAAAACTACCCGCCACCCTGTTCACAAGTCCTCCCGCCACCAGCACAACATTACACTGCTGGTTGCGTGTGCCATACTCACATTGGGCTCACACCTGCCGGTGCCGATCGGCTGTGGGCACCCCTCCTAATCAGCTCGTCGCCTCCCCACGTCTGGAACACATCTGGACACTCGCCAACCACGGGCAGGGAATTTCTGAAGTCGGCTCCCATGGCGGCCAATCTCTGGATTGTGCTGTCCGGTCATCTCGCAGTTCTGCGATGGTCCTGCAGTCCTCCAAAGGGGGCAATGGCAGAGGGGGGAGCGTTGCTGTGACACTTTGATGCAAACGGTCTTGCTGCGGTCTATCTCACCATCTCAGCGGTGCCTCCAACTTGTCGGGGTGATTTCCCTGGGGTCGGCAGGGCTGTCCGCGGACCTCTGGGGTTGGGGAGGCCCCAACTCCTCCCACGTCCCAAAGGAGTATGAGCCATACACAAGAGCAAAGAGTTACTGCTGTTAATTGCACCAAACAGACAGGGACAGATTCTCAGAGCATAGGTAACCAAGGAACCATTTCAGTGGTGATGGGCTCACAGCCCCTTTTTCTAACCGGATGAGGCAACTATGTGCGTCACCTGGGAAAACTAGCCCTTAAACCTAATGAAATCTTGGGTTGGCCCCTGAGTGGTAGGGTCAGTATAGAGCCGTATTGAAGGACATGTTATTGGTAGAGAAGGGGTCAGGTGGTACGCTTGGGACATCATTAAAAATTGCTACATGAAAATAGTTACATGGGTAAAGTTAGTGATTGGTTGAATTACAGTGTTGTCAGTGGTTAGACAGGGACAGATTCTCAGAGCATAGGTAACCAAGGAACCATTTCAGTGGTGATGGGCTCACAGCCCCTTTTTCTAACCGGATGACGCAACTATGTGCGTCACCTGGGAAAACTAGCCCCTAAACGTAATTAAATCTTGGGTTGTCTCCCTGAGTGGTAGGGTCAGTATAGAGTCGTATTGAAGGACATGTTATTGGTAGAGAAGGGGTCAGGTGGTACGCTTGGGACATCATTAAGAATTGCTACATGAAAATAGTTACATGGGTAAAGTTAGTGATTGGTTGAATTACAGTGTTGTCAGTGGTTAGCCCCTCGTATTCTGATTGGTTCATCCGCGAGCCCCCAAGCCTGGGATCATCGCCGTTCACAGCTCATGATGTACCTGGTTTTGGCAACAATGTATGACTATGTGTCAGTGGCAGACAATCGACAGGTCTTACCACTGGCTGTTGAGTGTCCCTATCCCATCGCTGCCGATGTCCAACTTGTAACTTCGTTGTTGCAGTCTGGGTCCCAGACGTGCGACCCCAGAGCTTCTCTGGTCCTTGGAGCTTGCCATAGTATCGGGTTGGCCTGGTCACATGTTGAGGGACCGTGGATGAAGCAGAATTACGGGGATTAGATTTGTATTTCTGCTACGAGGAGTGTTTAGCAGTGGCAGGTGTAACCTTGGCTCTGAGAGCGCGGTGTGTAGATTGCAACTCGTGGCCTTGGCTATTGGGCTCCTGTCAGGGTTTGTTCTGCATGATCAGTACCTTGCTGCTCCATCTGAGCGACTCCGGGCCTGGGGACTCTAGTTTGCGGCCTACCTTGGCCTAGTCAATGGGTTACGGCATAAAGTCCATAAGACTGGGGTCTCGAGGGGCGACTTGGGTCCTTATACATTAGTCCACCTACAGGGTGACATCTTCATGGTTTTAGTATCAGAGAAGCGTCTGCAAGCATATAGACAAGCTCTTCTGGCGTCTTGTGTTTCTGCAGTGCAGTAGTTAGCCTATGTGGAAAATAACAACAATGCATGTCTGTGAGCATGAATGGTAATCTACGTCATAGCACTGAGTATGTTCTTCGTGTGGGCTGGTGTGTGTCTGATCCAGGTGCTTGGTGGCATGTGTGTTCCTGTCCGTTGGCTATGTCATCATGTCATCTCTAATGATGGTGATATTGGTGGGTGACGTCTAATCGAGTTGGTCCATATGGTCGGTCTCAGCTCCACCCGAGGTCCCACCATGTGCTTTGGATGATGCGCAGCTGGCCTGGGTGTGCGTGGCATGGCCACTGTGGATATTGACATCCTGGGCAGCAGTCAGAGGGCTGAGCTCATCCCGCGGTGGGTGCTTAGGTCGTGACGTTATAGGCCATGTTCTGGACAGGAATCGGGGAAAGGGACCATTTTCCCTCTTCAAAGCCATGTGGAAAAACTGCGGTGTCACTTACAAGTTCTCTACAGCCTACCATCCACAGACAAATGGACTGGTAGAGAGGTTTAATCGTACTATGAAAAGCATGATAGGTGCTTTAGAGGAACCCCTTAAAAGAAAGTGGGACCTTCTACTGCCATGCCTTCTCTTTGCTTATAGAGAAGTCCCTCAGGAGAGAGTTGGTTACAATCCCTTTGAACTTCTCTATGGCCATCCAGTCAGAGGTCTATTGGTCCTGATTAAGGAGGGGTTGGAGAGTGTTCCTTCCCCCAAGCCAGTCAGAATGACTGACTATGTGATAGGAGGAGGAGAATGTCACACATGATGGCAGAAGCTAGTGATAACTTAAAAGCAGGTCAAGCTCTGGTCAAACATTGGCATGACCAGAAGGCCAGCATGGTTGAGTTTACTCAAGACCAGCTTGTACTAGTTATGGTGCCAACAAGGCAGAGGGCCTTGCAGGACAAATGGATAGGACCCTTCAAGGTTGTGGGCAAACTTGGAGAGGTGAACTATTTGGTGGACTTAGACCGACCTAAGGAGGCTCCCAGAGTCTTTCACACCAACCGTTTAAAAGCATATGTCTCGAGACCAGAGTGGGAGCTTTGCTTCTAGCTCAGCTCAAGAGGAGGAGGAGGGTGAACCTCTACCTGACCTACTCAGAGGGGTTCCATATGATAATATCGCCGCAAAACGCCATACAAAAATGTTGCCATATTTTTGTGGCGATATTACCCCATGGAACCTGCGGGGGGCACCCCCGCAACCCCCATATATTTTAAAAGGGAGCGGGGGACACCCCCGCAACCCCCCCCATCCATTTACCCCATAAATTATCCCCACCAAAAATATCGCCTATGGCCGTTCCCGACGACCATATGTACGGCGATATTTTTGGTGAGGATAATATTACCTGATACCCTCAGAGGCCAACTTTTAGATGAGAACATAGAAGAGGAGTCAATCTCTCTTCGCAACTGACATCTGAACAACAGGAGGAGTGCAAAGTTCTGTTAAATCAGTTTGCCTCCCTGTTTTCACTTTCACCAGGCCTGACCCCTTGGGGCCAGCATGGTATTCTCACTGGTGACTGTTCACCTGTGAAAAGCAGAGGTTACAGAATGTTAGAACATGTGAGATCCCACATCAAAGGAAAGGTCAACAAGATGCTTGATCTCGGGGTTATAGAGCCCTCTACCAGTCCATGGTCTGGTCTAGTTGTTCTAGTACCAAAGGCAGGATCCAAGGAGTTGAGATTTCGGTGTGGACTAAAGAGCTCTAAATGCAGTCACCAAGACTGATGCCCATCCTTTGCCAAGGACAGATGAACTGGTGGACAAATTTGGTGCAGCCAAGTACCTCAGTACATTTGATCTGACATCAGGCTATTGGCAAATAGCCCTGAAAGACCATGCCACAGAGAAAACTGCATTCTCAACCCCAGCAGGCCTCTACCAGTTTAAGGTTATGCCTTTTGGATTAAAGAATGCACCTGCTACATTCCAAAGGATGGCCAATCAAGTTCTGAATGGGATGGAGGACTTCTGCATGGCATACTTGGATGACATTGCAGTGTTCAGCCCTACTTGGAAAGAACATGTTGATCACTTAGCATATGTTTTGCAGGCTCTTGAGTAGGCCCATCTGACCATAAAGGCAAGCAAATGTCAAATTAGTCAGAGCAAAGTGGTCTACCTTGGTCATGAGGTAGGAAGAGGTGAAATAAGGCCATTGCCTAGCAAAGTACAAGCTATACAAAACTCGGCCCCCCTACTACTCAAACCCAAGTGAGAGCCTTCCTAGGTCTCACTGGGTACTACTGGAATTGCATAGAGAACTATGGGTCACATTCAAGCTTCTCCCTTGAATGTGACCTCCTCTCCAAAATTCCCTAAGAAGTTTAGATGGAATGAGGAGTGCATGCAAGCCTTTGAAAACCTGAAGAAAGCCCTTTGTCAAGCTCCAGTCCTAAGAGCTCCTGATTATCACCAACCCTTCATTATGCAGACAGATGCATCCAATACAGGTATAAGTGCAGTCCTTAGTCAACTGGATGTGAAAGCTAGGGAGCACCCCATTTGCTTCATCAGTAGGAAACTGAAGGAACCAGAAACAAGGAGGGCAACCATAGAGCGTGAATGTTTTCCCATTGTGTGGTCTTTGAAGACGTTTAGACCATACTTGTATGGATCTACTTTTGTGATTCAAACAGACGACCAATTCTTGAGATGGTTAATGAAAAGGAAAGGGGAGAACCCAAAACTTCTAAGATGGTCAATCTGCCTGCAAGGGCTTGATTTCACCATTGAGCACAGGTCAGGATGTCACCACCAAAATGCTGATGGTCTCTCTAGGATGTTTATAACCGACTAGAGTGAAGAGATTCATCCAGGAGTGGATTAAATCCTCCTGTCCCTTAGTCTGGGGGAGGGAGGGCGAGTGTTAGGGAGAATTCTCCAGAATGGCTAATTTCCCTTACCTACTGAGTCCCCCAGCAGCTTTGCTGGATTTCTAGGATTTGTTTTTTTCACCTGGTAAGAGTGTGAGCCTTTTTTCCCACTCTTACATGTGTTTTGCTGTGTGTGTTTAAACAATTTTGTGTTCATAGACCGTGGAGCCTCACCTACTCCATAGGCATCATCTTTTTACTGTGTGTTACACAGCACCTTCAGTGCAGTGACACAGGGTTTTCTTTTTCAGACTTCCCACTTTAAACTCCATTTTCCGGGACTGACTACTGTCTCCCAGAACATGTAAAGTTGCCATTGACTTTATTAGTATTTTTAAATCCACAGATGCAGTACACACTGGGCCTCATTACACGGTAGGCGGTAGCCATGGCGTTGTTAGCGCCATGGCTACCCCCTTACCGCATTCCGGGTCCTTGTTCCCGGAATGGGGACTTACCAGGTCATTCCGACATTGGCAGGACCAGTAAATCCCCATTCCGGGAACCATTCCCCATTCCCATTTGAGCCCCCATAGGGCTCAATGGGAATGGGGAAGGAGCTAATAACGGGCCTGCAATTAGCGGGCCCGTTATTAGCTCTGAAGTCCCTCAACAGGTCCCTTCCTTAACGCCTGGTAAAACCAGGCGTTAAGGAAGAGACCCGCTAAGGGACCTCGTAGTAGGGCGGTAAGGGATTACCGGCACCGGTGCCCTTACCGGTGCTGGTAATCCCTTACCGCCTACCGTGTAATGAGGCCCACTATCTTATTTAGAGTTCTGGAAAGGGTTAGTAGCTATCCCTTTTTGTCTGTTTCTCATGGAACATTATTTTGTTCCCTTTTCATTAAGATTTGGCTGGTGGCAATGGTTATCTACCCTATGTTTCCTACCACGGTTATGTTAAATAGCCTTGGTATTGTTTTAGGCTATCTTAGTAACCTCGAACTTAAACCTGCTGGACCACAATTACTTTTATTTTGTTCTGGCTGGGTTTATTCAACATTTCTTTTTGTAAAAGTCTTTCTCGTGTTTTACTCTCTGCGCCAAACCAGGTTTGGTTCCTTTGTTCTCCGTTCTTTGGCGGGCTTCTGCACAGAAGCCCTCCTTAAGCACCTGAATGTCTGAGGGGTACAACATGTGAGAGAGGGGTGTGAGACTCCCTGAACAGGGTCTCCTCGGAGACCCATTTTACACTCTGTGTGATTGGCTGTGGTGACTGTCCCGCCGGGACAGCCACCCTGCTGTGTGATTGACAGCCAGGTAGTCTGAATGGGGGAAAACTGCATAAAAAACAGGTCTCTGGGAATGAGAAGGCAGAGTCGCCACTGGATCGAGAGAACCGAAGAGAAGCTGACAGAAGAGGACCTCTACCATGACTGAACATCTCAGTGAAGCCCTGCTGCGGGTCCGAATCTCCAAACTTCGACGACAGGGAAGACCTGCAAGGAATCTTCTCCCCTTGAGCTGGTGGGAACAACCAGTTCGCCAAATTGCAAGCCAGGCCTCCCGCCTCTGGTTGAATTTGCTGTGCACAGCTACAGTGAACCGGATAGCCAGGAGGACCGGACTCTGCTTGGGTTTTAAGGAGCGCACCTTTTATTTGTTGCTTTGTTCGGCTGCTGGTTTCTTCCCTGTGCAGTGCAGGACCCTCCAGTCTTCTTACTTCGTGTCAGTCCAACAGTCACTTCAGGAACCGTGAGCCTGCAGGACCTGCCAGGAACGTCCACCTCAGCTACAGCCTTCTTCTCCCTTTAAGGTACTGTTCAAATCCAGTTGTCCGACCGCAGTAAAAGTGCTTGAAATCTTTTGCCAATCCGAGGGCTTGTCCTTCTCTATTTTTTAAAGTAACTTTTCATCTGACCAACTTCGGTCTGAAATCTTGGCAAAGACTTAACCGCGAACTACTCTGAACTCTATGATCCTCAGCAAAGACTTTGGTCCATTGACTTTGGCCCAGGCCTCTCGATTTGATTTCCTCACTGTAGTTACTTTTTCTAGATTGCCCTGCTTACTTACTTGTTGGTGCTGCTCAACCTTTGTCTAACTTTGTCTTTCCCTCCCTTTTAAATTACTGGAGTGCCATTTTGCTCACACTTCATTTTGAGCTTGACTTGTCCAGAATCTATTGGGTGTGTTGTGATGTATTAATATTGTGATTTTTCAACTGTTTGATAATAGTGAAATGTTTTATAACTGATGTGTAAATAAATGTATATTCTTTTACTCAGAAACCTTAAGTCAGTGTTTGTTTGAACCATAGTAATTGCTGTCCTTTGCGTAACTATTGATACTGCTTACTTTAATCTTGAGATAAGTCTGGCTGCTCAGCCATCATTACCACTTTACTGTGTAGTACAGGCTTGTACCAAAGGTGAATTTGTACTGTCAATTGTAGTCTTAATTGTGCGTGGTGTTCCCAAAGGGTACTGCATATGATTCTGCCTAACACCCCCAAAGACAGGAAGTATGCAGGGGAGAAGTTGTTAGGCACTGTAAGCGACTTCAATTCAACACTACAGCTAAGTCAATGCCTAGTCTGGGATGCTGATGGAAGCCTTTATTGATGTATTTTTATGTCCAGTTCATTTACTTTGGATGACAACCCTTATATAACACCCCTCTCTCGGAATCCCCCTGACCCCACTGAGCCAAGAAGTAGGTTTGTTTTGCAAATTAAAAGGTTTATTTGAAAATTAAACAATATATCTAGATATCACACTTTTATAAATAAATTGATAATTGATAGCACACTTGTGAATATGAGCAGTAATCAGCAGTAGGTTATCCGAAAGTAGCACAGTACTTGGTTACTTATAAATAGGAAAAGAAGAATAAGGTGGCAGAGAATGCTTTATATGGTTCAAGGAAAGGCAAGGTGAGACAGAATGCAACACAGAAATAACCTTGATATGATTTCAACCAAAAGATAATATGCTCACTTTTTCTTGAACAATTCACTCCCCCCCCTTATGCAAGGTAAAGAGATGGGAGGAAAGCACACAGTTCTCAGGAATGCAATCAAATATAATTCATTTCCCCCCTTAGCAAGTTTAGAGGAAAACAGGTAGGAGTTTTAAACATAGGCAATATACTTTGATGTGGTATGCAATTAAGTGAAAAAAATGCTAAAAAGGCTTTTTATTCCCTATAGGGGGTTCAGGGTAGTTGATAGATACTTAGAATCAGTTCAGGATCACCATAGCAAAGCAATGCTCTATGAATTATTGTCAGGTTGCACACGAATTTCAGCAAGGAAAGCAAGGACAAATATTTTTACACGTAGCTGAAATTAAGCAAAATGTCAAATCGCGTCAAATTTAGTTGTGTGTTTCGAGTGCAATTACGGAGGCACTATAAGGAACTGTAAGTCGGTTCTAGGCTCGTTGGAAAGCTTAGAATCCTAGCTTTAAGATGACAGTTAAGAATAGCTCCTAGCACCAACGGTTCCGGAGATACAGCTGATTTAGTAAAGGTTGTTTTTCAGATTTGAAATTTTAAAGCTCAGAATGACAGATGACAGTTTTCAGTTTTAAAGATGACAGAATGACACAATTCTAGGAGGCAGTTCTAATAGGCTAAAATAGTTTGGATTAGATTATTATAAACTAAGAGATTGGTTTTGGCACAGTGCTAGCTGGGTACTCACACTAGATTTTGGACAGGAATGCGGCTTCGTCACCGATCGGGTCAGGATTGGCTGGACTTCTGCTAGCAGTTCTTCACAGCGATCTGGTCTCTGGTTCTCTCTGGTTCTGGATACAGCACTGCTTTCTGGATACTGCTACAGGTTCTTGCAAAAGTTGTTGGCAAAGAATTCAAACAGCTCGCCCGGCTGTTGAATAGTTTGGTTGGTGTTGAGGCCTGCTGAAGAGGATTCAGCTTGTGGATTCAGGCCTCTCTGCTACAAATTCTGGAGTTCATTTCTGGTCTCTGGAGATTGAGGGATTTGAAGTCTGGATCTCTGGATGTGAAGCCTGCAGTCTCCCGGCAAAGCGTCCCACAAGAAAGTGGAAAGTGAATCTCTACCTGGGTTTCAATGTTCCTTTTATGTGTTTTGAAAATGGGTGTGTGCCTGGGCCTAGCTAAGCCTGCCCCTCTCATTTATCATTGGCCAAGCTTTCCTCTCTCCCTTGATTGGTGGAAAGAAATGGAGTGTCAGAGTGATGCTGTAGGTTTTATTGTCAGAGGAACCTCCCCTTGTCAAATTGCACACAAATCTATTTCTGATCCAAATACATATTTATCTATGTACCATTTTTCTAATATTATAGGTCCAGTTAACATATTTTCTGTATCACCAAACCATCCAATCCCTGTCTTTGTACGATGTCGTGTACACTTATGACAGAGTTCTCCCCTTTTCATCCAGATAACAACCTCTAAACCTTTCCAGATTTTACACAAATGTGCACCAGGGATATGGGTTTCAGATGATAAAGTGTCAGATTTTTAACATGCATACATTTGGAGTAACAACCTTTTTTCCCTACTATCCCCAAGAACATACCACAGGGTCCTAACACCTCTTAAAATGTGCACAGAAAAATCACAAGAATGATTATGTTATTTATATAATTTGTCCGCACTGTGAATTATCCATCTTTTTAAAATCATGCTCTAGCCCCAAAGGGATGTGGTTTTCCAAAGCACATGGTGGAATTTCTGGTTTATCCACTTCCCCCAAGCTCAGCTTGCTCTCACAGGCACTGCCCCACCCAGTTTCTCCCAAGAGGAAGCTATTTTACGACCCCCCCAATATAACATTTGCCTGAGTCCAGGACAGTGCTTTGTTTAGTTTCCTGTAGTCCCCAGGTGCTCCTCCCCTAATCCAATCAGAGAGGTGTCATCTCCTTTTGGCAGGGGCTGCAGAATGCAGCCAGGCCTGGGAAGAGTTGTTGAGCCAGTTCAACTCCTGTCGGGGGTAGTTGTCAGGGAGAATTCAGCTAAATGTCACTTTAGTTCCCAGTTTTCTACATTCAAATCAAACTGACAATTTTCGCACATGCAGCTAGAATGCTGATTCTAAGTTCAAAACTATGACATTTAACAGTTGCAACCTATGTTACACTCAAAGGTAGGTCACTCATTTATTCTAAACATTTCGATTTTAGTGGCTTTAAACCCAAATTCACTTAAGCTGCTGACATCCCCAGCTATTTTTTTATATATACATTAAATAATTACTTCCTTCAAGTCATTTCAGAATATAGTTTTACATTGTATCCACCTCTTAGCAAGTCTTTCCTTGGCCTGGTTTGGGTTCATTTGTTCAGTTCTACCCAAAAATCTGGTGGTTTTAAAACTCTGGCTTTCTGATAGTGGTGAGCACCAGTATTGCATCCATTTTTGACATTAAGAAAATGAATTCCCCACAGTTCCAGGTTGCTTTTGGCAATCAGCATTGCCATTCCCAATGGTTTCAGGCTACTGTGTGTGTAGCCCAATGGTGGTTTTAGGCAGTGCCCTCCTGTGCTCACAACATAGGCAAAAACGGGTGGCAGCCTATTCTTCATGTTTTCCCTGTGCACTCTCTGGGGAGTTCTGGCCATCATGATGTTTTCAATGCCAGTAATGCACAGTTTTATGGTAGGGCTTGGATGCATGGGTAAAAACATCCCACAGAACCATAAGGTGCAATTTGTTGTCGGCATCAGCTGGCCAGGGGGCTGGCACCGCAGCCCCCTCCACACAGAAGGACCCAGGGGAAAACCCGTAGGTCCTATATAAAGAGCTGCTTTGACAGCAGAAAACAGAACCAGTTTGTGGTCCCTGCACGGGGACCCAAACCACAGAGTACTCTGTGCATTCAGAGTCTCTTCTTTTTTCTTAAAGTTCATTGTGTACTCAGCGTATTTTTTCCTACCTATCTTTCCTTTAAAGAAAGTTGGCTGTGTACTCAGCGTCTTTTCTCCATTTCCCACCTCTCCATGAACACTGACCTGTTCAAGAACGGAACATTGCAGCAGGAGCGGTCGGCGGCTAAGGAAATATCCAGGAGAGCTTTTACAGAAAGAACAAAGAAACTGAAGAAGGAACCAGACGCAAAAACGTGTTAAGGTGCACATCATTTCAGGAGTGCAAGTTATTCATGGGTAAACCTCACAGACAAAACAGAAGTCCAGTGACACAATAGGCACAGTTTACGTGCCACAGAGCAGTCACAGCAAATAATAAACAAGGGAATTTTTCATGTTTAAGCACAATTTAAAATGCATACGCAGCAGAACAAAAACATTAAATAATACGAACAATTTTATAATTTTTTTTTCTCAAATTAAGTGGGGAAAAGGATTTTCCAAGCAATAAGACAGGGGTCACATTCTCAGGCACGTGATGCATATGTTTTTCAATGCGCAACATATCACACTCCACAACAATTGCAGTCAAGCAAACGGAAACAAGCCTACAGAAAGCTCCAGGTATGACAGTACCCTGTCACGGGGCACAAGTGCAACAGTTACCCACTACGGGTAACAACAGTTTTTAGTATTGGTCTTTAAGTTATCTCAGGCGAGTGCATAGCCAGCATTGGTGACACCTTTAGACCCTGAAAATTTGAACAGTACCCTGTCACGTGGCACACCACAACAGTTAACTGCAAAGGGTGACAACACCAACCTTATATCAACGTACCCATCAATTGAGACTGAAGGGAAACATTCAATCAGCATCTCAGAACACAAACACGGGAGGAATATTCAAATCAAGTGCAGCAATACACAACAGCAGAGCATGTTGAAGAAATAGTGGATAAAGATTGCCCAAAGCAAAAACTAATTTTACAAACTTACTGCAGATTAAAACAATACCCTGATACAGGGTGCTGCACATCAGTTACCGGACACGAGTGAAAAAAAGATAGTTTGGGCACAAACCCCTCCAGCCTTGCCACAGATCCTGACAATAAGTAAAGGGCAACAGGCAGAGGACAAGTCCCAAATAAAACTGTTTAAAGAACTGAAACAAACAGCTAAGCTAAGACAGGATAGGCAACCAAACAGTCAGGTAGCACAGCAAGCACCGCGTTGGCATTTGTACATCCGCTCTGAGACGGTTTGTTCCAGTGTCCAGACTGGGCAGTACCAAACACAGCCAAACAGTCAGGTAGCACAGCAAGCACCGCGTTGGCATTTGTACATCCGCTCTGAGACGGTTTGTTCCAGTGTCCAGACTGGGCAGTACCAAACACAGCCCACCAGCCTTTAAACATCAACATATTTATCCATAGCATATTGTAAACTTGCACAGAAATGCAGAGCTGGGTCTTTAGCACAACAAGCAGAGCGCTCCTTTTAAAATCGGCCCAGAGCCTGCCAACGCAGTTTTCAAACCCCGGCTGGGCCAACCTCAGCCTTTTACCTCTCTGAGGGTGAAAAATCAGCACCACACATCAGGGGTAATATTAATACATCACTCAGAAATTCAAGAGACACAATTTAAAGCTTTAGCAAGACCCAGCAGTTGCCCAAGGTGCTCGCACCAACAGCACACATACCAAGGTGAGAGCTGAGATTACAACAACCCCGAAACTAGAGTGTCAACAAACAAGAAGTGGTCCAGATGGTTGGGATTTCCCGCACCATGCAGGTAGTACACAAGTTGATGACCAGTTATTTCCAGTGGTTAGAGGTGACAGCCCACAGCAAGGGCGGAACAGTTTTGAGCCACCCAAGGAAAACACAGAAGCCTGTTTTCCTGGCAGCTGATTAAAACAGAGCCACAGATACAAGCCTATCCAGCCAAAACGGAGGAAGAAGCAGCATCAACACAAGAAAGCAGGATAAACAAGCACAAACTCGGGGCCAGAATAAAAGCCCAGGCTTGCCACAAAGGGCAGCTAAGGTAACAGAAAGGGCGATATATCTCAAAACATAGTCACCACCCTCCCAAACGGTACAGAACAGAAAAGAGGGGGAAAACAAAAGAGGTACCGGAACATATAAGAGAATAAGGTATACATATTTAAACACAAAGAGGGGTCATAACACATGTGAAAAATCAGAAGTCAGGCATATAGTACATCAGGATGCTAGAGAATAGGGCGACGCAGCTCACAAGGCAGCAAAAATACTCAGAATAAAATACGAGCAAGAAGTAAAGTAAACAAAAGGCCAACCACAGAGGGCTGGGGCTGGAAAACTACAAATAGCCCTGAACCTGAAAACTGATTCTACAAAAATAATAAGCAGTGGGGAATAAACACCACGCAGCACAATATAACAGGCCAAAGCCCGCGGGCCGGAGCCAGGGAGCTACAATTTAGCACTGAACCTGAATGCAGGTGCTAAACATGTTAACCAGCAAATAGTAAAACTGGGGTGGACCGTCCCATAGGAAACCCGTAAATTTTACAACAGGTAAACCTCGGGTCGCAAGGGGGAGGTAACTCACTTTTATAAGAGAAAGATTTTTTTGGTTTGCTGGAAATATGTACCAGGGCCCATTTTTAACAATTACTTCCAGGGACCCCAATTTTTGTTCGCAGTCCACCCCGGGTGGTTAAACACCACCCAGCACAAGAAAACAGGCCAATGTTGCAAAGGGCCGCCACCCAAAGCTTTTAATAGCATAAAAAACAATAATGGTTGAAATAGACAAACAGGCCAATGCTGCAAGGGCCGGGGCTACAAAGCAGCTAATAGCATGATAACCGAAACGGTTTGGAAATATGAACAATACTGATAAGCAGGGGTAGCGCAGGGGGCTCCCCAGGGACAGCCGCAAACACTAGCACAAGGCGGGAACCGAAGTAATAAAGCGAAACTAACCCGGCAGCAAATACAGTGTAGAAAATCTACACCACAGCAGACGGGCCAGAAGGCTCCTCCGAGCAGGGCTATACGTAAGTACTACATCAAGTAGACGAAATAGAAGGGGGCCTAGAATCATTCAGGTCTGCAAGCGGTCAGATCGGGAACCATCCCACCCAAAGGGTAGCCAAGGTCTAATTTTCTCAAACAATCTGGTTTTGATTGTTTTACTAAAAAGAAACACACTTAGACAGCCGTACAAAGGGAAATAAGAGGCCAGCACAAGATATTGGGCCGCACATAACTACAAACCAGCAATGTGTGGGCAAATAGTGGGAGAACGGTTTTGCAGCATTAACGCACCCCGTTAAGGATAAGACCAGGTAATGACAAAACCCTTACAGGGGCCAGTACCAAGCACTATCAAGGGACTAGCCCAAACTATTGGGAACAGACAATTCAGCTAGGGGGAAAAAACGAGCAACGACTTTTGGGGGAACCTGGACAGCCGGTAACCCATCCAGGTCGCGGCGGCACCGGCCAGAGGGGGTAACCTCGGGACCCAATGCCCAAAAGTACAGCATATTATGGTCACTGTAATTATGATTATGTTTGTTATGACCATCCCTGTGCAATAAAATCCCACAGCCTTTTATTGCCAATACTTACCCAATGTCTTGCGTACTACCTAGGGGGAGGGGCATGGGGCGTATTGTCACCCAGGTTATGTTACCACTCTGCCTCCATATGGGTCCACCGGTTACATTAGGGAACTGGAGGAATGGTCCTCTATTTCTAAAGCAACATTTCTTAAAAGTCATGAGTAAAACTCCAGCGGTCCCTGCATTTGTACAAAATACTCGTAATCAGATATCCAAATAGAGCACTTCCCATGTTCATCATTTTCTAAAATTACCCCTGAATACAAAACTGAGATTTTTAAAGATCTGGAGAGGACAGGAATACGTTCTGAAAATAATGGTTTTGCCCTTGAAAATCAAACTGAACAGCCTCGTTTAACAGCAGGACAGTAATGTGTGTTTGCATTGTTTTGCTATTCATCAGATATGCAAAAAGGTAGAGGATGGTTTTGTTTGTCACAGTAAATATGATTGTTTGACACAATAGAAAAAACAGACACATTAGTGGTATGGGGGCTATGCACCACTGGCATAACACAGAATGCGGGGACCCACCTGCATCCCTGCTGAGGGTGCCCCCCACCACGACTGGGTCCCCCAGTGGGCATGGGCAGCACATGGGCCCCCACACCGCAGGGGACACAGGGGCTCTGTTTCACCAGTGCTGTACACATATGTTAAGTTCCTCAATGAAGCTTATCACCTCTAAGCGCTTTCTACAGAACTAGACTGATCCTATCCAAGAAGTTGATGAATACGATGAAAACAAATGTTTGAGTTGATAAACATAAGTGGAGTGTGTGCTAAGCAACAGTGTAAACCATCACCAGCCCCTACCTCTTCTCTATTGTCTTTCCTCCTCATGTCTACAAAGGACCTACAAGCTATCATTGACTGATGCAACCCATCAGGCTCTCCTGAGGTTCCATGTCCCCCCAATCTTACAAAAATCAGTCATGAAATCTCTATACTTAGCGCCCACCTTCCTATCCCTCCTCAACCACTCCATCAGCACCAGAAGAGTCCCAATTCAGTTGAAATCTTCACATAGCAAAAGAGTGCCCTCATCCTGCTAGACATCTCAACCACTTTTGACACCATCAGTTACAAGATCCTCCTGAAAAGACTCAAGATATTGGTATTAAACAATGAGCTCTCCACTGGACAACACCATCCTCATGTGTAGAACAGAAGCCACAATCTTGGGCCCCTACAATTCCAAGCCTTGCCCACATTCCTGCGGAGTACTCCGCTCACCTCTACCTTTCAACATCTACATGGCACTGCTACTTGACATCATCAATAAATATGATTTCTCCTTCTACAACTACCTGGACGACACAAAAATAATCTACACATTTGCGAACCACTCATTGCCAAATGCCCCAGACATTAAAATCTGCCTAGCACAAGTGAACATATATATGAACAGACTAAAACTCAACCTGAGTAAAACAGAAAACAGAGCTGATACTCTGTAATCCTGCAGGTTTGAACACCACAATCCTGTGGCCTGACGAAATGGGACCCAAATATAATAAGAAGTCTTGGAACGGAAATGGACAACACCCTCACTCTTGATCCACAGGACAAAGCCATTGTCAGAAGCTGTTTCTCCAAGCTGTGCATGCTATGCCACATCTTACATTACTTAACATTCACCCCTGGGGCCATGGCCATAAATTCTCTAATACTTTGTGAACTAGACAATGCAAACAGCCCCTATCTCAGACTCCCAGATTACCTAAGGAGGAAACTTGCAAGAGCTGAAAATGCAAGACTTCTTCTCAGAATTAAGCCATTTGAACATATCATGCTATCAAACCAGACTCTAAGCGTAACACCTGGTACGACTCCGAACTCACAGACCAAAACCGTATGTGCAGGGCTGCAGAAAGGAAGTGGCATACTTCAGGTGCACCCTCTGACAAACTGGCCTGCCGTCTCTCACAGAGACACTACAGACTCTCCATCCATGCCAAAAAAAGAGCCCACATTCAAACACAATTGTCCAATGTATCCAACAACATGGCTTAACTATTCAAAATCTGCAGAGAACTTGCCAACCCGTCCATAGTATTTTCTACCCCTACTCCTTCACAGGCCTCTCACTTCATTTCCAAAACCCAAGACATACTCAACAGCCTTGTCACACACTCTTCCATCTCAACCCTCCTCCCTCTTCCCCCTTACTACCCATCTTCATCCTTCCCCCTTCTCTTCCTTCACACCTGTCTCCCCTGAAGAAGTCACCAGAGTTGTCAACTGCATGAAGGTCTCTTACAAACAGGTTGCCCCATGTTCTTTCAGAACCATCAAGGACAACATCTCCACCCTCGCACCTGCACTTGCTCTTCTCTGCAACCACTCCTTTGCTACTGGTTATTTTCCATCCTCCTTCAAGCACTCCCTTGTGCACCCCCTCCTTAAAAAAGCCTCTGCAGACCCTTTCTGCCCAGACAACTACCGCCCCATTTCCATCACCACGTACCTGGGAAAATTGCTCAAGAAGTTGGCCCTCCCTCAACTCAACTCTCATACCGAACTTGTTGGCGATCTAGATGACCACCAGTCTGGATTCCGAGGATCCAGAGGCATTGAAACTGCTCTCCTGAACACCCGTGAAGAACTGCTCCCATCCCTGGATTCCAACTCTCCTTCTGTCCTCATCCGCCTTGATCTCTCATCGGCTTTTGACAGTGAACCATTCCATCCTCATAAAAAGGATCCATGATACCCTTGGTATCTTGGATTGGGCACTGTGGCTCACCTCCATCCTCACTGACAGTTCCTCCATCACCATTCTGGGCCCTTTCTTCTCCCCTACTTCCTCCTCTACCTGTGGTGTCCCCCAGGACTCCATTATGTTGCCCTGGCTCTTTAACATTTACCTTTCTCTACTGACATGTCTCATTTCCTCCTTCTCCATCAACGTCCAGTGCTACGCTGATGACACACAAATCTTCTTCAAACTTCCCAATGATGCCCTTGCACCCTCCTTCATCCATGACTGTCTCTATGCCATCCAGGCATGCTGCACTGCTAATGACCTAATGAGATTCTGTTACGCTCACCTGGTCTCTGCAGAGGCGTTGGGGCACGGTTGCAGCCCTCCCAGGAATCAGATCACCCCGTCTGGTCTCTCCCCCTGCGGATAAGCTGTGGACTGTGACAATTGGCGACACTGCTCCTGCACAATATGAGAAAATGTGAGTGTGCTGATCGGTGATTATGGTACCTCTCAAACCTTTTTACCCAAGTGCGATTTCTGTGGCCATGTATCGGCCCATAAGGCTCACCTGTTAATTTTTGATGGTGAGCTCTCCGTCCTGCTACTTCTGGTAGGGGCGCTTGTTGATGGGATCTAGTTCCTTCACTGATCTCTGGTAGGTAATTATCCAGTCCAGCTGCGACTATGCTTCTCTTGGTTGTTAGTAAGTGTCTCTCAATGTCTCTTGTCTTTTCCTCTTTCTGTTTTCTCTTTGCCCCTTCTCGCTTTCTGTCTTGTATTATTGCTCTCGACTCCTAGTGAGTCAGCATGTTCAAGGCAACCCAATAATAGCAGCCCCATCCAGGAGAACACGTGGGGCTTCTTTAGTGATGGAAGTTCCCATGTTAAATGCACCTTGCAACTGAAATGAGGTGCTATGTTCACAATAAAAGCTATAAATGTTCTTGTTGGCTGTTATTTATGAGCCTGGCACCAAAGGCGCCAGGACGGTGTCCATCCGAGCCCCATCTGTCTTCTTGGCCTAATGACCATGACAGCTTCTCCCTATTGGGTCCCCTCTACCCTATTTCTTACCCTCTCTGCCCCCCTCCTCTGTAGTCAGAAATCTCTGAGTCATCTTTGATCCCTCCCTCTCATTCATCCCCCATATTCAGGACACTGTCAAGAAGTCCCACTTTCAGCTCTTCCTTCTGAAAGGTACTCTACCCTTCCTCACCTTCCCCCAGAAACATAATGTTACCCGTGCTCTGTTTCTCTCCAGGCTAGACTATTGAAATAGCCTCCTCCTTAATCTTCCTGCGTCCACCCTGCAACCCCTCCAACTTACCCAAAATAAGGCAACAAGACTTATCATTAGCCTCAAGCCCCGTGACCACATCTCTCCTGCCCTACAAAGCCTTCACTGGCTCCCAGTCTCAGCACAGATTAAATTGATATCCCTCTGTATCATCCACAAGGCTTTCTAGAGCTGGGGACCATTCTATCTCAACGCTTCCAGAATAAATACCCCCCTTCTAGACTCCTGTGTTCAGTGCTCCAGATAAGATTTTGAGGTAGGAGTATTTCACTCCCTATTTTTTAACTTTGAGAGTAAATGTGATTTCAAGAGAGTAAAAATGACTTTTCTCCTTAGCAAGAGAGTAAAATGTATGTGACATCCAGCCGACATGTGCAAAAGCTGTATGGAAATCATTACCAAGCGGCAGCTTTCTGAATTTGTGACAGAATACACCTTTCATTATTTCTCTAAGGTCTGGCTATTTGATCTCTACTGTATATATTTAAATGTTGAGATCACAAAAATCTAACCAATTGCATAGTAAAGCAAACATGATTTGTATTGTGTGTTGTGAGGTTCGATAACAGAACTGTCTTTTGATGTTTAATGAAAGTCCCCATTTCCTGGCACTATTGCTACCTAATGGTATGCCAATGTTATGATACAACAGTGCAGAGAGGCAAGGACTCCATGCTAAATTCTATATCTAATCGAATGGTTTTTTATATAGCGCTTTTCTCAAAGCGCTGTACATAGAACTTATTTATCACAATTATCAACAAACCAAAGTCGGTACTCCTTTATTGACCTCAAAAGGATGAAAGGCTGAGTTGACCTTGCCGGGCTTCGAACCTGCAACCTACTGAGCATGCAAAGATTGCAGCAACATGTGCTCAACCGGCTGAGCTATGTTATTGGCTAACATCCTTCAGAGGTCAGTTAACAGATTATCGACTCATATATAATAATAACAGTACTTAGATGTTGGACAAACCATTCATGAAGCGCTACATAAAGTTAAATACCTATCTAGATTATCACAGGGACAGGTTTTGCTGAGTTTCTATTTCAATTACCAACGCATCTTTCATTTGTTTTTAAACAGTGCTTGCACTTCCTGGAGAGTCAGGTTTGGATGTTTTAATTGTAGTCTTCAAGATTTGAGAGGGTATCACACCTGTGATTGGTGTATTGACAATCACTCACCCTTGAGCAGCCTCTGATGCCACTGACCATTTACAGTTAATGCACCCTATTGACTGGAAGGTTGAACGGATGTAAACAACACTGTGCATAGTCATCATTTTGCACACTGTTTTTTATAATTAGAGTGTACATTAAATTATAAGTGTAAAAACGACCTGCCTCTACATAATTATGCACACAGCACATGAACTCTGAAAAATACAATTGTGCAATATTGGTTTGCTTTCACTTGAGCGAAAAAAGCATTTTTGTTACAAAATATGAATTCTCAATTGCAACTTAGTTTTCCATCTTATTAATTATACAATCCTAAAATGCTAGGAAAATAAATATGCACAGTGCTTCTGTTTGCTCCATGAGCATCTACACCCAACACAGAAGCTGAATGGAGAGAAACCATTCCTTTTATCACAGTGTGCAGTTACATTCTGTTTCAGAGGGGTTTATCCATGGCTTGCAATTACATCCATTTAGATAAAAATCAAAAGAAGTGTTCTGGTTTCTGTCAAGTAACCTGACTTTTGCACTGCCCACTGCTCTAAACGTGTGTGTAAATGTACACAGGAAAATAATAAAGCTGTCACTTTTACAAGATTTTCATGCATAAAATGGCCTAGTACGCACCTTAACTGGAGCCCTGCCTGCGTTCCTCTGGCACCAACTCCCTGTGTGTGAAGAAGTTTTCTAAACAGAGAACCGGTATGCGATCAATTTCCTCAGTGGGCACCCTCCTTTAGAACAGCCTCCCTCGTCCTCTGCAGCTTGAGCAGGACCTCCTTAAGTTCTGGAAAAGACTCAAGACCTTTCTCTTTATATCTCCTCCTCTCTCCCCTGCTAACCACAAAGTAGCATGTCTGATGTGCAGGGCCCTTATTCCCCCTTGGGGCCCTGACCCTCCCACATCTCTCATCCCAGCCACTGCCTATTCACTGCACTTACTTGGCACTCCCTCGCCACGGAAGGTTACACTCACGTTCTTCCTTTGTAGCACCTAACCCCGAGAACTTCTCCTTAGCACCACAGCACCTATCCCTTACACTCCTCCCCCTGCACTTGCACGTTCTGAACACTCACAAGGCAGAGTAGGTTCTCACCGTTAGCCTCACTGTTTGTTTTTCACTATGAATTCAATTATTTATTTATTTTTGTTGTAATTGTCTACCTCCCCTGTCCCCACCCTGTCGCCCTGTGGGCGATTCGAAACAGTTTTGCGGATTGTATAAGCTCCTAACAAATGACCAATAAATAAATAAATCATTACATACTCTCCACTGGCTACCCATTAAAAGACGGGTTAATTTCAAAACCTTTTGTACCTCCTGCTATTCATACCATGGAGGAGGCACTTCCTCCTTCAGAAGTACGTTTCAACACTACAGTTCTTCCAGAACACTTAGATCCAGCAATGCTGCACTAGTACTAGTGCACAACTTCAACAAGAGATGGCAAGGGGGATCCTCTTTTTCAGTTCTGGCCACGAAACTGTGGCACACCACACCCAAACCTCCCCTCCTGGAGGAGATGTAGCTGACTTTCAGGAAGCAGATCAAGACTTGGTTTATCTACCAAACACTTTGAATGAAAAGATAAATAACTTTAACCGACTAAAAACTGTGTGACAGAAAACTGGGCTAATACACAGTAAGCATTTTTTGAATCTGCGGGAAACCAAGCTGATTCCTGAATCCACCCGTGTGATATTAGTCTGCACCTTTACTCTCAGTGAAAACTAGGAAGCTAGGAAGTGAAAACACCCGTAACCCCAGTCCCCACCCCCTCATCCTTCAGCTAAATTGACTATTGTAACGCACTATACTTAGGTGCCAATAAACACACCATTACGAAATTACAGATCCTGCAAAACAATGCACTCAGAACATCCCTGAGCATTCCTCGCAGACAACCCATCTCTTCAACTAGACGGGACAACAACTGGCTCTCGATTAAGGAAAGAATTTAATTTAAAACAGCATCCCTAACTCATAAATGCCTCAATAACTTAGCCCCTGAGTATCTTATGGATACATTCACCAAAATACACTGTGCCTGATTAAATAGATCTTCCATCTCAGGGTGTTTGCAAGTACCTAGATACAAACTCAAAAAATCAGGCGGCAGAAGCTTCCCAGTCTTGGCCGCCCAACTCTGGAATACACTACACATGACACTTAGATCTCACCAGTCCTTCCATAAATTCAGGAAAGATATGAAGAATTGGATTATCACCAATGACGCACCCTTCTAGTCCCACTAGCCCTCCTTAACCTGATCCCTGTACAGTATCAGCCAATCAACTTACATGGACTGTAAATATCTAGTACACACCACGACACTGCCCGCCTCATTTGTAAATAACCGTTACTGTAAATAATCTTAATGTCTCCTATTTGTAAATGACTGTATTTCTTCTTGTATTTCCTCTTGTATATGTTCTGTGTGTAACTACGAATCTGCATATCCTTGTAATTCACCCAGATACCTCAGGGTGTGGCGCGCACTATAAATAATAAACAAACTCCTCACTACTAAAATCTTGCATCCTTAAACCTACCACACTCCCACAGACGACTGCCTAGGTCCAGTGTAATTAACAGATTCAGACACTGTCCATCTTCCATCAGCAACCATGCTGTTAATGTTTTCACTTCACAAATTCCAGGGGCTGCCCATATGGCTACCCTGCCCGTCAATACCAACTACAAACAACATAGGGAATTTCATATAGACAGACAGGTAGCAGGCATTTCCGACGTGCATCCATCTACATGAAAGGTTTCTGAATCTACCTTCCAGCTATCCGACTAACACACCCTGATTTCCGTTTGTAGAGAGCCATGAGCAGCAAGGCCAACATTATTGGCAGAAGGGCCCTATGTGAGACCCCTTTACATTGTATGCAGAATATTCCTCAATGTAGGTAAGAATATAGAAAACCCTCTGGCCCAGTTGAAATCACAGCTACCTGTAAGGATTTCTGTCAGATTGTCGGCAGCTGACTGTGAAACATGGCAACTGTGCTGTGAGAGGGAGTCTGCTGCCTCAAATACCCAGGCCCTTCATGAAGAAGGCCTCTTCAACAATGAGGAAAACTGCATGGCGTGTTTCGGGGAAAGGTGCAACTTGCATAGTGAACACCCTCATACGCATGCTTGCTCTGTTCGCTTGGTGCAATGATGTGCATGTATTTATCTCATCCTCCAGATCCCAGCCTGTTTCACCACAGCTTCCATCCACTGTTGAGAAAATCAGCAGTGAAAGTGAATGTGGAGCTGCGGGTGTTGTTGCGACTGCAATGATGGCTTTCAAAGCCTGTCAAACATGCCAGTAGTCGAACATACGCTTGGTAAGTGCTACAGATATGATATGATGTGGCATTTATAACGCGCCTGAACACAAGTGTTTCTAAGCGCTACAAGACAAGGAGGGGACAAAATAACGATCTTACTAGGCCTTGTGTCATTCAGATTGTGCAAGTGCAGGGAAGACGGAGTGGGAAAAGGGCAGGGGAAGGGGGAAGTGCAGTTAACTCGCAAGTGCAGCCTGCGGATTGCTCATCAGTGCAGAAAGAAGGGATTGTAGGGTTGTAGATACAGATTCTTAAGTGCCGGAGAGCCGGAAGGCAGTGCAAGGGCAACTGGACATACAGGAGTCAGGGTCCGAGTTCAGATGCTTCTGGAACCACAGGTGATCCTGCTCAAGTTTAAGGGAGGCAGGGAGGCTGTTCCAGTGGGAGGCCCCAGCCGAGGAGATAGATCTGCCCCCAACTCTCTGCTTGGAGAAGCGTCTGACACGCAGAGAGCTCGAGAAGGAAGATGTTTTGGAAGAGAACTGCAATCTGGAAAGGTGCTGTAAACTATAGGGCATTTAAAACAAAATAAGTACCATAACCCCGTCAAGATTAAATGAGGTTTCACTAAAGAACATCAAAGAACAACGCTTTCACTCTCAAGAGAAAAATTCAATGTTTACCTGATTAGGTTCTAGAGCGGGAGGTAACACTTTTTAAGGTTCCAACGTGATGATATGGGTTTAGCTTTTTTAGGCTTTAACAAGGGGCACCCATCTTTCTATATTTCGCAAACATGTTACTAAGTCACCATGAATCCTGACGCATGACAGCATCAAATAAAAATAAAATTGAGCGCATAGATGGGGAATCTACAAGAGGGCGAACACGTGCTGGCCTAAGCTCACCCATCGACATCCATCTTTAGTATAAAAAAGGTCTTGTCCACAGCACTACCACTTCTCTGATCCCCTCAATGTCGTGCATTATAATTAAGAAAACGTGTGGTCCACCAGGCCCAATGTGCCAGACATCTATCTAGCTTCATGATCAATGTCATCTAGATGCTTTGCACTTAATTCAGCACAACTCGGATTTAATTGAGTATAATGCATCGAAATGGGTCATTCAACTGTAGTATTGGCAACATACTGTTTTCCTTCTATGCCTTGTCCAGTTATAAGCCTAAGGCTTCCAGATTCCTTGACCTTGACATTAATGTTTTTAAACTGCAATCCATACCGTTTTAAGTTAAACCCTCCTCGATTGCTTGATTCATAATATTCAGGATCGAGGGAGCTCGATAACTGGGTCAGGAAACAGACATGAATATTGTGAATAAGGAAAAATTGCATTCCTGTGAGAAGGTGGGAACTAGAAATCGACTCAAAGCCAGTCATTTACAATGAACCGTCACTGAACGTGATATCAGGAGCGCTTCTGTTATGGCTCATAATGGCCCTTAACTTATATAGTGTTCCATGTCTTGGTGTAGACTTCTAAGCGCTTTAGGTTGGCATACTAATTAATACCAATGAAGTTGATACTAAATCAACCTTGGACAAGGTGAAGGCTGAGTAGACCAGGTAAACGAAGTGCATGCAGTAAAACTAAAACGATGATCTCAGGCATCTGGTATATTATGCACAAGTACCCTATGCATGTTGGCGCAGGGAGATGAGTGTGGACGGATGGGTCTTTTGTGGTCCCTTTACTGGAGTACTGTAGTCTGTTCACAGTGCCTATTGGGAAGAGGAGGTGCTATTCTGCGGGGACACACTGCAAGCCTTTAAAATCTTCCTTTGTGCGTGGGGAGCTGAGGGGGTATGGAGTGGTCTTTTGTGGTCCTTTGTGGGGCGGCTGTAGGCTAACTGGGCTGAAGTTAGCCTGCTTTTTGAGCGATTCATTGGATAGGGAAGCTGATTGCAGCATTAGGGGCAAACACTGTCTGTTTTTATTGACTGCCACAACTTCGGCCCAGACGCATAGAAGCACATATAAACGGCTCTGCTGGTTATCAGCTGTGTTTTACACCACTCTGCATCCAGTTTAACTGTTAATCTGCACGCATTCGCATTTGCGTGCAATCTACGCAAGCTGTGTAACTCTATTTAATTCACGCTCCTGCCCCCGCTTTATGTTTTATAAGCTCTCAGCTGAGCTTCACTGCCCTTCTCCCTGCCTCATTAAAGACATCAAAGGCGCATCATTGCAGGAAGGCGTGGACATTGTTGAATGTGTAATTGCCTTTTAGATGGCCCCTTGGCAACTTGGTAACTCGGTCCATAGCAGAAAACAGCTGAAAACAAGTTGTCTGCCCCAGCACCAAAAATCCGCCATTTATTTAGAACTAACATCAGATGTTAGTTTACTATTTACTTTTAGCACTAGGGGAGGCGGAGCAAACCAATCAGGTATGCTCGAAACACGGGCTGAAACTGCTAATCTCAGCCTGCGTTCCGATCAGCCTACTGGCTGCTTCCCCTACCCGCAGCACCATTTTACCCCACCCACATTTTTGATTTTTTTTATGCTTCTCTCCACCCCCCACCGTACTTACCTGTTTTCTACTGCCGCTGCCCCACTTCTGCTGTTGCTCCCTGGCCACGGTGGACATGGAAGAGGAGCCCCTCCTTCCATATCCATGGCAACCATCTTTAGGCAGTATTTTCATTCATTGAACAGGATGCGTGCAGTGTCCCAATCAATGAATCAAAATACTTTTTTTTTAGCACTGCTTGGATAACCTGGGGTGCTAATAGCCTTAAGACCAGATCCGGCCTGCCAGATCAGGTCTTAACGGCCCAGGGAACCATGTTAAAAGCCCTCACTTCGCTCAGGCCTTTAACTCGAGCCCCGGGCCGATAAGAGCGGATTCAGCCCACCAGTTCGGCGCTTAACACCATATTGATGGCAAACCAACTTTGATATTTCAACATTTGTCGAACCCTAATGGAACTCTTTTAACGGAACATTGTCGATTGAAATTTAACGGAACTTTTTTAGTAATGGACAATATTTGTGAAATCTTAACGAAACCGGCTACAGCAAAGTGGAATGCATCCTCCTTCACACGGAATATGGTGCGGGGGGAGTCGGACTCTGGCAGCCCCTTTATCCAATTGGGCGTTCCCTGTTCTGTATTACTAATTTACCATCCGACTTGTGGTGTTTTATATTTTATGTTGCGCCATTTTTTAAGTTTTACCATCACTACCATTGTAATACTTGTTTTTGAACTGTTTACATTTTAATTATGCTTAAAAGGAAGGCTAAATTACCCATTTCTCCCAGAGGTAGAAATAACAATGTCACTATGATATTGACACCCATCAATGAGGTAAGTATCCTAATAACTGAAATAGATGATCTGCTACTGGACATAGATATAGATGGTCTTGGCGATCTGAAAGCCCACAAGCCCAGTGGTAGTGGAACTAGTAGTGGGGCCAGTGGGGCTAATACCCTGAATCAAGTCCAGCGACCATTAGTGCATATGACTAGCCACTCTAATTCTGCAGTGCTGAATAGTGACAATATTATAGGTGCTCCAAATGATATTTAGGCTTCAGTAGCCCCTATTAGCACAAGCACGGATCCTACAGGGCCCAAAGAGGATCTCCTGGCCCCTTTTGAGATTAGCTACTGCCCGAGACTGGAAGAGGTGGGGGAACTATACATTTTTAGCTAAGGACACATAATGTGCCCCACGGATACAATCAGCAAACATTGTAGAGATTTACTCAGGGAAGGGAGCTCCCATTGAGAGGAAACTGGGAATTGACCCAGGAACTTCGAATGTAACCCTACTATAGGGGATGGCTTTCAGGTCTCCGGATGACCCGAATGAAAGCAGCACAGTAGGTAATGGAGCAGAAGATGTGTCCCAAATCCCCAAGGCTAATAGATTTGAACCTGTGGCGGAGCTAAGCGATGCCATTGATATTGGGTTGATGAGAACAGTTGGGAAGAGGCTGTCCAGGAAGAGGGTCACTGTCAGGAAAGGCACAAAAGTAAATTTAAAACAATAATTGCCAGTGGCACATAACTCCCAAGTCCAACCATCTATTTCGCAATCAGTAGTTCCGCAGTCACTGCAATCGGCTCAACCAATCTCAGAAAGCGAGGTCACTGTTAATGAGATTAAGGACCTAATTAAAAATATAATTGGCAGTGTTAGGCAGAAACCTGTGCAGTTCCCTCTGGGACCACTGCAAAAAAGTTTAAGTCGACAGGAGTTAGCAGTAAACCCAATTGGTAGCAGTCTGTACCACCCAGATTTACCTGGTAGCTGTGGCTGAGCAGTCAGACTTCTCTCAAGATGAGTTAGGCAGTATGTGGTGTATACAAAATAGGGCAATTTACACAGTAGAACAAGCAGACACTGATCAGAGCTTCGGTGTAAAGATATATAAGTATTTATTTAAGAACACATCTATGAAAAACACACTGGCACTAATACGGCAAACAACTTCAATCACAATTACTATAAGTATATATCAATCCCCTAACAATATTTCGACAAGTCTAGGTTCAACGGCACCACTTATTTGCAGACAGAGGTGAATGCTTTAACCTAGATGGCACTCTAATATTCGTTAGAACGGGAGAGAAAAAGGCAGGGTATGAAACCAACTCGGTACCAACACTTTTTCGAAGCAAATGCAAGACAAGCAAGGCAGGGTCTACTGTAGATCACAAAGTTCAGAGGCCAGGCCCACTCGGAGAGAGGCAAGGCGGTATGTCCCAAAAAGTATCACAGTGGAAATGCACTTCGAGTCTTTGTAGCAAAATGTCACAGAAAGGTTGGACCAGTTTAGAACAAAAGTTAAGAAGGTCTGGAGGCGACCCAAAGGAAAGGTAAGGATTTAAGACACCTCACGCTAACCGTCACAAGGGAAGCCAGGCGGACACAGTACCTTGTAAGTGAAGAGACGGCTCCGGCGGGGGCAGTTGTTCCTGGTGGTGGATGCAAGTGGGGGCTTTGCCAAGAGATGAGATGGTCTCGTCGTCGAAGGAAAGTTGAAGATCGTTGCACCACCAGGGAAGAGACCAGCCGTGGAGTGCTCCGTCACAAGGCACCACCTTTTGGTCGCGGTATGGTTAGTGGCTATCCGGTTGCCGGGGTGCTCAGCACGGGCAATTCGACCAATACGTCCTGGAAGCGAAGAAAAAGCAAGGGACCGGTTGTTCCCACCAGTCAAGGGAAGAAGACTCTCCAGCCGGGAGATCTCCTCTGTCGTTGGAAAGTGGTGAGTCGGTTCAGCAGGGCTCCACCGGAGGTGTCGTCGTTGCAGGTCGCCTCAGCTTTACCCTCGTCGGATTCTTAGGTCCTGTGGCGACGTCTGAAGTCCCAGTCCCAAAAGCCCTGCTTTTATGCAGAAAACCCCCATTCATTCAGCCTAGCTATCACTCAAACATGCTAAGTGGTGAGCGGGGCGGCTCACCACTTGGGCCAATCACACCAGAGTGCGACTTGAGTTGGCAAGGCAACTCAGTCCAGGGTGCCTAAACCCCCTTCCACACCCCCTGTGGTACCCAGACAGAATGGCACCACTCTGGAGGGCTTATGTGGAGAAGCCTGCCAAAAGTGGAACAAAGGGCTCAACCTTTGGTTCGGAGTTACAGAGACGAACACATACGCCATTTTAAAAACCGAGTTCTGGCAGAAAATACCAACCGGTGGATTTATTTAAGATAAATAAACCGGTGCTATGTTAGAGACCAATGTGAAAAAGTATTAGCCTCCAACAATGGGAAGAATCCCATAGGAATATATTCGGGGTCGAATATAAAAAGTAGTTTCCACTGCCACCAGCCAAACCTCGACGAGGGGGGACGGGACAGTGCCCCCTCGAACAACAGACCCAGGAGTAATCGAATTACCCCTACCAGTACGTCCACAATAGGATGGTTTGTACTAGTTCTGTTAGTAAATTTAGGTCTAATAAAGCCAATGGTGACTTTACATGCCCTGGGAGACAGTAGTCAGTTCCAGGGTATGGAGTCTATGGTGGGGGTCCCCTAGGACACCCCAGTGTTACGGCACAGAGGGTGCTGTGTAACACACATAGCAAAACACATGAGACCCTATGGTGTAAAAGACCCCATAGCCCATAGAAAACATTGACATTCAAAGGAATCAACAACATTCATGTCCAAGAGTGGGAGAAAAAGAGTCTCACTCTTGGCAGGATAAAAAAAACAAACTCCAGAAATCCAGCAAAGCTGCTGGGGCACTCACTAGGTTAGGAAATTCAGCCTAAACAGAGAATTCTCCCTAACACTCGCCCCCCCAGACTAAGGGAAAGGAGGATTTAATCCACTCCTGGATGAGCCTCATACCTCTAGTCGATGACATATATCCTAGAGAGTCCATCAGCATTTTGGTGGTGACACCCTGACTTGTGCTCAATGGTGAAATCAAACCCTTGCAGGCAGATTGAGCATCTCAGTAGTTTTGGGTTTTCCCCTTTCATTTGCATTAACCATCTCAAGGGTTGGTGGTCAGTCTGAATGACAAAAGTAGAAACATACAAGTATGGCCTAAACTTCTTCAGAGCCCACACGATAGCAAAGCACTCTCTTTCGATTGTTGCCCACCTTGTTTCAGGATCCTTCAGCTTGCGGCTGATGAAGCAAACGGGGTGTTCCCTACCTTTCCCATCCAGTTGACTGAGTACTGCACCTATTCCTACATTTGAAGCATCTGTCTGCACAATGAAAGTTTGGTGGTAATCAGGAGCTCTGAGTACTGGGGCTTGGCAAAGAGCCTTTGTTAGGTTTTCAAAGGCCTGATTGCACTCCTCGTTCCATCTAACATTTTTAGGGAATTTTGGAGAGGAGATGACATTCAGAGGAGAAGCTATGGTCCCATAGTTCTCAATTAAATTCCTGTAATACCTGGTGAGACCTAAGAAGGTTCTCACCTGGGTCTGAGTAGTAAGTGTTGTCCAATTTTGCACAGCTTCAATCTTACTGAGCAAAGGCCTTATTTCTCCACCTCTTACCCCATGTCCAAGATAGACTACCTTACTCTGTCCAATTTGGCATTTACTCGCCTTTATGGTCAGATTGGCTCGTCCAAGAGCCTGCAAAACATCTCTTCGGTGGGTTACATGTTCTTTCCAGGAATTGCTGAACACTGCTATGTCATCCAAGTATGCCATGCAGAAGTCCTCCATCCCTTTCAGAACCTGGTTTACCATCCGTTGAAATGTAGCAGGTGCATTTTTCAATCCAAAAGGCATTACCTTAAACTGGTATAAGCCAACTGGGGTCGAAAATGCAGTTTTCTCCTTGGCATGGTCTGTCAGGGCTATTTGCCAATAGCCTGACGTCAAGTCAAATGTGCTGAGGAACTTGGCTGAACCAAGTCTATCCACCAACTCATCTGTTCTTGGCAAAGGGTGGGCATCAGTCTTGGTGACTGCATTAAGAGCTCTATAGTCCACGCAGAATCAAAGTTCTTTAGATCCTGCCTTTGGTACTAACACAACTGGGCTAGAGCATGGACTAGTAGAGGGCTCTATTACCCCGAGATCAAGCATCTTGCTGACCTCACCTTTGATGTGGGTTCTTACATTTTCTGACATTCTGTATCCTCTGCTTTTGACTGGCAGACAGTCACCAGTGAGTATGTCATGCTGGCCCCAAGGGGTCAAGTCTGGTGAAAGTGAGAACAGAGAGGCAAACTGATTCAACATAGATTTGCACTCTTCTTGTTGCTCAGTTGTCAGATTTGAAGAGAGATTTACTCCTTCAATCTTTTCGTCCAAAGGTAAGCCTCTGAGGAGGTCAGGAAGAGCTTCACTCTCTTCTTCTTCCTCTGATGATGCTAGAAGCAACGCTGCTACATCAGGTCTCGAGACATACGCTTTGAGTCTGTTGGTGTGGAAGACTGTCGGAGCCTCCTTGGGATTGCCCAAGTCCACCAGATAGTTCATCTCTCCGAGTTTACCCACAACTCTGAAGGGTCCCATCCATTTGTCTTGCAAGGCCCTCTGCCTTGTTGGGATCATAACGAGAACTAGCTGGTCTTGAGTGAACTCAACCATGTTAGCCTTTTGATCATGCCAGTGCTTGACCAAAGCTTGTCCAGCTTTCAAGTTATCGCTTGCTTCTGCCATCATGTGTGACATTCTTCTCCGGAGACCTATCACGTAGTCAGTCACTCTGACTGGCTTGGGGGAAGGAGCACTCTCCAACCCCTCCTTAATCAGGGCCAATGGACCTCTGACGGGATGACCATAGAGAAGCCCAAAGGGAGAATAACCTACTCCCTCCTGAGGGACTTCTCTATAAGCAAATAGAAGGCATGGCAGTAGAAGATCCCACTTTTGTTTAAGGGGTTCCTCTAAAGCACCTATCATGCTCTTCATGGTTCAGTTGAACCTTTCTACCAACCCATTGGTTTGTGGGTGGTAAGCTGTTGAGAACCTGTACGTAACTCCACAGGTTTTCCACATGGCTTTAATGTAGTGGAACATAAAGTTTGACCCCCTGTCAGAGATTACTTCCTTAGGAAACCCGACCCTGGTAAAAATACCAAGGAGGGCCTTAGCCACGGCTAGAGCTGTAACAGTCCTCATAGGAATTGCCTCAGGATACCTAGTAGCATGGTCTACTACAACAAGTATAAACCTGTTGCCTGAGGAGGTTGGAGAATCAAGGGGACCAACAATATCAATCCCTACTCTCTCAAATGGGACTCCCACCACTGGGAGAGGCACTAAAGGTACCACATTCTTGGAGCCCACCTTACCAGAGGTCTGGCAGGTGTGGCAGCTCCTGCAGTGTTTTTCTACTTCGGCCCCCATCTTTGGCCAATAAAAGTAGAGAGAGCGCCTTTCCTTAGTCTTCTTGAAACTCAAGTGACCAGCCAAAGGAATCTCGTGGGCTAACTGCAAGAACTGTTGTCTGTTCTCTTGGGGTACTACAAGTCGTTTGTAGTCTCCAGGTGCAGACTCGGTCGGTTCACTGTAGAAGAGGCCATCTTCCCAGTGCAACCTGTATTTCCCAGGCTCTTGCCCTTCAGCCTGAGCTTCTGCCTGGTGGCGAAGACCTTCCAGAGTTGGACATTCTCTCTGTCCCTTACTGAAGTCCGCACTGTTGGGCCCACCTTCTGCCAGTAAAGACTGCAGCTCAGGATGGTCAACAGGATCCAGACCTCCAATGAGTTCTTGGCCTTCCATTAGCTCTTCCTCAGAGTCTAATTCTACCACACAGGGTTATACCACCCTCTCAGCCTCAGCTGGAGGTGGAGTTACGGGTGCAACTTTGGACAACCGCGGGGAAGACCTTGTGGGCTGCACTGGAATGCTGGCTGCGGGTTTCGGTATAGAAGTTTTAGGTTTCCCTTTCGCTTCTGATTTCTTTGAGACAGCAGCTGACAATTCCAGTGGAGCAGGAGTGATATCTTTCTTCATCATCTCCTGGGGAGTACCTCTCATGGTTCTCTCCCTTGCAGGTCTGGTTAGCTGCTGTAACCGTTTACTAGGAGGTCTGGGGGTATGAGATACAACTCAGAGAGTTTGCAAATCGTTACCCAGCACAACTCGTCCTGGTACCTCACTCTGTATGCTGACAGGTATCTTCACAGTCATGTCATTACACTGGATGAGAACTGGTAATTGGGGAAGCATCTGCACAGGCCCTCCAGCTAACTTGGTGAGGCGTTTGGGTGCCTTAGCAACATCCTCAGCCTGAAAAAAAGATTTATCCACCACAGTTATGCTGGCCCCAGTGTCCCTAATGGCAGGAGTTTCCTGACCATTCACCTGGACACTGTCCTTATAATACTCTTTAGTATTATCTGGGATTGAATTATAGACGTCTAAATTCTGTTGTTCCCACAAACCCAGAGACACTAAAGAAACACTGGCTGAGACTCCAATGGGTTCATCAGCCAGCAGTAGAAAGTTTCCACTTGCCATTTGGACTTCCTCCTCTGGAGCGAAGGCTAAGGAGACAAGCTGGACCCCTGAAAGTTTACCCTTGCATCTGGGATCTCCTTTCACATGGTCAGTGGAGCCACAAACAAAGCATTTTCCGAATGCTTTCTGGAATGGTGGCTTGTTCTGGCCTCCCTCTGGTTTGGCACCAGACGGTACACTATTCTGCTGCGGTTTTCCTTGTGGCTTACCCTTATGGTTTTGTTTGGGGCCCTGTTTGGAATTTGAGTTTTTGGAATTATCTTTTGAGTCTTTTTTAGGCTGTTTTCCCTCATCCTTTTTCTGAGTTGCCCCTGAATCCTTATGAGTAGCCCTGTTGGCAACCCACAAGTCAGCAGCCTTAGCTAGCTTCCTGGAATCCAATTCCTTCGAATCAGCCAAGTGCTGTCTGAGCTCAGAAGAACAGGCATCATAAATAGACTCCAACATAAAAGATTCTTCATACCCTCATAAGTGTTCACTTTGTAACCCTTAATCCATCCCTCTAAGTTTTTCAACCCTTCAGTCACCCATGTAGCCCAAGGGGTACCATCATGCTTTCTGAGGGTTCTAAACCTCTTAAGATACTGGGAAGGGGTCTTCCAGAATCTAGCTATCAAAGCTAGTTTCACACTTTCGTACTCTTTCCTATCCTCCTCCCCCAACTCCATTACCACATCAGTTGCCACAGGGGGGAGCCTAGAGAACAGCCAGTAGCTCATTACCTGTGACGTTCTGGACCCCATGATTGTACTCAAACAAACTCAGCCAATCCAACACATCCAACTTTGGTTCATACATACCAATTAATTCCTTAGGCATCCGGGGTCTTTTGGGACTGGAACTTCTAGAGGAGCCAGAGACAGAAGCAGTTTCGACAGACAACTTTTTCATTTCTAACTCATGCTTGAGCTCCATTTCTCTGAGCCTAAGAATTTGTTGCATTTCTTGGTGTTTTTGTTCAGTTTGAGCAGTAATCCTTCTGAATTCCAAGTCTATTTTCATTTTTTCTAGTTCAAGGACTTGAGGACTTAGTGTGGGACCTGCTATAGGCCCAGTAGGTACAGCTGGTAAGGCAGACAGAGGAGCAGGGGAGACAGTTTCATTAGCCTCTTCTTCCTCTTCAGCCTCTTTATCACTATCATCAGAACTTTGATTTAGATAAACACTGTCACTGTTATCTACATTTGCTGGAGAAGTTGGTTCCTCTGAACCAGTACCCAGACTTTGGTTTTCCAGCAATCTCGCTATCAGTTCTACTTTCTTGCCTCTTACAGAAAGATTCTCTTGCCTACAGAGAGCTCTCAAACTCTCAGTATTTTCACCTGACAAGGACTCTTGACTGTAAACTTCCATAGTAGACATGTTTTTTTGAAAGTTGCTTTTTAGTGCTAAGCTTTGTGGTTAGTTATCCTAAAGTGTCGAAAAGCACTCTAAACTGTATACTCGATACAAATCCCACCGCTGTACACCAGTTTTAGGCAGAAACCTTTGCAGTACCCTCTGGGACCACTGCAAAAAGTTTAAGTCTACAGGAGTTAGCAGTAAACCCAATTGGTAGCAGTCTGTACCACCCAGATTTACCTGGTATCTGTGGCTGAGCAGTCAGACTTCTCTCAAGATGAGTTAGGCAGTATGTGGAGTATACAAAATAGGGCAATTTACACAGTAGAACAAGCAGACACTAATCAGAGCTTCGGTGTAAAGATATATAAGTATTTATTTAAGAACACATCTATGAAAAACACACTGGCACTAATACGGCAAACAACTTCAATCACAATTACTATAAGTATATATCAATCCCCTAACAATATTTCGACAAGTCTAGGTTCAACGGCACCACTTATTTGCAGACAGAGGTGAATGCTTTAACCTAGATGGCACTCTAATATTCGTTAGAACGGGAGAGAAAAAGGCAGGGTATGAAACCAACTCAGTACCAACACTTTTTCGAAGCAAATGCAAGACAAGCAAGGCAGGGTCTACTGTAGATCACAAAGTTCAGAGGCCATGCACACTCAGAGAGAGGCAAGGCGGTATGTCTCAAAAAGTATCACAGTGGAAATGCACTTCGAGTCTTTGTAGCAAAATGTCACAGAAAGGTTGGACCAGTTTAGAACAAAAGTGAAGAAGGTCTGGAGGCGACCCAATGGAAAGGTAAGGATTTAAGACACCTCACGCTAACCGTCACAAGGGAAGCCAGGCGGACACAGTACCTTGTAAGTGAAGAGACAGCTCCGGCGGGGGCAGTTGTTCCTGGTGGTGGATGCAAGTCGGGGCTTTGCCAAGAGATAAAATGGTCTCGTCGTCGAAGGAAAGTTGAAGATCGTTGCACCACCAGGGAAGAGACCAGCTGCAGAGTCGGTTGCCGGGGTGCTCAGCACGGGCAATTCGACCACTACGTCCTGGAAGCGGGGAAAAAGCAAGGGACCGGTTGTTCCCACCAGTCAAGGGAAGAAGACTCTCCAGCCGGGAGATCTCCTCTGTCGTTGGGAAGTGGTGAATCGGTTCAGCAGGGCTCCACCGGAGGTGTCGTCGTTGCAGGTCGGCTCAGCTTTACCCTCGTCGGATTCTTAGGTCCTGTGGTGATGTCTAAAGTCCCAGTCCCAAAAGCCCTGCTTTTATGCAGAAAACCCCCATTCATTCAGCCTAGCTGTCACTCAGACATGCTAAGTGCTGAGCGGGGCGGCTCACCACTTGGGCCAATCACACCAGAGTGCGACTTGAGTTGGCAAGGCAACTCAGTCCAGGGTGCCTAAACCCCCTCCCACACCCCCTGTGGTATCCAGACAGAATGGCACCACTCTGGAGGGCTTCTGTGGAGAAGCCCGCCAAAAGTGGAACAAAGGGCTCAACCTTTGGTTCGGAGTTACAGAGACGAACACATACGCCATTTTAAAAACCGAGTTCTGGCAGAAAATACCAACCGGTGGATTTATTTAAGATAAATAAACCAGTGGTATGTTAGAGACCAATGTGAAAAAGTATTAGCCTCCAACAATGGGAAGAATCCTATAGGAATATATTCGGGGTCGAATATAAAAAGTGGTTTCCACTGCCACCAGCCAAAACTCGACGAGGGGGGACGGGACAGTTCCCCCTCGAACAACAGACCCAGGAGTAATCGAATTACCCCTACCAGTACGTCCACAATAGGATGGTTTGTACTAGTTCTGTTAGTAAATTTAGGTCTAGTAAAGCCAATGGTGACTTTACATGCCCTGGGAGACAGTAGTCAGTCCCAGGGTATGGAGTCTATGGTGGGGGTCCCCTAGGACACTCCAGTGTTACGGCACGGAGGGTGCTGTGTAACACACATAGCAAAACACATGAGGCCCTATGGAGTAAAAGACCACATAGTCCATAGAACACATTGACATTCAAAGGAATCAACCACATTCATGTCCAAGAGTGGGAGAAAAAGAGTCTCACTCTTGGCAGGATGAAAAAAACAAACTCCAGAAATCCAGCAAAGCTGCTGGGGGACTCACTAGGTTAGGAAATTCAGCCTAAACAGAGAATTCTCCCTAACAGGCAGCAAGATGCACAAAACAGTGGTCACGGTAAAGGAAATTAAAGGTAAGACTGGTACGGTTGGCTTAAAGTGTAGTATTATCACAGATCACCGATCCCATGGCTTTCATAAGTAATCAGGATTCATAGGTCACACTTTGGAAGGTAGACAACCGTGTTAAACCTAAAGTAAATGAACGAATGACAGAACCACTTGTAGATACCATGCGTTCTAGTTCTAAGCCCCCTGTAGAAAACTCATCTGGTAGATGCAACAGGCCTGGATGGGATGTAGAGCAAAATTCTTAAGGTAACACTTTATTCAACAATGTGGACAGGGCTATTTTAACAAACTGTCAATACGCATTTTCAAGCAAATAGAGCTCTCTCTGCTGGAACCATGCCCACCCTCACAGGCTCGAACCTCACACCTTTAGGGCGATCTCTTCCCTACCTAAGAAATAGGAGTGAAGCAAATATGGGGAGAGGTTGAGGTTCCCCATCAGTGTTTAAGACTAATGTCCTGCATTTGTGCTCTGGTTCTTTTGAAAATCAAGAAACCCCCACTAATAAGTGTATCCAATGGTTTTCTCCAGACTAAGGGTTGCTTATCTTTAATATGCAAAGACATTATGGGATGTCATAGAAACCCAACCCCTAACTCCCTGTTTGACCATATCCAGGTGTTTTTGAACTCATGGTCTTCGGTAGAAGGAGTTTTGTGTATTGATTTGTGGACTTATCCACCTAATAACGTCAATATTGTTTTGAAATCCTACGCATCCTTTGAAAATAGTGGGGGCTTCAATCAAACAGACCAGGCTGGACGGAGAAGAATTGTGTACCATACGAGTACCAGGCAAAGTAACAGTATGTACCTTTGGCCCTCTCAGTCTTCTCGAGGCACTAGGGAACACATGGGCTTGGAAGCTGTAGACTGATTGGAATGTGGCAGGTCTCTAACTGTCATATTGATGATCCAAATTGGTGGCAATTTATATGAGAACATCAGGTGATTCTTTGTCATGAAACCTAGTCAGTTGAACCTATTATGTTTCAATGGTTTATAACCTGTACCATCCTAGCTGCCAAGTGTCAATAAGGGAGGCCACAAGGTGGCCTAAACGTATGGCTGGACGTTAATTTGGAGTGGGAAATGACTGATCTGTGTACAAACGCGCCGACTTACAAAAGCTGTTGATCAAAACTAATGTCAGAGAAAACATGTTGCTTTCTAACCTGTACAACAAGCCGCAGTGCCATCAACAAAAGTCAATATTACACAATTTCCAAAGTCTGGTAAAATCCAAGAATCCTCCACAATAATAAGTAACTACAATCTGGTGGCAGGCAACTTGAACCTGCACAATGAACCTCTAAAAGATACAATGGGCCTTTGGCACAACCAAGACAGGCATGGGACATACCTGATCTCATTGCTGGTCCTCTCAATAGAACTCACCCACTGGCGGTGCAGTCACTATGTATTTCACAAACTCTCAATTTGAGGGCATGTAAGGGCCGCTTCACTAAGGATCAGCCAGCCAAACTATCATTTAACAGGGATGTGGGTCATCCTTAATTGACTATATCATGATTACAGGACGTAGATGGGAAAAGGTTCAGGATTTCGATGCACAGACCAGACCGGAAGTTAATCACCACCCTTTGATCATCACCATTTTGCCATCAGGTGCAGCCAATGAGGAAGTTTGTGTTTCCATGGGACAACAACCCATCCTTTTAGCGGGCCATGCACGTAAATCAATAAAATGGGAAAGAATAGTAGAGCACAAAGCTAAATCCTCACTATAAAGTGCAATTCTAGAAAATCTAGAGATTGTCTGCAATAGTGAGGTCACAGACCCTGAGATAGTGAAGGAACTTGAGCAGCTGGGAGTACATTTGGCGATGTTTCCCTGAATATAGCGGCTGTAAAAAAGAAAGCTCTGCTAACTATTGGCTAGTATGATGATGCCTCTGCCAAGGCTAAAAAGAATCTAGTGAGATGTGCGAGATAAGATCTTGGTGAGTATAAAAATCATATTACCCGGAAGAAGAGTGAATTTGTGGCCTATCACTGGTGTGCTCTATCAAAAGCATTACATGATTGATATTACATCACATTCTGGAAATTGGTCACTGCAAAGCAACTGAATAGGGATCAATCACAATATTGTATGATACTAACTGACCTCTGGTACCCCTACTTTTCTGTTTTATATAAAAGTGGGGAGGAACCAACGATCCAGTAATATAAATCCCTTGTCGCAGTGAACGTGAAAACCCTAGGTTTTTCATGATCAACTAAAGATGTAGAAAGGGCCATGAATGCAAAAGAAAAGTGAGCAGGCCCAGATTTGATTCCACTGAACCTTTATAAGGATGAGGTGGCAATCTGGGCCTCAGCTTTAACGAAAATCTTCAATGCAGTTCTCAGATCAGGGTCCATCCCTGACTCTTTGCTGAGCACAGTAATAACCCAATCTACAAAAAAGGGGAGGGACTTTCCGGTAACCTATTGACCGGTCTCCCTCTTAAACTGCACAGCAAAGACTTTTGGGAAAGTGATCATTAACCAACTGCAGGAATGGCTCGACAATAACAAAGTGTTGAGTGACTTGCAAGCTTGTTTTTGTGCCAATAGGGGCAAAATAGATCACTGCTTTTTGCTGTTCATAGTGATTCAGAATATATTGCACTGTGCAAAATTAAATCATATGCTACATTTCTCGACCTGAGAACAGTGTTTGATACAGATTCACAAAACTCCTTATGGCAAATCTTCAGAGTTTGCAACATTTCTGCACAACGTTTGACCTCTATAATGCTACTTTACGGGGAGAACCGAGCAGCTGTACTTAATGGTTCAAGTGGAGAGCAGACCAACTCATTCAATGGACGCTCTTGCCAGCGTTAGTTTTGACCACCCGAAGCTGCCATCCTTGGAGATCCCTGCTCTCTTTTATGTGGATAATGCAGTTATTTTGGCTACCACACCGAAGGGCTTGAAAATCTATTTGAACATCTTTATGTCAAAATGCAAACATCTGGACCTTGAACTAAATGCAGAAAAAACAAAAGCATCATCACGAGTTGGGCGACATCCCGGTGATAATACTGCTGGGATACTGCTGGGGCTATTAGTGTTACCGTCAAACCTCCCGGCGCTATTAGCGCCGGATCACGGATTTGGCAGTACAGTAATTCCCCATTGGGCCCATTTGGGAATTCCCCATTCCACATTGGGCTCAACGGGGAATTTTCAACGCTACTGCCGCCGTTGGTATTAGCGTGTGATAAAAGTGCCAAAAGTCGGCAAATTCGTGGCAGATTTACCCCCAGCTCTAAGCGATTCAGTGATTTGGCAGACCCTTAAATGCGGCAGTAATGGCGTTACCACTGCAGTTAAGGGTTACCTTCAAACTCGTGATGAGGCCCATGGTGTTTAAACCACAGTCTGCCAAATACTGCCCTCTGCAGATAAAAGTAAAACATTTTAGACTGTAGCACGTCAAACATTTTGATTATCTAGGTGTCAGATTTCAAGATACTGGTGTATGGTCTCAACAAATCCTCAAAGCAGGGACTAATCTGGAGAAATACAGTGGGGCAATTCAATCATTCCATATAAGACAAGCCAGTGGTGCAATATCGCCGGCGTTGGACCTGTATAAGAATCAGGCTTTGCCTGCTGCCATCTATGGATCCAAATTCTGGGGATATGCTAACACTGGGAAATTGGCCGTTATAGAACACACATTTCTGAAAAAAATGTGCTCTTCTTCCAAGCAGTGCACCCTCCTCATTGGTACAACTGGAACTTAATGTTGTCCTGATAGGTGATCAGATTGAGTTCAAACCTGCTTGTTATGTTACTGGGATTGTCTGTGGAACACAGACAAATTGGTCAAATATCACAAAGCTGTAAAACATCTGCCATCACTGAATGGCGCATGTAGTGGTAAATAGATTACACACCTGAAACGTACACTTGGCACACTGGGAGTATGTGATCAAAGAGAATACCCAAGAGGTTGCTCTGGTTTTTGGACACTAAATCTGAAAGTGTTGATCAAAACAAAGTTAAGGGAGAGGTTAGACGGTAAAGCTGCTATGCTCCAGTTGGGTCCGGACTACTTATCTTTGCAGTCACCTGGTGATGACCACACTTATCTCGATTTTATTTCACCCCCATCTGAACAATGTTTATATGTGCGTGTGAAACTTGAGATTCTGCTTCTTTTACTAGAACGTGGCATGAAAACGCCTCTGGATTATGCACCATGTGTAAATCAGCTATTGAAACGTTAATTCACTATCTACTGGTGTGTCCCTATACACTGGATTTGAGAGGTTGCTACTTCAAACCTGTATTAAAGGAAATGAGGATTCGCTGCACAGATGATGCCATGAAGTTCTTAAGACAATCCCCACAGCCCCATGTTAATTTTGCAACTGCCATGTATACACACAGAGTGTGGCTACACAGATCCAGGATCTCAAAGATTATATACGAAGGAGTTTAATGTACTGTGCCCCACACTATTAATAATCCTGTGTGTCAGGACAGTACTCGTATGGTATTGTTAGCACTGGTTTGTTCCTCTCTTTTGGATAATGTGGAATGATATACGGCCATCTTGGACTGACTTGTTTTGAAAATCGATAGCACTTGCATAATGATGGGGATGAACAGGGATGTTTCTTTCTTTCTAGTGTTTTAAGCAATTGCAGGGGCTGCGAGTTTACTCTCCCTGATAGCATTCCAGCAATTAATTCCGGCTCTGTTCCATAAATTGGGTTTTCTCTCAACATCATTATTCTTTTACTCCATGGTAATGTTCCATTTATTATTTGCTTTTGAGCTTTTTGTCATTTTATGAATTGTATAATGAAATCTGTTTTAAGGTGTTTTTATTATTCTATAACTTGAAGGTTTTTTATACCGAATAAAAGTCTGTTTGACTGACTGGCATGTTGTCAAATATTGGAACATATGGGATGGATGCAATAAAATGCCATGCATGTGCGGAAAGCTCATATACTTTAAGGTGTTTTTATTATTCTATAACTTGAAGGTTTTTTATACCGAATAAAAGTCTGTTTGACTGACTGGCATGTTGTCAAATATTGGAACATATGGGATGGATGCAATAAAATGCCATGCATGTGCGGAAAGCTCATATACTTTGCTTGGCATACGCCACAACAGCCTAGAAATGTCGCACGTGGGTAAATGGGCAATGACTGATGGTTGAGCAAAAGTAAGAGCTACTTGCATTGAACTCGGAATTACATTACCTTGTATGAGGGAAGCCTAGCTGACAGTGTTCTTAAACAAGATATAAACGTGCCAGTCGTCCACTCATCATAACTTGGAGTTTCCTTGGGGATAAATGGGCAAATGCCTTTGATGACCTTCCGCAGGAAGAACATGGATGCAATTCCATCCAAAATGTATGCTGAGGTCATATCCTGGAACACATAGTTTAGCCAAAGCTACCTTCACTTGAGGTAAGTGTATTTCTTTACTCCCAACTTCCACTGGTTCCATGCCCATTAATATGGACGACAATTGCTCCTCATGAAAAGAAACACCTTTACAAGCTCCTAAATCATCAGAATAGGAAGTAAAGAAAAGGCAGTGATTACAGAGTTGGTCCATGCAATGCTTCCATTAGCCTCTAGATCGAGAAGAACAAAGGCTGCCTTTCAGAGAAACACAGAGTCCTGGAAGATAGTGGGAGGAAGAGAAACACTTTATTCAGCTCTTAGTTGATGGTCATGAATGAAAGTCACTCTGAACCTGGCCCAAGGCAAACTCCCAGATTCCAAATGATGCAAGAGAATAGTGGATCCATGATGTCAAAGTAACAAAGAGATATAAAAATGTGCAGAGACAGAATCCCACCAGCTACTAAATCATCACAAAAACTGTAAAGAGAAGCAGAATACATGTTTACTCTACATGTTTCATGGAAGGAAAATAAAAAGAGTTTCTACCATTTACTGTAGGTAAAAAGTGTGTTAGCTTCGTCACATATTATGATAATTTTCTTTTTCCTGTTGTATGTCTATGCATCATCTTTCATCATTTTTGGTCACAACAGTCTGCACTGTCTTAAACTTCTGCATATTTCCTATTTTGGATTTCAAGACTGCTGCAAGCTTGATCGTAAATTGCCATCATTACAGTCGCAACAACGCCCTCAGCTCCGCACTCACTTTGACTGCTAATTTTCTGAGATAATTGCATGCACATAATTATGCCAAGCGAACAGAGCAAGCATGCTTATGAGGGTGTTCACTATGCAAGTTGCACATTTCCCCGAAACATTGTTGACAAGAGTTTGTAAAGCACAAATAGCTCTCTCTAGAAACGTTGAGTGTTCCATGGGAAACAGGATTGACTGTAGGATTGAATCTTCAGATAGTTGACTTCATGGAACACCTGGATCTGAAACCAGTTATTGTTTAAGACTGTGCATTCCAACCCAAAACCTCTCCATCTCACAATTGTACGTTTTGTGGCAGCATTAACATTAGATGTAAAAATGGTATCATCATTTCAGGAATTAATTATTAATGTATTCAAAGCACAAAGTAGAGGCGTTGTCAGTTTTGTTAAGGCAGTAGTAATAAGCAGCTATCCCAGGACTCACTTGAATATGGAGACCACATCCTTATTTCAGCAAGGGAATAGTAAAAAGCATGGCCCATTTTGCACAAGCAAGGACCTGTGGCCCACACCACTTCACTGTGTGCTATGCATTTTTAGCAGTGTTCACACTATTGTGGAACAAGAGTTTCCAATTGCATTTACCATGTAATTGAAAAGCATCCCAGAAAACAGACACAGTGGGCCTCATTACAACCCTGCCGGTCCGGTAACAACGGTGCCGGCCCGGTGTCTTTCCGCCTGCCAGGTCTAACCTGTGGGATGGAAAGGCACCCGCTTACAGACTTTGACGGTAGCACCGGCACCATAATTAATGGTGCCGGTGCTACCGGCTTCCCCATTCTCATTGAGTCCTATGGGACTTAAATGGGAGTGGGGAGTAGCTTTTTCTGACACTTGGCTTCAGGGACTGCTGGAGCTGTAATGCCCCAGTGATTCCCCAATGCCAAAACGGAAAAAATACACAACTCTGGCGGCAGCCTGCCCTTTCTACCGGCGCGCCTACCTCTGGAGTTGTAATGAGGCCCACAGAAACCCAAACCAATGTGGAAATTAAGATTTGTGAACGGCTGTGACAGCTGTGAGATTAAGAGTCAAATCCCAAGTGCCAGCAAAAGTTAAAGGGAAAAAGACATGAAAGGACAAAGATAATCTCTAAAGCTATCTGCCCATGAGGGCTGCCAAACAATTGGACATTTAGATGTACTGAATTGTGTCAATATAGTTTACAATCCAGTATTGACTTGTAAACTAGCACAAGGTAATTCCAAATGGTAAGGGCCTGGAAGTATTTTCTGACCACAGGCCCTCTGATAGGGAGTAAGGTTTGACACATGTCTTTACTGTTTTTGCAGAAGGGTCTTGGAAATCAGACTGATTGGAAAATCTACCTAAGTATTGCTTTGTTGGTGTTTATAGAAGAATATGTTATCATCAAACTTGTATATGTAATTTACAGTACATTCCTTGCTTCAGCACTGCACACAATGCAAGCAAAACTGGAAGGGCTATCGCCTTGCCTTTAGTACACATAATCCCCCAGCGAAGTATACCTTTAATTTGATGGTCCATGACTCACAGACAGACTATATCTTAATAAATGTTGAGAGCTGCACTCTCATTCAAGAGTTCAGAGTTGAATATAGAATCGAGAGTGACTACAACCCCTTCTCATTTCCCTTAGTTTGGATCATGAAGCTGAAAGCAAGTCATTTGATTGTTGTAAGTAATATTCTACCATGTTCTTCCAAAAGAAATGTAAGGTGAGAACGAGTTCTCATTCTCAATAAAATTCCTTCCATTTATGAGACTATTCTCCCTGTCTTAGAATGTTACATAGATTATAATGTGATCATTTCTCCAATACTCTGTGGGAAACTCTGTGAGGTCCTCCAGCCATGTTTTACATGTGACTCTCAGTCTGTTAGTAAAGTTAATCTGCAAGCTGATAGTTGCTATGATTTGGAATGCAGAAAATGTAAATCTAAGTTTATTTTTACACTGCAAATGTCATTTGTAAGGTGTCTACATAGGACCTAAGAGATAAGGTTGGAATTCAAAGAGCTAATCAGGAGGAAGAATAAATATGTAATACATTATAGATGGGATTCACTGAACTATGTATGTGACACTAAAGATTTGCATATTGTTTGGTGTATAATTTCCAATGGTTTTGACGATGGTTCATTAAAACTAGATGTGGGCATAACTAAGGATATGTGGGAGGTTTATTTTTCCAAACTCTGCACCTCTCAATGAAAACAAGTTTATAGAGGTAATATATCTTGACCTCCATGTTGAAATCTCTTGCTGATTAAATATTACCTTAGGTAAATTTGGACTGGTTCTGGCTTTGCAAAATAAATATAACGCTGCTGGCCTCAATAAAGCTCCCGGTAGACACCTTTCCAAACTGAACTAGTAGTATGGGCACCTCTGCTATGTCAACTATTTAATAGTATTACAAATAGACCTGTATTTTTGGAAGGGGGCTGAACTGATTCCTCGATTAAAAAAGGTTTATCGGAATGTTACTCGCAATTACTGACCCATCTCATTAGTCTTAACGTGTGCAGGAAGATCCTGCAGCTCAGACTTGAAAACTGGGCTTGGGGCAATGTAGCCCTTTCAAATTACCAAGCTGGTTTCAGTGCAAGAATCAGCACTGTTGATCAGGTATTTCGGTTGTATAACTCCATTCAAAATCTTTATTCCTCGCAGTCATCATCATTACTTGATATTTGTAGACCTTTCCACTGCTTTTCATGCCATATCCAAGAACAAGGTTTGGTCCAAATGAATTCCCATTGTTGCCAAATATCTCCTAATGGCCATAGCGGGCCTATAGGATAACTATGCTCAGTTGAGGTATACTGTGGGTGGAGAATGCACCAATCGGTTCTCAGTCTCAAGTGTGCTTAGATGGGGTTGTGTTTTCTCCCCCCCTCCTATTCTGCTTGTACATTAACAACCTAATTAGCATTTTTAACTCTAATATTGATGGTCCCAGACTTGGCGGTGGGAATCCTGCTCTTTGCAGACCTTGGTTTGTCTTGGTTAATAAAACTTTGTTGGGACTTCAGAAAGCCTTAACCATTTTTGCTACCTCTTCATCCAAAATGGGGATGGAAATAAATACAAAGACGATAACATATCTTGTATGGTCTAAACAAAATAGTAAAAACATGACTGCACCTGAAAGACCACGCTCTAGACAGTGTGGAATACTATGATTACTTGCGTGTATGCATCTGTGAGAAGGGTCTTTGGCATAAACAACTAAAGAAAAGTGAATTGTCCCTATGCTCCCAAGGATGAGTGCTCAATAGATTCTCTAGACGTTATGGAGTAGGAGTGATTACTCAAGCGCTTGAAGTATATACAACCAAGGCCCAGAGATCAGCTATTTCTGGAGCAGAAATATGATGCACATTAGCATGAAATCCTTAGAAACTTGTGAATATAAAGTAGTTAAAAATCTTGTGAATCCGCTCCCCTCTTCTTGCTATCTCTGGAATTAGGGATGCATGGCATTCACTATGCAGTTCAGCTAAAACCCTTACATTTTTGGCGCAAATTGTGGATGAGAGATTGCATATTTTCTGACAGGGACACCTTATAATATCCCCTGGTTTAAAAATATCTGTTGTCTCTCCAAAGGCACTGGGTCTGGTTAGCCTTTGGGTGATGGCCCAAACTTTATCCAATTCTTTGTGTCCATCTCACCTCATTGTAATCAAAGCTTATGAAAGCTGATTTAATAAATGCAAGCTTTCCATGGTGTCTTCGGGGAACTTCACTCTCAATTATCTTGAGAGGATAACTTTCCTAAAACAAGTGATATATCTCTCCCTGATAGAGGACAGTGAAGTAAGACTTCTTTATTTAAAAATCTAGCTTGGCATCTTACCTATAGGTTCTTTTGTAGTAAGTGGAAGAACGATCTTACAGCAAATTGTAAGCATTGTATATCCACCTGTGAAGATATTTGACCTGTTTGTATCTGCCCTGTCAATGATGTGGTGCAGAAAAAGTTTCTTCTTCCAGTCCTAAGGTTAAACATAGATGAATGCCATTGTGTTGAATCAGTTGCACTTTTCTGGGAACATCTCAAAACCTCTTGGAGATTGAAAAGAGACCATAAGATGAATTTCGAGAATCAAGCCCTTTCCAGATTTCATTTGAGGAATTATACAAACTATTTTGATAACTAGAAAGATGCTAATTGTTTATCTCTTACTGTGAACATTCTATTTATGTATTATGACTCATTAAAATGTGTACCATGGAAGGGTGCATGACTGATTATTTATTGATGATTTATTGTATGTGTTTTTATGGTGTTTCATTTAAAAAATAAATCTTACTGATGATGATGACAAATAATCCATCGCTGGGAAATGGCCCTGATTTTGTACTTCTTTCTTGAATGATTGTCCAATTTCTGAAGGCTGGAATTTGGTTACGGTAGAATTAATCTTGAAAACATTTTTAAAGTTCAAAGAAATGTAATCTTTTATGGTTATCTGTAGTAAAAGCTATTTCAAAATATGAATTATTTTAAAACCTCCTTTTTATATATACTTTTTGATATTGGTGGTCATCCATTCAATTCATCAAGGATTCTAATCTATGGTGAATAGAATGTAATTATATGATTTTAAATATTTATTTATTCATGTATTTATTTATTGTACATTTGTTAGGTGCTTATACAAGTAAATTGTGTTCCAAAGCACCCACATGGCAACAGGGAGGGAACATGGGATTGAAAAACAATGTATACACTGAAGTAAAAAAGTCAAACCTGCTATGCCTTGTGAGTACTCAGAACATATGAGTGCAGAGAGTGAGGGGGGAATAGGGAGTGGGGGGGTAAGTGATGGAGTGTCTGTGCAGCAGATGTAAGTGCCAAAAATATTAAGTGCGAGGGAGCGTTGAGCTGCAAAATGGGTAGGTTCAGGCCTACAAAGGCGTAGACCAGTGGGTGCCAAGGCAAGTGCTATGTTTAAGCAGAAGCTGAGGCGATTGGGTGTGGGAGGCCAGAGCCCCGAGGACACATAAGGGCTCTGGTCGCCAATCACAGTGACTGAGGTTAGCAGAGGAGGGAAGAAGGGAAGGAGGAAGTAAAAAGGAAAGTCTTGAGGAGCTTACAGTATTTGAGGAGGTCCGGGTCAAGACAAAGTGGAAGGGGGAGATTGTTCCACAAGAGGGAGCCAGCTGAAGCAAGAGATTGGCTTCACACACAGAGAGTTGGTGTAAGAGGAATGAAAAGGTCTAGAGGGAGAACATTTGTTAATATCAAGTTGCAGACAGCTTGGTCTCTGGCCCCAGACAGCCTTGTGCATGATGCAGAGGGATTTGAATTTAATCTGTGCAGCAACCGGGATCCAGTGAAGAGATTTTAGAGCAGGAGATATGCAATCCCTGGGTTTGAGGCAAAGGAAACGTCTTTCTGCCCTATTCTGGATTAGCTGGAGGGGTCATAGGGAGGAGGAAGGAAGATTCAAGAGAAGGCTATTGCAGTAGTCAAGCCTAGAGAGAACCAGAGCTCTGGTAACACTGAGCTTCCAGGGAAAAGTGAAAAAATGAAGAATTCCTTTGTGAAGGAAAAGTTGAAAGTTGGACTTCTTGCCAATGCCCTGGATGTGAGGGAGGAAACCGAGAGAGGGGTCGAAGATGATACCAAGGTTTCTGGCTTCAGATGAAGGAGAAGGAGGTGAGCCCATAGAGGATGGCCAGAGTGAGGGGAAGAAAGAGGGAGCAGGGGTCCCAATAGGAAGGATCTCAGTGTTGCTGGCATTGAAGCAGAGATCATTGGACGTTCTGCAGGACTGGATGGCAGATAGGCAGTCCGGTATGATGGAAGAAGAAAGAGAGTCAGCAGAAAGTTTGAAGAAGAGTTGGGTGTTGTCTGCGTAGTACTGGAAAATGGGGGAGAAGGAAGAAGTGATGCGTGCCAGTGCCACTGGAGCAAGGTAGGTGTTAAAGAGCCAAGGGAAGAGGTTGGAGCCCTAGGGGACACCAAAGGTAGAAAAGGAGGTGGGTGAGGAGAAGATGCCCAGAAAAACCTGGGACGGACAGCCAGTTAGGATAGAGGTCAGCCAGTCCAGTGCCTGCTCCGAGATTCCCAGGGTATCATGGAGCTGTTTTATGAGGATGGAGTGATTGACTGTGTCGAAGACAGAGGAGAGATCAAGTAGAATGAGGACAGCTGGAGAGTTGGAGTCAAGGGATGCGAGCAGTTCTTCACGGCGGTTAAGAAGAGCAGTTTCCATGCCTTTGGATGCTCGGAATCCATATTGATGTTTGTGAAGACCTCCAACAAGTTCTGTGTGTAAGATAAATTGGGGGAAGGCCAGCTTCTCCAGGAGGTTTCTGAGGAAGTGGGTGATAGAAATAGGGCAGTGGTTAGCTAATAGGGTCATCTGAAGGTTTTTTCAAGAAGGGGCACACAAGGGAGTGCTTGAGGGAGGAGGGGAAAGATCCAGTAGCAAAATTGTGGTTGCAGAAATCAGCAAGTGCAGGGACAAGGGAGCCAATGATGTCCTTGAGGGTTTCGGGAGGAGCTTCGGGAAACCTGTTTGGAGGAGACTTTCATAGCGCACACAACTCTGGTAACCTCATCCTGTGTGACAGAGGAGAAGGAGGAGCGAGTGGAAGAAGGAGTGTGGGAGGCCGAAGGAAGCAAGAGGGTGGAGAGGGGGTGAGGGAGTGGGTAGCAAGGGTTCTCAGGATGTTCAGAGTTTTAGTGTTAAAGTGTGTGGCCAGTGCATTGCAGAGGGCCTGGGAGGGAAGTGAGGAGAAGGAGTCCTGCGGAAGGGTTGGTTAGTTCCCTGCAGATTTTAAAGAGTTCAGCTATGTAGTTGGAGTGTCCTTGCTCATGGGTGAGCAGCAGTTGTAAGTGCCAAGAATATTAAGTCAGAGGGAGCATTGAGCTGCAAAGTGGATAAGTGCAGGCCTACAAAGGCATTGGCCAGTGGGAAGTCATAGTATTTGAATAATTTGCATATGTTTTTGTATCTCACAATTTTACCAAACAAATTATATTACATCATTTCCATTGTACATTTGCCCTTCCAATATATTTGGGTGGGATTCCAGAGACCTCAAGTATAGACATGCAATCTGCAATGTCATCAATTGTTCTGTGGCAGTTGACAAATATTGTTTAAGTGGTTTGTTATGGTAAGGATAAAATGGCGCCATTAGGGAATATATTATTACTTTAATATTAAGACAAACTTCCATGTGATGACCATTGTGCACTTAATTAAACAAGGCCCATTTTAGCTCGGCAAAATTAAAGCCCCCAATGCCTGGCCAATTGTGATCCTCTCCATAAATCAAATGAAATGATACTCCAACATTTGGTAGGTGGATGTAGGGTGGGGTATGAGGTACATCCTGCAGAGTTACAGCATTACATTGATGGACATAATGCTACAACACACATAATGAAATATGGCTATTTGTACATAATAATGTGCTGGCTGCCATGCTGCTGGGATATGCATTTTAGTCGGGTGTTGGGAAAAGCTCAGAAACACCCTCACCCACATTATTGCTGGCCTTTTAAGTGAACTTGACTATCGCAAAGAACGCCTTTGTGTTCCTATTCCAGATGTGTGCAAATGTATGGCTCAAGGGTGTGAATGTGGCAGTGACAACAACACACATGCCAACACTCCCCATTCCACTCACGATACTTAGGTCTGAAAAAGCACCTCCTGAATGAAATGGGGCAGGTGGGCAGGTACAGCATGCGCCATTGTTTAGGTATTACTACATATTATCCCCACCAAAAATATCTCCGTATATATGGTCATCTGGAACGGCCATAGCCAATATTTTTAGGGGGGGATAGTTTTTGAGGTTTTTGCGAGCAGAGGTTGTGGGGGTGTCCCCGTTCCTTTGAAAATAATGCAGGGGTTGCAGGGGTGTCCCCTGCAGGTTCCATGCCTTAATATTGCCGCAAAAATATGGGGATATTTTTGTATGGCGATATTTTTGCAGGGATATTAACACATGGAACCATTGTTTACAGTTGCGGATAGCACTGTTTCTGTACTGTGCTCTTTTCAGCACACCATGCCTGGTTAGTCCATTCCATTGTTTTTGTCTCGATTGTTTATAATGGTAGACCCACCATTGTTACTGCACATTTCAGTACGTTCATACATTGTTTGTGATAAGCTGGCGAGAATTTGATACAACGCGACATCAATTACAATTGTTCTAACCAATTTTATCATGTGATAAACATAACATTGTGTTACAAAATGTTATTATAACTGCATACAGTGCAAAAAAGATAAAGACCGGTATTCGCCGCGCAAGCAATAGTTAAATGAGTAAACACATATATTATATTTTATAGAGTAATTAACAAAATACCATGTGCTTTGGGGTTTACACAGTGTTCTTCGAAAAAATGTAATCTTCTCATTCATAATTATAAGAGACCGAAGGGGGACTCAGCTGTGTCTTACATTTCCAGGAGAAATGTGATGAGTACTAACATTTGAAACAGTGTGGGTTAAGTATTTGGTAACTTGTGGCATATCAGATCAAACGTGTCGAGTTTACTTATCAGACAGCCCTTAAAAAATGAGCTGTTTAATTCAGTGCATGTGTTACTATTTTAGACTTTCGACATAATTAGATGCAAAATGGAGTAATCATCGTCCTCTATAATTTCGCTCAGTATTACTAAGACAGCAATCATTTTACAAGTCAGTTCCTGGTGGAAATTGTCATCTTTGGATGAAAGGGCTTAGAAATGTATTGCTTCACATGTGGTTAACAGTGTTACATGCAGGTAGCTCGGAGCCTCATCACTGCACCTAATCCATACAGTATGGCACTGCATAGACTGTGTGGGCAGGTGGGAGTGCATGCAAATGGCAGATACAATAACAAGAACAACCTCCTGACAAAGTGGATGCTCACTTACAGCACATTTCCTCACAGCTTGAAGCCCATCACTTATTCTCACCCACTGTTAGTGAGATGTGCTGAATCTTTTATGGTGGTGCTTTTTATGCATTATATATGATTTCCCATGCTGACTTCTGAATACTGCCACATTCCCATTCTGTCTTTTTCTACAACAAAAAAGAGAAATAATTGCCCTAGACATGGTGTATGTTTCTTTTTCAGTTTCCTAGTTATGTTTATCACTGATAATTTGCCATTTTCATTGGTGCAGGGATGTTCACAATTCCATGTATGGTATTGTATACCACACCAATTGCTGCTGGTCGTTTTAACTTCGTCTTGGTCAGAAGGGGCCTTGTAAAGTGCATTTTGGGCACTAGTGGTCTCATTATCAAAATGGTGTGCTAGTAACTGGTGTACCTTTATTTTGGTTGCTAATGACCCGACCTGCTTCTGACCCTGCCCCCTGAGAGCAGACGATACCTACCCCCAGGACAACCCTGCACATCCTAATGCTCCACCCTCCTACTCTAGCCTAACCTTTTATTCTCCTGGCACCCCCTTTTTCCCACTCCCCTCATTTATTGTATTTTTATTTAATGTATGACATTTATCAAATTTGAACCTTATCAAATAGATGATATATAGAGTGGGGTAAATCTAAGGGGTAGCGTAATTGGTTGGTCTCTTGCTCAGCACAAATACGCTCTCTACCCCGTCCCACCTTGATCTAATCTATTTTTCTTTTGAGCACATTGGTGTTTATCTTTTGCTCCATCTTCTCTCACAATCATTATTATATATTGATCACTTTATGAACTCATCTTTTTACATGACTCAGCCCTCTTACGTAAATCTTTGCTCACTGAAGCTACAACCATAATATGACTAAGGACCCTAGCACCTTCCTGTCTGACCGCCATCTGGTAATCCTCATAAGCAGTCAAACCACTTTTGTAGAAACCTACCTCATATCTCCTCTGATCTCATGACCACACCCCTGTCTATTGATCACTCCTCCTTAATTCATTTGTGTTTGCATTTTACTTTATCTGCCCGCCCTTCACTCTGCTCAATCCCCCACTCCATGAGAACAAAGGAAAAAGTTCAACTTGGCTTCTTCTTTCGCTGTCTAAAGCCCACAGCCCTGGGATTTCATTGAGAAGAAGTCCTACCTTCGAGCACCACTATCACACTCATCATCATATAAACCTTATTGGAATTTCTCCTTATATGAAATCAAAATACACAATATACAATAAATAGCCAAATAACTCCCATATCATCTTAAAATTCGAAACACCCCAAAACACATTGGTTAAAATCTGATCAAACACAGTGAGAAGCATAAGAACCTGTTTAAAAATCTCAGTTTATTAAACCAGCACAGAATTCCCTATAAAACACAGTTAAAACAAAACAATAGGCTAAAACCCCCATAAACGTTCAACTGTGCTATTGGCATTGAGCCCAGAGTTTCAAAGCTACAGTACCATACGTGTCGAGATTATAAATAAATGTCAGATCACCAAAGTTGATTACGAAGCGCAATGCTCCTTTATATGTTTACAACTTATTATCTTTACAAAAAGGTAGAAGCAAATGCATTTGAGCCTTCATTGTGTCCAAGCTCACACGTGCATTTAGATGAATCTGCTAACCACATCAAACATTCATTAAGCAGCATTAAAGTTAAAAGCATCTGTATCACAATCCTATGACTGGATAGAGATCTAATTTGGTAAATTTCCAAAAGACGAAAGAAAATCTCAAAATTCAGCGTATGTGTCAAAAGAGGGTAAAGAGTGTATATTTTGCATATCTAACTCCTTGGCCCTACAGCCCATTATATCTTTAATAACTGATTTAAGATGCGTCAATGAGCCAGGATTTAAAAAGGTCCCTCCATGTCCGCACCAAAATGCGATATTATAAAACTTATATTTTTTACTGCATGGTAAGGACATAATCTTCAGCAACCCCTGTTTCACATTATGGTTAACTGGGAAATTCAGAAGTGTTTTTCAAGAAATAGGTTAAGTAACGTACATACACCATCGATTTCTTGCTCAGCAACCCCAGCTCGGTCCTTAGGGCTCTCTCCCTTGCGTTACTGGCGGGAGTACCAATATCTTCTGCAATAATTTATTCTGGACCGACTCCAACTGTTTTCAGTCTGATATCCCTAAACTTCCCAGGCATAAAGCATCATAGAAGAAACATTATCCTTATAAACTTCCAGACACTTACCACTCTGTAACCTCAACAAAAACAAGAGAAATGGAGATATCCGTATAGTCTAACTGTAGCTCTTTTGGCAAGCTGCTTTATGTGTCTAGCCTAATATCTGTTGCTGCAAAAATAAGTCTGAGGTACAGATAAGAATCAACCTCTTTAATTGGTACCCCATTTAAGGACCACCTTAAAGGTTTACCTGGCTTGCCCCAAAAAATAATTTTAGTCTTGGACCTATTTACTTTCAGACAATGTTTCTCTAGATAATTATTGGCGTATCTGAGCCCTTGTTCAAGCCCCTTCGATTTTAGCTCAATAATGGCTGTATCACCCGCATAGAGAAGGTCACTCTATTGAGTTCTGTTCAGAATTGGTGGATACATAGCTCCAGTGTCCCCAGATGCATCAAAATTGCCCCTAAATAAAATAAACAATAAGGGCAACCCTGTTTAACCCCCTGGTTTGTAGAAAATAATGGGGTTACAGAGCCCGACCTAGAATATCTTACCGAGGGCTCCATATCCATTGGACCTATTCAACAGACCTCCTGGCATGCCTATTTCTTGTAGTTTAGGCCATAAGATGTTTCTATCAATGGAATCAAACGCCTTTTCAAGATCAGGAAATGCTGTCCAGATTCTACCTCCCATAATCCTACAATATTTCTCGATTAAAGTGTTTGAAATAAAAGTATGATCCACCGTACTGTAACTCCATCTGAAACCTGCCTGCAAATGTTTCAGAATGTTGTTAGCCTATGCGCACGCCTCCACTTCTTACCAATACGCATTTTTAAAACATTTTGCTGGAATTATCTAATAAGGATATTGGCCTATAACAGTGTGGGTCGTCCAAGGCCCGCTTTTTAAATATTGGGACTAGTGCACTACGTCTCCTGGAGTTTGGAACCACATCTGAGCTTACAACAGCTTCTAATAACTTTTGCATAATCGGAGCCCACCATTTAGGGAAACTAGTAAAAATGTCTGACACCTGGCCATCAGGACCCGCTACTTTCCCTTTTCTAATAGAGGAAATAGCCACCATTATCTCCTCCTTGGAAAATGTAATATTATCATTATTACCGTATTGTGAAGCCCGTGTCAGTAAAGGGCACGAGATCCAGACTGTTGACTGTGCTGTGCGAGGACACTTTCAGTTACCTCACTGATTTTCTTTTTACTTCTGTGCTGCTCAAGCTGCTTGGTGGTCTCTGGAGAGACACACGCCTGAGTTGTGCAAACGTACCGTCTCACTCAGTGCAGACGGATACTGATACCAAAGGATCGAGGATATTGCTGCTTTGAAGCCTGTAGCAATGCCCACCCCGAAAGGAAGGGCTACTTAAGCGGCATACAGCCGCCCTTGTGGCGTGAAGCCCGCGTCAGTAAAGGGCGCGAGATCCAGACTCTTGACTGTTTGCTGTGCGCTGTACGTTGACGGTAACCCTCTTACTCCTGCCTAAAGGACACATTCAGAGACATACAGGAGCCTTCCTCTGGAAGTAAGTTTAAAATGCCAGACGCTGGTCCACAAACAAGGGGGAAAACTCTGTAACAATGCCAACTACTGAAACCGTGGACCTTAGCAAAACCATCAGGGCTCAAAGCTAAGGTAAACCAACAAAACGTGTGTGATGTAACTATTAAACTGAATAATGATGCAGTTGATATTTTGCTTAAAGACGGAGATCTTACCGTCAATTCCACTTTTCCTAAACCCGATGTACATATACCGTCTCTATGGAAAGTTGGCGAGAAACCCGGGGAAAAAATGAACGGAAACAAGCATGTAAATTACTCACTTTACCAAAGCAGGTTGAAACACACGCGCTATTAGACTTGAGCCAGAATGTCAACACAGTGGAAATAAACCCTGCATTGTTCTTGTCACGTTCGAAGTAACTGATCTCGAACTTGTGAATGCAATGATTCAGACAAGTGTGACAAAGGAAAACAATACTACACACGGAAATACAATTCCTGGCCTCAAGGCCCCTTGCATTGAGGTTGACATTAGTAAAATGAGCTCAAAATCCGGTATGACACAAGTGGCTGATCACATCCAAATTGGTGGGGTGTCCGGTGACAATTGCAAAAACCCAGGAAGCAAATTAGACGGAAACTTAAAGCATAATCGAGGTGCTAAAAGTAAAGAAACTGAAACAATTATTCTTACTAGTACTACTGCAAACAACTTTGAGCCTTCCCGCAAAACCGCACCTCATAGGAGCGATTTAAGGCAGATTCCCACAGAAAATCCATTAAAACCCCACACGAATGAAGTGGCTAAGTTGTGGCGAAAGTCGAATATTTTTCCAGGCGTCCCATGAATTCCACCTGACTGAAAAATTAAATGCTGACTATCTTGCCGTAGAAGCCAAACTAAGTGCAAGTTTCCAAACAGAGCAACAAAAAGGAAAAGAGTTGAAAAAGCCGCAAGTAAGGGCAGAACAGCCTTGTAGATCTGAAGTCAGACGACAAGCAAGTACCAGCACCCCATTAAAAAAATTGTTGGGAAAGAAAAACTCTGAAACAAAATTAGCTGAACCTTGGGACTCGACCTTGAATCTATCTACAGTGGCTCAACTGATGCAACATGATGAAAACGAAGACGTGGCAAAAGGCAATAAAAAAGCTGCCTATTGTCTGACAACGAAAATAAGACCAATCGTGAAACAGGAGCCAAATCAAATCTATGAGCGGCATCTGCGATACAAATTTATAATAACCTTTTGGCCGCCTCAACCACGGCTCTAACTCAGTTCATTAAACTGTATCAATCCTTGCATGATGCAATAAACAACCAAGCAACAATGATGACAAATGTGTTTTCAAAATTAGCAGCCATTGAAGATCGATTCATGGAAATAATGTGTGCTGAAATTTTCGGCGAAAGCGTGCGAATCGCAGTGCCAGTGCGAAAATCGCAGCGAAACCCGCACAGAGCGATTCATTGAAGTCTGTGCGCGAGGAAATTCTAGGATGAGCGCCAAAATACTGTGTGGCGCACAAGTCTTCAAACCGCGTGCGCTAAGCGCACAGCGAAAGCCCACATAGCGCAGAGCACATAACAAAAGTAGGCGTAACACGGGGCGTGACATGCGGAATGGGGAACAACGTGTGAAAATGAGGGCGTCACGGGGTAGTACAGGAGGCAAGTGTGCAGAACGCCCACACGCTCGCCTACAACACGTATTCATGGAATCAAATAGGGCAAACCAGCGCACGGGCATAGACGCGCACAGGCCTAAACAAGTCCACCACACGAAGGCAGGCGGTAGCGTCCCTGCGCATGAAAGAAATGTGCGCCAAAATGTGCGCTAACAAAAAGGACGTATATACAGCCACGATTAATGTCCCATACTGTGGCCCTCTAGGACAAATGACATGCAAAGGGGTACGCGAGAAACACTGACACCCGCTGTGTGAAAAATAGCGTGTATTTCGGGGTTGCGCGGGAAGTTTCACACCCGATAGGCCTTGGTTGAGCGGGGTATGTGTATTTCAGGGGTTCGCGTGAAGTTTCACACGCGATAGGCCTTGGGCGAGCGGGGTATGTGTATTTCAGGGGTTCGCGTGAAGTTTCACATGTGATTGGCCTTGGGCGAGCGGGGTACGTGTAAATCTGGGGTGCGCGGGAAGTTTCACATGCGATTGGCCTGGGTACGTGTATTTCAGGGTTGCGCGGGAAGATTCACAGGCGATTTTGCTGTCAGAGCGGGGAACGTGTATTTCGGGGGTGCGCGGGGAGTCCTACACGTGAATTGGCAGTGTGGGTCCCCCCAGGTGTCCCCTCTACCCCCTCCACGACCCCTGCAGGCAGCCCACAGCACAGGGGACTACCCTGTGTTAGGCGGAAAGCTGTGCAGTTCCCTCTGGGACCACTGCAAAAGATTTAGGACTACAGGTGTTTGGCGGTGAACCCACTTGGTAGCAGTCTGTACCACACAGATTCACTTGTTAGCTGTGGCTGAGCAGTCAGACTTCCCTCAAGAAGAGTTGAGCAGTATGTGGAGTATACAAAATAGGGCAATTATTTCCAGCAAGACAAGCAAACACGCAACGAGGCTTAGTGCAAAGATATTAAGGTACTTATTTATAATGAAACATCTATGAAAAACACTATGGCGAATTCACGGCAAACAAATCAAACACAATTACTCTACGAAGGAGAAACGATCAATTCCCCTAGCAATATTTCGACAAGTCTAGGTTCTACCGGCACCACTTATTTACAGACAGAGGTGTATACCTCAACCTAGATGACACTCTAATGTTAGTTAGGACGGGAGAGAAAAGGATAGGCAGGTTATGGAATCAACACAGTTCAATACTTCACGGGCAAGATGTACGGTAAGAAGGCAAGAACCACAATAGATCGTAAAGTTCAGAGGCCAGGCCCACTCGGAGAGAGGCAAGGCGCGATGTCCCAACAAGTCTCTAGTGGAGATGCATTCAAGTCTTTGTAGCAAATTGTTATCGGCAGATTGAACCAGTTCAGAACAATAAATGAGAAAAGCTTGGAGGCGACCCAACGGAACGGAGAGGATTAAGACACCTCACTCGAACTGATCGAAAGGGAAGCCAGGCGGACACGGTACCTTGTTGTGGAGGGCAGCTCCGGGGGGGGCAGTTGTTCCTGGTGGTGGATGCACGTTGGGTCTTTGCCAAGAGTAGAGATGATCTCGTCGTCGAAGAAAAGTGAAGTCCGGTGCACCACCAGGGAAGAGACTAGCCGCGGAGTGCTCCGTCACAAGGCACCACCTTTTGGTCACGGTACAGGGGTAGTGGCTATCCGGTTGCCGAGGTGCTCTGGACGGGCAATTCGACCACTGCGTCCTGAGGCAAATAAAAAGCAAAGGGGACTGGTTGTTCCCACCAGTCAGGGGAAGAGACTCTCCGGCAGGGAGATCTCCTCTGTCGTCGGGAAGTGGTGAGTCGGTTCCGCAGGGCTCCACCGGAGGTGTCGTCGTGCAGGTCGGCTCAGCGTTACCCTCGTCGGATTCCTAGGTCCTGTGGCGACTTCTGAAGATCCAGTCCCAAAAGCCCTGCTTTTATGCAGAAAACCCCCATTCATTCAGCCTAGCTGTCAATCAACACATGCTAAGTGGTGAGCGGGAAGGCTCACCACTTGGACCAATCACTCCAGAATGCGACCGGAGTTGGCACGGCAACTCGGTTCAGGGTGCCTAAACCCCCTCCCACACCCCTGTGGTAACCCAGACAGAATGGCACCACTTTGGAGGGTCTCTGTACAGAGCCCGTCAAAAGTGGAACAAAGGGCTCGACCTTTGGTTTAGGAGTCACAGAGACGAACACAGACGCCATTTTACAAACCGAGTTCTGGCAGAAAATACCATCCGATAAACTTATTTAAGATAAGTAGATCGGTGGTACGTTAGAGATTAACGAGAAAAAGGATCAATCTCCTACAATGGGATGAATCCCATAGGGTTATGTTCGGGGTCGAACATAACAAGTAGTTTCCACTGCCACCAGCCAAAACTCGACGAGGCGGGACGGGACAGTGCCCTCTCGAGTTACAGATCCAGGAGTAATCGAATTACCCCTACTAGTACGTCCACAATAAGATGGTTGGTACTAGTTCTGTTAGTAAATTTAGATCTAGTAAAGCCAATGGTGACTTTACATGCCCGGGGAGACAGTAGTCAGTCCCCGGGTATGGAGTCTATGGTGGAGGTCCGCTAGGACGCCCCAGTGTTACTGCACGTAGGGTGCGGTGTAACCCACATAGAAAAACATATGAGACCCTATGGAGTAAAAGACCCCATAGCCCATAGAACACATTGACATTCAAAGGAATTACACACATTCATGTCCAAGAGTGGGAGGAAAAGAGTCTCACTCTTGGCAGGATGGAAAAAAACAAACTCCCGAAATCCAGCAAAGCTGCTGGGGGACTCACTAGGTTAGGAAATTCAGCCTAATCAGAGAATTCTCCCTAACACTCGCCCCCCCCAGACTAAGGGACAGGAGGATTTAATCCACTCCTGGATGAATCTCATACCTCTAGTCGATGACATACATCCTAGAGAGACCATCAGCATTTTGGTGGTGACACCCTGACCTGTGCTCAATGGTGAAATCAAACCCTTGCAGGCAGATCGACCATCTCAATAGTTTTGGGTTTTCCCCTTTCATTTGTATTAACCATCTCAAGGGTTGGTGGTCAGTCTGAATGACAAAAGTAGAACCATACAAGTACGGCCTAAACTTCTTCAGAGCCCACACGATAGCAAAGCACTCTCTTTCGATTGTTGCCCACCTTGTTTCAGGATCCTTCAGCTTGCGGCTGATGAAGCAAACGGGATGCTCCCTACCTTTTCCATCCAGTTGACTGAGTACGGCACCTATTCCTACATTTGAAGCATCTGTCTGCACAATGAAGTGTTGGCGGTAATCAGGAGCTCTGAGAACTGGGGCTTGGCAAAGAGCCTTTTTCAGGTTTTCAAAAGCCTGATTGCACTCCTCATTCCATTTAACCTTTTTAGGAAATGTGGGCGAGGAGATGACATTCAGTGGAGAAGCTATGGTCCCATAGTTCTCTATGAAATTCCTGTAATACCCAGTGAGTCCTAGGAAGGCTCTCACTTGGGTTTGAGTAGTCGGTGTTGTCCAATTTTGCACAGCTTCAATTTCACTGAGCAAAGGCCTTATTTCTCCACCGCCTACCTCATGCCCAAGATAGACTACCTTACTCTGTCCAATTTGGCATTTCCTCGCCTTTATGGTCAGATTGGCTCATCCAAGAGCCTGCAAAACATCTCTCAGGTGGGTTACATGTTCTTCCCAGGAATTGCTGAACACTGCGATGTCATCCAAGTATGCCATGCAGAAGTCCTCCATCCCATTCAGAACCTGGTTTACCATCCGTTGAAACGTACCAGGTGCATTCTTCAATCCGAAAGGCATTACCTTAAACTGGTATAAACCAACGGGGGTAGAAAATGCAGTTTTCTCCTTGGCATGGTCTGTCAGGGCAATTTGCCAATAGCCTGACGTCAAGTCAAATGTGCTGAGGAAATTGGCGGCACCAAGTTTATCCACCAACTCATCTGTTCTTGGCAAAGGGTGGGCACCAGTCTTGGTGACTGCATTAAGAGCTCTACAATCCACGCAGAATCTAAGTTCTTTAGATCCAGCCTTTGGTACTAACACAACTGGGCTAGACCATGGACTAGTAGAGGGCTCTATTACCCCGAGATCGAGCATCTTGCTGACCTCACCTTTGATGTGGGTTCGTACGTTTTCTGACATGCGGTACCCTCTGCTTTTGACTGACAGACAGTCACCAGTGAGTATGTCGTGTTGGCCCCAAGTGGTCAAGCCTGGTGAAAGCGAGAACAGAGAGGCAAACTGATTCAACATAGATTTGCACTCTTCTTGTTGCTCGGGTGTCAGATTGGAGGAGAGATTTACTCCTTCAATTTTTTGATCTAAAGGTAAGCCTCTGAGGAGATCCGGAAGAGCTTCATTCTCTTCTTCTTCCTCGGATGACGCTAGAAGCAACGCTCCACCATCAGGTCGTGAGACATACGCTTTAAGTCGGTTGGTGTGAAAGACTGTCGGAGCCTCCTTGGGATTGCCCAAGTCCACCAGATAGTTAACCTCTCCGAGTTTACCCACGACTCGGAAGGGTCCCATCCACTTATCTTGCAAGGCCCTCTGCCTTGTTGGGATCATAACGAGAACGAGCTGGTCTTGAGCAAACTCAACCATGTTAGCCTTTTGATCGTGCCAGTGCTTGACCAATGCTTGTCCAGCTTTCAAGTTATCGCTTGCTTCTGTCATCATGTGTGACATTCTCCTCCGGAGACCTATCACGTAGTCAGTCACTCTGACTGGCTTGGGGGAAGGAGCACTCTCCAACCCCTCCTTAATCAGGGCCAATGGACCTCTGACGGGATGGCCATAGAGTAGTTCGAAGGGCGAGTAACCTACGCCCTCCTGAGGGACTTCTCTATAAGCAAAGAGAAGGCATGGCAGTAGAAGGTCCCACTTACGCTTAAGGGGCTCCTCTAAAGCACGTATCATGCTCTTCATGGTTCGGTTGAACCGTTCTACCAACCCATTGGTTTGTGGGTGGTAAGCTGTTGAGAACTTGTAAGTAACTCCACAGGTTTTCCACATGGCTTTCATGTAGTGGGACATAAAGTTTTACCCCCTGTCAGAGATTAATTCCTTAGGAAACCCGACCCTAGTAAAAATACCAAGGAGGGCCTTAGCCACAGCCGGGGCTGTAACAGTCCTCATAGGAATTGCCTCAGGATACCTACTAGCATGGTCTACTACAACAAGTATAAACCTGTTGCCTGAGGAGTTTGGAGGATCAAGGGGACCAACGATGTCAATCCCTACTCTCTCAAATGGGACTCCCACGACTGGGAGAGGCACTAAAGGTGCCACATTCTTGGAGCCAACCTTACCAGAGGTCTGGCAGGTGTGGCAGCTCCTGCAGTGTTTTTCTACTTCGGCGCCCATCTTTGGCCAATAGAAGTAGAGAGAGAGCCTTTCCTTAGTCTTCTTGAAACTCAAGTGACCAGCCAAAGGAATCTCGTGGGCTAACTGCAAGAACTGTGGTCTGTTCTCTTGGGGTACTACAAGTCGTTTGTAGTCTCCAGGTGCAGACTCGGTTGGTTCACTGTAGAAGAGGCCATCTTCCCAGTGCAACCTGTATTTCCCAGGCTCTTGCCCTTCAGCCTGAGCTTCTGCCTGGTGGCGAAGACCTTCCAGAGTTGGACATTCTCTCTGTCCCTTACTGAAGTCTGCCCTGCTGGGTCCACCTTCTGCCAGTAAAGACTGCAGCTCAGGATGGTCAACAGGATCCAGATCTCCAATGAGTTCCTGGCCTTCCATTAGCTCTTCCTCAGAGTCTAATTCTACCACACAGGGTTGTACCTCCCTCTCAGCCTCGGCTGGAGGTGGAGTTACGGGTGTAACTTTGGACAACCGCGGGGAAGTCCTTGTTGGCTGCACTGGAGTGCTGGCTGCTGGTTTCGGGATAGAAGTCTTAGGTTTCCCTTTCACTTCTGATTTCTTGGAGACAGCGGCCGACAATTCCAGTGGAGCAGGAGGGATTTCTTTCTTCATCATCTCCTGGAGAGTACCGCGCATGGTCCTCTCTCTTGCAGGTCTAGTTAGCTCCTGTAACCGTTTACTAGGAGGTCTGGGAGTATGCGATACAACTCCGAGAGTTTTCAAATCGTTACCCAACAGTACGCGTCCTGGTACCTCACTCTGTATGCTGACAGGTATCTTCACAGTCATGTCGTTACACTGGATGAGAACTGGTAATTGGGGAAGCATCTGCACAGGCCCTCCAGCTAACTTGGTGAGGCGTTTGGGTGCCTTAGCAGCATCCTCAGCCTGAAAAAATGATTTATCCACCACAGTTATGCTGGCCCCAGTGTCCCTAATGGCAGGAGTCTCCTGACCATTCACCTGGACACTGTCCTTATAATACTCTTTAGTATTATCGGGGATAGAATTATAGACATCTAAATTCTGTTGTTCCCACAACCCCAGAGATACTAAAGAAACGCTGGCCGAGACTCCAATGGGTTCGTCGGCTAGCAGTAGAAAGTTTACACTTGCCATTTGGACTTTCTCCTCTGGAGCGAAGGCTAAGGAGACAAGCTGGACTCCTGAAGGTTTACCGTTACATCTGGGATCTCCTTTCACGTGATCAGTCGAGCCACAAACAAAGCATTTACCGAATGCTTTCTGGAATGGTGGCTTGTTCTGACCTCCTTCCGGTTTGGCACCAGAAGGCACACTATTCTGCGGTGGTTTTCCTTGTGGCTTACCCTTCTGGTTTTGTTTGGGGCCCTCTTTGGAATGTGAGTTATTAGAATTCTCTTTTGAGTCTTTTTTAGGCTGTTTTCCCTCATCCTTTTTCTGAGTTGCCCCAGAATCCTTATGAGTAGCCCGGTTGGCAACTCATAAGTCATCAGCCTTAGCTAACTCCCGGGAATCCAATTCCTTCGAATCAGCCAAGTGCTGCCTGAGCTCAGGAGAACAGGCATCATAAATAGACTCCAACATAAAAAGATTCCTCATACCCTCATAAGTGTTCACTTTGTAACCCTTAATCCATCCCTCTAAGTTCTTCAACCCTTCACTCACCCAGGTAGCCCAAGGGGTACCATCATGCTTTTTCAGGATTCTAAACCTCTTAAGATACTCGGAAGGGGTCTTCCCGAATCTAGCTATTAAAGCTAGTTTCACACTTTCATAATCCGTCTTATCCGCCTCCCCCAACTCCATTACCACATCAGTCGCAACAGGAGGGAGCCTAGAGGACAACAAGGGAAGTAAAGCAATCCCGGTGATGTCCTGGAGCCCATGATTGTATTCAAACAGTTTCAACCAATCCAACACATCCAATCTCGGTTCATACATACCCACTAATTCCTTCGGCATCCGGGGTCTTTTGGGACTGGAGCTCCTAGAGGAACCAGAGGAGAGAGAAGCATTTTCCATAGACAACTTCTTCATCTCTAACTCGTGATTAAGTTCTATTTCCCTGAGTCTTAACTCAGCTTGCTTCTGCTCAGCCTGGGCATTCATCCGTCTGAACTCGAGCTCTTGGTTTCGTTCAGATTGAGCCAAGAACCGTTTGTATTCTAGTTCGAGCTTCATTTTTTCAAGTTCAAAATAAGCAGGGTTACTTGTGGGACCTGGTATGGGCCCCGTAGGTACAGCTGGTAAGGCAGGTAGAAGAGCAGGAGAGACAGTTTCGTTAGCCTCTCCGTCCTCGTCAGCCTCTTCATCGCTATCATCAGAATTACGATTCAGATCAACACCATTACTGTTATCTACATTCGCTGGAGAGATTGGTTCCTCTGTACCAGTACCCAGACCTTGGTTCGCCAGCAATCTCTCTATTAGCTCTAACTTCTTGCCTCTTACAGGAAGATTCTCTTGCCTACAGAGAGCTCGCAGACTCTCAGTATTTTCACCTGACAAGGACTCTTGACTGTAAGTTTCCATCGTAGACATGTTTTTTGAAAGTTGCTTTTTGTGCAAAGTTTTGTGGTTGGTTATCCTACAGTGTCGAAAAGCACTCTAAACTGTATACTCGATACAAATCCCACCACTGTACACCAGTGTTAGGCGGAAACCTGTGCAGTTCCCTCTGGGACCACTGCAAAAGATTTAGGACTACAGGTGTTTGGCGGTGAACACACTTGGTAGCAGTCTGTACCACACAGATTCACTTGGTAGCTGTGGCTGAGTAGTCAGACTTCCCTTAAAAAGAGTTGAGCAGTCTGTGGAGTATACAAAATAGGGCAATTCTTCCCAGCAAGACAAGCAAACACGCAACGAAGCTTAGTGTAAAGATATTAAGGTATTTATTTATAACGAAACATCTATGAAAAACACTATGGCGAATTCACGGCAAACAAATCAAACACAATTACTCTACGAAGGAGAAACGATCAATCCCCCTAGCAATATTTCGACAAGTCTAGGTTCTACCGGCACCACTTATTTACAGACAGAGGTGTATACCTCAACCTAGATGACACTCTAATATTAGTTAGGACGGGAGAGAAAAGGATAGGCAGGTTATGAAATCAACAAAGTTCAATACTTCACGGGCAAGATGTACGGTAAGAAGGCAAGAACCACAATAGATCGTAAAGTTCAGAGGCCAGGCCCACTCGGAGAGAGGCAAGGCGCGATGTCCCAACAAGTCTCTAGTGGAGATGCATTCAAGTCTTTGTAGCAAATTGTTATCGGCAGATTGAACCAGTTCAGAACAATAAATGAGAAAAGCTTGGAGGCGACCCAACGGAACGGAGAGGATTAAGACACCTCACTCGAACCGATCGAAAGGGAAGCCAGGCGGACATGGTACCTTGTTGTGGAGGGCAGCTCCGGCGGGGGCAGTTGTTCCTGGTGGTGGATGCACGTCGGGTCTTTGCCAAGAGTAGAGATGATCTCGTCGTCAAAGAAAAGTGAAGTCCTGTGCACCACCAGGGAAGAGACCAGCCGCGGAGTGCTCCGTCACAATGCACCAACTTTTGGTCGCGGTACAGGGGTAGTGGCTATCCGGTTGCCGAGGTGCTCTGCACGGGCAATTTGACCACTGCGTCCTGAGCCGAATAAAAAGCAAAGGGGACTGGTTGTTCCCACCGGTCAGGGGAAGAGACTCTCCGGCAGGGAGATCTCCTCTGTCGTCGGGGAGTGGTGAGTCGGTTCCGCAGGGCTCCACCGGAGGTGTCGTCGTGCAGGTCGGCTCAGCGTTACCCTCGTTGGATTCTTAGGTCCTGTGGCGACTTCTGAAGATCGAGTCCCAAAAGCCCTGCGTTTATGCAGAAAACCCCCATTCATTCAGCCTAGCTGTCAATCAACACATGCTAAGTGGTGAGCGGGAAGGCTCACCACTTGGGCCAATCACTCCAGAGTGCGACCGGAGTTGGCACGGCAACTTGGTCCAGGGTGCCTAAACCCCCTCCCACACCCCTGTGGTAACCCAGACAGAATGGCACCACTTTGGAGGGTCTCTGTACAGAGCCCGCCAAAAGTGGAACAAATGGCTCGACCTTTGGTTTAGGAGTCACAGAGACGAACACAGACGCCATTTTACAAACCGAGTTCTGGCAGAAAATACCATCCGATAAACTTATTTAAGATAAGTAGATCGGTGGTACGTTAGAGATTAACGAGAAAAAGGATCAATCTCCAACAATGGGACAAATCCCATAGGGTTATGTTCGGGGTCGAACATAACAAGTAGTTTCCACTGCCACCAGCCAAAACTCGACACTGTCCCATCCCCCCTCGAGTAACAGATCCAGGAGTAATCGAATTACCCCTACTAGTACGTCCACAATAAGATGGTTGGTACTAGTTCTGTTAGTAAATTTAGGTCTAGTAAAGCCAATGGTGACTTTACATGCCCGGGGAGACAGTAGTCAGTCCCCGGGTATGGAGTCTATGGTGGAGGTCCGCTAGGACGCCGCAGTGTTACGGCACGTAGGGTGCGGTGTAACACACATAGAAAAACATATGAGACCCTATGGAGTAAAAGACCCCATAGCCCATAGAACACATTGACATTCAAAGGAATTACACACACTCATGTCCAAGAGTGGGAGGAAAAGAGTCTCACTCTTGGCAGGATGGAAAAAAACAAACTCCCAAAATCCAGCAAAGCTGCTGGGGGACTCACTAGGTTAGGAAATTCAGCCTAATCAGAGAATTCTCCCTAACACCCTGCACCCCTGGTCATGTCCCACAGGCAGCCCATCCATCATGGGCATGCCCCCCAGCCAAGGCACATGTCACCTTGCAATATGATCAACAACTCATGTTCCCCTGCACCCCCACCCCCCAGCAGTCAGGGGCCCCTGCCAGCAGGCCCCCACTCATGTCCCCCTGCACCCCCACTCCCCAGCAGTCAGGGGCACCTGCCAGCAGGCCCCCACTCATGTCCCACTCATGTCCCCCTGCACCCCCACCCCCCTGCAGTCAGGGGCACTTGCCAGCAGGCCCCCACTCATGTCCCACTCATGTCCCCCTGCACCCCCACCCCCCAGCAGTGCAGGGCACCTGCCAGCAGGCCCCCACTCATGTCCCCTAGCACCCCCACCCCCCAGCAGTCAGGGGCACCTGCCAGCAGGCCCCCACTCATGTCCCACTCATGTCCCCCTGCACCCCCACCCGCCCAGCAGTGCAGGGCCGCTGCCAGCAGGCCCCCACTCATGTCCCCTTGCACCCCCACCCCCCAGCAGTCAGGGGCCCCTGGCAGCAGGCCCCCACTCATGTCCCACTCAGGTCCCCCTGCACCCCCACCCCCCAGCAGTCCAGGGCCCCTGCCAGCAGGCCCCCACTCATGTCCCACTCATGTCCCCCTGCACCCCCACCCCCCAGCAGTCAGGGGCACCTGGCAGCAGGCCCCCACTCATGTCCCACTCATGTCCCCCTGCACCCCCACCCCCCAGCAGTCAGGGGCACCTGCCAGCAGGCCCCCACTCATGTCCCACTCATGTCCCCCTGCACCCCCACCCCCCAGCAGTCAGGGGCACCTGTCAGCAGGCCCCCACTCATGTCCCACTCATGTCCCCCTGCACCCCCACACCCCAGCAGTGCAGGGGCACCTGCCAGCAGGACCCCACTCTGGTCCCCCAACACCCCCACCCCCCAACAGTCAGGGGCACCTGCCAGCAGGCCCCCACTCATGTCCCCTTGCACCCCCACCCCCCAGCAGTCAGGGGCCCCTGCCAGCAGGCCCCCACTCATGTCCCACTCATGTCCCCTGTACCCCCACCCCCCAGCAGTGCAGGGCACCTGCCAGCAGGCCCCCACTCATGTCCCCTTGCACCCCCACCGCCCAGCAGTCAGGGGCCCCTGGCAGCAGGCCCCCACTCATGTCCCACACATGTCCCCCTGCACCCCCACCCCCAGAAGTCAGGGGCACCTGGCAGCAGGCCCCCACTCATGTCCCACTCATGTCCCCCTGCACCCTTACCCACAGCAGTCAGGGGCACCTGCCAGCAGGCCCCACTCATGTCCCACTCATGTGCCCCTGCACCCCCACCCCCCAGCAGTCAGGGGCACCTGCCAGCAGGCCCCCACTCATGTCCCACTCATGGAATGAAATAGGGCAAACCAGCGCACGGGCAAAGACGCGCACAGGCCTAAACACGTCCGCCACACGAAGGCATGTGATAGCGTCCCTGCGCATAAAATGAAATGTGCGCCAAAATGTGCGCTAACAAAAAGGACGTATATACAGCCATGATGAATGTCCCATACTGTTGCCCTCTAGGACAAATGACGTGCAAAGGGGTACGCGACAAACACTGACACCCGCTGTGTGAAAAATAGCGTGTGCGTGTATTTCGGGGTTGCGCGGGAAGTTTCACACGCAATAGGCCTTGGGCGAGCGGGGTACGTGTATTTCAGGGGTTCGCGTGAAGTTTCACATGTGATTGGCCTTGGGCGAGCGGGGTAAGTGTAAATCTAGGGTGCGCGGGAAGTTTCACACGCGATTGGCCTGGGTACATGTATTTCAGGGGTGTACGGGAAGATTCACACGCGATTTTGCTGTCAGAGCGGGGAACATGTATTTTGGTGGTGCGCGGGGAGTCCTACACGTGAATTGGCAGTGTGTGTCCCCCCAGGTGTCCCCTCTACCCCCTCCACGACCCCTGCAGGCAGCCCACAGCACAGGGGACTACCCTGCACCCCTGGTCATGTCCCGCAGGCAGCTCATCCATCATGGGCATGCCCCCCAGCCAAGGCACATGTCACCTTGCAATATGATCAGCAACTCATGTTCCCCTGTACCCCCACCCCCCAGCAGTCAGGGGCCCCTGCCAGCGGGCCCCCACTCATGTCCCCCTGCACCCCCACCCCCCAGCAGTCAGGGGCACCTGCCAGCAGGCCCCCACTCATGTCCCACTCATGTCCCCCTGCACCCCCACCCCCTGCAGTCAGGGGCACCTGCCAGCAGGCCCCCACTCATGTCCCACTCATGTCCCCCTGCACCACCACCCCCCAGCAGTGCAGGGCCCCTGCCAGCAGGCCCCCACTCATGTCCCCTTGCACCCCCACCCCCCAGCAGTCAGGGACCCCTGGCAGCAGGCCCCCACTCATGTCCCACTCATGTCCCCCTGCACCCCCACCCCCCAGCAGTCCAGGACCCCTGCCAGCAGGCCCCCACTCATGTCCCACTCATGTCCCCCTGCACCCCCACCCCCCAGCAGTCAGGGGCACCTGGCAGCAGGCCCCCACTCATGTCCCACTCATGTCCCCCTGCACCCCCACCCCCCAGCAGTCAGGGGCACCTGCCAGCAGGCCCCCACTCATGTCCCACTCATGTCCCCCTGCACCCCCACCCCCCAGCAGTCAGGGGCACCTGTCAGCAGGCCCCCACTCATGTCCCACTCATGTCCCCCTGCACCCCCACAGCCCAGCAGTGCAGGGGCACCTGCCAGCAGGACCCCACTCATGTCCCCCAGCACCCCCACCCCCCAGCAGTCAGGGGCACCTGCCAGCAGGCCCCCACTCATGTCCCCTTGCACCTCCATCCCCCAGCAGTCAGGGGCCCCTGCCAGCAGGCCCCCACTCATGTCACACTCATGTCCCCCTGTACCCCCACCCCCCAGCAGTGCAGGGCACCTGCCAGCAGGCTCCCACTCATGTCCCCTTGAACCCCCACCCACAGCAGTCAGGGGCACCTGCCAGCAGGCCCCCACTCATGTCCCCTTGCACCCCACCCCCCAGCAGTCAGGGGCCCCTGGCAGCAGGCCCCCACTCATGTCCCCTTGCACCGCCACCCACCAAGCAGTCAGGGGAACCTTCCAGCAGGCCCCCACTCATGTCCCACTCATGTCCCCCTGCACCCCCACCCCCACCAGTCAGGGGCACCTGCCAGCAGTCCCCCACTCATGTCCCCCTGCACCCCCACCCCCAGCAGTCAGGGGCACTTGCCAGCAGGCCCCCACCCATGTCCCACTCATGTCCCCCTGCACCCCCACCCCCCAGCAATCAGGGGCACCTGCCAGCAGGCCCCCACTCATGTCCCCCTGCACAGCCACCCCCCAGCAGCCAGGGGCACCTGCCAGCAGGCCCCCACTCATGTACCACTCATGTCCCCCAGCACTCCCACCCCCCAGCAGTCAGGGGCCCCTGCCAGGAAGCCCCCACTCATGTCCCCCTGCACCCCCACCCCCCAACAGTCAGGGGCACCTGCCAGCAGGCCCCCACTCATGTCCCCTTGCACCCCCACCCCCCAGCAGTCCAGGGCCCCTGCCAGCAGGCCCCCACCCATGTCCCACTCATGTCCCCCTGCACCCCCACCCCCCAGCAGTCAGGGGAACCTGGCAGCAGGCCCCCACTCATGTCCCACTCATGTCCCCCTGCACCCCCAGCAGTCAGGGGCACCTGCCATCAGGCCCCCACCCATGTCCCTAAGCACCCCCACCCCCCAGCAGTGCAGGGGCACCTGCCAGCAGGCCCCCACTCATGTCCCCCAGCACCCCCACCCCCCAGCAGCCAGGGGCACCTGCCAGCAGGCCCCCACTCATGTCCCCTTGCACCCCCAACCCCCAGCTGTCAGGGGCCCTTGCCAGCAAGCCCCCACTCATGTCCCACTCATGTCCCCCTGTACCCCCACCCCCCACCAGTGCATGGCACCTGCCAGCAGGCCCCCACTCATGTCTCCTTGCACCCCCACCCCCCAGCAGTCAGTGGCCCCTGGCAGCAGGCCCCCACTCATGTCCCACCCATGTCCCCCTGCACCCCCACCCCCCAGCAGTGCAGGTCCCCTGCCAGCAGGCCCCCACTCATGTCCCCCTGCAACCCCACCCCCCAGTAGTCAGGCGCACCTGGCCGCAGGCCACCACTCATGTCCCACTCAAGTCCCCCTGCACCCCCACCCACAGTAGTCAGGGGCACCTGCCAGCAGGCCCCACTCATGTCCCACTCATGTGCCCCTGCACCCCCACCCCCCAGCAGTCAGGGGCACCTGCCAGCAGGCCCCCACTCATGTACCACTCATGTCCCCCTGCACCCCACCCACCAGCAGTGCAGGGGCACTTGCCAGCAGGCCCCCACTCATGTCCCCAAGCACCCCCACCCCCAGCTGTCAGGGGCACCTGCCAGCAGGCCCCCACTCATGTCCCACACTCCCCCTGCACCCCCACCCCCCAGCAGTCAGGGGCACCTGCCAGCAGGCCCCCAATCATGTCCCCTTGCACCCCCACCTCCCAGCAGTCAGGGGCCCCTGCCATCAGGCCCCCACTCATGTCCAACTCATGTCCCCCTGCACCCCTACCCACCAGCAGTCAGGGGCACCTGCCAGCAGGCCCCACTCATGTCCCCCTGCACCCCCACCCCCCAGCAGTCAGGGGCACCTGCCAGCAGGCCGTCACTCATATCCCACTCATGTCCCCCTGCACCCACACCTCCCAGCAGTGCAGGGCCCCTGCCAGCAGGCCCCCACTCATGTCCCACTCATGTCCCCCTGCACCCCCACCCCCCAGCAGTCAGGGGCACCTGCCAGCAGGCCCCCACTCATGTCCCACTCATGTCCCCCTGCACCCCACCCCCCAGCAGTGCAGGAGCACCAGCCAGCAGGCCCCCACTCATGCCCCCCAGCACCCCCATCCCCCAGCAGTCAGGGGCACCTGCCAGCAGGTCCCCACTTATGTACCCTTGCACCCCCACCCCCAGCAGTCAGGGGCACCTGCCAGCAGGCCCCCACTCATGTCCCACTCATGTCCCCCTGCACCCCCACCCCCCAGCAGTCAGAGGCACCTGCCAGCAGGCCCCCACTCATGTCCCCTTGCACCCCCACCCCCCAGCAGTCAGGGGCCCCTGGAAGCAGGCCCCCACTCATGTCCCCTTGCACCCCCACCCACCAAGCAGTCAGGGGCACCTGCCAGCAGGCCCCCACTCATGTCCCCCTGCACCCCCACCCCCCAGCAGTACAGGGCGCCTGCCAGCAGGCCCCCACTCATGTCCCACTCATGTCCCCCTGCACCCCCAACCCCCAGCAGTCAGGGGCACCTGCCAGCAGGCCCCCACTCATGTCCCACTCATGTCCCCCTGCACCCCCACCCCCCAGCAGTCAGGGGCACCTGCCAACAGGCCCCCACTCATGTACCACTCATGTCCCCCAGCACCCCCACCCCCCCAGCAGTCAGGGGCCCCTGCCAGGAGGCCCCCACTCATGTCCCCCTGCACCCCCACCCCCCAGCAGTCAGGGGCACCTGCCAGCAGGCCCCCACTCATGTCCCCTTGCACCCCCACCCCCCAGCAGTCAGCGGCCCCTGCCATCAGGCCCCCACTCATGTCCCACTCATGTCCCCCTGCACCCCTACCCACCAGCAGTCAGGGGCACCTGCCAGCAGGCCCCACTCATGTCCCCCTGCACCCCCACCCCCAGCAGTCAGGGGCACCTGCCAGCAGGCCCCCACTCATGTCCCACTCATGTCCCCCTGCACCCCCACCCCCCAGCAGTCAGGAGCACCTGCCAGCAGCCCCCACTTATGTCCCCTGGCACCCCCACCCCCAGCAGTCGGGGGCACCTGCCAGCAGGCCTCCACTCATGTCCCACTCATGTCCCCCTGCACCCTCACCCCCAGCAGTCAGGGGCACCTGCCAGCAGGCCCCCACTCATGTCCCCTTGCACCCCCACCCCCCAGCAGTCAGGGGCCCCTGGCAGCAGGCCCCCACTCATGTCCCCTTGCACCCCCACCCACCAAGCAGTCAGGGGCACCTGCCAGCAGGCACCCACTCATGTCCCCCTGCACCCTCACCCCCCCATAGTGCAGGGCCCCTGGCAGCTGGCCCCCACTCATGTCCCACTCATGTCCCCCTGCACCCCCACCCCCACCAGTCAGGGGCACCTGCCAGCAGGCCCCCACTCATGCCCCAATCATGTCCCCCTGCACCCCACCCCCCAGCAGTCAGGGGCACCTGCCAGCAGGCCCATACCCATGTCCCACTCATGTCCCCCTGCACCCCCACCCCCCATCAGTGCAGGGCACCTGCCAGCAGGCCCCCACTCATGTCTCACTCATGTCCCCTTGGATCCCCACCCCCCAGCAGTCAGGGGTACCTGCCAGCAGGCCCCCACTCATGTCCCCCTGCACCCCCAGCCCCCAGCAGTCAGGGGCAGCTGCCAGCAGGCCCCCATTCATGTCCCACTCATGTCCCCCTGCACCCCCACCCCCCAGCAGTCAGGGGCACCTGCCAACAGGCTCCCACTCATGTACCACTCATGTCCCCCAGTACCCCCACCCCCCAGCAGTCAGGGGCCCCTGCCAGGAGGCCCCCACTCATGTCCCCCTGCACCCCCACCCCCCAGCAGTAAGGGGCCCCTGCCATCAGGACCCCACTCATGTCCCACTCATGTCCCCCTGCACCCCTACCCACCAGCAGTCAGGGGCACCTGCCAGCATGCCCCCACTCATGTCCCACTCATGTCCCCCTGCACCCCCACCCCCCAGCAGTCAGGGGCACCTGCCAGCAGGCCCCCACCCATGTCCCACTCATGTCCCCCTGCACCCCCACCCCCCAGCAGTGCAGGGCACTTGCCAGCAGGCCCCCACTCATGTCCCACTCATGTCCCCCTGCACCCCCACCCCCCAGCAGTCAGGGGCACCTGCCAGCAGGCCCCCACTCATGTCCCCCTGCACCCCCACCCCCCCATAGTGCAGGGCCCCTGGCAGCAGGCCCCCACTCATGTCCCACTCATGTCCCCCTGCACCCCCACCCCCACCAGTCAGGGGCACCTGCCAGCAGGCCCCCACTCATGTCCCACTCATGTCCCCCTGCACCCCACCCCCCAGCAGTCAGGGGCACCTGCCAGCAGGCCCCCATCCATGTCCCACTCATGTCCCCCTGCACCCCCACCCCCCAGCAGTGCAGGGCACTTGCCAGCAAGCCCCCACTCATGTCCCACTCATGTCCCCCTGCACCCCCACCCCCCAGCAGTCAGGGGCACCTGCCAGCAGGCCCCCACTCATGTCCCCCTGCAGCCCCACCCCCCAGCAATCAGGGGCACATGCCAGCAGGCCCCCACTCATGTCCCACTCATGTCCCCCTGCACCCCACCCCCCAGCAGTCAGGGGCACCTGCCAGCAGGCCCCCACTCATGTACCACTCATGTCCCCTAGCACCCCCACCCCCCAGCAGTCAGGGGCCCATGCCAGGAGGCCCCCACTCATGTCCCACTGCACCCCCACCCCCCAGTAGTCAGGGGCACCTGCCAGCAGGCCCCCACTCATGTCCCCTTGCACCCCCACCCCAAAGCAGTCAGGGACCCCTGCCATCAGGCCCCCACTCATGTCTCACTCATGTCCCCCTGCACCCTACCCACCAGCAGTCAGGGGCACCTGCCAGCAGGCCCCCACTCATGTCCCCCTGCACCCCCACCCCCCAGAAGTCAGGGGCACCTGCCAGCAGGACCCCACTCATGTCCCACTCATGTCCCCCTGAACCCCCACCCCCCAGCAGTCAGGGGCACCTGCCAGCAGGCCCCCACTCATGTCCCCTTGCATCCCCACCCCCCAGCAGTCAGGGGTCCCTGCCAGCAGGCCCCCCTCATGTCCCACTCATGTCCCCCTCCCCCCCCCCCAGCAGTGCAGGGCACCTGCCAGCAGGCCCCCACTCATGTCCCCTTGCACCCCCACCCCCCAGCAGTCAGGGGACCCTGGCAGCAGGCCCCCACTCATGTCCCACTCATGTCCCCCTGCACCCCCACCCCCAGCAGTCCAGGGCCCCTGCCAGCAGGCCCCCACTCATGTCCCACTCATGTCCCCCTGTACCCCCACCCCCCAGCAGTCAGGGGCACCTGGCAGCAGGCCCCCACTCATGTCCCACTCATGTCCCTCTGCACCCCCACCCCCACCAGTCAGGGGCACCTGCCAGCAGGCCCCCACTCATGTCCCACTCATGTCCCCCTGCACCCACACCTCCCAGCAGTGCAGGGCCCCTGCCAGCAGGCCCCCACTCATGTCCCACTCATGTCCCCCTGCACCCCCACCCCCCAGCAGTCAGGGGCACCTGCCAGCAGGCCCCCACTCATGTCCCACTCATGTCCCCCTGCACCCCACCCCCCAGCAGTGCAGGAGCACCAGCCAGCAGGCCCCCACTCATGCCCCCCAGCACCCCCATCCCCCAGCAGTCAGGGGCACCTGCCAGCAGGTCCCCACTTATGTACCCTTGCACCCCCACCCCCAGCAGTCAGGGGCACCTGCCAGCAGGCCCCCACTCATGTCCCACTCATGTCCCCCTGCACCCCCACCCCCCAGCAGTCAGAGGCACCTGCCAGCAGGCCCCCACTCATGTCCCCTTGCACCCCCACCCCCCAGCAGTCAGGGGCCCCTGGAAGCAGGCCCCCACTCATGTCCCCTTGCACCCCCACCCACCAAGCAGTCAGGGGCACCTGCCAGCAGGCCCCCACTCATGTCCCCCTGCACCCCCACCCCCCAGCAGTACAGGGCGCCTGCCAGCAGGCCCCCACTCATGTCCCACTCATGTCCCCCTGCACCCCCAACCCCAGCAGTCAGGGGCACCTGCCAGCAGGCCCCCACTCATGTCCCACTCATGTCCCCCTGCACCCCCACCCCCCAGCAGTCAGGGGCACCTGCCAACAGGCCCCCACTCATGTACCACTCATGTCCCCCAGCACCCCCACCCCCCCAGCAGTCAGGGGCCCCTGCCAGGAGGCCCCCACTCATGTCCCCCTGCACCCCCACCCCCCAGCAGTCAGGGGCACCTGCCAGCAGGCCCCCACTCATGTCCCCTTGCACCCCCACCCCCCAGCAGTCAGCGGCCCCTGCCATCAGGCCCCCACTCATGTCCCACTCATGTCCCCCTGCACCCCTACCCACCAGCAGTCAGGGGCACCTGCCAGCAGGCCCCACTCATGTCCCCCTGCACCCCCACCCCCCAGCAGTCAGGGGCACCTGCCAGCAGGCCCCCACTCATGTCCCACTCATGTCCCCCTGCACCCCCACCCCCCAGCAGTCAGGAGCACCTGCCAGCAGCCCCCACTTATGTCCCCTGGCACCCCCACCCCCAGCAGTCGGGGGCACCTGCCAGCAGGCCTCCACTCATGTCCCACTCATGTCCCCCTGCACCCTCACCCCCAGCAGTCAGGGGCACCTGCCAGCAGGCCCCCACTCATGTCCCCTTGCACCCCCACCCCCCAGCAGTCAGGGGCCCCTGGCAGCAGGCCCCCACTCATGTCCCCTTGCACCCCCACCCACCAAGCAGTCAGGGGCACCTGCCAGCAGGCACCCACTCATGTCCCCCTGCACCCTCACCCCCCCATAGTGCAGGGCCCCTGGCAGCTGGCCCCCACTCATGTCCCACTCATGTCCCCCTGCACCCCCACCCCCACCAGTCAGGGGCACCTGCCAGCAGGCCCCCACTCATGCCCCAATCATGTCCCCCTGCACCCCACCCCTCAGCAGTCAGGGGCACCTGCCAGCAGGCCCATACCCATGTCCCACTCATGTCCCCCTGCACCCCCACCCCCCATCAGTGCAGGGCACCTGCCAGCAGGCCCCCACTCATGTCTCACTCATGTCCCCTTGGATCCCCACCCCCCAGCAGTCAGGGGTACCTGCCAGCAGGCCCCCACTCATGTCCCCCTGCACCCCCAGCCCCCAGCAGTCAGGGGCACCTGCCAGCAGGCCCCCATTCATGTCCCACTCATGTCCCCCTGCACCCCCACCCCCCAGCAGTCAGGGGCACCTGCCAACAGGCTCCCACTCATGTACCACTCATGTCCCCCAGTACCCCCACCCCCCAGCAGTCAGGGGCCCCTGCCAGGAGGCCCCCACTCATGTCCCCCTGCACCCCCACCCCCCAGCAGTAAGGGGCCCCTGCCATCAGGACCCCACTCATGTCCCACTCATGTCCCCCTGCACCCCTACCCACCAGCAGTCAGGGGCACCTGCCAGCATGCCCCCACTCATGTCCCACTCATGTCCCCCTGCACCCCCACCCCCCAGCAGTCAGGGGCACCTGCCAGCAGGCCCCCACCCATGTCCCACTCATGTCCCCCTGCACCCCCACCCCCCAGCAGTGCAGGGCACTTGCCAGCAGGCCCCCACTCATGTCCCACTCATGTCCCCCTGCACCCCCACCCCCCAGCAGTCAGGGGCACCTGCCAGCAGGCCCCCACTCATGTCCCCCTGCACCCCCACCCCCCCATAGTGCAGGGCCCCTGGCAGCAGGCCCCCACTCATGTCCCACTCATGTCCCCCTGCACCCCCACCCCCACCAGTCAGGGGCACCTGCCAGCAGGCCCCCACTCATGTCCCACTCATGTCCCCCTGCACCCCACCCCCCAGCAGTCAGGGGCACCTGCCAGCAGGCCCCCATCCATGTCCCACTCATGTCCCCCTGCACCCCCACCCCCCAGCAGTGCAGGGCACTTGCCAGCAAGCCCCCACTCATGTCCCACTCATGTCCCCCTGCACCCCCACCCCCCAGCAGTCAGGGGCACCTGCCAGCAGGCCCCCACTCATGTCCCCCTGCAGCCCCACCCCCCAGCAATCAGGGGCACATGCCAGCAGGCCCCCCACTCATGTCCCACTCATGTCCCCCTGCACCCCACCCCCCAGCAGTCAGGGGCACCTGCCAGCAGGCCCCCACTCATGTACCACTCATGTCCCCTAGCACCCCCACCCCCCAGCAGTCAGGGGCCCATGCCAGGAGGCCCCCACTCATGTCCCACTGCACCCCCACCCCCCAGTAGTCAGGGGCACCTGCCAGCAGGCCCCCACTCATGTCCCCTTGCACCCCCACCCCAAAGCAGTCAGGGACCCCTGCCATCAGGCCCCCACTCATGTCTCACTCATGTCCCCCTGCACCCTACCCACCAGCAGTCAGGGGCACCTGCCAGCAGGCCCCCACTCATGTCCCCCTGCACCCCCACCCCCCAGAAGTCAGGGGCACCTGCCAGCAGGACCCCACTCATGTCCCACTCATGTCCCCCTGAACCCCCACCCCCCAGCAGTCAGGGGCACCTGCCAGCAGGCCCCCACTCATGTCCCCTTGCATCCCCACCCCCCAGCAGTCAGGGGTCCCTGCCAGCAGGCCCCCCTCATGTCCCACTCATGTCCCCCTCCCCCCCCCCAGCAGTGCAGGGCACCTGCCAGCAGGCCCCCACTCATGTCCCCTTGCACCCCCACCCCCCAGCAGTCAGGGGACCCTGGCAGCAGGCCCCCACTCATGTCCCACTCATGTCCCCCTGCACCCCCACCCCCAGCAGTCCAGGGCCCCTGCCAGCAGGCCCCCACTCATGTCCCACTCATGTCCCCCTGTACCCCCACCCCCCAGCAGTCAGGGGCACCTGGCAGCAGGCCCCCACTCATGTCCCACTCATGTCCCTCTGCACCCCCACCCCCACCAGTCAGGGGCACCTGCCAGCAGGCCCCCACTCATGTCCCACTCATGTCCCCCTGCACCCCCACCCCCCAGCAGTCAGGGGCACCTGCCAGCAGGCCCATACCCATGTCCCACTCATGTACCCCTGCACCCCCACCCCCCAGCAGTTCAGTGCTCCTGCCAGCAGGCCCCACTCATGTCCACCTGCACCCCCACCCCCCAGCAGTGAGGGGCACCTGCCAGCAGGCCCCCACTCATGTCCCCCTGCACTCCCACCCCCAAGCAGTCAGGGGCACTTGCCAGCAGGCCCCCACTCATGTCCCACTCATGTCCCCCTGCACCTCCACCCCCAGCAGTCAGGGGTACCTGCCAACAGGCCCCCACTCATGTACCACTCATGTCCCCCAGCACCCCCACCCCCCAGCAGTCAGGGGCCCCTGCCAGGAGGCCCCCACTCATGTCCCCCTGCACCCCCACCCCACAGCAGTCAGGGGCACCTGCCAGCAGGCCCCCGCTCATGTCCCCTTGCACCCCCAACCCCCAGCAGTCAGGGGCCCCTGCCATCAGGCCCCCACTCATGTCCCACTCATGTCCCCCTGCACCCTACCACCAGCAGTCAGGGGCACCTGCCAGTAGGCCCCACTCATGTCCCCCTGCACCCCCACCCCCCAGCAGTCAGGGGCACCTGCCAGCAGGCCCCCGCTCATGTCCCCTTGCACCCCCAACCCCCAGCAGTCAGGGGCCCCTGCCATCAGGCCCCCACTCATGTCCCACTCATGTCCCCCTGCACCCCTACCACCAGCAGTCAGGGGCACCTGCCAGTAGGCCCCACTCATGTCCCCCTGTACCCCCACACCCCAGCAGTCAGGGGCACCTGGCAGCAGGCCCCCACTCATGTCCCACTCATGTCCCTCTGCATCCCCACCCCCACCAGTCAGGGGCACCTGCCAGCAGGCCCCCACTCATGTCCCACTCATGTCCCCCTGCACCCCCACCCCCCAGCAGTCAGGGGCACCTGCCAGCAGGCCCATACCCATGTCCCACTCATGTACCCCTGCACCCCCACCCCCCAGCAGTTCAGTGCACCTGCCAGCAGGCCCCACTCATGTCCACCTGCACCCCCACCCCCCAGCAGTGAGGGGCACCTGCCAGCAGGCCCCCACTCATGTCCCCCTGCACCCCCACCCCCAAGCAGTCAGGGGCACCTGCCAGCAGGCCCCCACTCATGTCCCATTCATGTCCCCCTGCACCCCCACCCCCAGCAGTCAGGGGTACCTGTTAACAGGCCCCCACTCATGTACCACTCATGTCCCCCAGCACCCCCACCCCCCAGCAGTCAGGGGCCCCTGCCAGGAGGCCCCCACTCATGTCCCCCTGCACCCCCACCCCCCAGCAGTCAGGGGCACCTGCCAGCAGGCCCCCGCTCATGTCCCCTTGCACCCCCAACCCCCAGCAGTCAGGGGCCCCTGCCATCAGGCCCCCACTCATGTCCCCCTGCACCCCTACCACCAGCAGTCAGGGGCACCTGCCAGTAGGCCCCACTCATGTCCCCCTGCACCCCCACCCCCCAGCAGTCAGGGGCACCTGCCAGCAGGCCCCCACTAATGTCCCACTGTTAGGGAGAATTCTCTGTTTAGGCTGAATTTCCTAACCTAGTGAGTCCCCCAGCAGCTTGGCTGGATTTCTGGAGTTTGTTTCTTCCATCCTGCCAAGAGTGAGACTCTTTTCCTCCCACTCTTGGACATGTATGTGTGTGTAATTCCTTTGAATGTCAATGTGTTCTATGGGCTATGGGGTCTTTTACTCCATAGGGTCTCATATGTTTTTCTATGTGTGTTACACCGCACCCTACGTGCCGTAACACTGGGGTGTCCTAGCGGACCTCCACCATAGACTCCATACCCGGGGACTGACTACTGTCTCCCCATGCATGTAAAGTCACCATTGGCTTTACTAGACCTAAATTTACTAACAGAACTAGTACAAACCATCTTATTGTGGACGTACTAGTAGGGGTAATTTGATTACTCCTGGATCTGTTACTGGAGGGGGCACTGTCCCGTCCCCCCTCGTCGAGTTTTGGCTGGTGGCAGTGGAAACTACTTGTTATGTTCGACCCCGAACCTAACCCTATGGTATTCGTCCCATTGTTGGAGATTGATACTTTTCCTCGTTAATCTCTAACATACCCCCGGTCTACTTATCGTAAATAAGTTTATCGGATGGTATTTTCTGCCAGAACTCGGTTTTTAAAATGGCGTCTGTGTTCGTCTCTGTAACTCCTAAACCAAAGGTTGAGCCCTTTGTTCCAATTTTGGCGGGCTCTATACAGAGGCCCTCCAAAGTGGTGCCATTCTGTATTGGTTACCACAGGGGTGTGGGAGGGGGTTTAGGCACCCTGGACCGAGTTGCCTTGCCAACCCGCTCACCACTTAGCATGTGTTGATAGACAGCTAGGCTGAATGAATGCGGGTTTTCTGCATAAAAGCAGGGCTTTTGGGACTGGATCTTCAGAAGTCGCCACAGGACCTAAGAATCCGACGAGGGTAACGCTGAGCCGACCTGCAACGACGACACCTCCGGTGGAACCCTGCTGAGCCGACTCACCACTTCCCGACGACAGAGGAGATCTCCCTGCGGGAGAGTCTCTTCCCCTGACTGGTGGGAACAACCAGTCCCCTTTGCTTTTTATTCTCCTCAGGACGTAGTGGTCGAATTGCCCGTGCAGCGCACCTCGGCAACCGGATAGCCACTACCCCTGTACCGTGACCAAAAGGTGGTGCCTTGTGACGGAGCATTCCGCGGCTGTTCTCTTCCCTGGTGGTGCACCGGACTTCACTTTTCTTAAACGACGAGAACCTCTCTACTCTTGTCAAAGACCCGACGTGCATCCACCACCAGGAACAACTGCCTCTGCCGGAGCTGCCCTCCACAACAAGGTACCGTGTCCGCCTGGCTTCCCTTTCAATCGGTTCGAGTGAGGTGTCTTAATCCTCTCCTCTCCGTTGGGTCACCTCCAAGCTTTTCTCATTTATTGTTCTGAACTGGTTCAATCTGCCGATAACAATTTGCTACAAAGACTTGAATGCATCTCCACTAGAGACTTTCTGGGACATATCGCCTTGCCTCTCTCCGAGTGGGCCTGGCCTCTGAACTTTATGATCTATTGTAGTTCTGCCTTCTTACCGTACATTTTGCTCGTGAAGTATTGAACTGTGTTGATTTCGTAACCTGCCTATATTTTTCTCTCCCGTCCTAACTAATATTAGAGTGTCATCTTAGTTGAGGTATCCACCTCTGTCTGAAAATAAGTGGTGCTGGTAGAACCTAGACTTGTCGAAATATTGCTAGGGGGATTGATCATTTCTACTTCTTAGAGTAATTGTGTTTGATTTGTTTGCCGTGAAAGTGCCATAGTGTTTTCCATAGATGTTTCGTTATAAATAAATACCTTAATATCTTTACACTAAGCCTCTTTACGTGTTTGCTTGTCTTGCTGGGAAGAATTGCCCTATTTTGTATACTCCACATAATGCTCAACTCTTCTTGAGGGAAGTCTGACTGCTCAGCCACAGCTACCAAGTGAATCTGTGTGGTGCAGACTGCTACCAAGTGGGTTCACCGCCAAACGCCTGTAGTCCTAAATCTTTTGCAGTGGTCCCCGAGGGAACTGCACAGGTTTCCGCCTAACACCCACTCATGTCCTCCTGCGCCCCCACCCCCCAGCAGTGCAGGGCACCTGCCAGCAGGCCCCCACTCATGTCCCCCTGCACCCCCACCCCCAGCAGTCAGGGGCACCTGGCAGCAGGCACCCACTCATGTCCCACTCATGTCCCCCTGCACCCCCACCCCCCAGCAGACAGGGGCACCTGCCAGCAGGCCCCCACTCATGTCCCACTCATGTCCCCCTGCACCCCCACCCCCCAGCAGTCAGGGGCATCTGCCAGCAGGCCCCCACTCATTTCCCACTCATGTCCCCCTGCACCCCCACCCCCCAGCAGTCAGGGGCACCTGCCAGCAGGCCCCCACTCATGTCCCCCTGTACCTCCACCCCCAGCAGTCAGGGGCACCTGCCAGCAGGCCCCCACTCATGTCCCCCAGCATCCCCATCCCCAGCAGTCAGGGGCCCCTGTCAGCAGGCCCTCACTCATGTCCCCCTGCACCCCCACCCCCCAGCAGTCAGGGGCACCTGCCAGCAGGCCCCCACTCATGTCCCCTTGCACCCCCACCCCCAGCAGTCAGGGGCACCTGCCAGCAGGCCCCCACTCATGTCCCCCTGCACCCCCACCCCCCAGCAGTCAGGGGCCCCTGCCAGCAGGCCTCCACTCATGTCCCCTTGCACCCCCACCCCCAGCAGTCAGGGGCCCCTGCCACCAGGCCCCCACTCATGTCCCACTCTTGTCCCCCTGCACCCCCACCCCCCAGCAGTCAGGGGCACCTGCCAGCAGGCCCCCACTCATGTCCCCCAGCCCCCCCACCCCCCAGCAGTTAGGGACACCTGCCAGCAGGCCCCCACTTATGTCCCCTTGCATCCCCAACCCCCAGCAGTCAGGGGCACCTGCCAGCAGGCCCCCACTCATGTCCCACTCATGTCCCCCTACACCCCCACCACCCAGCAGTCAGGGGCACCTGCCAGCAGGCCCCCACTCATGTCCCCTTGCACCCCCACCCCCCAGCAGTCAGGGGCCCCTGGCAGCAGGCCCCCACTCATGTCCCCTTGCACCCCCACCCACCAAGCAGTCAGGGGCACCTGCCAGCAGGCCCCCACTCATGTCCCCCTGCACCCCCACCCCCCCATAGTGCAGGGCCCCTGGTCCCAGGCCCCCACTCATGTCCCACTCATGTCCCCCTGCACCCCCACCCCCACCAGTCAGGGGCACCTGCCAGCAGGCCCCCACTCATGTCCCACTCATGTCCCCCTGCACCCCCACCCCCCAGCAGTCAGGGGCACCTGCCAGCAGGCCCATACCCATGTCCCACGCATGTCCCCCTGCACTCCCACCCCCCAGCAGTGCAGGGCACCTGCCAGCAGGCCCCCACTCATGTCCCACTAATTTTTCCCCCTGCATCCCCACCCTCCAGCAGTCAGGGGCACATGCCAGCAAGCGCCCCTACTCATGTCCCCCTGCAGCACCACCCCCCAGCAGTCAGGGGCACCTGCCAGCAGGCCCCCACTCATGTCCCACTCATGTCCCCCTGCACCCCCACCCCCCAGCAGTCAGGGGCACCTGCCAACAGGCCCCCACTCATGTACCACTCATGTCCCCCAGCACTCCCACCCCCCAGCAGTCAGGGGCCCCTGCCACGAGGCCCCCACTCATGTCCCCCTGCACCCCGACCCCTCAGCAGTCAGGGGCACCTGCCAGCAGGCCCCCACTCATGTCCCCTTGCACCCCCACCCCCCAGCAGTCAGGGCCCCCTGCCATCAGGCCCCCACTCATGTCCCACTCATGTCCCCCTGCACCCCTAACCACCAGCAGTGAGGGGCACCTGCCAGCAAGCCCCACTCATGTCCCCCTGCACCCCCACCCCCCAGGCAGTCAGGGGCACCTGCCAGCAGGCCCCCACTCATGTCCCACTCATGTCCCCCTGCACCCCCACACCCCAGCCGTGCAGGGCACCTGCCAATAGGCCCCCACTCATGTCCCACGCATGTCCCCCTGCACCCCCAGCAGTCAGGGGCACCTGGCAGCAGGCCCCCACTCATGTCCCACTCATGTCCCCCTGCACCCCCACAGCCCAGCAGTTAGGGGCACCTGCCAGCAGGCCACCACTCATGTCCCACTCATGTCCCCCTGCACCCCCAACCCCCAGCAGTCAGGGGCACCTGCCAGCAGGCCCCCACTCATTTCCCACTCATGTCCCCCTGCACCACCACCCCCCAGCAGTCATGGGCACCTGCCAGCAGGCCCCCACCCATGTCCCCCTGCACCCCCACCCCCCAGCAGTCAGGGGCACCTGCCAGCAGGCCCCCACTCATGTCCCCCAGCACCCCCACCCCCAGCAGTCAGGGGCCTCTGCCAGCAGGCCCCCACTCATGTCCCCCTACACCTCCATCCCCCAGCAGTCAGGAGCACCTGCCAGCAGGCCCCCACTCATGTCCCCTTGCACCCCCACCCCCCAGAAGTCAGAGGCACCTGCTAGCAGGCCCCCACTCATGTCCCCCTTCGCCCCCACCCCCAGCAGTCAGGGGCACCTGCCAGCAGGCCCCCACTCATGTCCCCCAGCACCCCCACCCCCCAGCAGTCAGGGGCCCCTGCCAGCAGGCCCCCACTCATGTCCCCCAGCACCCCCACCCCCCAGCAGTCAGGGGCCCCTGCCAGCAGGTCCCCACTCATGTCCCCCAGCACCCCACCCCCCAGCAGTCAGGGGCTCCTGCCAGCAGGCCCCCACTCATGTCCCCCAGCACCCCCACCCCCCATCAGTCAGGGGCCCCTGCCAGCAGGCCCCCACTCATGTCCCCCAGCACCGCCACCACCCAGCAGTGAAATGGCGATTCCATGACACAAACCAAAAGTCAACTATGTACATCAACACATGTCCGCCACACGAAGGCAGGCGGTAGCGTCCCTGCACATTAAATAAATGTGCGCCATCAAAAAGCACATATATACAGCTCTGATGAATTTCCCATACTGTGGCCCTCCAGGACAAATGACGTGCAAAGGGGTACGCGACAAACACGGACACCCGCTGTGTCAACAATAGCGTGTATTTCGTGGGTGCGCCGGGTACTTGTACTTCAGGGGCTCGCGGGAAGTTGGGCTCGCGGGAAGTTGGGCTTGCGTGAAGTTTTACACGTGATTGGGCCTGTGCGAGCGGGGTACGTGTAAATCTGGGGTGGGCAGGGAAGTACAGGAGGCAAATGCGCAGAACGCCTACACGCACGTGCCAAAAAAGACACGCTGATCCAGAAACACGTACGCCAGCAGGAAGCATAAAAGTGCGCGCAAACAACAAGCAAGCTCAGACGCCAGGATGAACATACCGTTCCTAGCAGCAGTGGTTGTGGGATACCGCAGGAGGTGGAGGAGGATAGTCAGGCCCAGAATTTTCACACCCAGAACCAGCCTTTTTGGCATGCCTGATGACCAGGTGTATGGGAGGTACAGGTTTCCACCTCACGTAATACTCGACCTGGTCAGTGAGTGGGAGGATGACCTCACATCACCCACCCTCTGCTCCCAAGCACTCAGCCCCGTGGAGAAGGTCCTCAATGTACTGCACTTTTTGGCCATTTCAGCGGACAAGTGCCATAGTGGGGGGGGTGTCACAGGCCACACAGTCACGCTGCCTACACCAGGTCTTGGCCATCATGACTGCACGCCCATCAGTGCGCAGGCACATATACCTGCCCAGAACACCTACAGAAAGGCAGGCTTTTGTCCAGGATTTCTACGGGGTGGCACAATTCCCCAAAGTCCTAGGTGCTATTGATTGCAACCATGTGGCCCTACGTCCCCCCAGGGCATCAGAGCACATCTATAGAAACTGCAAGCACTGGCATTCCATCAACGTGCAGGTAGTATGTGATGCCAAGGGAATCATCACCTCAGTATATGCCAACTATCCAAGCTCCACCCACGATAGTTTCATTTACAGAATGTCAACCCTAAGCTGGGCGGCATGGCGATACATGGCTGCTTGGTGAGTATAAATGCCACAGTACATGCATTCATGCCAAATACTGAGTAATGTCACAACCCCACTAATTATACCCATCACCACTGTTAGGGAGAATTCTCTGTTTAGGCTGAATTTCCTAACCTAGTGAGTCCCCCAGCAGCTTTGCTGGATTTCTGGAGTTTTTTTTTTCATCCTGCCAAGAGTGGGACTCTTTTCCTCCCACTCTTGGACATGAATGTGGTTGATTTCTTTGAATGTCAATGTGTTCTATGGGCTATGGGGTCTTTTACTCCATAGGGCCTCATGTGTTTTGCTATGTGTGTTACACCGCACCCTCCGTGCCGTAACACTGGGGTGTCCTAGAGGATCCCCACCATAGACTCCATACCCTGTTACTGACTACTGTCTCCCAGGGCATGTAAAGTCACCGTTGGCTTTACTAGACCTAAATTTACTAACAGAACTAGTACAAACCATCCTATTGTGGACGTACTGGTAGGGGTAATTCGATTACCCCTGGGTCTGTTGTTCGAGAAGGCACTATCCCGTCCTGCTCGTCGAGTTTTGGCTGGTGGCAGTGGATACTACTTTTTATATTCGACAGCGGACATATTCCTATGGGATTCTTGCCATTGTTGGAGGTTAATACTTTTTCACGTTAGTCTCTAACATACCGCCGGTTTATTTGTCTTAAATAAATCCACCGGTTGGTATTTTCTGCCAGAACTCGGTTTTTAAAATGGCATATGTTTTCGCCTCTGTAACTCCGAACCAAAGGTTGAGCCCTTTGTTCCACTTTTGGCGGGCTTCTGCACAGAAGCCCTCCAGAGTGGTGCCATTCTGTCTGGGTACCACAGGGGGTGTGGGAGGGGGTTTAGGCACCCTGGACTGAGTTGCCTTGCCAACTCAGGTCGCACTCTGGTGTGATTGGCCCAAGTGGTGAGCCACCCCGCTCACCACTTAGCATGTTTGATTGACAGCTAGGCTGGATGAATGGGGGTTTTCTGCATAAAAGCAGGGCTTTTGGGACTGGAACTTCAGAAGTCGCCACAGGACCTAAGAATCCGACGAGGGTAAAGCTGAGCTGACCTGCAACGACGACACCTCCGGTGGAGCCCTGCTGAACCGACTCACCACTTCCCAACGACAGAGGAGATCTCCCTGCTGAAGAGTCTTCTTCCCCTGACTGGTGGGAACAACCAGTCCCTTGCTTTTTCTTCGCTTCCAGGACGTCTAGTGGTCGAATTGCCCGTGCTGAGCACCCCGGCAACCGGATAGCCACTAACCACTGTACCGTGACCGAAAGGTGGTGCCTTGTGACAGAGCACTCCTCTTCCCTGGTGGTGCAACGATCTTCAACTTTTCCTTGACGACGGGATCCTCTCATCTTCTGGCAAAGCCCCGACTTGCATCCACCACCAGGAACAACTGCCTCCGCCGGAGCTGTCTCTTCACTTGCAAGGTACTTTGTCCGCCTGGCTTCCCTTGAAACGGTTAGCATGAGGTGTCTTAAATCCTTACCTTTCCATTGGGTCACCTCCAGACCTTCTTAAACGTTTGTTCTAAACTGGTCCAACCTTTCGGTGACATTTTGCTACAAAGACTTGAAGTGCATTTCCACTGTGATACTTTTGGGACATATAGCCTTGCCTCTCTCCGAGTGGGCCTGGCCTCTGAACTTTGTGATTTACAGTAGACCCTGCCTTGCTCGCCTTGCATTTGTTTCGTAAAAGTGTTGGTACTGAGTTGGTTTCATACCCTGCCTTTTTCACACCCTTTCTAACGAATACTAGAGTGCCATCTAGGTTAAAGCATTCACCTCTGTCTGCAAATAAGTGGTGCCGTTGAACCTAGACTTGTCGAAATATTGTTATGGGATTGATATATACTTATAGTAACTGTGATTGAAGTTGTTTGCCATATTAGTGCCAGTGTGTTTTCCATAGATGTGTTTTTAAATAAATAATTATATATCTTTACACCCAAGCTCTGATCAGTGTCTGCTTGTTCTACTGTGTAAATTGCCCTATCCTGTATACTACAAATACGGCCTAACTCGTCTTGAGAGAAGTCTGACTGCTCAGCCACAGCTACCAGGTAAATCTGGGTGGTACAGACTGCTACCAATTGGCTTTACTGCTAACTCCTGTAGACTTAAACTTTTTGCAGTGGTCCCAGAGGGAACTGCACAGGTTTCTGCCTAACAACCACCTCCCCAGGAGACAGTGCCTACCCTCTGAGCACCCACATGATGACGCCAATTCGGAACCCCACCACGCCACCCGAGGTAAGATACAACACAGCCCATATTGCAACCCGGGGCATGGTGAAGTGCACATTCAGAGTGTTCAAGTCACGCTTTCGCTCCCTTGACCGTTCTGGTGGGCAGCTGTTATACACTCCCCCAGTAGTGTGCAGGATCATAGTGGCAGCATGTGTCCTGCACAACGTTGCAACACACCGGGGCCTGCCGGTCGACATGGTGGTGCCCCCACATCCCCAACCACATGCACGCCCGCTGCGCATGGGAGGGGAAAGGGCACGGGGTGAGGCAGCCCGAACACAGCTGGTAGCTAATTACTTCACTTAGAATCACACCCCTGTGGAGTGCACACAGCCCTGCCACATACCAGCTGACAATCAATGATGATGACATGAGGGACAGTCAACTGTCACAACCATACCATCCTGAGATTGGTCACCTGGAAGTGTCACAATGTGTGCATCCCTACCTACATAAACACTACCAATGCTGTGTCATCAAAAGACACATATGCTGCTAAATGCATGACCCCCTTGCAAAATACAACATGAGAACAGTGCCATGTCACCCAACCCCTCCCCAGCACCGCCACCCAACACACCATGGCATGTCATGCTATGTGAGAGCAAACAAAGCAATCCCAAAAACCTGACACAAGTGTCACAAAGTACAGTGTCCCTAATGGAAAATGGCCACACACAATATGCTCCTAGTAATGTTGAACTAACAACACACATGACCAAATACTTACCAACTAAACAATGCATCTTGACAAGTTCAAACATTTCTAAAACATGACAGTACTAAGTTAAAGTAGTCTAGTCATACAACCTGAATATGCCACCACATCGCCCCCTTCAAACTGTAGACTTGCAGCCTTCAAAACTGGTCTGTGTACTGCATACAACATGAACTCCATCACCAAAGTAGACGGCCTTGTGAAGACATGAGGAATGAACCCGCAAATTCAGAGGGAGACATGGAAGCAAAATCATACATTAATACACCATGCAGTGTACAATACAACAACAATATATACAAGGAATGTCTACACAGTATTGACTACAGACTGCCCACACAGCTCATGGGAGCCCAACGTCACTGTGTACATCACTGTCACTTGGTCACACCCTTTGAAAGCCCATGGAAACGGGAAGCAGGAGGGGTGTATGTCTCATGAACCCAGGCATCTAACCCAAACTCAGGACAAGCCTGCATGTGCCCAGCCGGAATACAGTGGATGCCCACGGGAGCCACACAAGGCAACACACTGTCAAATTATTTTTAAAAAAAATCAAAATTCAAAAATCTAAATTCAAAAATCAAAAATGAAAAATCAAAAATCAAAAATCAAAAATGGCTATGTGGGGTTCAGGGGGGGTGCACCCAGGAGGTCCGAGGACAGGGTGCGCACCAACATCCTGTGTGGATGTTGGGGAAAAAAAAACACCTCCATGGGCTCATGGCCTGCACGGCTATGCCAATGTGGGAGAACTGCTGCCGTCGCTCTCATGACCCTATGCTGCTACATCAGGAGGTGGTGGTGCTATGGGAGGCAGCCCAGGCAAAGCCCTGGTATGGTCCTCCATGGCAGCAAACATGCGGGTGTGGAAGGTCTCGTTCTGGAGGATTATAGTGCGGAGATCCCCATGCAACACCTGACGTGATGCCCGGATCTCCTCCCGAGTTGCCCGCATCTCATCTGAGAGCGTACTTGTGAGGTGCTCCAGCCGCTGTTCTGCCCTAAAATTAGCGGAAGTCTCAAGCTCAAGAAGAGTCTGCCTGAGGTTATGGAGTTCTTCACTCGAGGTTTCCCTGTGGACCTGGGACTCTATTGAGATGGATTGGCGCAGAGTCTCCAGTGCCGCCCGTCGGTTCCTGTTGGACGCTAACATGTCTTCCCTGTGTGATTGGCAAATGGAGTCTGTTGCCTGCTGTAGTTGCTCCATCTGCCTTTCAGGGGGGATAATGGAAGTGGCCACCCTCTCCATTGCCTGAGCCATCATTTCAACTGATGCTGACTGTTGGGTTGCCATAGCGTACATGGAGTTCTCCCATACACTATTGCCTGGTGGCGTACGGCCACCGCGTCGACGGGCACCACACCTGTTTGGGGCAAGGCGATGTGCACCTTGCTGTGCTGGCACCGCCTGAGGCTGCAGGACTGCATTCCCCCTCTGATCTGCTGGCCCAGGAACAGTATCAGATGCTGTGGAGTGTGACCCTGCATCCGTAACCGCCAAAGGCGCCTCTACCAACACTGACATCCCCATAGAGGGATCTACCCCTGGTGCAGGTGGGTTGGCCAGAGCAGAATCCCTGCCAGAAACACTTACCTGTGACGGCACATAGGTCTCATCCGAATCAGCACCTGAATAGAGGTCTGAGGAGGTGCACCCAGAGACACCACTGGAAAGTATGGTCTGCAGGAGGATTGGGTTCTCACCCACCACCTCACCACGTCCCCCGCTGGTGCCCGGTCGTGCCTGGGATTCCTCCTAGGTCTGCACCATCTCCTGAACCTCAAAAGCATCAAGTGCATCATCCCCTGCAAAAACATGAAAGAGAAAAAATAGAAACAGGCATTAGCACTATAGCACACAAATAGACCTGTCAAGCTACAGAACCAGTACATGATTCACACATGTCCCAAATGACTATAACCCTCCCATGCCTGCACTGTCACTGAGTAGTAAGGGGAGGCAAAAGGCAGACACTGATGACACCATTATGGGAGAGCAACACATTTGCTGCATGCTGGGTAGCACTGCCATCACACATTGGCCTGTGAGTGGCATGTCCAATACACATACATGACACATGGCAGCACACAGATGGCAATTAGCATAGCCATGGTACATTTAACAAGTACAGCCATATGTCAGTGATTGAGTACTGTCACCCATCCATGTGAGATGGACATGATGACATGAAAAATGCCGCATACTGGGACTAAGTACACATGTGCCACTCACTGCAACACATGCAAGGTACAAGAATACAGTAATAGTTGGCTGATCTATTTTTCCTCACATTGACATCGCAGGAAACATCTGTCATTTTCCACATGCAAACAGTCACTCATCTACACATTTGTGCTGGCCAATACTCCATCAGCCTGAATGGTCTCATTGTGTACATAACCAGGTAAAGCATTGCCCTAGTGTGGCCAGTAAACAATGACCGAAGCATATCACATATGTCACAATATGGTTGATAAATGTCTAGCAAAAAAGGGGAGAGTGGAAAATATTATCCTGAAGGCACACTTACACATTCTGACCAATGTAGTTGCAAGATGGCAGTACAAGGTCAACTGCACAATTGTGGACCTAATAGGATACTGTGGGCAGAAGGGATGCAGTTATAGCCAAATACAAGGCACGTGATCCCATGTGAGGAAGGAAATGGGTGACCCATAACACTCTGGAGTACACACCCTCACATGGCACTCAATCAGAACCCGTCACCCAAAATACATACACATGCACTACACACACACGCATGGGCACTCACCGGACAATGCTTCGTAATCAGGCAGCTCTCCCACACCTCGGATCTGTTCCTCGGTGATGAAGGTCCCAGCAACAGACTCATGTTCAGTGAGTTTGTTGTCCTCTTGTGGAGACCCACGGCCAGTCACCAGAGTAGCTGCATGATTTGAGGCCAGCTTGTCCTTTGCTCTGCGTTTCAGGTCGTTCCACCGCTTGTAGCAATCATCAGCTGAGCGCCTCACAAATCCAAGGGCACTTATGTGGTTGGCGATGGTCTGCCAGTGTGCCTTACGTTGACCAGGTGTGGTCTTGGACCCTACAGTCACCACCATTTCGTGGCTATGTTGCGACACATAGCTCATAAGTGCATTAAGCTCTGCGTCATTAAAGCAAGGCTTCCTTGACGTGCCGGAGTGTATACCCGTGCCTGTGGTCTCAGCCTGTCGTGCCAGAGCACCCTTCTTCCTCTTTTTAGAAGGTGGAGCGGAGCCAGAGTGACTAACGCCGCTCTGGTCAGTAGGGGCAGAATCACCGGTGGACTTGGTTGTTGGAGTGTACGAATGCACATTGACCATAGGACTTGGTGCAGGCATTGTCTGAAGTGTGATGTTGGCATGGGGAACATCAGTATGATGGACCAGGGCCGACACTGTCCTGGCTGGGAGAGTCAGAGCTGGGGCGGATGGAGCTATGCAGCCTTACCACCCTGCATACTTGGGGCAGCAGATGACATAGCTGCCCCAGATCCACGTGCCTTGGTGACAACTTGCACCGCCACACGTGGCCTAGACTTGCTGACCTGGAAGTCAGCCAGGGAGTCTTCCTGTGCCAGGTCAAGTGCCACAATGGGCTGGTCCAACAGGGACTGAGCTGGGATGGTCTCAGCCGCGTTTCCCTCAACCATGGGGGGGGAGCATGGGTGTCCCTGATTGGTCCTCCACACATGGGGTTCTAGGGGCACCCTGCAAATCCTGGCCACTTCCCCTAACGCGCCCACCACGTCCACCTTTTGAAGGTCGGCCACCTTTGCCTCCCTTACCGATTGGTCACCTCCCAACCATGGCACTGATGTTGTTGTGCGTATGCGAGGAGCAGTAAACTATTGTCCTGGGCAATTGGGGGTCAAAGGGGTAGGGTACTAGAAGGAATTTGTACCCTAGTGCTCTAACAAGGCAAAAACAAAAATAAACGTGCACGCAACCCCTCGGATACAACGTGCATGGAAAAATGAACCTGCACTATGCTGTGGCACCCAGAAACACAAAAATAAGCGTACGCGTAATACACGCAGCCTACAATGACCTCTGAAGGGGAGTGCGACACACGGGGCAAGCACAGTTGCTAAGTACGTGCGGAACTCACCGGCTGCCTGGAATAAGAACGTGAAAAATATGCGCGTGTGCGCGTTGGCAACACCCCCGCCAAAAGAAGAATTGTACGCTGTCGGAGGAGACAGGACAAAAGGAGAAGTGAACACTGTTTAAGGAAACAGGCCCAAAAAAAGTAGAAAAATGAAAGCTGTCAGAGGTAACAGGGAGTATGAACTTGAAACGCTGTGAAGTAATCACGTGTGAACTGACAAGAAGTACAGAATTCACCCACTCGCTCTCCATGAAAAGCACGTACAAGAAAATGGCATTCTACACGTACCTTTTAAACCGGCCCACAGGTACACGTCACTTACGCGTGTACGCGTCCTTTCCTCCAATTACACACGCTGACACTCGGACGTGGAGCTTTTCCACGTGTGCTCTGTCATCACGTGCTATGAGGGAAACACCCGCACGTGTCACGTCACAGACACGCTTACGCGCTAAGGGCCTTTGGCCCAATGAAATCGCGTACGTGTGCTGACGCGCTTGCGCGCTAAGGGCCTTTCCTCCAATTACACGCTGACGTGCAAGATTTTCACGTGCCAAATCACTCTGTATCAAGCTGGCCACGCGTACACACACGGAAGACCACGCTCCTGCCCCGAAGGCCATTTTCCTGCCCCCCAGAGCCATGAGCACGCTCCCACCAGCCATCTGCGGCTGTCTGTCTGCCTGCTGCCCACGTGCCCTGCTATTTGGTGCCTGCACGTCAGCCATTTGCAGGGGTCCAGTTCCTGTGTCCACCCCTGCTGGAACAGAAGACTCCCGACTGGGATTCCATCGCTCCACAGCCCAGCCCCAGGACCCAGTTGCTCACCCACTCCTGCCTCTGGGGTTGCCATGTCGGGCACATCTCCATCTGGCACCACTGGCAACCCCCAGCCAGAGAGGCAGAGGGCCACCAGCTTCACTGCCACCGAAGTTGGTGTCCTGGTGGAGCATGTCCTGGGGCATTATGATGCCCTCTTCGGAATATCACGCGCCAACAAGGAAGGACGGGAGAGGATCTGGGACGACGTAGTGGTTGCCATCAACGTGGAGGGGGGGCAACCCGCGACATCAAGCACGTCAAGAAGCGCTGGGAGGACTTCAGGTCCAGGACCCTCCACAAGGCCCGGCGCCTCGCGGAGGGGGGCCGGGCTTGCATGAGTAACATCCAGATGAGGGTCCTGGAACGCGTAGGCCCAGCGCTCCACGCCCAAATCCTTCAGAGGCAGACCCATCTGGAGTTGAGCGGTAAATGGCCAAGCATTGCTGTGTGAGACAGGGCATGTTGCAGTGTGCTGGTAGTCTGATGCTTGCCTGTATGTGTGACATAGGCCATGTATGGATGTGTGTGTTTAGGGACATCATGGTCATGCATGTGAGACCAGTTATGTGTGAACCACATGGTTGGTGCATGTGTTTTAATGCAACATGGGGAGCTCAATGTGGAATGCACACATGAAAGCATGGCTGTCTCTGTTCCTGGACATGGAGGGGGGTGAGGAATGGGTGCTGATGTCATGTACATGTATGGTGCACATGTGTGTGTGTGTGCCTGAGAAGTGTGTGTGTGACTTTGAAACGCCATGGATGCATGTGACTTTGAAGGCAACATCTTGGTTTACAGGGGCCCGTCTACATGGATGTTGATGTTGATTGCAGGCGCCAGGACTGTTTCTGCATGTGTGTTGTGTGCATTCACCCATGTGTTGTGTAATGACAGGATGGAAGTGACATTTGACAGTGCCACTCATGTGTTATTGCTTCTTGTCTAGGGTATTTTGTACTGTACCCTGATGCTTGTGTTCTATGTCTCCCTCTACGCAGCCTCAAGTGAAGAAGAGGGCGGAGACGGCGCTGTGGAGCCAAGAGGCGGGGATGCCTCCACTGGGCGGCGACGCAAGGCCCAGCCACCCTCCCAGGAATTACCATCATCTGGGATCAAGGGGGCTGGTGCTGCGTCTGCCACAAAGGCTGTGGCGGAAGGGCCGGGTGAGCCCCCACAGGGGCTTCCAATGGCGGAAGACGGTGTGGAGACATCCAGGTTAGTGGTTTTCACAGAGGAGGAGGAGCCCGCTACTGAGCCGCACATGGGGCCTGGTGGGGGTAGTACCACTGGTGCAAGTGGTGCAGTCCAGGGCCAGGGTCAGGAGGCAGCACAGGTCACCGCGGAGGGGCTTGTGCATGTCGCTGTCCTTGACCCTGTGACTGCACCATCATGCACCAGCAGGGAGGCCCCGTCCCAGGCCCGTCTGCAGGTAGGGGAGAGTGCCATATCACCTGCCTCTCCACTACCTGCGGGCGAGGGGTCCCGTGACCGTATGGGATCCGTCCTGGTGGGTGTCGCATTGCGCACGCATGTCATTCGTGATGACGTGCGTTCTTCCTGGGCGGATAACGCACGCTATCACGAAGAGCAGCGTCGTGACGTGGCACTGCTGGGAGGGGCCCTGGTCGGTGGGTTCCTACATGTGACGCGCACTCTGGCGGACCTCTCCTCCTCGTTGAAAGTTTGCGCCGGTCGTTCTCCACATCGTCTTCCGGCCCAGATTCCACCAGGGCCCCCTGTGGACCTGGCCTGACCAACACAGCCAGCTTGGTGGAGATCCCATCCCTGCCACAGTCGGGAGTTGGTGGTCCAGCAGGGATGGACACCACAACTGGAGACCAGCAAATGGAGGATGTGCAGGCACCATCGGAGAGGGCACATGGACAGCAGCAGGAGCAGGCTGTAGGTGGGAGCAATGATGGCTCTGGGCCATCAACATCAGAGGGGCAGGCATCGGCCGGAGGGCAGGAGGACCCTGGACGGGAAGTGTCTTCCATGTGGCAGCGGTTGGGCCGTGCGATAGATGCGGAGCGGCAGCGGGCGGAAGAGGCACGGCTCACAATGGTCAGGGCGGAGAACTCCATGCGCAGGGCCCTAAGGCGGGCCGAGTGCTTTGAGGCCATTCGCAGGGACCTGGAGTTCCAGATGTCATCGTCCCTGCAAACCCTCGGGGCCATGGAAGAGGACCGCCTCCAGGACATCGAGCAGGAGTTCGATGATGCCCTGGCCCGGGACATCAACATGTGAGCTGTTGGATTTGCCCGCTGCCCTTGTAAATAGTTAGTTATTTAGTATTTTGTTTCATTTGGTTTTTTCTTTATTTTGGACCGCTTGGATAATGGACCACATTTTGTATATAGTTTTTTTATTAGGTAGTAGTTTTTGGTAGGTTTCATTTCTTAAGTTGGGCTCATGGACCCTGGATTCTTCAATTGTACATAGTTTTACATTGGATTCATCTTTTTAAATATTTCTTTTGTGTTCACCATGGAGCAATGGTTTTTTCCCTTGAATTTGATTTTTTGAACTGTGACTTTGGACAACATTTCTTTTTGGATTTCTTTTGCTTATGTTTTCTTGATTTTCATAATTTTACGGACATGGACCATTTCTTTTGTTATTCCCATTGTTGTGTGTTTAATTTGATTTACGATCATGTTATCTTTAATATATATTTTTTTATACTTCCATTTGTGGTATCATCTCATTGGTTTCATGCATGTCATGATATGGGTTTTGGCATTCACTTGCACCCATTGTGTGTGTGTGTGACGGACATGTGTTCATTTACATACTTGCCATTGGGGTTGTATCATGTAATTGACATTTCTATGTGGGTGGATGCAATACTTGGGTGGGTCTTTGGCATGTGGAGGCTGGCCATAAGGGCCAGGGATCTAGATTGTGATGACATGTTGGCTGGGGGACATGTGTCGAGGCCTGCTGGCAGGTGCCCCGCACTGCTGGGGGTTGGGGGTGCAGAGGACATGTGTGGGGGCCTGCTGGCAGGTGCCCCTCAGTGCTGAGGGGTGGGGGTGCAAAGACATGAGTGGGACATGAGTGGGGACCTGCTGGCAGGTGCCCTGCACTGCTGGGGGGTGGGGGTGCAAGGGGATATGAGTGGGACATGAGTGGGGGCCTGCTGGCAGGTGCCCTGCACTGCTTGGGGGTACAAGGGGACATGAGTGGGGGCCTGCTGGTGGGTGCCCCACACTGCTGGGGGGTGGGTGTGCAAGGGGACATGAGTGGGGGCCTGCTGGCAGGTGCCACGCACTGCTGGGGGGTGGGTGTGCAAGGAGACATGAGTGGGGGCCTGCTGGCAGGTGCCCCACACGGTTGGGGGGTGGGTGTGCAAGGGGACATGAGTGGGGGCCTGCTGGCAGGTGCCCCACACTGCTGGGGGATGGGTGTCCAAGGGGACATGAGTGGGACATGAGTGTGGGCCTGCTGGCAGGTGCCCCGTACTGCTGGGGGGTGGGGGTGCAAGGGGACTTGAGTGGGACATGAGTGGGGGCCTGCTGGCAGGTGCCCTGCACTGCTGGGGAGTGGGGGTGCTGGGGGACATGAGTGGGGGCCTGCTGGCAGGTGCCCTGCACTGCTTGGGGGGTGGGGGTGCAAGGGGACATGAGTGGGGGCCTGCTGGCAGGTGCCCCGCACTGCTGGGGGGTGGGTGTGCAAGGGAACATGAGAGGGGGCCTGCTGGCAGGTGCCCCACACTGCTGGGGGTCGGGTGTGCAAGGGGACATGAGTGGGGGCCTGCTGGCAGGTGCCTCACACTGCTGGAGGGTGGGTGTGCAAGGGGACATGAGCTGGGGCCTGCTGGCAGGTGACCCACACTGCTGGGGGGTGGGTGTCCAAGGGGACATGAGTGGGACATGAGTGTGGGCCTGCTGGCAGGTGCCCCGTACTGCTGGGGGGTGGGGGTGCAAGGGGACATGAGTGGGACATGGGTGTGGGCCTGCTGGCAGGTGCCCCGCACTGCTGGGGGGTGGGTGTGCAAGGGGACATGAGTGTGGGCCTGCTGGCAGGTACCCTGCACTGCTGGGGGGTGGGGGTGCTGGAGGACATGAGTGGGGGCCTGCTGGCAGGTGCCCTGCACTGCTTGGGGGGTGGGGGTGCAAGGGGACATGAGTGGGGGCCTGCTGGCAGGTGCCCTGCACTGTTTGGGGGGTGGGGGTGCTGGGGGACATGAGTGGGGGCCTGCTGGCAGGTGCCCTGCACTGCTGGGGGGTGGGGGTCCAAGGGGGTAATGCGTTGGTGATCACTAGTGCAAGGTGACATGTGGCTTGGCTGGGTGGGCATGCCCATGGTGGATGGTCTGCCTGCAGGACATGACCAGGGGTGCATGGTAGTCCCCTGTGGTGTGGTCTGCCTGCAGGGGCTGTGGAGGGTGTAGAGGGAACACCTAGGAGGACCCACACTGCCAATTCACGTGTAGGACTCCCCTGCACCCATGAAATACACGTACCCCACTCACACAGGGCCTATCGCGTGTGAAACTTGCCCGCACCACAGAAATATATGTAGCCTGCTGAAATCGCGTGTGGAACTTCCTGTGCACCCCAGTAATACACGTACCCTGCTGAAATTGCGTGTTAATCTTCCCCGCACCCCAAAAATACACGTACCCTGCTAAAATCGCGTGTGGAACTTCCCGCGCACCCCTGTAATACACATACCCTGCTGAAATCGCGTGTTAAACTTCCCCGCACCCCAGAAATACACGTATCCTCCTGAAATCGCATGTGGAACTTCCCGCGCACCCCTGTAATACACATATCCTGCTGAAATCGCGTGTTAAACTTCCCGCGCACCTCTGTAACACACGTACCCTGCTGAAATCACGTGTTAAACTTCCCCGCACCCCAGAAATACACGTACCCTCCTGAAATCGCGTGTGGAACTTCCCGCGCACCCCTGTAATACACGTATCCTGCTGAAATTGCGTGTTAAACTTCCCCGCACTCCAGAAATACATGTACCCTGCTGAAATCGCGTGTGGAACTTCCCGCGCACCCCTGTAATGCATGTACCCTGCAGAAATCGCGTGTTAAACTTCCCCGCACCCCTGTAATGCACGTACCATGCAATACTTGGGTGGGTCTTTGGCATGTGGAGGCTGGCCATAAGGGCCAGGGATCTAGATTGTGATGACATGTTGGCTGGGGGACATGTGTCGAGGCCTGCTGGCAGGTGCCCCGCGCTGCTGGGGGTTGGGGGTGCAGAGGACATGTGTGGGGGCCTGCTGGCAGGTGCCCCTCAGTGCTGAGGGGTGGGGGTGCAAGGGGACATGAGTGGGGACCTGCTGGCAGGTGCCCTGCACTGCTTGGGGGTACAAGGGGACATGAGTGGGGGCCTGCTGGTGGGTGCCCCGCACTGCTGGGGGGTGGGTGTGCAAGGGGACATGAGTGGGGGCCTGCTGGCAGGTGCCCCACACTGCTGGGGGGTGGGTGTGCAAGGAGACATGAGTGGGGGCCTGCTGGCATGTGCCCCACACTGTTGGGGGGTGGGTGTGCAAGGGGACATGAGTGGGGGCCTGCTGGCAGGTGCCCCACACTGCTGAGGGATGGGTGTCCAAGGGGACATGAGTGGGACATGAGTGTGGGCCTGCTGGCAGGTGCCCCGTACTGCTGGGATGTGGGGGTGCAAGGGGACTTGAGTGGGACATGAGTGGGGGCCTGCTGGCAGGTGCCCTGCACTGCTGGGGAGTGGGGGTGCTGGGGGACATGAGTGGGGCCTGCTGGCAGGTGCCCTGCACTGCTTGGGGGGTGGGGGTACAAGGGGACATGAGTGGGGGCCTGCTGGCAGGTGCCCCGCACTGCTGGGGGGTGGGTGTGCAAGGGAACATGAGAGGGGGCCTGCTGGCAGGTGCCCCGCACTGCTGGGGGTCGGGTGTGCAAGGGGACATGAGTGGGGGCCTGCTGGCAGGTGCCTCACACTGCTGGAGGGTAGGTGTGCAAGGGGACATGAGCTGGGGCCTGCTGGCAGGTGCCCCACACTGCTGGGGGGTGGGTGTCCAAGGGGACATGAGTGGGACATGAGTGTGGTCCTGCTGGCAGGTGCCCCGTACTGCTGGGGGGTGGGGGTGCAAGGGGACATGAGTGGGACATGAGTGTGGGCCTGCTGGCAGGTGCCCCGCACTGCTGGGGGGTGGGTGTTCAAGGGGACATGAGTGTGGGCCTGCTGGCAGGTACCCTGCACTGCTGGGGGGTGGGGATGCTGGAGGACATGAGTGGGGGCCTGCTGGCAGGTGCCCTGCACTGCTTGGGGGGTGGGGGTGCAAGGGGACATGAGTGGGGGCCTGCTGGCAGGTGCCCTGCACTGTTTGGGGGGTGGGGGTGCTGGGGGACATGAGTGGGGGCCTGCTGGCAGGTGCCCTGCACTGCTGGGGGGTGGGGGTCCAAGGGGGTAATGCGTTGGTGATCACTAGTGCAAGGTGACATGTGGCTTGGCTGGGTGGGCATGCCCATGGTGGATGGGCTGCCTGCGGGACATGACCAGGGGTGCAGGGTAGTCCCCTGTGGTGTGGTCTGCCTGCAGGGGCCGTGGAGGGTGTAGAGGGAACACCTGGGAGGACCCACACTGCCAATTCACGTGTATGACTCCCCTGCACCCATGAAATACACGTACCCCACTCACACAGGGCCTATCGCGTGTGAAACTTGCCCGCACCACAGAAATATACGTAGCCTGCTGAAATCGCATGTGGAACTTCCCGTGCACCCCAGTAATACACGTACCCTGCTGAAATTGCGTGTTAATCTTCCCCGCACCCCAAAAATACACGTACCCTGCTAAAATCGCGTGTGGAACTTCCCGCGCACCCCTGTAATACACATACCCTGCTGAAATTGCGTGTTAAACTTCCCCGCACCCTGGAAATACACGTACCCTGCTGAAATCGCGTGTGGAACTTCCCGCACACCCCTGTAATACAAGTACCCTGCTGAAATCGCGTGTTAAACTTCCCCGCACCCCAGAAATACACGTATCCTGCTGAAATCGCGTGTGGAACTTCCCGCGCACCCCATTATTACACGTACCCTGCTGAAATCACTTGTTAAACTTCCCGCACCCCAGAAATACACGTACCCTGCTGAAATTGCATGTGGAACTTCCCGCGCACCCCTGTAATACACGTACCCTGCTGAAATTGTGTGTTAAACTTCCCCGCACCCCAGAAATACACGTACCCTCCTGAAATCACGTGTGGAACTTCCCGCGCACCCCTGTAATACACATATCCTGCTGAAATCGCATGTTAAACTTCCCGCGCACCCCTGTAACACACATACCCTGCTGAAATCACGTGTTAAACTTCCCCACACCCCAGAAATACACGTACCCTCCTGAAATCGCGTGTGGAACTTCCCGCGCACCCCTGTAATACATGTATCCTGCTGAAATTGCGTGTTAAACTTCCCCGCACTCCAGAAATACATGTACCCTGCTGAAATCGCGTGTGGAACTTCCCGCGCACCCCTGTAATGCACGTACCCTGCAGAAATTGCGTGTTAAACTTCCCCGCACCCCTGTAATGCACGTACCCTGCAGAAATCGCGTGTTAAACTTCCCGCGCACCCCAGTAATACACGTTACCCGCTCGGCGTTTGCTGTTTGGCAGCCCTGTATACTGGTCCAAGGTTAGCGCAGCCCTTTGCGCTGAATTGGGAATTTTAATGGCTTTTCCTTGCGCAAGGGTGTTCTTGGGGGCATAACTGGCGCTGCTGCAGGGTCGCTGCGCCACTCTATGCCACGGCTAGTTCTGGAGGCTAAAATCCATGAATACGCTGTGCGCGGATATCGATTTTAGCGCACGCGGCTGGCGCAGACATTCGCACGCGCACACTATGCGCCAGCCGCGTGCGCCACTTTTGTGCGAAATTCTATGAATTACCCTCAATTGGGACTCTTCAGTTAAGGATTGACCATGAGGCAGAACTATCGATACGATGGCAGTCCCTACAAAAAGAGCTAATGACAAAAGACCAATCTTCCATGGATGCAACAAAATGAAACCAGGAAATTAGCATAGCATCTATGTCCATGCATGATGGCAGCCAGTACGGACCCTTCAAATTCGCCAAATACTGGATCAGACTTGACAGCGACCACTGAAACAGAAAATAGATTGAAGGCAGGTCTATATCCCACTGTCACCATTGTAACGGCAACCACAAACAATGTTGAACAGAATGTGAATAAAGAATGCCTCACAAACAGACCCACAACCAAAATAGAAAAGGTTGAAATAGGCAAAAACCAATTGACTAAAAAAACATTGTGTAATAACACTCAAGAAAGTTCACAGAACCTGCCTACTGGAGTAATCAAAAGCGGCATAGATGACAGCTCACTGAATCTTGCTCAACACAAAAGGAAAGATACTGCCGAGACAACTAAAGACGAAAAAACAAACACATTCTCTTCTTTCGGAATTTTCACAGGTCCAGCAAAAGTTAGAAACCTGAACTCAAAAGAAAAAATAGTAACTCAAAAAGAAAAATGCCACCGCTACGGCTCAAGAAGGAGACTAAGAAGCCAATGCGACAGTCTGCAAAGACATTTATTAGAAACTTGACAACACCAACCAAGACAGCTCTATTTGAACGTGCAAAGATACATACAAGAACTGCCGAAAGACAAGAAGTGATAACGATAAAAGACAAGACATTGAGTGGCTCGTCTACAATGCACAGAATAAATGCAAACAAACGCTGCAGAGTGGAGTCTGAAAACCAAGAATCCTTGCCATCTGCTACGTTATCTGACCTATGCGATCTATCAACATATTCAGATGACCGAACACATGAGCCAAGGGCATCAACGCCTCAAAATGAAGATAGATAAATTGATAATTTAGAAGTAAAATCTTACTTAACGGACAAACGCTCAAAATTGTCCCCACCGGCAGAAAAAAATGGGTCTAGGAAACCATTACAAACCAAAGACATTAAACCAACATTACTCTGCAAGTTAAATCCGAAATGTACCTTGTTGCAGAAGCACAAAGCAACTAACTTAAGCACAAAACGGTCGTTGAGGCGGCAGCACAGTAATGAAAGTGCAAAAATAAAACTGTGACTACAAAACATTCACTCAGATGACCATGATGTAAATCTAAATCGTGGCAACATAATGAAACTCTTTAAATGCATACCAGCGCTACGAACAGTAATTTCTGAAGATATAAAGATTGTGGAATATGCAACTGAAAGAACTTCTGACCAAGTGCTGTTACACATTAACTCCCAAGCTGTCAGGAGAACGCTCCGTGATGCAAAAGATGATTTATTATTGAATGGATTCGACCTCTCTCTCGAATCACATAACGAGCCAGCAGTCGACAACACTTCCAAAGACACACCTGTATCATTGACACGAAACGAACAAAGAAGAGAAATGTTGAGGAAACAACTATTCGGGAAAAGACCACACAAATTCAATGTGTCATCCCAACAACAAGAAACAAGGTGGAGAGCTCCTAGCAAGACCCAAAACAATTCACACTAGCTATGGAAAGAACCACAAGACAAGCCCCGGAATTTGATCTCATGGAACACGAGGTTTTGTACATTTGTTGAATGAATTCCTGGTAAATTTAAAGGTCAATTGTGCCCTATGCTTACAAGAAACATGGCTTCAGGATTTACCTACAAGAGATGTCTATATGATCTTGCTAAATCCTGCCGGAAAAAATCAGAAAGGACGACCCTATTCTGGCCTTTTGATGTTGATAAAGCATTCACTAAATTGGACTGTGAAAGAACTACCCAATCCTAACCTATTTGTACAAGGGGCTTTAATTGAATACCTTAGAAAAATAAACATGGCAAATTCTTGGCTGCTGCTGATAAACACCTATTGGGACTCCGCCATGATTAGCGCCTCCAAATATGTCAAGTCTGTGACTTCAATGATAGACAAATATCTGACCTTTGGCCAAAACCTCCAAAATATCATATGTGGAGACCTAAATAACACATGGTTTGAGACGAACAAGCCTTCGAATAACCAAAGGCCTATAACGTTTGAAAATCTGACATCTGAAGCCAAATTTTGGCATTCTGCAATGCGTAGCCGGAACTGTGTCATGCTCAATGGGCACATTCAAGGTGATATTCCCTCAAATACAACTTGGAACCAAAAGCGGAACCAGAAAACGCTTGACTACATCTGGACGTCACATAATTTACTTGAAAAGATGACAAAGTTAAACGTCATAACATCTACCAATAGCGACCACTACCCGCTGAAACTGATATGGAGAGAGACAAGTCTGCAATCGACATTAAAACACCCCGCCGCCTTAAGTACAAATGCAAGCGGAAATTGTCCCTGCATAAGTGGGACTCAGATTGGTAACCTCACTGACATATTCAGTGCAACTAGAGCACAACAAGATATAAACTACGTCCCATTTCTAAACAAATTTATAGTGAAAACCAACGCGAAAGGAATTGTTGGCCATCAACACCAACACAAACTTAGCAGATTGCTAGTGACAAAAAAAATCTTTCTTGCAAGATATAAGAATGATTCGGAAATTGAATAGCATCATGCGTGAAGAACAATTACGACATCAACGCCAACGCTATAGAAACTGGGTCAAATCATTTGCCACTCCAAGAGATCAAGAACGTGCAGAATTAATATTAGAGTTGTTTCAAAAATATAACACACGAGAAATCTGGGCGATCCTGTACTCTGGCAATACGAAAAGTAACCAAACACTAAGTAATGAAGTAGCTCCCAACATTTGGGAAGCCTACTTCTTTAAACTATTCAACAACTTTGACAGTGATCAGGCCACAGATCACGAGGACTTGACCAAATCATGGAAAGTAGTGGAATCCTGTTCTGAAATTATAAAAGCAATTAATCAGTTAAAAAACTCAAGGGCAGCCGGTCCAGATAGCATCACTAATGTGATGCTTAAACAAGAGTCAGAAAGGTGGGCTCGGTTCATTGAGATTCTATTTAAATAAATAGCAAACAGACAAGAAATACCACAGCAGTGGTTTTTCCAATACATAAAAAGGGGTCGTGGGCTGATCCAGTAAACTATCACCCAATTGCCCTTTTAGGCACGATTGGTAAACTTTTCACCTCATTCCTACAAAAAAAATTATCGACATGGGCCTCACATGTTCGGATAGGTGATTGTCGACAAACAGGATTCACAAAAGGGGTAGGGGCCGAAGTCAACTTACTAGTACTAAACCTGTTAAAACTGGAGTCTTTAAAAGGAGGCAAAACCCTATTCCTGGCATTTGTGGACATGCGACAAGCATTCGACAAAATAAATCGAAATCTACTCTGGCAAAAACTAATAAGTGGCAATGTCCAACCAACATATTGAACCCTATAAGATCACTAGAAGGAACAACCATCTGAAATTAGGATGAACCACGACGGTGACCTGACAAACACAATACCCACTTCAAAAGGATCTGTTCAAGTTATTTATTTCCAATCTGCCGGCGGAACTGGAAGATGTTAGATGTTTCCCGCCGAAAGTAAATGGCCAACCAATAAACTTTATTATGTATGCCGACGACCTAGTATTGGCTGACCAAACACATATAGGTCTACAGCGGCTGATGACAAAGTGAAATATATATTTGATAAAGAACAAGCTCGAAATAAACACCACAAAGACCAAAATAATGCAGATGGGGCCTCTAAAAGGGCCAAAAAACATAAACTTCAAATGGCAGGTCGCAGGAGAAGTAATTGAAACAACGACCTCAATATGTTATCTTGGAGTTATCTTTAGTACATCAATCCGAGAATGGCCATGGTATCAAGATCTGAGAAGCAGAATGACATCATATGCATTACAAGGGCTGAAACTGCATAACGAATATGGAAAATTCTCATTCCAACCTATATTAGCATTTTACTCAAACAAAGTATTGCCAGCTATAACATTTGGGGCTGAATGTGCATGGAACCTCGATTTCAAATTCTGGGAAGCACTCGAAGGTATGTTCTTCCGTAAAGTCCTCAGACTGCCACGCTATGTTTCAATGACGACATTGCGCCATGAACTGGCGATCAACTGTTTATATAACACAACAGTCTGGAAAGCCTGTGTAACTTTACGCAAAATGAGAGAACAGCCTGGAGAGCCTGCATACAAAATATTTAAATCCTACTTGACTGGGAAAACATCAAATATGCTAAAGGACTGGGCCCATAAAATATATCAAATTGTGGTCACCGCCGACATAGATAAAGAGTCTCTTCAGAGGCATCCACAACTGGCTAAGAAACACCTCCAACAAGGGTGCTGGATCGCAAACCTTGAAAAAAGAGAGACACTATGAAGCGCAATTCCGCTTGGAAGCACAATGAATAGATTAAATGTACAACCAAAATATCTATTAAAATGCCCATCTCAACATTATCGAGATCAATTCTTGCGGTTGCGGCAAAATTCATTATGGAATAATGAGATGAGATGGCTAAGGAAGGAGTCTGAACTCAAAGACAACCTCTGCAGACATTGTAAAAAAGACACAAAATCGCTGCAACATTTGATCGTAAAATGTGAAGCAATTTCTAACCAAAGGACGTGTCACCTGGGATTTTCTTTCCCGCTAAATGGAAACACTGATGAATGGTGGACCCGTGTGATATCAGGACACAACACAAAAATAACTTGTGCAACCATTTACTTTTTGGAAGTAATCTTGAAAGAAACATAGAAAACTTGCCATTCAGGGCATAATAACTCATAAGGAAAAAAAATACGTAGATTTTAAAATGTTTAGATCGAGGAGATTCTTTGTTTTTTTTTCTCTTTAGGAACAAGTTATATGGATGTAAGATTGTGATAAAAGTTTGTATAAACTAAAGATTGCAATACAAGAAAAAAAAATTATTACCGTACTGAACAATGCATTGGATCCCCCCAACCTGGTGCTCATAAAAATATCTCTCGGAAGTGAAAAGCCCATTGCTTAGTGAATTGTGCCTTCTCTTCTCTGCTCTCATATTCCCAGCCTTTAGCGACCAGTTTCCCAACAAGTTTTAAATTATTCAGAACTACCAGACTTGCTGAAATATCCCATTGCTTCACAATGTATTTATTTTTGTTCTTCGGCAGCTTTTTGGATTCTTTTTTTAAAGTAAATAACTGGCCAGCCTAGTGCATTCTTGACTCTATGTTAATGTTCAAATTACTTTTTTCCTTTCTGCATTCCGCATCAAACCATGTTTAGCCAAAGATACTTGTTGATTTACCGCCACATTCGTAATGAGGCACTGACTCCTTAGTCCTTATTGTCTCTTATATTTGATATTGATATGATATATGATTTGATGAGTTATTTATAACGCGCCTGTACGCAAGCGTTTCTAGGCGTGAGAAGACAAGGTAGGGAGACATAAGGAGGATGAAAACAAACGATCTTACTAGACCTTGTGTCATTCAGATCGTGCAAGTGCATGGGGGAGGGGGAGAGGAGAAGAGCCAGGGGAAGGGCGAAAGGGAAGTGCAGTCAGGGCAGCAATTGCTCTGACTAAGTGCAGATGGGGGAGCAAGCTATGGAAAACGCAGAAAAATGGGGGGGGATGTGGAGTTACAGAGAAAGCCCCTAAATGCACAGAGGACCGCAGGCAGTGCAAATGCTTGCAGGTTGTGGAGGAAGCCTGGTGCCCGTTGAGTTCAGAGGGTAGCCAGGCAACCAGCTAGTGTGGCAGACAGGCGGTCATCAAGAGAGAAAGCAGAAGCAATAAGGAAATTCTTGAGCTGCTTCTGGAACCTGAGGTGGTCCTACTCGAGTTTGAAAAGGGCCGGGAGGCTATTCAAGTGGGAGACCCCTGCAGAGGAGAGAGATCGCCCTCCAGCTCTCTGCCTGTTTCAATGACGACATTGCGCCATGAACTGGCGATCAACTCTTTATATAACACAACAGAAGTGTCTGACTGTCACAGAGTTAGAGGTATCTGAGTGAAGGGCTCCAGAAGGAAGGTGTCTAGGAAGGGAGAGTTGGATGTAATGCTGGAAGACAGCGTTGTGGGCAATGCAGAGAGTCTTGAACTTGATCCATGCAGCCACCTTGAGCCAGTGCAGAGATTTCAGGGCTAGAGAGATATGATCCCTGGGCTTGAGGCCACGGACAAGTCTCACAGTCCTGTTCTGGATATTTGCAGAGGACGTGAGTGGAGGAAGGCAGGTTGAGATAGAGGCTGTTGCAGTAGTCCAGCCTGTAGAGAAACAGGGCTCTGGGGATGTTGATCTTCTGGGGGAAAGTGAGAAAGGGAAGAATATTTCTGAGGACGTGCAGCTGACAGTGGTACTTCTTCAAGATGTCTGTGATGTGAGGGGAGAAGGAGAGAGTCGAGTCCAAGATGAACCCAAGTTTTTTTGCCTCACAGGAAGGCACAGGCAAAGTGCCCAAGGAGGTCGGCCAAAGTGAAAGAGGGAAACCGTGGTCAGGGGTGCCAATGAGTAGGATCTCTGTCTTGCAGGCATTGAGGCAGAGATCGTTGCAGACACACCATTCCTGAGTTGCAGATAGACAGTCAGGAACAAGCAAGGGAGGAGAGGTGGAAGAGGGGAGTCTAAAGGAGAGCTGAGGGTCATCTACATAACAATGAAAGTTAGAGTAGGATGTAGAGATGAAGTGGGACAAAGAGGCCACATAGAGATTAAAACGCCAGGGAGAGATGTTGGAGCCCTGGGGGACACCACATGCGGAGAAAGAGGTGGTGGAGAGCAGGACCCCAGTTGGACCTGAGTGGGACGGTCCAGGAGGAAAGAAGTCAACCAGGCAAGGGCCTGATCCATGATGCTCAGGTTCTTACGGAGACGATTGATCAGGATGGCATGGTTGACAGTGTTGAAAGCAGAGGAAAGATCAAGGAGGATGAGGACAGAAGGAAGGCTAGAATCAAGATTAGTGAGCAGATCTACACAGGTGTTAAGAAGAGCAGTTTCTGTGCCTATGGCTGCTCTGAAGCCAGACTGATGGTCATGGAGCAGCCAACAGATTCAGTGTGGAGAGTGAGCTGGGAAATGGCCAGCTTTTCCAAGAGTTTACCCAAGAAAGGAATGATAGAGATTGGGTGATAGTTTGCCGGACAGGAAGGATTGGGGACGGTTTCTTCAGGAGGGGATGCACAAGGGAGTGCTTAAGGGGGAGGGTAAAGTTCCAGTGGCAAAAGAATGATTGTAGAAATCGGCCAAGGCTGGAGCAAGGGTGTCAATGTGGTCCTTAATCGTTCTGTAGGAGCAGGGGAGCACCTGCTCGGATGACACTTTCATAGATCGGACTTGTCTAGAGACATCATCAGGAGTGATCACAGAGAAAGAAGCGAAGGGAGGAGGAGGGGGAGAGGCAGCCAAACTAGCTAACTAAGTCTCCCAGTTCATTTTTAGCCTCAAAGAGAAACAAGGTCCTCCATATTATTTAATTGTCTTGTATACAGATTTCCATAGCATCTGTAATGTACTTAGGAGCATATTGAACCTTGATACCCTTATTCATAATATCTAGACCTGGACCAAGCCCATGAAAATAAAATGATAACTCTAAGAATGATTGTGCACTCTCCACTCGGTGCATAATATGTAAATCTACAATACTTGGATACAAAAAAATTATCTGCTACAACATAATCAATAATAGAAACATAATCACCCCTCCTGAATGTGATGCTCATTGGTATGTCCCCCGGAAATCTGTTATTAAGTTCTTTCATTATGCTGTCTAACAATCTTCTTCCTTGGTCGGGATTTGTAAATAGGATATGTCTTGCTGGTATATCGCATTGCTCTTCCAAACACCTTAACTTACTATCTGAGAGGCCTGGCATAACTAATTTAACATTTAAATATCTCACAACTATCAAATTATATCACCCCCCAGGAAGTAGCATCAAGGATAATTTTCTTCAAAATATTCACATTTTGGTACCTGCTGTAGGTGGGTTGTATATATTATCAACCAACAATTTTGAAACATTGGATACAGTTGAAAGGGACAGAATCACCATTGATTTACAATTGGGAACCAATATTTCTATATAGAAACCTGTTGACTCCCAAATGAAAGTGATGAGAGCCCCCCGTGATGCCCCACTGTACTTTGCTCAGCCTTTGCTGCAAATGTTTGATATCCACTCTGATGAAAATCCTCCCACATTCAAGTTTCCTGTAGACACACTATGTTAAAGGATCTTAAATAAACCAGTTACTCCCTATCATAGAGGGTATTTCTAATTCCCACCACATTCGAGGAAAGTCAATTCACAGGGATTACAGAAGTCTTTGGCTTTACCTCCTCCTGTACCTCCATTTCCTCCCATACTAGAGATCTGCATGTTTGTGCAATTGAATGCAGTCAGTTACTCTTTCTCAGCATGTTTTGAAAGAGAAATTTTAATGTGACCTTTATTTAGAGCAAAGGCCCACTCTAATTCTACTTTTGAATGGTCCATAATGGGTGAGGTTTGGTTTGTAAGTGTAATAACACCATCATCCTGCACAACACCAGGATTCCCTACAAAGAATGACATTTTAATGGAACAAAAAACAACGAAAAAATATTGAATAAAAAATTACATATATGTGGGGGTGCGGTAATGTGGTTAAATCAGGTGGGGCGGGGGTTTTAAACAAGGGAAAATGTGTGGCTTGAGGAGGCACAGGACCAAAAGAAGAAACTAAAAAAATTAACATCACATGTAACCGTATTCTTCATGTGGAGTGCATATGTACTTAATGTCTAGTGCATGCACCTACTATTTCTTTTGCCATATTCAGCTTAGATTATCTATATGTCTTGTTGCATCTGCCTGGCATAAGGGTGGTATGGTTGTCTTAGTGAGTAATGCTTCTCACCTGTGCGCAATTGGATCAGGGCGGGGCAGAATATATGGATGAGGTTTATATCTGCTTCCTGACATTCCCCCTTATTTATTGTCGAGTCCTCAACAACAATCTTTCTTCTTCTTTGCGCCAGATAGGATTCTTTGGGTACATCGGGAGGCAGATGCAGATGTCATCCATATTTTACTCACCCCCCTCAAGCCAATTCCGCTTCTCATGTTTTTGCTAAGGCTGTATGGCAGGTAGATATACACTGCAAAGACATTGCAATTATGGAGATCTGGAGGGTACTTGAACTTTGACCCTGGAGGGGCTAGACTGTTGTATACTGCTTATGTACAGAGGGAGTACTCAGTTTGAGTATATTTATGTATTCATTTATTTATGTATTTAAGCATTTATATAAGGGCACCAAGCCCGTGGGCATCTAGGTGATGGTTACAACCAAAAACAGGCGAAGGAACATATATTGTATGCAGAAGTGGAAGTGGACAAATGTCAGTTACATAGTTGGGTTTTGAGCTGTACTGAACCTGTTGTAGGTTGGTTCACCTTGAAGGTGGGGGGCGGGGGTTGTCCCACAGTATAGAGACACGGACCGGGAAGCTGGCCTCCCGTATCTTTTGAGGTTGAATCTTGGGGTGATGAGGTGATATTTGTAGTGAGTTCTGAACAGTCTTGCAGGGGTATTTTTTTGAGTTTTTGTACAAGGTAAGGTGTGGTGTCGAAAGTCAGACAGCGATGAGTAATGTAGAGGATCTTGACGTTGATTCTGTCCTTGACCAGCTTTTCTGGCCTCAGTGGTCTGGTCATGCTCGCCGATTTCTAGAGCTGCATGCAGTACATTGTTCTGTATTGTTTGAAGTTTGCTCAGGTGTTTGGCAGAGGTGTCACAGAGCAGTGAGTTGTAATAGTCAGGTTTTGAACAGATAAGAGCATGTGCAACTTTGAGCCGATTCTGAGCGGAAAGGAAGGGTTTGCTTCTAATGATAAGCTCAGTGGAGTATACAGATGTGGAGGCAATATGGTTAACCTATCGAGTCATATTTAGTGAGATATCAAGGTAAATGCCTAGAGTTTTCACTGAAGTGCAACTGGAATAGTGTGGCCGTTGAGGGTGAAGGCATTGTATGATTGGTTTAATATAGCTAGCCGAATCAGGGAGGCGATGAGGAGAAGCTCTTTCTTTTCATTCTTGATGCAGAGGCTGTGTGTAGCCATTCATAATTGTATGGTCTTGTATATTGTATTTACTCTACGGACATCCTGTGTGTGGTTGCCAGTGAGGAGGACAAGGTTTTGCACATCGTTGGCATAGTTGGTGTATGAGATGCCCAACAAATCGAGGTGATCAAATAGTGGCCTAGTATAGATATTGTACAGTGTGGGAGAATCACAGGAGCCTTGTGGCACTCTGCAGGCAGTTGGTGTGGGGCATGCAGAGGCTTTGCCAGCAAAGATATAATAGGTTCTGTGAGCTAGGAATGAGGCGATCCAGTTGGCAGCATCTGGAGAGAAGGGAGCTACTCATGCACGTGACTATACAGGTTTATCTCTATTTTCATCTCAACTGCCTATTTGGCAGTCTTCTTGCATTGGCTTATTGCTATTCTTCCAACGCAGAAACTTAGTAGTACTAGTACCAATATGGCCACTAGAATTTTGAATATGTTAGCCTATCAGGTGGGTATCTATGAGAACAGGTTGTTAAACCAGACATGATCCGCAATGTCTTCCACTTCTTCCACCATTTTTGTGTGAAATTCAGTCAATGTGACTATAGCCTCCATGAGGGTCCTATTTTCCTCACTGTTAGCGGTTATGTACATGCAGAAAGATGACCCAATTTTTGCACACACACCACCCTCAATAGCGGTGATCAAATCAAGGACATACCTGTTTTGACGGGTCATGAGCCTTATTGGTCCCAGCACCTCCCTTATGGAATTGAAGTCTTTTAGAGTTGTATGTATTGTCTGCAACAGTTCCCAGTGGGTTATTTGCAGCCATTTGGCATTTGTATTAGCCTGAAACCCAGGAGTAAAGAAGGATGTAAAGAACATTTCTGCTATGTCATAATAAGCCTTTGCCATTTTTGCAGAGTTATAGTTACCCCTTTGGTGTGTTTAAGGGATAGGGAACTCTTATTCCTTAGGTGTTCACTCATTCGGGGAAAATCACCAATCTGCACCTCACTCTGGGTCACTACTAAAGCTGTTGAGCTTATCACCACCAGGGAGAAAAAGCCTCCCCAATTTGGAGAAGCTGCATGTAGACTTTTGAACCAGAGGCCCAATAATGGTCCATTACTACTGATGTGCCTGCTTTGATGTCAGGTATATCAAAAATGCATCCATATCCTTTACTCATTACAGCCATTTGGCATTCGTATTAGCCTGAAACCTTGAATAATGAAAAATGTAAAGAAAATGTCTGCTATGTAATCATAAGCCTTTGCCAATTTTGATGAGTCATAGTTCTCTCTTTTTTTTGTTGAGGGATAAGGATCTCTTATTTATGAAAATCACCAATCTGCACCTCACTCTGGGTCACTACTAAAGCTGTTGAGTTATCACCACCAAGGAGCATAGGCCTTCCCAATGTGGGGGAAGATACATGTAGGCTTTTAAACCACAGGCCCAATAGGGGTCCATTACTACTGCTGTGCCTGCTTTGAAGTCAGGTACATCAGAAATGCATTCACATCTCTTATTCATTCCCACCTTTACTGCCCCTTCATACCGTAAAGTAAGGTTAGCATTTTTCACTTGTCGTATTGGCACTGATCCCCTCTCATCTTCCATGCAAGAGAGCCATTTTGTATAGACAGGCCATTGTTTGAAGTACTGGCTATTTGCATTCTGCACCACCTATTTATCCTGTCCTAGAAGTACCAAGGCGTTGTTCCCTATCAATCCTTCCATCCATCAGCAGTATGAACATTTCCTTTAATTTGTAACTGGTCTTTGCTCCAGCATTCAGGTATTTATTTTCCTTGGGCATTGTTAAATTGCAACATGTTATGATCTTCTATTTTCACTCCCCCCCCACCTGTCTCTAGTGGTGTATAGTTCATCACCTTGTGCTGCATTTTTGAGGTTATCATCATAGTCTTTGTTTTTATAAAATCATCCACCATGAGGTTTCTGACCCTGGAATTGTCCCTGGGTCACATATAGTGCAGTGTGTGCTAGGCAATGTGCAGTGTGTGCAGATATTTCTGCTGCTATGAACATTCTGGATGCACACGTGGCATAGGGGAGGAGGGAACACACACAACAGCTCTTAGCAGACATCTCTCTCCCTACTTTGCTCTACAGGTAAAACACATTGATTCAATCACAATAGCTAGTGAGTCTACCTTCTGCAAACAGCTAGGGGCCTAATCCCCCCTATGTGGTAAGAGTGAAAATCTAATTGTTTTTAATACATGCATGCTTCTACCAAAGGAAACATTTCTGCTTTTTTTTCAGGAAAATAATCGTTTACGAGGGGACTTCAGTTTGCTTACGAGGGGAAAATAATTGCTTACAAGGGGGACTTTGGTTAAACGTGCAATGGATATGTCTACAAGAGTGAAACATGCTTCTCAATTTCAATCTATATATAAGCTTGTTTATTGTTCCAAGTTCCTAAAATAGAATAAAGCTTTCAATCGGAATGAGAAAATTGGAAAAATGAAAGTTCAAGTTACTCTTGACGAGACTGTTAAATTAATAAGGTTCTTGCCCTGGAAAGTTGAATTCAGTTCCTTTAACTCTTGCTGTTGCTCTTGTTGCAGATTGGTTCTCGTCATGGCTAGCATTTGAGATCACCAAACTTCTTCTTCACCCCCGGCTCAGTATCTGTGGACAGGGGGTCTCACATCTGTAAACCTTGACGTCTTAGAGGTGGATATAGGCTTTCATTCCCTCATTTTTGATTGCTGATGAGGTGACAGCTTCCACAACAAAATGCCCTATGAATCATGGCTTGTGCCACTTTGTAACATAGTTCTCACACAATACCCTGTCACCAGGGTATAGCTGGAGGGGTCTTAGTAAAATGTCTGGATTTGTTTGTTCCTTCTATTCATCTGTGTTCCAATAGACCCTGCCACGTCTGCACCTGTTGAGACACAAGTTTAAGAGATTTTGTCATTGCCGTTAAATAATTGTGCATCTCATTCCCTAACACAATAGCAGCACTTTCTGAGTCAGAATGAGCCTGTGTGGAAGGAGCAATGAACGTGAATACTCTGCGTCCCATCACCAGCTCATGTGGCGCAGGTGATGGTCAGAGCCTTGCTGATTACGCAAGGCAAATAATGCCACAGGAAGGCAATGCAACCAACTCTTCTTCAAGGTCATTTTTAGTTTGGCAATTCATTATTTTAAGAGGCTGCTGAGATGCTCACAAATGACAATCGCTTGTGGGCGATAGGTGGAGGAGAATGTGTGCCATATCCCCAAGAGAATAGTGACAAGCTCGAAAATCTCATTTACAAATTGTGGTTCGTTGCCGGAACGCAACACATCGCACACTGCCCATCTGGGAAATACCTCTTGTATGAGAAACTTTGCTGAACTTGTGGCATCAGGATGTGTACATGGACCAGCTTCGATCCATCGGGAAAAGGGACATTTGACCACTAAAATGTACCTGTAGTCGTTACAAAGTTGGGTCATGTCTACATAGTCAATATGTAGATGCTGACATGGTACTGTGGCATGTGGAATTGCTCCTCTCACACTCTTCAAGATATTCCCTGCAGTGAATCTCTGACAAATGAAACAATGTATGACAAAATTAGTGATGTGCTCTGTGAAGTTAGGGATGAACCAATCCTTTGAAATCAGTACTGCAATACATTCTCTGGATGTGAGCACTGGGTAGTACAGCTGTTCTAATGCTACTTTAAGCAGTCACCGGGGCATAACAGTTTTCTCGGCGCTATCCTACTGCCACATTGTATCTGTGTAGGACAATGAGCATCCCCTCCATTTCCGTAACTCCTGCTCTTCTGCAACTCAACAATTTGTGCTATGGGCAAGTTATTGAAGTCCTCTTTTATCACCATATTGCATGGTCGGTGCAGTTGCAATGTCTGTTGCTTCTGAGAAATATGCTGCTCTTTATGCTTCCAAGTGAGCGGGCCTCGTTACCACGAGAAACCACATCCACACCTCAGGTGCATGCTTCGCACTTCACCACGGAGATGGCCGATGAGAGTTGAAGTGCGTCTCTGACTCTGTCTAGTAATGACGCATGTTATACTGGCGTGTTGTCTGCGCACAGGCAGCCCCTCCTTTTCCAATGCGACAGTCCTGCGTCAACAATACCAACTCTCCTGCTTGTGCTGAGAAATGCGCTAGCAATCTTGCGCTGGTCACTACCTCGAAGCTGTGATTCAATTTGGCTTTCATCACTACTGTTTTACTATGCCTCTCGCCAGTGCTCTGGTCATTCAACGAGGACCCATGAATGAAAAGAATTGTCCCCCCCTCTTAGTGCATTTTCTTTAACATGGGGTATTTCATCATAATATTCAGTTTATTTAGTGCAATCATGCACCTCATTTTCCTCCTCCACTGGCTCTGCTTTTAATCTGTCTGGGTTTACCACCCTGCACTTAACAATTTTTATTGAGTGATTTGCGATAATCACCTTGTAACCAGATACTCTCAATGTGATTTTTGATTTTTTCAAGGATGGCGAATAGAGCATGTTCAAAGCATAATGTGATTGGACAGACCATTGTTATACTGGTTGATTTCTCGATTGAAAAATGCTGCTGCAGCTAATGCTTGCTCACATTGGTAATGGCCTCTCATTACTGAATCTAAGATTCCACTGTAAACTTCTAATGGTTTGTGTCCAATGGTGGTTTTCTGTCCGTGGACAGGCGTCATCACTACCCCCATTTGAATGGGAAAACAGAAAAAAGCCTTCATTATAATTGGGGATCCATAACACTGGAGCTGTGACAATTTCTTTCAACTCATCAAAGACTATCATCTCTCCTGTCCAGGCTATGTTACCTTTGTCTTTCTGTACTTCTTTCAGTCATTTTAAAAGGGGTCTAACATATGCCCTGTAGTCAAAGACTCATGCTCTACAGTAGTTCCAGGGGCCTAGGAATTGCTGTGTTTATTTAACTGTCTCGGGCCTGCTTGTCTTCTTTATTGCTTCTGCTCTTTCATGTGTCACCTTCCTTCCTTCTTTTGATATCAGCTGGCCTATGTATAGGACCTCTTCCTGTTAGTATTGCATTTCCTCTTTGTCCACTTTGTACCCTTTATCTGCTAATGTTGTCATCGGTTTCAGTGAGTCTCTTCTGCACTCTTCCTCCGTGGTGCTGTGCAGCAATATGTCATCCACGTACTGGATGACCGCAATGTCAAGTTGTATGTTTCCTAAATCCTTCTGTAACACTCAGTTGAAGATCAAGGGGGATTCACAGTACCCATGGGGCAAATCGGTGTGTTGCAGGTGAATCCCACATTAAGTAAATGCAGTCAGGTATTATGACTCAGGATGTAAGGGAATTGAAAAGAAGACATTCTGGGGGGCGCTGTTGCGCACTGTAAAGATGGCTGCCTAATCTGAGAGCTCCCGCACCATCTCAAAATCCTGTATTTATTTGTCCTTTTTGGAGCCGCTGCAAGACGAAGAATCGGGGAGCAGATACATGAAAGTCCCGTCCCTGGTTCCTGAAAATCCTGTAGTCCTGTGGTGTGAGACGCCGGAGTTCGGGGGACTTGGTGCTTCACCGGCCCCTGACACAGGCGCGATTTGCCTAAGAGCTCTGGGTGGAAACAACTAGAGGCCGCGGTCGCGGTCCAATGCCAGGCCGGAAGAAGGCGTGGCCTGTGGATGCGATCCGCGCCCTGTGGCTGTGTACGGAGCCCAGTGAGGTGCCCAGGCCGCAGGAAAGATACAGCGTTTACACCATAGTGGCGCTGCTGGGTCAGAGCCTCAGAGACCCTATACGCCCTTCGACACTCTGCTTGGAAGAAACGGAGCAACGATCCTGCTGCAGGCACCGAGACCGGGCGGTTCAGGAACGCGGCCCGCCGCTCGCCGAAGGAAGGAGAACTGCGAGGGCAGCCGCAAGTAAGGAGACCCGGCTGTTCCCAGCCCGTTACTGCGGAATCGCCCGAGCTGCTGCGGGTTAACACCGCAGTGATCCTGGAGGTGGGTGCGGCCCTCGCCCGCCCCATGACACCAGAGCTTCGGTCCTGCCGACGACCTTTGATTTCCCGGGCCGTTAAGGAGGCAATACATGCTGGGACAGACATCCGTAGCCACACAAGATACTGCTACCATTCCTGTGGCCCGGAACTTCAAACACATTTGTGTGCCTCGGCGGAGACTGTGTTGGTGCTGTGCCAGCGTATAAAACTTGGCCTTTGACCTGCACCCGGCCTCGCACGACAGGAGAAAGAGGTACGTGTTCTGGATGGTGGGAAGGAAAGGGGTTGATGCCCCCACTAAATCAGGTCGCTGCCCACTGATCCGGGCCGCGGTTGATGTGCTGGATGTACCAATCTGCCCCGAGGTACACACCCGACGTTGATCCTCTATTGACTTATCAAGAGGTGCTCACTGTTTAGGACACAGAATTAAAGACAGCGGCAAGGCAGACTGCAACAACCCCTGCCTGGCGGTTTGGCTACCCTGAAGCTAGAAATCCTGAGACGCTCCCCAGAGCCATACTGCTGATCATTTACGTAGTAATACGTGGGAGGACACAGTCCAACAGAGTTGCTACACCAAGGGTCAGTGGACACGGTGGATCGTTGTAATAAACCCAGGAGAGGCACACAGGGGCTACAATCAGGGAGAGGATATTACAGTCAACACGAAGCTGGATGACATAGTCTCCACCACTGGCTCCATAAGGGTCAGGGTTGACAAGGAGAGTGCATGTGTAACTGAACCAGAAAAGAGAATAAGCACCAACGAAGATGCGATTGCACACCATAGTCATGACATTGCCCAACTCAAGGAGGTGATGTCGAAAATGCAAAATAAATGTGAAGACCTCGAATCAAGATCGAGACGCAACAACATCTGAGTGGTTGGCGTTGCGGAAACATTCGGGAAGAGCCAAATGGAAAAACAACTTGAACTGCTCCTTAAAACAATTTTCGGCCGGGAGGCCTTTTCTGAACATTTCTTGATTGAGAGGGTGCATCGCGCTTGCCCCAGTTCCCAAACCAGGGGCACCGCCACGTACAATAATTGCAAGGCTCCTTAATTATAGAGACAAAGACTTAATTCTGCGTTTGGCTAGAGAGGCTGGAACACTACTCCATGAAGGAAACCGGATACCTTTATACCCAGACTTTTCGGCCGGGGTTCAAGCAAGTAGAAGATCCTATGAACCGGTTAAAAGACTCCTCAGGGAACGACAAATACAATACGCTCTAATGTTTCCCGCCAGGCTGAGGATTCAGCAGGCGGGCAGGGTGCACTTTTTTCGAGTCCCCAGCTGAGGCCACGCAATATATTGAAGCTTCTATACCCCTCCCACCCAGGGGAGGTAGACCGGCTCAAAAGAACAGACCCAGACCAGAGGATTAAGGTACATTATTTTAGTCAAAACACTGTTTACACTGCTACACCTTCGTGGCCATAGCCCTAGCTGTTCCTCGATCATGGCGGCCTAACTCCATATGGTTGACGGTGTTGTGGAATCGATTGGGCGGTCATATGACGCAACAAGGCTACCCCTGGAATGATCCAAGAGTTTGTTTGGGTACATCATCGAGTTGGGGTTGATGATGAGGGTGGGTGGGCAAGGGGTGGTATGGGGAGTTGGTTGATCTTTGGTGGAAGAGATTTCGCCAATGGAAGAGGTTCTGGTCACCTGGAGAAGAGTGATCCTGGGTACAGTTTTTCCATGGTTGACAGTTTGTTTTGTGTTCAAAAAGTGGCTGCACTGGGAATGGCGCTGGCCGACTGGCACATACGGCGCAACTCCTATGGTCATGGATTCGGAAAAGATTGTTATTTCATAATACTGGTGATGGGATGAGAATAAAACTGCTTACTTGGAAAGTAAGAGGGCTGAATAACCAGGTGAAAGTTAAGAAAATCTCTAATTATGTTTCTAGACATGGCCCATTGATACTAATGCTGCAAGAGACACACACAATGGGTAGCAGCAACTTGAACATAATGCCCAAATGGGGTTCCCAACATTTCTACACAGACTACTCTATGCAGGCCAGAGGAGTAATTAATCTTCTCCATCCAAGCTTGGGGTTCGGATTGGAGGGACATAAGGCTGACCAACAGGGAAGATATGTGGTTGTATGGGGCAGACTCACTGGACAACAAATGCTTCTGGTTAATACTTATGGGCCCAATATAGACGACCCTTCGTTCTATATGAATATTTATCAGTTGATCACTGCCTATGGTTTCTCTAATGTGATACGGGGCGGGGACTTCAACGTGGCGCTTGACCCTGTGTTGGACAGGTCCTCCAAGGTTGCCAGAGCCCCTAGTAAAACTGCCTCCACCCTGGGTAACATTCTTACACAGTTGTCAATGGTAGATGCGTGGCGAGTTATGCACCCAGGAGCCAAGAGATACACTTATTATTCCTCGGTCCATGACTCTGAGTCCCGGATCGATTACTAGTTTGTTGCAACAGCCATGTCCTCTGCGCTACAGAATTGTGAAATCTTGCCCCGTACGTTCTCTGACCATTCCCCAGTGATGATGGAGTTGAGGATCCAGGACACCCCTTGCCCCGCTAGAAGATGGAGAATGCCGGGTGGAATGTTGGGTGACCCTGGGGTGGTGGAAACACTACATGTCGAGATAGCAGAATTCTTCACTAACAATTTGGGAACGGTACATAAATACTCCACTGTGTGGGAATCATTTAAGGTTTGGGTCAGGTTATGCTGCTGTCCAAGTCGGTTGGCATGTTGAAGAGCGTTCGCGCTGAATTGACGGACATTGAGAGATATACTCGAACACGAGATAGGGAACTACTAGCGGATATATATACACATTTACAAGACTTCGATAAACTGACCGCTAGAGAAGTTCAATACAAGGCAGCCCCCATTCGAGCACGTAGGTATGGAGAAGGAAACAAAGCCGGTCGGACACTCTCTAATCTTCTGAAATATGATAAAAAAACACACCATATAACTAGTATACAAACAACACAGGAGGAGCTACTACTGAGGGAGGAGGAGATAAACAAGGAATTTGTAAACTTTTATACTAAGCTGTACTCGCACCAAGATAAAAAATCGCCTGCAGACATTAAAAATTATCTTGCAGCCCTCAACCTTCCCCAACTTCCAGAGGCTGATCGATTAGCACTGGGATCAGCCGATATCGGCAGAAGAGGTCACAGAAGCTATTAAAGCATTATCTTCGGGTAAGGCACCAGGATCTATAAAGAGTTTTGTGAACAACTTGTCCCAATACTCCTCAAGGTGTGGGAGGAATCCCTTGAATACAATATACTACCCCCAACTATGAGAGAGGCGGTGATCACAGTGCTTCCCAAGCCGAGACGACCACCACAATATGTGTCTTCCTACAGGCCCCTATCACTCATAAACACGGATGCTAAAATATTCGCAAAAGTGATGGCCAATAGACTCTTACCGGCGGTCCCCGGGCAGGTCCACCCTGATCAAAATGGATTTATTCCCGCCAGGTCCACAGCCCTGAATCTCTGCAGGCTTTTCGGGCTGATGGCGCAGATTGACCCCAAGAGAAGCGCAGCAGCTATATCTTTAGATGCTGAGAAAGCGTTTGATTCGGTTTCCTGGATCTATCTCCTTAAGGTGCTAGAGGCATTTGGGATGGACCCGGGCTTTATTAGATATGTTAAGCTACTATACACTGAACTGGGGGCACGAGTTCTGACCAATGGGTCCATTTCTGAACTTTTCTTACTGGGCAGAGGCACCAGGCAGGGCTCTCCGTTCTCACCCCTATTGTTCGCATTAACTATAGAGCCTATGGCAGCTGCGGTGAGACTGAGGCATGCTGATAAAGGCATGAACATAAAGGGGTCCGTCCAATTGATTTCGCTATATGCCGATGACACCTTGCTATATATTCGGGAGACTAAGATAATTATAGCACCCATCATGGCGGAAATACAAGATTTTGCTGCCTACTCTGGGTACACAGTCAACAGAGCCAAGTCTGAAATATTTCCACTCACACCATCTACTGAGTGCCCCGAAGCGCTACACGGCCTTAAATGGTCGGATCAACATATCAGGTATCTGGGGATCCTGGTGTCTAGGGATAGGAATACACTGTACCTTAATAATCTTGAGGCCACGCTGCAGACCATCACCACGAAGCTTCAGTTATGGGGGCGTTTGCCGATATCTATACACGGCAGAGTAGCGGTCCTCAAAATGATAATCCTGTCCAAACTGCTCTATCTGTTTGTCAATATTCCCATATGGCCGGGTAGAACCTTCTTCGCCAAGCTCCGTTCCATGGTAGTGATGTTCCTTTGGAATGGGAAAACTGCTAGGATCAGTCGGAAAAGATGACTGAGGCATACTCCATGGGCGGTATAGCGGCTCCTGACTTTGAGCTATATTACCATGTGGCTCAAGCACAATTTGCAAAGCATTGGTATGATACCACGCATGAGACACCCCATGCAATAATAGAGGGATACACCACACACCACACGAATATTCACTCAGTCATATTTGATACACAATACAAGGACATGTGCGAATATAACCCAGTTAGCTGTACGGTTAAAGCATGGGAAGCCATATATAGAAGATTGTAGATAGACACACCTTATAATCCAGAGGTACCTCTTTGGAACTACCCAGGTATACCCCCCACGCATGATAGCGCAATACAAGAATCCTGGGACCCCAATATGGAAATGAAGATTGGAGATATGTTCATAAACGGCAAATTTGCGACCTTGGGGGAGATATTAAGAGCGTTTGGAGGTGGGCCACTCAGGACACTTCAATATTACTGCATGCGTTCAGCATTTTAAAAAAAATGGCCGCTATTTCCGGACGTACCCCAGCCACACCCATGTGTACAGATGGTGACCACTGCTGGCGGCCTGAGAATATCTAGACTTTATGCGGAGGTACAAGCCCACACCCCCACCGTAAACCAGGTGAAAGAGAAATGGGAAAGGGACTTGCGAATACCCATTGAGGACAAGCAATGGCATAGATACTGTTAATTGACTAAGAAAGTCTCCCTAAATGCTGGCCTGCGGTTAATCCAATTCAAGATACTGAACAGGCTACACTACACCCCTATTAAAATAGGGAAATTTACTCCCAGTGTGTCGGATGCATACCCCAAATGCAATATGCCACAGGCAAGAGACTTTCATATGTACTGGGAGTGTCGGGTGGTTCTGAACTTTTGGGAGAATGTTGCTGAAATGCTTGAAGAAATCACTCTGATCCCCCCAGACCTGAAGCCCCAAAAATATTTATTTGGGGACATAGGCAAATGCTCCAAGAAAATTAGACGATTGTTCAATGTTGCATGTGCAATTGCTAACAAATCTATCCTACTGAGGTGGAAAAGTGCGAGCCCACCCGATATGAACCAATTTCTTCAAGAAATGACGTATGTGAACGAATCTGAATATGTAACGTCCCGAGCTACAGCCTGAAGACCTAAAGATATATGGGGCCCTTTCAGAACATATTTATGTAACCAGACCTCAGATGGTGACGAATCTGTATAATTCTAAGTAAATGTCATAACCATGGTGCCTATAACCTGTTTTTGAAATGAATGGTGCAGGAGGTGGAGTGATATGTATCCCTATGTTGCCACTAATAAAAAGAGTTTGAAAAAAAAAAAAAGAAAAGAAGACATTCTTTAAATCACTGTAAAATTTTTAGCCGTGGACAGGATATTACATAATAGTGTGTCTGGATTTGGCACTAGTGGGAATTCAACAATATTGTTTAGGGCTGAAGATCCTCTATGAATCCCTCAAGACCCTCCTATCGCTTTTTAATTGGGTACACCAGAATGTTGCATGTGGATTCTGAAGGCACTAATAGCCCCTGTCGCATTAAGGCGGCAATGGTTTCATATATACCCCTGTCTGCTTCCTTTGACATGGGATGCTGTCATACTCTTGGTAAATTAGCCCTTCTCTTCAGTTTAATTTTTACTGCCCCTAATTCTTTTAATAGCCCAAAATCATATGGATGCTGGTCCACAGTGATATTGGAACAAATGCTAAACCTCCTTGCAGAAAGGGTGGTACCTTCTTTACCAGTGACATTATCTGAGAAATGTCTATGTTCTCAATTTGTAGCTGATATGTGAGACAAATGCTGAACATCACGTTGTCATCTGAGTACTTGTCTTTAAATAATTATTTGTCTGTCACATCAGTCGGTCTATGTGCCTCATCAGGCACAGTTACTTTATACCTTTTTATTAGGGGTTCTCTCGGCTCATAATAAATAAGTTACCAGTAGTAATACAAAAAGGAGTGCACACCAGGCAAGAAGTAACACTGTTTATTACAGCTGGGCAAGCACAAATTAAACAGTATAGTGGAACAGAACTGGTTGATGAGAGCTGACAAAATGGCACGCAGCGGACTACACTTTTATAGTGCTAATACAATGAGCATGGAGTTAGAAACAGTTGCACTTCAAACTTCCCATCTTCGCAGTTCTCACAGAGCTGACTGGCCAGACTACGTCATACCCCTAAAGCTAGACATAGATTAGTAAAGCAAGTTTGGAGCAAACAGACCTACCCCCTTGCAGCTCATCTCCTCCACCACATTGCTTCCTGCTCCTACCGCAAACATTTTGCAATTAATAATAACATCATTGTGCTGACCTCTGCATCTTTATTAACCTGCCATTGGTCAGCACCAGAAAGGAAGGAACATGAGACACCCTGAACTAGTGGGAAGGGAGACATTCACATGGTACCTGCAAGATAGTAACCTTTGCAAACACTGGGACACAAAATGTACTGTCTCATTGTCTCTTCTTGGTGTACTCCACCATTCCAGATCCTCATTCCCATACCCACTGGCCAAGGGGCCATTTGAAACTGTCCTTGTACCATGCAGTTGCCCATCTGTGTCAGGTCAATTTTCCCAGCTCCCACAAGCATTCGTGGGGCTGACTCCCCGGCCTTCATTACATCACCTGGCGCTAATCCCAGCCATTGCAGTCTGCTGGAGACAACCAGCCTGAATTCGGCTTCCCTCCTCCCTCAGCAAAGCCACACGGATCATGTGTTCAACATGGGCCTGCAAGTTGTAACCCACCTGCGGTGCCCACATGAAGAGCGTTTACCTGTGGTTTCACCTTTCTCACATTTGTGCCGCAGGTCCCCTTGTATCCATGTTGTATCCATGTTGTGTTATATGCAGAGTGTCCCTCCTCCCTTGTTCCATTCTGTGCCTGGTTGTTGGGCTGGCTACAGCAACCCGAGGCCCTTGTTTGCCCTCAAAGAGGTGTCCCACCCCCCTCCCCATTTTTCCCACAATTGGTAGGTGCGCCCACCTGTCTGGCGCTGAATCCGCACCTTCATTACACCCTCATCATCAGTTCTGTGCAAAATCATATTATCCCTCGTCTGTAAAGGATATTTCATATTTAATTTACTCATCAAGTCTATCCCCAATACGTCTATTCGTGTCTGGGGGAATATAACAATGGTCTAGCCAAGTTGTTTTCTCCCACAGTTATGGGTAAGCTGTTTGTAAAAGGAAACTTTGTCATTGCCCAATATAATCCTTGTGCGTCCATGGATACACCTGACATTGGGAACTTTCCCTCTCTGACACAAGACTGTGCAGCTACCATATATTCTAGGAAGCAACATTTCTTGTCGTCTATGGTCACCCCAACCCATGGTTCCTCTTGCAGGTTTGGTGCAACTGATAGGATGGAACACATCAAGTCTGTCTGTTGGCTGTCCTTTTGTGAATACATATTCAGTCCTGCCCGGTTAATGGATTCCCTCCCACTACTTTCACACCCCGCCCTCTGATTCTCTGTGTTGGTGCCTGTGGTAATATGTTTGTGGCCCATGGTGTCACCGCGTTCTGCTCTATTGGTGCCAGCGACTGCATTGGAGCTTGTTGTGGCTACATTGGTGCTTGCTGTGTCTGCATTGATGCTTGCTGTGTCTGGTGTGACATTGCCTGTTGCATATTTCTTGTATTTTGATACATGTGATATTGGGCATAAAATGTTGGTGGTTCTGCACTGTAAGGTGGAGGGTATGCTCGCCCTCCTCTTGTGCTGACTGGTTGCTAAATTCTGATGCATCCGTCAACTACTCCTGCATACGTGTGAAATGTGCCCCACTTTCCCGCATGTCCAGCACCATTGTTGTGGTGATCCTGTAAATCGAGGGTACCCCTCATTAAACCTGCCATTAAACCCCCCCCAAATTGCTGAGCTTGGAATCCACACCCTCTGCCTCTGGGTGCAAACCATTGTCCCCGGGAGTAATAGTTATACTCCCCCCACCCCTGCCTGCAGAGTTTCAATTTGGGCCACGCCGTACCTGCTGTACCTCCTGCACAGCATTATTTTCTCCTGTGTTTATCAACATAGCCCCCTCTATTGTCAAGTTTGACAATTTCCTTTACACCAATTTTGCTTCGTCTTTCTATTCTCAACTTGATTTCTGTCCTTTTCTTGATTCAACCCACAATTATGAAAAATATTCAATTGTTTCTCGGGCCATGGTTTTGCCTTTATTTCCACCATTTTCTTGAATTGCTGCTGCACTTCTTCAGGGAGTCCCTGACTCAGAATGTAGTAGAATATGGTGATAGTCTTGTCCCATGGCTCCCTAGCCTACATTACTCTTGAATGTCCTGTGTGTATGCAGTGGGGTCTTCCTCTGGGCCATTTTCCATGTCATGACTGACCCGATGTCTGATGTGTCTGGATATTGGTTTCTCTGTGCCCTCCAAACTGCTACTCTGCAATTATTAAACTGTGCCCTGTTGAGTTATATGTTTTGGATGAACACTCCAGGATACTCTGCCCGCTTCCAAATGTCTTCTGATTGCTCGCCGAATATAGCAGCAAACAAACACATTTTTGTCACCTACTGTAGCGTCATCCCTGCTGTGATTCTTTCTAAATCATAGAACTACTTTCCTGCCCCCGCAATGAGTGATGGTCATTTATTACTCAAGTTATTTTTATCTGTCTAGGGTCAAGGTATATATTGTGCTGTTGGATATATTTACCAGCCCAGCAGAATCCCCTACCTCACCAAACTACATCCCAGCAGTCACCAGCAGAATGGCTGTGCTGGCTCTGTTGAGCACTATCGCCTTGCAATAAAACCGCGCTTTGCAGTCTCCAAAATGATGGCTGCGCCGTCTTACCAGCCACACATGGGGCAAGATGAAACACAGAACACCCCGAGAATTGCTGTCAGCATTTCTTCAATTGCACCAAAGAAAAGAATGCAAAGGCAGCACTGCTATGCTGCCAGCTCAAAACCTTTTCACTGAGAAAGAAAATATTCTGATTTTAAAATGACTGTGCCCTAATGCTCTTTTTCATCTGTTCAACAGTACACAGTTCTGATTCAGTGAGACCCAGCTAGGTCCCTCCATATTTAGGTTGTGCTACAGCAAAAAGGGGGCAGTTCTCAATGACTGACAGGCTGTGTCAGGTAAGATCTGTGAAATAACAAAGGACTTCACTTCAATCTGTACGCAACAAAATGACACAGATAAACCCTTCATAAGAAGCTTTCTCTCTCTTTACTCATGTCAGTTTCATTGGACCCTTGCTTTGAACAGATTCCTGTGTAGTAGAAATTGACTATGGCCATGGAAATGATCAGAATAACCAGGTAAAACCGAATTTGAAAGTGAAAGCAAAGGAAAAATGAACCATGTGTAAATTGGTGCTTTTTACAAACAAGAAAAGATCTGTTTAAAAGTGAAATGTCCTTACATAGAAATGTGATGGGGGTTTGTGCTCAAACATATATAGAATGTTTAATGCCAACAGTCTTGCTTTCTGGTTCAGGAAAGAAAAAAATAAACAAATAAATAAACTTACTGTGAAACCAGCAGGACAGGTTTTTAGGCCCTGGCTTCAAAGGAATGACTACAGGATCTACCTTCCCCCAAGAGTACCAGCATCTGGGGCCTATGAATAGGCAGGGGTGAAGCATTTCATGCTCTCCTCAGACTCTGTGGCAGTGTTCCAGCCAGATACAATGGATTTCTGGGACACATAGGTGTGACTTTTTAAGCAGCACCTCCCCTCAACTTAAACTGGGGAGCCTCAAGGAAAAAGTCATGGCACACAGGGCTAGTGCCTGACAGTTGGCTGTAGGTTGAAAAAAATGCCCTTATTTAGAAGACAATGCTGGCCATTTGGGGCAAAAGACTGTTCTGAATTAATACACTTTAAAACTTTTATTTCAGCAACCGGGAAATGCAGGAATACACAAGTTTAACCGTTTAAAAGTAATTTTTATGGCATTATAACAAGATATTGTGGTATTTGATCGCATGTAGGAGACGCAAACGGCAGAAAAATGTGAATCATGGTAAAAGTATACTTGGTGCAACTTTAAAATTTAATGCAAACATGCTCTGTGATAATAGGTACACATATATAAAATTGTAGAAGTTTAGGTAAAATATTTCCCACTGAAAAATGTAAAAGATTATTAGGAGGGCCAAATGACAAAGTACAAACTTGGAGTCGGAATGCCATGCTCTGTATGAAATGTGTAATTTGCCTATGTGATTTTTAAAAATGGCACAACTGTAAAAATGTGCAATTTATGTCATAACTGATTTTTGGCAAAAATTATTCTGGGAGGGCATGTGCAATTTAAGCTCACACCATAAAACTGATGTCATGTACTTGAAGCCCAACCAGTTGACAGGAAGGCGGTAACAGTAAACTCTGACCAATCCAGTTGTTAGAGGCATGTCAAGCCAAAGGACTGTCCCCACGGTAAATCTTGTGATGTCACCTGCCATATAAGAAGGGGAGACTCAGAGAGACAAGGTACACTCTCTTCTGCATTTTCCAGCTCCTGCGTATCCAGATATTCCATCTTCAATCTGCAAGATTCCAGATTCTACTGCCAGGCCAGAACATAGCTGACCCTGCCCAGGCAGGACCTTTGATCCAGAAAAAAGCCACTAAAATATCCCAATAACTCAGGGAGAAAGGGGAAAGGTGGCAGAATCCTCATTGGGATATTCAGTGCTGCCTGCTTGCCCTGCTACCTGCTCTATCCAGCTGAGGTGCCGCTATGCCGTAACCAGACCTTTGCCCAGCTGTTTTCTTCTGGGAGAGCTGGCCGCTGTGACCAGTGACCAGATATTGTTTTGCTGTCTAGAAACCCAGTGTGCTGTCCAAAATACCCCAATCAAATGCTTGTTTTGAGTATTTCCCTCCCCCAACAACTACAAACTGCCTCCCTTGCTCTGTACCTTGTATTAGATTCCACCCCATAGAAATCCCATAACTACCTTAGCAGAAATCCTTAAAACTGTCAGAATCCTATGTGCATCCTGTCCTTGATCTCTAAATGCTAGCGCTTTCATCCACTAATTTCTGTCTTTTGTAGATTGTTAGTACTATTTTGATTAAACTAAATAATTCCAACATCAAGAGCCGCACGGGGCAAAGGGGTTACACTTGCAAAGTAACCTGTGTCGCGGGCGGCGTCAGTCTTTTCCAGTCACTAAAATCTAGTTTAAGTGAAACTTGCTCTTTCCTTTCCAAACCGATATTCTCTGTCAACTGCTTTTAATTTTAAAACCGAATTTCCTTTCCAATTGAGAATCTCATCCTGTCATTAATTTAGAGTCACTCTTTTACGTTTATATTATCCTGTGATGTGCATCTGTCATTCAGCATAAAAACTGCATTCCGTTCTGTCTATTTCACCTGTTTTTCAAACCGTTTTGACATTTAGCAAATGCAATTTCTACGTGTGTGATTTGGCTCCACTGTGTTGTCACTTAAAAGTTGAATTTGGACTGTATGCCCATTGTTGGTACCTTGCTTTGTAGTTGCTAGCATTCTTAAATCCCTGATACTGTTATAACTCATATTTACCTCATTCATTTAACTGCACATTTAAAATACATATTTAGTAATTCCGAATTCTATTTTATGCAATTGCAAAGTTTTTACCTCCCATTTCATTTGGATTTTAATTCTGTTTGCTGCATAGTATACCTGACTCCTTGCTGTTCCTTTCTATCCACTCGCATTTTGATTAATAGGGCTTTGAGGGAGCATTGCAGGGGGAAATATTAACTTGGGTGCTATCTACCCGTACAGTAACATTTCTCCCATTCATTTGTGCTCTGGATATGTTATAGCAGAATTTCAAACTAAGTATATTTTATCAATTTACCTTCTAATTATCACCCCATTGGTGATTCCTGCCCAATATTAAATTTGTGTGATTTTCTTTGAATTTAAAATAAATATATATTCTATTACCACCCACTGGCCTGGTTCATGGTCCATTGTGACCCGGGGTATTTGTAAAAGGGGATGTGAGATGGGTTGGGTGGCAGCTCAATCCGAATTCTAGGAAATTAAGTAAAAGTGTTTTAATTGTGCGCTGCATCCTAGGCTAGTGGCAAGAGTCCTGGTCTGGTGTGACGCCCGATTAGAATCCTTAACAGTGCTAGTCCTCCCCTTTTTCTAATAAGGAGAATTGGTTCAGCACTGTGCCCAGTCCCAGCACAGAAGCACCCCTTGTCTTGTTAACTGCATCTGTCATGCTCACCCACTTCCGGTGGGTAGATTTCTCAATCTAGTCACATATGGTGTCCTTCCTTCTAAACCTCCAAGACTGCCATCGGGAGCTGTGGATACTCACCAGGTTCTGACCTCATCGCTGGCTCCTCCATTTCTGCCGAGGCCATCTCTCTCCCTATCTGGTTGCATGTGTATGGGGCTCGTACTGCCTCCCCTTTCATCCTCTCGTCTTCTTCGTCTTCAAACATTGTGTCATCACTTTCTTCATCTTCCCTGTGTTCAAAATCTAATCTCCTAAGGAGATTGGTTCTATATGTTACGTTCATCACTTCCTCCATTATATTCTGCCTTCAGCTGACTGTCCTGTTTTCCACCTTTATATTGCCCCAATAACCTCCCTTCTATTCCTGTCTAGACTGTAGCTGATCCTTCACCTAGCACCTTATTCCTCCTTATACAGCCCAATATGTCTGTGTTTAATGCCATCAACTTCCTTGCTGCATCTCTCTGAGCTCCTTTTTGATTCCCTTTCTTTACTTGTCTGTTTCTCTATTTTGTTTGCTCCTTCCTTTTCTTCCCATCTCCTTTCTCTTTCTCGGTCTGAAATGGTTTGCCCCTTAACAATATCATTGACTTATTTTTGGTGCCTCTCCCTGCTCCTTTCTGCATTTTGCTGCCTCGCCCTCTCCCTCTCTTCCTGCATTTCTCTTTCTCTCCTCTGTTCTCCCTCCAGTCTCCTTTCCTCTCTTCCTGCCTCTCAATCCCTTTCCCTCTCTCGCTCTTCATCATGCCTTTTCTCCATATCCCACTCTTGTCTTCTGCATTCTCTTTCTCTCTCTTCCTCCACTCTTTTCTCTCTCCTCCTCCACTCTTTTCTCTTCTTCTTTCTGTTCTCTTTCTCTAACTTCCTTTGCCTTCTCTTTGGACTCATCAATGTCCTTTCCATCCAGTTTGAGCAGCATCTATCCTTCCACCCATTAGTTTGTTACTCAGCTTTCTTCATCTTATCACTTTGCCTGCCCCTCTCTCTCTGAACCTCTTCCTCTGCTTCTGTTAGCCCAGCTTGCAACTTGCAGCACTTGTCATACACTGCATATGTGGACACCGGCCATTGTTTACTTATTTTCTCTCCTCTTGCAATGTCTTCACTGCTATATGTGGGAGGTAGATATGCAGGTTTAGTATATCCTGCCACTGCTTTTAATACATGTAATGGGTGTAATGCATGTGCAGTCGAGGACTGCTCCTTGCTCTGGGGAAGAGGAGGAAGAGCTGTGGGTGTTGTACACCCTTTGTCATGCTGATTAAGCATCCATTCCTTCATCTCTGGTTCTACTATGTCCTCTGAATACATTTTCTATAATTCAAGTATACCTTATATGTTTGTAACTGTTTTCCCTTATATGCAGCATATAAATATGTGCACATGTGTTGCATGAGTGCCTTCCTGCGACCAGGGCATAAACATCTCAGCCGCCGTATCTTTAACGCATTCTGTATGGTACTTAAGGATTTTGTCTGTGTACTGGGGCAATGATTTGCATAAATGAATAATCAAATAATGCAATATATTACGATACAATTTACCAATGCACATCAATTTTACTTTAATTCTCTCAGACCCCTTTTTCCTTTTTCAATCCCCCTCCCCACGATACTTCTCCACAATTGAATACTCCTGCATCTCTTTCTGAGACGATGCCTTTTGCACCACCCAATCCTTTTGAGTGGCACAACAAAAACACCCGTCACTCTTCGAGCAGCTCCACCTCACTGCCCTTCATTCCTACTGAGTGGCGCCACAAATGCCACTCATGCTCCGAGCAGCCCCACCTCGCTGTTCCCGCACGGGACCACACCCTTCTGTCCACACCTCCACGTCTGCCCTTCACAAATGCACAAAAAAAGTCTACTTCTACAAAAGCTTAATTTTCTCACAACACCAGTTGGCGCCAGCACTCATTAATACAAGAAATTACAATACAGTTGTCATCTCATCCTCTGCAAGGTATGCACCTTTTTTATTTCTGCCTGGTAACAAGGCTTACCACGTGATCTTTCCTGACCCTTGATAGAAGCTAACTCTCTTTTCCCCTTATTTCTCTGCTATCTCTTCACAATCCCTGACTATACATAAATCCCCTTCCATGCATGCGTCATTCTTACATCCACATTTCTGCAGATGGTCTTCAGCGTCGAGTCTCCCCTCTCAGCTTGTGACCCTCCATGCCCTATTGGCATCCTGCAGGGACCAGACCAGACATTTCTCCAAGGGGGCTCGTGTCGACTCTTCGTTAGTGTGCATTTTCTGCCCTCACAGTCCCCTGGGTACACAGCTGGGACTTCTCGACATTTGAATGATGCTTAATCAACCCAATCCTCAGCTACCATGTGCTAAGGCAGGCCCAAAGGTCCCAGGTATGCTAGAGGTATAAAAGTCAAACCAAATGGGACTTAATGATGAAATAGACAAAGTGCAAGGCAAAACCCAGCTTTCTATTCAAATAAAGCAGGGACAGCATACAAGCATTACAATCTCAAAGCTCTCCCAAAGTAAATACAAAAAAATGATTTAAGTACATTGGACCATAAATCATAAATGGCATCATAACATCATCACAATTTTATAAAACCTACAGGAAATGGGGATTGGTTAAGGGATGTGGCTACATATAGATCACATAGAGGTTACACATTTGATTGGGTAAATCATATCTGATGGCTCCATCCGAGACCCCCCTTATTTTGATAATGGTACAACTACCTAATTTCTTCACTAGGGGATTGGTTGACCTATGACACGATAGGTAGCATGACACCACAGAGTTTGATAAATTGATATACATACCACCCTTGGACACTAGTCATCCATATATGAGCCATACAGGCTGTAGGGGGAGAGGGACCCATGTGCTGTCCTTTGTTCATTTAAAGAAGATACCATCCCTCATCCTCAGTCCATGAAACTAAACAATTACTTTGTACTTGACCTTGCAATGAAGCTTATGTCTGTAGTTACTTTTAGGGAGCCTTTCTGGTGTCCTATCTTATTCTTGCGGCTAATGAATAGCCACTGTCCTCAAATTCTCAATCACATGTTACAGGACTGTGAATGAAATGGAATTAGCTCCTATTTATTTGCTTTTCAGTTAATTGTAATGTGCTTGTTGTGTGTTCTGTTTCCACCAGAGACACTCTTGAGTTGTTCTTCATGGATGTTTGTTTGCGGGCTATTCCAGTGCACCTGGTAAACAAAAGATGGTTGTATTTGTATACACTTTTAATGAAGTTGGCAGCATCCTGCTTCCATCTGGAAACTGCTATCTTGTGTCTTCGTTCTGACGGTCCCATCCTCCCCTTCACGCTTTTGCTCTAACTACCTGCTACCATCTGAGCTCTGCACAGCTGTGTATTTCAGAGGATTCAGCATTTTGAGTTTTCTTGAATTTTTGAGGCCTTGGCCTATTTAAAAGCATGTTGTGCCGTCCATTTCACAGAAGATGGCTGCCTAATTATACCCTGGTTTCTATGTTACTGAGCTATACTGGCGTGTCATTCATGTTGCATTCAGCATACACATTGGTAATGTTAGTGTTCTTCATTTCTTGTGGATGCTATGTCAATATTTTTCGTGTATAAAAAATGCATATTTGACCTAGCATACGTATTCTTCACGTGGAGTTCATATCTACATCATGTCTAGTGGGTGCGCCTACTATGGTTGCCAGGGTGGCATCTTCATTTTTGCCATCATCAGCTTAGATTGTCTCTATGCCTTGTTGTACCTGCGTGGGATAAGGGCGGTATGGTTGTCTTAGTGAGTAATGCTTCTCACTGGTGCAATATTGGACCAGGAGTGGGATAGAAGCTATGGATGAAATATACATCTGCCTCCTGACAGAGACCTCCATAAATCCTGAAGTTTCATGAATAACAACGTATCCCTTTGAAGGTGTATATTAGGTTCTGATTTCTCCATTCCTTCAAGGGAGCCTTTCCCTCATCCTCATCCAGGAACTTCCTTAATTTCCTATGGAAGTATTGTCCGAGGTCATTGCTGCAGATTTAGAGGCTGCTCTGATTCAAGCATCTGAATGCCTAGACTTATATACCAAGAACAATTTACTAGCCACTTCTACCAAGCCCTTATTTGCAGGTGTTTATGCATTATTTTCTTGCCTAGATCTATTCTTGTGGCTTAAATTTGTGGATACAAGTCTATGAGTATTATTTCCCCGGTATATCCTTTCATCCTCATTGTTGATGATACATGCTTCGACGATACCTCTGTAGATAGAAATACCCAGCATAGGTCCTGGGTGCCTCTCCTGGTCATGTTGTTCTCCTTAAGCACTCCCTGGTTTCCATGAGTGGTCTCACAAGTGTTGACTTTGTGCTTACACCCCACCATCCAAGTCAGATTATCTATTATCCCCAGGGATTTGCATAGGCATTGTCTGTCCAGCATGCATTCTTCTCTTATTATCTATACTAATTTCTTGTTTACTGCAATTTCACATTAAACACTAGACATGTGATATTGCAGTTGAACCATCATTTGAAGAGACACTGGACTAATTGTAGAGGGGCAGTGAACTCCACCACTGATAGTAACTACACACTTGTTATTTGCCACACTAATATTATAGGGGTGACTTTTCCCTTCTCTTGAAAAACAATCCAAAGCTGGGACTTGAGCTAATGGAGAGTCACCACCATCCACTTGGGAGAGATTCTGAGTTTTAATCATTGGATAATTCAACCCTTTTTGAAAATTGCCTCTCTCCTCCTTAGGGTCTATAATGACAGGGTTTTAGCTGGAATTGGATGAAATGTTCCCATACTACCCACGAAAAACAGGGACCACTTGAGACATTGAGTACTGAAGTTCCGGCTCATACTCATGCTCAAACTCTCGTCCCCCAGCCAACTCATCCTCCAACGCTGAGTCTGGAACAGAATTGGGCTTAGTGTCTCTCACTTTCCAGCTGAGGCGGTTTTCTTCATATAACCTATCAATGGAATGTTCTAGGACCTCCAATATTGACCTGTCAGACAATGGCTCTAGGGGGCCATTATTAACCTCCAATATGTCCTCAGGGCAACTGGAACAAGAGACATAAGGCACAAAGAGTCCCTGATGGGGGTTTGGAATGCCCCCATTATTTGTCTGGCTCCCAGATGAAGACCAGAGGTCCTGGGCAGAAATCGCCTGCTGTATTTCACAGATGAAAACAAAAGGCCTTGAAAGAATTTCCACGCGAAGAAGCTCTTTGAAAATTCCTCATTAACAACAGTGAGAGCGAGTTTGACCAGAGATCTTGAAAGGGGACATAGTACTCAATCAAGTCTGAAAAATTGTTAAAAGCATTCCCATACTATTTTTCAATTAATGGTCAGTGCACCCACCCTAATCTGACAATCTATGAAGCTACATGAAACCACTCCTCTCTGATTTCCCCTCCTGACTATCCCTACCTATTGAATCACACCCGCAGATACTATAAATCTTGTACCTTTCACCAAATGGGATTTACCAATTCAGCTCTCTGGCACCTCTCTAAGCTATCCTCATGTGTCCCTAATGGAGTGTTCTTTCCCCATTCCTGTTGTATACTGGGAGCAGCAGGGTTAACCCTGACTGTGGTGTGATGATGTTCTATGAACAATGGCACGTAGAGCATGTTGCATGTGCAGTAGAGCAAAGAGCGCAGCATAGTCAATTTGTGCATCGTATTGAATTAAGGCAGACCCTTTCATACGTGGCTCCTCATATTTCTTTTTTGCCTTTACTAGTGAGAGCTTTCACTCCACTCTGGAACACCATACAAATAGTGACGAGAATGGTATTGTGAAAGATACACATTTAGATTTTCTTTTAAAGAAATCATCTGGCAGTGAAACTCTAAAGGGCATTGAGGGATTCCCATCAAAGGTGAGCACGACTAAGTGCGCCTGCAAACTTTGTGCTACAAAAAAGAATACCATGCTAACAACTGGAGAGCATATCCAGTGTCACATTTCCATGGGTGGTGCGTATCAAGTCAGACAATGAAACCTCCAATGCAGAATTATCAAGTGTAGATATGTTTCATTGTCCTACCCCATTTCACATGTTGGACCCGCAGGCACTTGCGCCACAGTGGGAGTGCTGGTTGAGACGTATTGAGAACTATTTAGAGGCTTACAATGAAAACTCCTCTGACAAATTTGCCAGGTGAGTTTTGATCATCCTCATAGGTGATAAAGTGGAAGACCTAATTCCCACGCTACTGCCTAATCAGATCAACTCTTACAAGGGGCTGAAGGAATGCTGAATGGGTATTTTGATCCACAACAAAACATTGATCATGAGAGACATGGCATGCCCCCCACAATATTAATTATATATGTGGTACCATACCATAGGAAGGAACTAACTGAACAAACAGCCTTAAGAAGAAGTCAACAAAATTAGACAATGGCTCAAGAATTGAGCCAATCCCTGAGACAATACGTTTATGGGGTGAAGGGGGTTTTAGGATCCTTTTGGAACTTTGGGAGTATATATATGGCTGAAATACCGGATCTTCCTGTAGAAGGTATGCAGACTCATTTGTTGTGATCCAATCTTATTTTAATGCGTTGGACTCTAGGAAGTATATGAACTCTTGAATTTATGTGGTCAGCCTTGCCTAGTAATCTCATCTTCATATTTAGTGGTGTCCATAATGACAATGCTCCTGCCTTTGTCAGCTGGTTTAATGGTGATTTTACGGTCACGACTCAGGGTTTTGATTGCTAATCTCTCCTCTTTAGTACTATTAGGTGTGGTCCTTATTCTCCTTCTCTCCGTTTGTCAATCTCCACCCAAAAGCAGTTCTCAAATGTGATAGACTCTGGGCACATGATCTCAGTGGGAGGGTAAAAGTTGGACTGTGGTTTAAAACCAGTGTTCGTGTCCTCTTCCCCATTGTGGTTTTTGTGAAAAGATATTCAAGTCTTATTTTACGTCAAAATTGAGATATGTTTATCCCGTGATTCTTGATTGGCTGCCGAGTCAAGGCCAGATCCGAGTTCAGTCATGTGGGCTGAGAGAAAGAGAATGTTATTTATCTCTATTAGACGCTGAACACATATGCAGAATCTTCCAGCTACTTAATTACCCCCGAGAATGTTGGATTTTGCTGAATTAATGTAATATGATGTTGTGTAACAAGATCTAAATGTGAATTGAGAGTAATCATCAATGTAGTGGAACCCTAAGCATGCCTAGAAAAATAAATCAAAAGATTAAAAAAATCATACTAGTGGGGTCGAGCTAGCATGTGCCCAAGATTGCCACACTCCAAATGAGCTCTTGCGCTTATCTGGGATTTCTCATTTGCTCTTGGATTCCCATATCTGTGGCGATCCTACCGGTGTTGTGTTTTTGTCGGGAGATGGAATCATTTCCATTCTTATTATTGGCCTAAAGAAAAATAATATCTAGGAATGTAGACATGGAGGTTAGTCCTTCTTCTGGCCCATAACTCACAAGAAGGAGACAAAACAGAGGTATACTTTAGCAAGTCTTGGACAGACCCTAATTGTGGGGGGCGAACAGTGAATAGCAACCTGAATGTGACTTATGCAGGTAAAAGAACAGCTCTATCAGAATGAGTGGCATGGCCTAACAAATGCAGCATTGGTTTTATCAGATCTGGTGGTTCACCAGAGCAGGTATTGGGAATAGCCTGGAGAACACAGACAATCCTATCCTACATAAAATAGAAGCGATGCATGGGACAAAGTGGATGATGTCAGTGGAGAGAAACTCTGTGATAGTCACGTCAGTGAAGCAACTCTCAGGACTGTAATGCTGTGATTGAGAGGACAATACTGGAGTTCCTGTGAAGTTGCCACCATGACAGAGGTGTCTACATCTATGGTCCTCAGTCTGACAGACTCTGGAACAATGACTGCAATAATCCTGTTGGTGAGAACCTGGCAGCATGTGCATCCCCAGACACTGGTCTATTCCATGCATATTCTGCATGGCCATGCTTGCTGGTGTTGTGCTGGGCTCCCTTCTCACTTGCTATTATTTGGATCAGACTTTGTTTATGGAATAGTATCTATTAAATGTATGCAGCATCCAACCGTGGCAATTTACGTGAAGCACATACTGTACATTGGTCCTTTGCTCGTGTCACATTTACCATTCACCATAGCGGAGTGAGCAACCATACAACAGCCATCCTTGTGGGGCATCCTTCTGCAGCCCAGATTCTGTGTTCAGACCACATACAGGCCCACATAATACACCAGGCAAGTGCATGCTGCAGAGTAGTGCTGCCTTCACATCACAACTTCAAGAAGGCTGTTGTTATTTAACACAATATTGTTATAACCGTCAGCCACACAAACTGTTACCAGTGTTCTGACATGGATACGCAGCATTATGACACTGATTGTTTAAGACATCAAGCACATTCTATACAAACAAAGTGTATTATGTCAATTGCCCTGCTGAATGATAAAGTGTTCTAAACCATGTGTAAAGTATAGACTGATATACTGCTTCATGATGTTTTATAAACATTTACCAATAATCCAGAATAATATGTTTCACCCATCTGAATCATTCTCACTGAGTCAGGAGAGCTCACCATTACATGTCCAGAACAGAAAGGGTATGGGAGCAAGTACTTTGCTGTTATTGAATGCAAGAATAAGTCCACGACAAAGAAAAAGGTGGCTTTGCTGCAGGGTTTAGACCATGTAGATCAAACAAAATATAAAGAGGTGCATGTTGTAGCTGATGTCAGGAGAGACCTTGGGAGGATGAGGAATAAATGCTCAAACGGCCAATAACCTATCATTACCTAAACACCAACATACCGACAAGTAGACAAAATTATTATTCACATAAACAGGAAACTGGGGAAAGTGTGGAATAGTATGTAGCTGCTCTTTACCTGTTAGCCGCGTCTGGGATAGGGTATGGTGAGCTAATACGAGACCATATCATACCCCATGCCAGTAGCAATCCGGTCCAAGAAAGACTATGGATGTGGGCCAATCCTAGCTTTGAAGAAATGATTATCATACCGGAAAAGGTTACCACCCTGAGATGTTTGGATCGGATGTATAGAAAAAAGAAGAAAGAAGCGCTAAGTAGTACAATAAGAATAAGACCAAGAAAGAGGAGGAAAGCAAGGATTTCAAGAATGCTACATGAGGCAAAGCTGGAGGAAGTAAAATGTTCACAGTGTGGCGGCTCACACGTTTCAATCTCCAAAAGGTGCCCAGCAATTAAACAAAAGTGCGCCAACTGTGTAATCTAAGGGTACTTTGCTGCAACCTGCTTTAAAAATAGGGCTTTCTCCTTGCAGGATGGGGAACAGTCAAGTGAATTTGATCTATAAACTGTAGTCTGCGTGTAGGAGGATCCATGCCATATTTCTCGGCCATGTCCAAAATACAGTGTCATGATGGATGGGTTTCAAGTGTCAACCATGGTAGAATCTTGTTCTCTTTATCCTGTTATCACAAGGAACTTGTGGAGAGTCTGAATATCTATGGCTTTAAGGAATTCTTTAAAAATCCAGACATTCAGATATTGGGATAGAGAGACCGACCACATAGAATCATTGCAATCTTTATATATAAAGCTGAATGTATGTATGTGTGTGAGTATGTTTGGCCGGCTATACAAATCCACACCGTTGAACCCACTACTATCAAATTTAGCATGGATTCCTGATTTGTCTGGGGAAGATTGTAGTCTATGTTTGGATGCAAAAAATGTACTCTCTAGACCCCCTCATTTACTGATGCTCACCCTAATTCACTACAGTAGGTACTAGACAAAATTTGGAAAAGTGTCTGAAGCAAAATGTTCTATATGTTGGTTATTACTTTTAAATGTATTACTACTGTATACAGTTTGAAACTGTTTATTAAAGCATTTTTAAAGGGAATAAAAAAGAATGTTTAATTTTTTTTTATCACCCCACTATATGGGAAATGGTCAGGTTACAGCTTACTTAAGTTCATTCACGAGAAGAGAGAACAATCAATCAATATTTCTTGGACATTTGCTCAAACATGCGGAAGCCATTAAGTAAATGAAACATGCTTCACCAAAAACGAACATCACTTGGAAAAGCTCCATCTGATACAAAGCAAAAATCAATATCAACAGCTTCTGAAACACAGTAACAAACAGCAGCATGATTTGCCGACTAGAGGACAAGAGAAACTTTCTCCAGGGCAAATGAGATGCCAGAACAAACCGAAGTAAGACTTGCCAACAAGAGGGAACATGCGAGACCACTCGATCAGAACACGGGCAACGCCGGGTACTCCAGCTAGTATTTATCACAATAGTGAGGAGAACCGTTTGGAGATATGTTCAGAAGATGAAGAAAATAAGTAATATGAATGGATATTTACACTGTATGATTCGTACAGAAGGAACTTCACCTATCTGTCTTAGGAAAAGTCGTATACCCATGGAGCTGCAAAATGTAGATAAGGAGATAGAAAGGATTGTGTGTGAAGGTATAATTCAGTGATGTGGATAAGGGGATAAGCTGAAAGAAGAGGAAGTAAGAGGATCCAGATTGGGAGCCCTCCCGTCCCCTGCACACTGTATAATATTGTCAACAAAGACATTCAATAAATTACGTACAATTTTGCATATGCAGTATGATCAATAATAATCAAAAGAAATCTCAATATGAAGCAGGTAGAGAAATTTAATTTTGACAAGAACAATGTACAATAGTCATTATTGACTGTCGGTCAATAGGCATCAAAAATGCAAAACATAGCAAAGGAAAGTATCCATAGATTAGACTGTGCTTGGCTGACGCGTTTCAAGGTGAAATCCTCTTCTTCTTGAGCCTATTAGCACTCTGACACAAATGAACTGTTCAACAGAAAGTGGAGAAAAGAAAAGGGTTTTTTTTTTAAAAAAAAGGAGAAATGGATATTTTCCATAATTCTGTATAACGAGCATCACATAACACATGTTAGAAGAGAAATAAAACCAGTGCCGCTAATTGAAAAGCAATGCTTTAAAGAATTGGTCAAGTGATAATTCTCTACTGAACTATACATTCAATGCATAGTTCCTAAATCACATATTTCTACTAGCCACTGTTATGGAGAAGGAGGACCCGGTGAGCACCAACTCAATAGAACACTATTAGAACAAAGGGTGATGAGGAATAGACTTTCTAGAACTCGTTTGACCAAAGTAGTGAAAATAGAGACTTACTCATGCAAATGTCCCAACGGGCATTCAAATGCAGGGAAGTATGAGTGACCGCAGATCTATGGAACGTCAATATGTGGAGCTTCTATATTTTCATTTCAGTGAAAAGCGGCATGCGCTCCCTAGTGAAAATGTGATATAAATGTGCATTACATTTTCATAGAAACTAAATGTTTAGATAAAGCACAAAACATGAGTGTTTACATTCATTACCTGGTGTGGACTGAAGGAGACTAGTCAAGGGTAATAGCATAAAACATGCTTGTCGCTTCAACATTGGTCGCAGGAAGTGTTAGTAGCTAAATATAGAATGGAGCGTTGTTCCATACAGTAGCCCGTGTGGGTTATCTGTGGACAAGTGGACACATAACGTCATTGGCAAATTCACTCAAAAAGTGATTCTGGATGCTCCGTGAGAACGGAAAAATTACCTGTCTCCAAGCGGCGTTCGTCGTTTCCAAAACAGGTTACGCTCAGGGAAGCGTAGTGGTTACCATAGAAATTCAAGTCAGCGAATCACGTAATGATGATCGTGATACGCTAATGAGCACTTAAGACAAAGGGAGTGATGAAGATAAAAAGCGGACTAAACAAAACTGGATGTTCAAGTCCGAGGTCCATCTTGTGACGGGCAATCTTCAGTAAACAGTAGTGTAAAACTTAAATAAGTGTTCTAAGTAGGTGTGAAGCGGGTGCTCCTTCTCGAAGACCAATTATCACATAATCGTTAATTACAAAGAATATTTAATTGTGAAGCTCACCAAGTGTCACCTAACGACGAACTTGCCGTTGTTATACCGATTAATCATGTGTGCCGGTACCATTCATGTAAAGAGATGAACAAGTCACTGCATTGATAATTATGTTCTTCATCAAAGCTACATCAATTATATACAGATGGAGGTGACCGCAGTCAACTGGCCACTCATGCATTATGATTTAAGGAAAAAGTATCAGTAGTTCCAATTAACATTGAATGTACCGTACAAAACAATGGTGTGAGCAATTGCTCAAGGTAACACACTGGCTAATCACCTAAACATGTGGAGATGCTCTGTTCTTTAGGATCAATATTTGTGATACAGGGAAAGGGAATGAAAAAGAATTGTTTTGTAAATGTGAACAATTGGAAATGTATAGAGATAATGAGATAATGTTCATAAGGGATTCCATCTCAGAACACTACTTGTAGGCCACATGTGGGATACCATATGGTGATCATCTGACTCAGATGTAACATCTTAGTGAAAATTCTTCATTAAGCCCTTTAGGGTCCAATGTTTCCAGGAAATGTATCCAATATTTCTCGCGTCTTGATAGGATCGACTGATAATCACTTCAAGAATTTGAAATTTGAGTTGAGCTATAGAGTGGTTGTTATCAAGAAAATGTCTTACCAATGGAGATTTGGTATTTTTACATCGGATTGTAGATTTGTGCTCCGTCCACCTTTCTTTAACGGGTTTGGTTGTTTGGCCGATGTACAACAGGCCACACGGGCATTTGATGGAATATATGATACCTGGTGTGAGACATGTTGCATAGTCCTTTAGTTTAATTTTCTTACCCGTCTGGGGATGATTGATAAAGTCACCTTTGATTACATTGTTACAATGAGAACAAGATAGACACGGAAAGGTGCCTTTCTTTTTTGTGGTTAAAAATTGTTGTTTCGCTTTGGGCGGTCTCTCTGCTTTCACCAATTTAGCACGCAAGTTGCGGCCTCTCTTGAACGCCATCATTGGTGCTTTGGGAAACAATTCATGTAGTGTTGGGATAAGCTCCATTGCTGTAAACAGCAAGACACATTAAAATATTCTTTATCTGTGGACCGTATGGCTGTAAATAAAAACATTGCTGTGGACACATAATCCATGCCAGTTCTTGCTGAAATGCTGACCACCATTAAGAATGCTCATATATTTACAACAATGGACTTCTGTTTGGTTTACCACCACATTTTCAGTTTAGACCAAAGTAGATGCCTTGCGTCATTTATTACATCAATTTGGCATTTTTCTGCTACCACAGAATGCCCTACACTACAGCTCGGCATCTGCTGATGCGGTATTTATGAGGATAATGACACATCTTCTCAAAGTGAAAAGGGGTTTATTATTGTACCAAGAGGATATTGTGATATATGGGATGGGGAAAAAAGACCATGACGTCAGATTAGAACCTCTTCTAATGTGCATTAGGGAAAACGAATTAACTATAGAGCCCTCAAAATGCCAGATTCGAGTTTCATGATAGTCTCTAGCTCACCTTGTGAATGCTAACGGATGTAGAACTAAGAAACATTTCAAGCAAGCTATTAACTGCTTCCCTGCTCCGTGCAATGATGGTGAACTACGTATATTCCAGGGACTAGTAAAAAACAGTGTTTTTTTTCAGAGAAAATTTAGTGTGGTCATAGGAAGAGGAGTTAATATGTTATGTTATGTTGATTTATCCCGCACACAGATACCACCCATGGGCAGTCTCCAGGTGCTCACAATTCTATCTATTGTGACACATGGCTAACCTTCGCAATTCTATCTAAATGTGACACATGGCAAAACTTAGCAATTCTATCTAAATGTGACGCATGGCTAACCTTTGTAATTTTATATAAGTGTGATGCATTGCTAACCTTTGCGATTGTATCTAAAGTGACACATGGCTAACCTCGCAATTCTATCTAAATGTGACACGTGGGTAACCTTCACAATTTTGTCTAAGTATGATGCGTGGCTTGTTTTCTCAATTCTAAGTGTGGCGCATTGCTAATCTTCCCGAAATGTCTATTGCAACTCATTTCATAACCCCAAAATACATCCTGGTGCAGCACAATTGTTTCCCGCACATTTGATATAAATACTTTCTGATGTCGTACATAGCAGTAGTAGTGTAGGAATGGCTGGGCTTCTGGAGCTACTGAAGTAGGTAGACAATACATAGATTTGAGATACCAGGCAAGTTGGGCAAATGCCTACATTTGAGCTACAGCAGTAAATGTAGATCCGCCTACAATTGCGACACAGCAGTAATGGGAAATGACTTATTAGCTGGCTAACATCAGTGTGCTATGTTATGTAAGGTAATAAGAGTGGTAGGGTATCAGTGGAGTACAGTAATTGATATGTTCTCCACTCAGGCTACCATTACCTTATCATCCTTTGCTGGTTGATGGCTGCAGGTTTCTCAAGTGAACAAGGGCAACACACACAATGGAGCTGCTTCTTTGGGAAATGCCTTTGCCTGGGGCCCTTAGCCGAGGGCTGCCCAGGCAGAGGCTGCCCTGGGAGGTGTGTCTGAAGAAGGGCTGAAGGCCCAATCAGAGCCGCTGGTCGGGATGGATTATGGGAGGCGTAGGGAATTGCGAAGAGGGTCGGCAGGGCTTGGGGAAATGAGGAGCGAGCATGGAAATTGTCAAAAGTAAAGAACATAATGTAGATAAAAGACTTGGGTGAAAGCACTGGAAGGGACCAGTGGCCTGAAGGAAGGCACTCACTTGGATCACTGCAGGTAGCTGGCTAATACCTCTAGTGCACGTCATGGCCTGACTAACCTACACAGGTTTCCAGGTAGGGTGAAGGCCCAATCAGAGCACCCCTGGGTGGGATGGAGGGTGGGATGGGGAGGGAAGTGGGAAGAGGGTCAGCAGGGCTTGGGGAAACGTGGAGAAAACACTGAAACCGGCAAAATTAAAGAATAAAATGCAGATAAAAGTACTAGGTGAAAAGCGCTGAAAGGGGGCAGTAGGCTGAAGGAAGACACGCCCCGGGGACACTGCAGGCAGCTGGCTAATGCTTTCGGTGCACTACATGGGCTGACTAACCCCATGAGGGGTTTCCAGGTGGGCTGAAGGCCCAATCAGAGCCCCCAGGTGGGATGGATGGTGGGAGAGGGAGGGAAGTGGGAAGAGGGTTGGCAGGGCTTGGGGAAACAAGGAGCGAGCAGCGAAACCGGCAAAATCAAAGAAAGAAATTCATATAAAAGCGTTTAGTGGAAAGCGCTGGCAGTGGGCAGTGGCCTGAAGGAAGGCTCTCACTGGGATCACTGCATGCAGCTAGCAAAAATGGGATGTCGCACTGAACCTGCTAAGTTGGAATTTTAGGGGACTTGGTAACTACACGAAAGTCAGGCACATAATGGCATATGTGTATAGGCATAAAGCTAATACGCTTATATCCTGGTTCTTCAAGAAACGCATACTACAATGACGGCTAACAAAAGTGGCTGAAAACTAGGGAAAATACAGGTTCTATAGATCTTACTGAACCCAATACAGAAGCGTTTCAACTACTCGGATACACAAGTCCCTCACATTTACATTGAAGGAGACTGAAACTGACCCAGAGGGACTGTATGTGGTTGTACACTGGGTGCTTGAGAGGGTTGAAGAGTTGCCTGTTAATACGTATGGTACAAAAACAGATTCCCATCACCTTTATGAGAACATTGCAAATAGTATTGATTCCTAGCCATCAACTCCTGTAATTTTAGGGGGGAGGGGCATGAACTGCATACTAGATCAATGGACGGATTGGACTGGGATGGTGTAATGTTCACCTTGTATCCACAGGCATGCCACCCGACTGGTCTGGGATGCCTCTGAGACCACTGCACCTTCCCCGGGGACTCGCACTGCCGAGGGCTTGTTCTGGAAGACAGGAGTTTGGTTTAGCTACAACACCTTCTCTCGGAGCCCACCTTTCCCGTGCCCCCCTTATGATCCCTGTGGAGCCTTTCTCACCTTTTGTTTCGATAAGGTGCACTCTCCGTCCTGCCGTGCTGAGCAGGGGCACGTCATAGCTGGGCACCGATCCGCCGAGTTACTTCACTGGCGTGGCCTGGGAGTCCAGACCGGCTGTGACTCCACTCTTGAGGTAAGTCTCTAGTCTGGTTAAGAATGTCCGTAATTGTAGTTGCCCCGGTTGACCTTCACCTTCTCTCTTGTTGATGCAGAAGGGGTGATGGAGATGTCGAGCTGATATTGAGGGCTGAGCTCGAGAAGGTACGAGAAAGCACAAGGCGCGGCGCTATGAGCGTCCTTGAATAAGGCTAACCTGTGCTGTTTTTCCTTGTAGGTCGCCGAAAGATTCCTGGAAGAATGTGGCCTGATGGAAACAGGGCGTTGGATGGAAGAGGCCCGTACGGCGGTAGACTTCCAGGAGAGCTTGGTAAGAAAGCGGAGTCTGGAGGTGATGGAGCAGATGGATGATCGCTTACTAATTGTCCTCTTCCCGTCTCTCCTCTCTAGGATGTTGCTGGAGGAAGATAACGAATTCCAGGGAAGATTCCGGATTGACAGAGGAGCAGGATGCAGAGCAGGTAAGGATGAATAACGTGGTTCTTCTTCTTCTCTCGCCCATGCAGGCCAAAGATGCTGAGCAGGACCCGGTGAACGTCACACTACAAGAGCAGAATAACGCGAAGCGCGTGCCTCAACTCGGGCGTGGTTTAAATAGTCAGCAGGTATCCCAGGTGCCAAAGGGGCGGGCCACGCCATGGATGCTAGACTGCACGCTGCAGTTCCACATTGATCCTTGTGGGGGCAGCCATGTTGATCCATTGCCCAATGGAAACTTCACCTGCCCTATGAGCCTGGTGCCAACGGTGCCAGGACTGGCTCCAGGGTACCCGAGAGGGGCACGATTGGGCTCTTGGGCCTTTTTAGAAATACTGTGGTGAGGGCCAGAGGCCCCGAAGTCCCTGGCCAGGTTTTATGGTCGTGACAGCCGGCCACTAGTGTGCCATCTAGAGCTGCCCACAGTTTGAAAAGTAAGTCAAATAGACAGACTTGAACTGGGGAATATTTGGAGAGTCCTGCACAGACAAGACCGGCAGTACACATTCTAGTCATGAGTACACAACATGTCTTCAGTATTGACTTTGTCTCATGACAATTGATGGGTAAAGTACAACAGGTGGATATTCTCCCCCATACGTTCTCAGGCCACTCTCCTGTTACTATGCTGATCAAAATGGGCATGTGAGGTTCTGAGTCAAGCAGCGTGGAGGTTCCAATCTGAGGCACACGAGGACACAGTGTTTAGTTCAGATATATAAGATGATATCCTTACCTAATTTACCCATAACACTCCAGAGACCACATCACATGGCATAGCCGGCATTTAAAGCGTATATCAGAGGTATGCTATCTCAAAAGAGTTTGGGATCTCAAGACAATCTTGTGTGATCTTGAGGTTTGTGAACTCCAGAGTAACGACAAGAAACACACTTATGCTGCCAAGACGGTCCCATCGGTTCATGGAAGAAACACACTAAACTTTAGCAGTACCTGGCCCATGTGCAGAGAGAAACCAAATACTTTGTGAAACTGGCAGCTGCAAGGTGCTATGGGGAAGGGGGAGCACCCAGGGAGGACACTAGCTTGGCTGATAGATGCTGAACATGGCCCCCCACAAGTTGATGAGATACTGGATAAGCAGGGAGTGGCCTTCGGGTCAGGAGCGCTATACAAATAAAACAAATACAAATATACATAATCAGACAGGGAGATCCTGAAGGTGTTTGAGCGATATTATGAATCCCTTTATTGAGCCAGCCCGCTTCAGGGAGAGCAGGCTATTCATTCATTCCCTCTTGGAAGCAATACCAATGTCCAGGCTGTTGGCAATCACTAGGGAGCAGAATAGAGAGTTGGCAGTGGGTGACAGATTTGAAGATTTGCTCAAAGGAGTTCCCACAGGTGTTGGTTGCCAGGTTATGCAGGCTGAAAATTAAAGAGAGGGCAGAGAGAGTAGAGTCAAACAGTAATGCCTGGGTCTTAATACTGATTGGGAAGTTGAGGTAATCTATTATGACCAAGGGGACATTGCTTGGGACTGAGGCATGTAGTAGGACTACATCTGGGATGAAGCGATTGGGGAAGGCAGGTGGGTATATATGAGCAGGATCATGGGGGTGGTAGAGAAGACGGACAGAGATGTGATGAAAAGAGGAGGGGGTACAGTGAAAGTGGGGAAGTGAGGTTTATGGTGTGTCCTTAAGACTCATTAGGGCAGCATCACCATCTCATTTAGAGAGTGGATGGGCGTGGGAACAATTGATTAAGTCAGTGAGGAGTGCTAAAAGAGTTGCAGTATCATTGGGGAGGATACATATTTTATTGACTCTCGTCACAGAGCGTTTGGGGCAAAGGGAGACAAAGTTGTTTGTGATGAAAAATGTTTTATTGCTGATCATTCAGGCATTCTGGAAGCAACAATTGATGTCAGAAGGGATGATCAGGGTGAATAGGTAGGTGTAGTGGTGGTGGAGGGAAAGAAGACCGCTCATATGAGTTTGAATTTAGTAGTGCATGAAAGAGAGGTGCAGAAAGTGTCTTATTAAACACTGTCCTATCACATACATTGATCAATTAGATTAGAGACATTATACACACCTAAAAATGTAGAGGTTTCTGTTCTATAGAAGGTCAAACACACTGAGAGAGGGGACTGACATACTCTCATGCTCACTCAATGACTGATGGGCAGGAAGAAGGAGAGAAAGGAGATTGATAACTGGGAAGAGATGTAAAAGATTGCTCTCCTTTTGAACCCATTGATGGATTATTAACGGATCACTATAAGGGAGGCCTACTAGGAGTTAAAGTTCCAGTCCTTCTTCAGTAGAAGAGACAGCAGACAGGCTGCGGAAGAAAGCTGATCCGATCTTGCTGACTATTGCCCACCAGTTCCTAGACACTGACTAAATAGGGTTCCTACCTGTCCGTGAGCCAACAGAAATTCATATGCGAGTATGATTTTAAGGGAAAGCAATTGTGGGGAGCAATACTATAAAGGGAACTGGATTAAACACTGGCCCAGTACATTTGTAATTACTGAGGGATGGGGGTATATAAATGTACTGTGCCACCTGGGAAATAAGTAAATATTCCAGAAGTGTATGTTCTTCTGGAACTGTAGATTTGATTAGATAGATCTTATGGTGTGCATATGGGTAAATCCATTGACTCCTTTCATTGCAATGTACAAACATAGAAAATCATAGGACAACTCACAGCATGCAGACCTAGACAAATAAAGTAATTGAAGCTACTTTCTGGCTATGCCATCAAGCAGGAATACTGTTGTTAATGCTGAGCTGCTCAAGGCAAAAGGGAAAGTGTGATTATTCGCTCCCCATTGTTCCACATTTTAAATTGCCCCCCCCCCCAAAGGTGAGAAAAGTATGCTTTTACATGGTAATTAAAGAGTTACATCACTGAAGGGAATCTAGCCTACATCTATGTTAAACATACATTTTACTTTCTGCAAGCCATTTAGATACATGACGGTCCAGTAGCGTGTTGCAATTTCGTTCTTATAATGCTGCTGAAATTCTGACATGTCTATTGTGTAAGGGGAGTGGTATCTCTTTTGAATATAGGTGAAGTACACAGAATTAGGAAAGCAGGGGTGTTTTGAGTAAATTTGCATTTTAACAAATGAACGATTCATCTTGGACTCGCATGCATTTGTCAATTTGAAACCAGGTGGTTTTCTTGTCCTAAAAGGGCAGTGGGGAGGCTATAATGAATCAATACACTTTAGTTGGGGGTCCCATATTCATAAATAGATCTTTATAAAATAAGGAACATTTTGTGCACCTGGTTTGGGTTTGGTGGACAGTTCCCCTGAAATAGAGGTCGCCTGGTTACAATATCCAACACAACTATATCAGTTTGAATGGCTCCTGTCACTTGATTGAAAAACAACCAGACTGAGTGGAGATTCATTTCCAGAACTCTCAAGGCCAACATTTGACTATTATATCTGTGAAAGAACAAGATGACAGTGAAAATCATTTGAGAATAAATCTTCCTCCAAAAAACTAGTCGCTTTCCATTTTGGATGAAGTACATTGATGTTCTACTTGTGGCAGACCTCCAGTGCGGATTAAGAGGTGGATAACTCAACTTAGAACGTCAGCGGTTTAGCTACCATACACAGGAAAGGAGAACTCCTACTCGTCCCTATTCAAATCAATTAAGGGAAGGAACAGGTTATCTACATGGTTTATTTAATGAAAGAAAGAAACTTTCTCAGCAGAAGATTGTTTAGGTAATTAAGTAGGATCAGAAAGGAGGAGAGAAAGTGGGGGTTGGGAATGATGTGTGGGCCCAGAGGGAGTCTGGGGACTGCTTAAATGTCGGGGCGGGGGTAGAGGTGCAGTGGCTGTGAAAAAGCAGGACAGCATTCGCCGAAGGTGCTGAGGTGGCTTGCGGATGGCAGACCGGACACTGGTAGTTTTCGCCATGTTTCCAGCCACCTAATTGGCTGAGCACCACCATCGGGTGTGAATTTCTCTTTCACAATATTACATAGCATGGATATTATGTGGTGATAATCTTTTTCACATCCTTACCATTCTCAAGCACAACAATATGGGCAGAACAATATTGTGTTGCTGTGTATTATTAGAGAAGTCGCATTTTAAGAGGATGTATTTAGAAGTGCACTCAACGTGGTGACCTCATGCATTAAGCAAATGAACATTTTAAACAACAGTAGCCGCTAGTGAAACATGTTCATCTCATCAAAAGCAACTCAGCATTCTCAGAAAGATTTCACCATCAAAGACTACAAGTTAAGACGTTTTTATGTTGCCTGACTTTATGACATATTTTCTGATGAAACCATGAAAAGAAACGTTGAAAGAAAATCTGTTGTCTCAATTAATGAATGCCTTAACATTGGGAGGTATTTTCGGAATGACAAAGAATGTTTCCCTTTTAAATCGAGGTAAATAATAATTGGAATGTGGAACATTTCAATAATGTATTGCTTAGCCCTCAAGTGTGATTAAGAGGGATTAGCATCATACTGGCAGACCACTGCAAAACATTCTATTCTGTCATTTTAATTAATGCTTGACCAACGGTGTTATCTCTGCAGAGTCAATAATGTGCGTTCTTAAGTAACCTTGACATGAAATTATGGTAGTTCAGCCCCAGCCGCATGCTAACTTAACCCTAGAGGCACTGGGAAAATAAGTATTTGAATGCAATTAAAATGACAGCAAGTCTTGAAGGATTGGGAGTTGAGAGGTTGCAGCCTTACTATTTTCTACCTAGTGCTAATAAAGCAGTGAATATGTGTTTCTAATTCATGAATCTACACAAAGAGTTTCTACAATGATTAATATGTTTCAACAAATATTCGCTTTTTTCTTATATTTGGATATATAAGGCCTTATTTTGTGTATTTTGGTAAGGTTAAATGTATGTGGTGTTTACCATAACTTGATTTTTAAAAATGTCACCTGATTATGAGTTGAGATAATATGAAATATTTATTGCATGGATACATTAATGGTTATGGTGCTAACAATAAAGCATAGCATTTTAATTACCTCCAATTATGGGGTTACAAGGCATATTTACACTGTGGGGTACATAGAAAGTGCAGCTTGGCAAAAACGACCTAACAAAACAAGATGGCAAGATTGAACAGAAGAGTCAGCATGCCTTGTGGCTATCCAGAAATAAACCAGCCGAGATTATATGGAGGCAAGATGCCTGCTCCTGGATGGCCCACCCCCTGTAGAAATTATGTACGAAGCATGCGAGTGACAGGCAGAAAGATACAGCTAGGTCAAATATCGACATGGCTGCACTAATACACCACACAACAGCTGGTTCCAACATAGTGCAGAGTGAACAAGATGAAACTTCATGGGATTAGGTCTATCAGTATTGCCCCAGTCAGACTACCACTCTAGCAGGGCATCATGCAGGTAGTGGAGCACACTATTACCCAGTGCACATCCAGGCACACACGCAGAGGATGGCCACAGTCAAGCCCTTGCATTGGTTTAATAGGCTTCACCAAGATGACACAAGTAGTATCTTAACAGCCCGCTGTCCTATGCAAAGTCAAATATGTTATGCATGCCCTGAGGTTCAGGAGAGCTGTCCAAGTCCTGCTCAACTCCCACCTGGATTGTGGCAATTCTGTGCTCACAGGAGTCTCAGATGTCGCCTTGGGCCCTCTAAAAGCTGTCCAGCACGCTACAGCACACCTCATTGCAGGACTAGACACATTCAGCCTCATAAACCCATCCCAAATGAGCCGCACTAGCCACCCTTTCAAGCACACGGCATGTTCAAAACAAGCTGCATCACCTACAAAAGAGTCACAACCAAAGCGCTGCTGTAAGAAATTCACAATCACAGGAGCCAAGTGTCAAACACAAGCCACAATAATGCCAGACAGTAGCAAAATCCTGCAAGATGGATACCTTTAGGAAACAAGTATTTTCCTGCTATGCACCCTTTCTCTGGAACTGGTTACCAGTGTAAATAAGACTGGCCACCACCGTCCTTTGCTTCAGGAGGCAAATAAACACCCTACCCTAAAGAAAAAAAAACTCACCAATTGCTCACCGATCCTTTCAACCCTACTCCGTGCATGCCCCCCCCTTCTGCTGCTTCCTTAGCCATCCCAGCTACACTGATACCTCAGACCAGCATTGTATTACTTGTAACCTCCAAGATGTGTCACTTATGTAGAGCAGTCTCTTGCTCCGTAGCTATGTTTGTGCTTGTTAAATCCTATACATACATAGGCTGTTGTTTTTTGATGTGACACGCTTCCATGGCTTCTAGAATCTCCCTTCGGATTGTCCTAGAATAGCAACAGCAGCAGCTCCCAGTTTACCTGATGTCCCGCTAATGGATCCTCGAGCCATCAGTAGATCAGTAGGTCATCTCCACTTCTTCATCTACTCCATGTGCAGACGCATACTCCGCCTCTGCATTAATTCTGCATAAGGGTGCACCTGTGTAGTACAATTCTGCACTGTTATTCATGTTTGATGTCGGTCTAAATTATATTAAACAAACCAGTAGAAACCATGTAAATTTGTAGCAAAATAGTGAGTTGAAAAAAATGCTGTTGACTAGTGCTTTGCATTTTGGCACAATCACAAACATGGAAAGCTCCATTGCAATTTAGTTCCTGTTGAACCCCTGTAAGTCTAGTGTACATGGCCAGACATGGAGTTCCCCTTCACTGGTAATGATAGGCTCAGCCTACATCTTAAAGACAGATGAGGTCCAGTGTTGTTGAAAATTTTCTGGGGATGCTTGAAGCAGGTCAGGTGAATATTTCTTTTTTGAGTGGGGTGAGACCAGTTTGCATAAGCAGGCTCATGTATAATCTTAATACTAGGGGCCTAAATAAAATATTACAATTGCATTGAATGCATTTTATGTTCTCCGCACTGTTGTGAAAGTCATGAAAATTCCAAACCCTTCACAATTAACTAGGGTCCATAATGATCTGCTGCCACTACTACGGCAAGCATACGAAGCATAAGTCACTGTGCTGAGTAGAAAAAGTGGAAGGTGGTTTTGCTGCATGTGTCACATGTTTACCAGAATATGTGGCAATTTCAAAATCATTCTGCAATACCTTTGCACCCAACCATCAAGCCGGGACTTTCAGAGCAATTAGATGAAGCAAATGTACATGCATTTCCAATGATTTATGAAAACGTCTGATTAGATGAAGGGCCTCTGAACGTCCTTCATCCTAAAGCATGCGTTATTACAATCATTCGCAATTGAGTAACATATCCGACTTTAATGAGTGTTATTTGAATTTGAAATGTGACCATTTCACCATAAGAACGTTCTGAATATGGTAGGACCCGCTCAGGCATCATTGTGGTGCATCTACTTAGGAGTCAAAAAGAGGTTCGGCTGAGCATCCCTATGGTACGAGGAGAGATAAGGCAAATAAGTGCGTTAGACGTTGTTTGTAGAGATAAAGTCCATCCTCTCACCTAGCTCTCCTCCTAGTGCATCACCTCCCATCAAACATGCACACTTTCCCAGCCATCTGATAATATAGACCAGGTTTAAATACAACCTTCTAGGCCTCAGCATCGTATCCCTTTTTGTAATGTGCATTACAGGGGCATCTTGAGTAATCCAAACTATCACCAGCATGAACTTTGGTGTGGAACCCCGTTGAAGGCTGCACTCTCCTGACAGCAGAAATAATTCTGCCGCGGTTATTGTTAAATTAAAACAATGATTGCTAAGTCAATTTCCTAAAGAAATTAATACATCAGCTTGGTGTCGACACACAATCTCATGATGCATCCAGGCACACCCCAATGGCCAATGCATTTCCGACCTACATAGGTCCTTCTTCAGGTCGAAATCTGTGTATTATAAAACACAAAAGAAAATGCTAGGAGACCTTCATTAGAGTCGTGAAACAACAACAAACAGGGAGGAAAAAAAATACACACAACACACATGTAAAAAGACATTTAGAACCATACCTAGCCTGTGTGATTAAACATAACCACCAATAAAAACAACCTAAGATCTGAAACGGATAAAATAATAATAACGCAGTTAACCTCGTAATGGAGCTTGCAGTATAGCAAGTAACATGAAGTGTAACAATACTGGGTAGAGTGTACCTCGAACATTTTATAAAGTATCCAGAACTCAGCCATCAACGCTGAGATACTCACTTCTACAAGCGGTAGTTCCCAGTCAACATTGTTCAATCAACTGACTCCGGAAATATACAAAATCAGACCCAAAATCCCGTCATGCTCAGCAGTATGATCTGATCTAGTATCTGTAGATTCTGCATAAAATGCACTTACCTAACGGCTGCGCTGAAGGTGCGCGCCGATCCGGCTTCCCCTGGATACTAAAAACAAGGCTGTTTATAATGTCAGCTGAGTCAATGCTTGCTGCTGCTGCTACATCATCAGTTGCCAACCTGGCTGAATCTGCTTGCTCCATCGTCTCACATAGTTGTGAGCCTGCACAGCCATCCTCTCTCTCAAGTGAAGCAAACATTAGTAAGAACATCGGAAGTATGTGCTGTTTGAGACAGCAAGGCCCTTCCTAGAACTTGCCACTGTATGACGGACATCACCAGCCCTGCAACAAGTTCAGCCACAAATAATGCTTATTGGCATTTGCAGTGGTTTTGTCATTTGCTCAATTATCGGCCCAAATATTTTGCTGCAAACACAAGGACAGTGGTAGAACAAGAACTATAATTAGGCCCATCCTGGTTAAAGACAAATTATTGACTGCGCCATTTGTAAAGACTGGAGGGGGGTGTCTGTACTTCCGCTCTTTATATGGTAGAGGAGAGGCACAGAGGACCCCAGCCAAGATTCTCTATTATTGGTAGAGCGATCAAGGCGTAGCTTCTCAGGAGGTGTTGTAGGCTGATTCTTAAGTACAGTGTAGTCCCCAAGCACCCACAAAGGAATGTCCACACACGGTATTGGTCAAAACACAGTCTTTATATAATTAATATTCAAGGTTATATATGCTATCACAATAACTCACTTTGTGCTCAGAAAATCAACAATGGTAAATATATGCAGTTCTACAGTTGTACCACAACTATTATCAGATCTCATTAAAGTGCATCAACTATACTGTCAAAATGTCACACAGATCAATCAAGAGGAAACCAGCAGTAGAGAGAGGAAGGAAAGCAAGATGGTTGAACAATTGGCAGAATACTGGTCACTACCCTTAAACACAGCTCTGTGTGGAGATCCCCCCACCTGGGCAACCTGTAGAATAAAGATACAAGCCCATTCCATATATTGTTCACAATAGACTTCCCAATAGTTCTGCAACCCCAAAGTACCTGGTGTTGTAGCGTTCATCGGCGGGGAATCAACAACCCTTCTTGAGGTCCCTCCCTTTAAGGCAGGAGTCACGGGTCGTCGAACGTCCGATGGAGAACAGGGTGAGCTACGACGGTGAAGTGGCAGCTTCATTCCTAGCGGTGCTCATTGACGGGGAAGCGTAAAGGTCCTGCAAGGAAGAGGTGTGCGGGGCACCTCGGTGTCGATAGTTCTGGACCGCAAAGAGTTTGAAGAACTGTGGCCCAGCAAGGTCTTCGAGTCGTCGGTGTCTCTGTGGTATTTGGGTGGTCGGAAACCCACCGGCGGATGCTCCTCTGAGCGTCGACGGTCAGACCTTCTCCAGCAGGATACAACGGTGACGATGTGGACGAGAGTGTCCTTGGATCAAATGAAGTTCTTAGGCAAACGGGAGCACGGCGGCTCCCGTCGGCGACGGCGGTCATCAACAGTGGCGGACAACAGTCCGGGCTCTTCTCCTTGGGATTCCGCAGCAGTCCCCATCTCGGGTCGGCCGCCTGTCGAAGGTGTGTCTACCAGGGAGCTTTGGCAAAGATCAGCTGGTGCATGATGGTCACTCGTAGCTCGGGAAGAGGGCGCCTTACCAGGTCCTCTCTGGGTCAGTTCTTGGAGACACAGCAGCTTTCAGATTGTGAAGGAGAGCAACAGCAATACTTCTCGTTCAGCAGGGCTTGAAGGTCAAGCTTCAGTTTCTCCAGTCACTCGTGGACTTCACCTTCTGAACACGATTCCTAGCAGTGAGAGGTCCCCAGATGTACTGTTGATCTCCCATTCATTCCGCTGGGTCATACTCAAGCATCCAATCACGACTATGGACATTCAGCAGGCAGGCAGTCAATCAGGCATACAGTGCATTCAGGCCCTTCACTTCTCTCCAGACACTCACAACAAGTTATGTGTATTGGGACAAGTACCCAGCCATTCAACACTCCACACTGCATTCATACCAGTTTCGGGCAGGGCTGTCTCAATCATTGTGTCAACCACCAGATACTAGACACCCACAACATAGAATGTGTATTTGTCACACACTCCATTCACCCAGGTCCCACCCACAGGCGTACCCACAACATACGGTTGTTGGGAAGGCTCCAACCAGTCTGGTCAGCTCTTCCCCACACTACCATATATGGAACTTCTACCCAACAGCCAGTCAGGGGGAAGGGACAGAGTCAGGGCTTCCCCGGACTTCGGGAAGATCAAGGTAACAGGTGATGGAAGGCAAGAGGCCATGGGGGCCATTTTGTCTCCTTTACAGGGCCTGGGCATCCCAAAATGGAGGACGCTCAAGGCACCAGTCCATTCAGCACGGAGCTGCCACCAGCCCATACCCTGCTCTGTGGGTCACACACAAGTGCCCAAAAACATACACTAGGTGCATAAGATTGCACCCCTACCCATGGGTGCCATAGGGGTATCCCATGGGTCTGTACACCAAACCAAAAGAGAGAGCTGCACCGCCAGGAGTCCCACATGAAATCCTGTGCAGAAAACACAACAGAACACACGATAAAAAGCAGTAAAGGACAAGGATACGGAGGCCCTGTCCCTCTGATGCATTTCCAGCGTCACAGTTGCCCCCCCCTCCAGACTGAGGTTAGGGTGCCTAATCTCCCACGAGATAGACACCCTCATCCAGACAGTCAACATACCTTCTGGAAAGGCCATCTGCATTATCGTGACTCATCCCTGGTCTATGCTCGATGGTGAAGTCTAGCCCTTGCAGGCTAATGGACCACCTGAGCAGTTTCGGGGTTTCACCCTTCATCTGCATAAGCCACTTCAGGACCTTGAAAGTAGACCCTGTGAGGTAGGGCCTAAAATGCCTTAGGCTCCAAACTATGCTAAAACATTCCTTTTCAACAGTAGCCCACCTAAATTCTCTACCCTTGAGTTATCTACTGATGAAAATGATAGGATGTTCCCTTCCTTTGTCATCTAACTGGGACAAGACAGCTCCAATTCCGGTGTCGCAGGCGTCAGTCTGGACGATAAAGGGTCGGCTGTAGTCAGGTGCACACAACACAGGTGCCCTACAAAGACTTTCTTTCAAGCCATCAAAGGCCCTCTGACAGTCTTCAGTCCAATTAACCTTCCTAGGTTGTTTGGGTGAAGTCACAGCTGTCAGGGGTGCAGCTATGGTTCCATAGTCTGCCATGAAATTGTGATAGTACCCATTGAGGCCCAAAAAGGCTCTCACCTGGGTTTGATTATTTGGAGTCTCCCAGTCATGTACATCCTGTACTTTACTGGGGAGAGGTTGGATTTGATCCCCTCCTACCTCATGACCAAGATACGTGACTTTCCTCTGAGCTATCTGGCACTTGGTAGCCTTGATAGTGAGGTTAGGCCTTTTCAAGGCCTGCAACACCTTATCCAGATGTGTCAAACGCTCTTCCCAGGTGGAACTGTAGACGAAAATGTTGTCTAAGTAAGCCACACAAAAGGCTTCCAGCCCACTGAGTGCATGGTTGACCAATCTCTGGAAGGTGTCAGGGGCATTCTTCAACCCAAAAGGCATGACCCTAAACTGGTAGAGTCCCTCTGGTGTTGAGAACGCCGTCTTTTCGTTGGCATGGTTCGTCAGAGCTATTTGCCAATAGCCTGAGGTAAGGTCAAAGGTGCTCACAAATTTGGCAGCACCTATGGTGTCCACGAGCTCATCAGCCTGGGGCAATGGGTGCTTGTCAGTTTTGGTGATGGCATTGACTCCTCGGTAGTCCACACAGAACCTCCAATCCGTAGTACCTGCCTGGGAACTTGCCTTGGGGACAAGGACCACGGGATTGGACCAGGGACTGGTTGAGGGTTCAATAACACCCAGATCCAACATCTTGGCGACCTCAGCCTGGATGGGGTTCTTAACAGTATCTGACATACGGTAGCACCTGCTTTTGACAGACACACTGTCACCAGTGTCAATCTCGTGCCTGCACCACAGTGTAAGGCCTGGTGTCAGTGAGAACAGAGAGGCATACTGCCGGAGCAAAGCCCTGCAGGCCTTCTGCTGCTCTGTTGTCAGACCTGGAGAGAGATGTACTTCCTCCACTGAGCCATCCTGAGGGTTGCTATGCAGCAAATCAGGAAGGGGCTCACTCTCATCCTCTTCTTGCTCTGAAGCTAGCAAGATACATGAGACTTCAGCTCGCCTGTGGAAAGGCATGAGCCTGTTATCATGGAATACCTGAGGGGCTACCCCAGAGGCTCCCATGTCAACCAGATAATTGACTTCACCCATCTTGGAGATTATCCAGAAGGGTCCAGTCCATTTATCTGCCAAAGCCCGAGGCTTGGTAGGCTCCAACAAGAGGACTTTCTGTCCCGGAGTCCAATCCACTTGCGATGCTTTAAGGTCATGCCAGTACTTATTCAATTCCTGGCTGGCCTTGAGATTCGCTGTTGCCTGACCCATCATCTGCGTCATCCTCCATCTGAGGCCTAACACATAGTCCCCCCTTGCTTGGCTGGACCTGGAGGGGAGGCCTCCCAACCTTCTCTGATTAAGGCAAGGGGCCCCTCATGGGATGTCCAAAGAGTAACTCAAAGGGGCTGAAACCAACACCCTCTTGAGGTACCTCCCTGTAAGCAAACAGTAGGCATGGCAGGAGAAGATCCCACTTCTTCCTTAGGGGCTCTTTCAAAGCGCCTAGCATGCCCTTGAGAGTTTTGTTAAATCTCTAAACCAGACCATTGGTCTGGGGATGGTAAGAGGTGGAGAACTTATAGGTTACCCTGCACTCTTTCCACATGGTTTTCATGTAACTAGACATGAAGTTGGATCTTCTGTCAGAGACAACCTTCTTAGGGAATCCAACATGGGTGAAAATGCCCAGGAGAGTCCTGGCAACCAACTTGGCAGTAATAGTCAGAAGGGGTATAGCCTCAGGGTACCTGGTGGCATGATCAACCAAGACCAGGATGAACCGATGTCCACCTGAAGTGGGAGGGTCAAGGGGACCAACAATGTCGATGCCCACCCTCTCAAATGGTGTGCCAACCACTGGCAATGGTTGCAGTGGGGCAATGACACTGCCTCCAGTCTTGCCAGACAACTGACAAGTTGGGCAGGTCCTGCAGTGGGACTCCACTTCTACTCCCATCCGAGGGCAGTAGAAATGGGCAGAGAGCCTCTGCTTAGTCTTCTTGGTTCCAAGATGACCCGACAAGGGCACCACATGCGCCAACTGCAGCAAGATGGGCCTGTAAACTTGGGGTACCACCAACCTCTTGAGGACACCAGGTTAAGGCTTAGTGGGCTCAATAACAAGGAGCTCCGAAGTAGCTCCTAAGTAGCGACTGTTGGCTGGGAGAAGACTCTGCACTCTACTTGGACTTTACAATTCCGTATAATTGGCATTAATTGAGCTGGCCCCTCCTCTGCCGCTGAGAAAACTATATTACCCAGAGGCCGCGCGCTCCTGCGCGCACGCTCCGAAGTAGCTCCTAAGTAGCGACTGTTGGCTGGGAGAAGACTCTGCACTCTACTTGGACTTTACAATTCCGTATAATTAGTACGCTTATAAACTGCTTTGCTCTGCATATAAGGACTCTATACTACAACGTGATGTACTTTATACACTTTATAAGTGCTCAAATATTCTATTTTACTTGTTGGTAGGCATTAATTGAGCTGGCCCCTCCTCTGCCGCTGAGAAAACTACATCACCCAGAGGCCGCGCGCTCCGAAGTAGCTCCTAAGTAGCGACTGTTGGCTGTTCGCTGCTCGGGGTGAGGGGGCCAGTATTTTTGATTCAATTACCAAGGTAGACATTTTATATTGCATACTGAGGACGTCTGTTTCCTTTTATTTGTGCTTTTAGTTGAAAAAAACAATACTAGATAGCAAATAAAAGGCGTGTGTATAAAGAATGAACTCAAACTATTTTCTTAGCCCGTAGACTTATGAAATATCTGCACTTTCCTTACCTAAGTTCTTTGGAAATACATTCTAAGGTAGTAACTGTTTTCCCAGTAGCAAAGTAGGCATGAAGAAAAAGATAATATGTTCTAAAAAGGATACTGGACTTGGCCCTATTGTTTTCAATACACGTAGAAGTACTTTTCTGAAAGCCCTAGAGATGCCTTTACCAACCTCACCAAGCCAAAAAATACACCTTAAATGTTCACTCAGAGAACGAACCTTCACAAAGTACTGATGTTGAATTAGCTAAAATGGCAGAAGAAATGGAGGGAGAGAAAGGCGAATGGGAGGAATCGGAACCCGCCCAATCCCAGCTTCTCTTTGAGGATGAGGGGGCCGGGGGGTGCCTTCAGGAGCAATGCAATGGAAATGTTGCCGCTAGTGCACTAATCATAGACTCACAAACTTGTCCGATGTCAGATACCCCTTTTATATTCACAAAGGGAAGAATAACACAGTTGGCCATGATGGGGGAAGTTATAGACAGTTCACAGCAGGATCAATTGGGAAGAGAATGGATCAAAGAGGGCAACTTTAACAACGCAAGTAAGGAAAGGACTTTCTTAATTGTTACACTATGTGAACTTAAAGAGTGGCTTCACAGTGAACTTACTAAACAAACAGAATGCTTGGGACATATAACTGAGAGATTAAAGGTGATGTAAACCAGAGGTGCAAATGTGGTGTATGCTCCTTTAGGGAACAACATAGGTCCTACAGTGGGAAAAGTGTACAGCGAAAAAGTAGCTTTAAATATTAAGGAAGCTAGCATAACTAACCCACAGGTTGATAACAACAATAAAGACGCAGTACACTCTACACACCTAATAGAAGAATTGGTGGTAAAAAGTAAGAACATGGAAGCTGACGCTGATGATTTAAAGTTAGTAGTCTCAAAAAATTCAAGAAAAAGGGAGTAAAAAAAACAGGGAGTGTTAAAAGCGGCTGAATTAAAAACTGGAAAGGCATCCTCACTAAAATTTCTGCGCAATATAGGAAAGGGTCTTACTGGACAAGAAGCTATCAATGAAAATGATGAGCATGAAGTTAAAGCGGGATCCAAGGTAGGTGTTTCCTATGTAAATGGTCCCGAATATGAAAACTCATACATAAGACTTAGTGATGCGTTGAAAGGGAAAAAGCCTGACAAAATGACTAATATTTCCAATGAAGTAAGACCCAAGCCTAAAAATGGAGATAGAAAATCTAAGGAGCTAATTAAGGATAAAAAGAAAGAGCAAATAATAAATAATGTAAATGAAGGCAGACACACGGTTGACATACCCAAACCTCCTAACCCGGTAAAAGAAGGAAGAGCTGTATATTGACATATTAAACCCCCTGTTCGTATGCTTCCTAGACAACAGCACACAACGCCGAACAGTAATGGGAGGGAGAGTATATGGGAAATAAGTGGAGAGGCTGAAAGAGAAGAGGAATACAGATATCCCAAGGGCAGAGAAACAAAAATGTGTGAAAGTAGTAATGAAAAACAGAAGTATGTAAATCCGGAAAGTAAAAAAGAAGCTGAGAAAATGACAGTCGAAGAAAGTGTTAGGAATATAGTAAGGGATATACTGAAGGAAAAGAACTGGAATGAACCACAACCTACTATAGGTATAAGAAGTGAGGAACTAAGGAGTAAGAGAATAGAGGGATGTAGAGAGAATGAAGGGAGAGATGCAAGGGATGAATTTAGTGAAGAATGCTCTAAGAACCAAAATAATTACAATGACCTAATGCACAGAGGTGAAGATGTAACCTATGGCTTGGGAATTTGTAAACTTCGTAAACCTAAATACCCACATGCACCGGGATTGACACTACAATATTTGTTTGAGGAGGGAGGTCCTGTATCCCTAAATAGGAGAAAAATATTGGAGTTATTTGATGAAATCCCTGAACTACGCTTAATAACATCTGAGGACATACAACTCGTAGATTTCATACATGGGTGGAGGTATGACTATGTCAGGTTCGTGATACACTCTGCACTGGTTAGAAACATTATAATGAAGGAGGCGGAGAGCCTTCACAAATATGGTTATGATGTAGGCCCATGGGAAATTGAAAAAGAAGTGACCGAAGGTAAAAATGGTGAAATTTGTGATCTCCTCAAATTGTCGGACCTTCTATTTATACAAGAAACATGGCTCACAGAAAAGCTTCTTTGGGATGGGTTTGACACTGTTTCTATCTTGGCCAAAAAAGGTCCGCTGGGGAGACCCAGAGGAGGTATTACTACTCTTGTTAAAAAAGAAATTGGACTGTCAAAGTGTGAAGACATGTGTGATATACATGAGGAAATTCTGGGAACAGTTTGGACACGAGTAGTGGGACATATGAAAGAAACTCTATTCCTGTTGAATGTTTATAGAACTTTGGATTCCAACCTCACTTGCATTTTGGCAAAAATGGACCTAAATCTACATGAATAGTTTTCCAAATATGGTGACGCTAGTATCATTCTTGCTGGGGATCTAAATGCTAATTGCAATTTGAAGGAAGTAGAAATATTAGATTGTTTTTCGACTGACTACTTTAACATCAAAATGTGTAAAAGAAAGAAAGTTGAAGGTGGAATGTGGATGAGTTGGGCTGCAGGGTGGGGATTACAATGCCTGGAAAATAACAAAGCCACCTGGGCTGCTAGAGGTATAAACTCTGTAATTGACTTCATCTTTTTATCCGCGAATCTTCTCCCTAAAGTAAAAAATACACTAGTGCTAGAAACAAGTACGAGTGACCACTCAATGCTATTGCTGGAACTAAAATGGCGCTCGATCTACCCCAATAGGAAGGACACAAATTTAATGAACCTTAGTGTGAATACTAGAGGTAATCGTGTTGGTGGTCTGAGAAAAAAATCAATAACTTTAACAAATGTATGCTAACTGAATTCAACACTTGTGAGCTAGAGCGTAAGATTGCAAGATATTCTGTAAAGGGCTTCCCTGTACACCTGAAAAATGTATTAGAAGCAAATCTTACGCCCCAGACTAACCAAAACACGAAACATAAGCACAAATACTCTATTGAAATTAGAACTAAAAAAAATGAACTTAGAAGGGAAATAAGAAAAATAGCCAAGAGCTCTGACCTCGACACGAATGGTGTAGAAAAAATTAGAAAGTTAAAACAGAAATATACAAATTGGTTAAAACTGGAACGTATCCGAATACTCCAGGTTGATGGGGAAAAGATGTTAGAAAGCCTGCAGGGGAAAAACACTAGGGCCTTTTGGGATCTCATAAATCAAAAAGATGATAATAATTGGAGAAAAATGACAAATCCCATAACTGAAGATGCATGGCTGAAATACATCAAGCAAATGATTACATCTGAAAAGGTAGTAGAGTACACGCAAAAAATGGAGAAATGGGACCTAGATGTTACCACTGACATAATTGAGGCAAAGATAAAAAAAGCTAATACCTCTCGAACCCCGGGTCCCAATAAACTTACCAATAACATCCTTAAACACTCTTCTCACCTATGGGCCAAGATTCTATATAGCCAATTTCAAGACATATTAGAGTCTCATACTATTCCTGACTCATGGAAGCTCTCCTATATGGTTCCTATTTTCAAAAGGGGTGCAAGGGAAGAACCTGCAAATTATCGAACCTTAAGTATAATGGACGCAGATTCCAAAATATTTGCCAACGATTAAACGACTGGTTAGAAGAAAAGAACATCTTAGATTCCAGAATAATAGGATTCCGCAAAAATATGGGGACAGACTGTGGAGGTCTCCTGATAAACTGCCTTCAGTTTTTCACCTGGAAGTCCAATGATGTCCCAATTTATATAGCATCCATGGACTTAAGCAAAGCTTTTGACTGTGTGAACCGAAACTTGCTTTGGCAGAAGTTGGATGACTATGGAATATCTAAGGGCTTGTTGAGCATGATTATTTTTTTGCACAGTGAATCTAGAATACAGATAAGATTAGGCTTGGATGTTCTTCTGTCTAGAGAATGCACCATTGACAATGGAATTAGACAAGGATGCATCCTTGGACCAACTTTGTACAATCTATATGTTGCAGGAGTTGGCAAAGCCCTGGACGCTTCGGCACTGGTGTCTCCTAAATTTGGCAATCTGAAAATTTGTTGGGCAAGTTACGCAGACGACTTTCTCCTCATAGACAATACGCCCGTCGGTCTTCAAAGACTCATAACAACCTTTGGTAAATATATGCTGGGAATAGAACTAAAGATCAACCCTGGCAAATCAGTTGTTACCAAACTCACAAAAGGGGGGAAAAACCAACAAAAGACCAATTTCGGGTGGAACTGGGATAATAACAAACTGTTAGTTAAAGAAAACTTTCAATTCTTGGGGTACCCTGTAGTGGCTAAGTTTAGTAGGACCTTTCTGGTAAATTATCTCAATTCAAAAGTTAATTGCATGTTAAACCAAATGAAGAGAATTGACAAAAAATATGGTAAATTTTCCCTCAAACCCTGCAGAGAATTCTATAAAAGCAAGGTACTGCCAACAATTATGTACGGAACTGAATTTTGGCCTAATACAATGGAGATTGAATATAAAGCTGTAGAAAGCAGAATTTGGAAATCAACACTGTTCTTCCTCCCTAAATGCATCCCAATTGAGGTAATAAGATATAAACTGGGCATACAATCTCTTGTTAGTCTGATTCAGTGGAAGAAACTTTGCCTCATGAGCAAATGTGAATTCTCTAAAGAAAATACACTATATTTTCAGCTTAGAGTGAACGATACTAACGGATACATAGCAAGTCTAAGGTTGGAATGTGAAGCTTTACTTGATGAAATAGGTATGACAATGGACATCCGGGGGAAAAATCCCAATCTTGTAAAAGAAAGACTTAAGCTGAACGATTGGGAAAAAACTTGCTTGATAATTTGTGATACAAAACTATACACACAAGTACTAACAGCAGGAAAACGAGTCACTGAAATGGAACACTACCTATTGAAATTTCCTAGTAAGAAAATGAAAATTGGCTATATGAGTTTTCGTATGAATGTGCTGTCAACTAATCAAATTAAAAGTATAAGGGCACGACATGACGGGGTCGTAGGCTCTTGCAGATTTTGTAAAGATGAGGATGAATTGGAAACCCTACGTCATCTTATTTCAGAATGCCCTTGGTTACTAGAGAAAAGAGAAATGTATTTTAAAGAATTCGTAAATAATGTATGGCTTTTGAGAGATCTTCTATGGACAAAAATGCTACATGGAGAATCCATGTCCATGAGAATAAGAGTGCTATCATTCATAGAGCATGTGTGTGAAATAGAGTAAAGTCTGTTTTAATATCATTATGTAAAAAATGCTTTTCCAATATGTTGTTGTAAATTATAGTTATCTTGTTAAATTTAAGAAATTGTATTGTGTAAAATGTAAACTACGCATTTGCAAAGGTTTCCTTCTTAACTATGAATCCTTTTAATCTAATTTTTAAAAAAAATTGTAAAATTGTAAAAACTAAAACAAATAAAGGAAAAATAAATAAATAACAAGGAGCTCACCGTCCCAATAGATTTGGAATGTCCTAGGTACATCTCCTTGTGCCTGGGACAGGGCCTGTTTCCTCAGACCCTCGAGAGAGTGGAACTCTCTCTGTCCCTTACAGAAGTCCACCCGGGAGGGTCCCCCTTCAGCTAACAAGCATTGAAGGTCAGGATGATCCTCTGGGTTGAGAGTCTCCCCCACAGGAAAGTCTTCTGGCTCTTCTCCCACAGGAGTTGAGACAGGATTCACCACTGGACCCAGCCCGTCCGGAGCATGGATCCCAATGGGTGCTGTCAGAACAGCCGGAAGAGCAGGGGCTCCCTCCATAGAGGTGGCCTTCTTACTCTTCCATTTTCTTCGCGCCTTGGGTTTCGCCGTCGGCGAGGGTACCATGCTCACAGCTGGGCCATGTGTGACATGGGATCGGTTGATCGCCATAGCAGCCATGGGTAGACCATCCGTGATCATCCCCAACCCGACCAAATTGTTTTGTAACAAAATGTTTGCAGGCACATTGTCTTGAACCAGGACCGGAAGCTTTGCTGTCTTGTCTCCAATCGTAATGTTGACTAAGGCTACAGGCGATAATTTGGGAGGCCCACCAGCTAACCTGATGGTTCTCAGAGGAGCACCTACATAGTCCTCTGGCTTGAGCAGGGTCCTGTCCACCACTGTCATGCTTGCCCCAGTGTCTCTCAAACCAGTGGAAGGCTGGCCATTCAAGAGGACAGTTCTCTGTGGGATAGTCGCCAGTACTTCTGCATACTGGTCCCAGGCCCCAAGAGACACTAAGGAAATCTCTACGGGACCCCCGAAGGTGAACCCAGTAGAGGAGGGGAGGACACTGGCCTCGACCTCAGGTACGGAGTAAGGGTAGGTCAGGCTGACAGCCTGAACTCCAAGTACCTTACCCTTACACCTGGGGTCACCCCTTCGGTGGTCCAGAGCACCATAATCCCAACAAGTGCCAGGAGTGCAGGGTAAGGTACTGGAACTACTGGGACCCTGCTTTGCAGCAGGCAGACCAGTACTCTTACTCCCACCCATATCAGACTTATCCCCACTAGGTTTTTGGGTCTTCAGAGAGGAAGGTTTTGGTTTACCCGACTGTGACTGCTTTTGGGACTCCTCAGCTTTCGGACAGGCCCCCTTTTCTTTGTCCTTGTCCTTCCCACTGGAGTCCTTAGGGGACACCCTATGGGAGACCCACTTGTCAGCCAACCTAGCCAGCTTAAAGGGGTCCAAAATGTTCTGGTCAGCAACATACTGACGCAGCACTGGTGAACAGGCTTCCGAAAATTGCTCAAAAAACAAAAGGTGGGACAATTCAACAAATGTTTTTACTTTGTAACCATCAATCCACCCCACCATGTTGATATGCACAGCACTCACCCAGTCAATCCAAGACACATTCTCTTGTTTCTTAAATTCCCTGAACCGTTTAAGGTATTGGGTAGGTGCCTTGCCAAACTTGGCAATTAAAGCAGACTTCATGCAATCATACTGACCCCTTTCTTCCACACAATACAGTCATATCCAGTTTGAGGCACTCTGCTTAACAAACACTTAGCCTAATCTCTCTTATCAACATCATGAATTGCACAAGCCATTTCAAATGCTTCAATCCATTGGAGGATATCACAACCCTCTGCATACACACCAACCAAATCTTTCATAAACTTGGTTGCTGGGGACCTGACACTCTCAACTGGTTTAGCTGAAGTCTCCACTTGAGCTTTCTCTAACTGGATTTGCTGACATTCAGTGTCCTTGTCTTTGAGTTAAAGATCCCTATTTTTGAGTTCCATTTGTTGTGCCAGCTCCTTTTTCTTAAGCTCAGCATCTATTTCCAACTTGCGATATTCAATTTCATCCTTAATAACTCAAGTTCCAAGGAATTGCTGGGGTTTGGAACAGAGGCAACAGGAATGGTGGCATTCCCAGAATCAGATTCGGTGACAACCCTCTGGGTAGAGTCCTTATTGGTTGCATTCCCCCCTTCAAGAGCTTCCCAATCAGTCTGTTAGTCCACCAGGGCAGCTATCAGCTCAGCCCTAGACTTATCCACAAAGTCTAACTCCCTGGCTTCACAAGCACTCTGGAGAGCCTCTAAGCTCATCCAAGTCCATTTACCATTCGCAATTTCGCAATGGCTTGTAATGCAGTTATCTTGTTCACAATTAGACCTTAATTTAACAAAGTGAAGATATCCTTCGTAAGTGGCATGGTTATACACTGATTCTTAAAACCATAAGCATCCCACCTCTGCCACCAGTGTAAAGACTGGAGGGGGGTGTCTGTACGTCCGCTCTCTATATGGTAGAGGAGAGGCACAGAGGACCCCAGCCAAGATTGTCTATTATTGGTAACATAGTCGAGCAATCAAGGCCTAGCTTCTCAGGAGGTGATGCAGGCTGGTTCTTAAGTATAGTGTAGTCCCCAAGCACCCACAAAGGAATGTTTACACACTGTATTGGTCAAAACACAGTCTTTATATAATTAATATTCAAGGTTATGTAAACTATCACAATAACTCACTTTGTGCTCAGAAAATCAACAATGGTAAATATATACAGTTCTACAGTGGTACTACAACTATTATCAGATCTCATTAAAGTGCATCAACTACACTGTCAAAATGTCACACAGATCAATCAAGAGGAAACCAGCAGTACAGAGAGGAAGGAAATCAAGATGGTTGAACAATTGGCAGAATACTTGTCACTACCGTTAAACACAGCTCTGTGTGGAGATCCCCCCACCTGGGCAACCTGTAGAATAAAGATACTAGCCCAGTCCATATATTGTTCACAATAGACTTCCCAATAGTTCTGCAACCCCAAAGTAACTGGCATTGTAGCATTCCTCGTGGGGAATCTACGGCCCTTCTTGAGTGCCCTCCCTTTAAGGCAGGACTCACGGGTCGTCGAATGTCCAACGGAGAACAGGGTGAGCTACGTTGGTGAAGTGGCAGCTTCGTTCCTCGCGGTGCTCATTGACAGGGAAGCGTAAAGAAGCAAGAGGTGTGCAGGGTACCTCGGTGTCGATAGTTCTGGACCGCAAAGAGTTTGAAGAACTGTGGCCCACCAAAGGCATTGAGGCGTCGGTGTCTCTGTGGTATTTTGGTGGCGGGAAACCCACCGGCAGATGCACCTTGGTGCGTCGACGGTCAGGCCTTCTCCCTCAGGATACAGCTGCGACGATGCGGACGAGAGTGTCCTTGGATCAAATGAAGTTCTTAGGCAAATGGGAGCACGGCGGCTCCGGTCGGTGACGGCGGTCGTCGACAGTGGCGGACAACAGTCCGGGCGCTTCTCCTTGGGATTCCGCAGCAGTCCCCATCTCGGGTCGGCAGCCTGTCGAAGGTGTGTCTACCAGGGAGCTTTGGCAAAGATCAGCTGGTGCATGATGGTCGCTCGTAGCTCGGGAAGAGGGCGCCTTACCAGGTTCTCTCTGGGTCAGTTCTTGGAGACACAGCAGCTTTCAGATTGTGAAGGAGAGCAACAGCAATACTTCTCGTTCAGCAGGGCTTGAAGGTCAAGCTTCAGTTACTCCAGTCACTCGTCGTAGTGGACTTCACCTTCTGGACACGATTCCTAGCAGTGAGAGGTCCCCAGATGTACTGTTGTTCTCCCATTCATTCCGCTGGGTTATACTCAAGCATCCAATCACGACTAAGGGCATTCAGCAGGCAGGCAGTAAATCAGGCATACAGTGCATTCAGGCCCTTCACTTCTCTCCAGACACTCACAACAAGTTATGTGTATTGGGACAAGTACCCAGCCATTCAACACTCCACACTGCATTCATACCAGTTTCGGGCAGGGCTGTCTTAGTCATTGTGTCAACCACCAGATACTAGACACCCACAACATAGAATGTGTATTTGTCACACACTCCATTCACCCAGGTCCCACCCACAGGCGTACCCACAACATACGTTTGTTGGGAAGACTCCAACCAGTCTGGTCAGCTCTTCCCCACACTACCATATATGGAACTTCCACCCAACAACCAGTCAGGGGGAAGGGACATGGTCAGGGCTTCCCGGGGCTTTGGGAAAATCAAGGTAACAGGCGATGGAAGGCAAGAGGCCATAGGGGCCATTTTGTCTCCATCAGGAATCTATTGATTCCAATAACAGGGCCTGGGCATCCCAAAATGGAGGATGCTCAGGGCACCAGTCCATTCAGCACAGAGCTACCACCAGCCGGTACCCTGCTCTGTGGGTCACACACAGGTGCCGAAAAACACACACTAGGGGCACAGGGTTGCACCCCTACCCATGGATGCCATAAGGGTATCCCATGGGTCTGTACACCAAACCAAAAGAGAGAGCTGAACTGCCAGGAGTCCCACATGAACTCCTGTGCAGAAAACACAACAGAACACACGATAAAAAGCAGTAAAGGACAAGGATACGGAGGCCCTGTCCCTCCGATGCATTTCCAGCATAACACCTTTGTAATGCAAAAATCACATCATCACTACTGTCATGTATCAGTGGAGAAAGAGCAAATGATTAGAGACACAACCTATGGAAAAACACATTTAGATGTGGTTAACAACAAACCAGATGTCACCTGGGCTACAAAAGGACCACATATGTGGAGGGGGTGAGATCAGGTGAATGGAAGGATTTTACAGGATATGTTATGGAGGGTCCTTTCTCTAGTTTTTCTTCTATAACTCAGCATCTGTAGATCGTATTTCACCTTTCCAGTGGGTTTCTTCAGTTCTGTTCACTGGCTCTGAGGGGCCGGTGAGAAAAACTCCCTGCAAGTTCTAAGGAATATAAAACTGGATTTTCTTGGAAAACAGAATATGGGAGTAAGTCAATGTCAGTGAAAAGGAAATTCAAAACTAGAAGGACCTGTTCTCCTTAGTCCCAAAGTCATGTCCTTACTCTAATCCACACACTAGTCTCTTCTTGACAGAGCCAAACCTGCACCTCAGTGGCTGTCACAATGCCTGCTTACGGCGGTGGTAAGTTTTGGCATAGAGACTTGTGTTATCTTAATTCAGGGCATCAGAGAGATTGGAACTCTGCTCTAGGGTATCAAATCATCCACCATCCAGCACCTGAAAGGTTTAGTAACCACAACCTATGTTGTCCTACAATCCTAACTCCTAGCAACCCGTTCCAATTAGCCTTGTGGACATGGCATTCATCATATCTTCCTAAACAGTTCTATTACTAAAACAATAAGCATTTGAAATACAGTGCCTCTTTATACTCATAAAATAGGAACACAAAGAATGCGTGAACATTAATTCAGCATTAATGTGCAGGTATTCTCTTACAGAGATAATGTGTGCCTTATAAAAAAAATAGCAGAGTCGAAAAGTAAGCAATTCCCATCATTGTGCTTGAATATAATCCTAGTATCCTACTCTTCTCCTATTTATATATAGGACTATCAAGCCTACAAACAATCATCTATGTGCCCAAACATCAAAAATATGACACAGTCAAACTAAGGTTATGTTCATACTAGTGCTGTCAGTAAAGGCAAGCCAGCTGTCATATGATGTTAGTTCAGCCACCGCAATACTATCAAATTGAAAGACTACATTCTATGAAAAAGCCAATGGTGTCTAAAAGGCAATAGTTTTAAAACAAGTTAAAGCCATGGATAAAAGGTAAAAGTAGAAACAAATTACAGTCGACTTACTGGTTTCCTTTCTCCAATTCATCAGAAGTGTATATGAGATGACGTATCCAGCCAATAAGAATTACAAGGGTGAGACAAACATTGTAGATTGGGCTGTACATACACCTTTACTTAGTGTGACACAATCATCAGTAGACAATGAGGAATCTTGCTTGACAACATCAAGGCCACTGCTCATATCAAGACTATAGACCATGGAAAACGGAAATCTGTAAAAAATAATCTTATAAATGCTGTTAACCAGCATCGAGTTGTTCAAGGTGAACAACAGCTCCTTTAGTACAACGTGGGTAATGAGATGCTAATATAAGCTTGATAATGGAAGAAACATTGCAAGGAGCCTAATGTTTCATTTAATTGCATTTAATATTGTCAATTTATCTTGCAGGGTTCAAATAGCTAAATACCAGAGCACTTACTGTTCAATGATTATGAAATCGTTTGAACAAACAGTTCTTGGAGAGTGATAGGACAAGTGCTGAAATAACATGAACACTGTATGTTCATGTTAGGAGATTGCATTGGGAGATTAGCAACAGTTAAATACCTGAAATTATTTAATTTTCTACACATATCCTCTCAAAGACTGTTTCATCTAGGACTAGGTGTGTGGATTGTATAGCACTCATAAAGCAGCATTTTCATCTTTTGGTATACATTTGCTTTTTTGCTTTAAAGTATAATGTGATAAACCAGCTCTACCTCTGTCATGGACTTATCTGATATGTCCAGCTTCTCAGTTTTTGCCATTCTATTGGATGCCCCCTGGATTATTCCTTGATGCTGCTCCCCCTGTTCTCAAAAAAGATAGGTGAATTGGAATATAAGAAAGCAGGTTAGCCTTTTCTGAGGGTCACAGGTATCCATGATGTTGTTGCAGGTAATAACAGCTGTAGTTGATGCACTAAATGGAGCTGGGGCCTCTTTATTCTCCTTACCTGTTAGTATCAGTGCTGTTTTAGGGGCTCCTAATACTACTCCTTGGAGACCAGTGCTGTTTTAGTGGCTCCTACTACTACTCCTTGGAGACCAGTTAGCTAACACTTGACAAATAAGGGCAACAGACCATATGAGTATGCAAAATGTACCTGGAAAGAGCCCCCAGTATTATCTAGTGCCACATTTCCATGACACAGTTTCATGTGTGCCCTCCTGCAAAATCACAACTGTCGTGCACCTAGACCAAGGCCAGTTCTTCACTTCTTTGGTGATTGTAGCTTCTTAATCTCGACAATGCGTGTTCAAGTCATCCCCGCATTTTACATTCACAGTTTGTTAAAATATGTTCACCTCACCTACATGTAAGATAAACCATAACAGAGCCAGTCCACTGTAAGGACATATGGCAGCCAGCAAAATGAGTGCAGATGACAGTGAGTTCAATAAAAACAGCCAGTTAAATGGGTAAGTGAGATCACAGGACAGCACTTTCAGTGCGGTTAATGTAAATGCAGAAAAGAGATGGTAAGTTATGCAAAGCAGGTGAAATGCCACATTATAACAGTGAATTAGGCCTTAAATTGGCAAAGCAGAATGTTTGCAAAAAGACAGTGGATTCAAAGTGCATTATACACATATGAAATTATGAAAATTCACATCTGTGTAAAGTTGCATTGAGAAAAATGACCCATATTAACTAACTAACTTCCATATTAAATGACACCCCAGTAACTAATTAGTTCTCCTGATTAACATTGCAATGCAATGTCGGTGAACACGGATAGAAATTCTGTCTTGTTTTTTTTTTCTCTTTTCGCTCCATAGAGGAGAAATATGCACTGTAGAAAAAATTAATGGCTGTCTTTCTGTGTTCTGAGATATATTTGTCTGCGCAGGAAATAAGTTGATACACATACATGCTCTCGTGAGTGATTGGAGAGTGGAATCAGGAGCCTAGGAGTTGCTGAGACAAATCAGAAAAGAGGCAGCTTTGGTCTTGATTGACAGGCAGCTTAAATAAATAGGGGATGAACTGAAGGGCTGGGGGTTCTTTTCCTGCTCTTCTGTTGGGTGCTGTTTGCAGCCGGTTACCGGGAGTACTCAAAGGCTGAATTCCTGGCATTGAAGTCAGCTGGGTACATTTAATCGCAGACAGGCAGGAGTGAAAAAGGAGCCACGCAGATAAGACACATACACTTTGAACTCTCATGTAGGGCAAGTAGAACTGAGGAGAGCGCAGAATGACTGGAAATTATCTGTGTTCAGTTAGACAGAAATGTATCAGTAATTTCAATTTAGTTATTGCGTGGTTTTCTTCAGCACAGTGTGAACTAACAAAAATAAGAAAAAGTTGTGCAATGCATGTTTATCTCTTTGTCTCTTAGGAAACCACTGCAATGCAATTTATTGGTAAAATGTAAAAAATGGTTTGTTGTGAACTGAATTCTGATTTTATTGCAATAATAGCATGTCCTTAAAACACACACACATAAAAGTGGGTGAAAATTGTTTTGGTGTAATGTTTCTTTTATGTCTCTGTTGACTTCTCTTGGGCTGAGGGGAGGTAATTAGAAGATTTATAGTGTTTACACCACAGTGGTAAAGAAAAGCATTTACTGCCAGAGGTAAAATAAGAAGAAAAAGCGAAAAAATATATATACAAGCTAGAAAGCTGGTGTGTTGTATGTGTGCATTCAGCCATGCATGCTGGGGCTGAATGGGGCCCTTCGAGGGCGTAAGCTAATGACGTAGATAAGTAATTAGCACAATTTATACACAATCTATGACATCATTTATGATCTTATCGGGTCCCTCCAAATGTGCCAAGCCGGGGTGGATGCCTACAGTCGACCCTATTGTAGGGCATAGTTATAAAACAGGGAAGGGCTGTCTTAAAATATAGGGCAGTGTTATGAATATGCTTGCTCACCACTGATTTACCACCAAAATAAGATAGTGCCAATTTACCGCCAGTATACCACAATACTAAAATACTGCCAAGTTGGGTAATAGCCTAAAGACAAAACCTCCAACATAATTTGGTGTGTTGACCCTGTGGGAACAGACTGTAAAACAGCTACTGGGCATGGCAAGTGTGTCCCACACAGCTATTTGTGCATTTAAAGGGAACTAATTATGTAAGGAACTGTAGCACTGCACATTGTATCATTCTTTTGCAAATTGATGCCACATTTCCTGAACTGGTGAAATACCTGGAGGCAAAGTTATATGCACATGGGGTGTGGTCATCAGGCAATGCCATCCATTGGCATGACCGCATTTCCGGAGAAGTGCAGAAAGAACCATTGAATAAGATTTTTGAAGAGGACAGTATAATTCAAGTCTGGCTTTTGAGATTATTTAGAGCTGCAGACAAAAATGTTGAAAAACATTGTTTAATAAGGCTCTGTGCCAAGACCTGGTTTCATTTAAACCGGTCTCTGAAAATGCAGGCAAATGATGGGGAGATAATAAACAGATTGCGGAGCAATTTAGAGGGGGTATATGAGCAAGAGAACAATCTAAAATCGGAATTAGAATTATGGCATAGAGAAATGCAATCGAAATGCAATGAATTAGAAACACAACTGTCTCAGAGAAGGAAACCTTTTGCAGACAGTGAGCAAGAACTAAAACACTTGAAAGGGTTGGTAAATGACATTAGACAAGATAAAGATGATGTCATTTTGGAGCTGCAAACTATCCTGAGGGACAATATGGAGAAAGAAAGTGAGCTCCAGGCTATTGAACAAGAGATGGTTAAGATATTCCAGGAGAGAGACAAAAGGGACAATGAATTTGATCAATGCAAAATGCAGATAAGTGAAATGCAGGACATGATAAATAAAATGAGTGATGAAAATACTTACCTGTGTCAGGAGGCAGACCAACTCCATAAGCAATGCAAAGGTTTGGAACAGCAAATATGTCACTTCAAATCTCAGGAAAAGCAACAAGGTACCACATTCAATGGGTTTGAGGTTAGCCCCATTTCTACACAAGGGAATAATGTACCATTGGCTATACCGATGACTGGGGCTGGTTGTAACGCATTTGGGGGGTTTGACTCACCCACTGGTGGTTACCACCAGTCCCAAACACCTGAGAAAAGAAGTGAACCACAGAACAATGCAACTCCAAATATAGTGCCATGTAGCCCAATCAAAACAATGAAATCGATCAAGGCCTTGATTAAGCTAAAAAGGGAGGCGAGTGTTATATAGAGGACCACTTGGAGACAGTGCATGATATATTTAAAGCCCTACAAATACCCAGGGAACAATATAGACAGAACATTCATTTAACTCTTGATGATGCTACTGCAAGTATTATCAGGGGTTTGAATGAACAAGAAAACATGTCATGAGTAGAATTTGAAAAAGAGGTTAGGCATTATTTTTCACCATCACTCACTGCAGTATGCAAAGAAAGCTGCATATACCATGACAGCAAAGCCAAATGTATCACCTCGTCAATTTCTCCAAAAATGTAAAAGAGCCTTCTCTCGCTTTGATGTATCCTTTAGTCGTAATTCAACTGAGTTTAAGACTGCCTATTTTTATAGCTTAATAAAAAGACATTATATCCCAGTTAATTTGCGTGTTTGATCACAAGAAGTCACTGGAATGGATTGTAGAGCAACGCACTAAACTATATGAAGTCATATATTGTCAGAGTGGAGAGGGAGATAGGATTAAAGAAACAAAATCAAAATCTAAAGACTCCTCACCGATGGTAATGGAGATAAGATCTATTAAAATGTCACATGATCCAAGAAATAGAGAGAGTTACATTAGTCCTAGGTACATGGGAGACAGACCCAGGGTGGGATTCTGGCCCGATATATCAGGCATGAATAATAATCAGAGACAAAATTAAGATCAAAGAAAAACAACGGTCCCTACCAGACATTGGGGGACAAGTCATATTTGACCACAACACTATGGTATATGGCAATCAGGACAGGCCACTATATGTGGATCGGTTCATTGAAAACAGAAATCAGCATTGGAAACAGTTCCCACAAAAAGAAAAACAAAACATGAACTATGCCCCACGCCACTATAATCAATCACCACCACCAGTGGGTCACAACCAAAGAATGGTCACACCATGCTCCCCACCTCCCATGAATCAAGAGTTCAGAAACAACTTAAATGGAAATCAATGTCCTGAGAGATACCAGAACAGATTTAAACAGGGTGAAAGTAACCAGTACCGACCTAGGCTGCAAAGAGAAGATTCCAAGGAAATTGGACAGATGGACAGATTGTCAATGCCTGGAGGCCCAAGTTAAAATGTTGTCTGAACAAATAGGAAAACTATGTGCAGTTCAAAAAAAGCCATCAAATGAGGGAGCGGAAGGTCGTAGAAGTGATCTGGTGTCCTCTGATAATAAGTGACTAAATACTCAGAGTCCCTGCTTGCTGATTTAAACACGAAGGTGATCACAAATGAGAATGAGGCAGGGATGCATCCGCACATAAAAAGGAAGTTTGGTTTAATTTAGCTTTGAATCAAACTATCGAAGTGTGTGAAAATGAAAAAGAGAACAGGGAAAATAAAAAAGAAATTCCAAAAGAGCAGAGAGGCAGATTCAAAAGAGACCTCATATGCCATGATAAAACACCTGATAATGGGGTGGGATTAGTTGTTAAAATTTCTTCCCATGACAGTCACAATGCTGATGACACGCAGACAGAAAAAATTAGTACTCAAAAGGAGGGCACAGTCCAGTCACCTGAAGAGTACTTTGAGCCACACATCTTTCAAGAGGCTAAAAAAGACTAATACTGTGCCAGATGCAGATAGGTGCTCAGAGTCAGAAAATGACAAGTTACCATGTGATTTTTATGAGCATGCCCAGTTGAAGAACTGCAGTGTGAACGCTGATGGTCCCCGTACAGAGGGGCGAACAGTGGCTATACTCCAGATGACTTCTGAACATGGAGAGACAAAGATTCCCGAGATGAGATGGGCAAAAAGGAGGGAAAAATATAATTTCACTAACCCATGTGTTTGGCAATAAGTGAGAAGGGCATAAGGAAAGTGAGTCCTGAAATCAGCAGAAATTCTCACTTTCTGTGTGTGTGTTGGGTGAAGTTGAGGACAGGTATTATGCTCCCATTACTGTGGAAGAGAAGTGTAATACGTTTGCAATGATTGACATAGGTGCAAGGGCCATGATCATGTCCAAAGAGTTGGTAAAAAACATGAATGAAGGGAGATCCCCACAAAATCAGATCAGAGTGAGACAAAATAAAGGCCCAGTACATAATTTAAATGGTGAGGAGGTACCTATCGAAGGTGTCACTGAGGTTGACATACAGATAGGAAAACGCAGGATGAGACAGGAAGTATTGATCACATCGATCAGTGAAATTCTATTCTTGATGGGAACAGATTGCCTGAAAAGGTTGTCGCCCCTCATCAATGGAGTAAATGGTGTTCTGTGGTCTCTAACAAATAAACCATTAAGCCTAGGAAAGTAAAGTCACAAAACAGCAGTGTAAATGAATGCCATACCGTTGCTAAATCAAATGATGCAGTGGAGGTGTATCTTCAAAATGGCTGTGTGCCTATTATAACTGTTATCCTAATGTGTCAGGGTGAAATGCAAAGTGAACAAGAGAAACAATCTATGGAGATTTATTTGGATCCTAGCAAAAAATGGCAAACTGAAATAGATGAAAAAACCTTGCGCTTTTACTTAAAAGAAGAGAAGTGCAAGCAGAATGTTATCCCCGAAATAACCACAGGAAAACATATTACAACCCTTTCTGAAATACAAATGGGAGATGAGCAGCCATGGATCCATATTCGTATAAATGGTCATTCTGAAATGGTAAAAGCCATGTTAGCACTTGAACTGGAAAGAAGTATTATAAATGAAAGACTATTGCAGAAAATAATTGAAAGGTAGGAGATTCCAAAATTCAGAATTAAAAACCAACACATTTCTGGGTTGGACTATCCGGACTTTGAAAATAGAATCGCAGGAAGGTGCATGCTAACAATTACCGTTGGCCCAAAAACCATCTATCATAATGTGTGGATAGTGAGTGGGACATAAGATTATTTTTATTTGGGAAATTAAATTATGCACAGAATGTGTATGTTGTTGGATTTCCTTAATCAAAAAGTATGGTCCCGACTAGGAGGACCTGCATCTGAATTTGAAGACAAGAGACAGGTTTATCATTGTGCGCAGTTGGTGTCCTATGCAATGGAGCTACAAGTGAAGAAGGATGTTACCATTCCTGCATTCACCAAACAAGTCATTATAACACTAGAGTAAAGAAATGGACAGCAGATGAAGGATTCTGATGCATTTGTGTGCATAATGAATCCATGAGACAGCAAGGACTAGAATGCGAATATACACCATTGTGGAGATTGGGGATGGGCCCATCAAAATCATTGTGGATAACAAAGGATGTCAAGACATTTATTTGGAAGAGAATTCTGCATTAGAAATGGCAATACAAAAATCACATTACACTCAAGATTTCAGCGACACAGTGATTTTCAATATCCCTGAGAGATATGTAAATGCACAGGGCATGTTGCCAGAGTCACTGAGCTCTCAAGATTAAAAGGGATATTCAAGATTAAATCTTATGATTCCAATGAGGCAATGTGCTGTCACCAGGAGAAATGCATATTATTTGGTTTAAGTGAAGATGAAACAGAAAATCAGTCTATTGAAATGGAGGCTGATATTCCAAAATATTTAAAGGTAGCAACTCTACAAAGAGATAAAGCCACACGACTAAACGAAAGCACAGAGGTTCCTCCATTGGAGGTTTTTCCAGAATTTTCAAAATTGGTAGAGGAACAGATTCTGTCAGCAGATGCGTGTGCTAGTGAAGAGGACAGGAATGAATTGAGAAAATTTTTTATTAAATTTAAGGAGGTTTTTGCCAAGGACGCATATGATTGTGCCCTGATTTGCATGTTGCCACATTACCAGAGGGATATGGTAGAAATACGTTTTTTGTGCATCATTATCGGTTACCACTGGCATGCTTGAAGTCACTAGCAGAGATAATTAAAAATGTAGAATCCAGAGGAATTATCAGACCCATTCATAGTACCTTTAACACTCCCATTTTGGGCATATTACAACCAAATGGTCAATGGTGTCTGTGTTCAATGGTGTCTGTGTGCACACCTGAGGTAATTAAAAAAAATAGTACCAGTGTCTAGATGGCCGCTCCCATTTATTGATCGAGGACTCGCACAGGTTCATGGATCAAAAGTGTTTACCACATTAGACCTTGCATCTGGGTACTGGTGTGTGCCATTGGCTGAAGACATTCAAAACGAATTTGCATTTTCATTTGATAAAACACAATATGCTTGGTCCAGAACACCATTTGGGTATGTGAATAGTGGGAGCAAGTTTGGCATATTCATTTTTAAAAACACTCCCAGATGCAGCAGAAAGGAGAACCATAGTCTATGTAGATGATGTTCTGATTAAAAATTTAAGCCTGAAAACTCATTTTGTTGAGATTAGACATGTGCTTGGCCAATTACAGAAGGCAGGAGCCATATTATCCTTGCAAAAGTCACAATGGTGCAAAAAGAAAGTATACTTCTTAGGCCATGAAGTGACTGAGCATGGATTGAATCCACAGAAGAAAATGGTGGGAGCAATACAGAAATTGAAAAATCCTACTAACATGAAAGGTCTAAAAAGTCTTCTAGGGATGACAGGATATAACAGGAAGTTTATTGAGAATTACACCAAGATCACTCAACCCTTAACTAAATTGTTGAAGCAGAATACACCTTGGAAATGGGAAAAAGAGCAGTCTTAGGCAGTGAAGAAATTGAAAGAATATCTCATGGAGGCACCATGCTTAGCCTATCCCATAAAGAACCAAGATTTGTTTGTAGAAATAGGATTCACTGAACAGTGTATGTCAGCTGTGTTATCTCAAAAGCATGATTTAAAACATAAACCTATGGCCTATTCAAGCAAAGCATTATCTCAAGTTGAAACTAAATTCAGTGAATGTGAAAAGGCTCTTCTGACTACTGTATGGGCAATGCAGCATTTCCGTCCCATTATTCAAGGAGAAAAAGTGATTGTTGAAGCAAATCATCAACCTTTGCAATTTTTACAAAGTAAAAGGATTAGATCAGGTAATCTGGCTCAGTCCAGAATCACTTCATGGACATTGGCGTTGCAGGGATTCCCTGTGGAAGTAAGATATGGACATAATAAAAAGAGCCCAATTGCTCAGGGGATAGCAGACCTGCATGATTGTGCAGCTGAATATACCTCTGATGAAATAGAGGGAGAGCCTAATTTGAATGAATTCGAACAATCACCACATAAAGCTTTTAATGGAAATATGTGCAAAGATTTACCGACAGTGTATGTAGATGGATGTGCGTATCATATAGAAAATGATATTGAAAAACAACTGGTGGCAGGGATAGGAATTGTCTGGTTAAGGTGTGAGGACATTCCTAGTATAGGAATGAGAATTGGGGCCTCGAGTGGACAAATAACAGAGTTAGCTGTCATTTATAAGGCTGTTGCTACCGCAGTTGAAAACAAATTCAAAGAAATTGTCCTAGTGACTGATTCTGATTATGCCCAAAACTGTTTTGTGAAGTATTTGCCTGGCTGGAAGGTGAAAGGCATGCTCACCTATGACAAAAAGCCCCTTAAACATGGAAACATGATCCAAGCTATAGATGAATTAGTGTCAGAGAATAGTTTAATAATACACTGGAGGAAAATTTGTGGACATTTAAAGACACCAGGGGAGGATAAGGAAGGAAATGACAAGGCAGATCAATTAGCCAAATTGGGGCTGTAATGGGAGAATTATTCCCCATTGAACACCTGATTGGCGAGATACAGGTAGATGAAGTTACACGCTCCAAATCTCCAAAAGAGGTCAAACAACCTGTGGTGCAATGGAGTTATGATGCGCCAGATCAGGACCTGATGAAAGCACAAAAAGAGGACCTACTGTTAGGTGTTTTTTAAAATCATTTGATAGACCCGGAAAAAAAAAACCCTATCTGAAAACGAGTGCAAAGGAAAGGAAGAGCTGAGAGTGTTGTTAAAGAACAAAAAGAGAATTAAACTACAAGATGGTCTGATGATTAGGGAATCTGTGACAGGTCAGGCACAGTGGGTGGTGCCGATTTCATTCAGAGGGCTAGGTTACACCACATGCATGATGCAATAACTGCAGGACACCGGGGTTCACAAAAAACTTAAGAAATATTGAAGGACTATGTTTACTGGCTGCATATGTCCCAGGATGTGGAATTATACACCAGGGGGTGTCTAGTATGTGCACAATTTAAACCTGCTTCACCAATACATAGAGCTCCATTAATGAAAAGATGTTTGACCCTTCCATGGTCAGATTTGCAAATCGACTAGGTTGGGCCTGTAAAAAGATTGCACAGGGATAATAATTATTGACAGGAAGAAAAATGGTACTTCCACAACATTTATTTCACAGGACACACAAGCAAACACTCTTGAGTGCATCCACAGTTCACAAATATGTGGAGGAATTAAGGAAGCACTTGCAACATGCATTTCCATTTGCATTTGCATTTGCACAGCAGAATCTGGAGAGAGCTGATGAAAGTGCAAATACCTATTATGATAAAAAGACATCTGTAAAAGAATATAAAATAGGTGATCAAGTGTACAAATACAATTTTGGGAAGAACAGGCACACAAATTCTAAATTTCTCGCGGCATGGCAAGGGCCGTTTGAGATTGTAGATAAAATATCCCCCGTTGTATATAAAATAATGAGGACGGAGGGTGAAATGGTGACAGAGCAATTTGTTCATGTCAACCAAATTAAACCCTGCCACCCAAAACGTGAAGTGAGAAAACTTGAGCGATTTGAGACTAGTTGAATATGCTTGATGCAATGAAGATAAAGCAAACCGTGCAAGTAAGGTAATAATCATAAAATCACAGTGATTTTGCATATTAGCAGACACATTGGACTGATTCACACATGTGGCAATGATATGAAATTATGTGTAAGATAACATACACAGGATTTCTCTCCATGGGTAAAGAAACATACAGCCTGGTGAGCAGGCAGAAGTGAACAGATCCATTTGTAATGTTTAAAAATGTTGCATTATTTTCATGCAGAGGCACTGAATCAGACTGAGCTATCATAATGTTGTGTAGTAAGGTTTTTCTGCATGGGTATCAAATAAACAAAGAAACGTGAGGAGGGGGAATAGAGATGTAAATATTATGAAGGGGTGTGTATTTGATTGGAAATTATTGTGGTGCAAAGTGATGCAAGGTGTAAAATGTTGTCTTGTTTCGCTATAATATGTGTTTAATTGCAGGAATCCAAAGGGCAAATCCAGGGAGCTATGGTGTGTTGGCCATTTTTTTTTCAAGCCAAGTAGTGAAAAAGGGATAGAACATTGTTTTATGCTATGTACTTAACCTGTTTCTTTTCTATTCACTTCAGATACCCTTAAACTATTACCCCAGAAGGGTGGGTTACTGGACATGGGATCTGAGGCCACGGCATTGGATGCCACGGGATCGGATGCCACAGGATCAGAGAACAAGAAAGGAGGCCCCGGGAACAACCCGGACCGAAGAATGGGGATGGTGAAAAAGAGCCTAATGTGCCAAAAAAGATAACATCCGTGAAGGAGACTCCATGAAGTGCCAGACCGGAGAGATTTCGCTGAGGATGCTGTTATGCGAAAAATTGGTGCAAAGACTGGTGGACAGGACACACGGAGGCGTGGTCATGAGGATACTGGGTAAAAAAAGTGAACATGATTGGTCCTCATTTTGTCATGTTCATCTTCAGTACGTTTATTTTCATTTGTTGCTGATGGAGCATAGTAATGTGCTATGTTCCGCCAGTTTGGACTTGAACTGGGGACAATGGAAGTTGTTTATTTTCTTTTATTATTTTATTTTTGTGCATACACGCTGGTAAAAAAAAATGCTTACTCCATAAAATACATACATGATGAGACTGTGATTAAAAAACTATGGTATTTTGGAGTATGAACCTTCAATGGACGAGTCACCGGGAACACTTTAGTTGGGAGTGTACAAAGACTTTATCCTGTTACATATGTACATGCGTGTGAACTGATGTACACATTTGATTTGCTTATTTCATTTTACTTTACGCTGAGATGACATGTATTCCTTAAGAGGCATACTTTATCCTCATCACTATGATATTGTTTTCAACCATTATTCATCTGGTGATTGATGGAAAAGGAGAGGTAACCTGTGGCACATGCATTTTAGTTGATGGTGTGTGGTTCCTCCAGCTATGACATTGTGGGCGGTCATAGATGTCAGAAAAGGAGGGCATATGTAAGATTATATATGGCAGCAATTTTAAAAGCAGCCAGCAAAATGAGTACAGATGACAGTGAGTTCAATAGAAACAGCCAGTTAAATGGGTAAGTGGGATCACAGGACAGCACTTTCAGTGGGGTTAGTGTAAATGCAGAAAAGAGATGGTAAATTATGTAAAGCAGGTGAAATGCCACATGGAGTCATTATAACAGTGAATTAGGCCTTCAATGGCAAAGCAGAATTTTTGCAAAAAGACAGTGGATTCAAAGTGCATTATACACAAATGATAGTATGAGAATTCCCATCTGTGTAAAGTTGCTTTGAGAAAAATAACCCATATTAACTAACTAACTTCCCTATTAAATGACACCCCAGTAACTAATTAGTTCTCTTGATTAACATTGCAACGCAATGTCAGTGAACACGGAGGAAATTCTGTCTTTTTTTTTCTTTCTCTTTTCGATCCGTAGAGGAGAAATATGCAATGTAGAAAAAATGAATGGCTGCCTTTCTGTGTTCTGAGATCTCTTTGTCTGCACAGGAAATAAGTCGATACACATAAATGCTCTTGTGAGTGATTGGACAGTGGAATCAGGAGCATAGGAGTTGCTGAGACACATCAGAAAAGAGGCAGCTTTGGTCTTGATTTACAGGCAGCTTAAATAAATAGGGGTGAACTGAAGGCCTGGGGTTCTTTTCCTGCTCTTCTGCAGGGTGCTGTTGCGTCCGGTTTCCGAGAGGATTCAAAGGCTGCATTCCTGTCATTGAAGTCAGCTGGGGGTCCAAGGTCAGCTTTTGCAAGTGCCATTGACCGTGCAGGGCTTGGAACATTTCATCGCAGGCAGGCAGGAGTGAAAAAGGAGCTGCGCAGATAAGACACAAACACTTCAAACTCTCATGTAAGTCAGGTAGAACTGAGGAGAGCGTGGAATGACTGGAAATTATCTGCGTTCAGTTAGACTGAAATGTATCAGTAATTTCAATTGAATTATTGTGTGGTTTTCTTTAGCACAGTGTGAACTAACAAAAATAAGAAAAAGTTGCGCAATGCATGTTTATCTCTTTGTCTCTTAGGAAACCACGTCAGTGCAATTTATTGGTAAGATGTAACAAATGGTTTGTTGTGAAATGAATTCTGATTGTATTGCAATAATACCATGTCCTTAAAACATACAAACATAAAAGTTGGTGAAAATTGTTTTAGTGTCTACACCACGGTGGTAAATAAAAGCATTTACCGCTGGAGGTAAAATAAGAAGCAAAAGGGATAAAATCTATATACAAGCTAGAAAGCTGGCGTGTTGTATGAGTGCATTAAGGCATGCATGCCGGGGCTGAATGGGGCCTTTCAAGGGCATAAGCTAATGACGTAGAGAAGTCTTTAGCACAATTTATACACAATCCATGACATCATTTATGAACTTTCCTTGTACTCCCCAAATGTGCTAAGCCTGGGTGGATGCCTACCGTCAACCCTATTATAGGGCATAGTTATAAAACGGGGAAGGGTTGTCTTATCATATAGGGCAGTGTTATGAATATGCTCACCACTGATTTACCACCAAGTTAGATAATAGCCCAAAGATAAAACCTCCAACACCACTAACTGTAACAATATGTCAACATCATCCTGGGGTAGCTCTGCTTTCTTGTAAAAGCTGACATGTGTCCATGTTAGCTCATCCCAGCACCAGAAAGACATATTTGTGGAAAGGAAGAAAACACATGGTCCATGCCACCTGGGAGTCAAGCAGTGCGTTTGCTGATGTTTTTAATGTAAACAACATCCCCTGGCTTCAGCTGATAACAAGGCATCACAGGCTCCATCAGTAGGCTTTGAGGAACCTGCAAGTAAATGTAATTAACAACTTGGAGCACAACTTGACAATACTCTAATATTGCATCATCTAATAAGAGAAGATTTGCTTTCGCCAGCAGGACAGGAGGTCACACAGGAAATTGCATTGGTCTGCCAGTGAGGATCCCATGAGCACTAAAAGATGTTTTGCATGTAGTCTCAATTAACTTTTCTTGTAATGTAGCTAACACAACATCTTCGTTTTCATGTGGGATATTGAGGAACACACCAAATATAATGTAAACAATAAACCTGTTCCCAGGAGATTTCCCAGGGAGGTCACAGAAGTAGATACAGTCACAGAGAATAACAAATGGTTGTTAGATATACCAACGGCGTTCGTAGTAGGAATAGAAAGGGGCACCACTGAAAACAAAATTTGAATGTATAGCTGATCAATTTTCTCTTGTAGCAATTAAACAAGGCATTTTTTGTCTCTTCAATGACACAATCAATTAATGGACCTACCTGGTCCATAGGTATTAATCTTTGCATTACAACATTGTTTTTCTGCATGCTGCCATAGTCATCATTGTGTGATACTTGTGGTGCATTCACTTTAGGGAAATGGGGCACTCTGGCGGGAACATCTTGGCTCTGGTCGATTGGGACAGTCAAACTTCTAGTGCACTTCCTTTTACAGTAATGACAAGCTCTATTGCCTCCTGTAAACAATTTCTGAGAACCTTGTGCATTTGGAACCTCAATGCCACTATCAAGCCATCTGCCCCGGCCCCTTCCAGATCAGTCAGTTCAATGTATCGCATTTTCATTTGCACCTTTGCCTCTCCTTTGGCAGCTCTGCAGTTTAAGTAACATCAATTTAATGTTCACTTATTTCATGTTTCTGTTCTTTATATGGCATACAATGATTCAGTACAGCCACCAATGGCCCTAATTACTTTGTTTGCCACTCAAACTAAATCACCTTGAAATGCCGTTGAGGCTTGTAAAGAAGCCCTTGAAAACACAGAGCAGTGACTGTGTCTTGGGAGGTTTCTGCTGGTTTGTTGATCCCTGAATGGTATAGGAACAAGACCTCCAATGAACTCATATTATAGACTGGAGATTCATGATGATTTTGTAGACAATTACTTTGTTTTCTTTGGGCATTCCACATATATAATTGCCAGTAAATGATCTCTTACCTGCATACATTCCTCACCTATCCTTCTATTCTGTGCAGGCCATCCGTTCTCCTATATCAGGCATTGGCGCATCTCATCTGACATTATTAGACATGTTTGCTGGTTCATGTCTGCCCACAATGGGTTATACCATTGCACAACTGTATGCAACCCTTCAACAAACTTTTTTGGTTCTTCCCTAATATTGTGAAAGTAATTTAACACATTTCTAAAGTCCCCTGTTGTCCAAGGGTAATTTACCATTACCAAATTACCTGCCCTGTCTGTATGGACTCCCAGAGATTACCGTAAATATGCCTGTAAATTAGAAACATGGAATTCATTCACTGTGCCTTCATGTGTAGGAGAGGGAATAATAGGTGTAGGAGAGGTACTTGCTTGTTCAAAAGGAGTGTATGCAGGTGGGGGCTATTGTGGTGTGGTGGTTGGCATGGGTGATGTTTGGAGCTGAACCTGCTGGGATGAGGTTTAGGAAACCACTGATGATGTTGCAGGGCTTTACGTGGCAGTCTGTCTAGAAATGCTAGCACTAAAGTAATCAACATTATCCTATGTTGTTTCTTACTTTTCTGGACTTACCCCTATCAGTTGTGGAGAAAATGAGGCAATGGGTACCAATGGGATAACGGAGTTTGACCTCTTTTTAAGATTTGTTTTAGAGTTTTTGGGGGGTTTTTTGTGAATATTTTAGACTCTTTACTCAAGTTTCCAAAGGTCTTTTAAAGGCTTCCTCATACCAATCAAGACATACCTCCCATTGCTCTGTATTGGCTATATTCATACTTTTTTAATGTCAGCACTTGTTTCAACTTTAGGAGCATAATTAAATCAAAGGTATACCTTTTATGGGAAACTGTTTTATGTTTCTCATGCTGTGCTATAGATCTACAACTCTAAAAAAATGCAAGTGGCTCAGCGATAGTGAGAATATGTATTAATTTACATATTTAAATTAAGGAAGACTGCCCTTAGCTGCCCTTAGCTGCGGAGCAGCACTCCTTAGACTCTCCTTTTCCCATTCTTTGAGGTGAACTCTGCTTACAGGAAGGAAAGAAGGGTACTCTTCATGATACTAGAGAATAACTCTGCCAAACTGCAGCCGGAAAAAGCGAAGACATGGCATTAATCATTGGGATTCATGTCACTCAATGTACCTAGATCAGATATACACAAATTCAGACTCACATGCACACTTATTCTACCTAACTGTTCAGTTTAACTATTAGTCTGAAACTAACCCCCATTTCTCCTCCCATACTGTGTCTATCCAAGCTGCTTTAATGAACAAATGACATCTGAAGAAAATACAGCAACATTATGACAGCCTTGGTCCACGACCCGGCAGAGAATGCTACCATGCCTCTTATCAAACAGATGTTCAAACGGTGCTCAACGAATTGCATTCATTGAGTAGCTCAGAACTGTTTTAGATGGAAGAACAGCTACCTCCATAAACAAGAATATGATTCCAAAGGCTTGCACAATGCAAACTGCTATTTATGCTTTTGGTTTAAATGTTATGCCAGAATCAAAGGCAGGATGTTCAGTCATTGACTAGTTGCACTAGGCAATAGTGTTTTCATGATTTAAATGGTTGTGAGGGGTTCACTGGGCCTAGTCCCATCTAGTAGCAGGGATTGTACCGGAAGTGCCAATCAAAGGCCCCCTTGAGTTTGAGACTGATTTTGGGTCTGTTTGTTTGGATCACGAGCAAGAAGCAGTGATCGAGGGATGTTTACCTATTAGTTAGATTGAATAGATAAGGAATTCCTCCTGACCATACGCCACTGAAAACTGCTTTTCCTCCCATAGCTATGATCTGAAGGAGAATGAAATCTCTGACTCAAGCCATGCCACCAGATGGCTTATGGTATGTTTGGCACAGGGTTCTTCTCACTGTGCACCTCCTCTCATGGGCGTAATTTTAGGGGGGAGGGAGGGCAAGGGTGTTCACCCCCCCCCCAACTTTCATGGCACATCATTTTGTCTCCCTCATCGATGTCATGTCTCCTCAACATTTTAAGCAAAGTTACACCATTGACTGTTCTCTTGACATCATAATCACACCTTATGGATTCTTATATACCATTTGCAGCACCCAAATATTCCTGTTCCTACTTACTGACAAATGCATCTCTTTCCCACTCATCAATGGATGACATTATGATGCCTCATGCCCTGCACTTCTAAGCTCAAACTCGGTACAGGAGGATAGCTTAGAGGCAATGCTGTGCCTTGAAAGCAAGACAAGGCATAGCAACACACATTCAAATCACCATCTTGCACTTAGAAACTGGTCTCCGGTATTAAGTGTGTTATATAGAGGAATTATAATTATAAACATTTTAGCTTCCTATGCCTCATTGCTTATCCTGTCCCAGTTATCGTTTCCCCCTGTCGTCCTCAGCACTTCCAGAAAGGTTCCCAACATTGGGATCCTATTTAATAGTAATCTAAAGCTTCAACATTTCATTACCTCAACTGCAATGGCTGCTAGTATACATTCACTGAATATATGCAAAATCCATCTTTCAACCCAACTACCAGTCTTGTCCTCAGCCGATCAGACTACTGACCTAGCCTTACTCCCTACTGTGTTGCCTACTGCACTCTCCACATGCTCCCATGTTCCTCTTCACCACTGCCCACCACCAGCCAGTACCTGCTAAAACTCCTTCTTGTATTCAAATGTATTTATGGTCTGTATCCCTGGCCTTCTCTCTGGGATAACCTGTCTCCTTTTTTCTCCCCATTTTACACCCTCTGGTCCCAACCCACGGTCAATCTGTCAGATTCTCATGCACCCTCATTTCCGCCCCTTGCTCCATTTCCCACTGAAATAAAGATCATCACCATACTCAAGGCCTTGTAATTACTCACTACATCCTAATTACCCACAACAGAGCAAATAGACAGTATTGCCACCCATTACCTTTGATCCCCAAGTCTATACTCACTTGTACAAACCTGTAAATGTATAATATGTCCTATATCCTCCTCCTTGATCCAAAAGCATGCCTTCATGTGTACTATGCTGTAATGCATGCTATGAACGTTGCCTGCATTTCATCTTACTAAATCCCCCCTACCCCATGCAGCTCCTGGCATGCTCAAATATTACTGCGTTCCCCTTTTTAAGGCACCCATAAATGTTAATGCACCAGTAGATAGCTATAAAATGTTATATAGTGTCCACTTCTCCATTTCGTATGAATTCTAATGCTAAACAAATCAATATTAACGTTGTCTTTTTGTATTCTACCGAACCTAAACGGCCTTGAAGCGCAATGAACTAAGAAGGCCCAGAAATATCAACTTCTTAGGCTAAATGTGACAATGGGAAATAGGAAATGGGAGAAACATGTCTATAGAAGATTGTGACATGAGGCTTGAGAAAGGGAGTCTGTTGGAGATTAGAAAGGTTTACGATTACAGGATGTGAATTGATATTTAATTAAACAGAAGCAGAGGAGTTGCTGGGGGAGGGCTGCAGGGGCTATATCCCTGGGTCTTTCGGTTGTAATCACGGATAGAGGCTCATGGGCTATAACCAAAATGCTAGCTAGCCCAGAGTCCCAACAGTCCTGACATTAGCCTAGCCACAGATCTTTTCCAGACCTAGCAACACCCCCGAACAGAAGGCTCCAGGAACAAACATGAAATCATTATGCCACAACCAGAAATCATCCCAGGCAAGGTCATGGAAATGAAAGAACCAATGCGCTAGACCAACAGTGGTCAAAAAAGGAAAACAATGATGAACATTAAAAAGAGAAATGAAATACCTCTGAACCCATTGCTCCTGTGTCTCTAATGCGTGAAGAAGAGAGACAAAGGACAAGAAGCCACAATGTATCTCAAGAACACGTTTGTATGAAATGAAAATGTTCCTGAAGTTGATGGTGTTACCTGGTACTTTCAGATTCTGCACTTTCTTTTGGTTTGAGATACATCGCATCTGAAGCAGGAAGACTGGTCTAATAATTTGGCATAAGGACTGGCCTAACATCTAACAGCCATGAAAGCAGATGTAGCAGCCGATCTGTGAAATGACATCCAGGCCTCGCAGATGGGCATCAAAAGCCCTTCCTTCGAGAATGTACACAGTTCTGAAGCTGCTGGCTCAAGTCCCAAGGGCGATGAGAGCCTGCCTTGCAAAGACAATCTCAAGTTACGAAATATGTTTTCTCTCTCTCTGTTCTTTCGCATTGTACATAAGTATGAGCCAGGCCTGGGAGGGGGCTGAGTCGAATGCAGCCCTCCAGAGCCTGGTGTGTGTGTTAGCATTGCAGAGCTTTTACACCCCACTTCTGGCTTGGTTTATTATTTGTGTCCAAGTGCCGAGTGTATGGAATGCCTGAGACGGTATCAGGTAATATTATCCCCACCAATAATATTGCCATATATCTGGTCGTGGGGTAAGGCCATAGGCAATATTATTGGTGGAGATAATTTATGGAGTAAATGGGACCAGGGGTGTCATCCGCTCCCTTTAAAAAAATATGGGGGTTTCGGGGGTGTCCCCCGTAGGTACCATGGCTTAATATTGCTTAAAAATATATTTTTGTATGCCGATATTTTTGTGGGGATATTAACACATGGAACCCCTGAGACAGTGTGAGGGAGCTGGATGAACACTAGTCTTGTGGGGAGCAGGACGAACCCGTGTAACATATGGTGCCAGGAGTTCCTCTTCATGAAGTGCATGACTCAAGATTACAGCAATACAAAGGGTAAGTGAACAAAATGATTTCGCTGTACCTGTTGCATGTTTCAATAGAGGACTTTAGAGTCATCTGGGACTCTTGTAATGATACAAAGATAAGGCAGAGCATACCTAGGCACCTGTAATACAGTCAGAGCACCTGCTCGTGGAGAAGCGGTGTAGGGTCGATGCTGTAAATGGCACAGAGTGGGAGTGTGAGGTCTGAAGTTTGAGTAAAAGTGGAATAAAAAAAGATTACAGAATGCAGATTAGAGAATATAGTTTCAGTGGCAATATGGCAGATGCCGGTCCACTGACAAGGCAAGAGGTGGGGGAGATCTGTCATATAGGTCAGGGCAAGGGCTGTGCTGGAGAGGCTGAATAGCATGGTGGACAATTGGGATGTTGTTCCCCAGTCGGTACAAAGGAATAAGGGGGAGGTAGTTACCAAGGAATAGCAGTCTCAAAGGGTACTGCAGGAAAGGGACAAGGGGATAGTGCTGAATCACAAGCAAAGCACAAAGATATCACAAACAGGAAGAAAGTGGAGAGCAATCAGAGACCCGAATATTTTGAAGTAATGCTTACACAACTTTTCATGAGGGGCACAATATGGCGGCTGTTGCCAGACGAGAAAAGGAGGGTGGTGGAAGGGAATGTGGATGTGGAGGAAAGGTTAAGATCCACCCAGGGGTGGGCAGACATTCTGAATGCAGCTGATGACGCATGGCTGAGAATGAAGAAAGCAGTGTCGGTGAAGGAGTGGGAGGAGGGAGGACACACAGAGGGGCAGGAATGTGAGGTACAAGCACCCGTGCCTGTGGGGCTTGTGGTGGATGACGCAGAACGCAATGGGGGTGGTTCTATGTATTTCTGAGAAAGGGGAGGAAGTGAGGGAAGACACGGGCTGGCTGGGTACCAGAGGAGGCAACTACGTGCAACAGAGGGAGAGAAGACATTTTGGAAGAAAGAGATGCAATGACTGATTTGGCAAACAGGGCCCTGACAGAATGGGGGGAGGTGTAAGGACATGTATAGCATTGTGCAAAAATATAATAATATTTTATTGCCAGCAGATAATAGTATTTTGTTAGCATGTAATAAAGCATTTGTTTTACCATTTGCCAGTATAACATAGCATTGTTGGTGGCATGCAAAGCACAGGATTTACAACACAGCCAAGCCCAATTTAAAACTGCAGACATTCAGAACACGCATAGAAGCTTAGTGTGCTGTGAGGTTCAAATAATGAAGTGCACCATATTTTTCTTTGGATACTTCCTTTCTTTATTTATTTATTTATTTATTCGCATTTGTTAAGCGCACATCAGACCGAAGGCATTGTGGCGCTAGTTACAGTGTTGCTTATACTTGGTTACATACAATTCATGTCCGTGCGGTTACATTGGACGAGATATACTTTTTTTATTTTACAGACATGCAAGATCGGCATAAAGACACGTGAGAATGGGGTTAGTTGAAAAGGGTAGTTTTGAGCTTTTTTTGGAAGGAGAAGAGAGAAGCATCAGCTCTGAGGTCCGTAGGTAGGGAATTCCAGAGCTTAGGTGCCAGGAAGGGGAAGCCTATGCCTCCAGCTTTGGTTCTGTTGATGCGAGGTATTGCTAGTTGGTTTGTGTATTGAGCTCTTCTTGGTCTTGTGGATTGATATTTACCTATCGTGTCAGATAGGTAAGAGGGAGCTGTGAGGTTGATGCATTTATGGGTGGTTGTGAGAATTTTGAAGGAGATCCGGTCTTTGACTGGGAGCCAGTGAGCTGTCTTTCTGGCTTGTGTGATGTGCTCTCTTTTTGGTATGCTAAGGGCTGCTCTGAGGGCGTTGTTTTGGGTTGTTTGGAGCCTAGATAGGTTTTTTTGGGAGGTGCCGGCTAGGAGCGCATTACAATAGTCTAGTTTAGCTCCTATAGTTGCTCGGGCGATGGAGAGGCAGCCCTCCTTGGTTAGGAAAGGTTTTATTGCATTAATGAGTTTAGTACTCAGTGCTGCGGCCGAGACTACGGCGCTGACTTGTTTGTCCATGGATAGTGTTGCGTCTATGTGAACCCCCAGTGTTTTGACTGAGGATAGGACTGGGATGATACAATTATCTATATTGAAGTTGGTGTACAGTGGGTTGAGGTTGGAGAGGGTAGATTTCTGTCCTAGAATGAGGATTTCAGTCTTGTCCCCGTTCAAGCAGAGGCCGTTAGTAGCCATCCATGCTTGTATGGTAGAGTAGATTTGCTGAAGGGTAGAGGCGTCTTGGTGATAATTCCCTGTCAGGGGGAGGAGAACCTGCGTGTCGTCGGCGTAGTTTGTGTAGGTGATTTCCAGCGAATCTAGTTTATCAAATAGTGGCTTCGTGAAAAGATTGTAGAGCGTGGGGGCGGTACAGGAACCTTGTGGCACACCACAGTGGATGATGGAGGGTGCTGCATGTGCTATGTTGGAGAACACTTTCATCGCTCTTCCCTCTAAGAATGATGTTACCCAGAATGGGTACCGAACCTAAACGGCCTTGAAGCGCAATGAACTAAGAAGGCCCAGAAATATCAACTTCTTAGGCTAAATGTGACAATGGGAAATAGGAAATGGGAGAAACATGTCTATAGAAGATTGTGACATGAGGCTTGAGAAAGGGAGTCTGTTGGAGATTAGAAAGGTTTACGATTACAGGATGTGAATTGATATTTAATTAAACAGAAGCAGAGGAGTTGCTGGGGGAGGGCTGCAGGGGCTATATGCCTGGGTCTTTCAGTTGTAATCACGGATAGAGGCTCATGGGCTACAACCAAAATGCTAGCTAGCCCAGAGTCCCAACAGTCCTGACATTAGCCTAGCCACAGATCTTTTCCAGACCTAGCAACACCCCTGAACAGAAGGCTCCAGGAACAAACATGAAATCATTATGCCACAACCAGAAATCATCCCAGGCAAGGTCATGGAAATGAAAGAACCAATGCGCTAGACCAACAGTGGTCAAAAAAGGAAAACAATGATGAACATTAAAAAGAGAAATGAAATACCTCTGAACCCATTGCTCCTGTGTCTCTAATGCGTGAAGAAGAGAGACAAAGGACAAGAAGCCACAATGTATCTCAAGAACACGTTTGTATGAAATGAAAATGTTCCTGAAGTTGATGGTGTTACCTGGTACTTTCAGATTCTGCACTTTCTTTTGGTTTGAGATACATCGCATCTGAAGCAGGAAGACTGGTCTAATAATTTGGCATAAGGACTGGCCTAACATCTAACAGCCATGAAAGCAGATGTAGCAGCCGATCTGTGAAATGACATCCAGGCCTCGCAGATGGGCATCAAAAGCCCTTCCTTCGAGAATGTACACAGTTCTGAAGCTGCTGGCTCAAGTCCCAAGGGCGATGAGAGCCTGCCTTGCAAAGACAATCTCAAGTTACGAAATATGTTTTCTCTCTCTCTGTTCTTTCGCATTGTACATAAGTATGAGCCAGGCCTGGGAGGGGGCTGAGTCGAATGCAGCCCTCCAGAGCCTGGTGTGTGTGTTAGCATTGCAGAGCTTTTACACCCCACTTCTGGCTTGGTTTATTATTTGTGTCCAAGTGCCGAGTGTATGGAATGCCTGAGACGGTATCAGGTAATATTATCCCCACCAATAATATTGCCATATATCTGGTCGTGGGGTAAGGCCATAGGCAATATTATTGGTGGAGATAATTTATGGAGTAAATGGGACCAGGGGTGTCATCCGCTCCCTTTAAAAAAATATGGGGGTTTCGGGGGTGTCCCCCGTAGGTACCATGGCTTAATATTGCTTAAAAATATATTTTTGTATGCCGATATTTTTGTGGGGATATTAACACATGGAACCCCTGAGACAGTGTGAGGGAGCTGGATGAACACTAGTCTTGTGGGGAGCAGGACGAACCCGTGTAACATATGGTGCCAGGAGTTCCTCTTCATGAAGTGCATGACTCAAGATTACAGCAATACAAAGGGTAAGTGAACAAAATGATTTCGCTGTACCTGTTGCATGTTTCAATAGAGGACTTTAGAGTCATCTGGGACTCTTGTAATGATACAAAGATAAGGCAGAGCATTCCTAGGCACCTGTAATACAGTCAGAGCACCTGCTCGTGGAGAGGCGGTGTAGGGTCGATGCTGTAAATGGCACAGAGTGGGAGTGTGAGGTCTGAAGTTTGAGTAAAAGTGGAATAAAAAAAGATTACAGAATGCAGATTAGAGAATATAGTTTCAGTGGCAATATGGCAGATGCCGGTCCACTGACAAGGCAAGAGGTGGGGGAGATCTGTCATATAGGTCAGGGCAAGGGCTGTGCTGGAGAGGCTGAATAGCATGGTGGACAATTGGGATGTTGTCCCCCAGTCGGTACAAAGGAATAAGGGGGAGGTAGTTACCGAGGAATAGCAGTCTCAAAGGGTACTGCAGGAAAGGGACAAGGGGATAGTGCTGAATCACAAGCAAAGCACAAAGATATCACAAACAGGAAGAAAGTGGAGAGCAATCAGAGACCCGAATATTTTGAAGTAATGCTTACACAACTTTTCATGAGGGGCTCAATATGGCGGCTGTTGCCAGACGAGAAAAGGAGGGTGGTGGAAGGGAATGTGGATGTGGAGGAAAGGTTAAGATCCACCCAGGGGTGGGCAGACATTCTGAATGCAGCTGATGACGCATGGCTGAGAATGAAGAAAGCAGTGTCGGTGAAGGAGTGGGAGGAGGGAGGACACACAGAGGGGCAGGAATGTGAGGTGCAAGCACCCGTGCCTGTGGGGCTTGTGGTGGATGACGCAGAACGCAATGGGGGTGGTTCTATGTATTTCTGAGAAAGGGGAGGAAGTGAGGGAAGACACGGGCTGGCTGGGTACCAGAGGAGGCAACTACGTGCAACAGAGGGAGAGAAGACATTTTGGAAGAAAGAGATGCAATGACTGATTTGGCAAACAGGGCCCTGACAGAATGGGGGGAGGTGTAAGGACATGTATAGCATTGTGCAAAAATATAATAATATTTTATTGCCAGCAGATAATAGTATTTTGTTAGCATGTAATAAAGCATTTGTTTTACCATTTGCCAGTATAACATAGCATTGTTGGTGGCATGCAAAGCACAGGATTTACAACACAGCCAAGCCCAATTTAAAACTGCAGACATTCAGAACACGCATAGAAGCTTAGTGTGCTGTGAGGTTCAAATAATGAAGTGCACCATATTTTTCTTTGGATACTTCCTTTCTTTATTTATTTATTTATTTATTCGCATTTGTTAAGCGCACATCAGACCGAAGGCATTGTGGCGCTAGTTACAGTGTTGCTTATACTTGGTTACATACAATTCATGTCCGTGCGGTTACATTGGACGAGATATACTTTTTTTATTTTACAGACATGCAAGATCGGCATAAAGACACGTGAGAATGGGGTTAGTTGAAAAGGGTAGTTTTGAGCTTTTTTTGGAAGGAGAAGAGAGAAGCATCAGCTCTGAGGTCCGTAGGTAGGGAATTCCAGAGCTTAGGTGCCAGGAAGGGGAAGCATATGCCTCCAGCTTTGGTTCTGTTGATGCGAGGTATTGCTAGTTGGTTTGTGTATTGAGCTCTTCTTTGTCTTGTGGATTGATATTTACCTATCGTGTCAGATAGGTAAGAGGGAGCTGTGAGGTTGATGCATTTATGGGTGGTTGTGAGAATTTTGAAGGAGATCCGGTCTTTGACTGGGAGCCAGTGAGCTGCCTTTCTGGCTTGTGTGATGTGTTCTCTTTTTGGTATGCTAAGGGCTGCTCTGAGGGCGTTGTTTTGGGTTGTTTGGAGCCTAGATAGGTTTTTTTGGGAGGTGCCGGCTAGGAGCGCATTACAATAGTCTAGTTTAGCTCCTATAGTTGCTCGGGCGATGGAGAGGCAGCCCTCCTTGGTTAGGAAAGGTTTTATTGCATTAATGAGTTTAGTACTCAGTGCTGCGGCCGAGACTACGGCGCTGACTTGTTTGTCCATGGATAGTGTTGCGTCTATGTGAACCCCCAGTGTTTTGACTGAGGATAGGACTGGGATGATACAATTATCTATATTGAAGTTGGTGTACAGTGGGTTGAGGTTGGAGAGGGTAGATTTCTGTCCTAGAATGAGGATTTCAGTCTTGTCCCCGTTCAAGCAGAGGCCGTTAGTAGCCATCCATGCTTGTATGGTAGAGTAGATTTGCTGAAGGGTAGAGGCGTCTTGGTGATAATTCCCTGTCAGGGGGAGGAGAACCTGCGTGTCGTCGGCGTAGTTTGTGTAGGTGATTTCCAGCGAATCTAGTTTATCAAATAGTGGCTTCGTGAAAAGAGTGTAGAGCGTGGGGGCGGTACAGGAACCTTGTGGCACACCACAGTGGATGATGGAGGGTGCTGCATGTGCTATGTTGGAGAACACTTTCATCGCTCTTCCCTCTAAGAATGATGTTACCCAGAATGCTGCCTCCTTTGAGAAGTGTGCGGCGTGTGTTAGGTGACTGGTAAGGGTAGTGTGGTCTTTATAATATATAACTGACTAACCTTATTTAACATTACTAAAATACTAATTCTAACTTTTCTAACATTAAAATGCAGTCTTTTATGCAAAATGAGGCGAAATCCATGTTTTGGTGGCACTGCTGACTTTCATTTTTAAATGCACACTGGTGTTTTCTTCAGCTTGTGGAAAACAGAAAAATGCAGGCAGCAGGAAACAGATTGAAACAGTAACAGGGAGGCCTAAAGCTTTCATTGTTCTGAAAATGAGGGCTGATACAGAACAAAATATTTTTACTATGATTGGTGGAAATTATAGGCAGACAAGCCACATCAAAAGGGGATGGATAGGAGCTTTCTTGGTAACAAGAAATGCAGAGAGAAGTTAGTTCTGGCTGGGCTGAGGAGACCGAAGGAGGTTCCAGGGGTCAGAGGGCTAGCTTTGAGATATTCAGCTGGCGCTCCCCACACAAGATTACAGAAGCATTTTGCGCTGACACTGGGTCTGCATCTGCGAACACCATGAGGTTGAGCAAGGGACTTCAAAGAAAGACCACTCTTGGTAAGATAGTACTAAGTGAGGGCCAGATAAAATACTGTGTGTGTGTGGATAATGTTTATTGCAGTGTAGAGAAGTTAGAGAATCATTGCATGTTTATTTTACATTATTTTCAGATTGTGGGAACATTAATCCATGTGTAAAAAGAAATATCTGTATGTTTTGTTTTGTTCTCTTGTATTACAGATGTTGCTGTAATTGAACTCATGGTAAGACTTGGTGACTTGTAAATAAGATAAAATACCTTTTGTATTTATAAAAACCAATATGATTTTGTTTCATTCATGCATCTGTTTATTTACATAGGTGATATATAAAGGGGAGGCTCATATCAGTGCAGTAGTACATTTGCCAGTTTACCAATGCAAGTAAAATAGCAAACAAGAATAAGGCAGAGGTTTGTGTGTGCGGTGTGATGAATGTTTCTGATCTGATACATAGATTACTGGATGTAAATAAGCCAGTAGTGTCTTATGGCACATAGATTACTGGATATAAATAAGCCAGTAATACCAGCCACAAACTGTAGGTGGCGCTCTGAATACAATCATTGGGTTCTGACAGTGCATAAGTCTGGGGCTCTCTGCAGACAACTAGGAGGTATTTTAATAGAAAGGAAAGGTTTGTTTTATAGTGGGGTTATAATATTTTTAAACAAGAAAACAATGCTCACCACTATACCACAGGAATAAATACTGCAAAAACAAAATACTACTAAAACTACCACCAATATAAGCTAAAAAGATATGGTCACTAAAATAATGTGATGCCAAACCCAATCTAAATGCAAGACTAATTTACCGCCAAATTACCACCAGTATTTTTACGGTAAGAAAATACTGCCAAATCCCAAATTTACCCCAATAAAACAAAATCTTCTACAGAGGCATATCTGGACAAAGGGGCAATAACTAAACAGGATTTCAGAAGGACGGGTGACTGTGGAGTGTGCACCTTAGACGAGGGAGTGAACAAGATGCTAGTGAAAGGTGTAGTGTCAAGCAAATACATTTCACAGAATGTCAAATCACAACAGGACGCTTTCAGGGCATGTGCACCAGGGAAGGACATTGATAGGCCCACATATGAAGTTGGTGGTCAGTGTCAGCGTGATTTAATAGTCTTTGGGGGGAAGAGCACAGCATGGTGAATTACAATCAATGGTGTTGGCTCTAGGAAGAAAGAAGATAACTGCACCTGAGTGAGAGTGGGCCGTGGCACCTGACAATGACCCACAGCCACAGCTATTGGCATCCATAGAAGATAAGGAGTGTCATGTGATGGTGGGCCCATAGCTTGAAGTGGTGGAGATTGTCCTACAGAAGTGCAAGAAGCAGGATCAAAGGAAATCACCATCAGAGGAGATCACCAAAGGAAAAGTCAACATTCTTTCATGGACTAATGCTTGCAAAGTCCAGTGACCCTGATCTCAAGAGGTCTTAAACGCCTTCCAAATCATTGCACTTCAAAACACATAATTCAAAATTGCATGGAAATTCTGGGGATTTCAGACCCACAACATCAAATCTTAGTAGGGTGCCAAATGCTGTTCAGGTAGCTCAAGTCCATTTTAATTGAATGATTGATATCAGTTTTAAAAAACCAATAAAATACAAGCCATATACAGATATTGAGATTAGGAACACTACAATCATTATATCAAAAACAGAAAATAGAAAAGTAACTACATTAAGAAAATAGTCTACTTCACTTATATCTACAGATCATTATCAGCCCTGATAAAAATCTTAACATCAGTTTCTTTGTATCCAAATCCATTAAAACACAATTAAAAATCATCATATTACAAGGATGCAAAGATCTTTCTTTTAAATAATAAACAAAATGGTTATTTTCTTTACCACAGCTATCATTAGAAGGTCGACCTAAAGCAAATACATATACTTGTGCATCTATGGCAAAGTCAAAGTTACAGCACATATTGGTCTAATTAATATCCTCTATTATAGTTCAAATATAAGCAATAAAAGTGTGTAACTGTAGTCTATCAAAATCCATAAAAAGCAAACCAAGTTAATTTATTACATGGCCGCGGTAGCAGCCATGTAGTTATGGTTAAGTTGGTGTTACCATAGGAAGAGCACTTTTTTGGCGGCTTATAACTTCGCTCCCCCTGGACGAATCCTCACCAAACTTTGCAAAAAAAGTATATGGCCCACTCTGAATTCTTTTGCAAAGATTGGTGAGGATTCGTCCAGGGGGGGAAAAGTTATAGGGGGGACCCAAAACTTGTTTTTTTCCCATAGACTGAATCGGAAAAAACTTTGCGCACGGCTACAGCCCGAACCGCTGGACAGATTACACCAAATTTGTGGCAGGAGCGGCGACCTGGTCCCGAAAGCGTGCTTTTGCAAATTTGGTGTAAATCCGTCCAGTAGTTTTAAAAAAAATGACCAAAATGTAAGGCAAAAAAATTAGTGATATCTGTGTTCGCTTCGTGGACGGACTTCCCTGTTCGCTCCGCGGACAGCACCCTGATTGGCCCAGTGGCTTGCGTCATGTCCGCGGACATGCAACGTGTTCACTGATTGGGCAGCGCGGTGCGTGAATGCGCGTCAGATTTTCTGTCGCGTCCGCCATCTTGCATTTGCGGATGTCCGCGGACAGCGCAGTGACAGTTTGTTCAAAATGTGCATTTAGTAGAGTGTGTTGGTGTGTAGAAGTCTTTGGGGAGGATGGGGGAGTATGAGATAGGTTCAAAGTTGTATTTTATTTATGTGCTAGACGCTTTTGTTGTGTTCGATTTGTCTGCGGACAACACGGCTGTTCTGGAATGTTCGTAAATAAACAGAATGGATTCGGTGTCAACTTGAAAGTGTTCTAAGAACACTCGTGGGGTCTTGGAATGTTCGCAGGGGGTGTCCTGGAGACGTTGTCTGTATTGTTCGTTGGCAAGGTGAAAATGTTTTAAGAACAATCGCGGTGTCCACAAATGTTCGTACATAAAGAAAATGGGGGTGTCCTGAGGACGCTGTTTGTATTGTCCTCTGGCAAGTTGAATGTGTCCTAGGACCTTCCCCCTGTCCGCGGACATAACAATGGTTGCAATGTTTGCATCTATGGGTGTGATATGCTGGGGTGGTTGTAGCCAGGGTATAGAATGTTGGGTGCATGGCCATTTGGCCATGCACCCAAGAGTGTATGCCCTGGCCACAACCACCCCCAGCATATCACACCCATAGTGGCTTTTAACTTTGGGTCAAAAACTAATTTATAAGGAACAATGTTATAAGCTTGTATGGGTGTGATATGCTGCGATGGTTGTATTTATCTTGTTATACGTACTATTTGGTTTAGTAATGGGAGTCCATGTTTTTCTTGTTCATTTCTGTAATAAAAGAAAATAGCATGTTAGTATTAGTATTTTATAATGACTTATTACATTGTACAATCAACATTTTCTTCTTTTTATTGACCCTCATATTTAGTAGATTACAAACCAGAGTACTGTGCAATGTGCAAAGTTTCTGTGTTTGTTGCTAAAATCATTGGGTCTGTGGGAGAAAAAAATCCATGTTGGATTAAAAAAAAAAACCTTTTTCTGTTATGCTACAGTTTATGTATTTGTTTGTTTTCCGCGTTTACTTGTTCTTTCTGCCTAATGCTTTATGCATTGGATTGTTCCAGTTTTTCTGAGCAGTAAGATATTAGGTATTTGTTTGGATATTGTAAAATTTTGGCCCAGTTAGATACCAGTAGGCGTATTCTAACTGTTTATGTTTTGATATAATTTCGTGGTATTGATTTATTTGTTTGCATATTTGTAAATTTTGGGACAGTTAGATACCAATTGGCATATTCTAACTGTCTATTTTTTGCTCTATTTGAGTGGTATTAATTTATCTGATTAGTTGTTGTAGAATCTTTGGGCAGTTAGATAGGTTTTGAAATATTGTGACAGTTTATATTTTTTTACTAGAAGTGTACTTAAGGTTTAAGTACAGTTCAGTTATCAAATTTTGGTTTTAAGAACATTAAATACGCGTTTGTAAGATTAGCTGGTAATCTCTGCTTTAGAGTAACGGTACTATCATTACATTCAAACCATCCACATTTTTTTTTATATATGCAGTGTAGTGCCCTGAGTTGGTTGTTGCTCCTGCGTGGTAGATTATACCTATTGTTGTGAAGGTATTCCTACCAAGTACTAATTGACCATGTGTGAATCCAGTCAGCTTGCAGTTGTTTTTCGTACCATCTGCATTGTAACGTAGAAGCATTAGTATTACGTATTTACTATGTGTTTGTATTAGTGACGTGGAGCGATTATCCGAATTGCAGGTAGAACATAATCCACCGTGGTTTGCATTTTATACAAGTTGCTGAAATGGAACGGATTCACAATTAGGTATTGATATATAGACAAAGCGCTCATTGGGGATTTGTTCTTGTGTCACATTGTTGCAGAGAGTGCATGTATGTTTCCACATGTATGAAATCTGGAAGATTTCATTTATAGGTATGTTTTTGTTTTCCAGTACTAATAGTAAGTACATTAGAAATTCTTGTGGATCTTCCTGTGAGTTTATAGTGAATTTCACCATTCCAGCACAGTAGTCCAATTGTCCACTTATTCCAAAAACACTATACGTGTTGTCAGGATTGTTGGCTGCATTTCTGTGAAGTACTAACATTTGCAAACACAATGGGTCTGTACTGTGTAAGTAAATGTTGTCAACAACTGGTGGTAATTGAAATAGTGTATTCATTGCTACATTTGCGTAGCAACTTACACCAACTATATTTGAGAATTTAAATGGTCCAGGTAGTTCTGTATCTAACTGCTTTTTTTGGAGTTTGTCTTCCTTCATTAAAGAAGTACCTGGTTTACTTTCCCTAATTGATTCTTTTTTGCTTGTGGTACTTGATGAAGTTTTAGTTTCTTTTAGTCTCTTTGGAGGATTTGCTGTGACATCCTGTTGCATTTCTGTTTGATTTAGTTTTCTTTTAGAAAATTTTCCTTTTTGTGGAACAGGATATGTTTGTAGATGAGGGTGTATAGTGAACGAAGTCTATTGTATTCTAAAATGCAAGGAATATCAACGTTTACTTTACTTGCATTAAAGTTTATTAGAAATAGACCGTCAATTGTACGTAGTCGTGACAGTGCTACATAGCTCATGCCTTCTTTAAAGACTGTGTTACCAATGTCTATTATTGCTTTGTCTAGAGTAAGACCTTATGATTTATGAATGGCGACTGCGTATGCAAGAGTTAGAGAAAATTGTTCTCTGCGTACATACATGTCTTTGAAGAGAAGGAATCAAGTTGTTGAGCGTCCTATTCTTTTTACTTCTGAAAGTTTGTCAAAGAGAATATTTACAAACTGAATTTTGTTGTCACGTGGGTATGTTTGAAAGCCAACAACTGTACCCAGTGCTCCATTAACTAGTCCTTGGTCCACGTCAAGGTTACGTTTAAGCATTACTCTGCAATTTAAGGATAATTTTAATATCTTTTCCAAGCCTGCTGTGTTTGAGATTGATTTGTCTAAACTATTTAGTCCTGCTGTGGCTTGGTCACACATGGGTAGTGTCATTCCATGTACATATAGTTTGTCTGTGGCGCTAATTTCCATAATTGGTTGCATTTCTTTGCTTAACATTATTTCATTGAATTTGAAACAGCTTGCAAGAGTTGGCATTAAGGCCATACAATTGACATTTTGTGGGCTAATTGTTCCATAACATCTGTAGCACATGCATTATCACCATAAAGTGCATGAATGTGCCGGGTTTTCAATATTGCTTCTGCTTCTCTAGAAAGTATACCAACTCTGATACTTTTTAAGATGTTGGCATAAGTGAGATCTGCAGATTGGCGCATGTTTTCTGTTAATTCTCTGTATTCGAAATGTTGCCAAAGGTTGACATTTCCAATGCTGCCAACAGTTTTACGGCAGAGTTTGTGTCCTAATGTTTTAAAAATAGGCTCACCTTTTACAGGTGTCAATTGAAGAAGATTTCCGAAAACAATGATGTGTTTTCCTCCAAATAGCTCTTCATAGTTTGTTTTGAGTACTTCTTGTAATCTGAGGTGAATCAAAGCCAACATTAGGTTGGACACCATGCTCACTTCATCTATTAGTAGCGTTTTCATTTGTTTCAATACTCTGCGTACTTCCATTGCAGCTTCTGCAGAAAGTTTGTAATAATCTAACCTGTTTTGGTGTCCTACTGGCAGGGGTAGTAATCGGTGTAAAGTGACACCACTTATGTTGTAGGCAGCTAAACCTGTGGGGGCAGTGACAACAGCTGACAGTTTGTTGTTTGTCAATTGTTGAAGGAACTTACTGATGATTTTGATTAGGAATGTTTTGCCAGAACCAGCTTCACCACTGACATACAATAGTATAGGTTTGTTATTTTGGCAGGTGCAATCTTTGTTTTCATGTTGCACACCATGTGCAATTTCTTTTGTTATTTCTTGAAAAATGCTATGTTGCTCTTTGTTTATTTTTGATTGTAGTGTAGTTAAGTCTTCTTTATCTTCATAGTGACACATGGTGTTTTCTACTTCTATCATAGCTAATTCTGCCTCATTTGTTATTAGTGGTTCTCCAAGTGGTTCTTGGCTTCGTGTGACAGAAGGTTGACTACTGTCAGGAGTGCCCTTATCTAGTTGGGCCTGGAGTTCCTCTTCGTGTTGCTGTTCATTGTGCAACATTGTTTTGTACTGTGCAAAGTTTACATCGGTTATACTGCTTTCATTGGCTTTGAAAGCGTCTTCATATGAGTCATAGGTATCTAGTATTTCTTCTTCTTTTCTCCATGGTTTGAAGAGTTGTAGCAGGGACATGTAATATATTTCTTTATGTTGAGGAGTATTTAATGACAATTTGATATGATTAATTAAATTTGGTTTGGTGAGTTTTACTAAGCTGCCATCACAGTTTGTCACTTTGTATTTACGGTTTTGCTCATCAGGTTTTATATTATTTTTGTATGTGTAGTTGTGGGCTATGTGGTATAGACACATGGTTTCCAAAGTGGTACTCCTGTTTGGGTAGTATGTGTCCAATAAATTGTTTTTTAAAATGTCTTGGCTGTTGGGATCATGTTTGGCTATTGTTTCTATATCTTCGTATGATTTTAGAACTTTTTTTCTAGATTTAGCTGGACCAAGACTTAGCCATACTATATTTGCAGATTTACCATACAATGCAGTACCAGTTAATCAATCAGCTGCTTCATAGAATCCACATTCTCTATGGGACAGCATTTTTATGCCCAAGCTGTATAATTTCTGAGACACTGTTTTATCTGATGACAGGTCATTCCAGAGGTCTTGGAGCTCTGCCTTTTCTGATTTGGTTAAGTATGCTGTGACATATCGTGCAACTGCAGTAGAATTGTCTGCAATGTACTGCACATCTATGTTTGCATTCCACAAGTGGGCAATGATTGCATTGTAATCATTGATATATTTTTCTTCTTCTTTTTATGCAATATGTATGTTTAGGTGACTTACATTTAACACTATGTCTAACTGAAGACATGAGGTTGTTCACTTGACCTGTATTTGTAACTGGTCTAGGGAAACCAAATCGGCATTTGGTGTAGTATTTCCCTTTGTTTTTGTATTTGCGACGACAATATTTGCCACATTTGTGTCTTTGGATTTGTAGGATTTTTGCATGAAGATCACTATTTGTGGATTCTGATGGAATTTCACAAGTGACATATTTTTCAATAAACTGTAAAACAGTGGCATCACTGTCTTGACCAAATTTAGGAGCATCTTTAATCCATAAAAGCATGTGGACATGTGGCGCTCCTCTGGCTTGGTATTCTTTTCTCCAAAAGAAGTGTCGCACCTCTCCAAGGGGAGGAACAGTTTATTACAAATAAAATGTAGCATAGCAATGAAGCGATGGTGAAAATATCTAGAAACATTAACAGGATCCTGAGAACAAAGTTCTCCAGGCGTTAGTATATCTATGTTTGTTTTGTTTTCGTTTGATATGCGTAGGAAAGCATGTAAATCTTCCCATGCATATTCTGCGCAATTAATGTAACAAAACAAGTGGGTGGGCCAAGGTTTCTGATCATACAACGTACATCTCCATGGCGTCAAAACCAGTACTCTTTAGTACCTCGCATATTTGCTAATAGATTTGTAAGATTTGTCTGTAAAACCTCATCTTTTTGTTGAACTTTTTGTAATAATTGTGTGGCTGTCATATTTTGAAAGTGTGATCCTGATTTTAATATGTGTGTAACTCCGTAACATAAAGTTGCTAGTTCACTTTCAAAGAGTAGGTGGAATATGTATTCCACATTTTGTCGAAATCTGGGATCTTCAGAATACATTTGTAATGAGCGATATTCTGATGCTGATATTTGAACAGGTCTATCATCGTATCTTCTTCCAGTAGGAAAGAGTAGAGGAAAAGCACGTGCTTCTATACTTTTTTCCCATATGCTGATTGGTGATCCTTTTGTTTGACGCATTTGGTACGTTTCCAGTGCATCTTCTATAGTGTCATTAGAGTGCAATGGGTGAATTGTATAATGGTATAAAGTGTTTGCTATTGTAGCAGGATCTAGGAGCTCAAATTGACCAGTTTCTTGTGTCTCTTGAATTATTTCAGTTGTATCTTTCAAGTTTTCTTTAATATTAATTTCTTTGTAATAATCATTATTCTCTTTGAGATATTGCAGGGCTTCTCTAACTTTATGTAAATCTACCAGTTGTTGCCAAATTTTTTTGTCTTTTGTAGGTACTCCATTTACCAAGATAATTAAAGATTGTTGCATTGGACGTTGCACTCCTAGAGTGTGCACATTTTCTTTTAGATCTAATGGTAAATACACTACTTTTCCACGAATACCTTTCACTAATTCAGAGGGAGGTAATTTTGCAGTTTTTGGTTGAAGGCGTATTATTGCTTGAAATGGATGAACTGTTTGAATTATGATGCTCTCATATAAATTAAGTTGTTGAAGGAGATTTGGTAGTGGATGTAATTCCAAGTTATTTGAGATAGCACGTGAAGGAGTTTGGTTGTTGTCAAGTTTGGTAGTGCAGTAATTGCAAAGTATTATGGGGTCAGTTATTTCGTATTTGTTTTCTGCTATAAGGTAGAGAGCTAATTCAAACCATTTAGAATCTTCATTGTCTCCTATTTTGTATGAAAGGTCTATAGTTTTTGTGTTACTTTTATAACACGTTCTGCGGCAACATACACACACATGGTTTGGTACTTCAGCTGAAGTGCTTTGAAATGTTAGTATTTCTTTTTTGTATGTGTGTAGTGAAAGGTTGCCATGTGCAGATTTGTTACGAAGTTGGTTGACAGCTATTTCATCTTGTAAGTGGGTTTCATTTCCAAAATATTTTTTCTGTATATACTCGATTTCTTCTAGTAGGTCTTTTGGTTTACCATGTAGAAGAATTTTATTTAAATTGGCTAGTGCTAAAGCAGGACTTTTTGCATAATACAGTTTATAAACTAGATTTCTTATGCTTGCATGATGTGTTGATATCCTTTTGATATCATGGAAGGTTGTTTTGCAAGTAACTCCTGATATGCAGGCCAACGAATGTCCTTGCAGTCCTGTGTGCTTGCGAACTGGACAAGCATCCATACTTTGCAGTATTTTAATTTTGATTTTGTCTTTGCTTTTCACATATTGATTGAGGAATAGGCGTAAAGATTGGAATTTTTTTTTGTTTGGGAAGGTTACACATTGATGTGCATGGCCATGTGTAAATTAGATGTTCTGATTCAGTCGAATGGAGGGGTAAATCTAAGTTTTCAGGGCATATTTTTGTAAGGAGTACTTCTTGTTCCATTATGGTATTATTAACTTTTTCATAACCTCGACCACTGCTATGTATGGCAATTGTATTTGTTTGCTTATGTTTGTACGCTTCTTCATTAAAGTATGGTTCTGTGCTTGTAGTGTGACTCCATTCACCTCCACAGATATTTAAGAAGTTATTTCTGTTCACATTTCGTTTATTGAGAAGTCTTTTTTGAAGTTTAGTTATTAGTTTTGTTAGTGGTTTAATTCTGTTTAACACAACAATAAATAAGTGTCTTTTGAGAAGAATTGCACTGTCTATCAACGCTTCTAAGATTACTTTCCTACGATAGGTTTGAAGTGTTGAACTTGGTTTCTCTCCTGTTTTTATCAGATTTTGAAGGACTTTGTGATGGAACATTTTGGCTAATATACTTTTCTTGGTATGCTTACTTTGTACTATATCAAGATTTATAGAAGACGTTTTATTTGTAGTGATAGTTGATTTTCTGTAAATAGTTTTTTGGGTCGTTTTACTTTGTGATAGAGGAGGCAAAGTTTTTGCACTAGAAACTTCTTCTGTTTCACAACATGACTGTATTAGCTGTTGTGTTTTTTACAAATTCTGCTATAGATCGGTGTTTATGTTGGAGACTTTTCTTTTCATTTGCTCTACTTCTGCATCCCTTTCTAAGGAGTTGCTTTTTGGTGGGCATTCTGTAGCATCTGTTGAAAAAAATACAGAAGGTATGGGTTGGGGTTTTCTGCAATGCATGTGTGTTGTGTGCATGATTGTTTGAGTAAGATGATAAAGATGTATGTGATGGTGTATGATTGTGAATTGGGAAGTTGAACTACCAGGGATGGGTATTCTTCAATTAATGTGTTACTAAACTGGGGTTCAGATGACAGAAAAAAGTAAGCCGGTGGTGTGGAGAAGAATAAATAATATAGGTAAAGCAATACAATTAAAACAGTTGTTTCTTCTACAACATCTACATTCTAGCGGCTGAGTTGGGTAATTTGTGTGCCGAAAAATAGGAATTTGAGGGCCATTCTGACAGGAGATCACTGTTTAAGATGGGGGGGATTTTTGGTCAGAATGGTGCAGAATCTCTATTTTTAGGCATAGAAATACCATGAATGCACCGTACAGTGCGTGTGAGTTATAAATCAAATATTATGGTACCAATCTACTTACTTTTTTTTCAAAAATGAGTAGTTTGCTTCTTAGTTGTTCTTTGAAAATCAAAATCAGCTGCTTCTATTCAGGAGAATGGGCTTCACTGCAATTGTAAACGAAAGAAATTAGTAATTTGGTTGCTATATAGCACTGTTTTCATTTTCATAGATTTTTTTAAAATTGAAATGCTCAGCATCTTCCTGAAAACCATTAAAACTATATTATGACTAAGAGTAGGAAAGAAAATATCTTTACTATGGTTTGTGGAATTCATAATCTACCAATGTATACCACTATTCTTGTAACTAAGCTTTTCCACGTAATAGTGAGTCATTGTCATAGCCTGTTTTTGCACGTAACAGTGAGTGAATGTCATAGTCTGCTTGTCCTATATAAATGTATGTAAGTACTTATATAAACGAAAAAAATGAAAATCAATTATGTGTTTGTACAAATATTGTTGGTTGAGATTTGATCACAGAGTGTGTATGTTATTTTGTGTGATTATATGTCGTGTATATATTTTATTTTGAAAATGTTAGTTTAATAGTATTTGCATGTGTATGAAGAAATTAAACGATATAAAGGTTTGTAAGTGACAGGTCATTTTAGGACAATGAAACAATGATCGTCCATTCATTTTTCAGATTATAGAAGGTAAAAGTCGGTTAGAAAATGTGTTCATGTACTGTGTAGAAAATATGCATACCTGTACTTTCTGTTCATGTATATGGATATGGACCAAGCTGCAAGTAGAAATATTGGAGATTTGTATAGTATTTCTCGTAGATCGTGGTTGTCAATGGTATGAGACTTGTACTCCGAGAGATACACCGTACATTTATAGTGCTGCTCTATGATGATGCAGTTACATGTAGAGTTATTGGATTTGATTGGTGGATGGTCATGTGATTGCTTAGCTACATCCAATGAGGGAATGGCACAGGGAGTGAAATCAAAATGGTAGAAGGGCTGTACATGTTACGATACATTCGCGGACATGGCGGCAGTTCTAGGACACTGCGTATTACATCCGGGGAATTTGGGGAGGGGAGGTATGGAAATGAGATTGGATGAAGCAAGGGATTGGTCAGTAAAGTTTAGTGAGTGTGTTGTGCTCGGAGAGGTTTTCTCAGATATTGTTTTTGCAGAGAGAAGAACAAATAGCTATGGCTGAGTGTTTCAAAACACAGATTGTATGGATTTTGGGAGACTCGTGGATTCATTGGTTGAAGGTGCATGCAGAAAGCTGGGGAGTATCTATACATCTTGGATTCCCACATGTGGAAGTGCACTGGCATAGAGTGCGTGGAATGAAGTGGTTGGACTTGCTACCTCTCTGTGCAACTTTGAAGATAGAGGAACATCCAGGCATAATTGTAATTCATTGTGGAGGGAACAGTTTAGGACATGTGTCTGGAATTTCTTTGCAATTTGCAATGAAAGAAGGACTTCAGAAGATAATGGACATGTTTCCAAACTCTAAAATAATTTTTTCACGGATTGCGCAGAGACAAGTGTGGCTTCGTTCTTTCTCATGTGGTCCACAAATGGAGAAAGCAAGGCGTAATGTTAATAAGGCTGTTTGTGCCTTCCTAAGAGATTTTGGCATGTACTCTTTTAACAATGAAAATATTTTGTTTCGGAGTACATACATTTTTCGCAAAGATGGAGTCCATCTTACTTATGCTGGCAATCAGATGTTTCGGAGAAATGTGCAAAATGCATTGCGACCTTTTTTAGAAATACAGCATTCGTTTTGAAGTACGTCTTACGTAGTTAAAATGTTTTACATTCAAACACCTCCCAAAGGCTCTTTTCAGAGCCACCACTTCCTGTTAGAGAAAAATGCATTGGTTTCAATAGGGTAGCAATGCAATTGTTTTTCTGTTCGCGGACCGTCCGTGGACTTTCCCGAGATGGAAATGGCTATGCTTTATGTATCTTCACTTCTATTTTTTAACTGTGAAAGGCGGCTCTGAAAAGAGCCTTATTTTTTTTGGATTTTTGTTATTTTGTATTTTTTTTGTTCTTTTTTATACACGACACACTAGGAGAGGAGGGAAAGGAGGGTAAAGGTAGGGGGACACCAACCACAGGGATAAGAAAGGGCGAGCTGAGAGAGGAAGATGTAGAGTGGGTTTTATTTGGATAGTGAGCAGGTCTTCTGGTGCTCTGAGACGATCATCTCAAAAGCACTCCGAAGTCGTTCCCCCCTGCAGAGTACTGTGTCACAGTACACACATACAACTGTGACCCTCGAAAGGTAAGGGTCATCGGAATTCTGTATGGCCTGTGAGGCAGCTTGAGGAAGACGCTGTCCCACAGAGGTGTTCCTTGTGGTGACAGGATCAGGAACGGAGGATGAAGTAGAGGCAATCAACCTACTACGCTTCTCGCAAGGTACAACCTTGCGAATGGCCCCAGTGTGGAATGAGCGCAGGTGTCGCTTCATGGTAGTGGTCCCAAAGCCATACGAACCATGCTTCCCGCAACTGAGTACCATTTTGCACTCATTACAGGTGACACGGTTCGCATGAGACTTAGGACCGTTTCCATGAATGGTAAACAATCGCCACACCCAAGATTCACGCCGAGGGCGGGTAGTAGGGATTTCCTCTACCTCATTCCCGTCATCCTCTTCTTCCTCCTCTGTATTCTCACTCCTGTTCCCCTCTTCAGGCCCTTGGGGAAATGGTGGTGGTGGAGGGGGTGGGGGTGGTGCTGAGGCAGATGTAGCACCATGTGGTAATAGTCGAGCCATGGATGTCATAGGCTTGGAGATGGAAATCTCAAAATCTGCAAAGTATGCAGCAAAATGCAGTGTGCTCTGTGGAATAGTCAGAAACACAATGAGAATGCGCTCTAGGGCGTGGTCTTATATCAGGGTGCTTGTGCGTGGGTCACAGACATGCGCGCCGTCCGCAAGACAGATCGAATATCAAAAAAGGTTCAAAAAGTCACAAAAACTATGTGGAAAGTTAGGATTAGTATGTGGGATTTGTGGTATGGTGATTTTTTAATGAGAAATATTGTGGATTACTTGGAAATGTACTTTTAAACTGGTCAGGGACACGAACAGTGTCCGCATTTAGAGCACGAGATGAGCGTGGGCGCGGTCACATGATTGTTTTGTGAGCATGTTCGCTAAGGTAGCGGTCGTCCGCAGGACACCCAATGTACGGACATTGTTTTGCGCATGCGTGTTGATGTTCTGCGGACAGTGTTCGGGTCCTGAACTAATTAAAAGTGCGTCACATGTAAAACGAACAGTTACGGACAGCCGTTTGTTCTTAGCACAGTTTAATTTATTTGCTAACAATACGGACAAACATAGCGTTTCAAGCACACCTCCATTTTCGTTTATTTACGAACAATTCAGGACACCACGAGTGTTCTTAGAACAGTTTCTGTTTGCTATCGAACACTACGAATAGGCATAGTGTTCTTAAGGACACCTCCATTTTCGTTTATTTACGAACATTTCAGGACACTACGAGTGTTCTTAGAACATTTTCAACTTGCATGAGAACATTACGGACAGATGTAGTGTCCTCAGGACAGTCACATTTTCGTTTCTTTACGAACATTTCCGATCAACCGCGGTGTCCGTGGACACCTAAATTGGTTTTATCACAAGGAACTGAAAGTAATTACAACACAATATAAGAAAAGTAACTTTATTTCATATATATATACAATTATGACTGGGAAGGTGGGGCAGAAACGGAAACAAAAACAGCAGAATTAGAGATTTCTAGATAACTGGGATCAGGTGAAGAAGGGAAGGAAAGCTCATCGAAATGCTTTGGTCCATAGAGAGGGTTTGGGGTTAACTGCGTGGGATAGGGTGAGGGGGGACAAGTGCAGGTTGGACAATGGTGTGCTGTTGGGGGTTTCACGTAATTTTCCACAAAGTTTTTCAAATCCATAAAATTTTGCATAAGGTCGTCCATTTTTTGATTAATCTGCTGTAGAGTGATATCCTCTGATTTTTGTTGTGAGATGCTTGGAATTTTTGTATGGTCTGTAATAAAAAAAATGTATATGTTAAATGTATACAGAATAATATTTATTAATTGGTTTATATAGTAAAGTGTGTACCATTAGGTGGACTATTTTCTAACATTTCCTCTCGTGGGAAATGCTCCTCTAGCCAGTCGAGAGTAGTACACATTTCTGTGAGAAAACAAAAAAGTAATATGTTTTTTTTTTCTGATATAGAAAGTTTATAAATATATGAGTAAAAAGAAGTGCACTTACTATGTCGGGTGAGATATGTAATCAGTAGGGTATACGTCTCGTCTTGCTGTTGGTGATGTCATCTTTGATGTCCTGGGTGTTAGTGTTAGCAGTGCACAGCAGTTAGTGTATGCTTGTCTTACCATAACTGCCGAATTTCAGGGGTTTTCCGGTTTTACTTTGAACCATAACGTCCCTTTAACAACGTTTTTTCACTGAATTTCATAGGTTTTTAGTAGCGCAACTTAACCATAACGTCCCTTTAACAAAGTTTTTTTACTGAATTTCATAGGTTTTTAGTAGCGCAACTTAACCATAACGTCCCTTTAACAAAGTGTTTTTACTGAATATATATTATAAAGTGACTGTGCTTTGCCAACCTGAATATTAAATCATCAGCGCCTTCTTTTACTGTGATCAAATTAATTGCATTTAAAAAACCTCTATCTATCCCGTATTATGCCTTCAGCTTCACAAAACAGACTCAAATATGATCCTCCGTTTTAATCCACAATCCTACTGGCTCGGGAACTCTTCTCCCATGTCTCACATCATGTTGCGTGCTTCAAAAGACGCAGCTGGACCTTCAAGAAGGCACTTTTTCTGAACTTGAAAGGGCAAGGTATCCAAATAGTGTTACATGTCATTACAGACACCTGCAGACAAGGTGAAAGCATTATGATGGCAAGCATTCATTGCATTCATTGCGGGCGAAGACTTACTTGCAATAGACTATTTCCGCAGCTCAAACTCCTCCATATACTCGCAATAACATGTAGACCAGCAATTTGTTTACTGTTGCCTTCAGAGTTACATAATATAGAAGCAGCCTAGTTCTCCATGCGGCAAATAAAAAAACAATTTTTTCCTTGCTTACTGCTAACTTTTTTCTGTAATTGATTGAATCTCCATCTCCCATCCGATCAGTACTGTACTGGACAATTTGTGGACTTTCTCCAGAACCTACCTTGCTAAAAGTGTGCAAAATCTGAGCTTTTCGCACTGCAAAATTACGCCTTGTACACTTTTGCCACATCAAAAGTACGATTATCAGGAATTAGTCTGTTCTTATAAGGGTATCTAATGCTGTCATAAAACGAGGCATAGAGATATGCTCAGGATCCTTCCATGATATCCATGACAGACAATTTGTATTTGTAGTTCTTTATTTGTATAGCGTGCAGTGCTCGAGGGCATCTGGGTGCTTAATTTAAGGTTGCATAGACACATAATACAGTTTAAAGTACAAGGAAGGACAGGAACAATACAAGGTAATATTAAGTTCAATATACACATTGCGAGGAAGAGGGATAGATATACAAAGATGATTCAAGGCTATACAAAATATATCCAAATGCAGGCTGTCATCAAAGCAGTGGCATGAGAAAGTGCGGTCTCAAACAGTCAGAAAATTATCTGATCTGGCTAGCCACAATTTGGTTTTGAGAAGACATCCTAGCCAGCCGTGTTGGCAGATCCTCCTTGGCAGCAGAGGAAGTGGCAGTAAGGGATCTTGTGGACAGGAAATCTAATGCGGCAATGAAGAAGGTTCATATGAAAGCCTTCTAGCTCTTAGGGCTAATATCCATGCCTCATGCATTGTGGAAATTATCCTGGTATTTCTTAAAAGGGTCTGGAAGGCTATGGAGGAAGGTACTGACTTTGCTCCAGTATTGACAGACATGCAAAAGCATTTGGAACTTTTGTCTGACCTGATATATGACTGTGTGAGAGGAACCACTATGGACGTGGGGGCTGGTACTGCAGCCAGGTGGCACATCCACTTGCGAGATTGGAAGTCGGATTGCTCTCAGAAGGCCATAACTCTCAAGATCTCTTTAGAAGGCAACAATCTATTCAAAATAGTCCTTGGAGGACAAAGTGCATGAAGTGTTTTGTGCCGATAAAGATGCGGACAAACTGAGAAAGAAGAGTTTGTCCTCTTCCAAATTTAGGGGATCGGGATCCAGGAACCAGAACTTCTCAGTGGGCACTAAGGACAAACCCTTTAACAGACAGGCTGGATTTCAAACCCGGCCGGAAAAAGTGAAATTGCTGGTTTGGATACCGAAGTCCTGAAAACAACAGAAAGCCAGAGGTGGAAGACTCTGGCTCTTTTTCAGGACTTGGGAATGGTGATGTGCAGGTGCTTGGGCAATTCAGATGGTTTGCAGGGGGAACCTGATAGACTTTACTACCCCCCCTGTGCAGTCTGCCATGATCGCTACTCAAATGTTGAAAGGTGGTGTGAAAAAGAAGGCCATGTTGTCTACCGTTCCCTGGGTCCAGCAGAGTCGGGGGTTCTTCTTCATCATCTTTCTGGTCCCAAAGACATCAGGGAAATTCAGGTTGATACTGACCTCAAGGCTGTGAATGTGTTTATCAGGGGGGAGAGGTACGAGATGGAAACCCTTCAGAAGATCACTCCCAAGGTATCCACGGGGGCACCCAGTGTCTCTGGGCCTACAGGATTCCGATTACCATACAGCCATAAATCCTGTTCAGTCTAAATATATCAGGTTTGCGCTGTGGAGATGACATTATCAATTCTGGGTTATCCCCTTTGGGTTCAAATCGCCCTCAAAATCTTTCCAAGATAGCTGCCCCCTTTGTGCCTCATCTACATCTCCAAGGTATTCATGTCTTCCCATACCAGGACAACTGGCTTCTCAGGGCAGCACAGAGGGGGTTAACACAGGTGCACATTCAGGTGGTGTGCAAAGTTCTGGATGAATGGGGTTTCCTGGTAAATTGAGAAAAATCTCAGCTGCTTTTTCTCTCAAGAACTGACCTTTACAGGGGCATGGTTTTGCATCAGGCAGGGTAAGGTTGTCTTCCCCAAGGAGAGAGCCTTTCACCTCCATGCTGCCCTACCCAGGGTTCTACTGAAGGAGTGAGTTTCAGCGAGGGAGCTTCTGGTGGACAGGGTCACATGGCCTCTTGCGTGTTTCTGGTCCCCTGTGCTCAGCTTCATCTAAGGTCACTGGTCTCCCACCTCCTTGATCATTGGATTTCGGCTTGCCACTGCTACAACTCTCGTATTCCAGTGACACTGGGCATGAGGGAGGCTCTGGACTGGTGGTTGCATCTGGGGGATCTCCAAAAGGTGATCAGTATCAACACCCCCTGGAAGATCATTCTTACCACATATGACAGCGGCTAGGGCTGGGGAACACCATGGGGTTGAGAGCCATGCAAGAAAATGGGACTTTGAAGAGAGCCTCAGGTCTTTGAACCGGAGGGAATTGTCTGCAATCGGCAAGGCCTCGAGGGATTTTGCTGGGATGGTGAAGGATCAGGCAATTCAATTCCACTGACGATTCCAAAGCCCTGGCTAACATCAACAGGCAGGGGGTTTTGGGGCCTGTGTCCCTGAACTCTCTGGCATGGGATATAGCGTAATGTGCAGAAACCCACCTCCGATTCATAGAGGTGGTCCACATCAGGGTAGAGAATGTTGTGGCAGACAAGCTCAGCAGGGCTTTTCTATCATCACAGGACCTGTCACTCTCGGACTGGACATTCTGGGCAATTTGACCCAGATTCAGAACCCCCACCATAGATGCCTCACTGCTATTGGCCAAACTGCCTCTGTTTTGCTTCAAGTTTCAGGAGAGGGGTGCCTGCGAGATGGATGCTCTGCATCTGGTTTGGCCCTGGGTGCTGTTGTGTGCCTTTTCTCCAAATCCCTTGATTTCGAGGGTGGTACAAACACTTAGGGTGATTCTATGAGTCCCCTACTGGCTTCAGAGGAGATGGTTTACTCTGATCTTCGAATTCCAGACCTCAGAGGGGTGGAGGATCCCAAAGTGGCTTTGCCTTCTACAATTGAACCCAGGGGCGTGGGAACAATGCATACAATAGTCAGCATGGAAGTTGAAAAGCGTAGGCTCGGGGCTCAGGTTTATCTCAGCATTCTTCTAAACTGACAGACACCCTGCAGACATATGACAAACACTGGGTAAACTTTGTGAGTTGGTGTGAACAGGCTGGGGTACCTCCGTTTGACTACGATATTGTGGCCATGCTCCCGTGTCTTCAGGATGGGTTTGCAAAGGGGTTGGCAGTCTCAACCAGTGGACTACTCAAAGGGTTGGGCCCTAAGAACGCTGGAAGGCAAAGGTCTGGTGGGTAGGTTTCTGAGAAGTCAGTCATCGGCAGGAGCTCCCACACACGGGTACCCCTCTGTGGCATCTGCCGCTGGTGCCTCTGGTTTTGAGATTTTTGCAAGGGCACCCTTCGAACCTCTTCCAGGGGTTGAGCTCATGTTCTTGACACTTAAGACAGACTTTCTCATTGCGATAACATCAGTGCACCATCTGGGGGGCATAGGGCGCTTCTATGTCACCCTCTTTTCTTTACAGTTCAGTCTGATTTCTTAGTCTTGAAATGTGATCCCAAATTTCTTCCTATGGTTTTGTCTAAATAGCATGTCTCGCAGAATGTGTTTCATCCTGCTTTCTTCCAGAATCCCAAGACTGCTGAGGAGGAGGCTTGACATTCCATTGATGTCAGGAGGGCTGTATTGGAGTACCTTCCTAGGACAGCGGTTGTCTGGAAGTCAACCCTTCTTTTGGTGAGTTTTGGGACTGCCAGAGCAATCAGGAAAGCCTTGATTGTGACTATCAGTAGGTGTATCTGAACAGGTATTCAGGTGGTGTATGGGGCATCTGGGCTTCCCATTCGTGCTCAAGTAATGGGTCAATTCACAAGGGGTGTGGCTGCTTCATGGGCTGATGCTCAGGAGGTTTCCATGCAGGAGATTTGCAGAGCAGCCTCCTGGGTGGACCCTGGTACATTCTTCATAAAGCACTGCAAATGAAAGGTTTCTATGCAAACTGTAACATTTTAATTAAAAAAAAAGAAAACACCACAGATTAAATGTGGCTAACCCTATGAACGGCTCTTTTAGGGAAGGGGTTCTCACGGCTGGCATGGGGTGGCTGCTGTTGTTATATAATAAATGTGGTGGAGGGATGCAGCAATGCTCATGGTCGATGATTTGGTATCCGGATTCCCTTCCACTGTGCTATGCTTGGGTACAGCCATGTCCATAGGTACTGGGAAGAGGAAGAGGGATGTGGAGTTAAAGCCTTCATTACTTAGCAGTAATCTTCATTACACCTAGTCCTACTCTTCCTCGTCCCATTACTGACTTCATTCCCCGGCCTCCCAGAGGTTGGAGGGTCCCATGATCTGGCTTGGTAAAACTAACAATGGATTGTGCGTCAGGAGGGAGGTAAATAGACCTAGAGAAAAAAAAAGCGTTCCTTTTGGGGAGACAGGTCCTCATGACGTACGTACTGTGAAGAGGAAGAATAGGACTAAGAGTAATGAAGATTACCGCTAAGTAGTCGAGGCATACACCATTTGGACACTATTATCATCAATCTTAAATCAATCTTGCAAGTGAAGTCCCTTGCTACGGTACCTCATGATACCTCATAATACCTCATCAGTACTCTCTGTACCCAACTAAATCAAAGCAGCTTGTGAAGGTGTACGTCCCTTGCATCCCGGCTGTCCAGTGCCACTGTCAGATACTCGGAACATTGTTTCCAATGCACACACTAAAAGGTGAACACTAAATGCGTGCTGTTGGGCATTTGTGGTGCACATTTTGTGTGCTTTCTTTGGACAAAAACGTGTATTGTAAATGTATTATAAATATCACATTTACTGTTTAGAATCAGAACATCCTGTTAAAACCACATGTTAAACCTCTCGGGGGCTGACCGTTACTTGCAAAAATCATTCAGAATGCAATAACGCTTGTACTCAATGAACCATCTGGGTGAAAATAAGAGCACACCAAAGCAGCGCCCAGCATAGCCCAACAGTGATCTGTCCCAGACCTAAGAATGATGAATCTGTATTCCTTATTTGCAAGAGACAGGTTATTGTGTACTTGTTTGCAGACATGCAGACTATTTCTTAAACCTGCTCTACTCAGGCGATACTATGGGAAGCCGTTCAGGTCAAAATTACACCTTTATGCATGTGACATATTGAAATGAATACAACATGTATTAAAATGAGTAAGGCATGCATTGAAATGACTATAACATGTATTGAGATGACTATAACATGTACTGAGATAACTATAATGTATTGAAATTCACTTCAACGTGTGTCATATTAATTTCAATGCATGTCTTATCCATTGAATTTCAGTGTATGTCATACTCATTTCAATACATGTCACATTCATTTCAATACATGTTGTAGTCATGTCTTCTCAATGCATTTCTTACTCATTTAATTGCATGTTGTATTCATTTCAATATGTCACATTCACAAAGGTGTCATTTTGACCTGAAGGGCTTCCCATACGTTACGATATTTGCCGGCTATTGAATTGAATGTGCGTCTCTTCTGTGTATTGCACAAATTATTTAAAATATCTGAATTTATTTATAAACTGAGATTTGGTATATGTCTGCATGGTTTCTGATGAGAAATTAATACTCTGATCTAAAAAAAATACATTCTGAAATAAAAAAGAATACACTGTGTTTGTGTATTGGAATGTCTATTGACATTTCCAATGCTAAATCATTATTATTTATTTATTTGTTTTTGGTTATAGAAATGACCTTTACAAAAGTTTAAAACATGATACAATTACAGAATAAAAAATATATAAAAGAAAGATCTAGATGAATAGCTAAAATGCATTAGAAAGTTCCTACCAGGAAACACCCAGATTTAGACTAATATTAGAACATTTCACATCCATCCAGTAATTCCAATTTTATCCAGTAGTTTACACATATTAACCCAAAATCACATAATGATCGAGGAAAACAAAGAATTCTGAATACATTTCCCATACAATCCTATACACGAAAGAATATCTACTAAAATATTCTAAGACTGGGTATTTGGGACTACTACTTCTCCCATCCACTTGGTTTTAAGTTGTAGCAAGTACATTCGACAATTTACATATATTTTCTAAAAACCTTACCACAGATAATTGTAAAGACTTGTTTTTCCCATGTAGCATTTTCCACCAAAGCAAATCCAAATGAACCAATCCTGTTGGGGCAACATATTTCCTAAAGTGCTGTATACGTGCATTTCGAAGCGTAGCGCAATCAATTATTAGGTGTTCAAGAGTTTCGATTGCACCAGCATCATGAAAATATCTACATATCTACATATTATTGGCAACTCTCCCCCACTGTTCCGTACACATAGGATTTTGCGTGTTGGGAGTACATTAAATCTAAATCGCATAAACATCCGATGCGCGGATTTGTCTGGAAACAGGGTCAAGTATGGTTCAAGCGTCCTCACTTGCTAGGAGTGACACACCAGATGATGATACAGGCGTGTAGATAATACTTTATTGGTGGTGGTGTTCCAATCCCACCATTCAAGTTTTTTTTGTCCTTAACTGGTTTAAAAATAAGAAGGTCAAGAGAAATACCCAATTGATTGAGGGTTTCCAGACATTCGGATTTAAGATTACCACGATATACCAATGTAGTAGTATCTGTAGGAAAGCCGGACCCCAACAAGTCATATAGTGTACCCTTCGGTGTAGTTATCAATTTCCTAAATAATGCTAATCTTCTCCATATGATCATACTGACCAAGGAGGTTAGACCTAATTCATATCAAATTGCATCCACTGGTAGGCAATTTGGTAGACAACTAACTGATACCTTTAACAGGCGTGCTTCATATTTAGGGAGTTCTGCTATGATCCAAAAGGGAAATAACTTGAGGCCATAACAAAATTGTGGCAGTATCTTTAGTTTATTAAAACGTAATATAGGTAAAAAAGAAAATTTGCCACATTTGCTATCAATTCTTTTGAGTTGTATGATTAATGGTGCTACTTTCACTGCCAGATATTTCCTATAATATGATTTCTGGTAATCACCAAATATGGGATACCCTAAATATCTCAAGTAAGGTCTTACCACCAACTTTATATTGATCAAAAACCATGAGAACTGCTTCACATATAGCTTAGGGTGCAGCCTCCCAATCAGTGTCTTTTTTCATTTATCATAAGGAAATTGGCTGCTGTATAATCCCTAAATTTAACCAACACACGCTGTAATCCAATTGGAGTATGATGAATAAGTAAGAAGTCGTCTGCGTAAGCGGTCCAGCATATTTTGATTCCTTCCACCGCTGGAGGAGCGAAAGCAGTTTCTTCTAATACTCCTTTAATGTCGGACACATAGAGATTAAATATAGTTGGTGCAAATACAGACCCTTGACGCAAGCCGTTAGGGGCATCGATTAAAAATGAAAGGGTACCCTGGTTGTTCAGCCTAACTTGCAACTTGAATCCCTAATGTAGATGAATTAATATGGAGAGAGGAGCCACAGGCATGCCTATTTGATTTAACTTTCCCCAGAGCATAGTTCAATCAACCCTATCGAAAGCCATTGATAAATCAATGGATGCGAAATAGATTGGAGCCGAATCCTTCTTCCATGCTTTTCCCTGTAAAACATTAAGCAGGAGACCCACCACATTCGTGTCCACACTCCTTCTGAAACCAAATTGATATTTTGATGAAATGTTGTTCGTATTAATCCATTCTTGAATATGATTTAGAATGATCCCAGAAAAAATCTTAGAGTCTGCATCCAAGAGAAGGATTGGCCTATAAATTTTAGGGCAGGTTCGATCGCCCTTCTTGTAGATGGGAACGATGAAGTGTGCCAGGAACAGGAGATTATGCGTGTCCTAGTGATGTTATTAAACAGAAAAAACAAAATTTTGGCCCAAAGATCTTGGTTTTGTTTAAAAATGACAATTGCAAGACCATTAGGTCCTGCTGCCCACGAAGCAGATGCCTTGTGCATCAGATTTTTAATATCTTTCTGTTTAATTATACATTGCCACTCCCCATCCCTAATATAGTCTGGCATTTTCTGAATGTACTGATCGGATTTATACACCTCCCCAAAATGGCCCGCCCATTGTGTTTCCGAAATGGAAGAAGAAAGTCCCTCATGATTACTGATTTTTTTGTTATTCACAAGAGCCCAAAATGTTCTAGCCGTTTTATCTTTCATAGAACGAAGAATGTTTTCTCTGCCTGGCTCGATGAGCCTTAATCTTATACTTCCATTTATTACAAATCTTTTTCCTTAATTCCTTTTTTTTTTTACATATCGGATAATTAGTTTTTGATATAACTCGAAGATCCCTAGATCTATTGTTCTTATAAATTCTTATCACTGAGTCATACATGTGCAAGTGTTTTTACTGTACACTACCGTGATCAGGACTACGGCTGTATGTTTAATCACATTCCCAACGTAGTGACAGAAGACATTGTTTGTATGTAGTGTCTGTTTTTTCCCATAACTAAGAGAGTTAAAATCTGACAAAAAGACAGCATTGGATTTTCCCACATTTCCTTTATGCCAAACAATTCTTGTTTTAGCCGTGTTGATTTGCAATTTATTTTGGCAGAAGGATTCAGAGGCGTTTCCCCAAGATCCTGCAAAACTTAGCTGAAGGATCTTATGATCACTGAATCCAGTCCTCAGTCAATTATAGTCCTGTACCAAATCCATCAATGCGTTGGAGAAGAAAACATGGTTGATTACACTCCAATGTGCACCTCTAAACCAAGTTGAATGATCTTGTATAGGCACCAAGAGTATAAAAAATCCCCCCATAGACGGCCCTGCTGGGTTGTACCCACCCGTTGTCAAACCCCCCTTCCATCAACATTTGGACTCATGTAACCCTGCCTGGGGATTTCAACGTTAAAGTCGCTCTCCCGCAATCAATGTCATAACATTGGGCGAAATTTCCTGACATTCCATCATGATATTGCCCAACTGTTTCAGTGAGTCTTGGATTTCCAATATATATTAATAAGCAAAAAAATCACAGTAATCTTGTGAATAACTGTATTTGACATGCATCAACATCGCCAAGAACCAATTAGATATCCTGTAGATTTTGATATTGCTTGGACCAAGATTCACATTGACTGCGATAAGAAGACCCCCCGAAAGGGCGACCTAACGGTCGCTTCTTAGCCAATGTTGAATGTACAATGAAACCATCCACAGTATATTGCTCAGTAAACCAGGTTTCCGGCAGAAAAATGATGGAACTTCCCTTGAGCATAGAGCTCTTTTGAATTTGTCAGGAATCAATTGCCCCTAGAATTCCAGCAGACCAGACCCAAAGGCCTTGAGGTGTTATCTATTGGGCTTCCGACCCTGCAGTTGTGATATGGCATCCCAAAGTGTCAAAGCCAACCATCTTAGACTAGATTCATCAGATCCCCCTTTACTCGAGGGATTACTTTCTGCAATCCCTGCTATATTAATCTGTGGCGCCCAAGTTTGTCCCTTAGCCCCCCTGTCACTTATCACCTTCTCCAGATCGTAACCACAATTGTCCTGGAGTAAAAAACCACCCGCACGTAATCACATCTTGAGGGGTGTACAAAATCTACAAGTTTTATATCCCCAGAGGTTATTAGCTATAAACTCGGGATTTCCCCACAGTATCTTAGGTCTATTGAGTGAGACTGGCCCCCCATATGGAAACAGACAAGGCAGTACAATGCTGAGGTTCTCGGGGGAAACGTGGAGGCCGTAGATTTATATCGTCCCCTTCATTATTAGGTGCTCCATTGCCAATCATCCCCAACAGGTGATCCTCCTGTTGGGATACAATTCCCAATGGAGACCCCACTGCCTGCCCCTTGGGGATATCTTTAGTGCTGGCCCCACGACAATATTAGAGGCAACCAAGTGCGCCATGGAGCCCACTACAGCAATAGACTCATCACATTCATGTCATTGGGTGACGCACTACAATCTATTTTAGGTTGGGCTATATCATGCTCGCCCAGCATCAGCTTAATAACCTGTTTTATGACGCGTTCCATCACCATTCCACCACCCTCCTCATGGCCACACTCATTGTGCCCCTTATTGGTGTAAATACTAAGGGGGGCAGATAGAATATCATTGTAGGCTCTAGCCTCTGCCGTAGATTCACGCCTTATCAGTGGTACTGTCCTTTTGTATGTGTATAATTCACGCTTGCCCTTCTTCATAGTGATTACCATACAACCTTAGCACCAATGCAATGCAATATACATAAATATGGACCCCAGATCTAACTAATGGTGTGCAAAACCCAATATCAGAAAAAGTACCACAAATCTTACTCTGCAGTATACCTCTACTATCTCAACTATACAAATAGACACTATGCCTATCCTACAGCAATCAAAAAAGATACACAGTACCGTGCTCCTCAAACTCCTCAAACCAAATCCATGTAAGTAAGAAACATCAATTAAGTGCCGCCACAGTAGCTGTCATTCCAGCCACAATGCCGCTCCCACTCGACCACGCCGAACAGCCCAACAGCCTTGCACTTTCGTACATTTCTGGGTGCTAAATCATTATCCGGCCATTTCAGCTGGCACTGAGTTATATCTTCGCATGATGTTTGGCAGTTGCCTTTATTACATATTTACAAGAATGACCTATGTTGTTTTTTTCTATTTGTCTGGGATTCATGGAAATGATTTATATAACTCTTATGCTTCTACATAAAAACAGTAAAACTGGTATTTATAACTTGATAAATGCCGGGATATACAATACTTGTAAAGTTCTGTTCTAATGCTCTGTTTCAAACCAAGCTCCGGTTAAATGAGCCTTTAGCTCGATATTGATCGGATTTTCCAATGAAAGCACACTTTCGCCATCTGGTGGCTGTTTTGAGGAAAAACATCTGTTGTTTTTACCCTTGCTTTAGAAACGAAAGCTTTGTTACTATTTAAAATAAGGAGTGTATCGCGTATATCGGGGCATAAGTGAAAGGAAACATTCATATATGCTTCATATTATTCAATGATTAGAATTGCAACACAAAACAAACTCCTACAGCTGATTTGAATATCCAATACGTGGAATTCCAATGTTTATATAGTAACTGACTTATTTAAGGCTTACGTTTCAAATCATGCAGTCAATGTATGCGTGCAATCATTTTTTTTTTAACACAAATAGGTCAGCTTGTAGAACATGCTTTGTACAGACAGCCACGCCAATGCATCTGAGGAAAAAAACTAGGACAAATTAGAGTGGAAGTGGTTCCAATCGTATTGTGAGGAGAATCGACTTGCACTATTTAAAAATCATTTCTCTTATAAGCCCCTGATGATCACAACTAAACACGCGTGTCACCCAGCAGGTGACAGGGACCACAAAGATGTCAAAGTAATTTTTAAAATATTAATGGAATATAAAACTAAAGATCTTGCAATCTTCTTTCAAACAAAAGTGCAGAACACGCAGAACATTAGGGTTAAGTCAGCTATTCGGGATTGCCCCGAAGCTACAAAAAACATCTGGCAAAATCTCAGGCTCCAAACGTAATCTGCTTTCTGCCTCCCATTTTCAACAATGAGCCTTACAGCCGTTGATAATCCTATTGACCAAAAACATCTACCACGCCTCATTTAGCCATTGCTTTTAGCCTCCTTCCTTTAAAGACGTTGGGCCGGATTCATGGAAAAGTGTGCATCGATCATGCAAAACCTGTGCCCCGAGAACGACTCTGCACGAGCCTGTGCGCATACCTTCTTCTTCCTGCTCTGCGTATTCATGGAATTGTTCTTGCAAAGTAACCCTATACGCAAGTCCAGGCCAGACCGCCCCCAGACCGAACCCCACGCAAAGCAAATTCAGCCACATACTCTTTCCTTTGCAGGCTCCCCAGGTGCAAACTCATGCACCGTGGTAAGACTGCATGGGATCCCGGCAACCAAGCCAGCAGCTCAGAGACACTGCACGGGGTCTCCCGTAACTGTCACTGACACCCCAATTACATGCATACCATTTTTCGTACAACAATGAAAACAATGTTCAATCAAACCCCTGTAAACTGTGGCTGCACCCTGGTACGCTGCGTACAAGCACCCCAAAGTTAGATCTGAAACCTGTCTGCATGCACGTACCCCTAAATCCAACATGCAATCTCACCTCTGTGCAAGTGTCTGTATGCCTGCCTTTGGGTGACAGATAGATCGAGAGCTTTGTGGGGCATTTCTCCAATGAGAGGTTGCACAGTCAGATCCATGAATACGCTTGGTTGTGCGCATTTGTGGGCGTACAATGGGCTTCCTGCAGGCCGTCCTTCGTAACACCCACATTCTCCCTTGTTCTTCCTCATTTTGCTTGTTCCACCCCGTAATCATTTCTCTGCGCAGGCCACGGCCATGCTCTGCATGGAGTCTTGCGCAAGGCATTTGGGTGCTCGCAGAAATGTGCAGAGCCTGCACGAAGTCCCTGCAAATAAAAAAAAGGCCTGCACAGACGATTCCATGAATCGACTGTGAGGGTTTCATGTCTAATAAATTCCAAGAATCAAGCCTGTTGTCTTAACATGACTCCTGACGAAACCAAATTGGGATCAAAGACCGGAAGAATTTCTTCCACATTTCCATACTGTCAAAACATCTAAAAAAAGTTATGTTTGCTCAACTTCAGGGTTCAATAGCAGAAACTCCTGGACACAATGCAGGCTGTTTCTCATCCCAGCAGCGCCACCAAGTTGGTGCCAATAGAAGCCTTGTCATTTTCATAGACATGAGGGGTAGTTGTCTTGGTGTTGTGAGATGTCTCAGCAGCCTTCCACACAGATGACCACTCAATCCTCTGCTCACAATTGATAGAATTTAGTATTCAAGGGACCTCATTGAAATTGACCAATTCTCTTCTCTCCCCCTGACATCAAAGGATCACTTGCCCCCTTCCTCCTCAGATGACATGGAAGCGAACGCTGGTGTTCTCCAGGACTCAGCATTGTCCATGCTACTTTCAACTATGGAGACAACAGTCAGAATGTGCTGCAAGTAGCATATTTCTCTACTTCTAGATGTCGCAATTTATTAGGTGGTAACTCTCAACTCAGGGAGTTCCTTTGCCCCCAAACAAGGAGGTGTGCACCCAAACCGTTTATACAGATTCAACTTTAGTGCGGCTCCAACCTATTTTGCACCACCCCAGCAAATAGCCTCTGTACCACCAATGAGCTAGGAACCAGGCCAATGTATAGTACACATATATATTTATTTAAGGTTTGACAAATAAGATTAGCAAACAAAACATCAGCCACCAACGCTGTGGCACTACACAATATCACAATTTCAAATGACTTGCACCAATTGACTGATTTGTGTTTCTAATGAACTTACATATACAACAACCAGGTACAACTTAGAGACTGTATATCAAACACACACAGAGAATTTCTTGTACATTAACAATTATGACCCTTGAACAGCCCCCAGTGATTGCTTGGGTTGTCACAATGCTCTTCTCTCCCAGCAACCTCCACCCCCAGGCATCAGTTATATATGACCCCTTAATTTGAAGGCATGGTACATGGAGTGGGAATACAGTAGCAAAATCCTCTTGGCTTTTTATTAAAAGGCAGGGTTTGACAAATAGACACAATGAAAGGCAAAGTCAAGAAAGAAACTCAATGGGAAAATCGTTTTGTGCTTTTTATTTGCATGAAATGCAGGGCTTTCGGAAAATCATTTTGGGGTGCAAGTAAATATATTTGAAATTTCGTTTTGCACACTCTACATTCACTTGAATGGCAGCGTTATAGGGTTACTTATTTTGGGATTATGGACACCCCCTTCAGTACAGAAGACAGAGGTTTCAGAAAGGTTGAGTCACCCAAGTACTTATTGTATATACCGGCTCTAACACACTTGGCATGGATTAAGGCAGGCAGTTACCAACACAATTCAATTTAAATGGATAGGGTGATTTTCTATAGTCAAATTAATTTGAGTTGGATTTAATCAAATGTGCCAAGGGTCTCCCCAGTTCCACCCCCCTATCTGCTATGTGAGATGAAGATTAAGGCTGGCGGATTCGGCCCCCACACTTTTGTTGGTATTCAGATTAATCTATCTACATGGGCGGTCTTAGTTATGGGGCATGCAGGGTAACAGCTGGGCCCCCTTGAGGACAGCACAGATCTGGTCACAGGCTTCAGTCAAGGGTAGTCCCTCACACCCAGACTTCATCTGGCTCCACAAATGGCTGGCCCATCTAGATTCTAGATGTCCCTGTCTCTATCTCCCCTGCAATGTTTAAGTCCTTGGTAGCTCTCTCTGTCTCTCTGCTAGTTTGTTGCAAGAGTCAGGAAGCGGACTACCTCCAGCAATACAGTGAGAAAGTCAAGGGAAAAATCAAAGTCCAAAAAAAAGGTCCCAAGAGTCGAAAAGTCAAAGAAAGCTCACTCTCAGATTGAAACCTGATCTCTTATAGGACTGGTGACACTCCATCATTACCAAAATTCCCGCGCTATGGATTGACCAGCTCTCTCCATCTCCCTCCCCCCAATACGCCCAATGCCTGCTTATAGGACAAGGAGTTAGGGGGTGTGAATGATGGAGGCTGCGGGAGGAGAAAGAATAATCATCCCAAAATGACAAGTGGGGGATCTGGGGGAGGAGAGGAGACGAACATCGAACCGAGGGTCCCCCGTGCTAAATTAAATGGGAGGCTGTTAGTGCGAAACTAAGATCACAGTGTGGACCCAGTAGCTGTCACGATCCATGCCCCTGAACCCCTCAGGTATAACAACCCCCTGGCAGCAGTGGGGCTAAAGCCCTTCACACTGGCCCCAAGGGCCTTAAAACTCCATCAGAAACATACATGGAGTCAGTCCTGGCGCCTTTGGCGCCAGGCTCATTTTCAGGAATAAAGCAATAACAGTTTTGGACCTTAATCCAACATGGAGGCCTATTACACAGCTCGGTTCTTTAGAACCAAGCCATGCGGTCTAGTGTTCTGGGTGTGGCCCCAAGGTGTTTAAAAATAAATTTTGTTTTTCTTTTTTAAACAGTCCGGGGTGCTTCTGCCGCTAAGGATGGCCATGGCAGCCATGATTTTTTTTTCTAACTACCCGTTCCGGTGCCTGGCAGAGAGTTAGTCACTGAAATGGGGTGCTCATGCTAATGCATAAGCACCCTATTCCAATGAAAACCACCTTGCTCCAGCGTCAGAGCGGGGAGGTAATCATCTGAATAGGGTGCTGATGCAAAGCATCAGCACCCTTTTGTGATTAAATGCGCCCTTCCACCCAGGGTGCATTCAGTAACAAAGGGGCACCTGCAGCACCTTCTCTCACTATGCCAGCTCGGGGGAGCCCTTGAAAGACTACCCCAAGCTGGCATGGCAGGGGGCTAATGTCGCCCTGGGGGTCATGGTGCCCCATGTGGTCACCTGGCCCGCCCTGTTCTATGGCCGGCCAGATGGCAGCTACCCTAATTTTTCAGATAATTGCCAGCACATATATATTTTTGAGTTCTATATTATATGGTGCGGCGGAAAATAATAATCATATCTCAGCACGCCCCTACTGGGAGTAGCTACCATTTTTATACATTTACTCCTGAGCCAAAAGAGTCATAAATCTGCCCCTTCCTGATGCAAACCTTACTTCCATAACCTATAATCACAACAACGTTCTACTCCCTCAGAATTGTGAGAAGGACTGAATCATAATTGTCTTCAAAACTCAAGTTGTATGCATCACCCAAAATGTGTTTTTACAAGGCCCCGACGGGCTTCTGACCCCCTTTAATATGAACCCAGGATGAGCTCAGTGGAACACATGATGTGCTTTTTATTCAAGAAAGTTTATTCAATGTGAGTCAATGGCAAGGCACCGGATGAGTCCCTGAGTTCACACCAGCCCCCACCATTTCTTAGGTTTAGTTTCTCCATCTTCACCTGAGTTGAACATCTGCGTATCAGCAATCTGTTTCAGACACAATGTTGTTCATCTATTAGTGGCTCTGAAACCATTTCTTGAGGTCAATTTAGCCCTGAAAAGGAAATTTCTGTTGGCTACTAATGCACAGCTACTGGGGAGACCTGACCTTAAATGTCATTTCTGCAGGCTGTGTTATCTGCAAATCCCACTATTCTAATGTACTTCTCAGTTGATTATTTGTATTTCCTGGGGGTCCCAGCCCAGGTCTTGAGTTCCAATTTTCAAAGGCACAGACCTGGGAAAACATCAGCTGCATCCATACTTCGGAAAATACAGCTGTAAATCAACAAGATGTGCTTACATGTAACATGTTAGCATTATATCTGGGCATTTGTTTTTTAAATAGAATCTTTCATGACATACGGTTTGGATTTATATAAGTTCATTTTAGGTATTATTCACACATAGGCCACAGTTACATATAAAAATCCAACAAGTACGCCTTTCCATTTGAATGTCAGTTTATTTGTGAAAAATGTCTTTCTCTGAATTATGAGACTTGGCTCCACTTTTTAAATGTCAGGCATCATTCCTCCTTTTTATCTTCCAAATTCACAGTGTTTCAAATGTATATTTTCTTTCCACATGCACTGCTGCAGTTTTACATCTGTCAAAGGTGCCTTTTCCCAGCAGCAGCTACCTCACCACATGTTTCTTTTTGTATGTCTCCATTGGACATGACAAGGGCTATTGCACGGCACATGCCAGCTACGGAACTCCTTCCCCTACAATGAATGTGGCACACAATGACACGCTTTTTATCTTTAATATACTACGGATTATTTTTTAGTAGGACTCAAACCAGTCGTGCATCCAACCTCCACAAACACCCTGTTTCACAATGGACTAGGAACCAGGCCGATGTGTATAAGATGTGTATTAATTTATTATTTAATGAAAAAGTAAAATAATCAAAATACAGCAGCCATCAAAACTGTGGCAATACAAATGTAATATCCTATCTAGCGCTACCAAGTGGAAATGAGCTTTTACACTCACTTTTGTTATGACAAACAGGAAAATACAATCAGGTTCAAATAGACAAAGGGGAAAACTAGGTTTTTTGGTACAGCTGGTCGGTTGGGCGACTCATTACATATTTGAATCAAAAAATCACTCTTTATGACTAAATGTAGGTGGGGACAGGAATAAACCCTTACTTCCAAGGAATTTATAATACTTCGTCGCAGGTCACTGGATTGACGGTAAGTGAAAGAAAACCCGTCAAAAACTAAGATACAAGTATGTCAAAGACATAAGAAAAAATCCAGGACAATGCGCCCTTTAAGGTTGTTAAAGGTGTTGAAATTTATTTTAATTTTCCAACTTAGGAACATCTAATATTTAACATTCGCCCTTTTGGAGATAACACGTGTTTCGGCCCCATGTGGCCTTTCTCAAATCAGGGCTAGTTTGGTCATACCACATCGGGGGTGAGTATCTCCTCTTGCGATAGGAATATGTTGGGCCAAATCCCATTTATATATAATTTTCTAAGCAGAATGGAATCACTTGCGTTGGCTTCGTACCTACCTACAAAGCCAACAAGAGTGATTCCAGTTCTGCTTAGAAGATTATATATAAATGGGTTACACTCGCTTTTGTTTTAAGGACAACACAGGAAAATAATTCCACAGAAAGTGATAAGACCACAGTTTAGCACTCCCCCCTGCAACACTCACCCCAAACCTCAATTAAACTTGGTTCCTTTGAATTGACTGCAGTGGCAAGGAGTAGGAATATAGGGGGAAAATCGGATTCGGGGTGAAGCCCACCACACAAGATGGGAAGCCAGCAAAGAAAGGAAAACCCGTTTTTTGGAGTAAAATGGCAGAATGGGATTTTGATTATTACTCAAACTGCTAGGGGACAGAATAGAAGACAATGTGTATTGCTTACACTTGGGAGATAGGCACATTTTTAGAGAATACTAATCAGCACAACAGGGCAAAAGAAATAAAGTAGGAACATCGGTTTTGAGAAAATGCAAATGCAAAGGGAAAATATGGTGGCAAACGGACATTCGTTTATACTGAGGTTTACAATGACAGGCAGCTCAGGGAAGGGGTTTAGCTTACTATAAGAAAATCATTTTTCAGTGACAAGGACAGAGGCACATAACAGGTAGACTTCTAGGCAAAGGGATTGCTCACACTATTGAACCCAGTTGGGATTTAAACTGACAAATGCAAATAGGAATTTGTTTGGTAATGCATACAATACACTGACAAATTCAGATTTTAGTTACAAGGAGAATCATTCTTTTGAGGCAACACTTTAATGACTATAATAAATAAATATAAACACCAGGAACTAGATGGTTGATTTAGAATTGCAACAATCTTATACTGTGAATTTCAATGGGGGAATTAATTGATTTATTTACAATAATATTAAGGATTTCCATAGACAACTGAGAGGTTTTTCAAAGGAGATATGCTAACCTACACAGGCAAACATGAGATTCTGCTATGGGGAGGTGATTGGGCTACATTGGCAATTGGGGTTTTCAAAGGGAAATATTGGATGTACTACTATAATAATGAAGGGCTTAGCACTGAGGTTATATGCTACTTACAAAGCAAGCCTTAGTTTAGGATTTAGGATTTAGGAAAGCCAGCTGGGTCTCAGGACAGTCTGGAAAGAAAGGGCAAGGGTCTGGTCACTGCACTCTCAAAGATGGTAAGGTTCAGCAGCCTTCTCGCCGTCCTCCTTCTCCTGTAGCCCCGGTTTTTGTGTGTCTTGAGTCCTAGTGCAGCCCACCTTATATAGCAGAAATTACTTCAAATCACTAATTTTACAATCCAGGGGGAGTACGCTGTAATTATCCCTGCCACTCAGATTGGACAGTTACCATCCTCTCTCCGCCCCCTGTCAGGAATGGTCCAGGGGAGGGGAACACCATCTGTCTGTTTGCATTTATTACCATCCTTTTGGTCCCCTTACAACTTTTTGGCAAAAACGAGTTATGTATCATAACTATATAATTATCCCTACAACTGCCATATGAAATATATATTTGGTTTTAGCTGGTCATGGGGAATTAGATAAGCCGAATGCCAAATCCATACGATGTAGCATGGCCATGCAGCAATTTTTTGTCTTTTTCATAAAATGCACAACAGTTAGTAAAATGTAAGTCATCACGCATTTTCCTAATTTCATTTTCCACCTTTTCACTAACCCTCACATTTGTAATATGTTCAGATCAGCCAGAAAACTATTCTAACTGGCCATTACAGTTCCAAGAGTCCCAGGTAAATGCAAATTATAACCCCAACACCGCCTGGAAATTACAAGAAAAATGGCATAAAATTAAAATCAATCCTTAGTCTGATGGCTGAGCAAAATGCCTAAAACAAAATCAGTCTTTTAATATAAATTGGGAATGTCTGTCCCACATGTGGGAGGGCTGCTTCATCTCCCACAGCCATCTGTCCTCCTGGGTCAGCCTGTGACCAGAGGGATTTTATGAGTCTCTTTTAAATTGACAGTTTGCACTTTGATGAAGTGGGTGCAACAAGAACTTGCACCTCAGTTTTAGCCAAGGATTGCCTTCTTTGAAATCCCTGCATTCCTGCCATTATGTGTACAGAACAGGGAATTATAATGCCCTCAGCAGCATCACATTTTGTTGCAGGGTTGTTCACTGGTTGGTTTGAATTTATGCTGGAAGCAGGGCTTTTAATTGTGAAGTTTCCTGCCCTCAGCCTGAACAGGTTTTTCCTGAAGTGTCTCTCCAACTCTTTCTTGAGTCTGGTGGGGGAAACATAATATACATTTGCTTTGGTCACCCCTCCCACATCAGGTTTTGCTTTCTGACATTTCCTGTGAGCTGTGCCATCTTTTTCCATTGTGGCTTTTTAAAGCTGTTTTTATTTTCAAATACATGTGATGGCCGTTTCTGCTTTTAATGTTTAAAATCCTGTCTTGCAGGTCACAGGATTCTTTGATTCCTTCTCCTTGGATGAGTTTGCGTTGCTGCTTGTTGCATGTGGTTTTATCTGTTGTAAGCCAATAAATCTGATGTCCTTTCAATGCTCTAGTTGATGGTAAGTTTGCCAGTGAGTGGCAAAAGGTAATCTTGAATCTTGATGGCGTGGCTCAATACCAATTTATAATGGTCTCTGAAATATGTATACTGTTGTGTGTGCAAATGTATTTCCCCATAGGTGCTCAATCTCAGGTGTGATACACACGATTGGTATGACAACTTTCTAATACCAATCTGAACTTGCAAACTCTATTTTCTCATCACCTGCTTTTGGCGTGGTCAAAATTGTATGCACTTACAGATGTTCAAACTCAGGTGTGATGCACAAGATTGGTATGATAACTTTCTAATACCAATCTGAATTCTTAGATTTTAGTTTCCTATTACCTGTTTTGCGTTGTTTTCCAATACGAATAAATTAAGCACCCACTAGGTGCCATTATGCCCTAACATTGTTTGGTCTGTTGCATTTTTAGCTAGTGAGTGCAGGCAGTGACGATACCCTTCAAAGTTCTCATACATTATTTTAGGTGACAGTAAAAAATCACCTAATCTTCCGCACTGCTGCAGTTCACTCTAGTTGACAGTCTGTATACACATAATTTAGAAGAGGATTGCGCACTTCCAGCATAGGGTTTTTTTCACAAAACTTTACGCCTCCTAAGGATTGCCTAAGTCCACCAGAATGTTGACCTCACCAGGTTTTCCCAATACCTTGATGTGTCCTATCCATTTGTCCTGTAAGGCCCTCTGCCTTGTAGGAACCATAAATAAAACTTGCTGGTCTTGAGTAAACTCAACCATGTTGGCCTTCTGGTCATATTCACACAATAACTAGGCAACACACATCTGCATTGAAAGCTGTTAGCAGCCAAGTGGAACCCAAGCATGTGAAGGCTACATCAGTAACCAAGAAGCGGCTTTCCTTACTCCAAAATTACCCAAAATTCTGGTGTTTTATGCACTACCCAAAGTGCATAAGGGGATATCACCACCCCCCAGTAGACCAATTGTAGCTGGGATTGATTCCATTGTGGAACCACTCTCTCAATTTGTAGATTTCTTTGTGAGGCCACTAATCCCCAAAATGCGATCATACATCAAGGACACAACGAGCATTCTGAATATGCTCCAGGGTGTGACTTTTGATCCAACCACCCAATTTTTGGTGACATTGGACATAGAAGCCTTATATACTAACATCCCTCAGGCAGCCACTCTTGAGATAGTTGAAAAGGTTCTCACAGATTTAGTGGTCCCCCCTGAGTTCCCTATCATGCTCATAGTACAACTGGCGGAGCTTGCACTTACTAAAAACGTTTTTCTCTATAAAGAGACTTTCCATGAACAATGCTCCAGTACCGCTATGGGTGCTACCTTTGCCCCATCCCTGGCCAATAGATCTTGCCGAATTTGAGGAGACTCACATATACCAGCCGTCCAATCCATTTAGGACACAGGTCACCCTGTGGACGAGGTACATTGATGACGTCCTGGCCATCTTTACAGGAAAAGAATCAACATTCAGAGAATTTCTGACTTGGCTTAACTCAAGAGACAGATATCTCAAATTTGCGCATGGCATATCCAAAGATATCATTCACTTTCTTAATGTAGAAATTAGACCACAATTGGGCCGTCTGGCTCCCGCGGTTTTTTGAAAACCTACCGACCGTAACTCCTTACTAGAATATTCTAGTTTCCACCCCAGGAGTCTTCGCGAAAACTTACCCTTTGGCCAGTTTTTGCGATATAGGCGCAATTGTTCGACCACACAGGAGTATGATGCACAGTCATATATACTCACAGACCACTTATTAGAATGTGGATATCCCAAGAAAACTGTGAAAACAACAAGGAAACAGGCACAAAATATACCCTGGGATGTCACCTTGCAACAGAAAACACGACCAGCTGGAGAAAAAACCATACCGGCTGTTTTCAGTTACTCCAATAAGATCAACCTTATCAAAAGGGAAATCATCAAATTGTGGCCAATACTTAATGTAGGGCCAGTTACTCTACCTGTTCCACGGTTCGCAATGAAAAAAAGAAAGAACCTAAGGGACACTTTGATACACTCATACACACCGGCCACGGAAACAGTCGGGCAGACAACCTTATGGAATAATACTGCCCCACAGGGACATACACCCCGTGGCCAGTGTAATGTATGTACATTCACCAAACGCACTCAGACCCTGCACCTAGGCCTTAGGACACTGTGGAAACAAATTGCCTTAACCAACTGCAATACACCCAACGTCATATATATGATAAAGTGCCCTTGTGACAAGAGATATATTGGCATGACAACGAGGCCAATAAAGAAACGTATCCAAGAGCACTTATCCTGCATTAGGACCCACTGGGATAATGCACCACTGGTCGATCATTTCACCAGACTGAACCATCTGGCCACTGACCTTGAGTGGACGATTATAGAAAAAGTGAAATGTCCACGAAGAGGAGGGGATATGAGCCACCTCCTCCTAAAACGTGAACAAAAATGGGTGTTCTGTTTCAAAACAGACAAGGTAGGCCTTAATGAGACTATACTGTGGCATTCCCTGGCCACGATAACCTAACTAAATGAATTTACACCTCACTCATTGAAGATGTTATGAATTGGTTTACGGCAGATGAGATCATCTAAGTACAGTGTAAATATTCTATACCTTTATAGGCCTCCCTCCATCTGCCACCCACAGAATGGTTGCCACATAATTATTATGGCTTGAACAGGTATTCAAATTAGTGTTCCATACTAGATATGCACATATAATCCTGACATCGCAGATTGGTGCACTTTCCAAAACCTAGTGAACACTACCTTTGATCATGTATTCATTCAGGACATGCTAAAACCATTTCTTTTCGTTTTATTGATAAAGGGTTTTCTATATAGATATAACACACACGTCCACCACGCATGTGTGATCTGTTAACAATGAACATTTCACTACGTGATTGCTACCTCATTTTGCACTAATATAATTTATAAAAAAAGACAGACAACACCAATTTCTAATTGCTGTCATTTAATTATTAGGTACAGGGACCTTCACCTCTCCATGGCTTCGGCTGCCCAAGTGGCTATATCCATCAGCATACGATAATGATAGGTGCATCGTGTAGACGAGTACAGGACATTGCCTGTCCTGGTCCTATTACGCTTTGCCTGATTTCCGGGCTAATTGTACGTTCAAACACCCGCGTTCACGTGATACGCCTTTGCGTGTCACGTGACGCGGTAAACGAAAGAGGTTTAAAATAGCAAACGCCATTTACAAAGCGTCCACGCTTTTCTATTGCTGTTTGAATTTGTATGCAGCATTCATGATCAGGTGCATGCAAGTAAGTCCTGCAAATGCTATGAGCCTGTTCTATATTTGGATCTCACAGCCATACGAATGGAGAATAGCTTTTAAAGCACAGGGATTTCGTTTACCTGTCTAGGGATCATATCCCTGTTTCTGATTCAGCGTTCATCTTATATACGTGTTAGGAGTTATCAGCAGTGTTTGCCCAGAATTAATGTAAGGACCTACTGTATGTAGTCTGCTGCATAGGTATAAACCGGGGTCCTTAACATTCTTATACCTTTCCATTCACCTACAGACTAGAAGCATGGGGACTGGCCAGTTATGTGGTGTGCCTTCTTAAGGTACCAAGCCTACTTACCAATTGAAAAAGAACTGAATATATGGTGAGTGTACCTTGATATTGAATCACCAAATTGAATCATTCCCATTCTCCAATGACCATTGACCAAATGTGGAGCATATGTAATGTTGTGGCCGCATCCGACAGGGTAACTGCTATACATGTAATTGCCTTAAATGTAATATGAAGAGGACATCAATAGCGAGATATCATGATTGAAGTAAGAAGTAGTGCATTAATAGTCTCTGTATAGATGAATGACACACACTAATGTGTCCATTCATAATCCAATACATGGAATTTAACAGCCGTATAGTGATTGTGGTCCAATTTTGTTTTGACCCCAGAGGTTCCCTTCCAGACTGTTCTAGTCCTGTGACACCTACGGCATGGTGGTAAAGTACTATTCCATCTACAGCATTTTGTTTCTCATAAACTGGTTGTTAAATTATGAAATACACCAGCTTGGATGAACCTGAGACTGTCCTGATGAATGTGGTTTTATCAAAGTTATACCACTGAAGCCAGTCGACTGTGTTTGCTACACTCAAAAAGGTGCCAACTAGCCTATTGTTGAGAGTTTGAGCAAACCTTTTTACATTGTCTTACTTTTCCCCCCAGTTCACAACAGTTCTAGATGGGAAGCAGTGACTGTATTGTCTTTGTGTTTTAGGAAGAGAAATTTCCTTGTTTCTCGTATATGTGTCTTTTTAACCTGAGCAATCCAGGGTCAGTGCGACAATCTCTGGGTCATAAAAAATGTGTTAGCCCAGTAGATGCCACACGAGTGTTTAGAAAGGAAAAATATCCATTCCATCTTCCCTGGTGCGCCCTTGTTTTGTTCTTTCACTTTAGTCTCTTCCTTTGTATATACATTTTTTGTGGAAGAGAGTGGTATGAGACTTACAAGGCTGTATGTGTTACATACTATAGAAGTTGGTAATTTCACTTTTATTCTGTCACTATTAGACAGGTGTTGTAACACCACAACCGAGTTGAGAGTGCACTTTAGCCAGGGATAGTATTTTTTTCGCTCTATCCTTCTGTCTTCTTCCGCAGCCTTGACTCGACTTTGGTCAGAACCACCTTCCTTTTGTAGTCCATACCACAAGTTTTTGGCTTTGCCAACTGGACCAATTTTTGTAATTTCAATACAGATGTGTGTTGCCTAGTTATTGTGTGAATGTAATCTACTAAGGGCATTACCCTGTTAACCTTACATCATTTGCCTTCTTGTGTAATAATAGGCCTTCTGGTCATGCCAATGCTTCACAAGAGCCTGACCTGCTTTTAAGTTATCAGATGCTTCTGTCATTCTGTGTGTCATTCTCCTACGGAGACCTAATACATAGGGCCTCATCACGAGTTGGGCGGTAATGCCGGTGGTATTACTTCTGGCGGTATTAGCCCTACCGCCAAACCCCTGGCGCTATTAGTGCCGGATCACGGGTTTGGCGGTAATGGAATTCCCCATTCCCCACTGAGCCCATTCGGGAATGCCCCATTCCCCATTGGGCTCAATGGGGAATTTTTGCGCTCTTACCGCCAGCGGATTTCCTGCCGGCGGTAATAGCGCACATTTTCAGCGGATTTCCCCCCCGCTCAGAGCTGGGGAGAAATCTGCCAAAGCCCTGATTTGGCGGACCCTTAAATCCGGCGGTAATAGCGCGACCGCCAGATTTAAGGGTTACCGCCAAACTCGTGAAGAGGCCCATAGTCAGTGACTCTCACTGGCTTGGGAGAAGGAGCACTTTCCAACTCCTCCTTAATTAGGGCCAATGGACCTCTAACTGGATGACCATGGAGAATCTCAAAGGGACTAAATCCAACTCCCTCCTGAGGGACTTCTCTATAAGCAAATAGAAGGCATGGCAGTAGAAGGTCCCACTTTCTTCTAAGCGGCTCCTCGAAAGCACCTATCATGCTCTTCATAGTACGGTTAAACCTCTCTACCAATCCATCTGTCTGTGGATGGTAGGCAGTTGGACTTGTAAGTAACTCCACAGTTTTTCCACATGGCCTGCATGTAGTGGGACATAAAGTTGTATCCCCTGTCAGAGATGACTTCCTTAGGAAAACCTACCCTGCTAAAAATACCAAGTAGGACCTTAGCAACAGTCTGAGCTGTAACATTCCTCATAGGTATGGCTTCAGGATACATAGTAGCCTGGTCTACTACAACTAGTATAAATCGATTGCCTGAAGAGGTTGGAGGCTCTAAGGGACCAACAATGTGGATTCCTACCCTCTCAAAAGGGACTCCCACCACTGGGAGGGGCACCAAAGGTGCCATATTCTTGGCTCCACTCTTGCCAGTGATCTTGCAAGTGTGACAGCTCGTACAGAATGTATCTATATCAGACCCCAACTTAGGCCAGTAGAAATATAGAAACATCCTTTCCTTGGTATTCTTGAAGCTCAAGTGACCAGTCAAAGGAATCTCATGGGCTAACTGTAGGAACTAGTATCTTGTCTCTAGAGGCAGTACAAGTCTTCCGTACTCCCCTAGGATAGAGTCAGTTGGTTCACTGTAGAAGAGGCCTTTTCTCAGTACAACCTATGCTTCAGTGGCACTTGCCCGTCCAGCTGGGAAGCTGCCTGTTGGCGAAGACCCTCAAGAATAGGACACTCTTTCTGGCCTCTGCTAAAGTCTCCCCTACAGGGCCACCTTTTGCCAGTAAAGACTGCAGCTCAGGATGGTCTTTTGGATCCAGATCTCCAACAGGGGTTAGGTCTTCTTCCAGCTCTGAATCTTCAGCAGCTGATTCAACCTTTCCTGGTTGTTCCTCACACTCAGCCTCAGATGGTGGAGTAGTCACAGGTGTGACTTTGGACAGTCCTCTGGGGATGTCCTGGTGGGTAGCACAGGAGTGCTTTCTGATGTTTTCCTTGAGAGCGTGGGTTTCCCCTTTGTCTCATTCTTCCTTGAAATAGCAGTTAGCAGCTCCTGTGGGATTGGTGTTATAGATTCACCGTAACATCCTCTGGAGAGCCACCTAAGGTACTCTCCCTGGCCCTCCTTGTCTGCTCCTATTTCCATTTGCTGGGAGGCCTGGGGGTGATTGATACAACTCTAAGAGCTTTTTAAGTCATTCCCCAACAGGACTCTCCCAGGCACCTCAGTTTGTACACTAACAGGTATCTTGACAGTCATGTTGTTACACTGGATGAGAGCTGGTAGTCTATGAAGCATTTGGACAGGGCCTCCAGCAAGCGTAGTGAGGCTTTTGGGTGTCTTAGCAACATCCTCAGCTTTGAAAAAAGATTCATCCACTACAGTAATGCCTGCCCCAGTGTCTCTAATGGCAGGGGTCTCCTGACCATTTACAAGTACACTGTCCTTGTATTATTCCTTGGTGTTATCTGGAATCGAATTATAGACATCTAAATTCTGCTGTTCCCACAGACCCAGGCACACTGAAGAAGCACTGGCAGAGACTCCAATGGGGTCTTCAGCCAGTACTTGAAAGTTACTACTTGTCACATGTACTTCTTACTCTGTGGAAAAGGCTAAGGAGAAAGTGCGGATCCCTGAAGGTTTACCCTTGCACCTGGGATACCATTTCACATGGTCAGTAGACCCACAAGCATAACATTTTCCAAATGTTTTGACAAATGGGGGTCTCTGCTGACCTCCCTCTGGTTTAGCACCAGAGGTTTCACTAGCCTAATTCGGTTTCCGTGGTGGCTTACCCTTCTTATGTTTGGGGCCCTCTTTTGGATTGGAGGTATTAGTATTCTCTTTGCCATCTTTGTTTTGCTGCTTCCCATCATCCTTCTTCTGGGTTGCCCCAGAATCCTTGGGAGTGGCCCTGTTGGCAACCCACAAGTCAGCAGCATTTGCTAACTTCTTTGGATCAATTTCCTTAGAATCAGCCAAGTGCTGTCTCAACTCAGGAGAGCAGGCATCAAAAATAGATTCTAACAAAAATAGATTTCTCATTCCTTTGTTAGGCAGAATTACATGCAGTACCCTTTGGGGACACTACACACAATTAAGACTACAAGTGACAGTACAATTTCACCTTTGGGGCAAGCCTGTACTACACAGTTATAGTGGTAGCAGTAGCGGAGCAGCCAGACTTATCTCAAGAGTAAGTGAGCAGTACAAGTGTTTACACAAGGGACAGCAATTACTATGGTTCAGGCAAACACTGACTCAAGGTTTCAAAGTAAAAGAATATATATTTATTTACTCAACAGTTGGATAACATTTCACTATTATAAGCAAGATAAAAATCACAATCAAAAATACACCACACCACTTCCCTTAAATTCTAGACAAGTTAGGCTCACAAAATGAAATGGGAGCAAAAGGGCACTCCAGCAATTTAAAAGGGAGGGAAAAACAAAGTTATTAGAAATTAGGCAAAACCAACAGGTAAGTAAGCAGGGCAACTGAACAAGAGAGATTACATGGGTAAAATCAGATAGAAAAGACGTAGGGCCAGTGTCAATGTTTCAAAAGTCTTTTGCTCAAGATATTAGGTTCAGTGTAGTTCGCGCTAAAGTTCATGGCACAGATTCTGGACGAGGTTGGTCGGTAGAAAAGTTAGGTAAAAGAGAAGAGAAGAACAAGCCCTCGGATTGGAGAAAGATTTCAAACACTTTCACTGCGGCTGAGTGAAACACACAACCGGATTTGCACAGTACCTTAAAACAGAGAGGGAGCTGTAGCTGAGGCGGACGTTCCTGGTGGTTCCTGCAGGCTCACGGTTCATGAAGCGACTGTCGCACTGACAAGAAGTAGGACGACTGGAGGGTCCTGCGCCACCCAGGGAAGAAACCAGCAGCAGAGCAAAACAACGAATAAAAGGTGCGCTCCTTTAAACCCAAGCCGGGTCCGACATTCCTGGTTATCCGGCCCAATGTAGCTCTGTACAGCGAATTCGACCAGAGGAGGGGTCCTGGTTTGTAGTTTGGGCGAACTGGTTGGTCCCACCAGTTTAAGGGAAGAAGCTTCCTGGAGGATCTTCTCTGTCATCGGATTTGGAGATTTGGACCTGCAGCAGGGCTTCACCGGGTGGTTCAGTCGTTGTAGGGGTCCTCTTCTTCCACTTCCTCGTTGGTTCTTTCATTCCAGTGGCGACTCTGCTCTCCCAATCCCAGAGACCTGCTCTTTATGTAGTTTTCCCCCATTCATACAGCCTGGCTGTCAATCACACAGCAGGGTAGCTGGCCTGGCAAGGCCAGTCCCCTTAGCCAATCAGACAAGAGTGCGACTTGGGTTGCTAAGGCGGAAGATCCCTCCCTCACATCCTGCCCCTCTAGACTATCAGGCGCCTTAAGGAGGGCTTCTGTGTAGAAGCCCGCGAAAAGACAGCGAACAAAGGAGTCATCTCCAGTTTGGCACATAGAGTAAAACACGAGAAAGACTTTAACAAAAAGAAATGGCAAATAAACCCAGCCGGAACCAAAATAAAATGTATTTGGTCAAGCGGGTTTATGTTCGAGGCTACTATAATAGCCTAAAACAATACCACGTTTATATAGTATAATCGCGGTAGAAAACTTCGGGTAGATACCACTGCCACCAGCCAAGTCTTAATGTTACGGGAGCAAAACAAGGCTCCAAGAGGCACAGACAAAAAGGGATAAGAGTTAACCCTTTCCAGTACTCCATGTAAAATGGGGTGTACTGGGTCTGTAAAGTGACTATATAAAGTTAATGGCACCTTTACCTGGTTGTGGGGGACAGTAGTCAGCCCAGAAGAATGGAGTCGGAGGGAAGTCTCAAAGACAACCCAGTGTCACTGTACTGAAGTAACACACACAAAAAGTGGTGCGCTTGGAGTAGGTGAGGCTCCAGTGCCCAAGATCACACAAAAGGTGAAAACACACAGCAAAACACATGTAAGAGTGGGAAAAAGGCTCACACTCTTACCAGGTGAAGAAAATAAACCCTATAAATCCAGCAAAGCTGCTGAGGGGCTCATTAGGTAAGGGGAATCAGCCATTTATTGAGAATTCTCCCTAACATCCTTCAACAGTGTTAACTCTGTAACCCTTTACCCAACCATCTATGTTTTTCAAACATTCACACACCCAAGTAGCCCAAGGGGTACCATCATGCTTTTGGGGGTCCTTAAGGTACTGGGAAGGTGTTTTCCCAAATCTAGCTATCAAAGCTAGCTTCATATTTGACAACTTCAAACGTTCAAGGTCACCCACCTCCATTACAACATCAGTTGCAACCTGGGAGAGCCTAGACAAAAGCCAAGGAATTAACTGATTCCCTGTGAAACCCTTAATCCCATAGTTATATTTAAAGCAGCCAACCAATCTAAAATATCAATTCTCACCTCATACATACTCACAGCTTCTTTAGGCATGTGAGGCCTCTTAGGACTGGAAGATCTAGAAGACTCTGGGACAGGACCATTTTCAAGAGACAATGGGGGTCATTCCGAGTTTGGAGTTAGCCATGGTGCTATTAGCACCATTGCTGCCTTTAAAATCGGTCCGGGTCCGGGTTCCTTGAATGGGGACTTACCGGGTCATTCCAACCTAGGAGGATCCATTAAGTCCCCATTCAAAAAACCAATCCCCATTCCCATTTGAGCCCCCATAGGGCTCAATGGGATTCGGGAGGTAGCTAATAACAGGCCCACTAATAGCGGGCCTGTTATTTGCTCCCTGGTCCCTTTGCGGCTACCGCCAAGGGACCTCGTAATAGGGTTGTAGGGGGTTAATGGCACCGGCATCCTTACCGGTGCCGTTAACCCCCTACCGCCAGGGTCGGAATGACCCCAATTTCTTCATTTCAAGTTCATGATTCAAGCCCATTTCTCTCAGCCTGAGTTTTTGATGTTTACTTTCAGTTTGCATTTGAATTCTTTTAAACTCTAACTCAAGTCTCATCTTTTCGAGAGAGACACATTCTGGACTCAGTGCTGAACCTAGTAGGGTCCCTGTGGTTATAACTTGAGGACCTAAAGCAAGTAGAGGTGCACTGGGGCTCACATCCTGAGACTCCTCTGACTCTCCTAACTCATCAATAACATCTGAGCCTGACTCTGAAACATTATCATCCTCATCAACATTATCCACATTTGCTGGGGAGTCGAGGTTATAGCTCTACCTCCCATTCTTTGATGATTCAACAATTTCTCAATCATTTCATTTTTCTTGCCCTTAACAGAGAGAGACCTGACTTTACACATATCTTTCAGTTGATATACTGTGAATGATCAGGGCTTCCTGTTTGAAGTTATCCATATCTAGCATTATAAAACAATTGCTTTTCTAATGGTGCTTATCCTTATGAAGGTTTTGAACAAAAGTAAGAGCAGCTGTCTCAATATAATAACTATACTTTATCCTGACCGCTGTACACCAGTGTTAGGCAGAATTGTAGGCAGTACCCTCTGGGACCAGTACACACAATTAGGACTACAGATCTTAGCCAAACCAACGTTTGATATAAGTCTGTACCACACTGTTTTTGGTGGCGAGGTGAGCAGCCAGGCGTATCTCAAGAGTGAATGTGAGCAGTACAAATAGTTACAGAGGACTTTCAATCACAGTGGTTCAAGTAACCTCTTATACTCAAGGTTTCTTGGTAAAAACACTTACTACTTTATTACACAATCATTTAGAAAACATTTCACTAGAAGAGGCAACTTAATATTATAAACCAATACACTTCAATACAAAATTCGAAGGTTTTCAGAGTTTGAGCTCCCCTGAAATAGGAGCAAAATGTCAGTTCAGTTACTTAGAAAGGAAAAAAAGGCACAAGGTAAGTAAAACAGATCATATATACTTTTTAGACAATGCAAATAGTTTCATTTCACCAGAAGAGTTCAATTCAAGCCAATACGCCAGGCCAAAGCCAATGGGCTAGTGTTCTGGATAGGAAGGAACAGTTCTGGTATCAAACAGTAAAGTCTTTGTGAACGTTCTGAGAAATAGTTTAGGCGATAAAGAATCATATGTCGGGTCACAAGCTGATTAGGCCTGCTAGTTGGCAAAGTTTCACGAACTTTCACCGGGAGAGTGGCGTTCTCTCAATCGGGTTGGCACAGTACCTTAGTATGAAGAACAAAATGCAGCTGAAAATGTTGGTTTCTGGCAGGTCCTGCAGATCTCACTGTTCCTGAGCCTCAGTTGTTGGGACAAGAGGGAGGATGTCGGGGATCCTCCCTCTTGTCCAAACTGCACAGGATCATCGAAAAAAAGCAAACAAGATGGAGATGTAGATTAAAGTGCTCACGCTGGTGTCCCTCTCCCTGGTTAATCCTAACCAGCCTTAAGAATGGCATCCAGGTGGCTTACTAGTTGATTGGTCCCACCAACTCAAAGGAAGAAGTCGTCCTTGAAGGGGCTTCTCTGTCGAGATGAACATGGCGATTTGGACCTGTAGTAGGGCTTCACCAGGCAAACCAACGGTCCAGGAGTTGCAGCAGCCGTCCTCCTCCAGCTCCTCTTCGGTTCTTTAGTTCCAGTGGTCGTCTCTGCTTTCCAGTCCTGGAAACTCGCCTCTTAAACAGTTTTCTCCCTTTCATTCCAGCCTAGCTGTCAATCACCCAGCAGGTTGGCTGTCCTTGCTGAACAGTCAGCCAGCCAATCATGCCCAGAGTGCTTTTGGGTCTCCTAGGAGACTAAACACAAGGAGTTTCGGGCACCTCCCTCACTTCCTGCCCACCCCAGACACTCAGACGCCAGAGGCGGTCTTCAGTCCTGAAGCCCGCCAAAGGCACATAAAACAAGGGACAAAACCTGTTTGGTGTGCAGAGACAAACACTAGAAGGACCTTTCCAAAACGAAACAGCAAAAAAAGAAGACCAGGACCTGTTTAAACAAAGGGACTAAAGGCGCCATCTTGAAAAACATGCCTCCTGTGATTTTTAGCTACCGGTGTTCGCGGTTGGGAAAAATCATGGTAGTTTGTTGTAAAACCACTGCCACCAGCCTTTTCAATAAGAAAGGGTAGCATTTGACTGCTTGCTACATGAGTATTTAGACACAGGGGATACTATGTAATCCCTCCAGCACTCCATTGTAGGATGGTGTGTGTTGGGTGTAGGAATTTGGAAAGACTAGTAAAGTCAATTTCACTTTACATTCTCTGGGAAACAGTAGTTTATCCCAGAGAAGGTATTTGAACCTGTGGGAAGTCTAAAAAGACATCCCTGTGTCACTGCACTGAGGGTGCTGTGTGACACACATGAAAAGATGATGCCTATGGAATTATCTAAAACTCCACAATCAAAGAACACACATGTAAAAAACACATCAACATACATGAAAGAGTGGGAAAAAAAGGCTTGCACTCTTTCCAGGGAAGAAAATCAAGTCCTCAAAATGCAGCAAAGTTGCTGGGGGTCTCTAAGGTGAAGGGAATTAGCACATTTATGAGAATTCTCCATAACACCAGGCTCTGAGTGAACCTATTGAAGCATTTAAAAACACCTCATTTGATCAGGGCCTTGTACCAGAGGACTTTAAAAAATCCTATTTGACACCGTTGTTAAAAAAAACAACCCTGTATCCTAAGCACCTAGCTAATTATCGCCCCATTGCAGGATTATTATGGCCAACTAACATCCTTGAAAAAGTGGTAACCTCTCTTTTGAAAGCCAATAATATCCTAGATGTCCACCAGTCCGGCTTCAGGCCGGGATATGGGACAGAGACTGCTTTGGTAAAAGTCTGGGATGATTTACCTGGAAATGCAAACAACAGGGATATCAGCATGCTGGTCATGATAGACCTGTCTGTGGCTTTCAATACTGTGGACTATGGCATACTTGGTTCTAGGTTAACATCTTTTGCACATGTATCTTAAAAAGCCTTGTAGTGGTTTACTTATTTTCTTAATAATTGGTTTCAACAGTTTATGACTGGCTAGTATGTATCTGAAAAGCTGGTGGTACCTTGTGGTGTACCACAGGGCTCATCTCTGTTACCTGTTTTGTTCAATTTGTACATACCTCCCCTGCTAAAAATCTTTGCAGAATTTGATCTTCAGTACCACTCTTATGCAGACGATCCACAGATTTATGTGAGCTTGAAAGAACCATTGGAGTCAACAGTGCGCAGAAAGAATACATTTTTGGATGGTTGAAAATAAACTTCAGCTGAATCCCAGTAAGATGGAAATCATCATTTTTGGATCTAAAAACAAACTGGGGAATATTTTCCCCATACTACCATTTCCAACACTTTTTTTGGAATTGCTTACCAATTGACTGACTCTGTGAAAACCCTAGATTGTATCTGGCAATCCAATATGGATTGCAATTTACAGGTAAACCAGATTATAAAGTCTGTATATTATCAGCTGAAGATTTTGAAACCAATTCTTCCTCTGGTGGCTGAACATGACTGGGCAGTGGTGTATGACCCCCTTGCTAATGCTAGGCTGGACTACTGCAATGCGCTCTTGGTAGGCAGTCCAAAATACCAGCGAAAGCACCTTGCAGTGGCCTAAACTGTACGCCTGATCTTCTCCCTGATCTTCTCCCTGCCCTGGAAATCCTCAGTCTCTGACTTCCGCAGAAAACTTCATTGGTTACTGGTTGAGCTGCAGATAAAATTCAAACTACTGTGCCTAGCGTTCAGAGTCATTCATGAAGAGGCACTGGTTTATTTGTCATCCACAATTACGCTCCATAAATCCACACAGTGTTTGCGATCTTTATATCAGGGCCTGTTGATGATTCCGTTATCTAAAACCACATGGGGTGATAGACATTTTTCGGTGGCCGGCCCTCGGGCCTGGAGCCGACTTCCTCCTTATCTTCAACAGATCCTATGGTCGTTTTCAGGAAGAATTTGAAGACTTATCTGTTAATATACATTTGTGGAATCTCACTACATAGGTACGCTATTGTTATTTGATCTGCGCCTAGATGCAGCTTGCTGCACGGTTCCTTTGGATGTGCACTATATAAATTCCTAGCATAACATAACACATAGCATAACTTTGTTGCTTTCTGGAAGGGTAGCTATTCACCTAGCAAAGTAACTGGGGTACGGATGAAAGTTACCACTGTAGCCTTCGTTTCTAGGTCTCCAGTTCCCTTGATTCTGGGCTCTATTGTACTGGAATCTAGGAAGAGAAGGAGGAGTTATTTTGAAAATGTTGATTTGGAGGGGGTGTTGTATTCTTTCCCATGAAAAATTCTGATTAGAATTTCCTTCGGGGACTGTCCCTTGATTTGGATTCCCACCCTACTGCTGCAGAGTGTATATGCAGCCCACGACAGGCCTAGAACCCAGGTACCGTGAACTTATGTATGTGCAAGTGTCAGAATGGCAGGTATTTTGGAACACTGGTTGAATGCCACTCAATTGAGACTGGACAGCGGGCATCCTCTGTCTGTCATTCTGTTTGGTGGTAGGAGGAGCTTCTTCGAACTCCCAGACTCCAGATCCAAAGGAGAGGCACTCTTCGTCTCTGCCACTTTCATGTTATGGATGATTTGGGAGGATCCTGCAGGCTTTTTGACCTTATAAATCCTGTTAGCTTGTGAAATCACTAATTCAAGAATTTGTAAATAATCGAAGTCCAACACTAATTGGGTGAACATGTATTTTGGGAGTGTATGCCAAAATGTTATGAATTCCCTACTTTTGGTGTTTACCAGTCAAGACATCTGTGTGAATGCACACTTCAATTCTTGGGCAAATTCTCTCAGAAATTGGTCCTCGCCCCACATCATATTGTATGCAGCTTTTTAGGCCTCTTGTGTGTTTCCTTGCATAGACACATTTTTTTCAAATGGCTGCCTTATAAGAACCTAGGCAAAGAAGATTATGAACTGATCATTCAAGAAATTAATACCAAACTTGAATCCTACAAATCAGAAATTGAACAGAAGAAGATTTGTAAATTCAAGAGAGACACATATGACTATTTAAATGATGAAGTGTATACTTGGATGGAAAAATATGTCCCACGACCGGCAAACAGACCTCAAACTAATCCATCAGAAAACTCTGATAACACCTCTAGTTCTGACACAGATTCTTCAAGGGAAACCACGAGCCAAACAATTACTCCCAGCACCAGCAAGATTGCCACATCATCACAAACAGCAACAACATCTACAAACCAAACCAATATTCGCTCTCAGCTTTTTTTAGGCACACAACCAAAAGAACGCAAACGAGCAAAAGGAAAAGCAAAAGAAGGTCCATTGACAAGACTACAACAGAAGAAAATCTAGTCATCAATATTTCAAACCGACAATTAACGACATCTGAAATTAAGACTCTTCAAAAAGGACTCTGTTTCGTACCAACATATGGGACATCGTTATTCAATAACAAGATTGAACTCTATACATTTGTGAGGAAACTAAAACTCAAAAGGGGTCATTACGACCCTGGCGCTAAGGGGTTAACGGCGCCATAAAAGGCCTTTTCGGGACCCGACCTGAAGGGCTGGTCTGGACCAGCCGTTAAAGTAGGGACTCGCAAAGGGACCTTAGAGGTAATTACGGTACCGCAATTTGCGGTACGGTAATTACCGCCTTCCCCAGTCCCATTGAGCCCTATGGGGAAAATATGGGAATGGGGAAGGGCCAATGTTCAATGGGGAATTACCGCCCTGCCAACCTTGGAATGGGGTGGTAATTCCCCATTGAACATTGGCGGACTCGTTACAACACCGGCAGCAACCATGATGCTAATAGCGCCATGGGTTACCGCCAGTGTTGTAATGAGGGCCAAAGTATTTTTTGACGAAGTGGAGTCATTAGGAGAACCAGCACAAAAAACGGACAAAAGTGATTTCCTACAATTCCACCCAAAAGTATATTTATTCCACCTATCACAATACCATCAGTGGACATTTTTCTGAGAAAAGTTAATAGAGATTTTCAGAAATTGAAATATAAAAAACCAGCTTACAAAAATCTAAAACCGCACAAATTGAAAATTATCAGAGACTTATACAGTACAAAGGAGATCACCATTCGTCCAGATGACAAAGGAGGAGCTTTGGTAATACTTAACACTAACGACTACGAAAGTGAATGCCTTGGTCAATTACAAGCCCTAGGAGTATACACTGCCTTAGACAGAGACCCAACTGTAGAAATCAAAGGGAAGCTTGAAGACCTTTTGTTAGATGCCATGGATCATGAATGGATCAATCATAACACATTTAAGTTTCTACTTAATCAACACCCATGAATACCCAACTACGACACGATTCCCAAAATTCACAAAGATGCCACAAGACCACCGGGCAGACCGATTGTGGCAGGGATGAATAGTATTTTACAGCATTTGGGACAAAACATAGATTTCTTTTTACAACCACTCATTCAGCAAACAAGTACATACATTAAGGACACTACTCATTTTCTTCAACCTCTTCAAAAAATCAACTGTGACACATACTGCATCTTATTTACCATTGATGTGAAAAGCTTATATACATCAATTCCTCATGACCAGGGACAAAAATCAGTTGAATGGATACTTTGCAAGTCTCCAGACATAGGGTCAAATAAACCCTTCATACTCATTCTTCTCAAGTTATTTGCCGAATATTCATACTTTCAAATTAAGAACAAATTCTACAGTCAGATATCAGGAACTGCAATGGGGGCCACCATGGCTCCAACTTATGCTAATTGCTTTATGTTTTAATATGAAACAGACAACGTATTGGCACAACCAACGTGGAATCAGAAGATACGAATTTGGACAAGGTTCATTGAGGACATTTTCGGAATTTGGATGGGAACAACCAGCGAATTTGAACATTTTGTTGAGCATCTCAACTCAATTGACCGAAGAATACAGTACATGTATGAGTTATCTGATACAGAGATCCATTTTCTGGATGTATTTATAGGAAAGGATGGGAACAAGGACAAGACTACATAAACCAACTGACAGAAATAATGTACTAAAGCGCCTGAGTTTCCACCAGCCTAATTTGATCAAGAGCCTCCCATTCAGTCAATTGTTACGCCTCAAAAGCATTGTCAGTGACCCGTTAGATCATCAGGAACAACAGACAGAAATGGGCAACACATTTCTTGCACGAGGCTACACTCAAAAAGACATCAGAGACGCCACTTAGAAGGTAGATTTATTGACACGTGAAGCACTGCTAGCAGATACCAAAAAGAAAGAAGCAGCTCCTAACTGGTATATGTCTCTATATTTTCTCTACAAAGTCAACAAATCAAGAGCATTATCCAAAAGAACTGGTCCATACTTACGTGCGACACGAGGGTACAACACCTTTTCACTGAACTACCTACTTTCGCATACCAGCGCAGCAGGAATTTACGTGATGAATTGCTACTAACAAGGCCACCAGAGAAACATCCAATTTCCTCAAGAACAGGCACATATCCGTGCCTACATTGTACCAACTGTAATTTCGTAACTAATGGGAATATTGAAATCATTCCCATACAAGCCAACTGATCAAACTCAGAGACTATGCAACTTGTCACAGTTCAAATGTGATATACATTATTAAATTCCCCTGCGGCCAACACTATGTAGGTAAATCCAAGATAAAAGCTAAAACTCGATGGAACGAACACCACTCATGCATAAGTAACACCAACCTGAACTCTGCCGTTGCAAGGCATTGGGCTGAAAGGAAACATAACCTTTCACAAATCAGATTCCAGATTCTTGAGGTAGTGTGAACATCTAATCCTCATGAAGACATGAATCTACTTTTAGATAAGAGAGAGACCTTCTGGATTGACAAATCGGATTGCCTAAGCACAGCAGGAATTAATGAAGAAATTAATTTCAAACTGCTACGTTTGAAACACAGATTTCACGACCCGCACTTTACAGACTACATATTTTCATGGTTTTGTCTAATTGATATTTTTTGGTTCAATATTTTTTGGTTTAATGTATCATACCCAAAATACCAAAATGTGTAGTAATTAGCAATTATTTTTGTCCCTGTTGAGACCATAGATCTGATCAGTTATTATGATGCACTCAAATGTACCCTTTAACATCTGCAATCATTTGTATAAATGCACATACCAGTCACCTTGCTCAATGGTGTTTAAACATGCATCCTGTGCACTATTAGCATTTACACCTTGATTATTCAGTACACACTCATGTTTCTTATCTTAATTTAAATGTTTTGATTTTTATTCACTTAAATAGTTCTCAATACATATAACACTCAACTAATCTCCTCACAATACCGGTCGATTATTTTTTACCAATTTAGTCTTGGTTACTGCTGTTGATTAGAAGTCCACAGCGAATACATTCATATGTAGATTTAACAGCAAATTAGTCCACATACACATTTGCGCCCTGTACTACGACACATCTAATTCCTTTACACACACCAGGAGTTGTCCTTAACAACCTGTACTGGAGGGCAGAGCGACCTCTGAGCGGGCCCATGAGATTCAGAGCTCGCCCTCCGGCACCTTAAAATGAGATAGCTGCACCTTGAGGAGGATGGATGCAGGATTCTCTTACTCCGACACCAATCAATAAGGACAAATCAAAGGTTTGGCAAAGGGAAGTCCGTTTAATGACAAGTACAAAAAACAGGGAAACAAATGGTAATCAACAGTGAGGAGATTGCCTGTCTTGCTTCAACTCCCCCGTTCTTCATGCAAACAATAACTGTTATAGCAAATTCTCGTCATCATTGACGTGGAACATTCTAAAGTTTGTCATGCAATTCTATTGGTCGGAAAAGGTCTGAAGTAAAGGCTTAGTATACGAGCTGTAATCGAAAACCCATGCTCTAACATAATTGCACAGGCCTAGGAAGCTCTGCATTTGCTTTATCAAGAGTGGCTTAGCCGTGTTCATGATAGCTTCAGCCCTTTCTGGGGTGACCTTTTCCCTTCATGTAAAATTAGCTGGCCTATGTACAGCACCTCTTGTTGACAGTATTGTAGCTTTTTTTTTACAACTTTATTTAACATTTCACACAGGCTAAGCACATACATTTGCGACATTCAATTCTAGTGAACATACAACATATACAGGTTAATTTTGCGTTGCATTTGAGTCATCAAGGGCAGATAAATCCGCCAAATATTGCCTATACCGTGCCCATACATTTCTGGGTTTAGAGGGGGCCATCACTAAATCTATGTACAGTTCTTCGGTGTCGCTAGCCCACAACATGTCTCTGTTCCGGTCCTCTATTGTTGGCCTTCGAGCATTCTTCCACCTCATCAATATGACCCTTTTCGCTAACAGTAGACTTAAATTGAGCAGTTTTCGCCATGTTGGGTTCATTTACCCAATCGCACCTAGCATACACAACCGTGGTGTCCATTCCACCGGTTGGTCTGCCATCTTATCTAGAGCTCCACAGACCTCAGACCAATATTGTCTCAGTTCCACAATGTCCCACAACATATGGTATATATTAGCATTTTTAAAGTTACATCTTGGGCAGGTGCCAGAGAGAGCAGGGTATCGTCTCTTGAGTTTCACCGGCGTGCAGTGGGTTCTATGGATAATTTTATAGTGGATCAGCTTGAATCTAGAGTTGCATGATATCAACTTGGTCAGTGCACAAATCTGGGACCAATCTTGGTCTTCTATCGGTTGGTCCAGATCCTGCTCCCACCCGGTCTTAGCCATGTGAGGTACCATCGGGCGTGTTTGCATTATGGTTTTGTAGAGAGCGGAGGCCGTGACTTTCTGAGTCCCCCCTGTGAATAGGTAACCTAGCCCCATGTTTATTTCAGGTTCATTCTGGAATGATGGGTAAATCCGATGTGTAATTGCTACAACCCTATCGAACTGCTGTTTGTGTGTATTTGTGTTTCCCACAGTGTCTTTAATCTCCTCCCACTTCAGAAAGCATTTATCCCGGAACAACTGTCCCCATTGTGTAATGCCTCTGGCACTCCAGTGCAACACCACTGCACTGTCTATGGGGAAGGGTGTGTGAGGGTCACCCTATATTGGCATGCTCGGGTGGTATAACTTACTTGTCAGTCTAGAAAAATGGATACCTCTCATATGTGACCGCAAACGTATTCTGATGGCCGTGGGCCAACCGTCTCATGCACAATATGACAGAATATAGGTTACCGAGTTTGCCAATGAACGGCCATTTTGATGTAACAAGAATCGCCATTTTGATTTCTAACCATTGCTCATTGCTTTCTGTTCTTATTGCTTCGCAGTACATTTACTGCTTACACTGCTCGACTGTAAAACATTGTTGTCTGCACGTGAAAGGACAAGGCCGCAGGGCCGCGAGGATAACAAAAGTTTGTTGAAACACAACGTAGGCAGTGCCAGGAAGAATGCCCGGCTCCCTCCCGAATGTAGCCTTGAAGCAGAGCGGCAGGGCATTTAATCATTTTACAGCTGCCAGCCAGTCTCGTTATATGGTAGAATATGTTAGAATAAAGCAGCTAAAGGCTTGAATTATGCTCTTCTTACGGCCCCCCTTGCTGAGCCCCGTTAGAGCGTGTTGGCTCCCAGGTCACGAATAGCACCTCATAGATAGCAAGGTCTGGAATGCAACTCTTCCCCCGTATGTAGCTCGCTTCCGAGAACAGAAGCGCTGTGTTCTGTTCAACAACTGAAAGATGCCTCTGCACTCACAAATTGCAAATTGTTACTAGAATATATATTTGAAGGTGTCATAGTTGTCGAAAGTGTCCATCATCACATCAAGTTCAAACAAACCCAATAAAGGGGGGTGTTAAACATGTCATAGCTGATTGTTTGATATGCATTTTGCATATATGTAACTGATGTACGTAATTCGATCTCTTGCGTGCCTCGAGGTCTAGAGATGCACGTCGCGGGGCGTGAGACCGAGTTGGCCAACTGAGACTTTTGCTTTGCAATAAACCCTAGCTTTGGGAATACAACCTCGTGTCTGGCGTATCTATCATGTGTGGTGACTCGCCTTGTTTCCATAGACATAAGGGACCCCTAGGGGCCCCTTTCAAGATGGTGCCCGAATAGGGACCCTCCCCCACTTGTTCCATCGCATACGTTGTAATTGAGTAAGGCGGAGAACGCCGAGGACCGGACGATCGAGCCGGGATCAAGAGGTGTTCAGGGCGCCCTGTAGAAGTGATGAGAGACTCCTTTGCAGATCTGCACACATCTGATCCCTGATCGACGTGCCTGGCTAGAGAACAAGGAGGCGAGGGTCCCGAAACGAGGCAGAAGCCAAGAAACGCAGACACAACGTCATTGGGTGCGTCACTATACAGACGACTTGTGTCCGAAAGGACAAATTGATTTATCAGGTGAGTCATTCCCCAATTCAAAGTAATCCTGATATTGGTTGAGAGTTGACTTTGCAAAATCAAACGCCCTAGGTAAAGTTGATTAACCAGGGGGAAGGTTGAAACATGCCTGGGGTATTGTCCACCCTAGCGGGGTTTTTCCGCTGTGGTAGACAATCTTTGGACGATGGCCAAATTATACCACCTGGGGGAACGCCGGCATATGAGATGTATGTGAAGTATGGAGTGGGTGCGATAATATTCTGCGAGACTTGGCATAGGCAAACCAGAAAGCAACAAGACCATCAGTGGCCGATTAATGGTAATTTTGAGATCGGGAGAATAGATCACTTGGAAAAGGTGTTGATAAGAAAGAAAGCTTGTCCTGCAGCATTTGATATCGTTAAGGACTGGAGAAGGGAAGCAATGCTCCAATTTTGAAGTAGAGCGAAGCATGCGCGCAAGCATAAATCGAAAGGTGAAGTAGTGGAAGAGAAAGAAGAGGAGGAGTGGACTGAGAGTCTAAGGAGGGCAGGTAGGCGTGACCAGTTGAATATAGAAAAAATATACCCACAACGAGAATTACACATAGCAGATGAATTGATAGAAAACATATTGACCCATACAAAACAAGGCCCAAGATCAGAAGTGAGGCCAGACACGTCAGTAACTAGTGCCCAAACCCCGCCCGTAGCCCAAGCTCTCCCTCCGGTAGCTCAAGCCCTCCCACAGCCACAGACCACGCACGTAACACTTCCTATAAGCCAACCAGGCCCACAACAGACACTCCCTGTTCCCATTGTCCCATCCGCACCTCCCGACTCAGACACAGACTCGGTACCGTCCGTTCCTCCGGGGGTTGAAGTTGAAACCACGGGGGCGAGAGGCAGGAATGAACGACGGGGATGCACGAGGGTAACTCGCAGTGTGATCAGCAAAGAAAGGAAGGTGGAATTGCAGCAACAGGCAGAGATGTATATAGACGGGAATGATGGGACGACAACATTGACTTCGATATATGACTTCCGAAGAAACAACGAAAGACAGGTAGTGCTGGAATGCATGGGTGAATATTTGGTGGAGAAATGGAAACAGTTAATTGGGAAATTACCAACGCAACGATTGTTAGATTTGAATGCATTAGCACGCTGTAGGGAGAGGGATGAAGAAGTGAGAGAACATGTATATGGACTTTTTGAACTTAAAGATGAATTAGATAATGATTATGCCGAAATGTTTACTACACCTGGGTACAGGAGTAGGGATATCGGGAGAAATAGGAAGGAAACTGTAGAGCCATATATACAACGACGACATTCAATGTCGTCAGTACAGAGGGGCGACAAGTTGAAAGTATGTATACGAGAAGCGTTTAGATGGATGTCAGATCCCAGTATTCCCACAATGGAGATACATGAGATATTTGATGAATATTCCATGCCCATGAAAAGAAAAGCACTGCAGTTGATGGCTGAACATCTATTAGACAAAGATATAAAAAACGATAAGGCCAGCCCACCCGAAATAATGGCAGTATATAAAAGAGCACTAGAAAAAGGGACAGGAGAAACAGCCCTATCGCTTGATCTGGGAATATTGTTACACATGAGAGAAGGGGGAGGGACGGTAAGTGGGGCATTTCCTATGAGAGAGGTCCCACCTACCTTTGTGCCCAAAGTAGAGGTTCCCACAGCGGGCAATGTAGTGGCGCAGGTAACACCAGCCCATTATACCGCCCAATATCTGCATGTCCCCTTTTCCAGACAGGAGGTGAACAACATAAAGCAGACGATTCCTGATATAAGAAAGAATCCTGCAGGGTTTTACAAGGAAGTAGAGTCTTGCCTGCAATCATCCGTGCTTACCATGGGTGACATAGACCTAATATTCCCAGTGATCCTGCCAACAGACATATGGAAACAAATAAGAAATGTGGATGACACAACAACCTTTGGCGCCACATGGGCGGACTTGATAATAGAAGACAGGAATAAAGCGGTTGGAGAAACACCGGGACCGAACCTGGTAGCATTACCAGCACTCATAGTACAGAAATTGAAAGAAATTGTCCCAGAGAAAAGAATTCAATGGGAAAAATTGACTCCATGTGTACAAGGCAAGGATGAGTTAGCTACAGATTATTTCAACAGATTTGAAGAAGTATTTACAGACTTCAGTGGGCAGGATGTGAGCTCGGAAGCAGGAAAGAGGTTATTTGTTGACAAATATGTGAGGGGGTTAAAACTTCCAATCCAGAATCTAATAATGACATCAGAGAGTGCATGGCAAGCAAAATCGCTGGGCGAAGTATTACACATGGCCCACTATTATGAGAACAGAGTGACTGCGGATAAAGAGAAAGAGGAGAAGGACAGGGTAAATCTGAAATGGGGAGTACTACTGCAGCAAGTAGTAGGACATAATAGAGGGAGGGGGAACGCACAAGGAAGGAGTAATTCGAATATGCATGGGGGAACAGTGGGACCAAATCAGTGTGCGTATTGTAAGGAGAAAGGACACTGGTGAGCGCAATGTCCGCATCTGCAGAACAGAAATGGGTCAGGTCAGAGGAGACAGCATAGAGGACACCAAGGAGTGAATGGACCAAATAGGAATAGTATGCAGCAGCACCACAATAATGGAGGTAATCAAAACCAAGCCCAAAACCAAAGTGCCCCTAACCAGAGTCAGGGAAAGCAAAACCAACAGTATGGAAACTAGAGTAGGGGAAATAGAGGGAAGAGTGGGAACGTTTTAGATACACAGCCAAACACCTATTACAGTAACAGCAATGATTACACATCGGACGATGTGTTATTTCCCCAATAGGACAGCCCAGGACAGGGGTCGGAACCAGTGTCTATTCCCGTAAATCAGAGAGGACCCTATGTAGAAATGAGAGTCGGGAATGAGGAGCACCGCTTTCTTGTAGATACAGGAGCGCAAAAGTGTTCAATAGACCACCACTTGGTTCCGGATATACCACTCTCAGGGCAAAAGAATGTTTCCGTACGGTTCGCAGGTACACCAGTCATAAACCCAGTGTCCCAACCAGTCCCATTTACTATAGGACCATTCACTGAACATTGTCCTTTGCTTTTAACAGAAAATTGTGGGGAGAACTTGTTGGGATTAAATTTGTTGAAAAAATTAGGTTCCGTTACACATTGCACGGCAGACGGGGTGTTCCTAACGATTTGGCCACAAGATGCCCCTGTGTCAGAATTCATGTCTGAAACTTACCAGGAGAACTAAGTAAAGTGCCAACCTGTATATGGGCAATGCATGACAACGATGTAGGATGTTTGAAAATAGAGCCAGTAAAAATAATTTTGAAAGAAGGTGTTACCCTACCGCGAATTCCCCAATACAGAATTTCGGCTGAAGGTGAGAAAGGATTGAAGAGTATTGTTACAGATTTGGTGAAATTAGGGGTGATTGAAGAAATTACGTGCAGTACATGAAACAGCCCGATTCTTCCAGTTTATAAAAAAGGAGGCAATGAAGTACCATACCGTTTTATAATTGATTTGCGCGCACTAAACAAAGTAGTGGATCCACAATTTCCTTTAGTGCCAGATGTCACTACAATATTGACAATGATACCTGTTTCAGCAGAATATTTTAGTGTAGTTTATCTAAAAAATGCATTCTTCAGCATTTCAGTGGACAAGGACAGCAGATATTTGTTCGCGTTCACATTAGGAGGACGATCATTTACATTCACGTGGATTCCGCAAGGTTACATGGAAAGTCTGAGTATTTACAGTAGAGCATTAAAGAGCAGCTAGACATGCTAGACTTACCAGTGGGTTGCGTACTCTTGCAATACATAGACAATCTATTATTAGCTGCTGACACAGAGGAGATTTGTAAAGAAAGCACTGTATTACTACTGTCACACCTAGCGGCACATGGCCATAAAGCTAGTTTGAAGAAATTTCAATATAATCGAAAGGAGGTGGCCTATTTGGGCTACCTACTTTTGAAAGAACGGAGAAGGCTAATGCCAGAACGCATAGAAAGTATTTCTTGTATGCCTATTCCAAAGACACAGAAAGGAGTCAGAGCTATAATAGGCATGGCTTCATATTGCCGACAATGGATTGGTAATTTTGCGTTAATTGTGAAACTGATGGTGAATTTGACTAGAAAGGATGTGGCTATGCCTTTACAGTGGGATGAGGAATGTCAGAAAGCATTTGATCAATTGAAAACTGCATTATGTTGGGCTCCAGTTTTGGGCACGCCGAATTATGAGAAGGTTTTTAGACTGTTTGTGTGTAAAAGTGAAGGATGTGCATTGGCGGTTTTGACACAGGAACAAGGTGGAAGAAATAAGCCATGCGGCTATTTTTCTTCTGCGCTGGACCCTGTAGCGCGCACACTACCAAGATGTTTGCAATGTGTCACGGCGGCTGCTGCGTCAGTGAAACAAACGGAAGGGATGGTATTGGGGCATACTTTAATTCTGATGGTGCCACATGCCCTAGACGTTCTATTAAATAGAACGCAGATGCAACATCTCACCTCTGCTAGATTGACAAGATATGAGATTATCTTGTTCGCGCCCCATATCCAAATTATGAGGTGTAGCGCTTTGAATCCTGCATAATTAATGCCACCAACCATAAAAGAAATTGGGGAGAATGAATCACCCCCCCATGATTGCTTAATGGTCACTGAGGAAGAAACCAAGGGGAGAGTTTATTAAAGTGATACCCCACAGAAAGAGCCAGATGGAGAGTTATTTTGTGACGGCTCATGTTTCAAATTACTTAACGGCACGACAACTGCCGCATACGCTATCACTACCCTAGAGAGCATTGTAGAAAGCAAAAGAATCCCCTACAACTCGGCACAAGCCGCAGAGATAATAGCATTAACCAGAGCCTGTGAGATTTCTGAAAACCTGAATGTGAATATATATACTGATAGTCAGTATGCTTTTGGGGTGGTTCATAACTTTGGTCGACTCTGGGCTGAGAGAGGGTTTTGGACATCACATGGTGCCAGAATTCAAAATGGCCCTTTGATTGTATGATTGCTGTCTGCACTCACGCTTCCAAAATGGCTAGCAATAGTGACATGCGAGGCACACAAAAGGTAACATGCAAAGTAGGAGAGGGAAACACGTTTGCAGACAGAATTGCGAAACAAACTGCCACTGATTTAAATACCAAAATGATGACGGTTCAGGCTGAGGAAGTACCGTGTATGATAGAAAATGGAGTTGCCACTGTCAAAGAAATGCAGACCGAAGCTACGGCCGAAGACATAGAAGGGTGGGCAGAGGGCTCTGCTGAGTTAGATCTGGAAGGTTGTTGGGTGGACAAGGGAACTAGAAACTGGATGTTGCCAAATTCATATGTGACTGCAATGGTCACAATGGCCCACAGCCCTAGCCACATCTGTGCGAAAAAGATAATACAGCACCTATCCACAGTATGGCAGAATGTAAACATAAAGAAGAATGCAGATAGGTTGGTGCAGAACTGTATCACGTGTTTACAACACAATGTAGGAAAGGGAACAGTGACTACAATAGGCTGTTTTGGCCCGCCCTCTATGCCTTTTGAGGTGATCCATTTTGATTTCATAGAGATGGAGGGATGCCAAAATTTGAAATATGTCCTAGGGGTGATTTGTGCATTCAGTAAGTGGGTGGAGGCATATCCTTTAAAGGACTGCACAGCAATGAGCACGGCAAAAGTAATGCTTAAAGAATATTTTTCCTGTTTTGGCTTGCCCCGTGTTTTATGGTCAGATAATGGCCCGCATTTTGTGGGTGCAGTGGTGTTACAGATATGTGCTGGTCTTCAGATTGATAAGAGATTCCATAGTTCAAGGCATCCGAGTTCGGCCGGTCTTGTGGAGAGGCACAATGGGATTCTCAAGTCAAAGATCAGTAAAATATGTGCGGGAAGCAAGTTGAGTTGGGTGGATGCATTACCAATAGCGCTATTATGCATGCGTACGTCTGTACAGGCTAAAACTGGGCTCTCCCTGTACGAAATCGTAATGGGGAGGCCGGCAAATGTTTGGTGCGCACCTCAGCCAAAACGACTTAGAGAGGTAGAACATCCTGTGCTTAGTACTTATTGTGGCCTTTTAATGCAGAAATTGCGTTTGATTCATCAGCAGGTGCAGGAGGCATTACCAGTGAGATACACCAGTCCGGGGTACGCGCTGGAGCCAGGAGACTGGGTGCTGCTTAAAAATTTTGAAAGAAAGTCATCGTTAGCACCCAGGTGGCGTGGCCCCTATCAAGTACTCTTGGCAACGCAGACGGCAATACGGGTGGATGGACGGAAGTCGTGGATCCATGCCACCCATGCCAAAAAGGTTCCAACGTCACTGAAAGACTTGCCTGACCCAGACGACCGGAAAGAGGCAGCGGTCCCAGAAACAGAAGAAACTGTTGCCAGTAAGCAGCCACCAAATCTGCCCAAACGAGAAGTGAAACTCGAAACAAAGCCTGAGACGACTGCCAAAAAAGGGGAAGGGCAAACAGTGCCCCAACGTTGCCCAGCAGAATCGACATCACTGTTGGCCGACACAAAATCTGCCTTGCAAATACCAGCAGAAACTAAACGTGACCCCTTTGGCGCCCACCAGCACTTGCCAGCATGCCAAAGACCGAATCTGCATCACTGGCGTGGCGCACAACAGCACCTGCAGTAGTGCCAGAGGTTGACTTTGAGCCTGAATCTGGAAGTGCACCGGCACTGTTCACGGATCACACGATACCAGGAGTGAGGCGATACAATTTGCGGCCAAGAAAGACAAAGTGATCCACAGTTCTTTGGCGTTTATCTCAACCTATGGTTCTGCTCATGGACGGAGAAGGAACTAGAGGTGTAGAGTAGAGAAGTGTGAGAATTGTGCTAGTCGGATAATTCAAGACTCGCGGCTCCTCGGTGCGATCATAGAAAGTACATGTGTCTGGAACCAGAGCGGAGAAGCTGGGCGCACATGGTACTAAGGCAATAAGATAACTGATCAAGAGTCCTCTGAGCAGTATGAGAAAGAACAAGTGATCTTGCCAAAAAAATAAATAAATAAGCAAATTCAGGCTATAAAGGACTGGCAGAACTGAACTGTGACAATTCCGTTGAACTTATTGACATCAGAGCAAGCGCAACCAAGAGAGCTATCCACGAGGAACTGTACTAAGGAAGAAGAAGGACCATGAGAAACATGTCGGGACCGGTTCCAGCCTCCTCCTGCACCACTGCTGAAAATGATTCTATTATAAAGACTGTAAGCTTAAGAAAAACGCATGGTAAAAAGAATTGTATGCTGGCACTGACAATAATGATGTACTTTATGAGCGTGGTAGCACCAATAACGACAGCCCTAGTATTATGGTATGTGGAATCGATACACCCATTAGAAATGTTTTTACCAATAGTTAATATATCCACTATTGAAAGCCCGGTTCAGGTGATTACTTACACCCTGCCCCCAATGGAAGAAAGACACTGGGAAGGGTTTGGGAACAACATGTTGTTATTAATTATGAATATGACACATGCAATTCTGAAGAAAACAAATTGCTGGGTATGTGCCCATTTACCACAGCATGCTGGGAAAGGAATAGGTTGGTATGTACAGCCATTACCATTAAGTTCTGCATGTATTGCATCTTTAAGTGCAATGTTCTTGTAGGAAATGGAATAAGAGTAGTACGGGTCAATTAGACAGAACCAACATGAATGAGTTTCAGGAAATAATAATGAAGCCTGTGGGTTGTTCCATATTCCATAAAGCACAAGTAATGGCCCCAGAGCCCACGAGGAAAAGTACGCGAAAGATAACACGACAAAATAGACGAGATAGATTGTCCCCACCAGACAAATCATCTGTGATGACGTTTCGTGTAAGAACAGACGGGGAAAAAGATGCAATCCCCCCTTCTTACACGGTGAATTATAGCCCAAGAACTGTCCCTTTGTGTCTAAAAAAGAAAGGCTCCTTTTCAGTCGGAACATATACTGGATGCATGAATACAGTGGTATTGAAATGGGAAATAGAACCAGTATATGTGGGAGATCCAGTTTATTTTATATGTGGAGAGAAAGCATATCCTTGGTTGCCCAGAAACTGGGGAGGTACATGTTACCTAGGTCTACTGTTCCCAGGAGTATTCATCTTAGAAACAGCAGACATGGCCAGACTATCCAGAGCTAGAGTCAAAAGGACTAGCGAGGGTGTTTTGATAGCGACTGACGTAGAAAAATCATTCATTCCATTCTTGGGGCAGATAGTGAACTCCTATAATATTAGGTAGCTGTCCAGAATACTAAAAAATACCATAAACACAACGACAGATATACTATTTAACATGACGTTGGAAGAAAGAGGAATCAGGTTAATGACACTACAAAATAGAATGGCTCTCGATGTGATCCTGGTTGATCGTGGGGGAATTTGCAAAATAGTGGGATCAGTGTGTTGTGTATATGTAGATGACTATTACCCTACAATCTTTGAAGCAATAAAGAAAATGCATGTCCTAAATTCCGAACTCCCTACTGGAGAAGGAAGCTGGGGAATGGGATCTTGGTTTTGGGGAATATTGCGTTCTTGGGGATGGAAGTTGATTTCAATATTAGTAGTGGTGTTTGGAATATTCATAACGTGCTGTTGTTGCATACACTGCCTACCAATAGTTTGCGCTGAGGTAACTGAGGGATGTACTAAGGGATGTATGCATATGATGACAAAAAAACTCATGGTCGGGCTGACCAAGATACAAATGAGATGAAAACAGTAAAAGAATTGATGGCTATAGATATGGATGGAGATGATGATGTTTACGATAGCATGCAAAATTCAGACATAAGTACTTCAGACTTATCATCATTAGAGGAGCTTACAATAAATAGATGAGACGTTTGGCATATGGCCAAAGAAGGGTTTGTCAGTCTAGAAAAATGGATACCTCTCATCATATGTGACCGCAACGTATTCTGATGGTCGTGGGCCAACCGTCTCATGCACAATATGACAGAATATAGGTTTCCGAGTTTGCCAATGAACGGCCATTTTGATGTAACAAGAATCGCCATTTTGATTTCTAACCATTGCTCATTGCTTTCTGTTCTTACTGCTTCGCAGTACATTTTCTGCTTACACTGCTCGACTGTAAAACATTGTTGTCTGCACGTGAAAGGACAAGGCCGCAGGGCCGCAAGGATAACAAAAGTTTGTTGAAACACAACGTAGGCAGCGCCCGGAAGAATGCCCGGCTCCCTCTCGAATGTAGCCTTGAAGCAGAGCGGCAGGGCATTTAATCATTTTACAGCTGCCAGCCAGTCTCGTTATATGGTAGAATATTTTAGAATAAAGCAGCTAAAGGCTTTAATTATGCTCTTCTTACGGCCCCCCTTGCTCAGCTCCGTTAGAGCGTGTCGGCTCCCAGGACACGAATAGCACCTCATATATAGCAAGGTCTGGAATGCAACTCTTCCCCCGTATGTAGCTCGCTTCCGAGAACAGAAGCGCTGTGTCCTGTTCAACAACTGAAAGATGCCTCCGCACTCACAAATTTCAAATTGTTACTAGAATAGATACTTGAAGGTGTCATAGTTGTCAAAAGTGTCCATCATCACACCAAGTTCAAAGAAACCCAATAAAGGGGGGTGTTAAACATGTCATAGCTGATTGTTTGATATGCATTTTGTATATATGTAACTGATGTACGTAATTCGCTCTCTTGTTTCCCTCGAGGTCTAGAGATACACGTCGCGGGGCATGAGACTGAGTTGGCCAACTGAGACTTTTGCTTTGCAATAAACCCTAGCTTTGGGAATACAACCTCATGTCTGGCGTATCTATCGTGTGTGGTGACTCGCCTTGTTTCCATAGACGTAAGGGACTCCTAGGGGCCCCTTTCATACTGGCTCCAAATATATCAGCGATTTTGGCCCATGCAGTGATTGTGATATTGGATGGGTTTATAGTGTTGTATTGTAGAGGGGTGGGCCTAGTGATTCTCTGTAGAGCCAGTGTCGCCTCACGCTCTCTCGAAGGGTGTGTGGGGGGCCAGGATTGAGGAAGCATGTAGCTCAGCCGGCAGCATATTGCGCCTGCGCTGCCAGGTAATACAATTCCATGTCGGGGGCCATTAGGCCGCCTCTAGGATATGTGTCAGTTAGTACCCTCCAGCTCAGTCTTGAGTGGCCGCCCCATACGAACGCTATGCATGCACTGTTGATTCTGGAGAACAGAGCGCGACCCGGCCACACCGGCACTGTACTGAAAAGATAGAAAAGCTTAGGCAAAATGATCATTTTAATTAATGCTATCCTCCCCATCGTTGATATGGGCAGGGCGTTCCAGCGCTTCATCTTGATGCAAAGTGCGTCTGCCAATGAACTGTAGTTCAATGTTCGGGACAACTGAGCGGACCTGGCAACAGCAGTGCCTAGGTAAACAATGTGTACTGGGCTCCATATAAGACCGTGTAGGTTTTGGGGCTGCGTGATGGCGTCTGTGAGCAGGAATATCTCAGACTTATTGGGGTTCAGATGTAGACCTGAATGTTTGCCAAACTTTTTCACTTCAGTCAGCACCTTGCCCAATGTGCGGTCCAGGTTCTTCAGATATAATAGAATATCATCTGCATATAGCATTATAATATGAGGTTTACCCTCGAGCCATATCCCAAATGTACTATAACGGGATCTGAGAATGTCCGCGAGGGGTTCTATAACTAGGGCAAAGAGTAGCAGGGAGAGTGGGCAGCCCTGTCTGGTACCACCCAGTAGCTCTAGTATGTCTGTGAAGGACTCATTAATTCTAATCTTAGCATGTGGTCGTGTGTATAGTATTTGGATCCACTTTATGAAGTTTGGGCCAAACCCATAGTTCCGTAGCACCCCGAATAGGAAAGGCCATGAGACAGTGTCGAATGCTTTCCGCATGTCTAGGGAGACTGCTATTCCTTGGGTCTCTGGGGGTATTGTGGCAATGATTTGGTGACATCGCCTTATATTTGTTGCCGTAGACCTGCCCAATGTCAACCCAGCCTGGTCTTCATGTACCATATATGGCATCAGTGGTGTGAGCCTGGTTGCTATTATCTTCGCTGGGAACTTGGCATCAGTGTTTATTAAGGAAAGAGGCCGGTACGACCCACATTCCCCAGGAGGCTTCCCTGATTTCAGCAGGAACGTAATTATAGCTTCCCTGGTAATTTTGGGGAGTTCACCTGTGTCTAGTGCTTCCATCCAGACAGCGTTAAGCCTGGGAGCCATTTCCCTACTGAACTCCTTATAGAACTCAGCTCCCAGCCCGTCCGCGCACAGCACTTTCCCGTTAGGGAGTGCTTTTATTGCTTCAAGTATTTCGGGGTCGGCGATGGGTCCCTCCAATGATTCCCTAGTGGCATCTGCTAAAAGGGTTGTAGGTATCTGGGCGAGATAGCTCTCTATCTCAGCATCTGTGACGGCGCATTGCGGGGAGTATAGGTCTTTATAGTAAGCATAGAAGGTTCCCTTCAGCTTGTCCTGATCTGTGGACATCGTGCCGTCAGGCATCTGTATGCAGGGTATAGTTGTGGGGCCGTTCTCTCCTCGTACTGCTCTCGCTAATAACTTCCCCGGGCGTTCCCCTTCCCCATATCTATGAGCTGCAGCAGGTCGATCGAAGTATCTGACCTCTTGATCCGCTGTCTCAGTGTATTCATCTAGTTTGGCCTTTATTTCTGAGCTGAGCAGGGGTGATGGGGAGGATGCGTACTGGGATTGCAAGGACGTTATTTGAGTTTCTAGTCTAGTTAACCTATTTCTAATGTCTTTGAGGATTCCACCCTCTACGGATGTTGAGTGACCTCTGACGCAGACTTTAAACGCCTGCCATAGTATAGACTGGCTAGAGACCGAGTGTTCATTGACATCAAAGTACTTCTGTATATATTGTTTTATTGAGTTAGTATAAACCAGGTCCCTCAAGGCCGCAGGTTTAAATCTCCAAGGCGGCCTGCTGTTGATCTTATCGGGATTCGTAGTGTCAGTTGTATCGGCGAGCGGTCTGAGTATGTTCTTGGATGTATATGGGAGTCCTTGACCCATGCCATTCTGTCTCCGTCTATTAGCCATAAATCTATTCTGGAGTGCATGTCATGGACTGCGGAGTAGTAGGTGTATTCTCTCCTGTTGGGATTCAACGTTCTCCAGCCGTCTTTCCGATGTAGATCTGCCATATGTAGGTGTATTGCCTGTGCTGCTTTGGTCAGTGTTCTAGTTTGTGTTGATGTGCGATCAAGATGTACATCTAGAATTGTATTGAAATCGCCACCACATATCACCCGGGCTGTTGGGTATCTTGCTAATTTTTCGAATACTGAGGCATAGAAGTCTGGTTGGTCAATATTCGGTCCATATAAGTTAAGAAAGACAAATCCTTTATCATAGAGATTGCCATGAAGCAAAACATATCTCCCCTTTGGGTCACACTCAGCATTAATACATTCAAAAGACAACGTTTTGTGTATCAGAATTGCAACCCCTCTCGCCCGGCTGGAGTATGTCGTGAAATACTGATGTGAGCCCCAGCTGGGCATCAATTGTTCACCTTGTCAAGGTCCGGAATGTGTTTCCTGTAAGAAGATTATCTTGGCAGCTTGCCTATTGAGGTAGGCCAGAATCTTCCTTTTCTTGATCCTGGATCCTAGACCCCTTACATTCCAGCTAAGCACATTAATATTGTCTTTGCCTAATTTAGCCATTGTCAATGGGGCGATCGCTGCCATGTAAACCCTGATAATCTGCCGTTGTGTGCTGAAGTGTCTTCGTGCCTGATACTTGTGTGCTTTTTGCTTTACCATCCATCCTATGATAACAAAACCCCAAAACTCCCAAGTTAAACCCTTCCCCTCCCTCACAGTTCCCCTAACTTTAAATGTGTCGTTAGATATCCATCCCTCTCCTCCCAACAATATCTCGAGCACTTGCTACAGGGGGGGTTGCGGCGTCCCCAGTGCCCAAGCCAGCTTTACTTATCAGTATCATGTCCGGTTGCTTGTTGCTCTCGCACATCCTAAAAACATTTGGGGCGATGTTTCCATTGCAGCTTGAAACATGTACATTCTTTTTTAGCATCCCAGATGTGGGCCTCCAGGAGGGAAGCCTCTGACGTTGCTGTTCCTTCTTACTTCGAGAACGTGGTGGCAATGTTTAGGCCTCAGAATTGTTTTGATCGCCCACACTTTAGGTCTGTCCATTGTTAGGGGGAATATGCGTTTCTATAAAGTTTGCCGCTTCTTCGGGAAATGTGAAGAAATATGGCTTGTTTTGATGTTGGATTTTGAGCCTGGCGGGGTAGAGCATAGCATATTGCACTTGCCGTTCGCGTAGCATTTTTTGACTCCTCGAATAGTTTCCTTTCCTTTTGGACGGCAAGGGTGAAATCTGGAAAGATGCAAATAACATTTGCCTCCCATTTTAGCTCCTGCTTCTCTCTGGCGGTTTTTAGGATCAGGTCTCTATCCCTGTAGTTTATCATGCATGCTATGATGGGCCTGGGATATGCCCCGGGTTTTGGCTTCGGGGCCAGTGACCTGTTTGCCCTCTCAACTATGAACATCAGCGAGCATCCGGGATCACCCAATAGTATAGGTAAGAGGTCCTCTACCGCCTTCTCCATTGATCCTTTTATGGCGCCTTCCGGAACACCAATAATGCGGATGTTATTTCTCCGGGATCTTGCCTCCAAATCTTCACATTTGCATTTCACTGTGCCAAGTTCGATAGTCATTGTGAATACCGTGCTCTTCAGGGTGCCCAAAGCGTCCTCAGTGCCAGATATCCTGGATTCTGCCTCAGTCATGCGAGTGGTTGTCTTGTCGAGTTGTGTTTTTATATTGGCGACACTCGCCGTGATACCATCCAGCTTGTCCGAGAGTGTCGCGAAGCCCTGTTGCATCGCCTGAAAAACAGCCTGGGGGTCCATCATGGTAGCCGGGGGATCTGCTTCTCATGTACCGGCATTTCATCGTCCCTCTCGTGCTCCGTTTCTCTCTGCATCGCGGTCGTGTATTTATCGATAGTTCCTCTGCCTTTCTTGGAGCCAAAGTTCTTGGGCATCGTCCCTGGTCTGGGAGATGTAGATTATCCTAGTGCTCAGGGGGAGGGCTATGATAGTTCTACCACATTTTACTCTGCGCTATATCGTCTCGTCGTCTCAGGCGCCCCGGACGCTGCGGCGGTGGAACCAGTGCCCAGCCGTTGCTTTAATCGTAGCCTTTGATGTTTCTTATAGATCCATCATATATGGCAGAATGGAACGTCAGTCCCGGTGCCCGGGCGCCAAAAGTTGCAGGGGTTGAGGTTTAGATGTGGGTTGCTTAGGTGGTACTGAGAGGCCCTACCGCGTTACCGCCGAGAAGCAGAACACACAGAGCACATGGCTCTCACTAAGCTGGGGAGTCAATGGCGCCTGTTTACGAGGCAGTAGCAGATGAAAAAAAAGTCTGTTTTTTTATCGGGACAACCGCCTGTCTCACAGCCTCTGCGCTCACAGGGGGCAGCGATGTAGTTCGCTGGGTATGCGGAGGGCGAGGATTTGCACGCAGGGAGCGGGAAAGGCCTACCTCTGCAGCCGCGGTCCGATCTGGGAGCAGGCCGCCTCTCGCATGAGTCTCTGGAGTGATGAAGGTGGAGGGGCCAGTAGGCGCTCCGTGATACCCGGGGCAACCACGGCTCTCCCCTGCTGGATGGATGAAACGAGCGGTCTGCTGCCGCCTCGCCCGCCGCCTCGGGGCGGGGCTCCTCTCCCCTCTTGCCGGCCGCCGAGTCTCGGGCTGTAACGCCGACCATCCGGGTTCTTATCTCTGGAATCGATGCACCGATCAGCCCAAATTTTCGTGTGGGTAATCTGATGATATTGTTACCCGTTCTCTGCCGAAATTGCGGAAAACCGGAGCCGGCAAATTATCTTTTCTGGCTTTGCAGCCCTGGGTCCAGCCAGAGCTCACACGAGAGCCGTCATTTTCTCGCATGCACAACAGCGCCCCCCGACAGTATTGTAGCTTTTCCTTGTTAACCTTATATCCTTTCTCAGCCAGTATAGTCAGTAGATGGATAGAATCGCGCCTGCATTGCTCTTCAGTGGTGCTGCAGATCAGAATGTCATCCACATACTGCAAAACAGCACTGTCTACTGCAATATTGCTTAGGTCCATTTGCAGGACTCTGTTAAAGATAGACAGGGATTCACATTACCCCTGTGGCAACCTCGTGCTTTTCAGATGCATTTGTCTGAAAGTAAATGATGTTAGATCTTGTGAGTCACGGTACAACGGGATTGAGAAAAAAGCATTTTTCAAGTCAATCACTGTGAAATATTTCGCCTCAGTTGGTATGTTACACAGAAGTGTAGATGGATTAAGGACTAGAGGGAACTCGGCTTCAACAATATTGATAAATGCTCTTAAATCTTGGATTAAATGCCAAGACCCACCCTTTGATTTCTTGACGGGATAAATCACTGTATTACAGGGTGATTTTGACGTCACTAGGATGACCTGGTCCATCCTGGCGGCAATTGTCTTCGCGATCCCTTCATCCGCTTCTCTGGACATGGGATAACGGCACGCCCTTGGTAAAATTGCTCATGGTTTTAGTTTAATTTGCACTTCTCCCGTCCCTTTCAGGAGGCCTACGTCATAGGGTCCTGTAGTCCATACTGAGACAGGCACCTGGCCATATCGTCATCAAAGTACGCGGGACGGATCAGTGCCAACATCAAACTCTGTGGCACTTCTCGTTTGATCATTTTGACCCAGAATATGAGACTTACTTCCACCCTCGTCTCTTCTAAGTCAGGGTGTTCTTCGAACAGATCATCATCGGTGACGTCAGTCACTCGATATCCTTCTTCAATGGCGATAATCGCACACCATTGTCTGCCTTCATTATCGAACCCTTCCACCATTGCTACTTTCCATCGTACTGCTGCAATACGTATCGTCAAGGGAAATACTTGTCCTCCTTCTTCATATATAGGTATTCTTGGTCTGAATAAAAACTCGTCAGGGGTTCTCATGGTCCTATCTGAAAGTCCTGGCAACCCTGCCATAAGCACACGTATGCCATATGCGAAGACTTCTGGTTCTAATGGTATAGCTCTCATGGCTACGTGTCCTGAGTATGCTCTGATCATTTTGCACATGTTTGAATAATGCATTCCTGGAGTGGAGCATACTATGCCCTCCTCCGTGAACGAGATTGTCCAATCCAACTTTGTCATTAAGTCTCAACCCAAGATGTTTACTGGGGTTTGACATGAATACAATAAAGGTACATTCATCTCACATTCTCCTATGGAGACAGGGAGATTGTCCATAAAGGGAACTCTACTGTGAACTCCTGTAAAACTCTGAGTATCTATGGCCTGGCCAGACAAGGAAAACTTGCCTTCTCTTATGCACGAGCAAGTTGCACCTGTGTCAACTAGGAAGGAATATTCTTTCACCCCTATGGCGACATTCACCCTTGGTTCCCTGTTAGGGTCTGGTGTCACTGATAGGATAGAGCACATCAGAGTTCCCAGTGAGCTGTCCTAGTTCATATATAAGTTCGGTCCACTGTATGCTTGTGGATTTTCTCCATTCCCAGGGTTGCCTCCCCTTCCGGAGTTTGCGCCCTGAGACATTTGCGGTGGTGCTTGTTGGGACTGCCCGTGTGGCAGGTTCCCTATGTTCGAGGGTTGAACCCCTTGCTGTGCACCTTGCTGCAAGGCTGGTGCTTGCAGCTGCACTGTATGATTTTGTGCACCGCCCTGTTGTGGGATAGCAGTCAGATTCACCAGGCCTGCTCCCATTCCTTGTCCACTTTGCCATGTGCCTTGGCTTCTGCACAAGCGCGCCACATTCCCTGTTATACCACACAGCCAACATACTGGCGGTGGTCTGGCTATCTATCCATTTGACATATCTGGACATCCCATCTGTACGTTTTGAAAGCCTCCTTGATTACTCTGGAAACCTCCCTGATTACTCTGCCATCCTCTTCCTCTAAATCTCCTTCCCCTTGGGTATAATCCTGCATTGCCCTGGTTGTTCTGCGGCGAGTTACTAGCTTGCTGTACGCTCGGCTCAGCTGGGCTTGTCAGCATGGCTACCTCGAGAGCATACTTCGATAATTTCTTTTGTACCAGCTTTGCTTCCTTAACCCTACGAGTTGCATCCTTTTTTCGATTCTTTTCTTGCAACAATCTACAGTAATGTGCAATAGTCAACTGTATCTCAGCCCATGGTTTAGCTTCTACTCCTACCAATTTCTTGAGCTGTTTCTGCACTGGTTCTGGCAACCCTTGGCACAATATATCGTAGAATACAGGGATAGATTTCATCCAACATTCATGTGTTTCGAGCACCCACACGTCTTGGAAATTCTGGATATAAATCAACAGATCTTCTGACTCCTTCATTTTCCGAATCATTATAGCTCCCATATCGCAAGTGTCTGGGTACAGCACTCATAGTGCTTTCCACACTGCTTCTCTACAGTTATTAAATGGTGCTCCATCATGGGTAGTGTTAATTATGGTTACACCAGGGTACCCTGCTCGTTTCCACACATCGTCTACTCTTTCACCAAGTATGGCGATCAGGAGGCCCTTAATGTCCCCTATAGCTAACGTGGCACCCACTGTAATTTTTTCTAACTCGTATATCCACTTTCTCGCTCCCGATGTCAGCATTGGAAGTTTGTTTTTCAGATTCTCTCGATCAATGTGTGGCCATGGAATATATTGTGGTCTTATTCCCCCTTTTTCTAGCAGCGGGAATTGGAATGCACCGTGTTCCTTCTCTTTCCCCATGGCTCTCCTCTCTATCACCGGGGTAACATTCCTGCATCGCCGTCTATCTGGCACTGTCCTCAATCTGTCTACATACGTGGGTGCTGACGCCCCCCTCTGACTGTGGGATGTTCCCACATGTCAGTCAGGCTACACGGCAGACTCTGATGTCCTGGGTGCGGACTCGCTAGCGTCTGACCATTGTACCCCTTTGTCCCTTGGGAGCCGCTTTTTGCGCCGCCTCCCTTCTTCATTTGTCTCATCCTCCGTTTCCCCTCCGGAGTCGGACATTGATTGTTCCGAATTCACACAACTCCTAGCATCTTCGTCGTTCTTACTAATTTCTAACCTGTCCAGGGACAATCTCCTGCTCCCACTACTTCGGGTGACATCCTCTGTTTCATAACACTGAGTGATTTCCAAGCACTCGTTTCCCCTTCCCCGTGAGATGTCGGCTACAGCCCCATTTCATCATATATTTTATTGATTGTTTCCCCGATGCTTCTGGTGTCGAAGTCATCTTCGATATTCGCCCACTCGTGCCTGGTACTAAATCGTACGCAGAAAAAAAATCTTCAATGTCTTCCAATTCTACAACAGGATTGGGTTTTTTAACCTCCCGCTCCAAATATTCACGATCCCATGCCCTCTGTCTACACTTACGTTCTATATCATCAATGATTTCCTTGCGCTTCCTCGCTTCTTCTCTAGTCCTGTCTTCTTCTCTTCTCCTTTCATTTCTACGTTCATTTGCCCTTCTAACTTACTCATCTTCCTGACTCCTTATTCTATTTTCACATACTCTTTGCTCTTCCTCCAACCTTTGCAGGTTCTGTCTGTACTGCCCACAGGCTGTTCATTGCTTGCGACTGAGTGGTTTTCCTTGCTCTTCGTGATATAGCTGTTCTCGCCTCAGCCTATCTTTCCTTTTTATTCTTTCGTCCCTTATTTCTTTTTCCTTCTCTTTTTCCCTTCTCTGTACCTCATCAGACTTCTCTCTCGGTCTCACATCATCACTTCCTTTACCATCAAGTTTCAACAATATCTGCCCTCGCATCCATTCATCTTTTGCAAATGCTATCTCATCAGTTCTGTCTTAACTTCCTTTCTGTTTCTTTCCCTCTCTCTCTTTATCAAGAGGTGCACTAATCTGTGCCTGATCATTCATTTCCTCATCGCGTCTCTCCTTGTCCCTCGGGACTGCGGAGGTAAGATGAATCTCCTGATCCTTCCCCTTAATTTCGTCACTACTGTAAGTAGATGACTCATATGCGGGGTTGCTATACCCTGTGGCTGCCGTAAGCTCTCTTAGCGGGTAGAGTCCCTCTGACTTACTTCCCTCGATGTCTGGCTCGGACGGGGCTGGTGGTGCGGTAGGCGTCTCGCCCCCCTCCGTGCATACGTTTAATATCCAGTCTGCGGATGGCTCTTCCTCCTTCGGCTGTTCGAACATTTTGGCAAGGCATTTCTCTAGTGTCTTGCCTATATAGGTGGCATGCAAATAAGTCATCATATGTTGCAAGACGGCTTTCGATGTTCCGTTCTGTGGCCACGGCATAAACATCTTGTGGGCGGTACCCTTAAACCACTCAGTGCTATATTTAAGCTTGGGTGCATGTTTAGGCAGTTGCTTAAATAGGTGAGCAAGTGGTGTATTATCCTCCATGTTTGAATTCTATTTTCAACAATATTTTCATGCAATTTCAATACTCCCAACAATATGAGCGAGCACCAAATACCACAAGCTCCAATACAATCTTTCCCGCCAAATGTTATATCATCAATTTACACAAGAACATCAATCCATGTGCGAATCGCATAAAACCCAAACCTTCATTTCCAGCAATCAATGATACACAATTCTTTACATGTGACATACAACAGAACACGTACAATAGATACTTGACAGACTAGACAGACACCAGCTGGACACATACATCTCTGCCTTCTAATCAATACCCCGACATGGGGTTTAAACTAACTCCCTTAACGACACCTTTAAACGTGGTCGTATCCTAATCGTCCCCTATTCTGTGGGCTCTGAGTTCACATTTCTTCTGACCGCTATATTAAAGCGCAGGAACAAGGCGAATCCTCTTACTTTTTTATCTCATGTGTCCTTCCTGGTATCCCCTGTTTTCACTCGGGTGTCTGTCCCGGTAACCACTGTTTTCTCTCGGGTGTCTATCCCGGTAACCACTGTTTTCTCTCGGTGTCTATCCCGGTAACAACTGTTTTCTCTATTATACTCAAATCATTATCCCCTTATATATATACAGTCTTCTCTACTTCCATTTTGTTTTTTTCCGCCAACCTCTGTTACCTTTTCCCTTACTTGTTCTAATGCCTACAAAACTTTTGCCAAAGTATTGAATCTTTTGGTTCACTCACCGTTCGCATGGTTCCTCTCTGGATCCTCGGGATCACTGCCCCTCCGTTACCGCATCTTCGGTCTTTTCGTCCGATCGGCTGCCCGTAGGAATGAGAAGGGTTATGCTCTGTAAGGCAGTTTTCTTTATACCCACTGCAGTTTTTATGGACTTACACTATCATTGTCCACGGGAAGCTTCTCAGTCTACTCACCCGAATGCGAACGACTCGTGATATTGCCGAAGACCTAGAGTTACTTTGTGTCGTGGGTCAATAGGTGTCTTATCAATAATCAATTTTCACTAATCGATGGTCACCGGCACCTTAAAACGAGATAGCTGCACCTTGAGGAGGGTGGGGTGCAGGATTCTCTTACTCCGACACCAATCAATAAGGACACGTCAAAGGTTTGGCAAAGGGAATTCCGTTTAATGACAAGTACAAAAAACGGGGAAACATATGGTATGATATTTGTATGATATGGCATTTGTAACGCGCCTATACACAAGTGTTTCAAGGCGCGACGAGGCAGGGAGGGGGGAACAAGGGGAAGACAGACAACGATCCTACTAGGCCAGGTGTCAATCAGACCGCGCAAGTGCAGGGGTAGGGGGAAGGGAAAAAGTGCAAGGGTAAGGGGAGGGGGGAAGTGCAGTACAAAGTAAGTCGAATAAAAAATAAATAAATAGGGCCAGCTGGTGGCAAGTGCAAGGTAAGTGCATACAAGTGCTGGGAAGGGGGTGCTATAGGGATAAAGAGACAGTCCCGCAGTGCAGGGGTTGCCAGTGAGGCAGTGCAAGTGGAGAGTGGCTGGGCCCAGGACCGAGGTCGGTGAGAGTGGCCCAGTCGCAGGTTCAGTGCAGTTTCAGTGAAGAATTTAGCAGGGGAGAGGGAGAGAGAAAGCAGAAGCAAAGAGGAAGGATTTGAGGTGCTTCCAGAACCGGAGATGGTTCTCCTCAAGTTTCAGGGAGGCAGGAAGGCTGTTCCAGAGGGAGGCCCCTGCCGCGGAGAGAGATTTATCCCCAGCTCGTTGCTTCGAGAAGCGGCTGACCCTGAGGGAGTTGGAGACGGATGAGCGAAGGGCTCGGGAAGGAAGATATTTAGGAAGAGAGTTGAAGGTATTTAGGCCCCAGGCCCCAGAAGGCCTTGTGGACAATGCAGAGGGTTTTGAACTTAATCCTCGCAGCCACTGGGAGCCAGGGTAGAGATTTCTGTCCTGGAGCGATACGGTCCCAGGGCTTGAGGCCAAGGACAAGTCTCGCAGTTCTGTTCTGGATGAGTTGCAGAAAGCGGAGAGTGGAGGCAGGCAGATTAAGATAGAGGCTGTTACAGTAGTCCAGCTTCGAGAGAACCAGGGCTCGGGAGACAGTGAGCTTCTGGGGGAAGGAGAGGAAGGGAAGAATACCTCTGAGCAGGTGCAGCTGGTAGTGTGACTTCTTAGAGACGTCAGATATATGAGGGGAGAAGGAGAGTGTGGAGTCGAAGATGACCCCGAGGTTTTTTGCCTTGCAGGTAGGCGCAGGAAGAGGGCCAAGAGAGGCTGGCCAGAGAGCTGCAGTGAAGGAGGGACTGGGTGTGCTGATGAGTAGAATCTCAGTCTTATTGGCATTAAGGCAGAGGTCATTGGCGGCACACCATTCCTGGATAGCAGACAGACAGTCAGAGATGAGGGAAGGAGAGGAGGAGGCCGAGGGTAACCTGAAAATGAGCTGGGTATCATCCGCATAGCACTGAAAGTTGGGGCAGAGAGCGGCGATGCGGTGGGCAAGGAGTGCCAGATACTGGTTGAACAGCCAGGGAGAGAGATTAGTTCCCTGGGGAACACCACAGGTGGAGAAAAAGATGTCAGAGAGGAAGGACCCAAGTTGGACCTGGGAGGGTCGATTGGAAAGGAAAGAGGTCAGCCATGCCAGAGCCTGACCAGTGATACCCAGGTTATCACGGAGACGGTTGAGCAGGATGGCATGGTTGACAGTGTCAAAGGCAGAAGAGAGATCGAGCAGAATGAGAACACATGGAGTGTTGGAGTCAAGGTTCAAGAGCAGGTCCTCACAGATGTTCAGGAGAGCAGTTTCCGTGCTTCTGGCCGCTCTGAAGCCAGATTGATGGTCATGAAGACTACCAACAGTTTCATCATGGAGGTTAAGCTGGGAGATGGCCAGTTTCTCCAGGAGCTTGCCCAGGAAGGGAGTGATGGAGATTGGGCGATAGTTAGCCGTGCAGGAGGGGTCGGAGGAGGGTTTCTTAAGAAGAGGGTGCACAAGGGAGTGCTTGAGGGGGGATGGGAAGACTCTAGAGGCGAAGGAGTGGTTGCAAAAGTCAGCCAGGGTTGGTGCCAGGGAGTCGATGTGGTCCTTGATAGTTTTGGAGGAACAGGGCTGAACCTGTTTAGACGAGACTTTCATAGATCGGACTTGTCTGGAAACCTCATCAGCAGAAAAAAGGGGAAAGGCAGAGAAGGAGGGATGGCAATCAACAGTGATGCGATCGCCTGTCTCACTTCAATTCCCCCGTTCTTCATGCAAACTGTAACTTTTATAGCATATTCTTGTCATTATTGACGTGGAACACTCTAAAGTTTGTCATGCAATTCTATTGGTTGGAGGAGGTAACTTAAGTATAGGTGCTGTATCTGTATATGGTAACAAAGCGTCAGGATTGGATAACTCTTATAGGGTGGGCGTCTACGCCCCATCCCTCTACATCACTCGTGATAGGCGTCACTACAAGTACAACGTTTTATTGGTTATACAGCTATAGGACCCTAGATTATTTGGTACATTGTGATTGGGCGGGTTACACCCCTAGACATAAATCTCCACTTCAATTAGCAGCATGCAGAATAGACACGCAGATGCCTTGTGCCCCAAGATTCACCCTGCCTCCCTTCCATCAATCAGTACTTTAGGGCTATGTGTCAATTAGTTGGCTGAGGAAGGCCTCAAAACTGTAGTTTCTTATCAGGAAAAGTTATGGCATCCTCTGGTTCTGGGTGACATCAGACGTTGGTACCTCTTTGCCCTTGGCTGGTCACATGCCTGGTCACTGTGAATCTGCTTCATTTTCCTTCTTTTCGTGTATATGATTCTTCCGTAGCCTCGCCTCCTGCCTGGGGCCTCCTTATCTCGAACTTCACTGGCTGGCTGCTAGGCTCTGAAGCTTCGATTCTTCGAGGTTGCCGCTCTTCTCCCTTCCTTAGGTTGATCTTGGATTCCCAGGCATGAGCTACTTCTTACTGAGTTTCGATTACGCTCTTTCCTTTGGCTTTAGCTGGAATAAGAATCCTGGCCTTGTTAGCCCCTTGCATCCTGGGCTTAATTCTGCTTTTACAAAATGGAGTCGCACTTGTAAAGCGTACTTCTTGAGGTAGATATACAGTTGGCGCTTGCCGCTCTATCCTTCTACTAAGCATTGCAAGCAGTACCGTTTCCTTAGCTTCTTGCGTTCCAAGCCTATTTACAGGCATTTTAGTCAGTTACGTGTAATCATCCTTCCTTCATGGTTACGTTCTTTGTGCTACAACGTTGTTTCTTCTTTTTATATCTGTCGCACCATTATTCATAACTTTTTGTCTTGTGTATCATCCTTTAGACGTTGTTTCGTTCATCTGTGAGTCTGCACGGGCCCGTGTGTCGTCAGCACTCTCCTTACATTATGGTTCTATGTATCTATTTGGAGATAGTCTGCAAGTTGTCTTCCTTTCGTGTTAAGGGCTGATACGGTTGTCTCAGTGGGTACCGGGCTCCCAAAGGTTGTCTAGTTATAGGCACTTCAACAGGTATTGCTCTTCTGATGGGCCCTGGGCAGAATCCCAGAGCTGCTCTCTGTTGGCTCATTTGTTCCTCATACGTCACAAACCTTGGCGAATATGTTCCTGGTACCTCGAACTGGGGGGCTGGGGTGCAGGCCATGTTTGGGACCTCCTCTACACTCCTCCCTCTGGTTGGTTCATCGACCCCTTCTGCATCCTCCTTTGGGTTTGTCTTACTTGGTTCTTCTGCATCTCTTTCATCTTCTTCTGGATTTGTACATGATGGTCTGAACGTGTGTTTCTTTGGAGTCCATATTTTTATTACTCCCTTCAAACTTCCTGCTGTTTTTACATGTTCATCTTTGTTCTAGGTCATTAACTGACATTGTCCATTTGGGCTGCAGTAGATCAATTTTCCTTCATATTTTCTTCGTTTTCTGGGGCACACAAACTTTGTTCCTTCTGGCACGAATTCGCTAGCCCTCACACAGTGTCTGATTTCTTCATCAGTAAGGTCTCTTGGTTTCCATCCTGGTTTGACATCAATCATGATCTTCATTCCAATTGCTTTCTTCTCAGTTTTCTGGCATTGGGTGATGATTATCTTGACAACACAAAATCCTAGTAGTATCATTATTAGCAGGGCTCCCAAAATCATGAATAAGTCTGCTATCCATTGTGGGACCCATGAAAATAGTGTTCCAAACCAGCTGTCATCATCAACTTTGTCAGTTTCATTGATCATCTGGTTCTGCAGGTTTGTCGGCATACTTATGGCTTCTGTTAAGGTTCCATTTTCTTCATCATACAAAGGTATAAATGTGAAACATGATTCTCCGATCTTTGCGCAAACACCTCCATCCATCGCAGTGATCATGTCAAGTACATATCTGTTCTGGAGTGTCATCAATCGCATTGCTCTTAGTTCTTCTTTGAATCCTTTTATGGTGGTGTTGATGGTCTGCAATAACTCCCATCTGGTTATCTGCATCCATTTAGTATTTACTCCAACTTGAATGTCTGGCAGGAAAATCGTTTTGAATACTGATGAGGTGAGGCTAAACAGCCTATGTTCATATGGGATTGCATGAAATGCTTCCTCTGATTCGGCAGAAAAGTAGTTCTCTCTCTTCATTCGAGATACCAGTTCCACAGACCTCCTCTTCCTTAGGTGAGCATCTGCTCTCAGGAAACTGTCAATATTCAGGTCTCTTTTCGGGATCACAAGTGCGGGAACGTGGACGTTCACAATTGTGCATATGCCTCCCCAGTTTTTGAGTAGTGTTATGTATGCTTTGGATCCACACGCCCAGTAATGATCCATAATCACTGCGGCTCCCAGAGTCATTCTGGGAGCTTCAAAAATGTGTCTGCAGTTTTGATTCTCTCCCATCTTCCTTGTGCCATTGTTCCTGAAGTACAGTTTTGGGCTTTCGAGTGGTATTATCTGCAAGTTTCCTCCTCTGTCTTTGACCCATGTCAGCAGCTTTACCAACTGAGCCCATAAAGGTTTGCACAGTTTTTGTGAGTTTTCTACTGCTTCTTTGCAGGCTCCAAGGACCATCCACGCAAGGCATATCAGTACTCCTTCTTCCCATCCGTTTGATGAAAGCACTGTTCCCCAAATCTGCATCTGGCCTCTATTCTTCCAAATTTGGGCTTCTTCTGAAGTTTTTCTTTGGACGTTCAGTCTCGGGTTAATTTCCCATCTTGTTCCTGCTCCTTTCGCTTCTGGCTTTGCATACCTGATCATGTGATTCCTGTTATGAGCCCTGTTTCTTGCCTTAATGTCCTGGACATAACCATCTTCATAGGGATATGCTGTTTCAGTTGCCCACATAAATGTGGCCTCTTTTCCCATGAACTGTCCTCTGGTGTTGCACATTGCTACGTGTGACAAACAGTGTGCTGTTGGGACATCGATTTCTACAGCCACGAAGATCTTGGATTTCCCCATGCTGTACGGTAGGAGTGCACAGACGTAGCATTCTCCTTCAGCTTTGCTTCTTCCGACCGCTTTCATGTGCTGGTACCAAATGTTATTTCCTAGATGTGCTGTGCTGTCCAGGTAATCGTTCAGTTCATTGTTATCTTCATGTGGGCTTCTCTTGATTCTTAGTGTCTTTCTGTAGTTAGCTATAACTAAATCTTTAAATGCGTCTGTGCGGCTTTTCCCTGCTGGGGGATTCTCAGGAATGCTTGTCGGTGAAGCAGATTTCATTATCTGTATCGCTGTGGTAAGAAGTGGTTTTGCATTTCTCCTCCTCTTGTATTCTTCCATAGAGTGCCTTTACCCACCATCAGCCCAACGTAAGGCCGTATCGTGGGCCTGGTGCTTGTCATTTTTGTTGGAACTGGTATGCTTATCATTATAGTCTCTGTGGTTTTATTTTTCAGCTCCTCATGTAGTTTCCTTGCTCTAGCTATAAACTGAAATAGATGGTCTATCAGCATTTGTGTCCTTGCAGTGAATTCTCTGGTAGCTTCTGTCTTCTTGAGGGCTTTTGCTATAACTTCTATAGTCAGCCTTTCATTTGCTTCTTTTCGGTCACCTTTATTATTTTCAGGGACTGGTTGTTCGGTAAGCAGTCTCGTGCTTTCTGTTGTCTTTGTTCGAGGTTCTGTAGCCATTGCCCTTGTTCGTGTGCATTCAGTGTGGGTGTACGTGTAGTGGTCAGTGCTATATTTTCATTCATTCCGTGCTGCCCTTGTCTCCATCTTTTCTCTTCATTCGTTACCTCAAGTGTGTATGAATCACTGCTCATTACATTCAATTTTAGTTTGTTTACCTCACCATCAGATTTTCTGGGTGCTTTTGTGGGATTCATGCGTACGGTAGCCAGTCATATTGTTGAATGCAAAAAGTCGAATCCAAAAATGTTGAAAAAAAATAATTTTGAAAAAAATACTCGAATGTGGTTTTTTTATTTGCATGTTTTTTTGGCTTTAGCTAGTAAAAATAAACAGGGGTCTGGGGGGGACCCCCCCATTAAATAAAGAAATAAAAAAAAACACATTTGAATTTTGTTTTTTTGACATTTTTGCATTCGACTTTTTTGAATTCGACTTATTCACTATAAACCCATGCGTACATTATCTGGTGGGTGCACTGAAATTGGAACGCTTCGTGCACCAATAAAGAATGCAGTTCTGATTCATAGAAATCAGTGCACAAGTGTCGCACAGCATATTCATGGATTTCAACATCCATAACCAGCCGTGGTGCAGAGTGGCGTAGCGACCCTGCAGCAGTGCCAGTTATGCCCCCAACCCCACCCCGTGTGCCATGAACAGCGCACAAATCCAGTAAATGGCGCAAAGGCCAGTGGACCAGCATACAGCCCCCCAACCATGAAAACGCGTGTAAAACTCCCGTCGCACGCCCCAGAATACACGTAACCCGCTCGCGGAAGCGAAAACACATGCAAAACTCCCCGCACACCCCTCTGAATACACGTACCCCGCTCGCACCAGCGAAAACGCGTGTTAAACTCCCTGTGTACGCCCCAGAATACACGTACCCCGCTCGCGCCAGGTAAATAGCATAGAAAAAGCAGCCCCCCTGTGGCGTGGGCTGCCTGTGGGGCATGCCCAGGGTGGATGGGGTGCCTGCATGTGATTGGGGGGTGCGCGGGAAATTTCCCACGTGATAGGCCCTGTGCAAGTGGGGTACGTGTATTTGGGGGGTGTGTGGGAAGTTTCACACGCGATAGGCCCTGTACGAGCGGGGTACGTGTATTTGGGGGGTACGCGGGAAGTTTCACATGCGGTAGGCCCTGTATGAGTGGGGTACGTGTATTTGGAGGGCACACGCGATAGGCCCTGTGCGAGCGGGATACATGTATTTGGGGGGTGCGTGGGAAGTTTCACACGTGATAGGCCCTAAGCGAGCAGGGTACGTGTATTTGGGGGGTGCGCAGGAAGTTTCACACGCAATAGGCCCTGTGCGAGCGGGGTACATGTATTTGGGGGGTGCGCTGGAAGTTTCACATGCGATAGGCCCTGTGTGAGCGGGGTACATGTATTTGGGGGGTGCGCGGGGAGTTTCATACGTGATAGGCCCTGTGAGAGCGGGGTATGTGTATTTGCGGGGTGCGTGGGAAGTTTCACACACGATAGGCCCTGTGCGAGTGGGGTACGTGTATTTGGGGGGTACACAGGACGTTTGACACGTGATAGGCCCTGTCCGAGCAGGGTACGTGCATTTTGGGTGTGCGCGGGAACTCATACATTCGTTTTTGCTAGCGCGAGAGGGGTACGTGTATTCTAAGGGGTGCGCAGGGAGTTTCACACGCGATTTGTCAGTGTGTGTCCTCCCGCATGTGCCCCCTCCCCCCTTCCCAGGCCCTGCAAGCAGCCAACACCACAGGGGACTACCCTACACCCTTGGCCATGTCCTGCAGGCAGACCATCCACCCTGGCCATGCCCCACAGGCAGCCCATCCACCCTGGGCATGCCCCGCAGGCAGCCCACATGGCACCATGCACTCGTGAGCCCCAACACATGTCCCACCCACCATTGACGGGCACCTGCTAGCAGGCCCCGACTCATGTACCCCTGCACCCCCACCCACCCAGCATTGACGGGCACCTGCCAGCAGGCCCAACACATGTCCCCCTGACCCCCACCCACCCAGCATTGACGGACACCTGCCAGCAGGCCCCGACACATGTCCCCCCCCCAACAAGTCATCAACATCCACAATCATGGCCCTTATGGCCACCCAAATCCCACCCCACGCCACCCCAGTCCAAACCACCAAACAAGTATTCCATCCACCCCACATTGAAATTCCCATTACTTGAAACATCCAAAATGGCAAATATGCACATCAATACATGTCCGTCACACACACACAATGGGTGCAAATGAATGGGAAAACCCACATCGTAGCACGCATGAAACCAATGAGAGAATACAACACAATTGAATTATGAAACCAAAATGTATTAAATGAAAAAATCAATGGAATAAAAGGAAATCACACAAGAGAAAATGATAACAAACAAAATGCTGGATGTCCTAAAAAATATTTAAAAAATATATCAATTCAAAATTCCAAAAGTGTCAGTCAAAATTCCAAAGTGTCAGTCCATCAAACCAAATCAAAAGGATGAAAATAGATAAATCCATTGCTCCATGGGACAAAAAAAAAAGAGGTCAAATCCAGTCTTCAACTATATACAATTAGCAAATCCAGGTTCCATGAGCCCAACAATTCAAAGGAAACCTACAAAAAACACTACCTAATAACCAACTATATGCAAAAAGTGGGGCATAGTCCATGCGCCCCAAAAGAAAAAAATATATAAAGGAAACCTAACACTAATCAACTATATACAATGGCGGCAGGCAAGTCCTATGGCTCACTCTGTGATGTCCCAGGCCAGGGCATCATCGAACTCCATGTCGATGTCCCAGAGGCGGGCCTCTCCCCTCTCGCCGAGGTCTCGCAGGGATGAAGTAATGGCTTGTTCCAACTCCCTGCAAGTTGCCTCGAGGCACTCAGCCCGCCTCAATGCCCTGCGCATGGAATACTCCACCCTGACCATAGTGAGCCGTGCTTCTTCCACCCGCCGCCACTCCGCATCTATCCGCTGGCCCAACCGCTACCACACAGAAGACACTCCCATTCCAGGGTCCTCCTGCCCTCCGGCCGATGCCTGCCCCTCTGATGTTGATGGCCCAGAGCCATCATCGCTCCCACCTTGAGCCTGCTGCAGCCATCCATGTGCCCTGCCCGATCATGCCAGCACATCCTCCATCCGCTGGTCTCCAGTTGGTAGGGTGTCCACCCCTGCTGGACCTCTGACTCCCGACTGTGATGTGATCGCCACCAAGCTGGCTGCATTGGTCGGGGCAGGCCCACAGGGGGCCCTGGTGAAATCTGTGCCGGAGACGGCACAGAGAACGACTGGAGCATAGTCTGGACAGAGGAGCAGAGGGCCGCCAGATTGCCCAACAGGGACAGTGACATGCACAGGCCCCTCCACGGCAACCTGTGCTGCCTCCTGCCCCTGCTCCTGGACTGCACCACTTGCACCAGTGGCACCACCCCAACCAGGCCCCATGTGCGGCTCAGTAGCGGCCTCCTCCTCCTCTGTGTACACCACCAACCTGGATGGCTCCACAACGTCTTCCGCCATCGCAAGCCCCTGTTGAGGCTCACCCAGCCCTTCCGCTGCGGCCATAGTGGCAGACGCAGCACCAGTCCCCTCGCTCCCGGATGATGGTAATTCCTGGCAGGGAGGCTGGGCCTTGCGTCGCCAGCCAGTGGAGGCATCCCCGTTGCTTTGCTCCACAGCGCCATCTCCGCCCTCTTCTTCACTCGACGCTGTGTAGAGGGAAACATAGAACACAATCATCAGGGTACTGCACAATAGTCCCCTAGACAGGAAGCAATAGCACATGAGTGGCACTGTCAAACGTCACTTCCATCATGTCCCTCCACAACACATGGGTCAATGCAGGCAACACACATGCAGAAACAGGCATGGCGCATGCAATCAACATTGGCATCCATGTCCAAGGGCCTCTATTAACATACAATGTTGCATTCAAACTCACATGCATCATGGGTCATACTGATCCCATACACACACATCACCGGAGGCTCATGCATCTGGCCTCGTAAACCACAGACACAGTGGATACAAGGATGACTAGACTGCATCAGTGATTCAACACATCGTCACGGACATGTGTCATGCATCCTTGGCATTTCAAAGTCACATACACGCTACTCAGACACACAGACATGTACACCATACATGTCCATGACAGCAGCACCCATATGTCACACCCCATCCATGTCCAACAACAGAGAAAGGCATGCATTCATGTGTACATTCCGCATGCTGCTCTGCATGTTGCATTGTAACACATGCACCATCCATGTCTTTAACGCATGACTGGTCTCACATGCAGCACCATGATGTCCCTGCACACACACATCCATACATGGCCTGTGTCACACATACAGGCAAGTAGATGACTACCAGCACAATGCTACATGCCCTGTTTCACACAGCAATGCATGGCCACTTACCGCTCAACTCCAGACGGGTCTGCCTCTGAATGATCTGGACGTGGAGCGCTGGGTTTATGCATTCCAGGACCCTCGTCTGGATGTTGGTCAGGTGGACCTGGCACCCCTCTGCATCCTCTGCCTTCAAGAGGCGCCGGGCCTTGCTGAGGGTCCTGGACCTGAAGTCCTCCCAGCGCTTCCAGACATGTTGCATGTCACAGGCTGCCACCCCCTCCACGTTGATGGCAGCCTCAATGTCCTTCCAGATCCCCTTCCGTCCTTCATAGTCGGCGCGTGAACTTCCAAAGAGGGCATCATAATGCCCTTTGGACTTGCTTCACCAGGATGCCAACTTCTTTGTCACTGAAGCTGGCGGCCCTCTGCCTCTCTGCTGTGGGGTTGCCACTGGTGCCAGATGGTGTTGTGGTGGACATGGCAACCCCTGAGGCAGGTGTGGGTGGGCAACTGGGTCCTGGGGCTGGGCTGTGGAGCGATGGTATACCAGTCGGGAGTCTTTTGTTCCAGCAGGGGTGGTCACGGCAACTGGACCCCTGCAGATGGCAGATGTGCAGGCACCAAATGGCAGGGCACAGTGGCAGCAGGCAGCAGCAGATGGCAGGTGGGAGCATGCTCGGGGCTCCGGGGGCAGGAAAATGGCCTTCAGGGCAGGAGTGTGGTCTTCCGTGTGTTGTCGCGTGGTTAGCTTGATATGGAGTGTCTTGGCACGTGAAAAAAGTGCACGTCAGCGTGTAATTAGAGGAAAGGCCCTTAGCGCATAAGCGCGTCTGTGACATTATGCGCGTGGGTGTTACCCTCGTGATGGGTGCATAGTGATTCAGCACATGAAAAAACAACATGTCCGCGTGTTACTGCGTGTAATCCGAGGAAAGGGCCTAAGCGAGTAAGTGACGTGACGCGCGCACAGGTTAAAGGTGACGCCATGGCAGTGGTCTTGTTTGCCCAGCTGTTGATAAATATGGCTGGGGGGGGGCAGTCTGCGAAAGTCAGTTGCCCAAATCTGTGCCGAACTGAGAAAGAGCTGTATCACTGCAAGCTGTTTGTGTGCACAGTCAGATTTGGGCATCTGACTTTCGCAGGCTACCCCCCCCCAGCCGTATTTATCAACAGCTGGGCAAACAAGACCACCAAACAAGACCACGGCCATGGCATCAACTTACTTGCACATGGATGATGCCCATCTTACTTAACTAAGTCCGACCACGACTTGATGTCCTGAAGACAGTTCGGTACTACTTTGCAGCGCTGCTCCATTTCATCCAGCCACTGCCCGTTGTAACCTACCGAACCAGAAACACCAATTAATGTGTCGACAATGTTAATGTATTGTGAATGTAAACAATACATGGAATATTTTGTCACTATTTTATGTTTACTAACCCACCGATATGCAAACTAAAGATGTACTTCAAGTATGCATACACTATGTGCCACGGCACACAAAGAATTCTGTAAATATGTCTTCCTGTCAAAATAAATCTTGTTTTTTGAACTCCACAGTGACCTCTTTTTCAAGCTAGTATTCTCCTAGCTCTCCTGCAAGGAGTATTGTGACTCGCTGTCACGCCTTAGGCCTGGGTAGCCGCTGACTCTACTCCTCTATATCTCTGTACCTCTCAACCCTCTAGAGTCAGGCCCCCAACAAAAAAAGAGGGTTCCGCCCATTTTTTCTTCCTTCTACTACTCCATCTGTGCCAGCACTACTCCATCTGTGCTATGGCTGCAGAGGGGGAAGTGGCAGGGGTGCGCCAGCTCGGCACGATGTTGTGCCACATGTTGGTGCAGTCATGCCACCACCCCCTGCGGCTCCAGGAGATGCAATTCTTGCATCTGACACAGGTGCTCATGTGACCCGGCAGTCTATTTCATCGACTGTCACGGGCCTAAGGGTAGTGGTAGCTGCAGGTGCAGCTGTGGACACCACCACCCAGGCTCAGGGTCTGCCAGCGCAGGCTGCGTTGGCACTTGAAGAGTCCATGGAAGATGTACAGGTGGTCAGGAGGCACACCGCAGGTGCACACAGGGCTGCCCTGACTGAGGCACGTGTCCCTGGGGCAGTAATGTCATCTGCTGCCCCGACCAGCTGGGTGTTGGCAAGTGCAGCTGACACCACCCCGGTTGTGAGTCTACCAACCAGGACAGACCCAGTCAATGACCCTGGCACAGCAGATGTTGTTGCGCAGGGTCCATTCCAGGGCACCCAGCAGCCACTGACGCAAGTCAGGGGTTTACTCCATTTTCCACCTGCCACTCCCTTGGCTCATTCCACCAGCACCACTGCCCATACCGATCAGGGCGGCATTTCCAGCCAGGGTCCGGACCAGCATCCAAGAGGAGGAAGGGTGCACCAGCAGTAGAGACTGGGACCCCAGACACAGCTACGGCCTCCGGCACGTCGAGGAAGAAGCCTTTCTGCAAGCAGGAACTAGACTTCCTTGTGGACTACGTGTCAAAACACAACCGTGACATGCTAGTGTGGCCGAATTGTCAAACTACGGCTGCCCATCATAATACCCAATGGAAGTAAGTTGCGGATGATGTGAGTGCATTCGGCCATGAGGTACGCACAGCGCAAGAGTGCAAAAAGCGTTCGAATGACCTCAAACACAGCACTAAGTCAAAGCATGCCTCTAATTACAACATGACTCTGGTGACTGGCGGAAGGCCACCACATGATGAGGAAGACCTCACTCCACACGAGGCACTCGTTGCGGAGTTCATACCAACAGAATTGGTCAAAGGAGTGGGAGAGATGCCGGACTTTGATGCCCCGTCCAGTGAGTGTTGTTGCCTGTTGGTCGACGACATGTGTGTTTTGCTTGTGTGATGTGTTGTGCTTGACTGCCACAGCATATCATGTGTACATAGTTCTCATGTGCAAGTAATGCAATGCTTCTATGATACGTGCCTGCTGTGCAGGATAGTAGACATGTAGAGCAGACGGGGACTGTCCTCACCACCACACTTGCACCCTAATCAAATGCTAGCCACCCAGCTGCCCCTACAGTCCATGTTCCAGCTCAATGGCCCTTCTGCATGTAGCCTGGGCTGTATTTCCTCTCAGCACTGGGACTATGTCATAGCATGACTGACGTGCATGTGTCCTCTGCATGCATGTGGGTACTCCACGTAGGCATGCTCCCTTGCCCCTCCACCAACCCTGCGCCCTAATTTCAACATTGCACAGGTGTGCATCACTTTGGCGTACTGCAATGGCCTGTTCAAGACTCCTGTGTACATGCAAACTTCCACCAGCCAACCTGCCAGACACATGCAGTGGTGTACATCATCTGCACTTCATGCAGGTTGTCTCACTTGGACTATGCAGATGGAAGATGCTCCACTGGGACATGAGTTCCCATTCATGCTCCATGTGTATTCCATGCATGCCCCTATGTGTCCTTGACTGGATGATCATTGGATGATCCTTGTAGTACGTGTCCAGGATGACCTACATTTCTTTGCTTTTGAACATCCATTACATGCCCACTATGGCTCAGTCCTGCACCACACACACGTTTAGGGTGTCAGTCTGTGCAGGGCACATGCCTCCCCCGTTTCAGGCCCACTGACTCTGTTCAACTGGTGTAGGGGCTTCTGCACACATGGCTTTACTACTGAGGGGTCATCGATGTCCTGCTTTCTGTCCCATCATCATCTGCTGTGTTGTCAGTTGGCACAGATGATGCAATTGATGCTAGCCAGCATTGTCTGCCAATACACAGGTCTTTGGTCGCCCTTTCGCTGCCATGCAATGCATCCCTAAATTTTCACTTGGGGGCGGGGGTTTGCTTGTAGCCATGCAACACATTGCATGCACATTGCACGTGATGCATGGACCTGCCCTTGAACTGCCTTCAAGTCAATTGATACACATCATGATGTACTTGTTCATGTAGATGGTGGATAACGTTCACATGTCCTGCACTGCATCAAACCACTTCTGAGCCGTGTTACACCATTCTACATGTCTAGTCCCTGATGCTATGTCAAAGTGTCCTTGCATGCATGCCAGGTTCACATTTGTGTGTGACATGTGTGCTTCATGTGTTGTCAGTCTGTGTGATGTCTATGTGTGTGTGTGTGTTATGTGCTTCTGACATGTGTACTAAAGTAAATTTTCTCCACTTTCCAGATGATGACGCAATGGAGCCATAGAATGGTGTTGTCATGTCAGACACAGGTTTGCTATCACACCAGCAACCCGGCACAAGTTGGGGTCGTGGGGTGGTAGACCACTAAAACCCACATGTGTTACAGACCATCTTGTCTGTGGCTGGCAATGAGTCAAGCCCGGACGATCACTCTGACGACAATGTCGAGTTGGATGTGTATCGGGTCCATTTGTCTGGTGTGAGTGATTCTGATGTGGATGCTCCTCTGTCCACAAAACCTGCACTGAGGGGCCAGACAGTGGTGGGACCTCCGCCTGTGGTGGATCGGGACACAGGGTCACCCTCCACACCAGTCGCTGATGTGCTTGAGACATCACGTCGACGGGGGAATGTAATCCTGCAGCTGCGGGCGGTGCACACCCGACAAGGATAGCCGGTCCTTGAGACCCGGAGGTGTCAAGTCCAGCAACGCGGTGACCGTGCGCCACCGAGGTATAATGAGTGGGAACAAGACATGACTGTCAATTTAGAACACCAGGGGTCAGCAATTGAAAACATCTCTGCGAGCATGGAGCATGTGTCCCAATCCGCGCTCCCCCCTGCTAGGCAGATGCTTCTCCAGCAGCGGGCGGCACAGTCCACAGCCCGCTCGCTCAGGCTGGGCATGGCGGCCTCAGACAGGGCATGCCAGGCTGAAATGTTGTCTTTGCGTCAAGCAATTGCTGCTCACGCAGAGGCACCCATGGAGGCCCTGAGGGCTGAGTATGAATCCCTCAGATCCACTGTGGGTGTCCTCTTGATGTCCCAGAGGGAGCGGTCAGAGGAGAGGTTTGCGCAGCTTGAGCGTACCATCTCGGCTGAGCTACGTGCTTGCCGGGAGGTGCATCAGTTGTCCAGCCAGGCCACGCAGGAAGAGCTCAGTGTTACACGTGCTACCTTGTAAGAGGAAGCACGCCTATCACGAGAGGTTCTGTATGCTGACCTACGTGTCATCGCCGCACAGAACCAGGCTCACCCGTCTGGCAGACTTGCTGCCGATGAGGGGCAAGCTGCGCCTAGGCGTGGTCAGGCTCCTGTACCACGTCTACCTTTTCAGGAAGAGGCTGACTCGGATAACGAGATATCTCCCACACAGGCCGGGCTGTGCCGGCGTTGAGCCCATTGAGTTTTTGTTTTTGATTCAACATCATCGCATGTGGGTGTTGAGCTGCACCATGTACCTCCCCCCTCCTGGCTGCACCCGCCCCGGGTCATATGTGGCCATTTTTGATTTTTCATTTTAGTTTAGTTAGTTAACATTGTTTTTGATAGTTAGTTTATTTAGGTAATGTAGGTTTTTTATAGTTAGTTTAATTAGTTAATGTAGTTTAAAATTGCTTGTCTATTGTGCATTCATGTGACGGTGTGGTGCTTTGTGGCTTTTGAAAGCACCCACTGTCTGTTCCAGCTGGGCCATTCAAGCTTGTCTCATGTATATGTTTGCAGCTTGGAGTCCTGACTCACATAGACCACTCCTGCTTCCCTTATCCATGGGCTTGCAAGGATGGTTCGGTGTTACAGTCATTTACACAAGGGCTTTGGACTGTCATATCTGTGGCCTGTCTGCTGCTGTACTACTTGTGTTAACACCCCTAGTGGGGATTGTTTTTTTTTTTTTATCCACGGCATGTCTGCATTAGATTCGGGTGGGTTCATGATTGATGTGTCCATTAATTGATATACATTGTGCTGTATGTTTATTTTCTTTCCTGTACATGTGCTTTGCCACATTTGGTGGGGCAGACATGCACATGTGTGCGCAAGCAGTCCCACAGGGCTTGTGCTCAGACGTCCAACAGAAGCAGACATGTTTCCAGGAGCTCCAGGCAAGGTGAGCAGCACAAGGGGGCCACACCGCAGCCAAGCTTCCACCAGGCCACTTGCACATGGATGCTAAGTAGCGCCACTGATGGGGAGCTTGAACAGATATTGTTGTTGAAGCGCACAGTACAGCTAAGATGCGTTGGGGGACAAATGGCAAGTTGCTTACCAAGTTGTCAGGAGGACACGCAGGGGCTGTCAAACATATCCTCCAGTCCACCCTGCTCCATAGAAGCAGAGTCATTAGCGCAGTAGCGTTCCTAGCCAGAAAATGAAGCAGCGCACAGTGACACCCAGCGAGGCACAGACTCGTACGCAGTGCATATCATTTACATTGACACTTGCACTACCTATTTTAATCTGCGGATGCCAGAACACAACTTGTACTGAAGTCACACCTCGCTATACGCGTCTAGCTGCTCACCCAGGGACCATTGTATGATGTGTGATTCTTGACGCATTGGTCTTCCATTTGCTGCACGCCCACATGCTCCTGCTTTACTGCGTTGAAAGTGTATGGACCATCACAGGGGCAAGCTAACGTATGGGTACAAAGCAGAAGACAAGAGTGTTTGTTTGTGGAGGAGTCACTTACTTTGGGGCATTTATGGTGTTGCGTGTGTGTGTTGTAGACACACACAGATTAGTAACTCACACTCTCTTTGCAGCATTGAAGTGCTCCTGTTACCGGACCTGAGAGTGCGCAGGCAGGAGGCCAGCACTCACCCCAGAGATAAGTCTCTCTATGGCTTGCATTTGACTCATTTTGTACAATGTGCATGATGAACATGTTTTGTCTGATTGAGTATGTGTTATTGTGAATAGTTTGTTTTTTGTATTTTCCATACTTTCCCTTGACAATCCTACTCCCCTCTCCTGCCCCTCTTTCCGGATATCCTGAATACCAATGCCTGTCCAAACAACATATCCCTGACCCTCCTTCCCCACCGGGGTCTCCGAGGCCTGTGTAAATTTGACCTTGCAGGCGCCCAGACCACAGAGGGGGGGGGTTGGTTCGTGCCACTCCTGCGCCTGGACAACGCAGCTGTGACACTACCCATCAGTTGGTGCATCATCATTGTATATTTTGTACCGAACATGGTACCCGTCCTGTTGTGGCATTGTTGAACTGTGCTACCTTGGTTGTTGTATCATTGTGCTTGGACATGTGCTTGAACATTTTCTGCTACTTCAAGTCATCTACTGGAGACTCTTCCAGGGTTTTTGGTTGCCTACAGTCTTTTTCCATGGTTTGTGGGTTTGGCTCCTTGGAGTTCTCTGCGATTTGTTTTTTTTGCCAGTCAAGGTGGCCTCTGAGGGGGCTGGACCCTATTTACACACAAGGTGAAACATGGAGACCAAGGGGTAGGGTGATGCTGTGGCCAGGTATACTTGAAGGAAGAAGGCTGCATACCCCAGACACAGTTGTTCAGTAGGTCATGGTGTTGTGTGAAGGAGGGAGGGCCTTTTGTTGTTGGACAGTTGGCTTCAGCTACAGTGTTTTGGGCACTCTGACATTGTAATTGTGGTGTACTATGTACATGATGTGTTCTGCTGGTCAATGCCTGTTCCTGTGTTGTCTTTACTTTTCAGGTATGAGGGGTTTGGTGTGGTTTGACATGCTGGGGTGTACACATGGGCAATGTTCACATGTGATGTGTACAGGACACTGAGGGTCACTTGATTTCATGTGCATGTATTGAGTGCATGTCCCTACTGACACACACAGTTGCACAATGATCCACCACATGTACAACCACCCTTCCATGGCCATAGGTGAACACAGATTGCCTACTGGGACCCGCTGTGTCCCTGCAGCACATGATCTATGACCATTTGGGGATTCTGTACATGCGTCAATTGGTTATTTTTTTAATTAGTCCTTTTCATGTGATACTCAAGGTGTATCTGCAACACAATGGCTGCTCACTGTGCTGTGTGCTGAGCAGTGTGTTCCAGGAGACACACACAGCACACAGGTTCGGGAGTAGGGATTTTGCCTTGCCCAATGTGCATGTGAACAGGCATTCAGTGTTATGTTCATGCTACGACTGGTGGAATGCATTTGTGTATGACTTGGTATGTGTGGGAGGTTGTTGGTCAGTCATTTCATGTGATTCCATTTCAGGCATCATTGTCTGGAGCCACTTTCCATTTATCACATGTCACTTCGGATCTTATTGGTCATGTGTTGGCCTTTTGCTATTGCTTGCCATGTCATGGTGTGGCAGGCAAGGGTGATGGGGGTTGGGAGGGTTTGGGTGACATACCAGGGCTGTTTTGCGGGGGGGGGGGGGTGATGAACACCTTGCATGTGTTCCTTTTGGTCACATAGGATTGGTTAGGTTTAAGTAGCTAGGGATGCACACAATGTAGCACTTCCATGGCAACATTCTCAGGGTGGTAAGGTTGTGACAGTTGACTGTCTCTTTGTCATCATCGATTGTCACCTGGTATGTGCCAGGCCTGTGTGCACTCCACAGGGGTGGGAGTTTAGGTGAAAAATGTGGCCACAAGCTGGGTCCGGGCTGCCTCGCCACGTGCCCTATCCCCTCCCATGGGCAGCACATGTGCCTGTGGTTGGGGATGTGGGGGCACCACCATGTCCACCGGTACACCCTGCCGTGTTGCAACATTATGCAGGACACATGCTGCCACAATGATCCTGCACACTACAGGGGGGGGCATATAGGAGCTGCCCGCCAGAGCGGTCAAGGGAGCGGAAGCGTGACTTGAGCACTCCGAATGTGCGCTCCACTATGCCCCTGGTTGCAATATGGGCAGCCTTGTATCTTACCTGGGGTGCTGTGGTGGGGTTCCGGATTGGCATCATCATGTGGTTGCTCAGAGGGTAGGCACTGTCCCCTGGGGAGGAGATAATGGTTGTGATTATTAGGATTTGTGTATTTGTCTGTGTGTGACATGCATGCATGTGCACGGGCATTTGTACTCACCTAGGGGCCATGTGTCGCCATGCTGCCCAGCTTCCAGTGCCCGGCTCAGGGCGGATATTCTGTATATGAAACTGTCATGGCTGGAGCCAGGGTAGTTTGCATAGACAGAGGTGATGATTCCCTTTGCATCGCATACGACCTGCACATTGATGGAATGCCAGTGCTTGCAGTTTCGATAGATGTGCTCAGTGGCCCTAGGTGAACGTAGGGCCACATGGGTGCAAGCTATGGCACCGAGCACTTTGGGGAAGTGTGCCACCCAAGTCCTGGACCACGGCCTACCTTTCTGCGGGTGTTCTGGACATGTATATGTGCCTGCGGACTGAGGCACGCGCAGTCATGATTGCCAACACCTGGTGTAGGCAGCGTGACTGCGTGGCCTGTGAGACCCCCCCCCCACTATGGCAGTAGTCCACTGAAATGACACAGTGGCCAAAAAATGCAGGACTTTGAGCACCTTCTCCAAGGGGCTCAATTCTTGGGAGCACAGGGTGGGGGATGTAAGGTCATCTTCCCCCTCCCTGACCAGGTCTAGAATGATACGAGGTGGAAACCTATAGCTGCCATAGACCTGGTCGTCAGGCATCCCAAAAAGGCTAGTCCGGGGGGAGAAAATGCGGGCCCTGGCTATTCTCCTCCTCCTGCGGTGTCCTACGATCAGTGCTGCGACAAATGGGGCATTCATCGTAGCTGCATATACGTGTTTGTTGTTAGCGTGCACTTTTATACTGTGCGCAGGGACGCTTGTGCCTGCCTTCCTGTGGCGGATGTGTTAACGCCTGTGCACGTATTTTAGCGTGCGAATGTTTCCCGTATTCAATTCCATGAATACGTGTTGTTTGCATGCATGTGGGCATTCCGTCTATTTCCCTGCAGAACTTCGCCAGTTACGCCTTCATTTTCACGCGTTGTTCCCCATTCCACGTGTTACGCCACATGTGCCGCCCCCTTTTTGGTGTGTGCGCCAACGTTGCGTCGCGCACAGCGTTCAGGATGTTGCAATGATGTGTGCGCCTGTGTGCACCAGGCACATATTTGGCGCACATCCAGGGGAAAACACGCGCAGGCCCTTCCTTGAATCGCATGCGTGCGCGTGCGCTTGCTTTTTCACGCTTGCACCAACTTGCACCAGCCTATGGTGAGGCACATTCATTATACATATACAAAATAGGTCAATTCCCAGTCTACCCCCCGAATTTCCTTCAGTCCTGATGACATGCTGGATCCTGTTTAATGTAAAAGTGGAAAAAATGGCAATCAATCAAAATCAGAGTCAAAATAAAATAAAAATAAGAATACAAAATAAAATGGTGGCGTTCTCGTCCCTGCTCTCTCGATCTGTCCCTCGGCGGAAAGATGAGAAGAGCTGTGTCTCTGTCACTTGGATCTGTGCCTCGGTGGAAAGATGAAAAGCTGTGTCTCTGTCACTTGGATCTGTCCCTCGGCGGAAAATTTCACTAGAATCTCCTTAGATATTCTCTTTGAAAGTTGGACAGCTCCACTTGGAGCATTATTCCATGGAGGAGCATTACCATATGCGCAACATTAGCTGGATCTCTGATGAAGGTGATGACGTCAACCTCGGCAGGTCTCCCCACCATTTCTGGAAAGTCAGCGACTTGTCAGAACAGGACATTATGCGCCAGGAGGCTGTCCTCGGGTGACAGGGACATTTGTCCTGCTTTGCTGGGTCTGGATCACAGGCCTTTCTTTTGACATGAACAGTCGCTACACTTTCCTGCTGTGGATTGCCACCACGTAGTTGAGCTTGATCCACAACTGGTTCAAATGTTCGGTGTTTCTTGGATCTCTAATCTATGTGAGTGTGTCCGTGGTTCTCCCGACGAGTCCTGGGCACTCTTCTATGATGCGAAAGAAAAGTGTATGCATGAGTTCATCTATGATCACCTGTGGTGGAAGCATTTGTGTCCTTATCAATGTGTTCGGGTAACTCAGCGAAGGCTTCGGCGAGGACAGTCAGCAGTTGCCGGATTACTTTCTTGTTGACAGGATCTTCAACAAAGTCTGGGACACAGGTTACTATCCCTACAAGTGACGGATATGAACTTACCACTAGCTGGAAGTAGGTGAGTACACCCCATGTGAGATTTCTGCTGGGAGATACCATAAATGCTGCAAAGCGACGTCTCGATCTTTGATGATTCAGGATATGGTGTCAAGTTTTAAGATAAGAGTCCTCAGTCACAGTCTATTAGAGTCTTGTTTTTTCAACTAGGCTTAAGTGCGGCTTGGTTCAAAAGTTAATATCATCAACGTGTTGTGTCTTTGATGCGCATTTCTCTTCTTCACCCTGCAACTATGATGCACAGAGTGTCCATTTTTAAACCCTCATTCCCCTTTTATTCTTCTTCACACTGCAACTATGATGCGCAGAGTGTCTGTATTATGTCCTTATTCCCCTTTTGCTCAGCGGAAATGTCCAGTTTTTTAAGCCACAACTTACAAAGGAGTTCTTTTGTCTTGGCTTTTGTTGCTCATGCGTCCTTCTTCCTCGTCATGGATCGCACGTGCTGAGGTTCTTCCCCGTTGTCTGTGATTATTTCGCGGTGGGGTGCAGCTAGAGGGATTTCTCCGATATAGGGTTTAATGTCATTCAGAGAGATCCATGCTCTCCTGCCTTGCCGCTTAACAGCTGAGGGAGGGCAGTCCTCTATGATGAAAGGGCCGTTGAATCTTGGCTCATCCCACGTTTTTCTCGTGTGTTTTTTTTACCAACACAGCATCTCCAGGGAAGATGAGAGGCGTACATAGACCTTGAACTGCGTCTGTTTCAGCATCTCCTGCTGTGTTTTGTGCTGGGCTGCACCCTTTTCGTCGTCGCTGTAGTTGGTCTGAAACGATAGCAAGGCTTGATGTCATGCAGTTCAAGTATTCCTGCAGCTCGGTTCCCAAGACCTCTTGGGTTGCCTGGGCATCACATCTAGCTCTATCTCTTGGGGTAAGGGGAGGTGTTCATTCTCCTTCCAGTATCTCGTGCGGCATAAGATGATGGTCAGAGCCTGGTTGGTTCCGAAGAGCATACAATGCCAGTGGTAGACAGTGCAGCCATCCCCTCTTTAGAGTAAGCTTCAACTTGGCTATCCTTTCCTTTAACAAGCCATTGAGCGTCTCACAAATACTGTTACCTTCCGGATGATACGCCGACGAGAACTTGTGCTTTATACCAAGCAGCAAGCTGAACTGTTCAAATACTGTGTTAACAAAATGAGCCTCATTATCTGATCTCATCACCACACACACACCCCATCTAGGGAACACTTCCCTCACCAGAGAATTGGCAGCACAGGTTGAGTCTGGGTGTGTACAGGGACCTGCTTCTATCCATCTAGAGAATGGACACACCACTACAATTAAGTACCTGTACCCGTTACACACTTGAATCATGTCGACGTAATCGATATGTAAGTGCTGGAAAGGCCCATTTGGCCGGGGGATTATTCCTCTCACTACTTTTAATGTGTGCCCAACGGTGAATTGCTGGCAGATTATGCAGTTCACCATAAAGAATGCAACATGCTCCGCTAAATTCGGTATAAACCAGTCTTCTGCGAGCGTTCCAGCAAGGTTTTCTTTTGTCATGTGAAATGGGTAATGCAACTGTTCCAATGCTATTTCTGGTAGGGCTACAGGCATTACTAGTTTATCAGTTCTTTCTTGCCACCACAATCCGTCTAAGGGGTTTAAAGAACACCCTTGACGCTTCCATAGGTTTTTTTGTCCTGTGGTGCCTCCCCTTGAAGCTCCATCAGTTGAGTCTGCCCCATATTACTGTAGGCCTCTGGTGTGGCTTGAGCCACCATCATTCGTTCATGGGTGCGTGCCACTTCTACTTCCAGGATCGTTTCACTCTTGGATGCCATACGCTTGGCTTCCGTGTCTGCTGCATGGGTTCCGCGTGACACGAAATCTGTCCCTTTTGTGTGGGCTGCGCCTTCCAATAAGGCTGCATGTTGCACTGGTGTGCCATCCGCTCGGAGGTAGCCCCACCTTTTCCAGCGTGCTAGGCCTGCGTGCACTGTGAACGTCACATAGGCGGAGTCACTGTATACTGTTACTTCCTGCTCTGCATGATTCTCAATGGCGAGTATCAACACCAATAATTCTGCAGCCTGTGCCGAATAATAAGATGGTATTCATGTGAATTCTCCGTTAGCAATGTGTTTCATTACGGCAACGTCTGTATATCTTTGACTGTCTTCTTGGTTGATTCTCGAAGAACCATCAATGAAAACGATCTCACCACCAGCCAGGGGATTTTCTTTCACCCCAGGGATTTCTTCATAGAATTCTTCATAGTTTGCACAGTCATGTATCGGCTCGGCTTCAGTGACTGGCTCAGCTATGAACATGGCTGGATTTACAGTTTTACATCAAACTATTTTGATCTATGGATTGAATATGATCACTTCATATGCAGAAGCTGCCTGAGATGTCAATGTGCCTTTTGGTTTCTCTAAGATGGCGAATAATGAGTGCTCGACGTATAACGTCATGGAGAATCCCATTACAATGGTTGTCGCCTTCTCTATGGCGAACGCTGCGGCAGCTAAGCTTGGGAACTGGCCTCTCATTACTGGGTCCCACTGTAATACGCCAGGGGCTTGTACCCCAACGAGGTTCTTTGGGCGTGCACTGCCGTCATAACTCTGCCATCTGTGTGCGAGAACGGGTAGAATTCCTTTGCATAATTAGGAATCCCGAGAACTGGAGCAGTGCAAATTGCTATCTTGAGTCTGTAAACCCTTTGTCCATCGTCTCGGACCATTAAATCTTTTCCTTTGTCAGCTGGGCCTTCTTTAGGGCCTGAAGTAAAGGCTTAGTATACGAGCTGTAATCGAAAACCCATGCTCTAACATAATTGCACAGGCCTAGGAAGCTCTGCATTTGGTTTATCGTGAGTGGCTTAGCCGTGTTCATGATAGCTTCAGCCCTTTCTGGGGTGACCTTTTTCCCTTCATGTTAAATTATCTGTCTTATGTACAGCACCTCTTGTCGACAGTATTGTAGCTTTTCCTTGTCAACCTTATATCCTTTCTCAGCCAGTATAGCGAGTAGTTGGATAGAATCGCGCCTGCATTGCTCTTCAGTGGTGCTGCAGATCAGAATGTCATCCACATACTGCAAAACAACACTGTCTACTGCAATATTGCTTAGATCCATTTGCAGGACTCTGTTAAAGATGGACGGGGATTCACAATACCCCTGTGGCAACCTCATGCTTTTCAGATGCATTTGTCTGAAAGTAAATGACGTTAGATCTTGTGAGTCCCGATGCAAGAGGATTGAGAAAAAAGCATTTTTCAAGTCAATCACCATGAAATATTTCACCTCAGTTGGTATGTTGCATAGAATTGTAGATAGATTAGGGACTAGAGGGAACTCGGCTTCAACAATATTGTTCAATGCTCTTAAATCTTGGATTAAACACCAATACCCTCCCTTTGATTTCTTGACGGGATAAATCACTGTATTACAGGGTGATTCTGACGTTACTAGGATGCCCTGGTCCATCATGGTGGCAATTGTCTTTGCGATCCCTTCATCCGCTTCTCTGGACATGGGATATTGTCGCACCCTTGGTAAAATTGCTCCTAGTTTCAGTTAAATTTTCACTTCTCCCGCCCCTTTCAGGAGGCCTACGTCATAGGGTCCTGTAGTCCATACTGAAACAGGCACCTGGGTCATATCGTCATCAAAGTATGCAGGACGGATCAGCGCCAACATCATTCTCTGTGGCACTTCTCATTTGATCATTTTGACCCAGAATATGAGACTTTCTTCCACCCTCGCATCTTCTAAGTCAGGGTGTTCTTCGAACAGATCGTCATCGGTGACGTCAGTCACTCGATGTCCTTCTTCAATGGCTATAATCGCACAACATTGTATGCCTTCATCATCAAACCCTTCGACCATTGCTACTTTCCCTCGTACTGCTGCAATATGTATTGTCAAGGGATACTTAGGTATTCTTGGTCTGATTAGAAACTCGTCAGGGGTTCTCATGGTCCTATCTGCAAGGCCTGGCAACCCTGCCATAAGTACACGTATGCCATATGCGAAGACTTCTGGTTCTAACGGTATAGCTCTCATGGCTATGTGTCCTGAGTATGCTCTGATCATTTCGCACACATTTGAATAATGTATTCCTGGAGTGGAGCATACTATGCCCTCCTCCCTGAACGAGATTGTCATATTCAACTTTGTCATTAAGTCTCCACCCAAGATGTTTACTGGGGTTTGACGTGAATACAATAAAGGTACATTCATCTCACATTCTCCTACGGAGACGAGGGGATTGGCCGTAAAGGGAACTCTACTGTGAGCTCCTGTAAAACTCTTTGTATCTATGGCCTGGCCGGACAAGGAAAACTTGCCTTCTCATATGCACAAGCGAGTTGCACCCGTGTCAACTAAGAAAGAATTTTCTTTCCCCCTATGACGACATTCACCCTCGGTTCCCTGTTAGGGTTTGGTGTCACTGACAGGATAGAGCACATCAGAGTTCCCAGTGAGCTGTCCTAGTTCATATATAGTTTGTTCCACTGTATGCTTGTGGATTTTCTCCATTCCCAGGGTTGCCTCCCCTTCCAGAGTTTGCGCCCTGAAACGTTTGCGGTGGTGCCTGTTGGGATTGCCCTTGTGGCAGGTTCCCCATGTTCGAGGGTTCAACCGCTTGCTGTGTACCTTACTACAAGCCTGGTGCTTGCAGCTGCACTGTGTGATTTTGTGTACTGCCCTGTTGTGGGATAGCAGTCAGATTCACCATGCTTGCTCCCATTCCTTGTCCACTTTGCCATGTGCCTTGGCTTCTGCACGAGCCTGGTGCTTGCAGCTGCACTGTGTGATTTTGTGCACCGCCCTGTTGTGGGATAGCAGTCGGATTCAGTATGCCTGCTCCCATTCCTTGTCCACTTTGCCATGTGCCTTGGCTTCTGCACGTGCGTGCCACATGCCTTTTTATACCACACAGCCAACATACTGGCGGTGGAACTGGCTATCTGTCCATTTGACATATCTGGACAGCCCATCTGTATGTTTTGAAAGCCTCCTTGATTACTCTGGAAACCTCCCTGATTACTCTGCCATCCTCTTCCTCTAAATCCCCTTTCCCTTGGGTATAGTCCTGTGTTACCCTGGTTGTTCTGCGGTGAGTTAGTAGCTTGTTGTACGCTCGGCTCAGCTGGGCTTGTCAGCATGGCTCCCTCGAGAGCATACTTCGATAATTTCTTTTGTACCAGCTTTGCTTCCTCACCCTTACGAGTTGCCTCCTTTTTTCGATTCTTTTCTTGCAACAATCTACAGTAATGTGCAATAGTCAACTGTTTCTAAGCCCATGGTTTAGCTTCTACTCCTACCGATTTCTTGAGCTGTTTCTGCACCGGTTCTGGCAACCCTTGGCACAATATATGGTAGAATACAGGGATAGATTTCATCCAAGATTCATGCGTTTCGAGCATGTACGCATCTTTTAAATTCTGGATATAAATCAATGGATCTTCTGACTCCTTCATTTTTCGAGTCATTATAGCTCCCATATCGGAAGTGTCTGGGTACAGCACTCGTAGTGCTTTCCACACTGCTACTTGTAGAATCTGCATTGCTGGAGATCAAGCAAGATGCTGGAGATTGATTATTGTAAAAGTAGATGGGCTTTATTGATAGTTACAGGGTAAGCTTTATTACTTGAGATAGGAGCTAGGCAAGATACATCCAGTCAGTAAACTCTCCCATCCTCAAGTCCTTAACTGTAGGATACAGAACCTCAATGACCATCAGGTTCTGGATGACATCATCACATTCTACTATCTGCACAGAGAGCACCCAGTGCAGATGGATACTCTAAATGCTACACTACTCTACAGTTATTAAATGATGCTCCGTCATGGGTAGTGTTAATTATGGTTACACCAGGGTACCCTGCTCGTTTCCACACATCGGCTGCTCTTTCACCAAGTATGGCGATCAGGAGGCCCTTAATGTCCCCTATAGCTAACGTGACACCCCCTGTCATTTTTTCGAACTCGTGTATCCACTTTCTAGCTCCCGATGTCAGCATTGGAAGCTTGTTTTTCAGATTCTCTCGATCCATGTGTGGCCATGGAATATATTGTGGTCTTATTCCCCCTTTTTGTAGCAGCGGGAATTGGAATGCACAGTCTTCCTTCTTTTTCCCCATGGCTCTCCTGTCTATCGCCGGGGTAACATTCCCGCATCGCCGTCTACCTGGCAATGTCCTCAATCTGTCTACATATGCGGGTGCTGATGCCCCACTCTGACCGTGGGATGTTCCCACATGTCGGTCAGGCTGCATGGCAGACTCTGATGTCCTGGGTGCGGACTCACTAGCGTTTGACCATCGTACCCCTTGGTCCCTTGGGAACCACTTTTTGCGCTGTCTCCCTTCTTCATTTGTCTCATCCTCCATTTCCCCTCTGGTGTCGGACATTGATTGTTCCGAATTCACACTAGCATCTTCGTCGTTCTTACTCATTTCTAACCTGTCCAGGGATAATCTCCTGCTCCCACTACTTCGGGTGACATCCTCTGTTTCATACAACTGAGTGCTTTCCAAGCGCTTGTTTCCCCTTCCCCCGTGAGATGTCAGCTCCAGCCCCATTTCATCATATATTTTATCGATCGTTTCCCCGATGCTTATGGTGTCGAAGTCATCTTCGATATTCTCCCCACTCGTGCCTGGTACTGAATCGTGCACAGGAACAAAATCTTCAATGTCTTCGATTCTACAACAGGATTGGGTTTTTAACTTCCCACTTCAAATATTCGAGATCCCGTACACTCTGTCTACGCTTACGTTCTATATCATCATCGATTTCCTTGCGCTTCCTCGCTTCTTCTCTAGTCCTGCCTTATTCTCTTCTCCTTTCATTTCTACATTCATTTGCCCTTACTCATCTTCCCGACTCCTTATTCTCTTTTCACATACTCTGCTCTTCCTCTAACCTTTGCAGGTTCTGTCTGTACTGCCTATAGCCTGCGCATTGCATGTGACTGAGCGGTTTTCCTTGCTTTTCACGATATAGCTGTTCTCGCCTCAGCCTATCTTTCCTTTTTATTCTTTCATCCCTTATTTCCTTTTCCTTCTCTTTTTCCCTTCTCTGTGCCTCATCAGACTTCTCTCTCAGTCTCACATCATCACTTCCTTTACCATCAAGTTTCAACAATATCTGTCCTCCCATCCATTCGTCTTTTGAGAAAGCTATTTCATCAGTTCTGTCTTCACTTCCTTTCCGTTTCTTTCCCTCTCTCTCTTTTTAACGAGAGGTGCAGTAATCTGTGCCTGATCCTTCCTTTCCTTATTGCGTCTCTCCTTGTCCCTCTGGACTTCAGAGGTAAGATTAATCTCCTGATCCTTCCCCTTAATTTCATCACTACTGTAAGTAGGTGACTCATATGCGGGGTTGATATACCCTGTGGCTGCCTTAAGCTCTCTTAGCATGTAGAGTCCCTCTGACTTACTTCCCTCAATCTCTGGCTCAGGCGGGGCTGGTGTTTGAATTCTATTTTCAACAATATTTTCATGCAATTTCAATACTCCCAACAAAATGAGCGAGCACCAAATACTGCAAGCTCCAATCCAATCTTTCCCACCAAATTTTATATCATCAATTTACTCAAGAACATCAATCTATGTGCGATTCCCTCTCAATTACTGAATCGCGTAAAACCCAAACCTTCGTTTCCAACAATCAATGATACAGAATTCTTTACATGTGACATACAACAGAACACGTACAATAGACACTTGACAGACTAGACAGACACCAGCTGGACACATACATCTCTGCCTTCTAATCAATACCCTGACATGGGGTTTAAACAAACTCCCTTAACAACGTTTTTAAACATGGTCGTATCCTAATCATCCCCTATTCTGTGGGCTTTGAGTTCACGTTTCTTCTGACCGCTATATTAAAGCGCAGGAACAAGGTGAATCCACTTACTTTTTTTTATCTCAGGTGTCCTTCCTGGTATCCCCTGTTTTCTCTCGGGTGTCTGTCCAGGTAACCACTGTTTTCTCTCGGGTGTCTATCCCAGTAACCACTGTTTTCTCTCAGGTGTCTATCCCGGTAACCACTGTTTTCTCTATTATACTTGAGTCATTATCCCCTTATATGTACACAGTCTTCTCTACTTCTAACTATTTTGTTTTTTCCGCCACCCTCTGTTACCTTTTCCCTTACTTGTTCTAATGCCTACAAGACTTTTGCCAAAGTATTGAATCTTTTGGTTCACTCACCGCTCGCTCGGATGGTTCCACTCTGGATCCTTGGGATCACCGCAACTCCTTTACCGCCTCTTCGGTCTTTTCGTCCGATCAGCTGCCCGTAGGAATGAGAAGGGTTATGCTCTGTAAGGCAGGTTTCTTCAGACCTACTGCAGTTTTTATGGATTTACACTATCATTGTCCACGGGAAGCTTCTCAATCTACTCAGCTGAATGGCAAAGGACTCTTGATATTGCTGAAGACCTAGAGTTACTTTGTGTCGTCGGTCAATAGGTGTCTTATCAATAATCGATTTTCACTAATCGATGGTCAAAACTAAACCATCCTGTTGCTACCAAGTGGACTGGAGGGCGGAGCAACCTCTGAATGGGCCCATGAGATTCAGAGCTCGCCCTCCGGCACCTTAAAACTAGATAGCTGCACCTTGAGGAGGGTGGGGTGCAGGATTCTCTTACTTCAACACCAATCAATAAGGACACGTCAAAGGTTTGGCAAAGGGAATTCTGTTTAATGACAAGTACAAAAAAACGGGGAAACAAATGGTAATCAACAGTGATGCGATCGCCTGTCTCATTTCAACTCCCCCGTTCTTCATGCAAACATTAACTTTTATAGCAAATTCTCATCATCATTGATGTGGAGCACTCTAAAGTTTGTCATGCAATTCTATTGGTCGGAAAAGGAAACTTAAGCATAGGTGCTACATCTGTATATGGTAACAGAGCGTGAGGATTGGATAACTCTTATCGGGTGGGTGTCTACGCCCCATCCCTCTACATTACTTGTGATAGGCATCACTACAAGTCTGACGTCTTATTGGTTATACAGCTATAGGACCCTAGATTATTTGGTCCATTGTGATTGGGTGGGTTACACCCCTACACATAAATCTCCACTTTAATTAGCAGCATGCAGAATAGACACCCAGGTGCCTTGTGCCCCAAGCTCCCTTCCATCAATCAGTACTTTAGGGCTATGTGTCAATTAGTTGGCTGAGGATGGCCTCAAAACTGTAGCTTCTTATCAGGAAAAGTTATGGCATCCTCGTGTTCTGGGTGACATCAGACGTTGGTACCTCTCCGCCCTTGGCTGGTCATGTGTCTGTTCACTGTGAATCTGCTTCATTTTCCTTCTTTTCGTGTATTTGATTCTTCCGTAGCCTCGCCACCTGCCTGGGGCCTCCTTATCTCGACCTTCCCTGGCTGGCTGCTATGCTCTGAAGTTCCGATTCTTCAAGGTTGCCACTCTCCTCCCTTCCTTAGGTTGACCTCGAATTCCCAGGCATGAGCTACTTCTTACTGAGTTTTGATTCCGCTCTTTCCTTTGGCTTTAGCTGGAATAAGAATTCCGGCCTTGTTAGCCCCTTGAAGCCATGGCTTAATTCTGCTTTTACAAAATGGAGTCGCACTTGTAAAGTGTGCTTCTTGAGGTAGATATATAGTTGGCCCTTGCTGCTCTATCCTTCTACTAAGCATTGCAAGCAGTACCGTTTCCTTAGCTTCTTGCGTTCCAAGCCTATTTACAGGCATTTTAGTCAGTTACGCGTAATCATCCATCCTTCATGGTGACGTTCTTTGTGCTAAAATGTTGTTTCTTCTTTTTAAGTCTGTCGCACCATTATTCATAACTTTTATCTTGTGTGTCATCCTTTAGACGTTGTTTCGTTCATCTGTGAGTTTGTCCGGGCCCGTGTGTCGTCACCAATCCCTCTTCGGGGACAGTCTGCAAGTAATCTTAGTTTCGTGTTAACTGCTGATATGGTTGTCTCAGTGGGTACCGGGCTGCCCAAGGTTGTCTAGTTATAAGCACTTCAACAGGTATTGCTCTTCTGATGGGCCCTAGGCAGAATTCCAGAGCTGCTCTCTGTTGGCTCATTTGTTCCTCATACGTCACAAACCTTGGCGAATATGTTCATGATACCTCGAACTGGGGGACTGGGGTCTAGGCCATGTTTGGGACCTCCTTCACAAACCCACAATCATGTCCTAGTAACTAAGGGGGTGTCTAACACTAGGGATGGGCCACCCACGAGGCCGTCTACCATTACGCCATCAATCCCTAAATCTGATAACCATCATTAATCAGATACCACCTAGAAGTACTGCCTACCAAACAATGTTTGTGGTGACGCAAACGTCCCGATTTCTGTATTTACAGAGTTGGGACGTAAGGCACCTGGGGCAATGTTACTCGTTACGGCGAGCGGGCCTCAGACGCTGCGTGTCACCATAGCAACCACATATATATGGCAAACAGAAACGCATGCACGATTTGTCTCCTTTACAGCTGACAACGCGCATTCACGGTGAGTAAACTGCTAATAATTAGCATATCCCTTATTTTTTTGCAAGACACTCCATTATGAACTTTAAATAGTTCATCACGCCATGCCCACATTGGGCTTACACTGATAAAGGTACACAATAATGGTGTTCAGTACGTCTTTTTCCAAATACATTATTGCACATTCTCAACTGATTTTATTATTTTTGCTTTGTTTGTTTTTTCCTCCCTAAACTTGTTCAATGGTCAACTGCTACGTTAACTTGGTATGTATGAATCTGCTACATATGATGTCATATGCACATGCTTCATTCTAATATATGCTGAATTATGATTACAGAATATTTTGACTGATGGGTCTTGTTGATATCCAATTATACTGATTATGTTGAACATAATAATGTCCTCAATAGAAAAATAGAGAGCACATCTCTGACGAAGGAGTCCTAGATCCGAAATACATTGGAAAAACAATAAATAAAACTCTCTAGTTCACAGTAAGAAACCTGTGAAGCTTGGTTCTTTCGACATAAGGATTTTTGTTCACATACTACAAAATTAACAATGAATGATTGAGAGAAATAGTACTACAAAACATATGAATACAGTGGAATTTTTATATAATTACTTATTATCTTTGATTAATCTTCATTAACCTAAAACTCCAGTGAGGAGCACAGTGAGCACCTGTTTGGTTGGGTGTGTCACACCTACCATTTTCTCATCAGTATATTTGAAGCTCAGGTGTCTCTGGGCTCTACACAGCCAGCTCCTTCTAAATTTAAACTCTTACCAACTAAAACCTTTTGTGACACGGAACTCATTTTCAGCAAGAGTTTATAACAATAGGTGGTGCCCACCTTTCCCACATTTTTGTATTTTTGCCTTATAAGAAGACCATTTATGATGGTTTTGGTCCTTCAGCCCTGCAAAAAGCTGGGCAACTCATACATGTTACATACTCCATGTTATTAAAATAATTCCTTATTCCAAATGAGGACATCATTTCCTCATACAACTCTAGATGTTCCCACACAGAACGGTTAGCATTTTTATGATAAGGGGTCATACACCTTTGGATGGCTTTGATTTGTTTGATAGGGTCTTTGATGAAATTCTTCTGGAAACTACCCTTCTTTTGTCTTTGAACCAGAGTCGACTCTCCTTTACAGCAAGAGCTACTTGTGGAACATCATTCCCTATTGTCATCTGGGCCCGCCCAACTGTTCTGATTTCAGGAATGCCTTCTAGACAGACAAACCACAGGATCCTCCCTTTGTTCTTTTCTCTGGGATTTTTCAGGGTTATTTTCCAAGGATGCTTTTTTAGAGGTTGATATTGACATGTTGAGTAATCTGAGGAAATTAACCCTTGAGTTTTTAGGACAACTCCCTATGAGATTGATCCTTAACACACATTGAATTATAGGCTGCCTTATAGGCTTCTTGAGGACTTTTGTAAATTGAACAATATTTTAAAATAGCCACCCTGTTGGAGAATCTTGTAATTATTTTATCTTTCACTATAGCAAGTAAATTAGAAAACCTGGGAGAGAATGTCAATTTAATGATTTTTATGTTTTGGTCAAATGTTTCAATCCAAATGATGCGATCGACTGTTTGGTAAGCAATCTAAAATAATGTTACCATCTTAATCAGTTTGATTGGATCTTTCACAAACTGTCACTTTGGTTTTTATCTTCTATGTTTGCTTACTTGAGTCTCATGTCCTTCATCAGAATCAACGGCACTAATGGAAATCACCTATCCGCTTGAATACTCCCCCATCATAATGAATGTAGGGAGGTTTCCTATGTGTACAGTACATTGCTCTTCTGGGTTTTGGGACTCAGATCTTTTCTGAGAAGTTGGATAGGAAGGTATGTCATCATAATGCAGCTCAGCATTGGTCTTTCCACATTTACTTATTGCTGCTGGTGTATCTCTATAATCCTTGGCACAAATAGAGTTCTCTAAAATGCCCTTTCTTGGTTGCATTTCTGTTCTCCAAATGTCAGCCAAAGGGGTGAACCTGTCTCTCTGTTGGACCATATGCTTTAATCCTGTTTCCTTTACTAATATTCATATCTTAATTCACTAATTCTCTGTGTGGGGGTACCTTCATTTCCTATCCTGTCCACCCCTGATATACTAAGAGTGCTACTCCCCTCTCCTCAGACCTGAATCTCTCCATATTCACCTGCATCTGACAGGGGAGTCAAGACTTCCTGAGTACCCTGATGCGTTTGTGAGTTCGGGAAGAGGAAATTATGTGTGTGTCACCATTAAGACTCTGGAAATTTCTGGCCAGTGGAAAGGTAGTCTCACTATTGAAGATAATCTCCCTTATTCGATAGAACGTACCTGTCTTTAGGTTTTAGGTTGTGGTTCTGAACTTCACTGAATATCTATGATTGGTTGTCCGAATCTAGCATTATTTTTTTACAAGGTTTTTTATTTCTTGTTGGTTAAAAAAACCTTTAATAAATAAAATCAATAATCAATATGAAGTAACAAATAACAGTCACACACTGAATACTACAACATTACACATCACAATTAACATAAAAAAATATTCATGCCATTAAAGACATTCTTAAAAGATGATGATAACTCATTCAGACGTGAACCGCTGATTGTCCAATACATTCAATGACTTAATACAACCCACAGCAGCATTAATGGCTGATGTAGATTTGCTGTTAAGACATCTTGTCTAAAAATACATTACATCAAAAAATGCTAATGAAATAGGAGCATCGTATTAAAACAGGACAGACAAAACAAAATGCTTGATGGTTTCAATCTCGTTAAAATCATTGCAAAACTGGCAAAATGCTTGATTAATATTAATCAGTTTATACCTGGCCAATAAATGCCTCATGTGATGAAGGTTTAACCTAAATCCCAAAAATTCATTGCATATGACTCTTTGAGGGTATAGTGACAAAAAAGGCACATGGACCACCATCTTCTTATATTTGAACCACAAATGATCGAAGGATGGGTTACATTGCAATAATTCAATAATGCGGCGCCAATCCCATTCATATACAATATACTTACTATACCCAGGTCGGTTGTGTAACTTATCTCTGGTGGCATCAATCTTTTCGAGCAGCGAGTCACACAACATCACAAAATTCCTAATATGAGTAACCTTCACACATTCAAACATGTGATATAGGTCCTAATGTAAGGAGATAGAGATAGGAGTTAAACATTTTAAAAATAGTAGCAAATATTTCCACATGGCTCAACTCAATAAAGACCTACAACCAAGCTCCTACTGAATGGCAGCTAGCGGAGCTAATTTTGGTAACCTTAAAATCTTCCCCCAAAAAATTGCTTTTAATTGTGGCAAGAACTGCAAGACTCAAGAGTCTAAGATTTCAATGCCATACAGCACTTTCGTTATGATTTTCCCCTCATAAAATTTCAGGGCTGGAATTACAGAAGACTTCCCAAATTTACCATACATTTGAAGAAGCTGATTTGCAAGTGCTGCTGTATGAGTACATAGCCAATCCTTAAGGCTCGATTTATGAGGTTTTATAATATTGGCATTCCCAAATACACCAAAGGATCTACCCTTTCCAATATCTCCACCCCATTCCATCAGACAAAGTTAAACAATTTCCTCTTAATCGTACATTGCATGATCTTAGTTTTATTTGAATTGATAATGAGGAAATTGGTCTTGTCATAATCAGCAAATGCATTAATAAAGCATTATCAGCCTATTGTGGGCAGATCAGAGAAGAGGTAATCATCCACGTAAGCCAACCGAACAAGTTTCAGTGATTATAGGAGATACAAATGCATTGGTCAAATTATATTCTACAATATCCAAGACATAAAGGTTAAGCAAGCAGATGGCCAAAATGCACCCCTCCCTAACTCCAGACTATATCAAGATTTTCCTTGACAGCAATCCTTCATAATTCAACCTAACCTGGATCTTAGAGTGATTGTGAAGATCAATAATGAGTCGGAGTAAACCCTCTAGGATGTGCAAACTTGCTAGCTACTCTCACAATAAACCTCTGTTTACCTTATCAAATGCGGCAGACAGATCAATTTTAGCAACAAACAATTGATCAGAATGTTGTGTCCATGCCTGCTTTTGCACACATTTTAATATAAAACCATTCAAATTAGTTCCACAGAGCTTTCTAAAACTGGTTTGCCATTTCTGGAGTGTAACCGTATATTTAACCCATTTTTCCAGGTGAATTAATAGCAAAGAGGTGAATACCTTACTATCCGCATCCAAAATGGATATGGGGCGATAGTCTTTGGGGTCGTCACCAGGGCCCTTCCGGTGTATAGGAACCACATAAGCCGTTTGCCAAGGGATGGGCATAACACCCGTAGCCACTATTTGTTTAAAATAAATACTAAGTATTGTACTCCACACCACTGGGTTATCGTTGAAGAGGATTATTGCACAATTTATTAGGCCCCATAACTCTAAAATTACTAGTGTACATAATTAATCTCGTAGATACATTCCTCATCATAGGACAAATTCCAGCTGTCTCTCGAATGTTTAGGAGGTCATTACGACCTTGGCGGTAAGGGGTTAATGACGTCGGTAAAGGTGCCGGTGCCGTCAACCCCTTACTACCTCATTACGAGTTCTGCTCGCGGGACCCGCTAAGGACACCTGGTTTTAACGGGTCCTGCGAGCAGCCCAGCATGCTAACAATGGGCCCGTTAATAATGGGCCCGTTGTTAGCATGCTCCCCATTCTCATTGAGCCCTATGGGGGCTTGAATGGAAATGGGGATGCACCGGGTCTGGGTTCCTTGAATGAGGAATTACCCGGCCCTCCCTACCTCATAATGACCCCCTTAGACTTTAAATTAGTGGCAATAAATGACTTAACCCCAAAAACATTTTGATAATGCTCAACCCATAGTTGTTCTGCTACATCATTCAGTTGTTTGCTTGGTTCAGGAGAACACTCTTGGTTAATCTCTTCAAATTAGGTGCAACATTTCTTAGCTCTCCCTTTAGTGTAATTTGCGTGATAATTTTTTTTCCAAATAGAGAATGCTTGTCTAGCCTTTTTCATAAAAAGTATGAACTTCTCCTGATCCATGCCAAGTTGGCTCTTAGTACACCTAACTGTGACTCTCAGGCCCCACTTTTTATTAACAACTGTCTGGTCAAAAACATGCAAATGGTACGACAAGTGGTTAATACTTCAATGATAATTGTTCAGAGACATAAGCTCCACAATATAAAAATTTAAAAAGCCATCAAAGTCAGATGTACTAAAAGTGTCAAGTTTCCATTCCAGGTGGTAGTGCACATGATGGAGGATAATTTAACGTTAAACTAAGACACCTTCCCTCGATTCCATGTCATACAACAGAAGCTGAGTTTAGAACTAAATTAGTTAGTTGATATTTCTCCCCCTGCTCAAATGAGAACTCAGCATGTCATGATCACTGACTGTCGATTGAACCACTTTCATTTAGGTGAAGGGAAAAAGGCAGACGTCCACGAAAATGTAATCCAACTCAGATTTGACACCATCCAGTGACCAGGTGTTATGACATGGCATTTCCCCTTTGACAGCTTCAATATACTTCTGCAAACCTAGACCCCCAAGACAACTCATCCATTTCCTTTTTACCATCACAATTAGAGTTAAGGGCCCAACCCAGCAGTACCAAAACCCTATCAGTTTTTGCCAACCACTCACTTTTAAAATCTGACACTGTTTATAAAACCTGGGCAATGGCGGATCACCAAATTCCAATAAATATTCAGTATCAACAATTCTCTAAATACACCATTTACAAACAGGGTGACTTGCGCTGCCAATACCCCTCAAAGGTTTGCGTCCGCCTTAGACCAGCACAACACTTGATCAAACTCATAACCCCCCCACCCCCCCAGAGGGCTTATCTCGGTTGCCATAAGTAGCTGGATGAAACACTGCATGTTAACCGTCCAATCTGGGGCATTGGATTAACCACGTCTTACACAATTCTTCCTGAGATCGATCCCCAGAGTAATGTTTCTAAAAGATTTCACATGGCCACATGAGTTCCATGATATAATGCAAAAAAGAACTGATTGGCTAAAGATACACATTTAATGGCTGACACTGCGCATCCCCTGCTCCGTTCAAAACACTGGCCAACCAAGACCAATCCCAATTCTCAGACTGATGTAATAAGCTATTCCCATCTTCTGTACCTCTCTGCCTTTTTAAAAGCTTCCATTAACAGAAATCACAGAATCTTTGGGGGGTCCCCTTTACCAGAGAGAGAGGGTCAAAATACCTTAACGATCTGGCTTTACGGGCTTATGGTGAGATATCAGAACCCAACTGCTGCAAGGTACTAGATTCCTTTAGGATACACTGATATACATGTTTTCTAACTAAAATAAGCCACAGCTGCATCCGTTCCATTTTTATACACAAAATCAATCCTATCCAGATAGTTTGTAGAGATTGCTTGAAGATTAAGATTTCAGACAAGAGAGCCAACATGAAGGACTTTAAGACTGGAGGGGGGTATCTGTATTTCTGTCCCCTATACAGTAGAGGTAGAGGTGCAGAGTACCCCACCCAAGGCTCACAATTGGTAACAATGAACGAACAGCCAGGCTGAAACTCTCAGGAGGTGATACAGGCTGTTTCTTAGGTACAGTGAATCCCCAAACCCCCACAAAAGAATATCCACACACTTTGTCATGTGCTACCTCAGATGTTTTATATAAAATAAGGTTCATATAAATAAAAACATTAATAAATAACACACTTTGTACTCAGTTCACACTATCCTAATAATGATAAATATATGCACATCTATGTGGTACCACAATATACTTTAGATTCAATTTAGAATGCACCAACTGCTGACAGTTATTAAAAAGCATAGCAATCATAATGCATGGGATAGTTGCATAGACATTACTGTAGAAAGGCAGGTTAGATTACAAACATTGGCAGAATGTTTTCTATAAAGTAGATAGGCAATACTGTGTGAGGATCCCCCACATGGGCAACCTGTAAGGGAAAAGTTAAGGTGTACTTTATCTTGTATATTATAGCTGAGTCTAGTTATGTTCAATAATGCTCTGCTTCTTTTTCTACAGGGCCCACTACCACCAAAGTACATGGGAAGCCAGAGGAGAACAGGATCCAAGATGAATCTGGGACTCCTCAATGATTCCTGAGGATGGAAGATGCTCTTCCTCGTCATAGTACCTTGGGTGCCTTGGTGAGCGAAGTGGCAGAGTTTCTTAGCATTACTAAATGCTACCCCTCAAGGATGAACCCCCCCTTGGAAAAAGGAGTTGCTTGCATGTCAGTATCGAGAAGAAGGGAACCCAGCAGTGTTGGAAAGTCAGCACTTTCGGTCTTCACGATGGTCTATGTTGGTGGGTTGTCACTCTGGATGTGGATGTCCCATGAAGGTGAAACCTGCTGTGGACCTCAGCAAGGCTTGGCTGAAGAGGAAAAAACCCTTGGTGACCTTAGGTGACATTAGTTGCCACGGGTGCTGTGGCAGAAGGTGTCAGGTTTTGGGATTTTGCAGTTTACTGACTTTCGGTTCTTTGGTATTGGAGACATGACCACTGGTCAGCACATTGGACCCTCACCAAGTAATATGGACACTCTGGACTTCTTCTTTGGATTTTGGTGGTGAGAAACCCACCGGCAGATACTTTACTGTCAGCAGCAACCGTGGACCTTCTCCGGTGTGGACAAGTGGACAAATGTTGTGGCAGAAATGCCCCTTGAAGGGTTCTTCAAAGATTTGGAACTTTCACATCTGCAGGTGTCAAGCAGCACTATGACAGTGCCCCCTCTTCTGGGCGATAGACAGCAACTTGGCTGCCAGCAGTTACGAGCACACCTCCGATCCCCGGGCGACACAGATTAACTTTTTGGCTTCAAGATGTTCTGGCCTCCTCTTCTGGGCCCACAAAGATCCCTTCTCCGGATGGCAGGCACACAGGACTGGCTTCCAGGGCCTTTCAGGTGAAGAGCAGCAGTTGCACGATTGTCCCTCATGGCTTGGGAAGAGGTTGCCTATGCAGGTCCTGTCTGGTTCAGTCCTTGAGGAAGCACAGCAGTATTTGGATTGCTCGAAGCTGTGCACTCGTAGCCTTCTTCCTCCAGCTGGATTCCAGGATGCAAGCTTAAGACAACTTCAGGTTCTAACAGGGAGGTGAGTGTGAGGGCCCCTGTTTTATAAGCAGAAAGATTCTGGTGTAACTACACCAGATCCAGAGCTGCTTCCTGTGTAATAAAAACTACTAATGTTTATAAGTCAGTTACTACAATCCCAAAAAGATAAAAACAAATGTTTTCTGATGTCTGCATCATCTTTTACTTATCTTCTTCATTATTGGCAGAGGAGAAGTGACTATTGCCAATGTAGTTTGGACCTATGTGGTCCATCCTAAGGAAAATCTCTACAAAAACATATGTGGTATGTAGGGACAAATGATGAAGATACTCGCTGCTTCAAAAAAGCAACTGTTGCCTATTGTGTGTACATAACAGAGTATTATTGTCCTACCTGCCTTCTTATGACCTCTGCAGGAGGTGCCGTCCTGTCAGAACCTGTGGAAAATGACATATGTGCTGTGAATGGGCTGAAAATATGCAGCCTAGTCAGTAGTGGTGGGCTACTCCAACTTGGAGGGAAACACTTCCTACCTATTCGATTAGGGGTATGACCCTCTTCTTAATGAAAGAAATGTGATTTGGGCTTCCTCAGCAGCCATATATGGCGTTCATCCTGAAAACAAGCATAGGTAAGAGCCAAAGTGTCCTCTCTATTATTCCATAATGTCCTACTGTATGGGGTTCATGCAACAAACCACCTAGTTAACACAATTTAAAGGATGCATGGCGTACCTGGTGAAGTCGATGATATACTCGACTGCTACTGAAGGGTAATGGTGTCTGTGGTGACACAACGGTAATCGGAAGAGTAATAAACAAACAGGTAAATTGGAAAAAAGAAAGGTGAACAAATTATAAAAATGATTTAAAAAAGAAATACAAAAAATGATAAAAGTGATTTTAAAAAGAAATACAAAAAAGGGGGCTTGAGAAAATCTTGTCATGACGGAAAATCAACTATACAGAGAGTATTAAGCTCCTGCTTACTTGGTGATCGGAGTGGCCGACTGGGAATTTTGTGGCACTTACCAAAGGGTGGTAGACGTGCTATGCTTAATACGGGCCGATGACACACCCTGTGAGCTTGCACGTCTGCAGCATCACACCAGCATTGGGGGCTGACGTCACCCATGTGTGACTAAAAACTACTATCACGTATCTCAGGACATATTGCCCATTCTGCGGCTGTGTCTGACTGTCTGTCCCTCGTATGTGGTGCTGACCTTAAATTGACAAGTAGAATGTTGAAAGGTTAGAAAAATAAAATAAATGCAAAAACACAGAGTGATGTAATTGCTTTTCTGACCTACCTATTATCACGAACATTCAAGAGCAGCATGTGTTGGAGCAACCCATTTACATTAATATCTCAGTGGAGACAAAGGGCCAAAGTCTCATGAATGGGGTTCTTCTGTACTGGTCCCTGCTGAGAAAGAGTAAACTTGTCTTGGCTGATCTATCACGGGGTGCCCCATTCGTCTGTGGCTGCTGGGAACTTAAAATGCACAGTTATTCTTCTAGGTGGGAAAAATAGTAGTGTATAACTGTGTTGTTGCATTTAGGTTTGTCAGTGTTGTTGTTATGAGAATCATGTAGTTTAGGACAATTCACTTTGGCAAGTTAAACTTAACAGTTCTGTGTACAGGTATGGTTTGCAAATAACAAATAGAGTAATGTGATGCAACATTTGATGGAACACATTTGGGGTAGTGTTGTCAATATATGAGAATGTTTGGTTTCAACTCCAAGATGAAAGCATGGGGTACTACCGACCCATAGTGACATAGTTCAGATGATCAATATAATAGTCAATAGATTATAAAAAAGTGAAAACAAACAAAAATATGCCCACCCAGGCTATGAACATTGTACCTCAGATTGAAATCATGTGAGCACATGCTCAAGGAACAATGTGGTTAAAATGTCCCATGAGGATACCTCAGCGGCAATGTGCTCACCTTGGAAACAAGACGACACAAAGCAACACAGGTTCGATCCCCGGGTCTGCCCTTAGAAACCTCTGGGAATTAAGTGTGTTATAAATACACAACTAAGACATATTCCTGCAACAGTTCCTCAATGCCTCCGGGCTGTGTGAGCACTTAAAAAATGCAAAGATAAATAACGAAGTTACATAGTGGGTCAATCAACATCGATTTCAGTGTGAATGCTTACGTGATATGAAAATTATCTTATAATCAGCCTACTGGCATGCTTGCTGACATTCCCGTACATGCTCATTGTTGCTAGTGTAGTACCCGAGTGACCTCTCACATTTTGTCACAGAAACCAGTTAAAGTTCACTTCCTCATTAAGGCCATTGGGTATGACTTTGTCTAGCCTGTCTATCCAATACGCCTATCTCTGTTTGAGTCTTTTGTTAATTCTCATCAAGAGCCTGTTTTCATTCACTACTTCCAGGATTTGGAACCTTATCTGGTGCCCCCGTTGTGTGTGCGGATATTAGATTTATGCTTGTTCCATTTTATGCGTGCATTGCTGGATGTTTGTCCTACATATAGGAGGCCACAGGAGCATTTGATGGAATAGATAATGTTCTTGGAATTACATGTGGAGAAATGTTTTAGAGGTATCCTGTCACCTGATTGGGGATGCATTACATGTTCACTCTTTATGATGCAGCTGCAGCTATTGCATTTGAGGCATGGGAATGTTCCCTTCTGTTTAGGTGAGGGCTGATCGGGTGTTTGCAGCGTCACCCTCACCAGGAGGCCTCTCAAATTACTGCTTCTCCCATGGGCGAAGACCGGTTTCTCATTGAACAATGACTGAAGATTGGTGTCATATGTGAGCTAAGGCCAGTGTTTGAGGATGGTCTTTTTAATAGATGATAACTGTGTGCTCTATTTGTTGATATATACCAGTGGTGTCGCATTTTGGTTTCCTGGTGTCCTCCTTTCTAGTAATAGGGAGGATCAATTTCTTAACTCTGCCTTTGCTTTTGCTGAGAGTAATTCATCCTGATGATAGCCCCTCTTTGTGAACTTATGTGGGATATGATCCAGTTCTATCTTGTACTTCTCATCAGTGTTAATAATTTGTTTGATCGTCAAGAGCTGACTGTATGGTAGTCCTCTTAATGTAGATGGTGGATGGAAACTCATCCTGTGTAGAAGGTTGTTCCGATCTGTGGGTTTAGCATTAATCATGTTGGAAAGGTTTGATGTCTATGGGGTAATCAGAACGTTGAGGAAGTGCAGGCTTAGTTGTCCGATGTCATGGATAAATGGGATCTTTGTATCAATTATGTTGAGATATTGTTGGAAATCAATAATTTTGTGTCTGTTACCATTCCATACCATGAGAATGTCATCAATGCAGCGAATCCATTAGGTAATGTTGTTTTGCCAAATCGGGTGTTGTATGACGTGGTCATTTTCAAATTTCAGCATGAACTCATTCGCGTATGCAGAGCCATATTGGCATCCATGGCTGTGCCGTTTGTCTGCAAGTAAAATGTGTCCTTATGTTTGAAGTATTAGTTCTGGGCTATGAAATCAAATAGACAGATAATGAATTCCATAGAGGCTCTAACTTCTTCTTCTCTGAGAATAATTCATTCCACTGCAGCTTGACCGAGGTCGTGGGCTATTGATGTGTATAGAACCTTAACGTCTATTGTCACCAGACCATCTCCTGCATTGAAGGTCAGTCGGCATAGTACGTTCAGAAATTGAGTGGTGTCCTTGATGTGCATCTCATATTTTTGGATGACCGGTTGTAGAATATTGTCCACATATGTGCCTTGGGGTTGTAGGATGCCACCAGCGGCTGATACTATGGGTCTGCCTGGTGATTCAACAAATGTTTTTTGTACTTGGATTTTGTATGTGGATTCCTGCCACTATCGTTCCCACTCAGATCTAACCCTCCTTCGAATGCCTTGTCTGTAGGCTCTCTATGCCTCCTAGCCACTCTCTTACTGTTGCTACTCTCTATGGCCCCCAGTGGTCAAATCACCTCTTTTCTCTCCGAGTGGGCTGACCTCCTGGCCTCAACCATGCACCTCCTCTTCCTTGGTGACCTCAACATCCACCTTGATTCTCCCTGTCCGTCATCTTTGCTCTTTCGCGACCTCTGTGATTCCCTCTCTCTCTCTATCCTCCCCTCTGGCCCGACACATTCTGCAGGTCACACACTTGATGTCTTGAACTCCTCAAGACATCCTGTCCACCCTCTCCTCCCCCTCCCCTCTGCCCCCCTCTACATCTGTGCTTGCTGACCTTCCTTCACTCACCCCCCACCTCCTTCTCGTCTTTTCCTCTTTTCTCCCCTGATGAGGTCGCTAGACAGGTCCGATCTATGAAAGCCTCATCAAAACAGGTTCATCCCTGTTCCTCTAAAATCATCAAGGACCACATTGACACCCTTGCTCTGGCCCTTACCGATTTCTGCAACCACTCCCTTGCCCCCAGATCCTTCCCTCCCCTCTAAAGCACTCCCTTGTGCATCCTCTTCTCAAGAAACCCACAGCTGATCCTTCCTGTCTGGCTAACTATCGCCTAATGTCCATTACTCCCTTTATGGGCAAACTCCTGGAAAAGCTGGCCATCTCCCAGCTTAACCTTGATTCCGATTCTGTTGGCTGTCTCCATGACCACCAGTCTGGCTTCTGAGCTGCCAGAAGCACGGAAACTCCTCTCCTGAACATCTGTGAAGATCTGCTCTCCAACCTTGACTCTAACATTCCCTCTGTCCTCATCCTACTTGATCTCTCTTCTGCCTTTGACACGGTCAACCATACCATCCTGATCAACCATCTTCATGATAACCTGGGTATCACAGACCAGGCTCTGGCCTGGCTCACCTCTTTCCTCTCTGATCGTCCCTCCCAGGTCATATTGGGGTCCTTCCTATCATCTATCTCCCTCTCTACCTGTGGTGTTCCCCAGGGGTCTAACCTCTGACCCTGGCTTTTCAACCAATACCTGGCAACTCTTGCCCACTGCATTGCCATTTTCTGCTATGCTGATGACACTGAACTCATTTTCAGTTTGCCCTCGGCCACCTCTTCTCCCTCTCTCATCTCTCATTGCCTTACTGCCATTCAAGATTGGTGTTCCACCAATGATCTTTGTCTGAATGCCAGCAAGACTGAGATCCTCCTCATCGGCACACCTTCTCCATCCTTTCCCCTCACTCTCTGGCCAACCTCCCTTGGCCCTCCTCCTACCACTACCTGCAAGGCTAAGAACCTTGGGGTCATCTTTGATTCCATACTTTCCTTCTCCACCCTCATCTCTGATGTCTCTAAAAAGTCAAACTTCCTACTTCACCTCCTCAGAGGTAGTCTCCCTTTCCTTTCCTTCCCCCAGAAGCTCATGGTCTCCCAAGCTCTGGTTCTCTCTAGGTTGGAGTATTGTAACAGCCTCTACCTTCCTCTACTCTCCGCCCTCTGCAACTAATCCAGAACAGGACAGCAAGATTTTCCTTGGCCTCAAGTCCTGGGATCATATCTCTCCAGCCCTGAAATCTCTCCATTGGCTCCCAGTGGATGCAAGGATTACATTCAAAACCCTCTGCATTGTCCAAAAGGCTTTCTGGGGTCTGGGTCCAAAATACCTTCAGCTATCCCTCCGCAAATACCTCCACTCTCGAGCTCTTCACTCCTCTACCTCCAACTCCCTCAGGGTCAGTCATTTTTCAAAGGACCGAGCTGGGGGTAGACCTCTGCCTTTGGCTGGGGCCTCCCTCTGGAGCAGCATCCCTGCCACGCTAAAATTTGAGGAGAACCATCTCCAGTTCTGGAAGCACCTCAAGACCATCCTCTTTGCTTCTGCCTTTGCCCCCCCTCTCCCCTGCTGATCTGTTCTCTCTTGGCACCGTGCACCTGGCCACCCTCTGTCCTCCGGGTCCAGGCTCCTGCTAACCTTGCCACCCTCCCGCATTGCCTCCGGGCCACCCCTTGCCCTGGGGTTTGTATCTGTACCCATACAGTCCCCCCTCTTTCTTCCTTGCACTTATCTGACCTACCCTGTCTGCTGCTTTAAACTCAGCACTTGCCACTTGCTGGCTGCACTACCACTTTTGTTGCTTTTATTATTTATTAGTATTTATTCTGTTCTCCTTTTGCTCAGCACTTTCCACTTCTCCCCCCTTCCTTGCACTTTTTCCCCTCCCCCTCTCCCATGCACTTGCGTGTTCTCAATGTCACTAGGCCTAGTAAAATCGTTGTTTTGTTCTCCCCTATTCCCCTCCCTTGCCTTGTCATGCTCTGAAACACTTGTGTATGATAACGATAGAAATAAAACATCAATTCAATATCAATTCCATACTTTGGGCAACAGATAAAAGTGGGGAACATTCGGGTATGTGTTGAAGAGAAAAGATTCCTTTTTTTCATTAATCCAGTCAAACCCTTCAGCCTGAGCAAGGAGGGTGTGTTGATTATCCAAGATTGTACTTGGGGGGCATGGTAGAATACTGCATGGATATTACAGTAATTCAAATGGTGGCTGCGCTTTTGTTTGTAGTCATCTATGTTCTGGATGACAAGGGCCCCTCCTTTGTCTGATGGTCTTATGGTAATGTAAGCATCTTCACACAACATCCCGATAATGCTAAAACCACTTTTGCTATGATTGCTGAACCTTGCAGTCTTAAATTGTCTACTTGTGAGGCTTTAAGGTCACGCCAATATTTGTTCAGTTCTTGGCTAGCCTAAAGATGTGCTGATGCCTGGCCAGTCATATGTACCATCCTCCTTCTGAGACCTAACACATAGTCCCCCACTTGCTTGGCAATGCCTGGAGGTGTGGCTTCCTCACCTCCTCTAACTAAAGCAAGGGCTCCCCTCACTGGATGTACAAAGAGGAGCTCAAATGGGCTGAATCCAACACCCTTCTGAGGCACCTTTCTATAGGCAAACAGCAGGCATTTCCTTAGCAGGGGCTCTCCCCAAGCACCCAACATGCCTTTGAAATATCTCAACCAGACCATTGGTCTGGGGGTGGTAGGATGTTGAGAACTTGTATGTTAGAAAATACTCCTTCCACATTGCTTACATGTAACTAGACATGAAGTTGGATCCTCTGTCAGAGACAACCTCTTTAGGGAAACCCACTCTGGTAAACATTTTCAGGAGAACCCAGGCAACCACCTTGTGGTCCGAAGGGTACTGGTGGCATGATCTAGCAATACCAGTATGAACCTGTGTCCACCTGATATAGGAGAGTCAAAGGGACCGACAATGTCAATGCCTACCTTCTCAAATAGTGTTAAAATCACTGGCAAAGGCTGCAGTGGGGGAATGGGACTGCCTTCAGTCTTCTTGCCAGACAACTGACAAATGGGCCAGGTCTTGCAGTGGCTTTCCACTTCTACTCCCACCCTGGGCCAGTAATAGTGGGCTGAGAGTCTTTGCATGGTCTTCTTAGTGCCAAGATGACAGGCCAGCGGCACCTCATGTGCCAGCTGCAAAAGGAAGGGCTTGTTGGCCTTGGGTATGACCAGCCTCATGACTGCACCAGGTACTGGCTCAGTGGGTTCACTATAAAGGAGCTCACTCTCCCAATACATCTTGAAATACCTAGGCACTTCACCTTGTGCCTGGGCCTGGGCCTGTCTTCTCAGACCCACACGAGAGTGGCACTCTGACCCTTACAAAAAAAGGGTCCTCAGGCTCATCTCCCTCAGGATTTGAGTCTAGGGTCACAACTGGGTCCTGTGCCTTTGGAGCTTTGTCTACAGCGGGCACTGCTGAGGCAACAGGTAGAGAAGGTGCACCCTTTACAGAGTTGGTCTTCTTTCTCTTCCTTCTTGCCTCAGAGTAAAGAACATTATTGTGTTTCAAGATGATGTTCTGATATATGCTAGTTCCACTGAAGAACATGATGGAGTGTTGAGACAAGTGTTAAATAGATTGGGTGAGGCTGGGTTAACGGTTAAAAGGAAAAATTGAAAGGATATACGCGGCACAGAAAATAAAGAGAGTTCTTTATTTAAAAGGAGCTCCCCAGAGCCCTCCGTACTTTACGGCCTCACAATTCAAACTCTCCAGCAACTGCCTCCTGTGGTCACTTGGCTCGCATTTTAAACAATGCCCACGAGTGCGCGTGACTGCAGTGAGGTGAAAACATGAGTCTCTACATATCTTTCCCCATTGAAAGAATATACGCGGCACAGAAAATAAAGAGAGTTCTTTATTTAAAAGGAGCTACCCAGAGCCCTCCGTACTTTACGGCTTCACAATTCAAACTCTCCAGCAACTGTCTCCTGTGGTCACGCGGCTCGCATTCTAAACAATGCCCACGAGAGCGCGTGACTGCAGCGAGGCGAAAACATGAGTCTCTACATATCTTTCCCCTTTACAGGAAAACGAATAAACAATTTATGTGAATAAGAAATATTGGAGAAACTACCATAACCAATGTAACCAAACCCAGTTACAAAAAAACATAGAAAAACATAAGAAAACAATAGTTAACGTTTGTGCATCAAATATGTCATACAATTCATATATTAATTTCAAGATTGATAATCTCTCATCCACACAGGTTTTGATCTAGACCTATGCAAACTTCTTTCACCGGTTCTCAGATCTTTGTCGGTTTTCACACAAATTTTATTGTCGTTCCCATCTACTGCCCTTCCTTCCATTTCCTCTCCCAATTTCTTATCATTGTTTACATTCACATCTACTGCCCTTCCTTCCATTTCCTCTCCCAATTTCTTATCATTGTTTACATTCACCTCTCTTCCTTCCGTCTGTTCATTCAACTTACTCTCTCTCCCATTTCCCACTCTTGCTAACCTTCCTTTAGACCAGACCTCTCCTCCTTCCAATATGACAACATTCCTCTTTACTGCACAAATCCTCTTTGGTCCTAGGAACTTACTTTCTACACATTTGTTTACTAGCCTAGGGTTTTTAACATACACCAACTGTCCAATCTTCCATTCTTGTTCCTTCACCCTCATCCTGTCATCAAACAGTTCTTTATTCTTTTCTCGACTCAATTTAATGAGTTTCATTATGTGATCACGATCTACATTAACCACTTTGGCCATACCTAGCCATCCTGGACAAAGCCTTGTTCCAGGTTCTCTGCCTTTCATAGACACAAAAGTAGATACACCCGTCACCGAGTGCGGCGTAGTGACATAATTCCATGCTAGCATCCTCAACACCTCTTTCCATGGCTGTCCCGATTTCATGGCCATTTGCAGGCCCCCTTTTATGTACCTGTTGACTCTTTCAACAAGACCATTCGCCTTGGGATTATACAACGCTGTTCTCATATGTTTTATGCTATATCCTTCCAGAAATGTTCTCATTGCCCCAGATACAAACTGTACTCCGTTATCTGACACAATTTCAACGGGTACCCCTTCCTTAAGAAAAACTCTTTCCAAGAAACTAATCAATTCCTTAGCTGTGACTTCCTTCACTGCTTCCCATTCAAACCATTTGGACCGAAAATCTACCACCACAAATAGAAATTTCAGACCTTCTCCCAACCCTGCTACAGGACCCATGATGTGCACTGCCAACTTGCTCCAAGGCTGGTCTGGTATCACATTAGGTATTAATGGGGCTTCTCTCACCACTTTACATTTGTCACTAGTTTGGCAAATCATGCAATCTTTGACATACCCTTCAGCACTTTTATCAATCCCCGGCCACCAATAATTCTGCCTCAACTTCCTTTTCATGGCAGCTTCTCCAGGATGTCCCTGATATGCCAACTTCACCAACACAGATCTAAGTGACTGTGGAGGAACAATGCACCTTCCCCTCCTCAGCCTGCCTTCACACAAATTCAGCTCGTCCCTTATCTCCCACCAGGTATTGAATTTATTATCTATGTCTCTTTTGGCTGGCCACCCCCTCACTGTCCAACACTTTATAAGCTTAAGATCTTCATCTACATCTTCTTCTTGTATCCACTCTTCCTTCTTTACAGCATTCTGAATTTCTGCCACTACCAACTCTTCCTCTTCCTCCTTTTCTTCCACAACATTACTTTTACTGGCAGTCTTGACAGGCAGTCTGCCACTACATTTTTCTTTCCAGGCAAATAGCTTACCTCAAAGTTAAAATTCTGAAGTCCCAAACCCCACCTACTAATCCTTGGGGAACCCAACGCCCATCTTCCACTCTCAAAAAGCTGAACCATGGGCTTATGGTCTGACCTGACCACGAATCTTCTTCCCCACAAGAAATACTTGAAATGGCTCACAGCCTAGAACATTGCCAGGGTTTATCTTTCTATAACAGAATATTTGCACTCTGCTCCTCTCAGCGTCCTAGACGCAAACACAATAACTCTCTCTGTATTGTCCCTGTCGTACTGCACCAATGTCGCTCCCAGCCCAAGCATACTTGCATCGACCACCAAAACACTCTTGTCTTTGGGATCGAACCTACCTATGGATGGTGCTTCACACACCGCTTTCTTGACACACCCAAAAGCCACATCACATTCTGCTGACCATTCAAATTTCGCACCCTTCTTGAGCAACATTCTGAGAGGGGTGGACACTTAGGCAAAATCTTTCACGAACTTGTGATAATATTCGGCCAATCCTAAAAATGATTTCACTTGTTCCTTATTCTCTGGCACAGGTGCAACTTTCACTGCCTCCACCAAATTCCTCTTGGGCCTCACCCCTTGTTCATCTATCTCATGTCCAAGATATTCCACCCTATGCACCGCAATCTTACACTTACTCCTTTTAACCGTTAACCCAGCCTCACCCAATCTATTTAACACTTGTCTCAACACTCCATCATGTTCTTCAGTGGAACTAGCATATATCAGAACATCATCTTGAAACACAATGATGTTCTTTACTCCGCTCAACACTGTCTCCATCACCCTTTGGAATACAGCTGCCGCCGAGGCGAGTCCAAACGGCATCCTGCAATACTTAAATGTTCCAAACACCGTAATGAATGCCGTCAAGTGTTGACAATCCTCCTTCAGTGGAACCTGATGGTATGCCTGAGAAAGATCGATGACTGAAAATACTTTGGCATTGTTCAACACCGACAATTTATCACCTATTATCGGCAGGGGATGTCTATCTACTAAGATATTCCTGTTCAGATCTCGCAGGTCTACACATAGTCTAATGTCTCCATTAGTCTTCGCTGCCACCACCACCGGCGACAGCCATTCAGAGCTTTCACTCTTCTCAATGATTCCTCTTTGGAGAAGCGACTCCACTTCTACCTTCAGCTTTTCACTTAGTTCATGAGGCACTGGCCTCACCTTGTGCACTTTAGGACTGGCTCCTGCCTTCAGCTGAATTTGATGTTCAAATCCCTTTAACATTCCCAATTCCTCTTGAAACACTTTGGGGTATTCCTTCTCCCACTTATCTTTCAGCTCGGCCACATCAATAGGCATTTCTGCATTCGCTTGGATCCTGATACCCAACTTCCACTGTTCACCCCATCCCAGGAGTGACGAACCTTCTTGAGTAACATATATCTCAGATTCACAGCTTCTCCCTTTATACTTAATGGAAGCCCGGAACATTCCTACAATTTCAATTTTTACATTCCTATATGCGTAGGGTTCAATATTGTGTTCCTTCAACTGCTTTACATCACCCTGCATGCAACCCAAGAATGTAGCCTTTTACATCAAAGTCCACGGTGAACAACTGTCCACTTTCATAGTCACTATTCTCCCGTTGATCATGAATACATCTGTTGGTGCACCTCCCTTGTTAGAAACTTCCGATACTTCTAGCACATGTTTTGCTTGGTTGCTCATTCCCATAGCATGATCCTCTTCTTGTTCAGGTACTCTTCCTCCTGCTTCAATGTTTTGCACCATCCCCGATTCCCGGCAGACTCTTGCGAAATGAACCTTTTTCTTGCATTTCAAACACGATATATTCCTGGCTGGACAGAACATGCTTGTTGAAATGTGACGGTTACTGCCACACTTGTAACATCTTATTTCCTTGTTAGGATTGCCCTTGCGGAATCCCCTCACTGCGGCCACTTCTCCTTCCGACTTGTCTCCTTTCATGGTATTCATATATTTATGGGTCTGTTCCATGCCTCTTGCCGTGTCTATGGCTAACACCAGTGATGCATCTTTTGACAGTAGCCTCTCTTGTATTTTTACATTATTCGTGCATCTAACTAATTGGTCTCTTATAAGAGAGTCAGTGAGTTGCCCAAACTCACACGTATGACTAAGGGACCTTAATGCTGCAATACAATTTTCCACTGGTTCTTGCGAATCTTGTACCCTCTGGAAGAACTTGTGCCTTTCAAACGTTATGTTTTTCTTGGCTTCGAAATGGACTTCTAACTTCCTCTCCGCCATGGAATACTGATCCACGTCTCCTTGGCCTTGCTGTGGCAGATCAGGCAAACCATCGTAAACACTTCTGCCTTCAGTTCCTAAATTGTGGAGTAATATTGCTTCTTTTCTCGCTGACGCAAACTTATCACCACCTATGGCAATCAGATAGGTGTCAAATAACTTTTTCCACCTATCCCACCTTATTGGTGGAGCACCAGGTTCTGGTAGAAATGGTGGTGGTGGTGCCATACACTTTATATAGTTTGTGGTGTGCACTCGCACCAAATTGCACCAATTTACAAGTACCTTCCTTATGTTCTGTATAGTGTTCTCCACAACTGTACAAACACCTTCTATGTCTTTCTCTTTTTTTTTTTTTTCTTTACTTGCCCCTTATCCACAACTCCACTGGTGCCCAGCTCCTCCTCGAGATTTCCTTATGTTATTTCTGGCCTGTTGGCCTCAGTTAGCCACTCCTTTCCCTTCTGGTTGTGCCCTGCCCCACACCCCCTGCTCCTCAACTTATTGTCCAATGGAGAGCCGGGTGGGCGGCACCAACCAGGAACAGGACCCGCTGCGCAGGCTTCTTCAAGCTTCTTCAAGTGCGAGCAGAGGTGGGGAGAGCGTCCTCCTGCAGCACCACGTTCCCTGGGCAGCCGCTCGTTTCAAAAGTGAAACAAATCTCCTCTGGCAGCGCCGTGCTTCCAGGGCGCTGCGGAGACAGTCCCCTTGCGGCCCCTCACCTCACCGCTCACAATGTGGCCTGCGCTGCTGCCGGTCGCGACCGCAGCGCCTTGGACAGCCCTCGGCCTCAGCAAGGGGAATCTCGGCTCCGCGGCGAGCTCCTAGTGCCTCTCCTAATCCTCGTCGCCAATTGAAAGGATATACGCGGCACAGAAAATAAAGAGAGTTCTTTATTTAAAAGGAGCTCCCCAGAGCCCTCCGTACTTTACGGCCTCCTAATTCACACTCTCCAGCAACTGCCTCCTGTGGTCACGCGGCTCGCATTCTAAAGAATGCCCACGAGTGCGCGTGACTGCAGCGAGGCGAAAACATGAGTCTCTACAGTGCCCCCTTTAAAGAGTTGGTCTTCTTTCTCTTCCTTCTTGCCTTGGGTTTTCACTTTGGCTTGGGCTACTGACTATCAGTCAGACCCTGTTTGCCATGTGAGCTATTGACTGCAGCAGCAGCCAGGGGTGGCCCATCAGAAACCACCCCAAATCAGCTGGGTCATTTCCCAACAGCACATTGGCAGGCACATTGTCTTGAACAACTGCAGACAGTTTGACTGTCTTGTCATCCATCTGGATGGTGACTAAGGCTACAGGGACAAGTTTGGGAGGCCCAACAGCTAACCTGGTGATTCTCAGAGGAGCACCTACATAGTCCTCTGGCCTGAGCAGGGTACTGCCCACCACTGTCATGCTAGCCCCAGTGTCTCGCAAACCAGTGGAATGCTGACCATTAATGAGGACACTTCTCAAAATCTTCTGGGTATTCAGTGTGATAGTATTCAGTACTTCTGAGTCCCAGGTCCCAAGGCATACTAAGGAAATCTTTGCTGGAGCACCAAAGGTGATTCCTGGAGGTGAGGACAGTGGCCCCCACCTCAGCATAGGGTAAGGGTAGGTTAGGGTGACAGCCTGGACTTCAAGTGCCCTACTTTTACACTTGGGGTCATCCTTCCTGTTATCTTTGGCATCACATCCCCAACAAGTGGCAGATATGTGGAAGTCTGCTCTACATGAGGAGGACCACTACTCTTACTCCCACCCCCATTATACCTATCCCAACTAGATTTCTGGAATTTAGGAGAGGGAGGTTTTGCTTTATTTGACAGTGGATATTTTTTGGACTTCTCAGGTTTCTGAGGGGTTCCATTTTCTTTTTTCTTGCCCTTTCCACTGGGATCCTTAGAGGACACCCTGTGGGAGACCCACTTGTAAGCCAGTTTAGCCACATTAAAGGGATCTAAAATGTTCTGGTCAGTAATGTACTGACGCAGCTCTGGTGAACACGCTTCAGAAATATTCCAATTAAACAAGAGATGAGATAATTCAACAAAAGTGTTCACCTTGTACCTATCAATCCACCCTATCATGTTCATATGGGCAGCACTCACCCAGTCAACCTAAGACACATTCTCCCTCTTCTTATTTTCCCGGAACCTTCTAAGGCACTTGGTATGTGTCTTGCAAACTTGGCAATAAAAGCAGCTTTCATAAACTCACATTGGCCTTTTTCTTCCACACTCAAATTCAGACTACACTCATAATGACTATGAGGTACCATACTCAATAAACACTTAGCCCAATCCGTGTGGTCACCATCAAGAATACCACTAGCCATCTCAAATGCCTCTCTCTATCCATTGGAGGATATCAGAACCCTCCACATACACACCAAATGCCTGAGATTTCCACCTTAGCTTTCTCCAGCTGGAATCTTTGACATACAGTGTCTCTATCTTTAAGCTCAATATCTCTGCTCTGAGTATAACTTGGTGTGCTAATTTCTCCCCTTTCAACTAAGTTTCAGTCTCAAGAGTTTTGTACTGGAAGGCTAACTGCTTTCTCTGCAGCTCCAGTTTACACATGTTCAACTTTCAGGGCATCCCTCTGAAGAACAGTGCTGGGTTTGGGAATAGGAGTGGCAGGAAAGGTGTCAATCCCAGTATCAGATTCAGTGGTTTCCCCAAGGGCAGTGTCCCCATTGGAATTCTTCCCTTCCCCCTCCATTAAGAGCATCACAATTAGTCTGGTAATCCATAAGGGCAGCTGTAAGCTCTGCCCATGACTTACCCTCAAAGTCTAATTCTCTCACCTCACAAGCACTCTGTAGAGATTTTAAGATCATCCTATTCAATTTACCATTTGCAATAGGTTCTATTATTTGTAGTGACGTGTTTCTACTATATACCACTAAACTCTAAATTACCAAAAAGTGTGGATATTTTGTAAGTAGAAAACACTGAGTCCTAAAAACAGTGATCCCACCGCTCTGTCACCAATGTAAAAACTGGAGCAGTGTCGGAGAGACAGCACCTTCGGTCTTCACAGTGGTCTCTATTGGCTGGTCGTTAGTGCAGCTGTGGATGGCCCATGAAAGTGTAACTTGCTGTGGACCTCTGCAAGGCGTGGCTGCAGAGGATAAGTCCCTTGGTAACCTTGGATGACTTTCGGTGGTGACGGGTGCTGTGGCAGAAATAGGTGTCCGGTTGCCAGATATTGCAGTCTACTGACTTTCATCTCTTTGGTACTGCAGCCCCAACACAGATGTCAGGATTGCTTCTTCTGGCCTGTACATGACCACTGGACTAGACTGCGGACCCTCACCAAGTCGGGACCCTCAGAATGTCTTATTAGGAGTTTGGGGGCAGCAAACCCACCGCTGAACACTCCACTGCAGGCAGTGACCCTGGACCTTCTCCGGCATGGCTAAATGGACAGATGTCATGTCAGAGATGCCCGTTAGAAGATTGTTCAATGATTTATTAATTTATTTATTTGTTTAATATACATTTAGCAACTAAGCTTTGTATATAAAACACACAACATTTTAAAATTCAGAAATCTAAAAGAAGGAAAATGTACAATTAATACATACAGTAGTTATACACTTATAAAACATATTAAGAGTCCCATTGGTGATGTCAGCCCTCAAGTACTTCGAACCTGAGGACCATGTACTTCAACAATGATATTAAAATCAGCTAGAAACATGTTACCAGTTTAAATACTCATAGCATTCTTAAAATCTCTGTGTATGGCCAATAAAACTTTACTAAAAAGAATATAAGATTCCGATTGTTAGCCTCTATAAAAAGTGGCCACACAAAGATAGATCAGAGCAGTTGGTTTGATTGTTATACATCATCACATATTTAGCCCTTAAAGAATCAAGACCTTCAGACAGCAACAGAACATGTTTCAAGCTTTTGATAACTTTGTCATCACATAGTCTGAATTTTCGGTGTGTACAAGGTATTCCCAGTTGGCTACCCTTAACCTTAAATACTTCACTGAGATTACATTTCAGAAGAGGTTTTGAGGTAGCACACTGCTGTTCAGATATGCCACGATATAAAACGGTCTGTCACTACGGTCCATAAAATAGCCAATGAAAGGGCCACAATTCGAGTTTGATGCTAATTGCACAGTTCGATTCTTGTACATAAAACTACTCAGTTTCCGCTTTAGCTTATACTTTATCATTTTCACAGTGGAGGTACTAGACGAAAGGTGTATATCAGCCCACCATCAGCCATATACTTTTATAATTCTGCCAATAGTTCTCAGTTTTATAAACATTTTCCAATCTGAGAAACGACTTAATGTAGTTTACCATTGTCCTTCCATTATTCAGCCATGTCAGATTTATCCAACACATAAAAGATCTTTGAATAAATATTGATATAATACCAGCCAAATCACATTCTAAACATAGAAAATGTGTAGATAAAGCCGAAGGCATAGGGAATAGTTTTCGCAGGAATTTAGCTTCAAAACGAATCAGCCTTGCGCCATAAGAATGACCCCAGATTTTGATTCTGTAAGACAAAACAGGAACTATTTTGGCACAATATAGCAGAAGTACAGTCTGGACAAAAATACCACCATTCCGACCTATGAGGTTGCTTAAAACATTTGCCATGACCATATGTTTGGCTTTCGTCTCCTGCCAAGGAGAGCTCCATTTAAGCGAGATATCTATGTGGAGGCCCAAATATTTATAGCAACTGACAGACTCAAGATTTCAGGGACCAGAAAGGACTAGTTTTAAACCTTCTCTTGGGCAGGAACATCATTACTTTGCTTTTAGAGATATTCACAGTTAGAACGTTCATAGCAGCATAGACTCCAAGAGAAGAGATCATAGCTTGAAGGCCCTTAGGAGTATGGTCCATAAGTATCAGGTCGCCAGCATAAGCTAACCAGTTAATAAACTTGGTACCGACCTTAACTGGACAAAGACTAATGTCTAAAAAGGCCTGGTTCAGGTCAGCCAAATAGAGGTTAAAAAGTGTTGCAGCAAGGATACACCCTTGTTTGGCACCTCTATTGGAGTGCATGGTACTGGAAAGTTTGCCTCTTCCATCGAAATGTATGCTAACCTTACTGTCCTTGTGTAGTAGCATTATCATTCTAAAAAGACCAGCAGGGATATTCCACATAGCAAATTTTTCCCATAATTGTGTCTCAAAACTGTATCAAAAGCAGCACTAAAATCAATAAAAGCACAATAAACCGCTGATTCTCGTCTCAGTTTCGAGTTTTCCACTATAGATACCAAAGTTAAAATATTATGAGAAGTGGATGATTTTCCACTCTAACAATTCTGACAAGAGTACTCTCGCGAATATCTCATGTCTAGCACCGCTAGCATACGGTAATTTGATAGACAATTCTGTGGGCCTTTTTTATGAATTGCCAAAATGTGGTTCTCAAGCCAAGTACTAGGTAAAATACCAGTTTGTCTGATATCACAAGATAGAAGCTATAAAGCATTAGTCAAGAGATCTGGGGTCAGTTTCATTAAGCCATTACATAGGCCATCAGGGCCAGCAGCACATGACTGGTTCAACTGCTCAGTCACTATGGTAATGTCCATTATTGAGGCTTTACAGACCCATGTAGCTAAAGGAGGAACAACATGGATATCATCCGGCAAAGCAGATCCTAGAGTTAGATTAAGCTGATTCAGAAACACCATTGACTGGTAATTCCCATTTAGAGCTCTGTCTCAATACTCTCCAAATCCTAATATTGTTGTTAGATTTAACAAGTGCGGCCAGCTTCAGTCATTGTTTATTTTCCGTAATTTTTTGCCCATTTTATATCTAATTTGGCATTGTCAAGTCTAGGACAGCCAGCTTCAAAAGATATATGAGAATTAATAGCAGCCCTTAAAGTTTGTTTTGCAGCTGAGATAGCCGAGTCAAAGTCTATACGCTTAGTGACTATTTTACTACAGCATTCAAAAGGTCCTTTATAGTGACAGGATTTCTGTATACGTTCACTTATAGTTGACAACAGTGCCGAAAAGGTTGCAGCAATAGGAGCTTTGAAAGGGGGTGTAAACTAATAGGTAGCAACAAATTGCAGTAGTAAGCTTATCGATCCATCTTTACCTTTGTTTAAATTATGGATCTTCCAATGAATATGATTACCACCTTGATTAATATAAACATCACCATGCAAATTATACTGTCAAGGTTGAGGAGCAGATCGCAGAGGATGAAATAACACCCACAGAGGAAGATGATTGCTTTCTTGTCTTGGCACAATAGCCATATCATCCACCAGAAATAAGCAAATTTAGTTGACAAACACGTAATCAATCGTGGAACTTGCTTTGCCACAGATACGAGTTGGAGCACGCATTACGTGTCCTGGACAGAGGCCATTAAGACACACAGCACCACATGATTTAAACAAGGAGTTCCATGTAGGAGCTTGTGGTTCAGTAGATCTCTGTCTCACAGGTGAGGAGGATCTCAACAACTCGAAAGAGTTCTCTTTAATATCAATCTCAGCATTAAAATCACCTACCACAAATTAAGGAAATAGTTCCCTATTTTTATCGACCATATCTTTAACAGTGATCAAATTTTTCCGGGTGACTTTACAGTTTGGCGGATCATAGACATTAATGAGTATAAAGGTAAGCTCTGCATAAGATATTTGTACCCCCAAAACATAGCCCGTCGAACCGGGTAGTTCAGCAATCTACCATGGGTGGCACACAGAGATGAGGAGGCCACCTTTAGGATGGCCTAGGGGTCCCTTAGAGGCCGGCTTTTGGAGCGTAGTACTACCATCTAGCTCAATAGTCTCAGTTAACCATGTTTCCTGTAGTGCAAGGATTGCAAACAAATACACTACAGACAATAATCCCTCTGATTCAAACAAATGTGAAAATCCCTTAGTGTTCCATGAGCATAGAACCACACTGCCACCCCCGCTAGGAACAGAGGCTAGATTTAAAGGCGACAGGCAGCCATTGCCAATATCCTTCACAAGGTTCTGCACCACCAGTATTCATTATACCACTACTCACATCTGAATTAACTTGCAGAAAAGAGGAAGAAGGTGCAGATTTAGTAGCACGGACCGGTGGTGTATAGCCAAGCGGACAAGATGATGCAACCACACCATTAGTTTCCGAAACGCCACTGGTTAATTTGTGACAATCGGTGGATTCATAGGTATAGATTCATGTGCTGTAATGCTATGATTATTGGGGGATATATATACTATTTTACATGTGAAGCCCAATCTATATAGCACAGTTTCAGAATTAATTACATAAGTGAGCATAGCATCCAAAATGAACCAAATGTTTGATATGCTCATGGAGATATGTTCAATATAATAAGTATCCTAGCTTGGTTAAGAGGGGGGATATGAGCCTTAATAAAAACTGGTCGAATTTGGAGTGCTTTGACTGAAAGGGTAGCAGATGGTCCAGAGGAAATTACAGATGCAGCTCATAAAGTAGCAGAGGCAGGGGGAATCGTCATAGCCCAGTGATCTTATAGGGTAGATTGTATCACCTTATCTTTGCGAAGAGAGCTACTAATCAGAGGGGAAGGGACATGGGTGGTAAGGTAGGAATACTGGGGGTACTGATGGAAGGAGGGATTGGGCAGGATGTCTCTTCAAGTAGAAGTTGATCCACTATGTTACCATCAGATGCAGAACCTGGAGTGGCAGGCACCCGTGGAGCAGTCATCAGCACTAAAACAGGAGTCAGGTTACTGATAGAGGGCTCATTGAGGGGAGTAATCGATGAGTCTAAATTTGCAGGAGCCACACAAGCACTAGTTTTAGGTTTAGTGTGCCTAGCGTACATAAATGCTTGGGACACTGACTTGGTTTTCTTTTTAGCCATAGCACGTTTACAGGAAAATGAAGAACCAGTTGAGGAGTTAGTTACATTAGAGCTATGGGATTTGATAGGTACATAGCTAGGCATAGGGGTAGTGGGATAGTGGCCAGATAACACAGTATAACTGCTTTGATCTTTAACAGATTTTCGACTTCTATTTATACTCTTATGAAGGAGAACTGATAGCAGATGTAATTTATTTTCCATGTTCTCACATCTGGAAATCAAAGTGGTAAGCAAGTTCCCAAGAGCTAAAACGATATCATCAGAGGACATGCTGGTTGAGCTCAAGTCATTATTGTCTAATTGTGGTATGGGGTCAGCTGGATCCACGATTACCTCACTAGCCAAGTTATAAGAAGCGCCTGTTTCTGTTGATAAACTGAGCGCACCTGTAGCAGTATCATAAGCTTTCAAATCACTGTTAGAAGAGAGAGGTGGAGTAAACCAGGTGACAAACAGGGTATGGGGATCAATGTTTAGGGGATCTGCTTGATTAGAGGTATTCATCTGGTCACCAATATATTCAACCTCAGATAGTGTGTGGTCTAAGTCTAGATTGAACTCCGATTTAGCAGGTGCACCGCTAGTGCTCAGGCAATGAATCATGGCGGAAATCACCATGGGGGGGCGGGACTAAAGGATTGGTAGTCAGGGATCTGACTCTAGATAAGTCTAATAACACTTCATTAACATCAGGTGACTTTTCGAGCTCCATTTCTATTTTTTGCGTGATATTAGAGAGAGTAGAAGGAGAGAAAGACTTAGCATCAGTTACAGCAGCCACACACTCCGACGTTAGATTACTTTGATAATTCGTTTTTACGTCCAGTATCAGAGTGGAACAGTCGAGACCCATGATAACCGATTCAATCAGTTTGGATCCTAAACAACCAATAGACACGTTTAATTCAGCAACTAGGTCCTGTGTAGCAGTCTCTTTTTCAATCCTTTCCCTAAAGGGAACCTTATTAAAATAGGCCATTGGTTTATTAGCTTGAGGCATGGGAGGTGCAGAGACGGTAGAAACTGCAGTGGATATCGCTCTGGTAATGATATGGGCGGGACAGATTTGTTGATTTTGTTTAGTTAATCTAGCAAATTTTGCGATAGGCGTGACCGCTGGTGTTATTCTCAGTGACATATTTTGCATCTGAGGCTCAGTGATTACAGGGTCAATGGTGACAGGGCACACAAAGATTAATTATGTCAACGGATGCATGAATATACCTAGGTACAAGTAAGGTAGTCAAGAAGTCACAGACAAGGATGTAATAAAATATACCATGCACAATTTTTCATCTCAGTGGTAGGTGATTCAAGTATCCAGGTATTGTGATCTTTAGAAAAATAACACACGCACACAGGGGGAGGGAGTATAGAAGGGTCGGACCTTAGCAATCCTAAGAAGCCCTGCATAACCCCCCAATGGGAGGGGACTAGATAGAAAAGCATTAAAGAGAGCGCAGAAAAGTAACTTACGTATGATGTTCTATTTCCGTATCACATAGACAGAAAAGCTACTTACAGTGGCGTGTGTTAATGAACAGCTACAGACAGATATAAGCTGAAGACTGAAGGAACACTGATTGTGGACAGTGGACACTCGAGGAGACAATACTAATACTCAGAAGAGCTAGTTTGAGCATGGGATTGTGCAGGCGCAGGTGCAGCTGCCAGCTTAACAGCATAACTGCACACTTCATCATCACACTTCAGCATTCGCGTGCACTGGATGCACACTGGTCTTGGATTATATGCCTTTTCCAGGTCGGAGGGCGGGGCTTAATGGTTAAACTGAAATAAATTACATAAATACGTGTAAATAAGAGTACTACTGGAGAAATAGCAAACAATATACCCTGTTAGTGGAAAAGGCTGGAAGTAGATCAGTATTGCAATGGACATTTTAGGTATCCAAAACAGAAAAGTAAGTCCAAATATGTCCAATAGGTCCACAGTGATAGTGTAGCAGCGAGACAGTGTAACAGCACACTTCCTCATGCAGAGTTGTTTGAACAACACAGAATATACACACAAGCAGTGGGGGCACAGCAGGCAGGGCCTGCCGAGAGTGCAAGCAAATGGATCTTCTTTCACCAGTCCAAGCAAATTAGGCCTTTATGTGGTCGGGGTAACTGGCAGGGCAGAGCGGCCCTGTAACTTATTTGGCATGGCTAAGTGGACAGATGTCATAGCAGGGATGCCCTTTGGAAGATTCTTCAATGATTTGGAACTATTGCAGGTCCAGGTGTCAGGCAGCACTGTGTACCCTCTTCTGGGTGATACTCAGCAACTTCACTTCCAGTGGTCACAAAACACTCCTTTGGACCCTGGCCAACACAGATGAACTCCTTGGCTTCAGAATGTTCAGGCACTCCTCTTCTGGACCCATGAAGATCTCTTCTCTGGACAACAGGCACACAGGACTGGGTTCCAGGACACTTTGGGTGAAGATCAGCAGTTGCACGATGTTCCCTCACAGCTCGTGAAGAGGTTGCCTATCTAGGTCCTCTCTGGTTCAGTCCTTGAGTCAGCACAACAGCTTTTGGATTGTTTGAAGATTTGCAGTCAGAGATTTCTTCCTCCAGCTGAACTCCAGGATGCCAGGTTAAGATGACTTCAGCTTCTGCTTCAGGTTTTTTGTTTTAGCTTCTGACAAGGAGGTGAGTGTGAGGCCCCTGTTATACAAAACACTCCCCATTCACTCAGGCTGAACCAGGCTCAGCCAGCCAATCACACACAAGTGCATTCATGCAGGCAGCACCTAATCAGGCTCAAAGTCATTCAGGCTATTCACAAGAAACCAGACACCCACAACACAGGATGTGGATTAAGGGCTACTCCCTGGCCTTTAGTGTAACACCCTGCATTCATTCCAGTTTCAGTCAGGGCTGGCTCCGGCATAGTGTCAAACAACCAAAACCAGACACCCACAAAACAGTTGTATATTGACTACTCACTCCATTCATGTTGACTCCACCCAAGGGTGTACCCACACCAAGCAGCCCATGGCAAGGCTCCAGGCAGTCTGGCAGGAATCAGTGCCAGAGCCATATGGCCCTTCCACCCAACAACCATTTAGGGGAAGGGAACAGAGGTAGGGCTTCTCGGGACTTTGAGAAACAAAGGGGCAAGGCAGAGGAAACCAAGAGGCCACCAGTGGCCATCTTGCCTTTGTGTAGGAATCCATTGATTCCTATGGCAGGGCCTGGGTATCCCAAAAATGGAGGATGCCTGGAGCCACTGTCACATCAGCATGTAACTGCCACCAGCCCATACCCTGCTCTGTGGGCAGCACACATGTGCCCAAAAATACATACTAAGGGTACAAGGTTGTACCCCTACCCATGGGTCCCCTAAGGGTATCTCATGGCTACTGTTCACCAAGAGAAAAATGAAGAGTTGCACTGCCAGGGGTCCAGACTTAGCTCCTGGGCAGAAGATAAGCAGAACACACAGTTTAAGGAGATGAAGGACAAGGACAAAGAGGCCTTGTCCCTCCAGTGCATTTCAAGCATCACAAGGACCGGTTAAGGATATAAGAACTATTCTCTGGTAGAAGAAATTCTACCAACAATTTATAGCTCACTCCACACTAGACTGGTTTGTCGTAACTGCCATCTGGGGCACTCTTCAAAACTGCTTACATGCCCAAGAGACCCATTGACCTCTCCCAACCTTAACACAAAGTCGAGCACCTAAGGCAACTCTCAAAATACTCTGTACTTGACGACTCTTTAAGGTGGCACGAGTGCCAACTGGTTCCGGATCCAAGTTTAACTTTAGATTCCCCACTTTAACAGCACAAAATAAGGGGTCCAACAGGAGATGATCCACCTGCAAAATTCTCCCCCATGAGTACATGCTCCCCCAACAGCCGTCTCTTTATTCATATCAACAATGTAAGACATGGAAAATGTATTCCCCTGATTAGATGCTGTTGGGAGTAAAGAGCACTCACTACCACCAGGCAGCACCAACCCCAAGCACTGTGCCAATAGACAAAGCATCTGGAACTTCCCAGACACTGTTGGAGGCCAGACCCTTATAACAAGAGTTAGGTGGAACAGGCACAATCCTATCATTACAAAATCCCCCAGTTGTATCATTTTGAATAGACACATTTGAACTGGGTTTAGGTAGGATTGGCACAATCCCATCATTACGAATGCACCCAAAAAAATCAGTTTGGATCAATGAATTCAAACAGGTGCAAACAGGCAGACCTGAAGTCGCAACGAAAATGCCCAAATCTGTGTCTTCTTTAATAAGTATAGCAACCCTTTATTTCCCCCACAGGCTTAATCAGAAACTCAGACGTCCTCCTGGAACCTGGTTCATTGGCGTTAGGGAAATTTAGGGATCTGAGAAACTTACTTTCTATTCACGTTTCTCGCCTTCATGTTTTTTGGCTTCTTCCCTGTCAGTCCTTATGATGCTTTGGCAAGCGTTTTCCCTGATGGTGTCATTGTCACCCACCCCAGGCAATCGTTGCTCTCGTCTTCTAACAAGCCAGGCTTGGGTCTGAAGAGACCAGAGAATTATTTCTGGATGGACAACTGGACAGAGCTCTAGATAGGCCTGGCTTTGGGAAAGAATGAATAACAATTACTGGGGAGGCCTCCTGAACATCTAGGGCCTGTCTCTCTGCAGTCAGAGAACCTTCATAAGGATCATATTTTTGCATAGATTGAAATAATTATTTAAGTTAGACATGAATTCCAGTGTTATCCAATTTAAAAAGAATGGACTGCAACAGCACAGATTAAACTTTAGTTTTCAGTTTAACACTCTAAAGTACAATGCAAGATGGGTACATAGAACTTGATAGATCTCTTGCAGCGCAGGATCCGGGTTGTCCAAAGTAGAGTGGTCCGTATGTCTGAACATAGTCAATAACTTCCATGGAGGAACCGGTCCAGGAGATGTATCTGAATCAAAGATTCATTCTGAGCAGCATCTGAAAATATAGGAGGAGCATGCAAATAAAAGGCATCCGCTCTAGCAATCCCTACCCCAGGGGACAGTTGATCAGCCAATAACCTCCTGTCCTGTGTAGGAGCTAGTCGGTCTTAGATTTTCAAAAGCTCAATATCAGTTACAGAATAATATTGGGGCAATGGCAGAGCAGAATTGACATTAACTCCAGTGGCACCTCCTGACTCACGTGGGACCTGTTCAGGATTAGGTATAACTCTGATTACAGAACCAGAAGTGCTCAGGTCCAGAACTGGTGCTGTCTGGGCTTTCAATATTTGATTAAAATAAGAAGCTACAGTAACAGATGTTTTATTCTTGCATGAGATCTCCCCCTCTACTGGGGCATTCACAGGTTTTCATTCTCAGCCCCTTGCCCACCTCCCTTGGTTGGGGAGAAGGGGAGAGGAATTTCTAAGGCCAACTGCAATGCTGGTGAGGCATCCAAAAGTGATAACTATTGGCTTCACCCACGTGAGAGCCACTTCTTAAATCGTACATTTTCCCCACGGGTCACCAGTTTCCTTAGTGTCAGTACTGACTGGGAAAAAAAGAAAAGAAAAGGCTGCAACCAAAGGCAAGCAGACCTCTAAAATAACAACACTACTTAACAGGCAAAACACAACTTAACATGGAGCAATTCAATAACATCTAGCCTCAAAGAGACAGTGAGAGAATTGTAGAAACTGGGGTCAAGTGAGGTTGTGCGAGGGTCGTGTGAGAAATATACAGTACCACTATATCAACACACACCTCACCACCGCCTTACTACATAACAGTATTATGGCGCCCCGCACAAGCCTCAGTGCCCCCCACCCCTGCAGAGGGAGACATCCACAACAACCGCGGACCTCCACTGATGTCCCGGATGGTCAAGACATGCCCGGCACAGGAAACAGGACCCTGGCCGGTAGTAGTCTGGTAAAACCTGGCTCTGCACTACCCTGGCTCTGCTCACTCTGACGTCTACGTCTGCTTACACTGCTTACACTTACACTGCCGGATCAAAATCCGAAGCCGCAAAGAAAGGTGAGAGAAAAGGGCCTCACTACATTCCCACACCACTCACAACATTCAAGCTCAAGCAATCGTGAAGCCGCACCAATTCTCAGGTCTCATTAGCCACTTCCGACGGTGGCTAAAGGTGGAATCTAGCCTAATTGTCCATTTCAATTATCATCTGCTGTTTACCATGTACCAAGTGTTCCCTAGATTCATTTAGGCTAGACTGACTAGTCCCAAATTCTGTAGTTTTAAAAGCCAATTTTTATTTCATGTTTTGAAGATCCTTCTGCAAAGAATCCTTTGCTTTTAAACAAATATGAATTTCATGTTCTGTCTCATGGTTTAAGGAAGGCCAGCTTGCAAATTCTTCTTCAGGTGATCCATCTATGGCATTGCATTACCATGATCTTTCCTCAATGGTTCTGATTTGCCTCTGTGTCACATTTCTTTTTTTTACATTTATTCTTGTGCAGTCACCTTAGTTTGATCGCCATATTTTTATATTGTCTACTTTTCCAGACGTAAACCATCTACATGTGGCCACTTTGTTGCCTTAGGATGAATACATGTAATGCGAAATTCCCATAGCACTAGCAACCAAATGCTAGCTTTATATCTAGTCTCCACAAGAGTTAATCACTAAACTTGTTGCCGAAATCTTTTGTGGTGGTTTTACGCAGGATGTTGCTGTTCTTTTGCAAATCAAATGTTATGAATATTTCCCACACAATTGTTGAGAATTAGGGACAGTTTTCCTGTTCTATCCCTTTTAGATAGGTGGTGCACCACTCGCCATCTAGGGTTAGGCGCCCCCGTTAGGGATAGGGTGTGCTTCCGTAGGGCCAGATAGCCCATTGTCTTTCCCCATGTGTTGTATGAAATTGTTTGTGAGTCATTTGCTTTGACCTTTCCACTGTTTTGCTCCCACTGAACCATTGTTATGTGTTGCATGAATGATGACAAGACAGATATCCTGATTGTTGGTCCCCTGTCCCGTTTGGCCAAACTGGATCCAGCCTACCACTCATTTACCATTGATGCCTGCCCCATCCCTGTCTCCTCCAGTGTTGAAACTCTTGCCGTTTTCCTAGACTCAAGCCTTATCATGACCCGGCATGTCAATGTCATCGCTCTCCAGCGGCCAATACCACCAAACTTTTGAATGCCACCTAACACCTACTCTCTTTACATGACCGCTTCACCATAGCAAGAGCCACCATTGGCTCCCGGTCCGACTACTGCATCTCCCTCCTAGCCAGCACCAAGGAACAGACTCTTTGCAAGCTTCAGACTATCCAGAACAATTCCATCCAGGCAGCTATTGACCTTTCCAAACGTGATCACGTAGCAGCACTCAGAAGAGCTACTCACCGGCTTCCAGTTAAAGAATACATAAACTTTAAAATCATTTTGATTACTCACCAGTACATCTTGAATACTGCGCCCCGCCCTACCTCTCAAAAAGACGTAACACATTTACTTCCTCCAGACCTACTAGATCCATTTAGAGCAACAGACTGATTACACCGTGCTTCAAACGAACAAGAGCTCAGGGTTCCAGTTTCCCAGTCATCGCTGCACGCCTCTGGAACAACCTCCCTCCCAGACTACATTCTGAACCCTCTTACTGGCCTTTCATGGAGCAATTAAAAACTAGCCCCTTTCAGTGAATCTTCTGCCATGAAACTATGAAGCCATGTTACCCTCTGTAGTCTCCTCTCCACTGCTTTCCCCTTGCCCCCATCAGTGATGTCGTCATTGTGGTCATAGGCTGTGCAACAGGGGGTGTGAAGTTAGGTGGCTTTTGCTGAATTTCAGGGGTTTTGTTGCGTTACGTTCTCACCTTAATGTTCCTGCAATTAAATTGTTTTACTTGACTTTCAAAGGTTACATTATAATGTATTGCTCACCTTAACGTCCATGCACTTAAAGTTTTTTCCTTAAATTTCAAGGGTTTTGTTATTCATAGATGTTTTCAACACATGCCCAGTGGCCATGGCCTACAGCCGTGCCCACTGTCCATGTTCTTATTTTAAACTCAATTTTTATTGACATTTGTTAAGGAAACAAGACATTATCAAATACCATTAATCGAACTCCATTCTACAAGAGAAAACAGTCCCACTCCCCCAGCCTTACCGAGTCCTCCCCTCCCCATTACCTCTCCCCCCAAATGCCCTAAAAAACTCTAAATTCTCTCTAATAGATCCCCATAACCCCTCGCTGTTCCTTCTTGCCTCCTTAACCCCTTCTCAAAAAGTGTGTCCCGGTTTGCCGATATCCATTTAACTATTTCCTGAGGGGTCAGTTCTTAATATAAAGAAAACAAAAAGAAAACTTTACTGTTCTATTTTGGCTCCCTCCAAGGTCCCCCTCCCTCCACTCTTGCTCCTCGCACTTGTCTATCGGGCTTGCCGAGGCCCCCTCGTCGAGTGCCGATTTTAAAAGCAGCGCACCCCAGTCCACATGAAAACCGGTCAGCCCATCGTGCACCACAGCCGTAAGCCTCTCTATGACCATCATATTGTGCACTTTCCTTTCCCACATTTTTTATGACATGAGAATCCCATTTTTCCAACCCTGGGCTACGGCCAGCCTCCCCGCTCTCAGCATGGATTCCCACATCCTGGGGAGTCTATATTCCTCCCTGTTTTTCTCTGCAACCCCAAGTGTATCTGCAGTGCATCCAGACTGAGCTTGACACCCGTGATTTCCTACATCCAATCCAGTACTTGCGACCAGAACACCTGGGCCCTGGGGAAACGCCACCACGTATGGGCCAGCAGGGACCCCTTCTGACTACAACCCCTACAAACATTCTGGACAACTTCAAGGGATCCCTATTCCAGCCCATCAGTACTTTAAAATTCTGTTCTATTGTAGAGGTGAACATGTTACCCTGGAAGGTGACTTGATAAATTCAAACACGTTCTTCCTCTGTGATTTCCTCCACCGCCAACTCCACCCAATACCTCTGAAATGTCTGTCTCCATTCTAAGCAAGACTCATTCAGGGCTTTGTACAATCTAGACAAAATGCCCCTTCATGTGGTTGAGTTGTCAAGAACCTTCCTACCCATCGTTAGTTCCCGTGCCACTTTTCCTCGACATGCTAGGTCGGTTATTATGCTCTTGATGTGGAGATACTCGAAGACTGAGACCAAATCCCTCCCCAGTACATTCCGAACGGCTTCATTGTCTTCAACTAATTGTGCTGCCCGCTCAAGACCCATGTTCGACCACTTCTGTGAGCGCAAAGTCGAATGGGAGTCCCCATACTGATGACAAGGGGGAGGGCTATGTAAATAATTGCAATTACCCTCTGTATCACACCAGAAGGACCAAAACAAAACAAGGTGGCGTGTGACCTGAGGCCTTCAGGGACAGTCCTGAAAGTGAACCATAGATAGTCCCTTACCTTCAAAGGATGGCCCGTCAAGTCTTCCAGGTGCTGTCAAGTCTTCCAGGTAGGTTCAGTCGGTCCTCGGGTCGTGCCTCATGTGCTCCAGCATCACCCTCAGTTGGGCCGCCTTGTAATATAAGCGAACGTCTGGAAACACAAATCCCTCCTTATCCCTCGAGTGTGTCAGTGTCGCCATTTTAATTTTTGGAGTGTTATTTTGCCATATGAATCTGCAGAGTTCCACTATTAGATCTACAAAGAACTTCTCTGGGAGTTGCCTTGGGATAGCCGCAAATAGATATAGTAAACGAGGGAGCACATTCATTTTTATGGAGGTCATCCTTCCATACCAGGTCAGTATCTGGGGGTCCCACCATTTTAGGTCAGCTGTTAGTTGCGCGCGGAAGGGGAGTCATAGTTCATTGAGACCAGCTCGTCTAAGGCTCTAGTCACATTGATACCCAGGTAATGTATGCCCTTTATCTTTACTCTCATAAACTGGTATCTCCTTCTCGAATCTAGGAGGGGACCAAGACCGAGTATTGGCATAATGCATGATTTCTCAACATTAATCTTCAGCCTCGAGAGGTGGCCATATTCCAAGATCTGTGCCATAAGCGCCGGGAGTGAGCACTGAATGTTGGTAAGGTACCCTAATATGTTAACCACGAATAGCGAGAGCTTAAACTCGATCTCTGCCCCAGTTAGGCCCCAGACCCGCATGTTTGCTCAGAAAACTTCTTTGAGAAACCATCCTCTCTGGAGCTGTCCCTGACGTTGTGCCCTTTATGGTCTGCAGAACCTCTTCAGTCGTAATTGAATGCTCGAGGTTCTCCTCTATCTCCGGGAGTCTAGCCCCAGGAGGGAAAGCCCGCCCAGGAATTCATCTATCTGTGCCACATCACTCTTCCATTCCGTAGCATAAAGATTGCTATAATATTTCTCTTTTGGACATGCCCTCCCCATAAACTATCTCTCCAATTATTCTCTGCTTCCTCGCCTCCCTCAGTCTCCATGCAAGAATCTTGTCTGCCCTATCTCCCTTTTTGTGGTATTTCTGTTTCAAGAACAAAATATTATTTTCTGTGTCCTGAGTTATGGCAGCCTTTAGTTGGGTTTTATATCATTGGAGTTCTTTTGCTTCCGCTGGAGAAATACATTTCCCCTGGGCTCCACCCGGTAGTAGCTGTGCTAGCTTTCTACAGAGGTTGTTTTCCTTCTCCCCTTCTCCCTCTTCTTTTGAGAGCCTATCTTAAGCAATAGCCCCAGAATCGTTGCATTAAAGCCCTCCCATAGAGATTTGATTCCCACGTCCCTGGTTGTCATTGAAGAGGAAGTAGTCCTCGATTCCCGAGATCAGTTCCGGTTGCACCTCCCTATCCGTCAACAGGGAATCATTACACCTCCAACCCCCACCTTGGCCCGAGGTCTGTCTCATGTGCACTGTGACCCTCACCATATTGTGGTCCGACCATGGGATTGGGGAGTCCTGTGAATCTAAAACAGTGCGCCTTAAGCGTTGTGTCTACTAAGATAAGGTCTATACGAGAGAATGAATCGTTTACTGCTGAGAAGTACGTGAATGGCCTGTCCCCCTCCATGGGGGAGGAGGAGTCAACCAAGCCCAAAAAATTATTCACTTGTTCAAAGTGAACTGAGTCTCCAGCCTCACCCGGAGGATACCCCTTCCCCATCCTCCTAGGTCCCTCACTGGATACAGCACCATGTTAAAATCCCCTCCCACCACTAGCTGGCCCTCCACAAATGGAATCAGAGAATCCCTCACCTCCGCCCAGGGTGAGTTGGGATCCCTGTAACTGACCCTTAACAAACACGTATCTCCCATTCGGATCAAACAAGACTGATTCCATCAAAAAACCTACTGGGGCTGAAACCAGGACTGCCAACCCCTCCCTTTCCTCACATCAGATGCCAAAAACACATCCCCACCTCCCAGGACTGAATTGGGGTTCTTTGCTCCTCAGCCAGTGTGTCTCCTGGAGACAAATCCAGTCCAATTGAGCCCTCTTTAATCCACAAAGCACCATTGACCTCTTATTTGGCGAGTTGAGGCCTCATACATTGAGAGAGCAAATACACATTTCACCCAGTCCGGGCATTATTTTGCTGTTTAAACCCCACATGACTCACCCCTTCCCCGAGACAAATCCATCAATTGGCCTCCATCCCCGAATCCCATCAGACACCAAACCAACTTTGAGTAAGCACACTCTGATCCATATAAGAAATAAACACACTGAACTCCCCTCTCTCAATGTCCCCCTTCTCCATATTAAACCCTGCCCAAATTAGTCATCAAATACATGATCAAATCCCCAGTGGTCCCTCCCAAACTCAGAGCCAGCCCAACAAAAGCTCTTTTCCCTGAGCACCCTCCAGCACAATATATCTCGAGCCACTCCACTCCCCCCCCTTTATCCACTTCCTGCCCCCTTCATTTTTCAAATCCAGTGGTGGCCCATGCCGGGGACGGTTGTTTCAGTTCTCCCGCCAACATTCCTTCCTTAACGTGGTCCCAAACAGCACTCTTTCTAGCATGTATTGCTCCATTAACGGGCCCCCACACAGTACGACCCTCTATGGACCCCATCCTAACTTCCCCAGCTGGCTGTGACATGTGCGTTACCATCCCAAGTGATAATCATCTGTTCCCCCTCCCTCCAGGGGGTGCATTCAGTTTCTTAAACTTTCGTGATCTGGGGGTTTTTGGCCATCATTCGACTGGCGACTGCTGCACGCTCCTTCCAATGGCTCACCATGGCCCACAGTGGGGGCCAGGAATCCCCAATAAGCTCAGCCATCACCCTTTGAATGTCATCTTCCATTACGAGGCTGCATGAGTATCCCTCGTGCTGAAATATTAGTGAGAAAGGGGAGCCCCTGTGGTATCTCACTCCCTTGTCCATGAGCCGTTTCGTCAGGGGACCGTGTTGCTTCCTCCTGGCCACCGTAAAGACCGATAGGTCCTGGTAAATAGTTATCTTGGTGGGACCATAGGCCATTGGACCCGTTTTCCTAGCCCTCTCCAAAATATTCACATTTTCCGGGAAGTAGTGGAACCTTGCCAATACTGCTCTTGGTCCCCCCTCCCAACACTCTGCATGTTGTGCTCGGTCGATCGTGGGCTTGTAAATTGCATCAGAGCCAGACAGGAGTCTGAGCACTCCCATGATTGATCTCTTGATATTTCCCTCAGTTTCCACCTCTCTCTCCGGAAACCTGAAAAAACGGAGGTTATTCCTTTATTCCCTATTCTCGAAGTCGTCCATCTTTAGCTTCACTTCGAATTCCTTCCTTTCCAGTTCTGAGAGTCTCATGTCCATTTTTGTCTCCAGTGTATCCAACGAGGTTTGATTGCTCTCCAGACATTGAACCCTCTCGTCAATTGAGTCCATTCTCTGGTCCATTTTGTCCAGCCACAATATCTTTCCTGGTTGACATCGACCCCCATTCTTACAGCTTGGGTGGACACAGAGATTGGTGCTCCTTACGGGGGTGGTGGGTTTGGAACTGGAATCTCTCCAAGGCAGATTTCCAGTTCATTTAGCTCCAAGTTTCAAGTACTTCCTGCTGCTCCTTCAGTGGCCCACAGGGCCTGACCTCCCCGGGTCAGTCACTTGACCTTGTAAGTGATTTCAATCTAAAACACACCGAAGTCGCGCCCAGTATGTAGTGTGCAAATGAAACCCTTATTTATATTTTCAATATTCTGAATGATATACCACTCATATCACACCCTTCTCCTGAGACCCCCCCACCCCCCGGTCACACTGAACCAGGAATCAGGCTTGTTTGCAAAGGTAAATATTTATTTATGCATTTAGAATGTAATCACAATATATTTTAATAGGTAACAACCATCACCAATGGGGTGACAGAACACTGAATAATGTCTTTAATGCACTAGGAGTCAAATACTGAACACAAAAACAAATGCAGCACAGAAAAGAATACTGTTGTGTTGGTTTGGAACAGATAGCACTATGGTTAGAGGTTCCCCCTGCAGCACCCCTCAACCAAACAATAGGCAATTAAATAGATGTGAGGAGAGAGCAGGTACTCAGGAATAACACAAATCAAACAGAATATCACCCCCACATTCTCCCTTCAAACACAAGAGAAAAACGGAATTGACTTTTCAACTGTTAGATTGGCTTTGAATTTGTCTTTGAAATTGGCTGAGCAGAAACACCAAATATGGTCAAAAATACTTATATTATTATAAATTCCTAGGGGAGCCACTCTGAACAGATGCAAACACTCACAAGCAATGATTTAGTCAAAAGAAAACATTTGAAATCTCAAAGTCAAAGTACAAAATAAATTAAAGCTAATTCACACGTGTAAAATGTTTCAGAATGTCAAATCGCGGCAAACTTTTCCTTTTGCAATTTTCGTTTTAACGGATTCTATGGATAGCTAAGGATGTTAAGTATAAGTAGGAGTTGGAATTTCGCTTCTATCATAAAAACTGAGGGAGTTATAAAGGTTTTAGTAAGAGACGTTTTTACAAAATAGGCGCGAGAATTGAAAACAGAAATTCGGGTTTAAAGCTGACAGATAGGTTTTCTTATTCTATGTTAAGGACTACAAAAAGGAGAATGCCACACAGGAATCAGTCATTCACGGCCGCTCATAACTATTCATGTGTGATACTCTAGTTTCCGTTTGGTTTGGGAATTACTTTCCTTAATCAAATCAATAAGAAGTTAGGGTTTAAACACAGATGAGTGAAAAGTCAGCGCAAAGATAGTTCTAGCAATACTATGGTTCTGAATGAAAGATAGGATGGGTTTGAGATTGGGATCATACAATGCAGATATATTATGGGTCACTGTTCTTCCTATTAATACTTACAGAATAGGTTATTAAATTGGACTGTCAGTTCTGGTCATGGATTGGGTCTGTCAAGGAAGCACAACACATCAGGAGCAGGATTGGATCAGCTAGGCCGGTCACCGGATTTGCACAGGATCTGCCCTTCTTGTTTCTGAGTATTTCAAATCAGCGGGATAGCGAGTTCCTCAGGCAAGCCTTGTGGTAGCAAGCCAGCGAGTTTCAGGATACTAGTTCAGAAGGCCTTCTCACACCAAAGCGCTCCACTGGGTTGTGAGAATAAGTTGCTGAAAGTCAATAGTTCTCTATTGCTTGCCAAGATTCTGGGCATCTGGATCTGGACGGATGTTAAAGCTGGATGTAGAATGCTGGAACAAAGTGCTTCGCCAGAATCAGGAAAGTGAGTGAATCAGTGAGTCACTATGTGTTGTCAGCTGTCTCTACCCTTTCAAATGACATCACAAAATGGAGGTATGGGCCGGCTTAACTAAGCTTGCCCCTGTGAACTGGCATTGGATCAGGACCTCATCTCCGCCTTGCATCTCAGTGCTTGGATCAAGGATGGATGATGTCACATTTATGGTTTAGCTTTACAGTCCTCAGAAACGTCCCCTCAGCCACTAGTGTCAAAATCGGATTGTATCCTAAATACATATTTCTACATTGGTCACCTCTACACAAATCACACACAAAGATTCCATATTTTATGTAGCATCTGTTCATCAAAATCCAGCAGCTGTGGGATCTTGTTTAACCTTTCTACAGAATGTTGTCCTTTTCGCCATGCATACATTTTCCAAATTGTCTGCAAATTTCCACAACTGTGTGTGTTTAACATAGGGATGTGTGTGTAAAGTTGTACAATTCTAGCATAATCACAGTTCATATAAAACCACATATATTGCCATTCCTGTCCAGAATGTGTTACACAGTTCTACCGCTTCTTACAACGTGCAGCCAAAAATTAGACTAACAACTCTGTCCTTTTTATATTTTTCACCACTTTGAATAACAAGTTATGAGTCTCTAAGAATTGTTCATTGTTCATTTTTAACAGCAAATGGTCCGCCCCTTTGTCCTTTCCTGGACCCAGGATAAGCCCCCTCCTTTGGGGAATTCCTTCCAGGAGCAGTTTACAACCCTTCACACGTCCGTTTCCTGGACTGAAGAATCTGCCATTGTTCATTCTCTTTCTGTAGACAAGAGTCTGGCCTAAACCACAATTATCATTCACCAGTGAGTTTCTGCTAAGAGGATTTCCCTCAGTTTGGGAGAAACCTGTTTTTCCACTTCTTGCAGCTCAGCCAGGCTAATTTATTCTAAATTTCTTAAAGCCAGCAGAATCCAAACTTGTTGCATCAAACATAAAGAAATAACTTTCTTAGCTTTAACTCTGTGGGATCAAACACACAACTGAGATATGTATTCCTTTTAGCAACAATCCTTTTATGTTTGCTAATCCGGCACACTTTTAGTTTAGATACTTTGAAGTTTTTTCATCGGGAGCTCATCTGACAGCTGTCATTCACAGGTAGCCCATTGTACTGCACACCGGTTTTGACCGGAGATGTCAGTTTACAGACAATCCAGTTTGTCTGAGGAAATGTTTTGCTCTTTACACTTTAGGACTTTGTATATTCACCACGCTTCATTAGATTACATGAATTTTAGCGCCAAGCAAGATTTTGAATGTTGAAAAGTGTCGTGTATAGGCATTTTGGAGTTTTTAGCAACAAAGCAAATGTCATTTATAGGCACATTTTGGAGTTTAATTTGCAAAATGCTGCTTCTCTCTCTGCACTCTTTTTGCTGGTCATGGAGCCCACTGGCACATTTTCTGCAGTGTGTACTCTATCTCACCACATATGCACCCTGGGGGACAGGTTGTGCATCCATCTTTTTTTGCGTTTAAACACGCGGGCTTGGAGGTTTTTTTGGTGCACACAAGAGTTTTGCCGCCATTGTTGCTGTTTCTTGCGCCATAACTATCAGAGTGATGCTGCATAAAATAGCGGAGTTGGTCAATACATCCCACAACCTCTGTGCAGTTGGGCTGGAGGGCTGTGCATCAGAGAATCAGGGCCCCCCTTCTGCTATTCACTGTTGGACCTTCACTGTGTCCAGCGGGCTCTGTGATTCTCCCTGGTGCTCCTCGAGGGTCCTTCTCTGCTGTCCCAATTCGAGTTACACGGGGGTGGCCGCACCCCACCCACCGGCACTCTCCTATAGCAGTATCAAGCGTGATTCGGTGAGGCAGTCACATACCCCTCTTCCACCTGAGGGGGCACTCACCACGTGTGCTTCCTCAAACATGTAAAGTCCCACTCCAGGACCCTGAATTGTGTGGTCCTCAGGGCCCCTCACAGAGGTTCAACCAGTCCCTAACTTCTTGTGTCCGGGTCTTTCCTCTCTCCGCCCCACCAGCAGTCTCTTGTTGTAAGTCTCAAAGTGATGTGGTGAGGCAGGCCCAAACCCCTACTCGGGCTCAGGGGACCAACACCTTGTCACCAGGCACCTGCTCTCCCCTGGTATCACTTGTGCAGGTAGTCACGGAGGCTGTTCCTTTATTCCCTATTCTCGAAGTCGTCCATCTTTAGCTTCACTTCGAATTCCTTCCTTTCCAGTTCTGAGAGTCTCATGTCCATTTTTGTCTCCAGTGTATCCAACGAGGTTTGATTGCTCTCCAGACATTGAACCCTCTCGTCAATTGAGTCCATTCTCTGGTCCATTTTGTCCAGCCACAATATCTTTCCTGGTTGACACCGACCCCCATTCTTACAGCTTGGGTGGACACAGAGATTGGTGCTCCTTACGGGGGTGGTGGGTTTGGAACTGGAATCTCTCCAAGGCAGATTTCCAGTTCATTTAGCTCCAAGTTTCAAGTACTTCCTGCTGCTCCTTCAGTGGCCCACAGGGCCTGACCTCCCCGGGTCAGTCACTTGACCTTGTAAGTGATTTCAATCTAAAACACACCGAAGTCGCGCCCAGTATGTAGTGTGCAAATGAAACCCTTATTTATATTTTCAATATTCTGAATGATATACCACTCATATCACACCCTTCTCCTGAGACCCCCCCACCCCCCCCGGTCACACTGAACCAGGAATCAGGCTTGTTTGCAAAGGTAAATATTTATTTATGCATTTAGAATGTAATCACAATATATTTTAATAGGTAACAACCATCACCAATGGGGTGACAGAACACTGAATAATGTCTTTAATGCACTAGGAGTCAAATACTGAACACAAAAACAAATGCAGCACAGAAAAGAATACTGTTGTGTTGGTTTGGAACAGATAGCACTATGGTTAGAGGTTCCCCCTGCAGCACCCCTCAACCAAACAATAGGCAATTAAATAGATGTGAGGAGAGAGCAGGTACTCAGGAATAACACAAATCAAACAGAATATCACCCCCACATTCTCCCTTCAAACACAGGAGAAAAACGGAATTGATTTTTCAACTGTTAGATTGGCTTTGAATTTGTCTTTGAAATTGGCTGAGCAGAAACACCAAATATGGTCAAAAATACTTATATTATTATAAATTCCTAGGGGAGCCACTCTGAACAGATGCAAACACTCACAAGCAATGATTTAGTCAAAAGAAAACATTTGAAATCTCAAAGTCAAAGTACGAAATAAATTAAAGCTAATTCACACGTGTAAAATGTTTCAGAATGTCAAATCGCGGCAAACTTTTCCTTTTGCAATTTTCGTTTTAATGGATTCTATGGATAGCTAAGGATGTTAGGTATAAGTAGGAGTTGGAATTTCGCTTCTATCATAAAAACTGAGGGAGTTATAAAGGTTTTAGTAAGAGACGTTTTTACAAAATAGGCGCGAGAATTGAAAACAGAAATTCGGGTTTAAAACTGACAGATAGGTTTTCTTATTCTATGTTAAGGACTACAAAAAGGAGAATGCCACACAGGAATCAGTCATTCATGGCCGCTCATAACTATTCATGTGTGATACTCTAGTTTCCGTTTGGTTTGGGAATTACTTTCCTTAATCAAATCAATAAGAAGTTAGGGTTTAAACACAGATGAGTGAAAAGTCAGCCCAAAGATAGTTCTAGCAATACTATGGTTCTGAATGAAAGATAGGATGGGTTTGAGATTGGGATCATACAATGCAGATATATTATGGGTCACTGTTCTTCCTATTAATACTTACAGAATAGGTTATTAAATTGGACTGTCAGTTCTGGTCATGGATTGGGTCTGTCAAGGAAGCACAACACATCAGGAGCAGGATTGGATCAGCTAGGCCGGTCACCGGATTTGCACAGGATCTGCCCTTCTTGTTTCTGAGTATTTCAAATCAGCGGGATAGCGAGTTCCTCAGGCAAGCCTTGTGGTAGCAAGCCAGCGAGTTTCAGGATACTAGTTCAGAAGGCCTTCTCACACCAAAGCGCTCCACTGGGTTGTGAGAATAAGTTGCTGAAAGTCAATAGTTCTCTATTGCTTGCCAAGATTCTGGGCATCTGGATCTGGACGGATGTTAAAGCTGGATGTAGAATGCTGGAACAAAGTGCTTCGCCAGAATCAGGAAAGTGAGTGAATCAGTGAGTCACTATGTGTTGTCAGCTGTCTCTACTCTTTCAAATGACATCACAAAATGGAGGTATGGGCCGGCTTAACTAAGCTTGCCCCTGTGAACTGGCATTGGATCAGGACCTCATCTCCGCCTTGCATCTCAGTGCTTGGATCAAGGATGGATGATGTCACATTTATGGTTTAGCTTTACAGTCCTCAGAAACGTCCCCTCAGCAACTAGTGTCAAAATCGGATTGTATCCTAAATACATATTTCTACATTGGTCACCTCTACACAAATCACACACAAAGATTCCATATTTTATGTAGCATCTGTTCATCAAAATCCAGCAGCTGTGGGATCTTGTTTAACCTTTCTTCAGAATGTTGTCCTTTTCGCCATGAATACATTTTCCAAATTGTCTGCAAATTTCCACAACTGTGTGTGTTTAACATAGGGATGTGTGTGTAAAGTTGTACAATTCTAGCATAATCACAGTTCATATAAAACCACATATATTGCCATTCCTGTCCAGAATGTGTTACACAGTTCTACCGCTTCTTACAACGTGCAGCCAAAAATTAGACTAACAACTCTGTCCTTTTTATATTTTTCACCACTTTGAATAACAAGTTATGAGTCTCTAAGAATTGTTCATTGTTCATTTTTAACAGCATATGGTCCGCCCCTTTGTCCTTTCCTGGACCCAGGATTAGCCCCCTCCTTTGGGGAATTCCTTCCAGGAGCAGTTTACAACCCTTCACACGTCTGTTTCCTGGACTGAAGAATCTGCCATTGTTCATTCTCTTTCTGTAGACAAGAGTCTGGCCTAAACCACTTATCATTCACCAGTGAGTTTCTGCTAAGAGGATTTCCCTCCGTTTGGGAGAAACCTGTTTTTCCACTTCTTGCAGCTCAGCCAGGCTAATTTATTCTAAATTTCTTAAAGCCAGCAGAATCCAAACTTGTTGCATCAAACATAAAGAAACAACTTTCTTAGCTTTAACTCTGTGGGATCAAAAACACAACTGAGATATGTATTCCTTTTAGCAACAATCCTTTTATGTTTGCTAATCCGGCACACTTTTAGTTTAGATACTTTGAAGTTTTTTCATCGGGAGCTCATCTGACAGCTGTCATTCACAGGTAGCCCATTGTACTGCACACCGGTTTTGACCGGAGATGTCAGTTTACAGACAATCCAGTTTGTCTGAGGAAATGTTTTGCTCTTTACACTTTAGGACTTTGTATATTCACCACGCTTCATTAGATTACATGAATTTTAGCGCCAAGCAAGATTTTGAATGTTGAAAAGTGTTGTGTATAGGCATTTTGGAGTTTTTAGCAACAAAGCAAATGTCATTTATAGGCACATTTTGGAGTTTAATTTGCAAAATGCTGCTTCTCTCTCTGCACTCTGCTGGTCATGGAGCCCACTGGCACATTTTCTGCAGTGTGTACTCTATCTCACCACATATGCACCCTGGGGGACAGGTTGTGCATCCATCTTTTTTTGCGTTTAAACAGGCGGGCTTGGAGGTTTTTTTGGTGCACACAAGAGTTTTGCCGCCATTGTTGCTGTTTCTTGCGCCATAACTATTAGAGTGATGCTGCATAAAATAGCGGAGTTGGTCAATACATCCCACAACCTCTGTGCAGTTGGGCTGGAGGGCTGTGCATCAGAGAATCAGGGCCCCCCTTCTGCTATTCACTGTTGGACCTTCACTGTGTCCAGCGGGCTCTGTGATTCTCCCTGGTGCTCCTCGAGGGTCCTTCTCTGCTGTCCCAATTCGAGTTACACGGGGGTGGCCGCACCCCACCCACCGGCACTCTCCTATAGCAGTATCAAGCGTGATTCGGTGAGGCAGTCACATACCCCTCTTCCACCTGAGGGGGCACTCACCACGTGTGCTTCCTCAAACATGTAAAGTCCCACTCCAGGACCCTGAATTGTGTGGTCCTCAGGGCCCCTCACAGAGGTTCAACCAGTCCCTAACTTCTTGTGTCCGGGTCTTTCCTCTCTCCGCCCCACCAGCAGTCTCTTGTTGTAAGTCTCAAAGTGATGTGGTGAGGCAGGCCCAAACCCCTACTCGGGCTCAGGGGGCCCACACCTTGCCACCAGGCACCTGCTCTCCCCTGGTATCACTTGTGCAGGTAGTCACCTTGCCCTCCAGGGGGACCAGCTCTGGGCACTCCAAATGGGCATCTGCAACCAGGCCTCTTTGCCCCTGGGGGCCTCACCAGCTCAGTTAAATGAATAGTGCAACCCATCACTAAAACATGTTCATCAATCACAAACTGATTTTGACCTGTTCTGACAGTGGTATTGTTATGTATAAAATATTGCAGGCTTTGTGTATTTAGGCAATGCGCAGTGATATTAAATTATTTCCTGAGGATCACACACTTTGGTCAAGCAGCGTGCTACAAGCCCCTTGTTTTATGGTTGGTCTCTTGGTGACTGTTGTGATACATCGCATGACCCCAACTAACCGCATTTAAGCAGCATGGAAAAGGGGAAAAAATGACCAGCTGCAAGAATAACATACGCTGCCCCTCCTATGTTCATCCCACTGCGGCACCAAGGGCCACCACCAGGAGGTGGGGGGGGCCTCCAGCACTCCAATCTCCAGCCGGCTCACCTTCACCTCCTCCAGCTGTCTCAGCACCCGCGTGAGGGATGTAGCCCTACACAGGAGCCACAGGCCGTGTATCAGCTTCACCTTGAATTCGCCCTGCGGGGCATTGTGACCTCCTCCCCTGCTGCCACACATCTCTGGAGGCCCTCTATGGGGAGTGCCAGGCAACAGGGTCTTCACAGGCTGTTCCCGCATTCTCTCCACATGGGATCCCGCCTCCGCTCCAGTGCAGGGGCACTGTCATCCTCGACTCTGCTGCACTAGACTATACAGGCTGCCTCTCTCATGGAAGTCTTCTCCGCAGTCCGTGGAATCTTCGCTGCTATGGTGTACCTCAAGCAGGGACTCTCTCCTGTGGGGTCAGTCTGAGTCTCTTGCGGCATGCCTGCCTCGATTTGTTTCACCCTGGTATCTCCTCCTCCTCCGTCGGGTCATCCAGGGTAGCTCACTAAGCCATCCAAGCTCACCTCAGCTGGGGATTTGGGCCGGGGGAGCCCCACACTCCCTTCTCACAGGGGCAACCTTCACTGCCACACTTGGGGTGGGGCAAATGGGGGCTCAGTGCCCCTTTGCCTTCCCGTGTCTGCGAGCTGACGCAGCAATCGGCTATCCGCCATGGGCTCCCTGGTCACCTCCCACTGTCCATTTCCAAACACTACCAGACCACTAGCCATGGCCGGTGGGCTGGGCCACTCTATATTTTAAAACACTCGCAACCTATCACTAAAAAATGTTCATCAATCACAAACTGATTTTGACCTGTTTTGACAGTGGTATTGCTATGTATAAAATATTGCAGGCTTTGTGTATTTAGGCAATGTGCAGTGATATTAAATTATTTCCTGAGGATCACACACTTGGGTTAAGCAGCGTACTACAAGCCGCTTGTTTTATGGCTGGTCTCTTGGTGACCGTTGTGATAAATCGCATGACCCCAACTAACGGCATTTAAGCAGCATGGAAAAGGGGAAAAAATGACCAGCTGCAAGAATAACATATGCTCACATACTTTTGCCCCCATAGCGAAAATCAAAAGCTGGCACCTATGAATATAGGCACAGTTAGTGAACATATATTTTTAAAGTGAAATATACAAATCTAGAATTTCTCCTTAGAGGAAAGTGCGCAAGATAAAATAACATTGGATTTTAGAAAAAAAAGGAATGAACACCAGTAAAATAACTTGAGAGACGAAATCTTCCATTGAATATGCTGGCAAACTATAAAAGGTGCTCATCTTTTAAACACAGCAATCTGTCCTGAAATATTCCCTGGAAAACAAAATCCCATTACAAAACAAGTGCTTGCGGTCTTGTGGTCTTGTGAGTAAGCATCTGCACTGGGAACATGACACCCTGAGTAGAATCCTGTTAGCCAAATACTTAGGCAAGTTTGGCAACCTCAAAAAAAACCAAGGGGTTGTGTCCGCGCCCTAAAATATAGTTACACTGTCCACTCAGGTGCCCTGGAAAGCAGCCACAATGTGGGGAAAATAACTGCACCAGTGAGCAGGATTGAAAACTCTCTTTCTTGCCACATGGTGGGCAAATACTCAGGACTTGTTTGCCCTCTCATCATTTCCCCTCCTCACCCCCATGTCTGCCGTTCATCAATGCTCTGCTTTATAAAGATAACTTGAAAAGTACACATACTATAGTGTTACTCAAATATAAAAATCCTTATAGAACTACCTTAGGCAAAAAGTTTAGAATTGTGGCATATACCCTCCATCTTGACAGGGAGACTACAAATATCAGAATGCAATTCAGCAAAAGGCAAATAAATGGTCTCTGAGGACAGACAGCAGCACGGTTTAAAAAAAGTATTTGGATGCCCATTTTGTCACCCATCCTTTCAGTAACCAGGATTGACCCAGCTTAGCTTCAAAGCTGGACTGACCCTGCTTAGCTTCAAAGCAAGGGAAGAGCCAGCCCCCTAAAGCCATATTTCTCTTGTAACTTTGGCTTATTTATTAGGCAAAATGGCCTGATTGGGCTGGCCCTTTTACTCTTTGAACCTAAGCAGAGTCTGTCCTGGTTATTTCATGGATGGCAGACCTGGAAGGCTATCGTGATTTTTCACCCTGACGTCACTATAGCTGTAACAATACCTTTAAAAACAAGAATTCACTATATAACAGTGCCTATGGGAGTCACTATAACTGAAAATATCTTTTTTATTAAACCGTAACCACGGCTACGGAACTATACATACCCTTGGCTATCTGTAGTCCTTTATAACCATGGTTATCAGGAAAACCCAGCAAAAATGAAATGCTTTCCTGCTCCCCCATGACCCCATCATTTGTGCCAGCTCCTCCCACTCCCCAGATGGCCTCCTCAGCTCCCCTCTCCCTTTCCCCCCACAACACACGCTATTTCTGTGATGCAGTTTGCTTTGAGATGCCGGCTATTTGCAGATATAGCCGAGTTTACAGAAAGGCTTTGTGTTGCAAACTCAGTCCTTAGACCCACTCCAACCCCCAAATGTCACTTGGTGTCTTCTAGCCACCCTTACCCTTCGACTGATGGTATTTTCAAGTTTTTTAGCTTTTTCCCTACGTTTCATTTTCCAAAATCCTCGGCTATCTCTTGCATGGAGAGAAAAACAAGATGGTGGCTTTTTCACTTCTAAATACACCCAGTTTTGGGAAAATCCCTGAGATATAGCTATCCCTTTTGGTGAATGGGGGTACCTCCTTTTCCATCAAATATTTAAAAAACTACTGGACAGAATAACCCCAAACCACAAAAAGCACTATTTTTAATGCTTTGTGCCCAAGTTGTTTCAGACCTGGTCCAAATCTGTCCAGCGGCTTCTTTGGCAGAACTGTACCTTGTTTGTCTATTGGAAAATGAATGGAAAGTAGGCTGCAACATTGGAAAAATATATAGTATTGTCTTCTTAATAACTTTTTTATTTTTTAACAAATCTTTACACAACATTTCAGTCGGGGCGGGGGCACAAGTCCCTAATCACTTCTGAAATTTAGTTCAAATCAAAAGTTGTTAACAATAGAATTTGAAGAGGTTCCTACGGGAGTCCGACTCACCTTAACTATAGGGCGGCTATATATATATATATAACACTAACCTTCAATCAATTAAACAATCCATCTGTATTACTGTTTTTCACTTCAAAAATCCAATATTTTATTTAACCAAAACTTCTACAAATTTCAATTTACAATCACATGCTGTATACTTTAATGAGACTATAGAACAATGACCATCCCATCTGACTCACTAATGAAACTGCACACATGTTTGCGATATTGGGCACATTCTGTGTTTCTCACTGCAGTATGTCAACATCAGCAATGCTATCTACTTAACATCCTAGCAATAAACCATCATTTTTGTAGAGATTCTGATTGGCCCTCGCCGAGTCGTTACCAGGCCGGGAATCCCTCTGTCGGGATTCCACAGCATTTATCCCCGGCGGGGGGCGTGGCAGCCCCTCAACCAATGAGGAGGCTCAAAGCAGGGCCATCCCCGCTCTGAGCCTCCCCAAGGCTGAGAGGCTACCTTTGCCCCCTCTGGGGACAGAGGTAAGGCTTTTTTTTTCCTTTCCTCCCTCCTCCGTCCTCCCACCTCACTTACCTTCTATGCCTTGATCCCCGGCGGGTGACGATGAAAGCCTCCAGCCGTGTGAAGACTCGGAGCGGGGCCATCCCCGCTCCGAGCCTTCACACGGCTGAAGACTTCCATCGTCCCCCGCCGGGGACCGAGGTACTTTTTTTTTCTTTTTTTTTCCCTTTCCCCTTCCTTCTGCCCTCCCAACCCCACTTACCTTCTTTTTTTAGGGAGCGAACACGCTGGAAATGCTTCTGTTTCCAGCGCGTCAGCTCCCGATGGCCGCCATGGAAACGGACTCTGTTTTCCCTTTCCATGCCGGCCATTTTCTTTGATGTCTTTTTTTTTTCTTCCAGAAACGCCAGAGGAAAAAAATAAAGCTTTTAGTGCCCCTGTCACGCAGTTTTTGCGGGTCGAGGTACTAATCGCTATATGCCCCTTGTGGCGGGGGCCTTACCGGCTCTGGTAATGCCCCGGGGACTTTGTTAAGGCCCTTGCTTCGCTCGGGGCCTATAAATATGGGCCCCGGCGTATTACCTGAGTCGGTAAGGCCCCCGCCGCTCGGGGCATATTGCTTAAATATATTATTCTTTTCTCTAAGTAGATATCCCAAATCCAACACTCCCTGATATACAATGCAACCCCAAAATTCAAGGCCAGAAACTGTATTTTTGGGATAAAAATTCAACTGTATTTTAAAAACAAAATAGTCAAAGGTGGTCCCTTTACTCTATAAAGGGTAAGTCACCACAAAATATCAGGTATAAATTACATGGGCATATTTATTAAATTAAATTAAACAAGGCCACCCTGTGACAATCTTGCTAAATATAAAACACACATTCAGTCACAAAACATAACTATTAATAATATGTCTGACAAATCTAACCCCAAATGATACAAGGCCACCTATAAAACGCACTTTATTCTGTGACTGCAATGCTGCTTGTCGGCCAGTATATAAAAGCTATTTTACGTTCCCATTTATACAAAAAACCTTTGATGATTCATTATTCATTAAGACATACAAAACAGTTTATTTTCTCCAGTATCAAAAATAAGTATCACAACCAGAGAAAAGTCCCATACAAAAAGACCTTTAGGCACAAATATTTGCTTGTATTTGTTGTCGGTAGTGTAAGTGTAGGGTTCTGGTTTTTAGCTTGTGCGTGTAATCAAATGTAGGCTATTATGCATTGCATGTGAGTTGAGAAGGTTTGGGTTAGGGAAGCAGTGTCATCAATTTAGAACACACAGACTATTGGTTCACCCAGCTACCCCAGCAGAATGGTTTTGTAATTTTCCCACTTTACTTTGCAACTGGGTCACACTGAACAATGTTAAGAGTGAGGACAGGCTATTTTTATATTGGTATTATTTTCATTTCAGAGTGGCATTAGGATGGCTAACTCCCTTTCACCTACCCATTCACTTCATAATAACTATGGGTTTTATATGTCCAAAGGTATCAATCAGTCCTGAAAATGTGGAAATGTGCACCCTTTCGCAAACCCAGTATCAGACTACACCTGTGAAATTCGCAGGATCCAATGTACGCATTACTTACAGAATGATACACTGTCAGTGCTTTCCTGTTTTGCACAGTACACACAGCACAGAAAAAGCATTATTGTGTTTTTTTTAAAGTTATTGTCATCAGCTTCAAGCACAATGAAAGCAGTATGTAACTGATACTAGCAGAATGCCATACCCTATTCTCTTACTATGAATAATAATTTGTCAACCCCTGCACTCTGTCCCCAGAAAGATTATACTTCCTACTAGCAGTCAAATCTCACTAAACTTTAAATATAAGAGGAGGTACCGTTTGCATGTTACACAAAATTCCAAGATTTTTCCGTTTAGAAAAAACACTCCCTAGTGACCACAATGAAATTCCCTCCCAAATACAGGGACTAATATGGGCAATATTTCTAGAGGACATGGCTAATTACATTTGGTGGATTATTTTTATACTCACTTGTTTACTCAAAATGTTTCTAGCCAGACAAAATATTCAAGAGGTCCCAGGTAAGCCACCAGCCAACATGTCTTTCTGCTTTTCCAGAAAAGCACATAAGCCGCAGGTTAAGTTGATTCAGACTCCTACACAGACAATGCCTAATCTTCCATATGGCATCCATGTGCAGCACTCCTCTATTAAGGACATATATTCTTCTTCCCTTCTGTTTAGCTTTTGATTAAAAAAAGGCAGAACCAGCTCCTTAAAATGTGCAATACTCCTGCATTTAGGTCACACTATTTGATTGGTCAAATTTTCCATTGGCATGCCTCATACTCATATGGAAACACTCCCATAGAATTCACACACCCAATCTCCATTGGGGAATCATAATTCTGGTACATATGACCATAAAATAAATTTGGGGCCAATGTTCTCTTAATCATTTTGAATGCAAGATCATTTTATTTCACCAATTCAAGGTTGCAACCTGCTACCTGAATTACATATGGTTTCCTGAAATCTGTTGTTGTAGACAGACGTCTGGATAGGTGGCATGACTATGTCAGATATTTATAAATAGAGGTAGAGGTGAAGTTAACATATAAGATTATATGTTCTCGACACAACAGCTCTTCACTAACGTTGACCTGTTAGAAGCATGATGAGAATACAAAGATCAACGGTATAAATGCCTTAATAAATTAAAATAAGTAGCTGGGCAAGAATTAGGACAAAATGCACGAAATTAGACATTTTAATTAGACATTTATACACAAAAACGTTTGTTATCTGTTCGTTTTCTTTACTTTTTTAAAGGCTCACTGAGTCAGAAACAAATTAAAAAAACAAATAGAGGTATTATTTGTTTTACTTTTATTACATATTAGAAATTGGAGGAAATTATAATTTAGACTCATCTAATAGATAGGAGTCTCACGATTATGACATACTTCCTCATGTTTCTATGTTGTATGGTTGTATACTTATCTAAAAATATTTTTAAATGAAAATGTAACGAACATTTCCAGCCTTGGTTTCTTTTCTGTGGCTAATGAAACCAATACTAGCAGGTCTCTCAGCCAATAATTGCCTGGACCTGCTTGCACACAGAGCCTCCTTTGAACAAGGCAAAGCATCTGAACACTGTACCACACGACACATATAATAAACCAAAAACCCATACAGCAGAACAATATAACGAGTTAGACAAGCAAAAGAAGAATAAAAAAGATCAAATGAATCAGAAAGCAATATTCCAAAACCATGCTTAAACTACTTTTCTAAATCTGAAGTACTTAGCCACTTATTCGTATATAGACAGGTAAAGAGTGCCAATGATTCACAGCAGTGCCAAAAAAGTAACATTTAGAAGTGTAAACATGTCGGAACTGATAAACCAGCAGACACAAGGAGTCAGAGCTATGAATCTTTTGAACACCACCAGAAATGTTACATTTGTCAGACAAATAAAAAGTGGTTTTAAAATAGAGGGCCTTATTGAACAGTGCACAATAGTTTGAAAATAATTCTCTCATTAACAAGTAACCAGTGAAGTTCCCTTACAATCGGAGTAATATCGTCAAACTTCCATGCTCCGTAGACCAGAGGCGCTGCTGCATTGAAAACAGCTGTCAAAGGGGCTAAAGAAGAAATAGGATGTCCAGCCAAAACCAAATTGCCAAAATCGATATGAGACAAAACAAGGAACTGTACCAAAGTACGAAAATGAATTGGGTAATCAAAAGATTTCACAGTTCTTAGAAAGAGCAACTGCTGTTGAGCAGTTTTGGCCCAGGCATTAATATGAGGCACTAAAGTCAATCAGGTGTCAAGTGAAAAACCCAATGATTAGTTGAAGGAGAATGTTCCCTAGAAGAGCTGAGGAACTGAACATTATTAAACCAACTCGGAACCAAAGTGTGGGACTGTGAAGAAAAAAGTAGAAACTTAATTTAAACTGATTTAAATTCAAGAAATAGCTAGAGGTCCAGACTTCTATATCCATAAGACTGTCTCTCAATCTAAACAAATCATTCTCAGACAACATTTTCAAATAGAGTTAAGTGTCGTCAGCATACTGATGTATCTCCACTCCATGCTTATTAGGAAGGACCCCAAGGGGTCTCATGTATAAAATGAAAAGGGAAGGGCAGAATAGGCCCTCGAGGGACCCCGGAACTCACATCAATCGGGTCCGAATGAGTATCTCCAATAACCACTGCCGGCCGATAATAAAGAGTTAGTACCCAAATTAGCTGAATAAAGATGGACAATCTGGCATTTTTCTTTAATTGTAGATGCTGGGCAAGGGTCATCATGGTATAAGGTAGCTTTAGCTTTGGACATCAAATCACACACAGTGTATCATCATTTGGGAAAGTGAATGTGTTCCAAACATTAACTGATTTACAACATACTTGGATCACCACAATATACCACTGTGGAATTTCTGGTCTAATGTCAAAGATGTTAATTGACTGAAAGAAACAAAATCACTGCATGATTTGTTTACAATGCAAAGTCAAACTGAAGATAGTTGATATTTCATGACTTTCAGAAGTGAGAACATAATTCTCTCCAATAATGCCATAGGATCACATGTATGGTATTGAAGTCTGTTTTAAAACAGATGGTAGAAAAACAGGCCTGATTGTTATCAAAGAGCACATCATAATGTGTCTTTTTTCTCAGCTGGACTTGCAAAGGTGGGGGGTGCTCATTAACTCCAAAGGCATGTTGATTAAAGGTAAACACAGGTTACACATTCCAGATGGTCAAGACAGGTCTCATCAAAATCTTAAACTCTAACACATGGGACCTAAATTCAGGCTGTAGTGAAGTGATAAGATATAATATGATGTGGCATAGTGGCAAGTAGTGAGTTTTTCTCGGTGATTTCACTGTTAAACTAACAAGCAGTGCCCCAAACCAACTCTGAGCATCATATGTTGTAGTATGTCTGATAGACCTATTCACTTCAATTGTAATGATAAAGTGCAAGTCATTACTTGCAGCCCTTTCAGTAAAATTGAAAACCTGTACCATTCTGAACACATACCAACATTTTAGTTTGTAAAATAACGCAACAATACATAGGCTAGTGTTGTTTATCATCGAAGCAAGTAACTTGTGAGAAATGCTGATGAATCAAGGGACGCATTATTTTGGCACCTCTCACTGTACATTGAGACAGTCTCTATGTAACCCATTAGGTGGTGGCCTTAACATGAGGTGGCACCTATTCACTTGCTTGGTTGGTGCAATGTTTCCTCATAAAATATCACATGTGCAACACTTGAAGCAGCAGTGCAGCTTTTCAGCGCCTCTTGCTTCAATTGATTGTTTTTGGGTTCCATTTATGGTGACATGTAGCAAAGATTGCTGGTGGTAAAATGCATTTGTTTTTATTTTGCAACTGGTTTATTTCCAATCTTATACGTTTTACTCAAAGCATTATCATTCGATCAAGTAATCATATAAAAAAGATACATCAATAAAATGTACATTCATAAAAATGTTCATAACATTTTCTCAGTTATTATTGCACACTGATGTTGATTGCCTCGCTCTTTTCATTCATTCAACACATTTCACAGTCATTTGTCATTCATTCAAATAATAATATTAATCTTTTTTCAAAAGATTAACAACTCCAATCACCATTGAGGTGGGGCGACCTTGTAAAATATATTTCCTAAAGTATTCTGAATTCAATGATTCTAAGGAATGAACAAAAACGAAAAGAAAAACTCTTCTCTTAGCTTCTGGGGGACCGACCGTACATTCATTAAATGCTTAAGGGTTTCGACCACTGTTAGGCAATGTCGACACAGACCAGTATTATGCATGTCACGTTTTAATTGGATCCCTCCAGTACAGAGAGTATTCAGTCGGAACCTTAGAAATATGTCTCTATAGCGACTATCCGGAAATTGTTCTGGGTGTTTCTGTAGAATTCCTTTCTTGTTGCATTCAGTGTTGGTTTCTCTGGAGATTTTGTCACAGGTCAAGATCCAACCCGATCTTTCTGTAACCTTCTTTTTGACCTGACCTGGAATTTTACACAGGAGTTCGATGGACACCTCATTCTGTTCAAATATACATTCACATTGTTGTTTACATTCTGCCAATGGGCCCTTCGCCTTGCCATCTTCCATTTCCATCAAAAATATGTTATAAACCGAATTATCTCTACTCAGCACTATCTTGCGGAATAGTAAAACAATTCTCACTTGCGTAATGGCCAGGAGGGAGGTCAACCCCAACTCAAAACGTATTATTGTTATGAGAACACAATTGCTTGTCTTAGTACTTTCCTCCAATCCCAGGATTCTAGTTTTTTTAATTCCAAATTATCAAGCCTGGGATAAATGTCTAGGTCATACAGCAAGCCTGGAATGTCTTTTGCGTGGTAAAATTGTATGAGCGGCCTGATTGAAAAACATTATTTTTTATGTACACTTGAGCCACTAATTGACGTCCCTTTGACCATAGTGTTTCTCTGTAGATCTTTATTTCTTTTTGTCTTGATAGTAAGAAGCCTAAATAGTTGACGTTCTGACAACCCGGAAGTTGTTTGCCATTCATTACCCATCTAAAAGAGCTTAATTTGTAGCTTTCACCTTTATAGGACATTATGCATTATTTATTTGTATTGATTGTTAAACTATTTAATTTGGCCTATTCTTCAAATCTTCTCAAAAGTCGTTGTAGTCCCACCTGCGTTCGATCCAAGAGTAAAATGACATCTGCATATGTAATGCAGAAACATATTTCCTCTTTTAATTTCTGTGCAATAAAAGAAGCACTTCCTAGGAATTCCCACAAATCGGCCAGATACAAATTGAAAAGGCATGCCGCCAACACACATCCCCATCTCAGCGCACAGTAGGTGTTTATGGGGGCTGATACATCACCTCGATTGTTTAGTTTTACTTTAATTTTTGTGTCATTATGGAATTTAATGAGAATTTCTACGGTGTGTTTTAGGATTTTCATGTCTGCAAGCTTTCTCCATAGCCTGGTTCTATTAATGGTGTCAAATGCTAGACTCAAATCTATGCTAGCAACATAGATCAGGTCTCCCTCAGTCTTACAGGCCTGATTGATGCAAGATTGAATAAGTAGGACACTTGAATCAGTCCCTGTATACCACTTAAAGCCCATCTGGAATTTCAACAGAATGTCTTTGTCGCTTGACCACTCCTCTGTCACTTTGAGTAGGCAACAAGAAAAAATCTTGATCTCAATTTCCATGGACATGCACAATTGTTAAAAGGCACTTTTCTGGTATATGTAAATCAAACAAATAGCAACAGGGATTAAAATGTACCACCAGCAGTAAATACCGTACTGTTAGCAATAGAATATATTGTAACGCTCACCTGATTCCCGTAGAGGCGCCGGTCTTGACTGGGCGTATACCGTATCTTCAAAGGTGATGTGTAACACACGGCTGGCTCTTTGGGCTGGGCCTCTGTGCACTGTATGTCTGACTTGAAGGGTAAGATGTCTGCAGATAGAAAATATGGGATTAATGAACTGGGGTATTGAATGTCTCTCTCTTCTTCCCTTTCTCTTCTCCTGTAGAACCCCAAAGGTTAACGCTCTCACCTTAGGTAAGTGAACGCCGTGCTCTCCGTCTGCCTCGGGGCAGGGTGCTGTAACCAGTTTCTTCACTGGATAAGGGGAGCAGGCCTCTTGACTTCAGAGGACTGCTGTCCGTCGTTTACTGCACGAACGGTAAGTTTCGAGTAATTCTAATAGCTTTAAAAGTCTTTAGTAATGATGTCTCTTGTTTTGCAGGGTTCCGGCGATGGCGGATGACGGGCTGAAGTGAGTTGAAGATGGAGCCCGTGTGATGAATAGAAGCGCCTGGAAGCACGTAAGTAAGCGCTTGTTGCCTGCTTCACGATGCGCTCTAACTGTCTTTTTATTTTGCAGGTAAAAGTTCGGAGCGGCTGCAGGGTGCCGGAATACCCACTGAGTTAGATGTGGAAAGGAGTAATGGCACGTGAGTATTAAAGTTCCCCAATGTCTTTAAACGCACCTTGTTTTGTCTTTCAGATGCGGGATGCAGCGCCGAAGGCCTCCGGAGCGTGCGAAGAGTTGGTAAGCTTTTGTCTTTCAGATGCCGGAATGCAGTGCGAAGACCTCCGGAGCGCACGAAGAGTAGGTAAGCCTTTGTCTTTCAGATGCCGGAATGCAGCGTGAGGCGTTGGTGACAGCCGATGGACCAGGTAAGTGAAGCGCTGTCACTGAAGACCGTAATGCTAACCTGTTCTTTCTTGTCTTTATAGGTGTTGCTGAAGACTGGATTCAGGATGGTAAGCCTTTTTCCTTAGGCCCAGGATCAGATGCAGAAGACACGATGAGCGTTCTGCTGCAGAGGATGCAGAATAACGCAAAGCAAGATTCATCCATCGGGTGTGGTTTAAATAGCCTCCTGTAGTGCTTAGGTGTCTCCTTCCACAGCCACGCCTAGGTAAGAAAAGAGTTCCTGCTTTCCAGAAGAGTTCCAGTGTTCTGAACCTAGGGAGTGGCTCCTGCCCCACCCAACAGGAAAAGTAGTTCCAAACAGAAGAGGATCAGAGGCTCAACTGGCAGGCAAGTAAGCAGCATGGTCTGCTGCAGGTAAGTCCACCCAAGCATTATGAGCCCGGCGCTTCCAGCGCTGGGACTGGGCATGTTTATGAGCCTGGTGCCACTGGCGCCAGGACTGGGTCCAAAAGGTCCCAATTGGGACTAGTTGGCACTCGGAACCTGGGTTATGGATCTGCTTCCAAGGGAGTTGGGAAAACCCTGACCTTTTGGAAGCAGAGATCATGACATATATCAACTGCCGAGACAGAGAGAAGGGATCTGAAGCACTCACCACACCTATCTCATCACCAAAGACTTAAGAATGATCACCTGGTGTATAATGGAGGTAGTCCTACTAGCTTGTATGTTTTCACTGCTTAAAATCAAGTTGTACCAGATAATATTTTCAATGGTAACAACCACTGTTTCCAGGTGTTATTTTTTTCTATGAAGGTCATTGCAAGTAGTAATGCATTTACTGATGGTGGTAATGCATGTACTTCCAGAGGTAATATTACCAGTGGGCATCAGTTTGTCTCTAGGAATCAGTTTTCTTTTTCTGTAAAGGGCAGTGTTGCACCTTTAGTGGAAAATACCACTTACAATTGGTAATAATTATACCACCCTTTCTGTGATGGATCCCCTGGTTTTTATTCATCAAATTTGAGCTAGGAAGCTTTTACTATTAATGGTCCTTCCAATGGTCCATTGTTGTGGCAGTAGCCCATGGCAAAAGTGGTTTGATTGCACCTTATAGTAGGGTACTTCATGAGAAAGTCAAGTAAATAGAAAATGAATCATCGTATCTACCACAATACAGCAGAAGCATATACATAGCTCAGATATATCCCAATGGGTGCTTGGGCTAAAAGTTGGGCTATTTGTCAGAATGAAGGAGCTGGCATCCAGTTTAACAACCTTATTTTACCAAAATCGTTACTTGCATGGAAGGGGTAACCAACGTGGGCTCTTTTGTGTTGTGGGGTCCCCCGCATTTAATTTGAAATGTCCACAAGGCTGAGTGGACAAGCAAACTGGAAACATTCGTCCAACTCGCTTCTACTCTTTAATTTTTCCATTCCGTCTCCTGCTGCCTGTAAATACACTTTGCAAGCAGCGCTTACAGTGGATTCACATGGGATCCACCTGGTCCTGACCAAGTTTGAAACCAAGGCAGTTCCCATAGAGATCTATTCATTGCATGTCTGCATGAAAGTGTCATGCATGCTTACAACGAAGCGCACTGGTGAGATGGCCGTGGAGCGCACCCCGGAGATCATATTTCCGCTCTCTGCTCGTCTTCAGTGCTGGAAAATGAGGCGGGGTGTTAAATGGAGGCCTTAAAGCGTAATGCCTTGCCTTAACGCTTCCATTTAGCATCCCACCTCACTTAAAATTGTTACAGACACCTTAGTACCTTAGAACAGTGATATTCAAACCTTTCCATGCTGAGCCCATAGAGTAAAAATATTGTTTCTGGCCCCCACCTAGGGGTGGCCACGCCTTCACTCCATGGGGCCTAAAGGATGCTCAGGGGAAGGCCAGCCTCTTTAAAATATAAGCAGATGTTCAACTGCTTATATTTTCTTCTAAAAGTACTCACCTTAATCCTTCTTTATATTAAAAACCGTCATCTTAATCCCTTTTCAAAGAGCCTGCCCACCCGCCCCTGGACATCCTTCGGGCCCCCTGTTGGGGGGCCAGCCCCCCAGTTGGAAGACAGTTGCATTAGAACCACCACCGAGTGTCCTTTAGAAAAATAAAAAACTGCAATTATACGTTTAACCTGTACAAGTATTTCATCACACTGCAATGTCAGCAAGAGCAATTGGAAGCTTAAAATATACGTGCCCTATTCTTTCAATATTGTATTTACGAACCCTAAATTGCTGGGAATGTGCAAACCGATCCTGACCGCCTCTTCCAGCTCTGCTGTTTATGAGGCTTCGGAACAAATGCTGTGTCGTAACAAATGAGCAACAGATTCTAATAAACACCCTGCATCAGCCCTTCTGTTTAATAGGAAGCAAATCTGTGCAAGTGCAGCCCCCAATCACACAGAGAGGGCCTCATTACGAGTCCGGCGGTAACCGCGGCGGTAAAACCGCCTGGTTACCGCCGGACTCGTATTACCATTCCGCCTCCGTGATTCCCGGAATTACCGGGGCATTACAACCCCGGTTTTCCGGGAATCACAGAGGCGGAATGGTGTAAATCCCCATTCCCATTGAGTCCTATGGGACTCAATGGGAATCGGGATCATGGAAACACCGGCAGCATCTCGTAATGCTGCCGGTGTTTCCTCGTCCGCCTGCAGGCGGGCGTGTTAAACCCGCCAGGTCAGACCTGGCGGGAACATCACCTCCCGCCTGCAGGGGTCGGGATCAGGCGGTCCGGAAACAACGGTGGCGGCGGGTTTACCGCCACCGTTATTTCCGGACCGCCAGGGTCGTAATGAGGCCCAGAGTCATAATCACGTGAGTGGAGCAGAGCAACGCGCACGCGCCTTCTCGGTCCTCTGATGGAATGGGCCTCATTACGAGTCCGGCGTTAACCGAGGCGGTAAAACCGCCTGGTTAACGCCGGACTCGTATTACCATTCCGCCTCCGTGATTCCCGGAATTACCGGGGCATCACAACCCCGGTTTACCGGGAATCACGGAGGCGGAATGGTGTAAATCCCCATTCCCATTGAGTCCTATGGGACTCAATGGGAATCGGGATCATGGAAACACCGGCAGCATCTTGTAATGCTGCCGGTGTTTCCTCGTCCGCCTGCAGGCGGGCGTGTTAAACCCGCCAGGTCAGACCTGGCGGGAACATCACCTCCCGCCTGCAGGGGTCGGGATCAGGCGGTCCGGAAACAACGGTGGCGGCGGGTTTACCGCCACCGTTATTTCCGGACCGCCAGGGTCGTAATGAGGCCCAGAGTCATAATCACGTGAGTGGAGCAGAGCAACGCGCACGCGCCTTCTCGGTCCTCTGATGGAATGAATCATTTGAGACATGTGTGATTTGTTTTACACAGTGGCAATTTTCCCTGCTGGCATTTCTAAATTGACTGCTGGGATTTATGCCAGACAGAAAAGTCGGCAAGGAGAGACTCATCTGTGATGAATATCTGGTTCTGCTTCGGCAAACCACGTCGGGATCAATAGCTTGCCCTCAGGCAATTGAAATACATGCTTTATAGAAAACAGCTAATGGCCTTATGTGTGATTTTGTAGAGACACTTGTATTTTCATGTTGGTTGCAGTGCCGAGACACAGCTATAGGCTGTTCTATTAAATTAATCAAACGAGTAATCCCTTATTTTTACAGAAAAGGAGTGAGATGTCTTTTCTCAAAGCTGTTTCTCATTGTACACGTGCATTGTGGTGGTACAAACTGTATAAACCAACCTTTTTAGTTTTTAGTTTTGCTATTATGTGGCACTTCAGCGCCTTCAGCTACCCCCCTCGGGTGTTAGTGGTGTGCGGTATATAAATAGACATAACATAACTTGCATATAAGCTGAAACTATTGCATTGCAGTACAGCTAGGAGGGATATGGTATGTGTGGAGGGACACACGACTTGTGGAGGGACACACAGCGTGTAGGTCTTGTGGGTGTTGTTTGATTATTTACCTACCCATTGACTACCATGGACATGCTAATCCGTATGGCCATTCCCACCCACTACCTGTGCCACCTCACCCAACACATCTTCCTGGGATCTCTCTGAGCTAGTTCATGCCGAAATATCAAACTGTGTGCTATATAGGGCATGTCAGTGTTTTTTCTGAGTAGTCTTCTGTGGGTTAATGGCTTATTTGCAGCTTGTGATGCACGATTGATGTGATGAAAACGTCTTAAGCAAGGTTGTCTTCATCGACTTGATTTATGTCTGTTCCTTGTGCTGATCACCTGTTAAAACAGGAATAGACAAAGTTTTAGAAATGCATTTGCCATGCACTGCTATCATATGCCCAGGTAATCACACAATTTTCCAGCTGTTACCATCTTGCCTATCCCATGCAAGTACACAATCTAAACTGCTTCATGCAAGGGCAAATAAGGAAATGGTGCAGAAAGGGGTACTACTATTAAACAACAAAAAAGTGAAGAAGGGGAATACACCCTGCTCTCAGCCTAGTATGCAGTGCGCAAATTAAATACTTATTTTATTGTGTCTATAAGTTCAATATTCTGAGTGATATACCACTCATATCACACCCCTCCTCAAAATACCCCCAGGTCACAATGGACCAGGAATCAGGCTGGTTGGTAAAGGTAATATTTATTTATTTATTTAAAATTCAAATAAAATATAGGTTTTAATATATGGTGACAATACAAATAAGAAAGTAGGTAAGGCAGTTGAATTCACGTTTAGCAACACAAAATATAAAACACAGAGAAAGAACAGTTTCGGCTTGTTTGAAAGATAGCACTTAGGTTAAGATTTCCCCCCGCAAATTTCTCAACTCACAAATAAGCAATTCTACACCAATGTAAAGGAGCAGCAGGTATTCAGGAATAAAGAACAGAATTTAAAGATAACCTCCCCTCCCCAAACAAGAGAGAAAAACGGTTTGGAAATATGACACATTTAAAATGGCATTTGAAAATGGCTGTGTGAAACAATGAAAAGTGTGCAAAATTCTTAAACCAATATAAATTCCTATGGGAGCAACACTGAAAAGATGCTAACAATCATAAGCTATAGTATGAGCAAAATCACACACTTTGAATCTTAATGGAAGTTTGGAAATACTTTAAATTGAAAATCACATGTGTAAACTTTGCAAAATTGCGAATTCCCACCTAAATTTCACGAAATGTTTTTTAAGAAAAACGGGTGAAATATACTGTTCTTGGATGCGGTTTATGTGTTGGGATGTAGCTACAGATCTTATGTTCAAGTCAGAGTTGAAATGAAGTCTCTAGCTATTAATCTGAGGAAGATCTGCAATGTTGAATGAGAGGTGTTTTTAGAAAAATAGAACAGAGAAAAACAGAAAATCGGTTTTAAAATGACAGGTTACTTTTACTTAAACTAGATTTACTGGCTAAGAAAAAGAGAATGCCGCCAGTGAATCTCCACAGTTACTTGGCCACTGTAACCCTTCACGTGGTGGATACCCTGTTTTCTTTATGGGGTTACTTGATTTAATCTAAATCACTAATGGTTTAAGGTCTAGTGAAACAAAAATAAAGAGAACGTGGGCGCTAACACTAGGAGTCACAGACAGGGTTGCTAGAATGGTTCTGACAAAATTACAGGTTCTTAAGGTAAAGACAGGGTGGTTTAGAGATGGGGTAAGATATGCTATGGTTTACTATGATTCCTATTTATACTTACAGTCCACTTTATTTTAAGATTTGGACCGTCAAGGATTCTTGTCATCACTCGGGTCGGGTCTAACAATGGACAGCAGGGCAGATCTGGCGGGATAGGTCAGCTGGGCAGTTCTGGTCAGCTGGACTGGCACCTCGGACTGGACTGTTTTGGATTGGCCCTTCTGGTTACTGGACGCTGTAGATCAGTGGGATGGCAAGTTTGGAGCAGGCAAGCATTTGTGGTAGCAAGCCAAGCTGGATCAAAATTCCCTTAGGTTTTGGGATTGTTTCAGAATTTGGGCCTAGCTGAAAAAGGAGTTCAGCAATGCAGAGGCCTTGGTTTTGTAAAGAAATCTGGAATCAGGAACAAAGATGGAGACTTCAGTAACAGGGCACCAGGTGGAAAATCAGGATGGAGTTAGGAATCAGTCTGTTTTGTGTGTTGTGAGGTTCCCTTATTTATCATGCCAAATGGCATCACTAAGGTTTATGGTAGGGGCAAACTTACAACCCACACCCACAATGCTGTGATTGGTCAAAGGCACGGTTTCCGCCTTGCTTTTTGCTAGTTGGATGACAGAACAGGAGGTCATGCTCATGGTGTTGCTATTACAATGTCTGGGAACCTCCCATAATTATTGGAACCCAAATCTAACTTTCCCACAAATACATATTACTGTAATTATGCCCTTTAAGAAAATCAGATAAAGAAATTACATATTTTGTGGGTCTCATTCTAATCCAACTCCCAAGTCGGTGGGACCTAGTTTCGCCTTTCTGTTGCATTTTGTCACTTTTAACTATGAAAGGTTTGGCCTAACATTTCCCAATTCTGTACATATATGCCCGTTTATCCCTAGAATATAAATACACAATATTACATTTGCAACATTAATAGTTTCTGGGCAATAGGGCATTATTCTTACTCCAGTTCCTTACGTAGTAAGAACTTCTACCAAGTTTTCAAATGAGTTGCAGAATTTCAGATTAAGATGTATGTACTTTTCACTCTTTTTCTTATTCTTGCTGCCAAGTTAAATGTCTTGAGGTTCAGGGGTAAAATAAGCATTTTAAACCCAAAAATCACAAGTCAGTTTTTTTTTCTTTCGTCCCAAGTGTGGGCACATGGCAAGTCCTTTGAAGATGAATAAGGGGCCTATCCCTGGAGAGTGGAGCTTCCTGCCCCTCCCCTGGAAGGATGAGTGTCCAAGCCTGCCATTGTCTTCACCTGGGGCACAGACAAATGTCTAATGAGGTACTTTGTCATGAGTATGCGAGGCCTCCCAACAGCAATTAGCCTTTCCTGCCAGCAGTGGAGGTGTCAACCTTTCTCAGGCTCTGAACATGGTTGTTTTTTTATATAGTCAGACTAGGCTTAGCTTTAAGTTTCACCTAAATCTTTCATTTAAACATATAAAATTAACAGAGCTTATAGGTGGATTTTTTTTTACATTAGCAATCCTTTGGCATTCTTAAAGAATTAAGATTTTAAACAAGAACATACTCTAAAACAGTTGATTTTGCCTTTCATTCATGTAAAAGCACATTAAACCGATCCCTTCAAATCCAATTTTCCTCTGCAGCAAATACACTTTTCGGTCAGCATTAGCTCTTCCCTTGAGTGCTGGAATGGTGTGCAACATGGACACATGTATCATGCCTGTGTATAGAATTTCTCTCTGCACAGCTGATTCTGATACTTTTTGCAAAGTTTAGCCGCTTTTTCCTGTGGAAAAATGAAAACAAGGGTTACTGGGTTGCTTTTATAAAGATACATTTTGTAGCAGCTGTCATTAAATGAGGCCCAGTTCCTCTGAGCCACACTGGATGGTCCTGGGCATTTAATCTCAATGATTCAGTAAAATTAATGGATCTGGTGCCAGAAACAGCACTTTTAGGGTTGGAAAGCTAACATTTTAAAAGGCATTTTCAGTTGTCAGCACAATTCATTCACTTCGCTCCATGTTGACTGTGGCAGAGCCCACTGGCATGCTCCTGCAGTGAGAACTCTGTTTTCACCCCCCCCGACTGTGTGTGGCAGGGTGTGCATCTTTCTTATGGTTGTGACCCAAAACGCAGTTTCAAGATTTTGGCGCGCACAGTCAGCGCATCCATTCTGGGCTGTTTCCTTAACCATTTCAGTACAGTGATGTAGTGCATTGGAATGGGTCAAAATATCCCACAGAAGGAAAGCATTGAATGAACCTTAATGAACCGTAATACCTGGGTATTACTCTTGGCAGTCTTCAAAGCCAATGTAGCCAACCTGTGCCATTAGAGAAGGGGTGAGCCATAAATAATTATTGAGTATTTGTTCCAACCCAGAAGAATGGCACTGCTAAAACATTTAGTTCACGTCCATACCATTCTGCATGGGACCACATGGAAGCTGAAACATGACTCTTGATCATTGAGTGTCATCAGTGAGGTCAGGTTTGGACATACACCACCCTTGCCATTTAAGGTGGCTTTTAAATGAAGCAGAAAGTGATGATGGAAAACTGTGGACAGATCTTTACTACTGGCAATTCTTTTTGTACACCTGTGTGTTCCAATGCTGTTATCTCACATACATCATTACAAAGTGGCAACAGCTGTGTGATTATACGTCTTGGCCTTCCATTAAAAGTGCCAGATCAACTGGAACTGTTAGATCACATCTCTTCTGCACTGACTGATTTTATAAACATGCCGAGGGGGGAGTGTTCTAGTAGTTTGGACTGGACTGCTCCATTTGCCGGCTGGGCCAATATTGAATTGAGTATGGATGTTCCTTTTCTGCAAGGGTACATGTAGACTAAAGAGCAAATGTCTAGAAAGCTACCCAGATGTTATGACTCTTTCAAAGCTGTGCATCAATTTTTTGATGTTTATAATGTGCCTCCCTAACTGTGGGGAGAGTATGCCAACATATGGGTGCCTTGCTTGTAGTGCACGTGGAAGCAAGATGTATCTGAATGGTCAGAGTCAACAACAGCAAACTAAGACGTTTTGTGTGTGTGTGTGTGTGTGTGTGTGTGTGTGTGTGTGTAAATCAACAGACCATAACATAGAGGGAAACAAAATAAACTAGAAAAGGAATAATTGAAATAGGAAGGTTAAAGGTATGATGAAGAAGTGTGGGAAGAGCATGGCAGAGTTTAGCCACATTGGTATGAAAATATGTTCATGGTTATAATTTGAAGAGGTGTGATGGTGATTTTTTCTGAAACTTGTCACACATGAGGTCTCTTTAAAGCTGATTCTCTACATAAAAGGAGGTAGTACTACCATTCGGTGGAAAGTGGTGCTTCCACAAAGTGGAATTCGACCATCTGCATGGCGGGTGTGCACTCGTCTGGTCTTTTTTGATATTTTTTTAAGAAATGGAATGATGATACGATATGATTAATACACAGAGGTTTCTAAGCCCGGGCCCGGGGATCAAACCTGTGTTGCTCCGTGTCGCCTTGCTTCCAAGGCAAGCATGTTGTCGCTGAGTTATCCTTCCGAGATGGGAGTTAAACGTTGGAAAATGTGTGCTGCTAAACCATACACATTTTCCTATGCTCGCCGCACAACAAACACATAGTCATGTGTATCATGGGTGGACACAGCCTACAGGTGCAATCCCCCTGTCATGTTCACTTGGAATGTTACAGCCACTGGTACACCAAAGCATCTCAGGAAGGGGGAAGGCAACACCTTCCTCTTGCTATGGCCAGCCTAATTAAATATCAAAGGCTCCATGGATCAGCCCTGTCTATTGTCAAAGTTCTGCTGGTGGCAAGCGCATACTGATGAGAGTTAATTGAAACAGGACTGCGCGAGGCATGATTGCAGAAATGACAAAAGGGGACAGGAAACCAACATCTCTTTGATATGCAATATGTGAACTTGATGCTAGCTCCTGCCACTCTGAATGAAGGGCAGTTAATGTCATGTCTGTGACAACTGTTTACAGAAGGCAACACCTGGAGGCAGACCCCCTTTCAGAGGGAAGAAGTATGTGATTTGATGTAGACAGACAGTCTATTCTCACCAAAAACTTCAAGGGAGACCTGCGCTTTGGTCAGGAGCTACAGAGAGCTCAATTAACCAGAGAGACACTTTGATCCACAACAGACAGGACGATGGGTGGGACTTAGTAGTACATGTTGTCACCCCTTACCTTTCCTGTTGCAAAGCACTCTGGTTATGACCTCACGCATAACAGAAGATTGTTGGTGGGGACTAAGGACAGTTCAGTAAGGTAGGATTAGCCTTCACCAATCACTGCGGCCCATTTGGCCATAAAAGAGGGTTGAGCACCCTCTTTTGGATGATTATCCGATGTGACTTTCAGAGGAGTAAGAAGGACTTTGAACCCTGGATGAAGGTACAGTCTGCCTTACAGTTTCTGTCAGTTAAGGAAGGCTGGGACTTCCAGGAGGGAGGCATGATCCCTCCCCTAAACATTTCCCAGGGAACAGAGGGAGATACCAAACTCAAAGGACCCGTCCAGCAGCTCCAGAACCGTTACCCAGCCAGCACACAGCATGCCCTGCTAGGTTCTGCCGGCAAGCTTGATAGGTGGGAAGTGCCGGAGAATCTCTGACCAAAGGACAAGGCCGTTGCCTGCAAACTCTATCCTCAGCTTTGGGCTGTCCACCTAAAAGGATGACAAGTGCCCACCGAAGTAGCTAGGAGGAGTGCCACATCAAGCTTCAACCAGTGTGCGTCTTTTAAGGACATTTTCGAGGCAGTCGAGCCCTCGAACTGCGACTGGCTGCAACACTGGCTGTTGCAGTCACTAAAGCTGTCCAAGATGCCTCAACCAGCGTTCCAGATCCGCCAACCAGCACAGAGACAATGATACTTGACCTGAGTCTTCGTGTAGGCAAGCCTGCAGCCATCCATCCAGACTTGCTTGCCGAACTGCCTGCTGCCTGATACCCACAACTGTTTCCCGTCTTGAACTCTGTCGCAGGAGCTGCAAAGCGTCTTGGAACTGACTCGATTATGTCGAGCATCAAGATCATCTCAAGCACCAGGTATATTGTGGTTCTGTCCCCCTGGTCATTCTGCGAAGGCCCCTAGTGACATTTACGAACCCTTGCTACCTTGGTGCTGAAACCAAATAACCTTGAGCAGTTAAGACTGATTGCTTTACTGACTATCCTCCTGTCAGTATCTAGAGTGCATCCCTTTCCTTCGTGAAACTGTCTGTCCTCTGAGTTCATTTACAGGGTGGGTTGTATTTTGTAGTGTGCTAGAACTGTCTGTTGTAATAATAATAAAGTTGATATTTTTGTACAACCTTGACTGGACAGTCCATTTTATCATTGGGTAACAATTGTATTTTTGCTGTGTTGCAACTAACCAACAATCCACGACCTTGCGGAGATAAGCCTGCCGTTCCATCCACATTACCAAAATTGGACAAGGAGGTTTATAATTTACTTGTGTTTCCAATTTGTTCGGATCCCTTCTGGTGTACTAGATGTATGGGGCTGATTGATGGTTTAGCAACTGATATTCATGCCTGGACCACTGGTGCCACTAAAGTTGATTTGTCACATTGGTGGCAAGAGGCCGAATCATTTGGAGCCTTGCACACAGCTAAGTCGCCCAATGATAAAAGTACTGTTGCAGGCAATGTTTAGTCACTGCAAGGTATTAGTAATAGTCATGGATCTTGACAATGTGACTGTAAAAGGCATGACCAGGGATGTCCCGCGCATTTTATGTCAAGAGAGGGGACTTCCCCACAGCACTTAGGTTAATACACCTGAGTTGCTAACCAGCCTCCAAACATGGGTAGAAGTGAAGCGGTTGGGGAGAAGACCCCAGGAGATGAGCTAGACCCCATGTACCCGAATGGAAAAGACTTTCCGGAGGGGGAAAATGATGAGGATGACTGCATGAGCAATGTTTCTTGCCAATCATCCTGCCGGGGGGCAAGTGTGGTTTCTAAACATTTGAGAGTGTCAGTGAGGACAGGGGGTAGTGCGGCCCAGTAATTGTTCTAGCTGTTAATGAGGTAGCAACAAGAAAGCTCCTGCTTGAGGAGTGGAAACTAGCACTAGAGGAACATAAACAGCAGGACAAGGTCACCATAGAGCTGCACAAACTGGTACGTGAAGAGAAGAAGGAGGCCAAAAGATCCACCTTTAGCAAACGAAGCAATAGTGGCATAAACCAGAGTGCCCGGGAAAAGCCCAAGCGACACATCCCCAAAGACTTAGTGCAGGCTTATGAAGTCGGGAAGGGTATTTTTGAATGGTTTGAAGTGCTCGAGCTGGCTTTTCAGCCACAGGGGGTGTATGGGGTACATACCGACACAAGGGACAGATGCAATTCTTCAGTTAACTCCTGAGGAAAGGCATGAGTATGATGGCAACCCTACACAAGAAGTTCTATAAAAACACAGAACAGTGTCTCACGAGCTTCAGAGAGCTTGGAAAAAAAGTGGGCAGACATTTGAAGCGTTCACACAATTGTCTTTGAAATATCTGAGTGGCTGGGCTAAATGGATGTACAATTTGATTGTGTGTGAGTATGTATTGAAAAGTTGTGTGGTTGACCTACACCAGCATCTTGTGGACAAGACTATCACAGACCCTAGGGAGCTTGAAATGGCTGGTGATAGGTTTGTGAGTACTCTAGTCTAGAAAACGTCTTAGGCGAGCACACCCAAATCGGAAGAGAAATCGGCGGACATAAAAGTAAACAAGGATGGGAAGGTCAATGGTCCAACCCAATCCTCTTCGAAGTCAGGTCCCCAAAAGAACGAAGGGAAATCCCAGAACTCTAGTTCAGCTGTGCACACTGTAAAGAAGAGGGCAGGCACCCTTAACACTGGGACACCTGATTTCTTACCACCCAAAGGTTGTTTCGTGTGTAAGGAGCTGGGCCATAGGAAAGAGGATCCTGCTTGCAAGGGCTTACCCAAGCAATGCATAGTGAATGCTGGACTCTTGGAAGAGCCCATCATTAGTGTGGGCCTTTTAGGCAATCCACTAGGCCAGGGAATGGCCAAATGTGGATTGGTTACTGAGTGGGATGGGTACCGGGTCTCCAGAAGACATCCCGGTTCCCAAAAATACTTAACTCTACCTAGAACAATGTAGAGGAGGAGCTAAGTACCCCCACCTACACCGTTCCGCCCCTATTGCCTTTATGTTGGAAACCAGACTATGTGACATACACAGAGAAGTTGAAACGACAAAGGCCAAAAGGAATTACAGAGGCAAGATTCCCATTGAGAAAACAATACCTACATACGAGGAAATATGATGGTGTTTAAATAGAATTCCTGAAGAAGCAGAGCAAATAAATGGTAAGGAAGAATGGTGATGTCAACGACCATCACCAAGTAAACATCCCACAGAGCTGAACTGACGTAACTAGAAGAGATGCAGAGCCCAGTGACTACAGATATTCTATAAGGCATCAAGAAAGTATCAAGGATAAGTGACATCTTGGTATTAAGGTGAAGAAGCCTATGCCACGGAATTGATGAATACATCAAGCTATTACACTCATACAGATGCAAAAGAAAGACAAGCAGACAAAATAATCTTCAGACTAGCTTTATAGTAAATAGATTGTGGCAAGCGGCAATATATATATATGCATATGGACAAGTAAAGGATTGATGTTTCCACTACCCATTATCGCAGCGCTAGACTTTAGCAAGAAGGCAGAGAAAGCCTCACTTCCAGAGTGTTGCAGTTAAAAAGAAAATTGAATTACAAAGTGAAACTCAGCAGACAAGGTCGGATGAGCCAAAGAAGCGAAGGTCATATCAAACTGGAGTAAACTGACATTGGATACAAATCGTATGAAAGAACAGAACTCCTGTTCAGAAGGCATGAACAAAACAAGGAAGACGTCAGAGGTCTATTAAAAAATAGTATTAAAAACCACTATAAGCTCGATTCCATGGTCTTCAGTCACATGGAAGGATGAGTAGGACGAATGAGATGGTCACACCTATGCACGAGGGCAGAGCATGCTTTCACTCCCTGAATGTCTCAGAGCTAAGAACACTCTCAAGGCCGAGCTTCAAAGCCTAATTGACAGTAGACCACTGAGGTGATGGTGGATTGATATGCTAATTGGTGGGAAGCAATGGTTATAGCGAGCTCTCCAGCACCTGGATGGCCAGCATGCATGCTGCTAGACATAGGTGGAAAAGTACTGACGGAGGTTAGAGTGCCAACCAATTGAAGAGGACCCATAATTAGGGGTCCTATAGTTGTGTAAATCAATGGGACATTGTGTAATTAGTGACGTTCATAGTGGTCATTTTTAGGGGAGGGTTTAGTTGCCCCACCTGATGTTAAGTAACCAATAACATATTCACACTTTTTTAGATAAGTATAGATCGTATACTTAGATTTTCACTCAGAGCAATCACCCATACAAATAGGTTTTTGTAGTTTGCCACGTAGGATGACGTTAGTAAATAAGTTTGTTAACGTCATTGATGACATGTTTTGTGTATAAAATCTCAGTTTTTTCTAGAATTCATTGAGTAAGAGGATCGAGCGAATTTGTTGATGTTCGTTGTACTCCCTGTTTTAGATAATTGATATTAAAACAGTTTTCCTTTTATCACCGATCTATGTCATTTTGATTATTGATGCATGAATAAAAATCTGCATCCCTGTCCATCTCCAGGATAATTGCTACTCATCTTAAGGGACTGGGTTAACCAGTTCACTTGTTAGTGGAGAAGATGGTTCAGATCCATCGACATAAGTAAACAGAGTCCCGGCAATATCGCACAACTTTTGCCATTCAGCTGAAAGTACGTGAAGCTCACCATAGATAGTGGTTAGTATAATTTGGAAAAGCTTGCAAGCGCGGTGTGACGGGTGCCCTGGTTTCCACAGAATCCACTCCCACGTCTACGAGAAGCAGATCAAACAGAAGGTTGAAGAGGCGGGAAAAGAGGCGTACGATCCCGAGAGTCGGAAGACGAAAATGCAAGTGGTGAGTAAAAACTGAGAGAGTTGGCAAAACGTATGGGTGATGAGTGAAGAAAAGAAGTGAGTAGCGGAGGCAGGAGGGATAAACATAAAGTGTGAATAAGAGTTTTATATGTATACAGTGAATAGATATTGACTTGAGCGTGGCCAAGCAATAGAGGTTTTGTGAGAGAGGCCATGATAATAGAATACGCCCTGGCCTTCGTTTTATAGAATGTATAGGAAGAAATTTGAACCTAGAGTCCCGTAGCGGATGACGGAGAAGACAGATTTCATTATAGACAAATCTAAAGAGGTTAATTTAAACTCTGTATGGCGTATCTTAGAGGGGAAGACAGATCTTAGAGAAGACTGTAGAGAAGAAAATATGTGACCAGTCGAGTCTGTCTGTTTGTTTTATGTGATTACGAAAATGATGACATCATAAGTGGAAAAACTAATTGATTGTTTTAAATTGAACTTGGTGGTTGTTTTTTTAGCAACATAAAAGTAAAAAGTGTGAATAAAGGGATTGGAGCCTGCAACGATTGGTGCACGCTAATATTGTGTTATTTTTCTGAAATGTACCTTTTAAATCTGTGATTAAAGCAAGTGAGTGTTAAACAGGTTAAGAATAACAAGTCGAGAATGGAGGATGTTACTCCAATTGTGCATCCCTGCAAGCAATTGCCGAAACATGCACCCAAGCTTACACAGTATAGTGCGGAATGGGTTAAAGGAACCGCAGATAAAATGTTCATGCCGTGGCAGCAAGGAGGGTCACTATCGAAGGCAGTCCTGCAGCATATGACAACATATTTGCATGCTGCATATATGGGAAAAAGCTAGTCAAGCGACTGGCGAGCTTAGAGCTTTAGAAAATTTACCAGGAGGAATGAGATGAGCCGTCTCCTGTAGATTGGATACTTAATGTATGCAAAGAGGGGGATGAGGAGCCCTCTGCTCCCCCGCCCCAGCTGAAATAGAAGATGAAAATAAGAAAGATAATGGGTTATATCCATTGAGGGAGCTTAAGGAAGCGACAGGGTATAGCAACCCGGCATATGAGTCGCCTATGCAAAGCATTGAGAGAGATGTAATCTCTAAGGTCCTGAGAGACTAAGAGAGACGCGATAAAGAGAGAAGTGATCGAGCATGCATATCTCTAGATATAGGAAGAGAAATAAAGAGATGGAAGGGAAAAATAGATAAAGCTGATGAGTTAGCACTTCTACAGAACAAATGGATGGGTGGCCAGATTTCGTAAACTCGATGGTAAAAGCATCGAAGATGTAAGGCAAAGGAAAGATCAAGATGAGCAAGATAAAAAGGGTAATGAAAGAGAGGAATGTTTTAAGGACGAAGACGCGAAAAGGAAGGATAGACACAGACGAGAGTAGTTATATCAAGGGGAGCAGTTATGGAAACAAGAGAGAGCAGAAGAACAAAAAAAACATAATAACAGACAAAGAGCAATTGATGAGCAGGAAAGGCTAGAACGAAAATTAATAGAAGAGGAAGAACAGAATTTAAGGGACAAAAGAATACAGATATAAAAGGATGAGGAGATATGCAGGGAAAACGAGAGAAGGGATATGTAGAAAAAATAGGAAGACAGGGTAAGAGAGGATGCAAGGAAACAGAGAGAATTTGGCGATGATATTGAACGTAAAACACATCAGAGAGCACGCAATCTCAAACGCTTGGAGAAGGAGATAAGGGATCCCGAACCAGAAGTAGCATTGGAGGACATAAAGGAATTCTTCCCAGAATATGAGTCATTACCAGGCCCGTCTAGAGTAAATCTAGAGGACGAGTTTGACTCTAGGAGCATTGGGGAAGCGATCGATAAAGTATACCAGAAAATGAAAGCCCAGAAAGAATCAAAGGGGAAGGGAAAAAAATGATCGACTCGAGAGTATGCAGTTATATGACACAGAGGGAGCCTCATGGAATACGAGGCAAAAGGAGTTGTCTTTAGTTGGACTGACTCTGAACAAAGATGAAGAGGAGAGAAGTTGCACAAGGTGGGCACAAGAAATGTCAGACGATCACTGAGACACCTTCTGTGGAGAAGAGGGAGGGAATGTATGTGGTCCTGAGGAATGTTTTTCAATGGCTAAGGAAGTAAAAATGTCAGATATAAATGCACCTATACCTAGGGCATCAGAACCATTGAAACAGTCAGACCAACCTAAGGGGCAACTCCATGGTGAGAGGGGGCGTCACCACCATATGTGAGCAGATTAAGATTGCTGCCAGGAAGAAGGCAGTTATGGAATCTTGTCCCTGCGGTGGACAGAAAAATGATGAGAAACGAGAATGAGTTTGGGGCTTCACAGTTTCCCTTGCTAGAGAAAGGGGGGCCAGACCACAGTATATACCGTGGCCCCAGATGGACAAAGATAATTTAAGATGTAAACTTCCGAGTTTAGCTTCTGGCGCTGGGAAATGGATACATGAGTTAGAAAAAATGACGGGAGGAAACACATTGGCTATAGGGGACATTAAGGGTCTCCTAATTGCGATACTTGGTGAGAGAGCTGATGACGTTTGGTCAAGGGCAGAATATGCTGGTGTTACTACAGTTAACACTGCTCATGATGGAGCACCGTTCAATAACTGTAGAACGGCGGTCTGGAAAGCGCTTAGAGTACTGTATCCAGACAAATCCGATATGGGAGCTATAATGACGAAAAAGATGCAAGACGGGGATGATCTGCTTGTTTACATTAAAAATTTCCAAGGGCAGTGGAGCCTAGAGACACGCAAATTTTGGGTTAATCTATACCTGTGTTCTATCACATATTGTGCCAAGGGCTGCCAGACCCTGTAAGCCAAACCTTGGTCGGAGATTCAGCTGACCATCATTCATTATTGTAGACTCTTGCAGGAAAAGAATTGCAGAAAGATGATGCTAGGAAAGGCGAAGAGGCATAGTTAGTACAGAAGAAATTGTCCAAATATGACATTGAAGGGGCAATGTTGACTAGTGTAGACGGATCGAATTCACAGAAGACTGCGATTATGCCGGAGGTGAATAACCAAAGGCAGTTTGATCAGGGCAATAATGGATTTGCTCCACAAGGAAGGGGAGGATTGCGAGGAAGAGGTTTTCAGAATAATCAAGGTAATTTGCAGAATAATCAGGGAAGCTTCCAGAATAATCAAGGTGGATTTCAAAATATGCAGAATGACCGTCAAAATAGGCAGGATGGGCAGATTAGGAGACCTCCTACATGTTGCATATGTGGTCTGACAGACCTTTTGCTCGTATGTGTAGATGTCAAGGGTTCATGCAAAACAGCCAATTTTTAAGAGGTGGGGCTTCAAACCCACTTGCGTATTCACAGCAGAGTGGAGACGGGTTTGTTCAGAATCAAACGATGTAGCAGCAACAATCGCTGAAAGTGAAGCAAGGCTTGCAAACACAGCAGGTAGTAGTGAATCCGCCACACGGGCAGTGGCAGCATTCACCCATGCAGATTCAGCAGAGTACAAGCACAGGACAGCTAATGACTCCTAGAGGAGGGGGTGTCACTGTCGATGGAGGGAATCATTTTACAGATAACGGAATGAGGCTGTACCCACAATAGGACAGCTCACTGGGAGACCTGATGTGTTCAATACTATCTGTGACGCCAAATCCTCATGAGCAACCAAGGGTAGACATCAGTATAGGAGGAAACTCTTTTTCATTTTTAGTAGACATGGGTGCAATGCGTGTATGTATGCGAGAGGGAACGCTTTTGATGTCTGGAAATGCCATGGATACTCAAGGTTTTACAGGAGCTACAAGTAGAGTTCCTTTCACTGAAGAATTACCAATCTCTATAGGAGAGTGTGCCATGTCGGTGCTATTGCTATATTCAAGGCAGACACCTGTCAACATATTGGGGCGAGACAAAGTTGAACATGACAATTTCGTTTACTGATGAAGGCATAGTTTGTTCAACACTAGGAGTGCATTATTTGAATGTGAACACATTTATTATGGCATGTGCAGGACAAATGGCCATATGGGCAGCACCTTTTTTATTATGGAGTACGCTTTCTGTTGACGTGGCTACCAGGCCCAGTAGGCAGAACTATGAGAATACCAGATGAATTTTTGTTTAGACCAAAAATACCTATGCTTGAAGAAGAGGGATGAGATTTTCCCTTAGAGCTACAAGCAGCCATAGTGCGAGGTGAAATAGCTTTGTTTGATGGGAATGATGATGAGGGCAGACAATGGTGTGCAGTAATTGCCATCAGGGAAGCTTACAGAATGACATCACAGATGAGGACCTATTTGGAGATCATCCATCTGATGACGAAGTAATATTTGACATGAGCATTACTTATCGGATGAGAGCAATCAAATGAGAAGTTCTTCAGAAAATGATGTTAGCACAAAAACGTTCTGAGTATTTTGATGAAGATATGGCAAAAGTGCCAGTTTCATTGTTGACCACAGGCCCCTATGAGATAGTAGATATAGGAAGTTTTTCTCCTGGCTATCTTGCTTCAGTGGTTGAAATAATCGTTTTAACACTGTAGTTAATGCAATATGTATCTCATTACCTACAGTGTTAAAACGATTATTTCAACCACTGAAGCAAGATAGCCAGGAGAAAAACTTCCTATATCTACTTAACAACTTGGGGTACTGGCTAAACCCCAAGAGCTCCTGTGATCTTGCAACGCCAGAACAATTTATTAATCTCAAACAATAGCGGAGCCTAGCACAGGCTGTTTCCATACCTCGAGCCAACCCCGATCCTATCCCCTATGAGATAGGCCTGTTGAAGGGGGTTGGAGAAGTAAAGATTAAATTGAAAACAGTAGCAATTTTACCTCGAGCACGACAGTATCCTTTGTCTCGAGAGGCAGATGAAGTTATTTTTAAGACAATTTCCGCCATGATGGATCAGGGTATTTTAGTGACATCAGTGTCACCTTGTGCTACATCGATTTATCCTGAGAAAAAGGGGCAAGGGGGGTCATGGAGACTAATTCAAGATTTGAGGCCGATAAACCGGATTGTAGAGGCCGAGTTCCCTCTAGCTTCTAATCCTGCTACAATCTTATGTAATATACCTGTTGAAGTACGACATTTCACTGTGATTGATTCGAAAAATGCGTTTTTCTCAATCCCATTGCACATTTACGTTCAGACAGAATAAGTTAAAAAGCACAAGATAACCTCAAAGGGATTGTGAGTCTCCATCAATTTTCAATAGAGTCCTTCAGATGGAAAATTGATTTAGAAAGTGTTGTAATACATAGATGACATTCTAGTTTGCAGCCCATCAGTGGAAGAGTGCTGATGCTATTCTGTTCAGCTGATGATTACACTTGCTGACAAAGGATATAAGGTTGACAAAGAGAAGTTACAGTATTGTCAACAGGAGGTTTTGTACATAGGCCAATTGATTTCACATGAAGGAATGAAGATTACTCCTAAGAGAGCTGAGGCTATTTTGAAAACCACAAAGCTGCACACAATAAAACACATGCAAAGATTTTGGGTCTATGTAAATATGTCAGAGCATGGGTCTTTGATTACAGTTCATATATAAGGCCTTTATTACAGGCTTTAAAGAAAGCACAGGCAACGCAAGAGAAAATTGTGTGCACTGAGAAAATGGAAGAAGGGTTTGATGAGTTGAAAAAAGCAATTATGCTGAGGAATTCTTTTTGTTTTCGCAAACAGACGGCACTGTTATGACAGCAGTCCTTGCACAGAGAACCCCTTTGGGGTACAAGCCCCTGGCATATTACAGTCAGATTTTAGACCCAGTGATGAGAGATCATTTTCTGTGTGAACAATCTTTGGCAGCCGCCACGTTCACCATAGAGAAATCACCAAGCATAATGATTGTATGCTCTATGACGTTATTTGTTGAACATGCACTGTTTGCCATTTTAGAGAAACCAAAAGGCATGTTGACTTCTCAAAGGGCTTCTGCATATGAAGTAGTCATATCAAATCCAGCAATCAAAATAGTTTGATGCAGAATAGTGAATCCTGCCATATTTGTAGCTGAACCACTGACAGAGGACGAGCATGTGCATGACTGTTCGAACTATGAAGAGTTCTATGATGAGATCCCTAGGAGAAAAGAAAATGCTTTAGCAGGAGGAGACATTTTTTTTATTGACAGTTCTTCAAGAATCGATCAGAATGATGGACAGAGATGCACAGGTGCCGCTGTAGTAGAGCACTCAGCCAATGGGGAGTTTCAGAAAATGGTAAGTGTTCGACTACTGTGTCATTATTCAGCACAGGCTGCAGAGTCATTGGCACTGATTGTCATGCTCAAGACTCATGCAGACCAGAAAGTAACAGTGTACAGCGACTCCGCCTATGTGATGTCAATGGTGCACGCAGTGTTAGCACGTTGGAAAAGGAGAGGCTACCTCCGAGTGGATGGCACACCAGTGCAGCATGCCACCTTATTGGACAGGCTCATTAAGGCACTGCAACTCCCAGTAGCCATCACAGTCATTAAATGCGCAGCACATACTAAAAGGGCAGACTTTATCTCACGCGGAAACCATGCAGCAGACGATGAAGCAAAACTCGCTGCATGTTCAGAAAATGGTATGTCATTTGATACGCCTGATGTAAATGAGAAAATGATTGTAATGATGAACGTGTCTGGAGGATATAATAATTTGTCAAAGACACAATTAGTAGAGGTCCAGGGGGAAGCACCTCAAGATGAAAAGGATTTGTGGATGCGAAGAGGGTGTTCTTTAAACCCCTCTGAAGCATTGTGGTGACAAGACAGCACTTGTAAACCGGTGATGCCTGTAGCCTTATTAAGGGTGGCACAGGAACAGCTACAATGGGGTGTCTGGTCAAATGTTCGAATGCAAAGGGTCGAATGACCTTTTGATTGAAAGTAAAATGACCGAAAAAAAGATCAACATTTTTTTAAATGTATTTATTTATTTAGCATATATAAAAAACTTTTTTATAAAAAGAAAACGGGGGGTTGGGGCGGGAACCCCACCATTAAAAAAAACTATAAAAAAAAATGCAACCCTTTTTTTCCGTCATTTTACTGTAAAAAAATAAGGCATTCGAGCCTTTTGTTTTCAAACTTTTAAACTTTTAACCTAGAACCCTACCCTGTGCACACAACTAGAGAGAACCTTGCTGCAAAAGAGTGTCCCAAACAAAGCCACAGTCCAATGAAATCTTTTCTTTTACTCGACAGCCTATGCGTCCATCTTCCTCGTCATAGACCTTGTCTGCATTTGCTGAGGTTCTTCGCTGATGCCTGCTTCTGAAGGGTGCGGAGGTGAAGGGGTCTCTCCAGCATAGATTTTTACATAACCTAGAAAAGTCCAAGCGCGTCTGCCTTGCACTCTGACTGCAGACGGCGTGACGTCTTCCTCAATGAAAGGGCTGTTAAATCTGGGCGTGTGCCACTTCCTTGTGAAATTGTGGATTAGGACCGCATCACCGGGGAATAGTTTGGGAAGACATCATTCTTGAACACTGCTTGTTGAAGCATCTCCTTCTGTGTTCTGTACTGCCCCAAACCCTTTTCGTAGTAGCTGACCTAAAATAACAGAGATACGTGAAATCATACACATAAGATAAACACGTAGCTCTATTCCTAACAGGTCAGATGTAGTCTGATCATCACTTCTAAATCTGGATGGAGGCATGAGGGGTGTCCTGCATACGAGGAAATATGATGGTTGTTTAAATAAGATTCCTAAGGAAGCAGAGCAAATAAATGGGAAGGAAGAATGGATGTATCTGAAACTGTGACCCCCCAAACCTTTGGGCTGGGTTTATCAAGGAAACAGGCCTGGAGCTGCATTGTCCACAAGGTCTTCTGGGGCCTGGGGCCAAATTACCTTCAACTCTCTCTTCCTAAATATCTTCCTTCTCGAGCTCTTCGCTCATCCGCCTCCAACTCCCTCAGGGTCAGCCTCTTCTCCAAGCAACGAGTTGGGGTTATATCTCTCTCCGGGGCAGGGGCCTCCCTCTGCAACATCCTTCCTGCATCCCTGAAACTTGAGGAGAACCATCTCCGGTTCCAGAAGCACCTCAAAACCTTCCTCTTTGATTCTGCTTTCTCTTCCCCTCTCCCCTGCTAAATTCCTTACTGAAACTGCACTGATTCTGCAACTGGGCCACTCTCAGCGATCTCCGTCCTTGGTCCAGCCACTCTCCCCTTGCACTGCCTCCCTGGCAACTCCTGCACTGTGGGAATGTCTCTGTATCCCTACAGCCCCACTTCCCAGCACTTGTCTGCACTTACCTTGCACTTGCCACCAGCTTGCCCTTATTATTTATCTTGTTATTCTTCTACCCCTGTACTGAACTTTCCCCTCTCCCTTTCCCCTTGCACTTTTCCCTTCCCCTCTACCCTTGCACTTGCGCGATCTGAATGAAACCTGGCCTAGTAGGATCGTTGTCTGTCTTCCCTTTCCCCCCTCCCTGCCTAGTCGCGCCTTGAAACACTTGTGGATAGGCGCGTTACAAATGCCATATCATATCATATCATAGCTTCAGTTAAAAATATAAAGAAATGTTGAAAGTGAGATATGCACTGCAGTGATGCAGATAGCACATCCAGCAGAAATTACCTTTAATGTCAGGTCTCCCCATTAATTGTGCATTAGCTTTGAACAAAAACCTTTGAAGCCCAGGAGGGGAGGGGATGATCACATGGGCCAGCCAGATGGCCTGATCAGGTCATAGAAGGGAAAAGAAACCTAAGATTTGGTGGGGGCTATCTGAAACTGAGGGACCCATGTGATGCCTTCCCAACTGATTATCATTGTGCCACCTCTTCTTTAATTAAAAGAGACTCGTATGCCCTAGTGGGGTCACCCTGGATTCAGATTAAAGGGCATAATAAGCCAGTCAGGACCATGTAAAAACACATTTTGTGTGATGGATACAACTTGAGTCACGAGAACAATTATGAGTCTGGCTTATTCTGAGGGAATAAATAGAAAGTTGTTGTGATGATAGATTATGGAAGTAAGATTTGAATCAGGAAGGGGCAGTTAAAATATAAAACTCAAAAATATATATGTGCCAGCAATTATCTGAAGAATTAGGGTAGCTGCCACGTTGTTAGATTTTCAGAACCCAAATGTATAAAACTACCTGTCATTTTGAAATTATGTATTTTTCCTCCTCCCTCAGCTTCCATAACCCATACCTCCCATCTTCTTGTCCTATCAGCAGCCAGTGGACGTCTTGGTGGGAGGTGAAGGGAGAGAACTGGCCAATCTGTAGCGTGGGAAATATAATAATAATAGAGTGCCGCCAGCCCTATTAGAGCTCAGTTTTCTATCAAAGAGAGACTGGCTGACTTATTGATCTTTCTTTGACCTTTCGACTCTTGGAACCTTTCTTTGGACTTTTGATTTTTCCCTTAACTTTCCCACTCTATTGCTGGAGTTAGTCTGCTTCTGGACTCTTGTAAGGAACTAGCAGAGGGACAGGAAGAGCTACCAAGACCTTAAACATTGCAGGGGATATGGAGACTGGGAAATCAAGATGCTAGCTGGATCTTCCATTTGGAAGGCTGGGTACTGGGCGCTACACTTGACCGAAGCCATAACTAAGGCCTCCAATGTAAGTAGATATATCCCAAATCTATCAAAAGTGTGGGGGGTATCTGCCAGCTTAATCTCCATCACACATAATGTGTGGGGGTCTGGTACTGGGGAGACCATTGGCACATTGTGGTATATCCAATTCAAATTAATAATGGTATAGAAAATACCCTACCCATTTAAATTGAATTGTGTTGGGAACTGCCTGTCTTAATCCTTTCCATTAAATTGTGGGGAGGGGGAAAGCTGTGTAGATCCTTAGCACATTGAATTGAAGTTAAAGCAATGATTTCCCACAGGATGAGTGTTGTTATAGAGTTTGAAACATACAAAATGCATGCACAACGTGTTAGTACTGGTATAGAAAATCAAGTTCTTAGGTGACTCTGGGCCTCATTACATGGTAGGCGGTAGCCATGGTGCTATTAGCGCCATGGCTACCCCCTTACCGCATTCCGGGTCCGTGTTCCCGAAATAGGGACTTACCGGGTCATTACGATCATGGAGGACCCGGTAAATCCCCATTCCGGGAACCATTCCCCATTCCCATTTCAGCCGCCATAGGGCTCAATGGGAATGGGGATGGACCTAATAACGGGCCAGCTAAACCCGTAAAACCAGGCGTCAGGGAAGGGACCCGCTAAGGGACCTCGTAGTAGGGCGGTAAGGGATTACTGGCACCGGTGCCCTTACCGGTGCCGGTAATCCCTTACCGCCTACCATGTAATGATGCCCTCTGTCTTTCTGTACCAAAGGGTAGTGTCCATAATCCCAAAATAAGTAAGCTATAACGCTGCTATTCAAGTGAATGTAGATGGTGCATGTCATGATGCCTACCTCTAAGGAGCCAGGCTGGGCCCAGCAACCCCAGAGGCAGACATCATTTTCCCCAGGGAAGTCTCAGCGGGCCCAAGTCGGGGCCCTTTGGACTCAGTCCTGGCGCCTTAGGCGCCAGGCTCATAGCGGACCCCAGTCCTGGCGCCTTAGGCGCCAGGCTCATAGAAGAGGATGTGTGTTTAAGTGCTTGGGTGCACACTTACCTGATGCAGACCTTGCTGCTTCATCCAGGCCCTCTTGAGGCCTGAATGGGACTACTTAACCTGTAGGACTACTTCACCACCCGGGTGTGGTCGGGGAAGGATACATACCTGATTGGTGGAAGGATACATACCAGGAACTTCTTCCAAGGCTATTTAAACCCCACCCGAACAGCCACACATGCTTCGCGTTGTTCTGCACCTAGCAGCTGGACGCTCACCGTGTCAGCTCCTGCATCCTGACTTCAGCCACGCCTGCAAGCACCCTGGAGCACGTGCAAGGGGAGAAAGGAAGAGAATAGGGGAAGAAAAGCCCTTACCTGCTAAATCTGCATCCCGGAGTCATTTCTCCAACGGCCCTGAAAAGGAAGACATCATTTTAAAGGCATTTCGTTTCGATTGCTGCAGCGCTGCATTTACTCACCTTTGCAAGGCGCTTCCATCTTCAGCAGCGATCTTCCGGATTCAGCTACGCCCCGGCGCCTAGAGGAAAAAAGACAAGAACAAAGGTGAGAGGGAGAAAAGGAATAAGGAAAGCTCAGTTTCCTTTTAAGTCTTACCTGTTGGATTATTCCCACTACATTTCGGGTCCTGCCGCTTCCTGGCATCTCCGGACCCCGGCCCCTATGGGGAAAAAAGACAAAGACATTGAATGAGCGAATGCAAAGACATTACCTGAGCGCTCATCCAGAACTGTTTCACTTCGGGTCGGCGCCATATCTCCGGCACTCCGAACCCCGGCCCCTAAGGGGAAAAAGACATAAGCATTAGCGCTTGCTGCAATTAGACAACGAACATTATTATTAAGCTTGAACTTTTGAACAGAACTTTTACAGCGCCTTTCCTGAACAGTCAAGCTTACCTGAACTCCCATCAATCCTCAATCCAGTGAAGTAACTGGGTTTCAACGCGCCCCTGCATCAGAAGCAGGATGGAGAGCTCATCCTTCCAAATCCTAAGGTGAGGCTTCACGGGGAATCGTGGAGGAGGTATCGTGGAGGGTTGGAAGGGAGTGGGAGGCTTGAGCTTTGTTCCACAGTTGGTAATACTCCCTTTTCACGCACAGGAGGGTATCCAACGAGCCAGGGAAGCCAGAATAGAGGGGCCCTTCCTGTCCATCTTCAGAGTTCTGCGCCTTCGACGCCGCGCCTCCGTGGGAACCAGGTGAGCGTTACAGTGCAAAACGAAATTTCACATTTATTTACCCCAAAACAATGTTCCCATTGAGTTACTTTCTTGAAACCCCCAAAACGATTTTGCTATGGTATTCCCCTTGCCTGTACCTTGCCTTCAGATCACAGGAGTCATATCTAATTGATGCCTGGAGTGTGGGGGTTGCTGGGAGAAAGGAGTATTTTGCCAAACAAAGTAGTCTCTGTCCTATTGGTTAATTTGCAAGAAATGTGATGGAAATTGTGACTGCCAACTTCAGAATTGTACCTGCTTGTTGTAGAATCTGTGAGTTCATTAGAAATATAAGTTTGCCAATTGCTGCAAGACATTTGAATATGTGATATTGTGTAGTGCCACAGCATTGGTGGCTGATGTTTTGGTTGCTAGTCTTTTTTGTCAAACCTTAAATAAATATATATTCTTGCTATACATCAGCCTGGTTCCTTGCTCATTGGTGTTACAGATGTTATTTGTTGGGGTTGTGTGAGACGGGTTGGATGCCTCACTAAAGTTGAATCTGTATAAGCGCTTTGGGTGTTCGGCACCTTGCTTGGGGGGGAATGGAACTCCCTTAGGTGTGAGTGACCGCCTGATTATTCTTGTCAAAGCTGGAGGCTCATCCGGGATTTTGCTGAGAGTCTTCACTTGTGGCAGTGCAGTAGCCGCAGACAATTCATTTGCGTGTAATTGAATTGCAGTGGAGGGAAAGTTGTGTTGCATTGTGAAGGTGCCATTCAGACCTGTACCCTAAGTTCCAGGGTGTTATATAGATAAAACAGTGTTGATTTTGAGTTGTCATTGTGAGTGGAAACTAAGCAGGAACAGGGTTGAGATGTTTTGCCCTTGCATAGAGAGTATATAAGGTGCAGAACACATTTCAGAATGAGCACCATAGAAATAAATATGGCCAGGAAGCACCTCCTATCCAAATTGTTTATTAAAGGTCAATTGGTAGAACAAGAACATGAAATGTGGCAAGCCAGAATGATGCAGGAGGTTACCTCTGCAAATGTTGACATTTGAAAGGATAATGGACTGTTACATCAGACCCTGACAAACGTTTACATGACAGCCCAGAAAAGATAAGCAAATTAAAGTGGCTCAGCTCACAGCATACATTTATTTCCATATGCTGATCATGGAAAAAGACACCAGAATAGTGTGGCCTCTGTGCAAAACCAGGATGAGCTTTTGAAGCAAGCCTAGAAAGAGTTGAAACAATTAGAAGCGACAGTGTAGCAGAGCCAAAATGTGGAGTTAAAATTAGGAAATATTGAACAGCTAAAAGATGAGTTGAAAACACAGCAGCATGAAAATGGGGAGCGAGAGACTCAATTTTCTGCACTGCAAGGGGAGTATAAAGAATGTATTGAAAATCTAAGCGCAATTCAACACAAATTAAATAAGCACCTAGTTTATAATAGAACCTGCTAAGAGGACATTTTCACATTTCAATCGCAAGTAAAAAAACAGAAAGCTGAAAACAGCCAGTTAATCCTTAAGGGGGTTGATTCTCAAGATGAGTTTAATCAGATGCGCCAAGATCTGAACACCTTCCAACAGCAGAGAGAGCAGTTCAGGGAAGAAAATAACAAATTAAGTCAAGAGAATAGTGCCCTGTTTCAGGAAGTGCATCAGTTAAGGGTGGATGTAGAGAAAAGTGAGCTATGTTCTCAGGGGCTGACTGACATGAGGCTTGAAAATGCTAAATTAATGTAACATGTGAGGCAAGCAGAGGTTGACATAGAACAGGTAACACAGGCCTGAATTGAGCAAGAGGAGGAGATTAGTCTCCTGAAACAGAAACGGTCTGAATAGGTGCAGACGATGCAAGCGTCTCAGAAGGGAAATTAGTCCCATTGTGAAGAGAACAGGGGACTAAGAGGCCGATTAATGGCACAAAGTAAAGTGCTAGAAGCCATTCAAGCACTGGTGTCAGAATTGAAAACTCAGACCTTTACATATAACCAAGAGATAGGGACTGAGAAAAACAAATGTTGGAGGTTGGAAAGTGAAATAGCCAAATACAAACAGGCTTTGAGGCACCCTGACCAGTCAGGGTATGGAAAAACACCCTGCAATTATGGAGTGATGACCTCTTTACCAGGGACCTCAAGCCAACTCACCACCTCATGTGTACAGAGGCAGCTGGACTCAACCAGGCCTAGTCCAACTGATCCAAAAGGCCAATCCTTATCCAACACCGATGAGGGTTCAGGGTTACCAAGTAGAAGTATAGGTGGCTGGACCAGTAGGCTCTGGGAATTTTAAAATACCCTGGCATGTACTTCTGACCACGAGGGATGCTATGAATAAAATATCAGGGATTTGAATTGGCAGAAAATTAAATTACAAAGGGACCACCTGGTCTGCTTTGCAGAAAGAGAAGACCCAGAGTTTAGACCTCAAAGGAACATCTTAAAATCCTCCACACATTCAGGGAGGTGTGGGGAATTCGCCACCATCCCTGTAAGGAGGGATGAGGAGGATGAATACTCTATGGTGCGAAAAGGGAAGTACAAGCAAAATAACCCTGATAGCCCAACGCACCACAGGAGAGAAGAGTCCAGACCTCGTAATTCTGATGGGGATTCCCACTCTCATAGAGGTAGAGAGGTAGAGAGCGCCTAGAGGACAGGGAATGGGCCACCAACAGCAACAGCTCTGAGTCAGAGGGTGAGTGGACTCAGGTGCAGCAGGAAAAAGTATGTCAAACATAAGGGAGGTCTTGTGAAAGTCCCAATTAGACAGATAAAGGCCATAAAGAGCTTTATGACTCCCTACAATAAGAGCACCAAATAAACAGTATGGGAGCATCTAGAGCTTTATGACCAAATTATGACATAATTTGGTATTAAGAATGATAGAAATTCCATGGAGTTTGTCGCATGGACATTCTCCCCTGAATACTCCAGCTTCTTTGCAGGGCTGGAGGCAAGATCAGCAAAAATGGTCCACGTCAAGACAGCCATTCTAAAACACTTCTCCATTCACAGGAAGCCGCAGGAGGTCCACAAGGCGGCATACAACCTGCATTGTGGGGCAGACCAAGTGCCTAGAGAATTTGTGCAGGAGCTGAAACAAGCATTTGCACAGACTTCTAAGCGGGTAAACACCAATAGCCGGGAGTTCATCAACACCTATTTTCATGCGCTCCCAAAATACATAATGACCCAATTAGTAAGGGATTTCCATGAGCGTAGGACCCTGGATTGGGTGATAGAAAAGGCCATCTGGATATATGAGGTTCAAAAGCCCTCTGAAAACAAAAACAACCCTAAAAACCCCAAACCATCAAACACACTTGGCACTGCAAAGGTAGCAGAGGAGAGAAATAATTGGACTTGGAGATGGGGGGCATAAAAATACTCCTCCCACCAATCAGCAGAACGAGAGACAGAGGAGACCCTTGGATCCAACACAATCGGGTGGTAGCCAGGCAGGATACCAGAACAGGAGTGCATCTGACCCTGCAACCTACATCAGTATGAGATACACGGGTAACATACACATCCTGGAGTATGTCTATACTCCCACAGCACAGAAACGGGGGCCCGACCATGTAGGTACCGCCCAGGAAACTTACTGCAAAACTACCCTCAACCCTTCCCTCAGGAGGGATGAAATACTCCACCCCCCAACCTAAGCTTCTTTCCCAGATACCCTTCAAACACTAATTTCCATAATAATCCTCCTCTCTGTCCCCACTTTCAGGACAATAGAATACCAAATCCGGAAGAAGGGAGACCTAGGATGGAAGGTTATCAGGGAAATTCCCAATACCCGAGCTACTCTGGGAGAAGGGACAGCTGCCCTTTCTGGGAGCAGCAAAGGTATGAACCAAGATGTCCCTACCAACCCGAAAAATGTCACAACTGGAGCAACAAGTCCAACAATTAATTTAAGACATGGGTCGCATGTTGAGGGCTCAGCAGATCCCTCAACTGGAAACTGCTGCCCAGAATAACTCGACACCCGGGTCTGGTGCCCTGGGGCAATGACAGGAAGAAAACTCAGACAACTAACGATTACCAGAGAAGGGGGTCCGGGTGGAAGGATGCTGCAAAGCCCTAGTGGAAGCTTCCTTTCCCACCGAAACAACACACCGGAAACCTCTGAACATGAATCTTCTACCCCTGAAAAGCTGAAACCTAAAGAACAGAGGGTAGGTAGAAGAAAGCAAAAGCAAAAGAAAACCCACTTTGTAGAGGAACTCTGCATCATCCCTTTTGAAGGGGAAAAATCCCTGGAGGATTCAGGGAAGAACATCTTCTCTTTCAGGGATGGAGGGATCCCTCCCAAGGAAAAATGGTTCCCAAAAGACCCTGATTTAGACTGAGTAAGTATGGAGACCGACCCAGAGCAACAAATTCCTAAACCCCATCAAGGTCACCCAGATAGCCCTGAAAGCACTGAGGTATCCTTCCCTAAACAGTTTTGGGTAACAGTCTCCAAGAAAAGGGGGACAGCCAAGAATCGGGGGGAAACAGGGACTTCCCAACCCTACCTTTTCCTGTGTGCAACATTTTTTTTACAGATTCCCAGACTTCGATCCAGGATCACACAGTGTTGGAGTTCAATATAAAAAGTTAACTGCCAAGCTGGTACAGAATGCACATTTTCATTGCCCGCCAGAGGAGAGAGAAGGAAGCTTTTATACTTCCCTCAAGGTACGAGATCAATGTGCATTATCAGCGCTGATGGATACTTGATCCAAATCCACCCTCCTGTCCAAAAAGGCCTTGGACCAACTAAATTTAGGAAGGGGGAGAGCCCCAAATTCCCCTCAAACCTCTCGCCGGACAACTCCAAAACTTCGATGGGAATGATATTTCCTCTGGAGATAAATATTAGGCGACATAAGGTGAAACACCCAGTGATAGTCGTCACTCCCGAGGGCACACCTTGTCTATTGTGGAGTTACCTCCTTCGGTGGTTGTCACCCCTGATTGACGGCGTGAACAAGGTCCTCTGGACCCAGACTAGCCAGCCAATCAAATTAAAGAAAAGTATCAATTACATGAGTTTGAATGGCACATGCCACATGTTTGAACAATGGTCAGACAAAATAGAATTCCATTTTAAATCAATCAAGTCCCACACATCAATGTGATCTCTGCAGGAGAACAAACTGGTGATGGGAACTCTTCTCCATTCTTGAAAATCAACCTCCCTCCCAGTTTTAAGTGGCATTCCACACTGGAGGGAAATACTCTGATGTTTTATACCAATCCACAATCAGAGGAAAACCCTAATCCCATGACAAAATATGATGAAAAGCCAGCTCAAAATTTGACCGACGTCCAGATAAAGGGTGAACAGGTGTTTTTCCCCATTCAAGTAAGTGAGGGGGAAGAGCCTGTTCTCCCCAGAGTATGCCTGAACAACCGAAGAAGCTTCATCAGCGAAGCATTATTCAGGAAACTGCAAAAAGATCAGACCATTCCCACATTTAAATTGATTGATAAGTGGGAAACGGGCTTGGAAACTCCAACTTCCAAACACCTCCTGCCTAGCAGATGTATGCGTAAAATGTCCAGTGGTGACAAAAGCATAGAACATAATTGTTGGGTTGTAAGAGATGTCCCATCCACCTTTTACTTTTGAAGTGACATTCTCAATTGATTCACATGTAATTGGGACTTACTTAATAACAAAGCCTTGTCCCAACTGGGGGGTAACCCCATGGGCTTTGACAACACTCAGAAAGCATTTCATCCGCCAAATTTCTGCCGTATGCAGTTGAAGTTCAAGTGAGAGAAGAGGTTACCATGCCAGGACAGGTGCGACAATTTACATTTCCCCTAAAATTAAACGAGGACAGAACCTCAAAAATCAGGATGCCTATATACATTTTTATGATCATCTCCAATAACAAGGTTTGTATTTACATCCAACACCCCTAGTTGACCTAGAACACAACACCATTTGAATATTGGTGGATAACAGTGACCCTCAAAGTATCACTTTGGGAGCAGAAACTTTCATTGTAATGGCGGTTTATGCCCAACATTATTCTATTGATTGAGGTAATGAGATAATTGGACAAATTCCAAATGACTCGGTACATATAGACAGCGGTATACCTCCGGAAAAAAATGTCACCAGGCAATGGGTTAATTTCTTGGTGTACTCTTCCTGCCCTTATGGTGTAGAAGTGGTGACCTGTGACATCTGGAAGGAGGAGGTGGTATTCCGAATCAACAGTGACTACCTCCTATCCTTGGAACCTCACATCCAGGCCAACACCATAAGAGATCTCTCCACCCAACTGGAGAATACTGCTGAAATTACCAAGCCCAAGGTCTTTCCAGGCTTTAAGCAAATGGTTGAAGAAAGAATCAATCTTGCTGGTGCCTGTGAGACTGAGGAGCAAAAACAGAAGCTGAATTTACTGGATTTTCAGGATATCTTTGCCGTGGATTCATATGACTGTGGACACACAGAGATACAATCAACCGCCATACCCACGAGCCCCGAGATGGCTCCAGTATTTGTGAATTAATACCGGTTGCTTCATGCGTCCATGGAGTCACAGAGATTATTAAAAACATCGAATCCTGTGGGATAAGATGTCCAATCCACAGTACCTTTAACAAACCGGTACTGGGGATACTCAAATCCTATGGCCAATGGAGACTGTTGAGCAGACCTAATGAAGTTAAATAAACAGCTCCACATGTCAATATGACCCCTTCCCTACATCCATCAGGGACTGGTCCAGATCCAAGGGTCACTGGACAGTACAGGTAAGTAGAGAAGACCAGTACAAGCTTGCCTTTACCTTCAGGGGAAGCAATACACAGTGACCTGAACCCCCTTTGGATACATAAAATCCAGCAATGAATGGCATAGCCTCCATAAGGCCATGCAGATTTGGACGAAAGGGGAAATCCGGCCTATGAAGATGATGTCTTAATCAAGAGCTCCACTGTGAAGGAACACATAGCTGAAATACACAATGTTCTGACCCATTTGCAGAAAGCTGGGGCAAAACTGTCCTTTCAGAAGGCACAGTGGTTTAAGACCTGCATGTACTTCTTAGGGCACAAAATCAACCCTGTGGGTCTCAGTCCCCAGCCGAAAAAGGTAGAAGTATTATTGAAATTGAAAGATACTACTACTCTGTGAGAACTAAGCAGCCTTCTTGGACTCCCTAATTATAGTAGAAAGTTCAATGAAGTCTACGCAGAGGTCACTTGACCGGATGTCCATTTATTTAAGGCTGGGGTCAAGTGGGAATGGGGTTTGGAACAAATTGAGGCAGTTAAACAACTAAAGAAAAGAATTTCCCAAGCCCTTTCCTTGCTTACCCCATAAAGAACAAGGAGTTCCTTTTGGAGATGGGGTTCTCAGATACTTGCTTAACAGCGGTATTATACCAAAAGCATGACAAGGTCAACAAAGCATTCTCGTACGTGAGCAAGACTTTGGCCTCTGGAAGGAAAAATTCAACAATTGTGAAAAGGCACTCCTTGTAACGCTATGAGTGTTGAAGAATTACCGCCCATTCATCCAGGGGGAGCACATCACAGTGGAGACTCCTAACCAACCCTTGCAATATCTCCAAAGTGACTGAACCTGAACAGGGAACGTGAGTAATTCAAGAATTACTTCCTGTATTCTGTCCATGCAAGGCTTTCCTGTGGAGGTCAGATATGGGCAAAACAAGACAAGTCCTCTAGCGCAAGTATTGGCTGACTTGAATAAGTGTGCTCAAGAAAACTGTCCCGAGGCCAAAAGTCTAAGGACCAATGACAATATGGAGATGTACCTCACTTCCCCACACAAACTCTATGAAGAAGACATGTTTCAGGGTATACCCACAGTTTATGTGGATGGGTGATACTACCATGTTGACAATCGCAGGGAAAAAAATAACTAGTGTCTGGCTGAATGATGCCCCGGAAAATTCAGCAGGGTACAAAATAGGTCCCTGAAGTAGTCAGGTGGCAGAGTTGATGGCGGTACATCAAGCCATCCTCACTGCAGCACACCACCAATTCAAACAACTGGTCATAATCACTGACTCTGATTATGTCAGGAATGTTTTTGTGGAACACCTGATTAACTGGAAAAATGTTCTGTGCAAACAATAAACCGCTAAAGAATGGGACATTAATTTAATCAATTGATGATCTGGTAACCTCTAATGAGATGACTATCTATCGGAAAAAGATCAGAGGTCACTCCAAAATACAGGGACCAGAAAAAACTGGAAATACCTTGGCTTACCAGTTGGCCAAAACCTGAGCCATTCACAGGGATCACATAGAAACCGCATCCTTGTTTGGTGAAATCCAGGTCTCCGCTGTCACAAGGTCCCAAACCTGTGTCAATAATGAACTCTCAACTGCCCAGTTGAGTAAACAAACACCAGATGCAGATTTGATTACTGCACAAAATGAGGACCCAACTATTGGGAAATGTTATGAACATATTGAAGACCCTGTGACATTTCCTCTGACAGAATCTGATTATATCAGGAAGGAGGCTCTCCGGGTGTTGATGAAGTTTTCCAAAATGTTCCAAATTCATTGCTTCCATGTTTGTTGGTACGGAGAACCATATCTGAATGTGACCAGTGGGTAGTACCTACCTGATTCCGAAGCCTGATGCTAAATCACACCCATGATGCGGCAACAGCTGGTCAAAGGGGGTTTCATATAACATTAGAAATCTTGCACAAGGTTTCATATTGGCCACACATGGGCCAGGACCTTGACATCTACAGGGTGTCTTGTGTGTGCTCAGTTTCAGCCAAGTTTCAGCAAGTTCTCCTACACACAGAGCTCCCCTACAGAAAAGGGGAATGACACTGCCTTGGTTGGATTTGCAAGTCGATTTCATTGGGCCAGTGATTCACTCCTTCTAGAGGAAACAAGTACATAATGACCATAACATGATTGTTTACCAAGTGGGTAGAATGGCTTCTGGCCCTGAATTGTAAGACGGAGACTAATTATCAACAAAATCGTCTCTCATTTCGGCCTTCCACAAAATATTGAGTCACACTGAGGAAGCGATTTTACCAGTGGGTGATGAACAAGATATGGGAGATACTATGGGGTAAAAAGAAAACACATTGTCTATTGCCAAGTCTCAAGCGGTGGAGTTGGGAGGTACAATGAAACAATTGTGGGCATCTTGAAAAATTTTCTGGCTGATTCCAGACCAAATTGGGGCATCCGATTACCACTTGTCCTAATGGCCAATAGATCCACGCAGTCTTCTGCAATCAAAATGTCTCAATTTCAGCTAATGACTGGATGAAAATGGTGCTACATCAGCATCTTCTGTAGAGTACCAAAGAGCAGACCTTGATTAACGCATCCACTACACATGAGCACATTCAGAATTTACAAAAACACCTTCAGAAAGCTTTTGCGTACGCTCAGCAGAAACTAGAAAAGTTGTCAGAAGGAATGAAAGCCTACTACGACTTAAAAACCACCAAGAAGGAGTATGAAGTAGGAGACAGGGTCTACCTTTATTATTTCCAAAGGAACCAAACCAAGCAGTGGAAGTTCCTCTCCTCTCATTGCGGTGGCTTTGAAATTGTCGATAAAATCTCACCTGTCACCTATAAGATCTTTATCCCTAAAGGAGAACATACAGGAGAGAAATGGGTCCATATGAATCAGTTGAAGAACTTTCACCCCAGGCAGACTTTATGACTGATTGAAGAGAAGGTAGAGCCCAGGAACCATCTGAAGAATGAACGGAATAGATGGAAACCCGGATGGAGAATATCGCACATTAACAGGGAGTAAAAGAATTTATACTCACAAAGAATGTATAAAAATCAGAAAAATAAATAAATATTATGTGTAGAAATGTTCATGTAAGAGAAATCAATGTCAATGTGTTATGTAATGTAGTTTTGTTGTTCAAGTTGTATGCCTAATTACCAGGGAAGAAAGTACTGTATAAAATACTTAACCTCTCTTTTACTCTCCACAGACTCAATAACTCCTTACCTTCACAGCCTGGTAGTAGGAGGTTCCAAAAAGGGACGGGTTTCAGGACCAAATCCCCAAAAACGAAAAAAGAGTGGTGTGCCACTACCTCAGGACAGGAAAAGATCAAACCTGCTCCAACGAGGACATTCTTGGAATGAGCCAAAGCAAAAAGAAAACAAAAACCCTACTCTCCCTTGCTCTTTTGTACGGGTCAACCGAGTCAAAGACCTGGGGGGGGGACTTGTGGTGTAAAAAGACAGCCACAGAGTGACAGAGATGAAGCAGCCATGCTAGGTCCCTATTGTGCGAATGAAGCTGGCTAATGCCGAGTTCCATTGAAATATACAAGCCTGTACAAAACATTGTTTTGCGATATAAAGCATAGTGCATAAACCAAAATGGGCATATTGCAACTTCAGTAAAATACAGACACAGAGCTGAAGGAGAGTGTGCCTTATAACTGTGATTGTAACTGTTTTCAATGGAGGAAAACAAAAAGACACAGGAGCTGCAGATGTTGACTTTGTGTAATCTTGGAAAAGGCACATTTTTGCAGATTCAAAACTGCCACAGTACACTCGTGAAAATATACTTTGAAAGGATAGGCATGTGAAAAATACAAAGGGGAATGATGCCTTGCATTTAAGAAAAAAAAGTCAAGTGACAGAATGTGTTTATCTGGAATAAACAGACTTCATTTTCATCATATAAAACGATAGCCTATTTAGTTTTTGTAGTAGTGAACACTGGTTTCTTATGTAACTATGGCGTATCTGTGTAAATAATACCAAGAGTGGATTTATTTCTGTTCAAGCATTCTGTAAAGAAAGAGTTTATTTCTTGCCAGCAAGACTGGGTGCAATACACAATTTCATGTGTAAGTAGGTTTCTTACATTTAAATGCTATTTCTCAGAACTGTGCATGTAACTGAACTGGTTTTATCTGGTACTGTGACCCCCCAGACCTTTGGGCTGGGTTTATCAAGTAAACAGGCCTGCAGCTTTAGTTAAAAATATAAAGAAATGTTGTGATGCAGATAACACAGCCAGCAGAAATGACCTTTAAGGTCAGGTCTCCTCATTAAATGTGCTTAGCTTAGCTTTGAACAAAAACCTTTGAAGCCCAGGAGAGGAGGGCATAATCACATGGGCCAGCCAGATTTCCTAATCAGGTCATAGAAGGGAAATTAAACCTAAGATTTGGTGGGGGATATCTGAAACTGAGGGACCCATGTGATTCCTTCCCATTGATTAACATTGGGCCACCTTTTCTGTAATTGAAAGAGAATTGTATATCCCTGCAAGCTCACCTCGGATTTAGACTAAAGGGGATAAAAGCCTGCCAGGACCATGTAAAAACAAATTTTCTGTGATGGTCACAACTTGAGTTATGAGATAAATTATGATTGCAGTCTTCTCATAATTCTGAGGGAATAGAAAGTTGTTGTGATGACAGGTTATGGAAGTAAGGTTTGAATCAGGAAGGACTATTCTCAAAACAGCTTTATCCACAGTGCGCGGTTTGCAACTTCTTACTCCATGGACAAGTACTTATATTATACAAAAAGAAGTTTAACAATTTGAAAGTGCCTATCTGAAAGGATATCCTAACTAGCAAACAATAACATACCATATTATTTCACTAACATATACTTAAATTTTATTACTCACATGTAGTGAAAATTCTCAATAAAAACAATCATAAAAAATGATCATATCACATAAAACAATTACAAAAGTAAAAAAGCAACACACGTATATCTGTATAAGTGGGTCATAATGGTACAATTTTTCTAAGGTCAATAGCAGTGTCAACAATTCACACTCAGATCCTTAAGCCACAGAAGAATCTGGCTGTTTCATATTCCTTTAATGTATTCAATAGGTTCCCAACTTGCACAGGTTTCTGTCCCTTAGACACACAGAATGTAGGACATTATTCAGGGGTATAAAATGTCTTGTGTCAATTGTATTCAAAAAAGCTTCTAACATTGAGGGGATACCCTGCAGGTCAATAAAGAAGGCACTAATTAGTACCGCATCTCTATATATAGGTCATTTTAATTTAACCATTTAATAACCCGAACCCCCAAGGGTGCACGGTATAATATTCATCACAAACCTCTCTGTCTCATGGGATAATTGTCCCGGAGTCTCTTAAACCTTTAACTTGGTTTAGAAATGGCAGGTTCCAATTGATTGCGGAAATATTGCCTTTGTTTTCCTCTAGCTCCCAACCTAGTGCATAATAGATAATCAGACTTAGAAGTTTCTAATGTCAAAATGTCACCCTAACTCACTTAATAGACAACATGAGAAAGGGAGAAGTCTTACCCAATATTGGCAGGGTCTTCAATTATGGAGAAAACCATTTTCATATGCAAGTAAGTGGGATTCTGGACATCCACGTTAGGAGTGGGGTACCTCTATATACCTCCATAGCTGACAAATGTTGTGGCTTGTTTGTTTTATTTGCAGACAACAACAAGCATTATTCCTGAACTATTTTGGGTGTCTTTAGACCAGCAACACCCAGTAGGTGTTTTACAATAAGCTGACAAGTTCAGCAGAGAGTTTGCCTGTCTTAGGCTCAATGGAAGACTATTCCATAGTCTAGGTACGGCCACTGAAAGGCGCTGGTCTCCTCTTGATCTACAGTTTGTCCTGGGAATGACAAGAAGGAGTTGGTCATCAGACGTAAGGGTTAGAGTAGGTTGATAGTGCTTCAATTCATTTATCAAGTAGACTGGTGCCAATCCAGCCAGACATTTATAAACCAGACACCCGATTTTAGATATTATCTGGTCTTCAACCGCCGGCCAGTTTAGCGATTGGTGGAGACCTGAGATGTGTGTGTTCTTAGCTACATCAAACACCAGTCTTACACCCACATTTTGAGCTTTTTGAAGGCAATGAATCTGTTTGCTTGGCGCTCCGATCAAAAGTCCATTGCAGTAATCTAAGTTGGATTTAACCAGCGTCCCGACCTAACAGCGCAATCAGTGGAGGGGACGTAGGGTAATGCTTGACGCAGAAGGCGGATGTTATAAAATACCAATTGGACTTTGGCTGAGATCTGGGCACTGCATCCCAGGTCACTCTGCCAAATACAGCCTAAGTTCTTTACTTTAGTGGAATACTTAAGGCTGGTTCCTAAGAACTGGGTTGGTGGAGGACATGTATTTCCTTCAAGAAGGTGTTTCGGACCAAACAAGATCTCCTCTGTTTTTTTTGGATTTAGTTGTAACCAATTTTCTTCCATCCATATTCCTATTTCTTCTAGGCACCTACTGACCAGGGCAAGAGCTCCCTCCACTTCATCAAGCCTAATATATAGCTGGGTATCGTCAGCATAGGAATGAAATCTGAGTTGATATTGCTCCAGAATATTCATTAGGGCACATAGATAAATGTTAAAGAGAAGTGGAGATAGGGCTGAACCCTGCAGAACACTGCAGCATTGAAGGAAGATTTCTGAAAGAAAACCTCCAACCTGGACACGCTTTTGACGACCAGTGAGGAATGAAGTAAACCACTGTAGTGCACAAGGGTCCACGTTTACCAGATTGTTCAGACGGTTCAACAGAATGCCATGATCCACCGTATCAAATGCGGCAGACAGATTGAGCATCACAAGCAGGGAGAGTTTGCCTGCATCCCCTGCCTGTAGCATCACGTCCCAAACTACCATCAGTGCGGTTTCTGTCCAATGAAAGGGGCAAAATCCAGATTGTAGTGGGTGAAGCAGGCTATGGCCCTCAACATAGTCCTGCAGTTGTTTGGTGACTACCTTTTCCAATATTTTACCTGGGCAATGAAGACCAGCAATTGGACAATAATTATTATAGTCCTCACGGTCCAAACTAATTTCTTCAACAACAGGGACACAACTGATAATGTCAAGACATCTGGAACTAATCCCTGAGTAGGTGAGATTCTTATTAATGAAGGGAGTAAGTTCCAGAGAAAGTTGTGCTGTCCTCAGAGAAGCCCCATTGTTTCCCTGGATGCCCCATAACTAAGGCCTCCCATGTAAGTAGATATATCCCAAAGCTATCAAATGTGTGGGGGGGATCTGCCAGCCTTAATCTCCATCTCGCATAGTGGGTAGGAGGGTGGTACTGGGGAGAACCTTGGCACATTGTATTAAATCCAATTCAAATTAATTCCACTATAGAAAATCAAGTGAATGTAGAGGGTGAAACACGAAATTTCCCATTTATTTACTGGCATCCCAAAACAATTTTCCCATTGAGTACCTTTCTTGATTTTGCCTTTCAAATAAAAACCCCAACACGATTTTGCTACTGTATTCCTCCTCCTTGTACTTTGCCTTCAGATCAGAGGGGTCATATCAAATTAATGCCTGGAGGGTGGGGGTTGCTGGGAGAAAGGAGTATTGTGCCAAACTAAGCAATCACTGTGTGTTTTGTACCTTTCCTATTGGTTAATTTGCAAGAAATCTGATGTAAATTGTGACTGCCAACTTCAAAATGTTACCTGTGTGTTGTAGTATCTATCAGTTCATTAGAAATATAAGTTAGTCAATTGGTGCAGGACAATTGAATTTGTGATATTGTGTACTGCCACAGCAATGGTGGTTGATGATTTGGGTGCTAGACCTTTTTTGTCAAACCTTAACTAAATATATATTCTTACTATACACTAGCCTGGTTCATAGCTCATTGATGGTACAGAGGGTATTTGTTGGAGTGGTGCGAGACAGTTTGGAGGCCTCACTAAAGTTGAATCTGTGGAAGTGCCTTGGGTGCACGCACCTTGCTTGCAGAGGAAAGGAACTCCTTGAGTTGAGAGTGACCACCTGATTAATCGTGACAAAGCGCAGAAACCTGGGTTGGAGGACCAGGTGGGCGCATATCTGAAGGGCAAGCCCAAATGGAGGAGTTTGCCTGAGCAGGGGCCCCCAGATCAGGCTGACTTCTTTAAAGCCCAGAAAGAGCATACCACTTTGGCAGGTCTGGGGAAGCAGGCAGAGGAGCAGGCTAAGGGCAAGAGCCATGGCCAAAAGACTCTCAGGGCAAGGGTACCAGGAGGTTGGTGATTCCCAAATGACACAGAAAGTTTCTTTTGGAATTGGCTCACCAAATTCCTTTAGTGGGTCACTTGAGGGTGACTAAGATATCGGACTGTTGTCTGTGCACTTTCATTGGTGGCAGTTCAGCATAAAGGTTAAGGAATTTGCCTGGCCCTGCCCAACTTGTCAGGGTTCTGGCAAGTCCGGTGGTGCCACAAAGGCCCCCTTAATTCCACTACCTGTGGTTGGGCAGCCTTTTGAGAGAATGTGCATGGATATTGTGGGTCCTTTGGATCCTCAAATCACATCAGGGAAAAGATACATCTTGGTGTTGAAATACCACGCCACAAGAAACCCTGAGGCTGTGCCTCTGAGGAGCATCAAAGCAAATGCTCTGATTGGGATATTCTCCCATGTTGGATTCCCAAAGGAAGTCGTTTCTGACAGGGGATCAAACTTCATATCAGTGTATACCAAGACCATGTGGGAAGAGTGTGGTGTCACCTATATGTTATGTACATCCTTCCATCCCCAAACCTATGGGCTTGTTGAGCAGTTCAACAAGACCCTGAAAGGCATGATAGGTGGCTTGGAAGCACACCTGAGGAGAAAATGGACACCCTGTATGAGGTCCCCTCAGTCTAGTGAAAGAGGAATGGGAAAGCAACCCCTCATCCCCAACACGAGATGTGGTGGACTATGTACTCGGTCTTCGGTCTAGAATGGCAAGTACATGCAACAGTCAACAAAGAACCTGAAGGTCAGTCAGGAGCTGATGAAGCACTGGCACAACCAGAAGGCCACAGTGACAGTCTATTCTCCAGGACAGTGGGTGTGAATTATGGAGCCTGTCAAACCCAGTGCCCTTCAGGACAAGTGGACTGGGCCTTACTGTGTGCTGGAAAAAAATCAGTGAGGTGAATTAGCTCATTGACGTGAAAGGACCTAAACAGATGTGCAGGGTCTTTCACATCAACCAGCTAAAACCCCATTGTAGCCGGGATGACTTGGTCATGGTATTAGTGACCTCCCAGACCTCTTGTACACTAAAGCCACAGATGGGTCAGTTGAAGGTGTCAACCCTGCAGAAGACCTCTCAGAACAGCAGCTGACAGATTGTCAGTGTTTACTGGGACAGTTTGCCTGTCTGTATTCTCTGACTCCAGGGTGTGCAGATTAGTATACCAATGATGTGGACACTGAAGCCAGTAAACCAGTGAAGAGTAGGATTCACTGGATGTCTGATAAGGTCAGTGACACCATCAAGTAGGAGGTTTCCAAGATGTTGTCCCTAGGAGTAATAGAGCCATCCCACAGCCCCTGGGCTATCCCAGTGCTACTGGTCCCTAAAAAGACCAATGGTGGGAAGAGCGAAGTTTTGCTTTTGTGTGGTCTACAGGGGGCTCAATTCTGTCACGAAGACAGCTACTCACCCCATTCTTCTGGCAGATGAGCTCATTGACAAGCTCAGCGCTGCCAAGTACATGAGTACCTTTGACCTCATGGCAGGGTATTGGCAGGTTGGCTTGACAGATGGAGCAAGAGAGATGTCAGCATTCTCAACCCAGAAGGACATAACCAGTTCACTGTGATGCCCTTCGACCCCTGCTACTTTTTATCAGATGGTTAAACAGGTTTTGTCGGGTTGGCAAAACGTCAGTGTCACCTATTTAGATGACATTGCTGTCTTCAGTCACACCTGGGAGGATCACTTATCCCACCTCAAACAAGTGCTTCAGGTGCTGCAGAATACAGGTCTGACTATCAAGGCCACAAAGTGCCAGATAGCACAGGGCACAGTGACTTACCTAGGCCAATCGGTCGGTGGAGGTAAGAAACAACCTCTTGAAGCAAAGGCACAGGCCATGATTGATTGGGACATCCCCACAGCAAAGATGCTGGTGAGAGCCTTTTTAGGTCTCACCAGGTACTGGTCATTCATCAGAGGGTATGGGACCTTTTGCCATGACCCTGAATGATGTCACTTCTGCATGTCAAAGCTCCTTTCAGCTTTTAAAGGATGGATTGTGCAGGGCCCAAATTCTGAAAGTGCCACATTTTGGTCAGGAGTTCATTATCCAGACAGACACCTCTGATTTTGGGATTGGAGCAGTGTTAGCAGAGCTGAACTCTGAAGCGGTAGAGCAACCTGTCGGTTACTTTAGCAGGCAGTTGACATTAGGGAAAGGAACTGGGCTGTTGTAGAAAAAGAGGCGTACACGGTCATGTGGGCTGTAAAGAATCTGAAACCCTACATCTTTGGGTCTTTGCGATCCAGACAGACCACCGGCCTCTGCGATGGTTAATGGCCATGCAAGGGGAGAGCCCTAAGTATCTGTGTTTGGCCATATCCCTACAGAGATTAGATATGGACATCCAGCACAAGCCAGACTCCCAGCATGAAATGCCGATGGCTTCAGCCAGTACTTTCGCCTTGATGATGAACCAGACCATCAATAGGGCGGTGGTTCACATGTTGATGCTGGGGTGCATGTGAGGAATTCCACCACCATCACGACAGGTGTTCACTCACGTGGGCCTTTTTGATATTTTTTCTAAGAAATGGAATGATAGGAGATTAACCTCCATAAACGTGTGGGGCTATACCACACACATTTTCCTATGCTTGCCGCACAACACACACATACTCACGTGTACTCTGCCTATAGGCGCAGTCCCCCTGTCATGTTCAGCTGGAATATGACAGCCACAGGTACATCAAAGCATCTCAGGAAGGGGAAGGTAACTCCTCCCTATTGGCATGGCCAGCCTAATTAAATATCAAAGGCACCATGGATCCGCCCTGTCTATTGTCAAAGTTCTGCTGGTGGCAGTGCATACTGATGAGAGTTAATTGAAACAGCCCTACGAGAGTCCTGATCGCAGTACTGACAAAAGGGGACAGGAACCCAACACCTCTTTGATATGCAATATGTCAACTTAAAGCTAGCTCCCAACCCCCTGTATGAAGGGTGTGAATGTCATGTCTTGGACAACGATGTACAGTAGGCAAACCGTACAGGGGGACCCCCTTTCAGAGGGAAGAAGTATGTGATTTGATGGAGACAGAACGTCTTTTCTCACTACAAACTTAAATGGAGATCTGCGCTTTGATCAGGAGCCACAGATAGCTCAATTAACCAGAGAGACACTTTCATCCACAGCAGACAGGAGGATGGGTGAGACTTACTAGTACATGTTGTCACCCCTTAACTTTCCTGTTGCAAAGCACCCTGGTTATGACCTCATGCATAACAGAAGATTGTTAGTGGGACCCAGGAATGGGTAATTAAGGTAGACTAAGCTTGCACAAATCACTGAGGCCCATTTGGCTTTCAAAGAGGGTTGAGCCCCTCTTTTGGCAGATCATCCAATGACTTTGAAAGGAGTAGGAATAAGGGATAATTTGGACACTGGCTGAAGGTACAGTCTGCCTTACAGATTCTGCCAGTAAAGGAAGGACAGGATTTCCAAGAGGGAAGCAAAATCCCTACCCTAAACATCTCCCAGGGAACAGAGGGAGACACCAAACTCAGAGGACCCATGCAGCAGCTCCAGAACTGGTACCCAGCTAGCACACAGCATGCCCTGCTAGGTTCTGCCAGAAAGGTTCCCAGGTGGGAAGTGCCAGAGAGTCTCTGACCAAAGGGCAAGGCTGTTGCCTGAAAACACTCTTCTTAGCTTTGGGCCATCCGCCTTAAAGGATGACACATGCCCAGCAAACAAGCTTGGAGGAGGGCCACAACAAGCATCAACCAGCATCCATCTTTTAAGGACATTTTCAAGGCAGTCAAGCCCTCCCACCGCGACCGGCTCCACCACTGACTGTTGTCACACTGCAGTAACTAAAGCCGTCGGAGATGCCTCAACTAGCATTCCAGATCAACCAACCAGCACAGAGACAATGATTCTTGACCCCAAGCCACCTTGAAGGCCAGCCTGCAGCCGTCCGTCTAGCCTCACTTGCCGAACTGCCTGCCATCTGATATCTGCAGCTGTCTCCCATCTTGAACTCTGTCGCAGGAGCTGCAAAGCATCATGGAACTGACTTGAAGCTGTTGAGCATCAAGATCATCTAAAGTACCAGGTACATTGTGGTTCTGTCCTCCTGGTCCTTATCCGAAGGCCCCTTGTGACATGTATGCCCCCTTGCTCCCTTAGTGCTAAAACGAAATAACCTTGAACAGTTAAGACTGATTGTTTTACCGACTATCCTCCTGTCAGTATCTATAGTGCATCCCTTTCCTTCGTGAAACTGCCTGTCCCTCTGTGTTCCTTTACAGGGTGGGTTGTATTTTGTAGTGTGCTAGAGTTGTCTTTTGTAATAATAATAAAGTAGATATTTTTATAAAACATTGACTGGATAGTCTGTTTTTTCATTGGCTAATAATTGTATTTTCGCTGTCTTGCAACTGACCAACGACCCACGACCTTGCAGAGATAAGCTTGCCGTTCCATCTAGGTTACCAAAATAGGACAAAGAGGTTAATAATTTACTTGTGTTTCCAATCTGTTTGGATCCCTTCTGGTGTACTAGAGGTGTGAGGCTGATTAAGGGTTTAGAAACCGATATTCATCCCTGGACTACTGGTGCCCCGGAAGTTCATTCCTTACAGTAAGGGGTGAGTTTTCTGATTCCACAATGAAGCAAAAATGTAAAAGGACATATTGTGGCCTTCCATTGCACACTCCTACCATTGCCAGTGTCATGGGGTGTCTCAGAGTGTTGAAACATGGCCCAGCAGACCCTGATATAATCTGCAGAACCATCGTAGATATGGAGGCACTTCTCCAGACATGGTGGATGCTCCATAGACCAGGGGGAAGGGTCTGTGTGGGACTCCAAACCTGGGTCAGGGACTCCATTCCCCAAGCCAAGCTCTGCACAGAGTCTGTGGTCTTCGAGCAGGGTCTAAGGATCTGTATCTTCGTGTGAGTACCAGAGGGCATCTGCAAACCTGAAGTGAGGGTCTGTGCTCACTAACCAACAATGCTTGTGCAGTTCTGTGGAACTAAAGCAAGGCCTGCTGATCCAAAACAAGACATGAGCTGATATTTCAGTCCCAATGAAGATTCTATAGACCTATCATCAGGTGGCAGCTTTGTCTGGGGACTCAAGTCTGCGTCCAGTGGTCCAGAGGTGTGTCTGTAGGCCTGTAGATAGATATGGATAGCCTAAAATGGGTTGATGGACCAATGGCCGAAAGCAAAGCTAATAAAATTGTGACAGGAAAGGAATGTATATTATACCACGCAGACTCCGTTACTTCCCTTGTGGAAACTGCAACTCATTTACATTTACCAACAAAACAACACCTTTTACATTAAATATAAAGGAATGGGAATTCTGGATTCCTAGCAAATGTCAAACATTAAAAAAATCATCTGTTTTATCAGTCCTAAACTTTAAAAAGCAGACTAAAAAAAAGATCGAATAGAAAGACCGTTCTGTGACCGCACTGAGCAGTCTTTCTAAAATGAACTGTCAGGGGCTGACAGGCACTCCAGGACCCGGAAGCAGCGTGGAGGGAAGTTTCTGTGTACGTGTGTGTTTGTGTGTGTGTGTGTGTGTTGGGTGTTTGTGTTGGATTGGGGTTAGGAGGAGTCTTGGGTGGGGAGGAGGTATGTGGGTTATGAGGGAAAGAGGTTTGAAGGGTGAAACCCCCCGATTTTGGGTTATTCTCACCAGAGGGTGAGGGGGGCATTGGGATTGAAGGGGGGCAGAGAAAAAAAATCGGGCGGAAAAAAATCAGTCCATTAGTTAGGCAACCTATAAGAAATCGAACATATCACATAGAACCGTTTTATCGTGTGTCTTTGTAATAACTACACTACCAATAGGTTGATCATCAAAGCACTTATTTGCCGTTGTTCATCCTAGTGATCATTATAGCCAAAGACATACTACTTGTACATCGCATTTGATATTTGCTTATTTAATATCACAAGTAGTTTAAATGGTTAATTATCTATGTTGTCTAATAGAGACCTTATTTTCACGGTTTTGTCTAATGAGGAAGACTGATGAACTTCTTTAGCGATTTACAGTCTAGTTTTCACGGCCTCGCATGTTTTGGAAGCGCAGCAAGGTATTGATATTTAAGCCCCCGACAAGGCCTCAGGGGGACAGAACCTCAATTTACCTGGTGCTTGAGATTATCTGGATGCTCAACAGCGTCAAGTCGCTGGTCGCTGGTTGATGCTTGTTGTGGAACTCCTGTTAGCTTCTTCGTAGGGCTCATGATGTCCTTTAAGGCGGATGGCCCAAAGCTAAGGAGAGTGTTTGCAGGCAACAGCCTTGCCCTTTGTTCAGAGACTCTCTGGCTCTTCCCACCTAGGAAGCTTGCTGGCAGAACCTATCAGGGAACGCTCTGTGCTGACTGGGTACTGGTTCTGGAGCTGCTGGACAGGTCCTCTGAGTCTGGTATCTCCCTCTGTTCCCTGGGAGATGTACTGGTTCTGGAGCTGCTGGACAGGTCCTCTGAGTCTGGTATCTCCCTCTGTTCCCTGGGAGATGTTTAGGGGAGGGATCTTGTTTCCCTCTTGGAAATCCTAGCGTTCCTTCACTGGCAGAAGCTGTAAGGCAGACTGTACCGTCAGCGAGGGTCCAAATGAGTCCTTCTTCTTACTTCTTTCAAAGTCATTGGATGATCCGTCAAAAGAGGGGATCAACCCTCTTTTGAATCCTAATGGGCCCCAGTGATTGATGCAGGCAAAGCCTACCTTATTGAACCAATCTGGGGTCCCCACCAACAATCTTCTGTTATGCGTGAGATCATAACCAGAGAGATTTGCAAGAGCAAAAAAGTAAAGGGTGACAACATGTACTACTAAGTCTTAATTGAGGTCTCTGTGACTCCTGATCATAGTGCAGTTGTCCCTTTCAGTTTCTGGTGAGAACAGACTCTCTGTCTCCACCAAATCACATACTTCTTCCCTCTGAAAGGGGGTACCCTACAGGGGTTGCCTACAGTAGACAGTTGTCCCAGGCATGACATTCACTGCCCTTCATACAGAGGGGTGGGAGCTAGCTTCAAGCTGACACATTGCATATCAAAGAGGTGCTGGTGTTTCCTGTCCCTTGTGTTAGTTCTGTGACCAGGCCTCTTCGCAGGCCTGTTTTCATTTAATTCTTATCAGTATGTGCTGCCCACACACAGATCTCTGACAATAGAACAGGGCAGATACATGGAGCCTTTGATATTTTAATTAGTCTGGCCATGGCCGGAGGAATGTGTTGCCTTCCCCCTTCAGAGATGCTTTGATGTACCCATGGCTGTCACATTCCAGCTAAATGTGACAGAGAGGGCTGCGCCTGTAGGCTGTGTCACCCCAGAGTACACTTGTCTATTTGTTTGTTGTGCATCAAGAATACGAAAATGTGTGCGGATTAGCCCCACATATTTTCTGAGATTGATCTCCCATCATTCATTTTAATTACAAAACTTCAAAAAAGCCCAGGCGGGTGCACACTCCCTGTGTGGATGGTCGAATTCCTCAGATAAATCAATTGCCCTATGTATTTCATTGCATATGTAAAGACATGACTATTTAAGTTAAAGGACACCACGCCAGTACACTCACACTCAACATACTGAAGGAGGCAAGGGCATTAGGACAAGAAGCTCACTATCTGCAGAACCTAGAGATAACTTGTTTGTGTTTTATTTTGCTTCACTATTTAAAACACATACGTATTACTAGCTCTGATTGCCTGCCATGTCCATAGGTCCTGATTAATGTTCTTATATGTACAGATATTTCATTTACAGCAGTGCTGAAAACATCACACCAGACACATTCCTTTGGCAAATATACACTTGCTCAGTGGTATATATGTATACATGTTGTAATCAATGTATCTTATGAATCATACTATTGTACTTGATATACTATTGTCACTTGTCTATTTGAAAAATGAATGCATTTAGCATACATTTTTTTATTCATTCCTGCATTCCTTTGCCACCAATATCATCTAATTTGAATTATTATGATTACTAGTGATTACTAATAGTTACTAATCCTAGAATTAGTATTTTTGATTAATTGTACTGTTCTAAAGGTGGACTTTGAAACAACCCCTGATATCGAGATTCTAGTCTTTGTCAGTTTTGAAGACCCAAAGCCAGGGATCATTATCTCATATTACTATTGTCATAGATCACTTTTAGATAATTTACAGAAACCCACAAAATTGCTCTGATTGAGAGTGCAAGATTAAGATTATTCCTCTTAATCAGTCAGGTTTTCTGGCATTTTTTTCAACAATAGATCACTGTTTGGTATTGTCCAGTTCAATAGAATAATATGTTCACATTGGAGGTGAACATTTCTATGTAGCATTTTTAGATTTGAGTCAGGCATTTTGATTCTATGGCCCTCATTACAAGTCAGGCAGTGGACCATGGTGCTATTAGCACCATGGTCCATGCCGGATTCCGCCATGGTGGATGGCGGAATTACCGCCCCATTCCAAGGTGAGTGGGGCGGTAATTCCCCATTCACCATTTGCCCTTCCCCATTCCCATTATTGCCCCATAGGGCATAATGGGGATGGGGAAGGCGCTAATTACGGCACCGTAAATTACAGTGCCGTAATTAGCACCAAGGTCGCTTAGCGCCTTGGACTTTAACGCCTGCAAAAAGCAGGCGTTAAAGTGTGAATCAGGCGTTAAGGGTTAACGGCGCCAACGGCGCCGTTAACCCTTAACGCCTGACTTGTAATGAGGGCCTATAAATAAGGAAATGTTTCGGTTGAAATTAGATAATATGGGTATGCAGGAGGTTTCTTGGTGGTCAATTAATTGTCTACAGTGATTCATTGGAAGCCATTCAATGTGAAACATTATAGGCAATACTTGTATTGTATATATAGGGGTTAGACAGGAGTGCTTATCCCCATTACTGTTTACATTTTACTATTGTAATTTAAATGCTGGTCTGATAAAGGGATTTAATATCCCATCAGATTGCATTATGTTAGAGGTAGGCCATTGATGCTTACCAATGGCATTTCATTTAATGGCTAGACGTTTGAAAACACATTTGAAAAATGCAAGGAAGATTTTTTGTTCATATCATTTAGAATTGAATTTAATCAATCTAAAGTGATGCATTTTGGGAAAAGTAAAAACACTGTATAGATGGAGCTTAAATAATTTAGTGAGTAGAGAGAGTTGGATGATCATGTTCAGAGTTATCCAATTAATAAGCCTGACATCTGTGTAAAGGCATAAAGGCATACAGCAACCAACCTATCAATATCATTCTGAGTTTTTAAACTACAGTGGCGTGGAATGTAAAGCCAGTCAATGAAATGGAATATGTGTGGCGAATTGGAGGGGATTTAATGGATGGCCTCAGAAAGCTGAATTAGCAATAATGCTGAATCCAAATTCCCCTGACCAAGAACTTTTGTTAAATGAAGTGGGTGTGTTCGGGGTTATTGCCACAAATGTTCCATGAGTTATTAAGACATGTGTTCTAAAGTTATTCAATAAGAAGCCTGTAGAGTTGAATAGCTGAAGAGGCTTACTATTATCAAGGCCTCAACATTTAGGAGAATGCTCTTCAGTTTTCATAATGATGAAAAAGGAGAATTGGAGTGGCTACAATGGCAGGGGTTATACTAGTAATACATACCACATAATGGGTATTGTCTATTAGTATTTTAATCAATAGACCTTGCATTAGCTTATCATCAAATGATACTACATGAGAACTCAGTAAGCTAACAATGGTCATAACACACTTTGGACCTTTCCAATGTAGGTGCCTGCTGTTTGATTTAGTATCAGTGGCCAGTGTTACACTACAGCCTGCATTTAGGGGGGCTCCCGTGTCTGTGTCTTCACATAATAAGGTCAAATCCAGGTTTTGCAGGCGTCGCATTACTTTTCACCGCGGCATAAGGAATGTCGCGGCTCCATTCCTGAACCGCTGGCGGTTTTCCTGGAGGAAAAGACTTGGTTCACTTTTGCGGACTACAACTCCCATGATCCCTAGACGCCAGGTGTAGTCCTGTGTAGGCAGACACCTGAGCCTCGTTTTCGCCGGGTCACTCCTCCTTTCTGATATAGTGAATGGCAGCTCAGTGAACGCTGCTTCTGTTTGTAGTTGCTACCGGCGCTATTCTGACCTCTGTGTCAAAACTTCCTTTTCAAAGTAACTTTTGTGTACCAAACCCTGCTTTTCGTATGGACTGATTTTGGATTCGATTCTGTTCAACTTTGCTTCGTGTGTACCAAACCCTGCCTTTCAAGTACGGACTGCTTTTGGATTCGATTCTGTTCAACTTTGCTTAGTGTGTACCAAACCCTGCCTTTCAAGTACGGACTGCTTTTGGATTCGATTCTGTTCAACTTTGCGCCGTGTGTACTAAACCCTGCCTTTCAAGTACGGACTGCTTTTGGATTCGATTCTGTTCAACTTTGCACCGTGTGTACCACCCTGCTCATTGTACGGACTGCCTTTGGATTTTCTGATTTTCAACCTATTGGTTCCTGTGTTTCAAACCCTGCACCACGACCCTGAACTGTTCTTGGATTACGATCCTTTGCCCTGTTTATTCCTCTTCATTACCTGGACTTCCTACCTTTCAGTGCACATTGGGACACTCTGCTGAAGTGCACCATCCCGTCCCTAGTGCGCTCCTCATGTCGCCCAGGCAAAAGCTACCCTACTAACATTCCCTTTTTTTATTTTATACTTTCGTTGTTTTCCTCTTGGATTTTCGGCATTCCTATGCTCCAACAGTGGTAAGAGAAAGACATCATCTTACTTATCTCTAGTTCTTTAAAGGGTTCATTATCTGATTCTGATCTCTGTTCCTAGGGGGGTGGCTGTGATCCAGTTCCTGTTTTCTCAGTATAGGATAGTGGGGAGAGACTTAAAGGTAATTGTAGTAGATTATTAATAATTAGGAAAGTGCTCTAAATCCTTGGTGACTCACCACTATTACTTTCTTTACAGCTGGGTCCGTGGCGGTACAGTTCTCCCCGCTCTTTTATGTGATCAGTTTCTCTGTTAGTAAATACAGTACTACAGAGGGTCATATCGCAGAAAAGGTCTTTATTTCCCTCGCAGAGAGGAGGCTTGGTTGGAGGCCCCAACCAGGCTCCTTCAAGCAAGTCCCTGAGAAATCCAGGCATCCTGTCTTTTGGCACTCTCCGTCCGGTGAGTAACAAAAACAGAAGCCATGGAAGAAGAGGATCCCCTTAACACTTTAGTCCGTTTAGTGTCTGAATTACGGAATGATATGACTGCAGCACACCATGCTCTTCATCAGAGGATTGATGATACCCAGAGGTTTCCAACTCCGCAATCTTTGGGTGTTAATGTGTCTGACCCTCCTGCCTCCGGCTCTGGAGCCTCTACGGCGGCTGCTTATGGCTTTTCCGCAGCACTGGTTCTTATGGCCACTCAATTTCCATTGGCTTCTCCAGAAAGGTACACTGGGGACCAAAAACAGTATCGAACTTTCATTAACCAATGTAAATTACACTTTCTTTGCCGTCCTATGGCTTTTCCTAATGCCACCACTAAGGCCGCCTTTATTCTGTCGCATCTAGGGGGAACAGCAGCCGCCTGGGCTAACCCTCTTCTTGAATCAAATAGCTATGTATTATATGATTGTGATGCTCTCATCTCAGCCCTGAATAGGGTATTTGATACACGGTATAAATCCCAGGCTACGGATCTAGAATTCCTAAACCTACGCCAGGGTTCTTCATCTGTATTTTCATATCTTACTCGTTTCAATCAACTGGCCGCTGAAACAGACTGGCCGGAGGAGAAAAAGTCTGCTGTATTTTACAAAGGTCTGTCTGAGGAGTTAAAGGATGTCCTGGCTACAGTCCCGGTGGTTCCTACCACATTTGGTGAACTGTTGGATTTGGTTTTACAAATAGATGCCAGAAGAGCCGAAAGACGGGGCGAACGTAGGACACCTACGCAGGCTACTCCTCTTCCAGATGCCACTAGTTCACCTGCCTCCATCCCAGAACCTATGCAGGTAGGGGCTGTGAGGGGGCCATTAACACCCGCACAACGTGAGTACAGACGTTCTCACAGTTTATGCATGTACTGCGGATCGGCCGAACACCAATTAAAAGAATGCCCTAAGAAACCCGTCAAGAAGGCGGGAAACGCCAGAACCCGGCGATAGGTGGAGTCCCTGCGCCGGGGGTACTCTCTTTGGACTCCCATGGTATAAATTCTGCTCCCATCAGTTTGCTAGTTGTTTTTACTACGACATCTGACAGCTCTTTCTCTTCTTTGGCCATCATTGATTCTGGGGCAACCGGAAATTACATGGATTATGATTACGCAGCCAGTAATAATATTCTGGTATCCACCAAGGCACACCCGGAAACCGTTCATGCGGTAGATGGCACCTCCTTGATTTCTGGGCTGGCAACCCATAATACGTCTCTGGTACGGATGCAAACAGAAGAGGGGCATGTAGAATCTATGTCCTTTGATTTAATCAAGGCCCCTCAGTTCCGAGTCATTTTAGACATCCCCTGGTTGCAACATCATAATCCTGCTATTGATTGGGCCAAAAAAGTCGTTCAATTCCCTTCTTTATTATGTAATGAAAAGTGTTTTCAGAATACCAGTGTATGTCCTCAATCATCTTGTCAAGCTTTAGTAGCCTCTGTGGCGTTAAAAGGGCCCTATCGCTGTTTCTGATAACCCGATTCCTACAGAATATCAGTCTTTCCAGGATGTGTTTGATGAAGGGGGTGCTAATCATTTGCCACCGCATAGACCATATGACTGCCCCATCGATCTCGTGCCTGGTACCAAGATTCCTGCCGGCAGGGTCTATTCACTCACCTTGCCAGAAGACAAGATATTAAAGGAGTACATAGATAAGGCCTTACAAACTGGTTTTATTAGACCATCCAAATCTCCAGCGGCATCTCCCTTCTTTTTGTCCCTAAGAAAGAGGGCGATCTTCGCCCTTGTATTGATTACAGGGCACTCAATACCATTACAGTAAAAAACCAATACCCTGTTCCATTGATATCGGTCTTATTAGATCAGCTGGGTTCCTCAGTGATATTCACTAAGTTAGGCCTACGGGGTGCGTATAATCTCGTCCGTATCAGAGAGGGGGACGAGTGGAAAACGCCTTCAAGACACGTTATGGCCTGTTCGAATATCTCGTCATGCCATTTGGCTTGTGTAATGCCCCAGCCACGTTTCAGGCATTTATGAATGATGTGTTCCATGACAGCCTTGATCAATTTGTCATCGTCTATTTAGACGACATATTGATCTACTCGACATCTACTGATTCACACAGAGAACATGTGCGTTTTGTCTTGCGGAGGTTAAGAGAAAACTATCTTTTTGTTAAAGCGGAAAAATGCGTCTTTAATGCCACGGAGGTGGAATTCCTTGGTTACAACCTTACAAATCATGGAACTAGAATGAGCCGTTCTAAAGTCAAGGTGATTCTGGACTGGCCTGTTCCATCTTCCATCAAAGCCTTGCAATCCTTTTTAGGTTTCTCAAACTTCTATAGACGTTTCATCCATTCATTTTCCGCCATTTCCGCTCCCTTGACTGCCTTAATTAGTTCCAAAAAGCCCTACCGTTGGTCTTCCGACGCACAATCGGCTTTCGACGCCCTGAAGGCATCATTTTCTATGGCCCCGGTGTTACAACACCCTAATCCGCTCCTTCCGTTTTTTGTGGAAGCTGACGCCTCTGGAGTGGCAATTGGAGCAGTACTGTCACAACGGTGTCCGGACTCAGGGGAGATTCATCCAGTTGCATATTTCTCAAGAAAACGTACCCAGTATGAACGCAACTACCCGATCACAGAACGGGAACTCCTGGCCATCAAAGATGCCTTCTCTGAATGGCGCCATCATCTACTTGGTGCGCGTCATCCGGTAACAGTCTTTTCAGACCATAGAAGTCTCCTAGCCTTTAGGTCGATGAAGTGTCTTACCGCCCGACAAGCACGCTGGCATCTTTTTTTCTCTCAATTAGATTTCACTATTACTTACCGTCCGGCGCGTCTCAACACTTGTGCTGATGCTCTGTCTCGTCTGTCTTCGGGTCCTTGTGATGCTTCACTGGAACGGCCCCTTTTGCTACCTTGTCAAGTTGTCTGTGGATGCACCGTCCAACCCTCATTGCGGTCTCTGATTTCTGATTGGGTGTCCTCCATTTTTGATGATTGTAGGGAACTTCCGTTGGACATTATACATGGCATGCCTTACATCCAAGGTCGTTTATTCATTCCTCCAAGACAGGCTCTTCTTTGTGCATTAGCTTGGGCTCATGATTCTTTGATTGCAGGCCATCCGGGACAACAAAAGACCTTGGAGGCTCTGCATCGTTGGGCCTGGTGGCCTCGTATGTCTCGGGACGTGATTGACTACCTGGCTACCTGTTCGATTTGCTCACAATGTAAAGTATCCCGTTCTAAACCTGTGGGTCTTTTACAGCCACTTCCAGTTCCACACAAGCCTTGGTATATGTTGTCTATGGTCTTTATTGTTGACGGTTTTGACACGATCTGGGTTGTCATTGACTATTTTACCAAGATGTCTCTGTTCATTCCCTGTAAAGGACTGCCTTCGGCACCTGTTCTGGCTTCTCTTTTTCTGAGTAATGTTTTCCGTTTCTTTGGGCTTCCTTCTATTCTGATATCTGATCGTGGACCTCAGTTCACTTCACGTTTTTGGAGAGCCCTGACAACTTCTCTCCACATCGATGACCGTTTCAGTTCGGCCTATCACCCTCAAACGGATGGGCAGACGGAGAGGGCCAACGCCACGCTTGAACAGTACCTCTGTTGTCTTTGCCTACGGTTCCAGTCTACCTGGTTGACTATGCTTCCGTCTGCTGAATTTGCTTATAATAACTCACTGCATTCGGCTTCGGGGGTCTCTCCTTTTTTTGCTCTCTACGGACAACATCCGCGTACATTGCCTTTTGACCCTTCGCTGCCTTTGGACAACCCGGCAGCCCAGGCTTTTATGCGTGATCTTTGTACTGTCCGTAGGTCTGTCCGGACCCACCTCTTGCGTGCCCAAGCCAGAGCCAAGAAATGTGTGGATCGCCACAGGGTCCCTGCTCCGGAGTATCGACGCGGTATGAAAGTCTGGTTGTCAACTCGCAACTTGCGGATTCCGGGGAAGCGTATGCTCCTTCCCAGGTACGTGGGACCTTTTTCGATCGCCAAGGTTATTAATCCTGTGGCTATGCGTCTTTCCCTGCCCTCCTCATGGAAATTGCATCCTGTTTTCCATGTATGCCTTCTCAAACCTTGTCCTTTATCTACCCGTCTGCCTCGTCGCCCCCCTCTGGTCCGAGTGGTGGGTGGTAGTCAGTATGAAGTTGCTGCTATTCTGGACTACAAACTCCGTAGGGGCCGTCCCTTCTATTTGATTGACTGGAAGGGATATGGTCCGGAGGATAGGACCTGGGAACCTCTGGTTAATATCTACACTCCTGCCCTGCTACGCCGCTTTCATGCCAGCAGGGGGTTTGCGCCACCTTTGGGGGTGAATGCTGTTACACTACGGCCTGCATTTAGGGGGGCTCCCGTGTCTGTGTCTTCACATAATAAGGTCAAATCCAGATTTTGCAGGCGTAGCCTTACTCTTCACCGCGGCATTAGGAATGTCGCGGCTTCATTCCTGAACCGCTGGTGGTTTTCCTGGAGGAAAAGACTTGGTTCACTTTTGCGGACTACAACTCCCATGATCCCTAGACGGCAGGTGTAGTCCTGTGTAGGCAGACACCTGAGCCTCATTTTCGCCGGGTCACTCCTCCTTTCTGATAAAGTCAATGGCAGCTCAGTGAACGCTGCTTCTGTTTGTAGTTGCTACCGGCGCTATTCTGACCTCCGTGTCAAAACTTCCTTTTCAAAGTAACTTTTGTGTACCAAACCCTGCTTTTCGTATGGACTGATTTTGGATTCGATTCTGTTCAACTTTGCTTCGTGTGTACCAAACCCTGCCTTTCAAGTACGGACTGCTTTTGGATTCGATTCTGTTCAACTTTGCTTCGTGTGTACCAAACCCTGCCTTTCAAGTACGGACTACTTTTGGATTCGATTCTGTTCAACTTCGCTTCGTGTGCACCAAACCCTGCCTTTCAAGTACGGACTGCTTTTGGATTCGATTCTGTTCAACTTTGCACCGTGTGTACCAGACCCTGCTCATTGTACGGACTGCCTTTGGATTTTCTGATTTTCAACCTATTGGTTCCTGTGTTCCAAACCCTGCACCACGACCCTGAACTGTTCTTGGATTACGATCCTTTTCCCTGTTTATTCCTCTTCATTACCTGGACTTCCTACCTTTCAGTGCATATTGGGATGCTCTGCTGAAGTGTACCATCCTGTCCATAGTGCGCTCCTCGAGTCGCCTGGGCAAAAGCTACCCTACTAACATTCCCTTTTTTTATTTTATACTTTCGTTGTTTTCCTCTTGGATTTTCGTCATTCCTATGCTCCAACAGTGGTAAGAGAAAGACATCATCTTACTAATCTCCAGTTCTTTAAAGGGTTCATTATCTGATTCTGATCTCTGTTCCTATGGGGGTGGCTGTGATCCAGTTCCTGTTTTTTCAGTATAGGATAGTGGGAAGAGACTTAAAGGTAATTGTAGTAGATTATTAATAATTAGGAAAGTGCTCTAAATCCTTGGTGACTCACCACTATTACTTTCTTTACAGCTGGGTCCGTGGCGGTGCAGTTCTCCCCGCTCTTTTATGTGATCAGTTTCTCTGTTAGTAAATACAGTACTACAGAGGGTCATATCGCAGAAAAGGTCTCTATTTCCCTCGCAGAGAGGAGGCTTGGTTGGAGGCCCCAACCAGGCTCCTTCAAGCAAGTCCCTGAGAAATCCAGGCATCCTGTCTTTTGGCACTCTCCGTCCGGTGAGTAACAGCTAGTGTGATCCAAAAATGTATAATAGATTGTAGGAAAAGGAGGATGGTTTAGTCTCATATCAAGATTATTTTTGAATATTTGGAAGTGATCAGTATGAACATGACACAGTATGATGTAAAGAGCGTGAAATTCTGAAAAATGCGGGTTAACACTCAAGTTCTCTTCCCCGTTCATAGCTTCCCAGGAGTCTAATAGGCATTCAGTCCTTAATGGCATTCAGCGGAAGAGACCGGCTCATCTATGCTTAATGGAAAATGCACACCATTGAAAATTCTCAGTCTCCTTGTCCTTAACGATCCACCCAGACAAAAGCGATACAGGAAGGTCTAGGAAGGACTAGGGTCACTACCTCATCAATCGACCCATCCTATCACCCCTGGGCAGTGTCACAAGGAAGAAGGAGCGATATGCAAAGAGGCCCCATGCATTTGGCAGCAGCCATTCACAGGCAGGATCACATGAGACCCCAAATAGGGTTACCCAGGGACTCCAGGGCCAGAAATATGGTGTGGAGGAAGCCAGAATATCCCGAAAGCCAGATCAAAAATACCAACGTAGGAATTCAACACTTTTCTATTACAGAACAGTTTCATTCCTCGATTACTTGCAAATGTTTTGATGGATTTTGTCATTCAGCCCCATTGCCAAAAAGGAAATGTGGAGGAATAAGCAGGTTTGTGGCACTCACACAACTCATACGTTTTCCACTGATATTGTTTCCCACTGAAACAATCCAAAACAGCAGAAGATGACTCTGGAACAGAGAGTCATGTTTTAAGCTTAGAGACATGTTTGCAATGTATTGCTCTGCTGAGATGAAAGTGTAGTTTTCCCAAAGCTAAACGCATTTTAACTAGAAATCAACCTGAGCGCTACTGTATGTACTCATTCAATGCTTTTGGAGGAGGAATGAGAATATGATGTAAGTTTCTTTTAATAGTAGCTGGTTAGGTCATGTTATATTGACTGATTTTCTCTACTCTGGCCTGGGGAACAGATGTATAGAAGGTCAACCTATATTGTGACAGGGACAACTCTGGGAGATGTAGCCAAACCAGTTCATATGGGTCTTTCTTAAACCTAAGTGCCGTAGAATGATTCCAAGGGTTAGAGGACAAGTTATTCAAACCAACAAAACGAACAAAAGTGTCCCCAACACATGGGAGCCTGAGAGGCCCGGACCGGTGAAGGCCTGCTCTATGGTCAGACCGCACTTGAAGAGGTAGGCCCCCCTCTCCTCAAAACCAGCGCGCCACCCAGCTATCCCCGAGGGAGTCTCCCTGCACCGCCTACGCGGGCTACCCAGGGACTGATGACCGTATGCACGCCGAAACTAGCACTCCTTTCGTCTATATATGACAGTGAGAAACGTCTGCCCCCTCTAATAAAGCTGCGACGGGGTACAGACTCCACCACCGCGGGCAGATATAGCGCAGAGCGAATCGTGGAGGAACCAACTCGGCCTTCCCATTGAGTGCCTGGATAACCCACATCTCCCATTCCGGAGACGATGCCCAAGAACTTTGGCCCGAAGAAAGGCAGAGGAACCATCGACAAATTCACGACCGCGATGCAGAGGGAAGCGGAGCCCGAGACAGACCAGGAAATGCCGGTGCAGGAGAGGCAGACGACCCCGGCTACAATGATGGACCACCAGGCCGTTTTTCAGGCGATGCAACAGGGCTTCACTGCACTCACGGACAAATTAGATGGGATCACAGCAAGTGTCGTCAACATTAAGACACAACTTGACAAGACAACCACGCGCATGACGGAGGCGGAATCTAGGATATCTGGCACTGAGGACACTTTAGAGGCCCTGAAAACCACAGTATCCACAATGGCTATCGAACTTGGAACGGTGAAGTCCAAATGTGCGAATTTGGAGGCGAGATCTAAGAGAAACAACATCCGCATTAGTGGCGTTCCAGAAGGCGCCATGAAGGGATCAATGGAGAAGGCAGTGGAAGATCTCCTCCGCACACTATTGGGTGATCCTGGATGGTCACTGATGTTCATAGTTGAGAGGGTGCACAGATCACTGGCCCCGAAACCGAAACCCGGGGCATACCCCAGACCCATCATAGCGCGCATGTTAAATTACAAGGACAGAGATCTGATCCTTAAAACCGCCAGGGAAAAACAAGAGCTCAAATGGGAAGCAAATGTTATCCGCATCTTTCTGGACTTTACCTTGGCGGTCCAACAGGAAAGGAAGCTCTTTACAGGAGTAAAGAAAATGCTACACGAACGGCGAGTTCAATACACAATGCTCTACCCCGCCAGGCTCAAAATCCAGCATCAAAAGAAGTCCTACTTTTTCACATTTCCCGAAGAAGCGGCGACCTTTATAGAAACACATATCCCTCCGAACACGGGACAGACTTAAAGTGTGGGCGATTTGAACAAGACTGAGACCTAAATATTCTCATCCCGTTCTTGAAGTGAAAAGGAACAGCAACGCCTGAAGTCTCCACCCTGGAGGCCCGCACCTGGGACGCTAAGTAGAATGTACATGTCTATTCAGCTATGGAAACACCGTCCCAGAAATCAGTAGGATGTGCGAGAGCAACGTGCGTAACCGGACACGATACCTATAAGTGAAGCTGGATTGGGCTCTGGAGACGCCGCAGCCCCCCCTGTAACAGGTGCTTGAAATGTTGTTGGGTGGGGAGGGATGGATATCTAATGGCACAGTTGAAGTTTGGAGAACAGTGAGGGTGGGGGGAGGGACTTACACAGGAGTTGCGGGGTTTTGTTATAAAAGAAAAAGCACACAGATGACAGATTGTAAGTGGCCACATGGCTTTGTACACCCCATAGACAATGGCTAGCTTAGACAAAGACAACATCAATATGCTTAGCTGGAATGTAAGGGGCCTGGGATCTAGGATTAAGAGGAGGAAGATACTGGCCTACCTCAATAGACACGCGGCCAGGGTGATCTTCTTACCGGAAACGCATTCTGGTCCGCGACAAGGAGGACAATTGATGCCTAACTGGGGCTCACATCAGTATTTCACGACATACTCCAGCCGGGCAAGAGGGGTAGCAATTCTGATTCACAAAACACTGCCATTTGAATGTATTGATGTTGAGTGTGACCCGGGGGGGGAGATATGTCATGCTTCATGGCAACCTATATGATAAAGAATTTGTCTTTCTGATTGTCTACGGTCCGAACATCGACCAACCAGACTTTTATGTCTCAGTGTTTGAAAAATTGGCAAGATACCCGACAGCCCGGGTGATTTGTGGTGGGGACTTTGACACAATATTAGATGTACATTTCGATCACACATCTACGCAAGCTAGAACACTGACTAAAGCCGCGCAAGCAATACACCTACATATGGCTGATCTACAACTAAAAGATGCCTGGAGAACATTGAACCCGATCAGTGGGGAATACACCTATTACTCCACAGTCCATGACATGCACTCCAGGATAGATTTATGGCTCATAAATGGGGGCAGCATGGCATGGATCACAGACTCAGACCACTCACCGATACAGCTAAGACTAAGAATCCCTGGTCGGGTCCTCTCCAGACCACCTTGGTGATTCAAGCCGGCAGCCCTAAAAGATCTGGTCTATAACACCTCGATAAAACAATATATACAGGACTACTTCGATAACAACGAGCACTCGTTGGCAGGCGTTCAAAGTCTGCATCAGAGGTCACTCAATATCCGTAGAGGGGGAATCCTTAAAGACATTAGGAATAGGTTGATTAGGCTAGAATCTCAAATAGCATCCCTGCAATCACAGTATGCATCCTCTTCGTCACTCCAAATCAGCTCTGAACTAAAGACCAAACTAGACTAATACACCGAGGCCGCAGAACAAGAGGTCAGATACTTTGATCGACCAGCTGCAGGCCGTAGATATGGGGAAGGGGAACGCCCGGGGAAATTATTAGCTAGAACAGTACGCATAGAGAATGGCACCACTACCATACTATGCATACAGATTCCTGATGGTGCGGTAACCACCGACCAGGACAAAATGAAGGAGACCTTCTATGCCTATTACAAAGACCTATACTCCCCGCAAAGCACTACAACAGATGACGAGATTGAGAGCTACCTGGCCCAGATACCCACAACCCTTTTAGCGGATACCACTAGGGAAACACTTGAGCTACCCATCAACGAACCTGAAATACTCGATGCAATAAAAGCTCTCCCCAACGGGAAAGAGCCGGGTTCAGACGGGCTAAGTGCTGAGTTCTATAAAGAGTTTAGTAGTGAACTGGCTCCCAGGCTCCACGCTGTATGGATGGAGGCACTGGACACAGGGGAACTCCCCGAGACCACCAGGGAAGCTATAATTACTCTCCTGCTGAAATCGGAGAAGCCCCTTGGGGATTGTGGGTCATACCGACCTTTATCCCTAATAAACACTGATGCCAAAATCCTGGGCAAAATAATAGCATCTAGGCTTACACCACTGATGCCATACATGATGCACGAAGATCAGGCAGGGTTTATATTAGGCAGATCTACGGCAACGAATATAAGGAGATGCCACCAAATCATTGCCACAATACCCCCAGAAACCCAAGGAATAGCGGTCTCCTTAGATATGAGGAAAGCATTTGACACTGTCTCATGGCCGTTCCTGTTCGGGGTGTTACGAAACTATGGATTTGGCCCAAACTTCATAAGATGGATCTGAATATTTTACACGCGACCATACGCTAAGATCAGAATTAATGGATCTTTCACAGACATACTTGAAATACTGGGGGGTACTAGGCAGGGTTGCCCACTCTCCCCACTACTCTTCACCCTGGTTATTGAACCCCTTGCGGACATACTCAGATTCCGTTATAGCACATTCGGGATATGGCTCGAGGGTAAGCCACATATTATAACGCTTTATGCGGATGATATCTTATTATACCTGAAAAACCCAGACCGCACATTGGGCAAGGTGCTGGCTGCAGTGAAAGAGTTCGGAGAATATTCAGGTCTTCGCCTAAACCCCAATAAGTCGGAGATATTCCCGCTCACAGATGCCACCATGCAGCCCGAGAACCTCCACGGCCTTATATGGAGCCCATTACACATTGTTTATCTAGGTGCGGCAGTCACCAGATCCGCTCAACTCTCCCGAACACTAAACTACACCTCACTGGCAGACGCACTTTGCATCAAAATAAAGAACTGGAATGCCCTTCCAATATCAATGATGGGTAGGATAGCATTAATTAAAATGATCATTCTGCCTAAGCTTTTCTATCTGTTCAGTACAGTTCCGGTGTGGCCGGGTCGCACACTATTCTCCAAAATTAATAGTGAATGCATAGCGTTTGTATGGGGAGGCCACTTGAGGCGGACCTGGAGGGTGCTAACAGATACGTATCCCAGAGGCGGCCTAATGGCTCCCGACGTGGAATTGTATTACCTGGCAGCGCAGGCACATTATGCTGCCGACTGGGCTACATGCTTCCTCAACCCTGGCCCCCCTACCGCGAGGGAACAGGAAGCGATACTGGCCCTACAGAAAATCACTAGGCCCACACCTAAACGATATAACACTATGCATCCATCCAAAGTCACAATCACTGCATGGGCCAAAATAAATGATATGTTTGCAGCCGGCAAACTATACCACCCGAGCATGCCAATATGGGGCGACCCCCACACACCCTTCCCTTTAGACAGTGCGGTGGCAATGCACTGGACTGCCAGAGGAATCACACAATGGGCACAGATGTTTCGGGACAAACAGTTTGTGGAGTGGGATGAGATTAAAGACACGGTAGGAAACACAAACACACACAGACAGCAATTCGACAAGCTTGCAACAACACAGAACGGATCTACCCATCATTCCCAAACAAACCCGAAATAAACATGGGCCTTGGCTACATATTCACGGGGGGGACTCAGAAGGTTACGGCCTCCACTCTCTACAAAACTATAATGCAAACACGCCCGAAACACCCCACACCTCAAAGGCCGGCTGGGAGCGAGATCTGGACCAGCCGATAGAAGAACAGGATTGGTCGCAGATCTGTGCACTGACTAAGCTGGTGTCCTGCAACTCGAGATTCAAATTGATACACTATAAAATTAACCATAGAACCCACTACACGCCAGCGAAACTCAAGCGTCTATATCCCACTCTCTCTGGCAACTGCCCAAGATGCAATTCTGAAAATGCTAATATATATCATATGCTGTGGGACTGTGTAGAACTAAGTCAATACTGGGCCGGGGTCTGTGGAGCTCTGGATAAGATGGCGGACCAACCGGTCGAATGGACACCGCAGTTGTGTATATTGGGGGCGATTGGGAAAATGAACCGAACTTGATGAAAACTGCTCAATTTAAGTCTGCTGTTAGCAAAAAGGGTCATTCTGATGAGGTGGAAAAACGCTTGCCCGCCAACTGTAGAGGACTGGAACAGAGACATGTTGTGGGCTAATGACACCGAAGAACTGTATATAGACTCAGTAATGACCCCCTCTAGACCCAGAAATATATGGACACGGTACAAACAGTATCTAGCAGAGCTACCACCCCTGAGGATGTAAATGTAATGTAAAATCGGCCAATACATGTATTATGATCACTGAAATTGAATGTCGCAAATGTAACTGCATGATCTGTTTGCAAAGTTAAATAAAGTTGTAAAAAAAAAAGAAGGTCCAAGGTTGCTTTTCCCACCATCAGCCTCAGTTCTTGATTCGCTGGGGTTGCATGTTCGAGCAGCTCTCTGGTCAGTGTCTTCAGCTGGTGCAAGGATTCTTGGATGAAGAATCCAGAAAAACACAATGCAGAACCCCTCTCAGGACTGGACTCAATGCAGGTAATCTGTTTCGGATGACGATCACTGCAGCAAGGTGACGCAAAGTACGCACTTGTCGTGGTCAGACGTTCCCTCCCATCTCAGGACCCCTTGATGCTAGGACTAGGACATTTCAATGAGGTAAGTTTTGTAGGACAAGCTGAGGATCCCCCAAGTTCCAGGCCTTAATGCGGAATTGCGATGTCGGCAGCATGTTAGCCCAATCTCACAGCTGGTCAGCCACAGGGCTGTCCGGGACACTTCCAAAGGCTCTTCTTTGTAGGGTACCAAGCAGACATCAGGAATGGATGTTCCCTCTGCTCCACAGTCACAGGTCCCTCGCAGGACTGTTCAAGCTCTACAGCGAGACAGGGCTCCTCCAGAATAGCAGCAAAAGTTGGCCGCCAGGCTTCCTTCAGATGGGTCTCCCGTCTCTTCATAGGTCTCACAATTGGACTTGTGTCTTGTCTCCTTCAGGTTTCTCCAGGACCTCTCTAGGGTGGGTGCAGGGGTTCTCTTCTTTTCCCAAAGGCTTGGAAAGAGCTGATACTCCCACTAGCCAATAGCAGAATTAGCCTCACACACACACACCCCAGCAGTGGTCCAATCAGGACCCTGGCATGAACACTCCTGCATAACACTCAGGCCCACTGAAACCAGTTTGCAGATTTGGACCAGACAGTCCCAGCCCACATTCTGCCAGCAAACACACATAGCGCTCCAGTAACCCACCAAAAGCCTATGCTTTCCTGGGAACTGGAAGTCCATATAAGGAGAGAGGCTAAAAAAAAACAGATGGCCAAACGACAAGCAAAAAACCTCATGGCATGGCAATATTTGTCACTAGCCACAGTTCGTAGCCAAACGTGGTACTTCAAAACAAGAGCAGTATAAGCTTGAAGGATACATAAAAAAACAGCATGTACGTGTCTGTGAGCATCCCCTTCTGACAAGACCATAGATTCAGCCAAAGAGGTATTCAGTAAGAAATTAGTTGGTGTATCGTTCCCTTTTCCAATTATCGAACTCGAAATCCAAATTAGGCATATTCGTGATGCATCAATGTTTTTCGAAGGTTTATTTTTCGGAATTCCTGTGACTCCTAGCAAAGATCTGCATGCCTGCTATAATATCTATAAGGAGTGTCCAAGGGGAGTCACAGTTCAAATGCAAATCTGCATTTTTAATCAACTTGTAACTTTATTGTCCTTCTTCCTCGTCATCGATTGAGTCTGCACATGCTGAAATTCTTCTTCTTGTCTTGCTTTTGGATAGATAGCTGTGGTGCTGGTGTGCTGCGGTTTCACCGGTGTGTAGCTTTACGTCATTTAGATGTATCCACGCTCATCTGCCTTGGACTTTTACTGCTGAAGGAATCATATTTTCTACAATGAAGGACCCATTAAATCTCGGCTCATGCCACTTCCTAGTGAAGTTTCTTATTAGCACAGTATCGCCAAAAAATATTCTAGGTACTGATAGTAATTTAGGAGATCCGGTTGCTGGATGGTTTTCATCTGTGTTCTGAGAAAGACCCCACTGTCATTTGAGTTGATCTGAAAAGAGAGAGATACTAGCGGTCATACATGTCAAATTTGCACGTTAATTTGAGTTTGGCAATCTTTTCCTTAAGGAAGCCATCAAGGCTCTCACATATACCGTTTGCTTGCAGGTGATAAGCAGAAGAAAACTTGTGTCGTATGCTCAATAAAAGCCCTATCCGCTCAAATACTTCATTGTCAAAATGTGGCACATTATCGGGTCTCAGCACTTCACACATACCCCATCTTCTAAAGACTTTGCGCAATAGAAACTTTGCTGTGAAAGTGGCATCAGGCCATGTGCACGGACCGGCCTCGATCCACCTAGAGAAGGGACACCACTATCATATACCTGTGTCCTCTACACACCTGCAGCATATGAACATAGTCAGTATGTAACTGCTGAAAAGGACCATTCAGTCGAGGAATAACTCCTCTAATCATTCACAATGTATGCCCAGCAGTAAACATTTGACATATGATGCAGTTTACTTCAAAAATGCAACGTGTTCTAACAGGTTTGTAATAAACCAGTCTTCTGCAATTGTTGCAGCAAGACTTTCCCTAGTTAAATGTGCAGGGTAGTGCAGCTGATCAAGCTCTACCTTTAACAATGCTACTGGCATCGCCAGCTTTCAAGTGCTGTCTTGCCGCCATAACGCTTCAGTGTGGGATAAAGAGCACCCCCTTTGTTTCCATAATTTCTGCTCTTCTTGTGGTGCACTGCCTTGAACCTCCATTAGTTGTGTTTTTGGCAAGTGATTAAACCCTTCTTTCAGTACCATAATCATGACTACCTTTTCTTTGACATTCAGAGTATCAAAATTTGAAACATCTGGGGAATATGCCATTCTCTTGGCTTCTGCATCTGCGTCTTCATTCCCGCAAGAAATAAAGTCTGTTCACTTAGTATGAGCGGCGCATTTAATGACCACTATAGCTACTGAGAGTTGTAGTGTCTTATTAAGCCTGCCCAATAAGGATGCGTGCAGCACTGGAGTGCCGTCCACACATAGTTAGCCCCTCCTTTTCCAACACGATAGCCCTGCGTGTACAGTTGACGTCACATAGGCGGAGTCACTATACACTGTCCCTTCCTGCCCTTCGGGTTTCTCAAGCGTGCCAATAAGCACAACTAATTCTGCTTCTTGTGCTCAAAAGTGAGACTGTAGCCTGCCACTTTTGACAGTTACGAAATCACAATTTGCTTTATGCCTTATTATAGCTGTGTGAGAATGACTTTCTTCACTAGTTTGATCAATTTTCGAAGAACCATCAATAAAGCAAATTTCCCCTCCTGCCAATGCGTTCACCTTAATACAAGGTATATCATCATAAAACTCAACATAGTTTGCACAGTCATGCACATGCTCACCCTCCACTACTGGCTCTGCTACAAATGTGGCTGGTTCACTATTTTACATCTAACAATTTTGATTGCTGGGTTCGAGATCATTACTTTATAAGCGGAAGCTCTCTGAGATGTCAATGTACCTTTGGGTTTCTCTAAAATAGTAAACAAAGCATGCTCCACAAAAAGCGTCATAGAGCAACCATTCACAATACTTGTAGACGTGTCAATTGTGAAAGCGGCGGCTGCCAATGACTGTCCGCAAAGAAAGTGTCCCTTCATAACTGGGTCTAAGAACCCATAATACGCTAGAGGTTTAGACCCCAATGTGGTCCTCTCTGTAAGTACTGCAGTCATGACTGTCCCATTTGTGTGCGAGAATAAGAAAAACTCCTCAGCATAATTGCAAATTCCTATAACAGGATCTGTACAAATTGTCTTTTCAACTCTTCAAATCCCTCCTCAATCTCCTCAGTTCATTCTATTGTAAAGTTGTCCACTTGTGACTTTTTCAAAGCCTGCAAAAGAGTTATTGTGTACGAACTATAATCAAACACCCAGGCTCTAACATAATTACACAGGCCCAAAAATGGTTGCATCTGCTTTACTGTATGCAGTTTTCATGATAGACTCAGCCCTTTCAGGTGTCACCTTTTTTCCCTCATGTGAAATGAACTGTCCTATGTATAACACCTCTTCTTGGCGGTACTGCAACTTCTCTTTGTGTATCTTGTATCTTTTGTTTGTTGTTTGTTTGTTTGTTTGTTTGTTTATTCACTTATTACGCGCACTAGACCCGGAGGTAATAGGGTGCGACAGAAAGGCAATGCAAGGCTTACATAGTTATGCAGTAAACAGGTTTGTACAAAAATAATGCAAAGGCTTCAGTATTTACAGGCACGAAATTAAGTAAAAATATAACATCTATAGAACTACAGTAATATATCATGGACAAGTATACAAGTTGCATAAACCTACACTCTGTGGAACTGTAAGAGTGTGCTAACTAAGATTACAGCAATATGCAATGGTCAAATATGCAGATTATGGGAGGTAGTACTCCTTAGGATACTTAGATTTTAAGGCAAGCAAGATTCCACTTGCGTTACAGGTGGTGGCAGGGGCTCATTTGTTTGGACTGAGAGGGGATGAGTGGGAAAAGTAATTAAATCCGCATGGACAGAAGCTTTGGGAGATTATGGGTCAGACAAGATAATGGGCCTCATTACACGGAAGGCGGTAATCCAGGGTGCTATTAGCACCCTGGACCATGCCGGTAAATTACCGGCACCGCCTTGGCGGAAAGGGGATTTACCGCCCCATTCCAAGGTTGGAGGGGCGGTAAATCCCCTTTCCGCCATTGCCCTTCCCCATTCCCATTTCTGCCCCATAGGGCTCTATGGGAATGGGGAAGGCGCTAATTACGGCACCGCAATTTTGCGGTGCCGTAATTAGCTCCGAGGTCCCTTAGCGGGTTGGTACTTAACGCCTGCAAGAAGCAGGCGTTAATTCCTCCAACCCGCAAAGGGACCTCGTAGTACGGCGGTAAGGGTTAACGGTCACCGTTGCCATTAACGGTGACCGTTAACCCTTACCGCCGTCCGTGTAATGAGGCCCAATGTGTTTTATGACATTTTTCCTAAAGAGTAGGGGCCTCATTCCGAGGCTGGTGCTATCCATGGAGTAAAGAGCACTATGGTAAGCAACCATGGAGCTATTTACTCCATGGATATCCGGCATGGTGAATGGAGTAATTACTGGTCCATTCCAAGGTTGGAGGGACCGGTAAATCCCCATTCACCATACCGGTTCCCCATCCCCATTCCTGCCCCCATAGGGCTCAATGGGAATGGGGAAGGAGTAAATTACGGCACCGTAAATTACGGTGCCGTAATTTACTCCAAGGTCCCTTTGCGGGTTGGATTTTTAACGCCTGCTAAAAGCAGGCGTTAAATGCCAACCTGCAAAAGGGAACTCGGAATATGGTGGTAAGTGTTAACGGTCACCGTTGCCATTAACGGTGACCGTTAACCCTTACCTCCAGCCTCGGAATGAGGCCCTAGGTATGGTTGGTCAGTTTGCAAGTCTTGAGGAAGTTATTTCCAGGTTTTTGCCGCCTTTACAGGGAAACTATTACCACCAATAGTGGTGAACCTATATCTAGGTATAGCCAGGCAATTAGTGTTGTCGGCTCTAGTAGGTCTAGAAGAAGTTCTTCTCTGAAGTTTATCTGTCAGGTAGCTAGGGGCAGAGTTGTGGAGAGCTTTGTGAGCCAGAGACAGTGTCTTAAGCTGGATTTTGTTACTCGTAGACAGCCATTTATGTTGGCGTCTGATGGAGGAGATATGAGTTCTTTTATTTATGCCTAGTGCTGCTCTTAAGGCATTATTTTGTATTATCTGAATCTTGCGGATAGTAGTTCTATTAGCACCACAATATAAGGCATTACAATAGTCAATTCTATAGAGTATTAAGGATCTAGCCAAGATCAGACAGCTATCATCTGAGAGGAATGGCTTACCTGCGCTTAACAACTTACAGGTGTAAGCTGTGGATGACGTTAAAGACTTTAACTGTTTGTCAAAAGATAATATAGAATCCAGGTAGAAACCAAGGGTTTTTACTTCCTTGGAGACTTTGATAGTATTACCGTTAATGTTAAAGGAGGAAAACTCCTTACCTAGTTTTCTGATATTAGCCTATGTACCAAGGATTATCAACTCAGTCTTGTCGTCATTTAAACATAGGCCATAGGTGGCCATCCATGACAAGATATATTTGTTCACCAACTCTGAGTCCTTACTATGATCCCCAGAAAGCAGGAGCAGAATCTGAATGTCATCAGCATAATTTGTGTAGGTGACACGCAGATGGTCCAGATCATCGAACAAGGGTTTGGTGAAGATGTTATAGAGTGTTGGCGAGACACATGAGCCCTGCAGAACACCAAACAGGATAGGGGTCGGGTCAGCAGCTGCCGAGGGGGGGAAAAACTCTCATAGTTCTCTCACTCAGGAAGGATTCAATCCATCTGATAGCCTCAGGGGAGAAATGGGCGGCAGTGTCAAGGTGTCCGCGGAGGACCTTGTGGTCAACCGTCATATGTAATGGGCGGAAACCATATTGTCTACTACCTAACAGTTTGTGCAATTCAAGGTATTTTTGAATTTGAGTATATGCTGATTTGTCCAACATTTTTAGTAAAATGGAACCGTAGTAATGGGGTGGTAATTAGTGGGGATGAGGGGATCTAGTGTTTGCTTCTTGAGTAGAGATAGTACCCAAGATTGTTTAAGGTTAGCAGGGATAGAGCCTGTAGCAAAGAAAGCGTTGATCAGTTTAGTGATGAATGGAGATAGCTATCTGGCAGCATCCTTTATTAGTTGTGCTGGGCAAGTATCGCCTTTGCAATTAGAAGGTTTCAGTGACAGGATTATTTTCTCAACTTCTAAATTAGACATTTTGGAAAAGTGGAAAAGATTATTGTGTTCAGTTGGTGATACACTAGGCGAAGGTTTTTTAGGCGAATGCAGTAAATTCAGTGCTTCTTTTTTTGCTGTATTTTATTTTAGAGCATGTTGATTTTGTTAGCTAGCGCCTGTTGGATGTCTGTACACCAAGATTTGTCTTTAGTGCAGATATCAGGTATAGCTATAAGGGACTCTAGTTCTTTTAGAATGGAGAAGAGTTCTTTCGTGCTAGATTTGGATTTGGTGATGCGTTCATCATAGGAGTCACGTTTGGCCCGACAGATTTCTTTCTTATAATGTGAGGAGAGTGAAACTAATTTGGCTCTGTTCTCATTAGTAGGGCAGAGTCTCCAATTAGTTTCACTCTTTCTCTTCAAGATGCAAAGGTCTTTAAGTTGTGGCGTAAACCATTTGTTTAAGTGGGCAATTGGTTTACTGGATCTTGGTTTAAGGGGGCGATTTTATCCAGTGTGGTGAGAATAATCTTATTATATTCATGCACTAAGATGCTGGTATCAAGATTTACAGACAGTGGGGGTCATTCCGAGGTTGGAGGTAAGGGATTACCGGCGCCTGTAAGGGCACCGATGGCAGTAATCCCTTACCTCCGTATTCCGAGTTCCTTTTGCGGGTCCCTCTTTACCTCCTGCTTTTAGCAGGAGTAAATTACGGGACCCGCAAAGTGACCTTGGAGTAAATTACGGCACCGTAATTTACGGTGCCGTAATTACCTCCTTCCCCATTCCCATTGAGCCCTATGGGGGCAGAAATGGGGATGGGGAAGGGCTATGGTGAATGGGGAATTACCGGTCCATCCAACCTTGGAATGGACCGGTAATTACTCCATTCACCATGCCGGTATTCCATGGAGTAAATAGCTCCATAGTTGCCAACCATGGAGCTATTTACTCCATGGTGTAGTCCTAACTCGGAATGAGGGCCAGTGCGTTCCAGGGTAGGGAGTATCACAGGGATTACTTTCTCTTCTGAGATACTTTTGTTATTTCTGGTGAGGCAGGGTGGGGCTAATGGTAAAGCTAGTGGAGTAGGTCTTTTAGTGGATAGGTAGAAGGACACCAATGAATGGTCTGACCATGAAAGAGGCATGATAGATCAGATAGTGACTGAGCAGTTGTAGTCCGCTATCCAATCCAGCGTTCTGCCTTTTTGATGGGTTGGTTTATTAACTTTTTGAGTGAGTCCTATTGAACTGATTAAGTTGACTATGTCAGAGGCATTTTCGTCCATTTGGTCATTAAATCCTATGTTAAAGTCCCCTAATAGGAGTAATTGTGAGGACGGTTTGAGATTGTTCATGAGTAGGTTTTGCAGATCCTCCTCAAATGTACCAAGCGGACCAGGCGGTCTATATATTAACTGAATAGTGAGAGTTTGTGAGTTATTTATTTGGAGTTTAGCGGAGAGAATTTCACATGATTGTGAGATATGGGTAGGGGCTAGTCTTAGAGAGAGACATGTTTTAGAAATAATGGCAATGCCCCCTCCACGGGCACCATCGCGGTCTTGTCTAACTATTGTGTACCCATCTGGGATAGCTAGCATAAGTGAGGGACCTGCTGTGTTGTGAAGCCATATTTCCGTGAGTGCAAGGAAATCTAGGTTGCCTTCTGAGATGAGATCAGCTATGTCAGTGGCATGGGCGACAAGCGATATAGCATTGAGAAGCACTCCCTTAAGGGGGAGAGACTCACTAGCTGCTTTGACTATGATGGGTTTGGCTAAATTGGTGTCATCACATTCGGGGACAGTTATGTTGGAAGTGTCCAAAGGCGGCATCTGTTTAGAGTGACTAGGTTTCAGACTAGACTTGCAATTCGTTTTTAGATTAGTAGATCGAAGGGATCTTCTCAATGGTTCATATAGTTTAGTTAATCTAGCACAGAATCTAGTGTTTCTGTTAGTTGTAGTACAAGGTAGTGAAGCATTAGTTTCTGTCTCTAATGCACTAAGGGCATTGTTAGTTACTATCTTGGTCAATATGGGGCGATTGTGGTCAGAGAGTGGTGCAAGTGGGGACTGTATAGCAAATACTTGGGTCCTGGTGCCAAGGTGTGTGGTGGCAGCCATGGTACAGAATAATAATGCTAAGATTAACATCTTACCCAATTACATATCAGGGTATAATATTGTTCATGGAGATACCTAGGCAATGTTAAATAGGCTATCGCAAAAAGACTCTACTGAGCAGCATACAAGTGGGGATACCTATCATTCAGCTGGTGGCTAGGCATAGTTAGGCATCAATGGGTAAGGCAGAGGCATCTAGAGAATAATATTGTTATCAATAGTCACTCAATAATTACTCCAGTGGCATAGGAGCAGCAGCTAGGCGCCTGGGTCATGCCATTGCAGTAGCAAGCATAGCAGTTAACAAGCGAGTAACAAAGTGTGAGGACAGGGTTAGCCAGTTAACAGTTGGCTATAAGGAGCAGTAGAGCAGGCAATTATACATTGTGGCTATAACACAGTGATGCATCCGTGTTGGGCACGTAGCTCAGTCAGAACAAGGAGAGGTGGCCAAAGTAGCACACAGTATAGGTTAAAGTAAACCAGACATTTCGAAATATTTTAAGCAATGATGCGCGTGTTACCACCATACAGGCCAGGTATAGTATTACTAAGTATCGATATGGGCAAACGTTGGGGTAAACAGTATGGGGCGCAGCACCAATATGTGGATACACAAAAAGGCAATTAGAACATAAATGTGTACCTGGGCTCTCATGCATAAAACGCTATGAGAGGCCAGCAGTGTCACACAACCATGAGGCAGGGCAGCAATACACGGGTGTAAGAGTCAATAGTAAAGGCAACAGAGGAAGTGACTTTTAAACTGTTCAAGCAGCAATATAGACAACTTTCTGAACGGAGTGAACAACACAACTTAAGTTACAATGTAGATTTACACATTAGCATTGTTAAGGACTGCTTACCCTAGTAACAGGGCCAGGCATGCATAGGGTCTTTCAGGTGAGTCCACTGATGAGCAGGGGTCCTGGCACTCTGCACTTCCGGCTCCTGACAGGCTCATGACAGGAGGAAGCCTTGGGAGGTGTGCCTTAGGTGGTGGGCCGGCTTAGACGCCTGCCGGCTTGCTATTAGGCAATACAAGTACCTCAAGGCCAATCAGGGTTAGGAGCTCGCCATGGAGTGTTTCCTCTTGTGGAAACAGCAAGAAAAATTACGGGCGGCCATTTTTAAGAGGCTGAGGCCTCGTGGTCTCCAATGGCTGCAAATGAGTTCCAAAATACTGCAGGTAAACGCTGTAAGGACAAGTGGCAATAACCACAAGCTGGTTAACGTGGCGAATTATGGAGGGGCTCTGGAGTATTAAAAATATTTTTTTCTGACGAGGGCGCGGGCTTCAAGGAGCGGCAGTATGAGGCAGATTGCCTACCTTTGGGTGGGTGCACGCATCCTGTCTGCTAGAATAGTCATCAACTGAATCGAATCTTGCCTGCATTCATTTTCTGTCGTGCTACAGATTAAAATATCATCTACATACTGTATCACAGCACTTTTCAAATCAATATTCCCTAAGTCCATCTGTAGGGCTCTATTAAAGATCGATGGAGACTAACAGTACCCCTGGGGCAGCATAGTATGTTTCAGACGAGTCTGGCGGAACGTAAATAAAGTCAGACCTTGTGGGACCTTGTGCAACAGGATGAGAAAAACACATTTTTCAAATCAATCACCTTGAAATATCATGCTTCTTCCGGGATACTACATAGTATCGTCACCGGATTTGGAACTAAAGGAACCTCTGCCGCTACAATCTGGTTAATCAGTCTCATGTCCTGTATGAATCTCCATGACCCTCCCTTTGATTTTTTCACAGGATACACCGCAGTGTTACACAATGAGTCTGACGGTACCAGCATACCTTGTTTCATCAGTGCTGAAATGGTCTTAAAAATACCCTCATCAGCCTCTCAAGACATGGCAAACTGTTTTGCTCGAGGTTAAATGACTCCTGGTTTCAGATTTGTTTTGACTTCCCTAATCCCCTTTAACAGACCCACGTCATAAGGGCCTATAGTCCATAGGACGCTTGGCACCTTGTCGAAGTCTTCCTAAATAAATGCTGGACGCTGCTGCATTATCACCATTTGCTGTGGGACTTCCCTTTTCTCTATTCTGATCCAATATGTAATTCTCATGTGAAACACTACTTCATTATCTGTTGGGTCGTCTCTAAACATGGCATTGTCAGTAATGTCGGTCAATCTAAACCCTTCTTCAATAGCTATCACAGTTCTCCATGGTCTACCTTCGTCATCTGTTCCTTCGAGCATTGCCATTTCCCCTCGTGCTATGGCTGTATCAAATTCTATAGGGATAGTCTGTCCTCCATAGGTATCTATGGTCTGAACAAGAATTTGTCAGGTATTCTCATAGTCTTCCACACTAATCTAAGTAACCATGTTAATAGAATGCTCACACCTAAAGGAACACCTCTGGCTCAACTGGAACACCTCGTAGAGCCACTTGTCCTGTGAATGCCAACATACATTTGCCAACATTTACATAGTGTATGCCAGGAGTGGAACACACAATACATTCATCAGTAAATGAAATTGTCATGTTAAGTTTTGTCATCAAATCTCCTAAAATGTTAACTGGTGTCTGTAGGGAACACAACAATGGAACAGAAATGTCACACTCTCCTATAGAGACAGGTAATTTGTTAATAAAAGAAACTAAACTTGTAGCTCCAGAGAACCATTGAGCATTCATGGCATTTCCCGACATTGGATATTTTACCTCTCGTATACATGAGCGTGTAGCCCCAGTGTGTACTAAAAAAGAAAACGATTTGCCTCCTATTGTCACATTGACCCTTTGTTCTTCTTGGGGATCTGCTGTCACAGATAGTACTGAACACATCAAGTTTCCTTGTGAGCTGTCCTATTGTGATTGTGGGTACATGCATACACCTGTACCTGTGAAAGGATTCCCTTCTACTACAGTGGCAACTCCTATTCTAGATGTTAATAATGTCCCGTGTCTGCATACTACTATATCTGCATGGGGGCGTGTTACGATTGTCCAAGTGGTAGATTCATTTGCACTTGCTGTGGTTGCTGTGCCTGTGTCATTCACAGTGCCTGTGTCTGATACACTGTCGGATCTTGGGCAAACCCTTCCCTAGCTTGTGAGCTATGTGATGGAGGATAAGCTGTCCCACCTCTTGAGAATCAGCCTTGCTGTACATTCCCTTGGCTCCCACTCAAGCAAGCAAATGTGCCCTGTCATCACACAAATCCAACATACAGGGGAAGGTTGCCTAACTAATCCGCCTTGGTTAAACCCTCCTTGCGCATTTCGATTCTCATTCTGCACATTTTGAAAAGCACCTTGATTACTTTGAAATCCACCCCTTCCTCTGTAACCCTTACCTCTGCCTTGTGGCATGAACTCATAACCCCCTTGGTCCATTGGGTCGTGATTAGTTGCCTGCGATGCACCCACTGCTTGCTGTATTCCCAGTCCTTCTCCGCTTGTCTCTACCACCCCTTCTATGGTGTATTTTGACAATTTTCTCAGAACTAATTTGGCTTCTTCATGTTTCCTAGCCTCATCTTTCTTCTTATTTTTCTCTTGTAATAGCCGACAGTGATGCAATATCGTCAGCTGTATCTCAGCCTGTGGTCTGTCTTCCATCCCCACTTGATTTTTTATTTGCCTCTGTACTTGCTCGGGCAACCCTTGACATAGAATATGGTAAAATAATGCCACCATTTTTTCTCACAGCTTTTTCGTTTCAAGAGTCCAACGCTCTTGAATGTCCTGAATGAAAGCAATAGGATCTTCAACTTCCTTCATTTTACGTGTCATAATTGCACCCATGTCTGATGTGTCAGGATACTGTACCTTGAGAGCCCTCCATACATCTGCTCTGCAATTTTTAAATGGCCCTCCATTGTGCAATGTGTTCTGTGCTGTCACACTTGAATAGCCTGCTCTCCTCCATGTGTCATCAGCTTTTTCTCCAATAATGGCTGCCAAGAGACCCTTAATGTCCCCTATGGCCAACGTAGTTCCTCCTGTTGTTTTTTCTAATTCATAAATCCATTTTCCTGCACCCAATGTCAAACTCGAGAGTTTGCATCTTAAACTATCATTATCCCTCTGTGGCCATAGAATATACTGCAGTCTTATTACCCCTTTTTCTAACAAGGGAAACTGCGTAAACCTTAACCCTCAGTCAGCTCCCATTGTCTGCCTATACATAGCAGGGACAATTGTTCCTGACTGTTGCCTCCCCGGTAGCGATATTAACCTACTCATATTTGGCAGTGATTCTCCCTTTTTTGAGATCGTCCACGGGGACGCTCTGGATATGCTGTGGGATCTGGTGTCCTATGCTGAGGTTGCTCTAAATCAGACCACCTCACTTCCTTTTCTGCCTGAAGGCTTCCCTCGGGAGCACATGTACATCCTCCCTTTTCCCCATGGAAGGATTCTCTCTCCTCCTCTGACATGTCTAGTACCCAACTAGTATGACTCTCATCCCCTTCACCCTTATCTAAAGTCAGTCTGTTTAAGGATAAGGCTCTATGCTCAAGACGGAATGGATTTTCCTCTTCACTTTGTAATTGAAAAACAGGGAATGGCTCTCCCTTCCTTTGGCTTCCTGATTTGCTACCTTCCCTTAATTCTTGGTAGGCCTTATCAATCCTTTCCCTCATACTTCCTATATCAAAGCTCTCCTCATATAGAGCTGTTCTAGATGGTCCTGATGTCGCTCACTTAACAAAATACATTTTTCTATTCTGTCCCATTGTATTGGTGGGCTTGGTTCCCTCAGCTCCTTTTGAATGTGATTAATGTCAAGGTCCCGTTCTCTCCTCTTACGTTCTAATTCTTCATCTAATTCTCTTCGCTTTCTCGCTTCCCATCTAACTCTCTCCTCTTCTTGTCTTATCTCTTCTCTATTTATTCCTGCTCTCCTTTCTTCCTCTTCCCTCTGTCTCTGTATCCCTTTGTCCCTTAATTTCTGTGCTTTCTCCTCTTTTCTCTTCTTGTCTCTTCTTTCTCTGTCTTCCATTTCTCTGTCTATTGTCATACTTTCTTTGCTCCTCTGGCATTTCTTTTGGTGTTCTTCCTGATACATCTGTTCTCGCTGCTGTCTACTATTTCTTTTATACTCATCTTCTTTTAATCTTTTTTTCTCGTTCCCTGTCTTTCCTATCCATTTCGTCCTGGTCTTCGTGCTGCCTTACTTCCTCAATGCTTTTCCCATCTAGCTTGAGTAATATCTGTCCTCCCATCCATTAATTCTGTACGAGCGTTAACTTGTCAGCTTTATCCTTTTCTCCTTTCCATCTCTTAATTACCCTTTCTATTTCTGTCGATATGTTCAACCACTCACTCTTCTCTTCATTGTCTCGTATAATCTTAAAAGTCTCAGTTTTTTTCTTACTCTCCTCTGGACTATCACCACTGCTATAGGCAGGCGATTTGTATATCGAATTACTATACCCTGTCGCCGCTTTTAGTTCCCTTAGTGGCTATACCCCTTTGTCTTTCGTATTAGCACCTTTCACTTCAGGTGAGGTAAAGGGAGCAGAAGGTTCAACACCTTCCTCCTTACTCTGATTGAACATCCACTCCTCTGGTAGCATATCCTCTCTCTCCTCCTGGTACATTTCCCAGAAATCTAAAATAGCTATCCTTTTCTTTAAACAATGGTAATCACCCCTATTTCTTCTCTGCCCATAATCAATACTCTGATCCCAGAGTTTAGCTTGTCTTCTTATGTGTACCTGTCCTGCACGTAGCATAGTTTACTCCAACTGGAGTGGAAGACAACCTATTCTGATCCCCTTGGGTAAGACTTCTGAGTGCTATACCTCTCTCTCTTCATATAATATTTACCGTTACTCCCATTACTTTCAAAATTACCACAAGCCTGTTCCCTTACTTTGCCATTCCCGCCAGTCTACTCACCATTCGATCATTTTGGCTCGAGGCCTTCGGTATCGCATCCTTCACCAATCCAACCACTTTCGTCTTCTGTCCGCAAAGCGCCTGGGGGCTACATCAGGCATTCATGCGGGCATATGAGTCAAAATCGGTGCGGATGTAAGACTGGGAAAGCCACACCTCATGATATGTGGGCTACATCAGGCATACAAGCAGGCATATGAGTCAAAATAGGCGTGAGTATAAGATAGGCTACATCAGTTATGTAATTGCTTGTAGGTGAGATACAATAAGGAATATAGGAAAATGCAAGTGCACGGGTTAGGCAGTACAAACCTGTGGAGTCAACAAAGCAGGTGTATTGTATTGTAAATAGGTGCTAAATAGTGCTAGTACCCATCTATGGAGAGGAAGGGTCAGTTCAGAGCAGAGGGTGGACAAATACAGAGAATCAGTGGGGGCAGTGTCACTTGCTCGAGTGTAAAAACACTCTCGCTCCAAAGCCGTTGCGGAAAGTGTTTGCTGGATTCACAGACCTGGTTTGGATTCACCTCAATATGTATTGGTTACTTATACTTACCAAGTCTGGAAATGGTTTTACACTTTAGATGACCCAGCATGTCTTTCATTAAAAACTCTCCTCACAGGCTTCCCCACCAGACAGCAATTGTTCCTGTCCTGGATGCCATGATCGGTAGATTCCCGATGGAGACATAATGGCCCCCATGGCTTCTTGCCTTCCATCGCATGTTACCTTGATCTTCCCGAAGTCCCGGGAAGCCCTGCCTCTGTCCTTTTCCCTGACTGGCTGTTGGGTGGAAGTTCCATATAATGGTAGTGTGGGGAAGTGCCGACCAGACTGGCTGGAGCCTTCTCGACGACCGTATGTTGTGGGTATGCCTGTGGGTGGGACCTGGGTGAATGGAGTGTGTGACGAATACGCATTCTATGTTGTGTGTGTCTAGTATCTGGTGGTTGACACAATGCTTGAGACAGCCCTGCCCGAAACGGGTATGAATGCAGTATGGAGTGTTGAATGGCTGGGTACTTGTCCCAATACACATAACCTGTTGTGAGTGTCTGGAGAGAAGTGAATGGCCTGAATGCACTGTGTGCCTGATTGGCTGCCTGCCTGCATGAATGCCCTTAGTCGTGATTGGATGCTTGAGTGTGACCCCGCGGAATGAATGGGAGATCAACAGTATATCTGGGGACCTCTCACTGCTAGGAATCGTGTTCAGAAGCTGAAGTCCACTATAACGAGTAACTGGAGTAACTGAAGCTTGATCTTGAAGCCCTGCTGGACGGGAAGAATTGCTGTTGCTCTCCTTCACAATCTGAAAGCTGCTGTGCCTCCAAGGACTGACCCAGACAGGACCTGGTAAGGCACCCTCTTCCCGAGCTACGAGGGACCATCGTGCACCAGCTGATCTTTGCCAAAGTTCCCTGATAGACAGACCTTCGACAGGCTGCCGACCCGATATCGGGACTGCTGCGGAACTCCAAGGAGAAGCGCCCGGACTGTTGTCCGCCACTGTCGATGACTGCCATCGCCGACCGGAGCTGCCATGCTCCCGTTTGCCTAAGAACTTTCAAATCCAAGGACGCTCTTGTCTGCATTGTCGCCGCTGTATCCTGCTGGAGAAGGCCTGACCGTCGACACGCCGAGGAGCATCCACCGGTGGGTTTCCCACCACCCAAAGACCACAGAGACGCCGACAACTCGACGCCCTTGCTGGGCCACAGTTCTTCAAACTCTTTGCGGTCCAGAACTATCGACACTGAGGTGCCACGCATGCCTCTTCCCTGCAGGATGTTTATGCTTCCCCGTCAACGAGCACCGCTAGGAACGAGGCTGCCACTTCACCGTCGTAGCTCGACCTGTTCTCCGTCTGACGTTCATTGACCGTGACTCCTGCCTTAAAGGCAGTGCACTCAAGAAGGGCCGTTGATTTCTCGATGAGGAACGCAACAATGCCAGGTACTTTGGGGTTGCAGAACTATTAGGAAGGCTGTTGAGAACAATATATGGACTGGGCTTGTATCGTTCTTCTAAAGGTTGGCCAGGTGGGGGGATCTCCACACAGAACTGTGTCTAGTGGTATGGGGCCAGTATTCTGACAATTGTTCAACCACCTTGCTTTCCTTCCTCTCTCTCTACTGCTGGTTTCCCTTTATTCGATGTGTGTGTCATTCTGACCGTATGCACTTTAATGAGATCTAATAATGTTTGTGATACCACTTAGAACTGCACATATTTACAATTGTTGATTTTCAGAGTACAAAGTGAGTTATTGTGATAGTGTACATGACTTTGAATATTAATTATATAAAGACTGTGTTTTAACCAATACAGTGTGCGGACATTCCTTTGTGGGTGCTTGGGGACTACACTGTACTTAAGAACCAGCCTGCATCACCTCCTGAGAAGCTAGGCCTTGATTGCACGACCACAATACCAATAATAGAGAATCTTGGCAGGGGTCCTCTGTGCCTCCCCTCTACCATATAGAGAGCAGAAGTACAGACACTCCCCTCCAGCGGTTGCTTTACAATAAGGTCCTTAATTAGTAACATATCATGCATGGATGGCATGCAGAGTAACTCATACTCCAAATGATATGATATGATATGGCATTTATAACACGCCTATATACAAGTGTTATAGACTGACTCATGAAGTTTGGCAAAAATCTCATCCAACTGTTTGAATATCAATTGTTTAAAACAGGGAGTTATAACGTATATCAACAGATGTTCACTTAATTTCTCTCAAAGCATTTCATAAAAAAACATACTTTTATAATAGAAATGTATCATACATGATGTCATACTATGTGGTAAATAAGAAAAACTTACGGGGAGTTGTAGTTGGACTAAGGGGAACATCTAAGTATACTTTATATAAGGGATCGAGTTGTGATTGGGTCTCTACATCAGGCGGACAACTTAAGCCTGTCTCTAGTGCAAGTCATCCTCAACAGTTATTAAGTACATGGTATACTATTGGCTCTCAAAATGTAAGGCCTTTTGTTATGTGGCCCTTTATAATTGGTTGGCACTCTTGTGTCGGGGGGGAAATTCTGCCGGGGTAAGCCGGGCCGTCCGTAGACCTCCGGGCAGGGAGGCCCCAACTCCTCCCGTAAATCCCAAAAGAGATAGAGTATGAGACACACGCAAGAAGCAAGGTGATTCTGCTGTTTATTAGACAAAACGGCAGGGATGGGTCAAGGATCGTACGCGTCCGTCCTGACACACACACAATCGTGGGGCTCGCAGGCCCTTTTTACCTTAGTATGACGCGCTACTTGCGTCACCTTAGAAAGTTTAGTAAAAAACATATTTCCACTCTGGATTGGTTACTCGAGTGGTAGGGTTAGTATAGCATACATATAAAGAACGGTGTTAGTGGTTGAGGGTTAGTCAGGTGATATACTTGGGCTGTCCCTTCAATTTGATACATGAAAATTGTTACATGAAGACCTCTGAGGATTGGTCAATGTTAATGGCGTCAGTGATAAGAGCCCCATGTTCTGATTGGTCCGCTCGCGAGCCTCCCAGTCTGGGACTATCGCTGTTCCCAGCTCGCGGTGCACCTGTCATTTGCAACAATGTTTTACTATGGGTAGGTGTAAACAATGTGAGGATTTATTCATATGTTGGGAGGTCGACTGCTCCCACTGCTGCAGATGTCCAATGAGTCTTTTAATTGTATCTGCCTGTGTCTTGAAACGTGGGATTCAGGTGTCTCCTTCCTCCTGGGCTTGGCATCCTGTCAGGTTTGGCTTTGTCACGTGAGGTGGGACCGTGTTTTAGGCAAAATTCAGCACAATTAATATTGTTTTTCCCACTGTGTGCCTGGTTTATCTTGCAGGTGCGACCTTGGCGTCGGCTTGCGGCGTGCGAGATTGCAACATCGTGCCCTTGGCTGTGTGCTTTCGCCGGGCTCATTCTGCAGGGTCAGCAACCGAGCTCTTGCTCATTCAATGTTCATGGAAGCTTTTGCTTGCGGCCTACTTGGGCCTGGTGCATAGGTGGAACCGGTTGATGCAGAGCGCTTTAGGTTACGGTATCATATTGCTCTATCCTCAGTATCGTGTCTCCGTTATATTCTTCATTATGGTACATGGTTCTTAGAAGAAGCGTGAGCAAGCCTTTTTAGATAAGTTCATTATGCGTCTTGCGTTTCTGCATTTTGAGAGCCTATGTGGAAAATAATAAAGATGCACGTCCGTGGGTATGTCTGTCGCCTACGCCATAGCACTGAGTATGTTCTTCGTGTGGATTGGTGTGGGAGTGTCCGGTGTGCATGTTTGCACAGGTGTGCTGACCGTTGGCTAGGTCGTCATGGCATCTCTAACGACGTGTAGGTTTAGTCGAGTTGATCCATGCCGCAGGTGTCGGCATGGGCAGGGCCGGCTGCTGGGCAGGTAGGTGGGCACATCCGTATGTTCCTGTACCAGGGTATTTGGTCGTCTGGTAGATAGGCAAACTCCTCTCGTGGCGGGTGTCTAGGCCGTGATCCTCTAGGCCTAGCGCGAGAGGGGAAGGGCGGGAGCCTGTTCTTCCATTCTCCCACTTCAGTCCTCCCTCTGGTCGACTTGTCGAACACAAACATATCCTTTTCTTTATCTCCTCTTACTCTCCATATTTTAGTTATTCCTCCCAAATGTCCATAGTGGTTAACATGGTCTTCAAATGACCAATACATATATGCACAGGTTCCTCCAGGAGTGCAGTATACCCATTTCCCTATGTAGCTCCTTGGGTTTCTTGGGTTTTCGAGCTTCACAGATGGTGGGTCCAGGTGGTTGGTGATGATCTGGTTGCGCAACTTCTCTCTCTCTTTTATGATTGTGCCTGTGTGTTGGCCGTCATCTGTTGGCATCAAGAGGTGCATACCAACCATTTCGATCATCTCGTCTGTGGTGCGTGCCTTCCGGGCCTTCCAAAATCTTATTATGATCAGTGTAGCTCCAGCCAAAATAGTACATCCAACTATAATCTTCAGTCCATCTGACAGCCAATATGGCATCCATGACCATAATATTGAAAACCAGCTCTCATCCTTTTTCACACCTTTACTTTCATCCATCATTTTTGAGTGCATCTGGGCCAATTGTAAAACTGCTTCTGTCAGTGTACCACTGTCAGCATCGTTGGCAGGGGTGAATGTGCAGCATGATTGTCCTATCTTAGCGCAAACTCCTCCTTCCATTGCTGTGAGGAGGTCCAGTACATATCTGTTCTGAAGTGCTACCATCCTCACAGCTCGCAGTTCCTCTTTTATTGCGTTGAATCCATTTACCGCAGAATTAATAGTCATCATTAGTTCCCATCGAGTTATCTGGAGCCATTTTGCGTTTGCGTAAGCCCATAGTCCTGGATGTATTATTGAGAAGAACATTGCTGCTCTGCTGAATAGTCTGTGGTCTGGTGGAATTGAAGTGAGTGCTGTTTCCGACCTTCCCCATAGGTAATTTCATGTCAGAGGTTCTCCTTGTCTTTTCTTTCTATTCAGGACAGTATTATTGCCGTCGGTTTTGCTCTCTGGCCCCTTCTGAGGTTGTACAGATCTCTTCTTCCTCTTGTTCCCTTCATCCATTTTGGGGAAGTTCGCCACATTGACATGTTTCTGGGGTACCACTAGTGATGGTACATTAACGTGCACCATTGTGCATATACCATTCCACAGAGGGGGCAGTGTGTGGTATGCCTTTTTTCCACAGGCCCAGTAATGGTCCATTACTACTGCTGTTCCTGCTCCCCCCTCAGGTAACTCCATCACGCTTTCACAGTTGGTGTTGTATCCTACGTCCACCTCCCCTTTATGTTGGTAGCATACCTTAGGCGCAGTTAGCGGCAGTATTGTTATTGGGTCTTCATCCTTCTCCATCCACGTGAGCATGGGTACGTACTTGACCCAAGTCATCCAACATCTATGGTTGTGTCCTTCAATAGTTGAAATATTTTCTCTTGTTACCATGTTGCTGCCAACCACTCCTATGTCCCATTTGTTGTTCATGTACACCTTCCCTGTTATTATCACCAGTGGTCTTTCCCAACATCCGTTTTTACCAGGGACTTCAGTGGCGTACCAATCACATGGTAGGTACTGTAGTGTTACTTTCTTTGTTTCTCCTTTTTCAGGACCACTTGTTATGTATCTGAATCCTTCAGCATGTAAACTGCTCTTGTGGTAACTCAAATAAGTCTTGAGGAAGTTGTTTTCATATGGATATGTATCTCGTGTTTTCCACACCAGTTGCACCACTGTCCCTTGAAATCTTCCTTTCGCCTGGAACAGTGCCAGGTATATTATACATCGTGCTATTTTTTCATCTATCTCCGTGGCAACAAATGTTCGAGAAGCGCTCATGGCGTATGGGATTAATGAGCAAACGTAGCAGCTGTCTTCTGTTGTCTGCTTACCTATGTGGGTCATGTGTTGGTACCATATGTTGTTTGAGATGTGTGCTGAATCTTGTATGTAGTTGTCAATACCTTCATTATCTGAGTATGTGCTGCGTTTAACTCTATTTTCCTTGTGTGGGATTTTACTAGTACCACCTGACGTAACACCTGTTGCAGCTGGGGGTGGGGGTGTATTAGGTTTGGGTACAGCAATAATATTGATAGCATAGCTGTACTGCCATACAGAGGCAGCCAAGAACTCGGTGGTCATTAAAATCCCTATCAATTTTATTACAGATGCTAATTTCACCGGCATTTTGCTCTTACCTTGCTGCAGTCCGGCAGCTTATTCTTGCGACGTTACATTTGCCCGCCTGAAAATTCTTAATATGCTTGTTATTAGTGTTAGTTGTCGTTTTTAAGCTCTCCCTATCAAGTAGACATTCAGTGCCCAGGCGAAGAGCTGTTCCCACGCCAATCTAACCGATCTATCTCTTAGGGCAGGCAAGTATGGTTGGAGGTGGGGCATTGAATGTTCTATGGCCAAGAGGAATGCTGTGTAGTAGACACGTACCCTCCTTCTTTTCAGGTACGTTGGCCTTTTTATTTCATATACAAATTGGTGTGACAATTCTTCCGGGTAATTATCGTCTGAGGGTACCATCTACTCCTGGGCAGTGAATGTGTTAGTTATCTACTTTCTTAGTAGTACAATAATACGCTGTACCTGCATGTGCGAGAGAAAAGAAAGAGAACATTCAGGTGTTTACATGTGTATATGTGCAAGACAATGTCCTTCAGTTCAGTTATTACTACACTGGGTAGGGGGTCAATGGGCAGAGGGTTTGGGGCTCAACTGGTGGAAGACTCTTTACTCTTTAATCGTGTAACCATGGGTTGGGCGGTATGGGGATCACCCCTTTCTTTTCTAGTAGTTGTCTCTGGGGAATCTGAGGGGTGGCAGGGTATGGGGACACTTAGGCCGTTAGTTGTGGTAGAAGTCTCTTCCTCCGTTGGTGACGCTGTTGTTGTTCTTCCAGTGGCCCTGTCGGTGGCGCTGGGGCGGGTCTGGAGTTTGTAGATCTTTACGTCGTGTAGGTGGTTCCAGGCACGTTTGTCCTGTAGCTTTACTGCTCTCGTTGATACCTCCTCTGCCAGATGGGGGCCAATGAAGTGTGGGCTGTTCCACTTTCTGTTGAAATTGCGAAGTAGTACGTGGTCACCTTTAGCAACTTTGCACAGTCTTTCCTTTTCCAATTCTTTATCCGCGTCTTCTTGTTGATCGCTGTTAGACCCGCCCCGCATGCGCTCGAGCTGTTGAGACACAAACACTACACTAGTAATCAAAGAAGACACATATTGGTACATTTCATCACCAAGGACATTTGCAGTACTCTCGTGGTCGGTAAATGCTCTTGATGTTGGCGTTAGGGGAAGGCGCATTTGACGTCCGGTAACCACCTCGTGAGGGGTGAGGTGGTGGTCGGAACCTGGTCTATTCCTTAGCTCAAATAGGGCTAGTGGAAGGCAATCCAACCAACTCTTCTTTGTTGTTTGCTGTATTTTTGCAAATGCCTCCTTTAATAGGCCATTCAGGCGTTCACAGACACCGTTGGCCTGTGGGTGGTATGCACATGCAAATTTATGCTTGATGTTCAGTAAGGATGTGATGTGCTGGAACATTTCATTTGCAAAATGTGGGCCATTATCTGACCGCAGTACCTCGTACAATCCCCACCTGGGGAAGACCTCCCTCACTAGGAATTTAGCTGCTCTGAATGCATCTGGGTGTGAACAGGGCCCAGCTTCAATCCACCTCGAGAATGGGCATACTACTACAATCATATACCTATTTCCTTGACATACGTTCATCATATCAACATAGTCAATATGGAGATGTCGGAAGGGTCCCTCTGGCCGGGGTATAGTACCTCTTATCACCTTCAGAGTGTGACCAGCCGTAAACTGTTGACATGTGAGACAATTGCTGATAAAATTTGACACATGAGAATTTAACTCGGGGCAGAACCAGTCTTCCCTAATTCGTGCTGCAATTACTTCCTTGCCTGTGTGGGCTGGGTGGTGTAGTTGGCTCAGGGCGGTGTTCAATAGTGCCAGTGGTATTACAATCTTTCCAGTGTCACCCTGGCGCCATAGTGCGTCAGTTGGTGACATTGTGCATCCTCTTTTTACCCATATTTCTTTTTCTGCCATTGGTGCAGCCGCTTGTAGCTCCATTATCTGTGTGGCTGGGAGATGGGTGTACCCTTCTCTTATCAACATCTCCTTAGCCATTCCCCTCCCTCTCCCTCTCTTTGACTCTTGGGGGTTCCATATCTCACCAAAATATGCAGCATACTTCGCATGTGCGTCTGCTGCTGCATTCCCTTTTGAAATGTGGTCTTCACCATTGGTGTGTGCGGTGCATTTGACCAAAGCTAATTCTTGGGGGTCATTTACTGCTTCAATTAGTTCAGCCAATAGGAGGGCATGTTGCACTGGAGTGCCATCAGCTCTCCTAAACCCTCTTCTTCTCCATTTCGACAGCCCTGAGTGGACAGTGGACGTAACATATGCGCTGTCGGAATATATGGTCACTCGTTTGTCAAAGCTTTCCTTCAACGCCAAGATTAGTGCAATTAATTCTGCTGCTTGAGCGGAATAATGCTGTGGTAGTTGTACACATTTCATTGCCACACACACCGGTACCTCCATCATTTTTACCACTGCTGCCCCAGTCCTCCTTATACCATCACTTTGGTCGATTGTTGATGACCCATCAATGAACAGGAGCTCACCTCCCTCTAGTGCGTTCTCTTCAATCTTTCTAGTACATGAGTGCATTTCAGTGATTTGCGTACAATCGTGTGCATAATCTCCTTCCTCAATTACTTCTGCTAGGAACTTTGCAGGGTTGACCGTGCTACATCTAACAATTGATAGTTCAGCTCTGGATAAGATGATCTCATAACCTGATGCCCTTTGCGTGGTTAGGGTGGACTTAGGTTTATTCAATATTGCAAATAGTGCATGTTCCACAAACAGTGTAGTTGGGCACTCCATGGTGATTGCTGATGCTTTCTCTACCGCAAAAGCAGCTGCGGTGAAACCTTGTTCGCAAGGGAAATGACCTAACATCACAGGATCTAAGTGGCCGCTGTAAAATGCTACTGGTTTGTAGCCCATGCTTGTTTTTTGAGTCAACACTGCTTTCATTACTGCTGAGTCGCAATGTGAAAATATAAAGAATTGTCGCTCATAGTCTGGGGTTGCCAGTACCGGAGCAGTTGATATCGCAGCTTTCAGTTCATCAAAAGCCTTTTTCATTTCCATTGTCCACCCCAACTTTTTCTCCCCTTTATTAGCTTCCTTTAACGCCTCAAGCAGGGGTCCTATGTATGAGCTGTAATCAAATACCCATGCTCTACAGTAGTTGCACAGACCCAGGAACTGCTGCAGTTCCCTCACTGTTTGTGGCACTGGCGTTTTTGAAATGGCCTGTGCTCTTTGTGGTGCAATCTTTCTTCCATGTTGGGATATGAGCTGACCAATGTAAAGTACCTGTTCTTGACAGTACTGTAACTTTTCCATGTCTACCTTGTAACCTTTTTCAGCCAATATTGTCAGCATCTTTAATGAGTCCTCTCTGCATGTTCTTTCGTTTGTACTGCAAATTATTATGTCGTCGACATACTGCAACACTGTGCTTTCCACTTCAATGTTAACCAAATCCATCTGTATTACTCTGTTGAAGATTGAGGGTGATTCGCAGTACCCTTGTGGCAATCTGGTGTGTTTCCACTTTGTGTTTCTGTAAGTGAAGCTTGTCAGATCTTGTGAGTCTGGGTGCAATGGTATTGAGAAAAAAGCATTTTTAAGGTCGATCACTGTAAATCGTGATGCTTCTGCTGGAATGCCACACAATATTGTGGCCGGGTTTGCGGCTATGGGGTATTCTGCTTCTACTATGTTGTTCAAGGGCCTGAGATCCTGTATGAAGCGCCAAGACCTCCCTCTAGCCTTGCGCACTGGGTATACAGCCGTGTTACATGGTGATTCTGAGGGGACCAATATGCCATTATCTATAAGGGCCGTTATGGTTTCATATATGCCCTCATCTGCCTCTTTTGATAGTGGGTACTGTTTCACTCTGGGGAGTATTGCACCTTTTTTCAATTTTATCCTTACTCCCCCTATACTTTTTATGCACCCCACGTCATAGGGGCTAGTAGTCCATAATGATGTGGGTACTTTTGTCATATCCTCCTCAAAGAAGGGAACTGGGGTGGTTGTGGGTGCCTCAAGTGCCATTGCAATTTTCTGTGCCACTTGTTTGTATGCCACTCTTAGCCATATTTCCACACTCATCATAAACACCATTTCACCTTCCTCCTTTTCTTCTGAGAACAGCTCCTCATCTGACACCTGGGTGAGTCTAAATCCTTCTGCTAGTGCTATCACTGCCCTCCATGCTCTTCCTTCTCTGTCTTGGGCATGTACCGCAATGTAATCAGCTGTTGCTATAATGCTCTCAATGTGCACTGGAACCACCTTTCCTTCTGGTTCATTGACTGGTGTTTCTGGTCTGAACAAATAGGCTGCTGGCCTCCTCCAGATCTTTCCCTCTATCCCTGGCATCCATGCAAATGCCATGTCTGTCCCGTACTGGAATAGTTTGCCATCTACTGGCTCAGCCCTAATCGCTGTCTGTCCGCAGTATGCTTGCATAATCTGTCGTGCTGTGAGCATGTTAATTCCTGGAGTAGAGCAAATTATGCCGTCCTCCGTAAAGGAGATCGTCATATTCAACCTGTTCATGATGTCTCTCCCCAGTATATTTACTGGTGAGGCACTATAATATAAAAGTGGGACTGACATGTCATAATCTCCCATAGATAAGGGAATGTTATCAGTAAAGGGAACCAACCCTCTAGCCCCAGAGAATCCTTGGGTGTTCATGGCTTCGCCCGACATCTTAAATTTACCTTCCCTTATGCAAGACCGGGTCGCCCCGGTGTCAACAAGGAATGATAATTTTTTGTCACCTATCGTTTCCTCTATGCGTGGTTCCTCCGCACTATTAGGTGTTACCGACAGGATGGGACACACCAAGGCCGTCTGTGGGCTGTCCTATTGAGGGTACAACAATTGACCATTTCCTGTGTAAGGGTTGTGTCCCAGGACCGTCACCCTACCCAGTTGTGTTTGTTGTGCTTGGGGTTGTTGTGTTATCGCTACCTGTTGTTGTGGCAGTGAATATGTCTGTGGCTGTTGTTGTGTTATTAGTTGTTGCTGTTCATTTCCCTGTTGTAACGTCTGCTGTTGCTGTATGCCCTGCTGTTCCTGTGTGGGCCTTGGTTGTCCCTGTTCGCTCCATGATGGTGTTCCTGGTCTTACTCTACACGTGCGTGACATGTGCCCTACTAATCCACAACTCCAACACACCGGTGGTTCCCTACTCTGCCATGGAAAGCTTCCTGTGTTGTCCTGGTATACTGGTTGCCCGGTGGGGTAGGAATTTCTAAGTCCTCCCACCTGCTGTTGTGTGTTATATCCGTATCCTCTCCCTCTCATAATTCCTCCTCTTCCCCTGTTGTAATTATAATACCCAGCTCCTGGCATTGAGTATCCTCCTCCCATGTTGGTCGTGTATGGTTGGAGTGGCGGCACCTGTTGTGTTATAGTCTGTGAGGGTGGTATTTGGGAGGGATCTTGTGCAGCCACTACTTTTGTGGGGCTTTGGGTCATTGTTGTAGGTGTAGTTATTAGGGCTCCTTCCATTGTGTATTTAGTAAGTTTTTTCTGTACTAGTTTAGCCTCTTCCGTTTTCCTGTCCTCTTCCTTTTGTTTCATTTTTCCTTGCCATGTCCTGCAATGATGCACTATTGTCAGTTGTATTTCTGGCCATGCTTTTGCTTCCATTCCCACTACTTTCTTCAGTTGTTTCTGAACTCCTTCTGGGAGCCCTTGTACTAGTATATGATAAAATATTGCTGGTGTTTTGTCCCATTATTCTCTAGTTTCCATGCGCCACTTCTCTTGGATTTCCTGGATATAATCAACAGGATCTTCGTTCTCACGCATCTTGCGTGAGGTAATTGCTCCTATGTCTGATGTGTCTGGGTACTGTACCCTCAGTGCCTGCCATAGTGCATGTCTGCAGTTTGCGAATGGTGCCCCATTGTGCGATGTGTTTGCTATTGTTACCCCAGTGAATCCCGCTCTCTTCCAAATGTCATCCGCTGCATCCCCTAATATCGATATTAGAAGGCCCTTTACATCTCCCACTGCCAGTTTCTGTCCTGCGGTGTGTTTTTCCATTTCATATATCCATTTACCCGCACCTCCACTTAATGATGGGAGCCTGCACTTTATATTTTCTTTGTCTGTATGCTTCCAAGGGACGTATTGTGGTCTAACCCCTCCCCTCTCCAGAAGTGGCATTAAGTTATGTCTCGTTTTACCCCTTGGGTTCCATAAAATCGAGTCCTCACACCCCTCCTCTTCTTCCCTCTCTCCTACATCGTCAATTTCGTCCATATTTCCCCTGCTCGTAACTCTTTCTTCTCCATCTTTTCCCCTTCTTCCATCATTTCCTGTATTTAATGTGGGCGTGTGTATTCGTCCTTCCTGCCTGCGTCTAGGGAGGTCTCTAAGCCTACCTGCATAGGGTGTCAGTTCGTTTGTGAAGGGCGCGAGTTTGATTGTATGTAATGAGCGTGAGGTGGTTGAGCATGTAGGGTGGGATGGGAGAGGGTGTGATGGTGACAGTGTGGCTTCATGTGTCTGTCTTTCCGCTATTCCTTGCTCTTCCTCCTCACTTCTCTCCAGTTCATCCTTTCTCCTACAGATCCATGGTGAGTCTGTATTGGTCCGGGTGGTGTATAGTTTATCTAGGCTTTCCCTTTCACTGTTTCTTCCTTCCTTCTCCATTCCTTCTTCTTCCTCACTACAAAAGTCATTCGTAAACGGCAGCCCCCACTCTGTCTTTTTCCCCTTGATAGTTACTGTTTTTAAGTCTATTAGGTCCGGTTCTCCCTTTTCTCCTTTACCAACCATTCCCCTTTGCGCTGATGTTGTTGCTACTTCTGTGTCTCTATATACATACCCCCTTGGTTCACTCTCCCTTCTCCTATCTTCTCTTTCCCCTTCATTTCTCTCCTCCATCTCTCTACCAAATCCTCCCTTTTCCTTTTTAATTCCTCCATTACTTCACTACTCATCTTTTCCAATATCCTTTCATCCTCTTTCTTCCTTTCCCATCTCACCCTCTCCCTTTCTAATATACTCTCTATCACCCTCCCTTCTTCGTATTTCTTAGTCGTTTCTGATAGTAATCTCTTCCTCCACATTGCCATTTCTTTTTCTTTCTCTTCTTCTTCCCTTTTCCTCTCTCGTAGCACTGCTCTTGATACCCTTTCTGCTGCTGCTTTTACCCTTTCAGCTTCTCTCCTTTGCTCCTCAGTTCGTTCCCTTATTTTTTCCAATTCGTTCTTACCTTCTTTCCTTTCCCTCGCTCTCTCTCTTTCCTCCCTCTCGAGCTGTTTGATCAGTTCATTCTGCTCATCCCTTAACTCTGCTAGTCGTTCCTCCAAAATCTCTTCCTTTTGTCGTAACAGCTCTTCCCCTCTCATTCCACTCTCCCTGGTATTATCCTCGTCTATTTTCCTTACTACCTCCTTCTCTTCTCCTGTTAATGAACCTCGTAATTTTAATAGTATCTGCGCAGCTACCCACTCATCATGTCCTATTTCCACAGTTTGTTCTTCTCCAGTCCTCCCCCCCTGCTGGCATCTTCCTATGAGCCACATATGGTGGCGGGCTGTATGCCGGGTTCGAGTACCCCTCAGCCGCCCTTAACTGTCCTCTTTCTATTTCTCCTAATTCTCTTAAAGGGTACAACCCCCCTCCCTCTGTTTTCACTACCTTTGCTAGGGGTATATCGTTGCTCTGTTCCTTTTTTATTTCATTTTCTTTTGAGTTATTATTCTTTTCTCCTCCCTCTTGTCCGTTCCCCATGTTCTTTGGGTCTTCACTCCCCTTTTTCCCATTCTCTCCTTCCTCCTTAATCTCTTTTTCTTCCGGTATTTCCCCCACAGTGAACATTCCGTTTGGTCCTGGTCGGGACCCTTGGAACATCCTCCATAAGTTAAACACCTCCACGTGGTGTGTCAACTTCTTCCCTTTGTATGTATTATACAGATGGTTTAATAGTGAATGTTGGGTATATGGATCGAAGCTACCATTAGGCGGCCATGGTGTTATCATTTTGTTGTCCGTCCCCTGTGTCCATTCTATGCTATACTTGATCAGTTTCTCCCTATGGGGTGACAGTGTTGTACATATGTGTTGTAGTGGGGTAGTGAGGGTGTTCCCCCACCCTCCCGATCCTGTCCCGTATGACATAGTAGCGCTTCACTTGTTATCCTTCCCCTATTTGGTAGCTATTATCTTACTAACACTTACAATACACAGCCTTATACCTTTACCTGGCCCCGTAAATTTGGGGACTTGCGATTGTCCGCTAAGGAAAATTATTAAAATATAGTATTTACATTTGTATATTTTCTTCTTTCTTTCTTCCTTTACACAACACCCTTACGGCCCCCTGCGGCCGAGGCGCACGTAGCCCCCTGCGGCTGCGTACCCCTTGTGACGTTCTTATACAGTCGCCCTATTTTCATTTGCTCCTCCTCCTTCTTCTACACTTGCCGTGGCCGGCGTTCTCCGTGCGCAGCCACGTCCCCCGTTTCGCCTTTCCCCGATCAACTCATTACCGTTTATCTCCGTTTCCACTCCCTTACCACAGTTCTCTTCCCCACCACTCTCAGAAAGAAAGATGCCTTGTGCTCGGGATATCCTATGAAAGCCCTACTGGTGACGTCACCGATCTCTTCGAACTACTGGTAAATTCTTCATATATTCTTTAAGTCCAAAATACACTTGCAATCTACCCCCGTTAACCTCACAACTGTCTTCCTGTCACTCCTGGAGCAAGGTAATCAATAATATAATCGGACTGCGCACGCTGCGTCGCCTCGCGTGTGATACGCCCCTCGACAGGAGGGCTTAACCAGCCAATTATCTTCCGTATTGGGCAACTAACTAGCTGCCGCCTACAGGGAAACGTCATCTACCTATCGAGTTTCTTGCTCGAACAATAGGGATCCTCATCTACTCATTGATCAATAAATGCCAAATCGTAGGAAACCACACACACACACCCTTACACGTAGTCGCGACCTAGGCCAATCAGTGTCTACGGGCGGCCGCACGTGATGTTTTCGTGCTCCACCCCCCTCTCTCGCGTAACGTAGCCGACTGCTCTCGCACTCGTTCGCTACCATTCATTTCATTGCCAACACTAAATTGTCAAACCTTTGCCGCGCACCTGTGCAACACCTCCCACCTCCCGTATTTAATTCCTCCCCCCTCCCTCACAATTTCACATTGCTTGTTGTGCGTGGCATGCTCACCAAGTTCTCTTGATGCGGGCCGCTCGACTGCGTGCACCCCTCCAAGCGGCTCGCCACCTCCCCTCGTCTGGACCACGTCTGGACACTCGCCAACCGCGGGCCGGATACTTCTCAACCGGCTCCCGAAGGCCAATATCCGGATTGCGCTGTCCGGTCTTCTAGCAGTTCTGCGATGGTCCTGTAGTCCTCAGAAGGGGGCAACGGCAGAGGGGGCCGCGCCGCCGGGCCTCCTCGCAACGGGAGTACCTGGAAAAATAAAAATAAAAAGCAGATCTTAAACAGATCTCAGCAGTGCCTCCAACTTGTCGGGGGGGAAATTCTGCCGGGGTCGGCCGGGCCGTCCGTAGACCTCCGGGCAGGGAGGCCCCAACTCCTCCCGTATATCCCAAAAGAGATAGAGTATGAGACACACGCAAGAAGCAAGGTGATTCTGCTGTTTATTAGACAAAACGGCAGGGATGGGTCAAGGATCGTACGGCTCCGTCCTGACACACACACAATCGTGGGGCTCGCAGGCCCTTAGTATGACACGCTACTTGCGTCACCTTAGAAAGTTTAGCAAAAACATATTTCCACTCTGGATTGGTTACTCGAGTGGTAGGGTTAGTATAGCATACATATAGAGAACGGTGTTAGTGGTTGAGGGTTAGTCAGGTGATATACTTGGGCTGTCCCTTCAATTTGATACATGAAAATTGTTACATGAAGACCTCTGAGGATTGGTCAATGTTAATGGCGTCAGTGATAAGAGCCCCATGTTCTGATTGGTCCGCTCGCGAGCCTCCAAGTCTGGGACTATCGCTGTTCCCAGCTCGCGGTGCACCTGTCATTTGCAACAATGTTTTACTATGGGTAGGTGTAAACAATGTGAGGATTTATTCATATGTTGGGAGGTCGACTGCTCCCACTGCTGCAGATGTCCAATGAGTCTTTTAATTGTATCTGCCTGTGTCTTGAAACGTGGGATTCAGGCGTCTCCTTCCTCCTGGGCTTGGCATCCTGTCAGGTTTGGCTTTGTCACGTGAGGTGGGACCGTGTTTGAGGCAAAATTCAGCACAATTAATATTGTTTTTCCCACTGTGTGCCTGGTTTATCTTGCAGGTGCGACCTTGGCGTCGGCTTGCGGCGTGCGAGATTGCAACATCGTGCCCTTGGCTGTGTGCTTTCGCCGGGCTCATTCTGCAGGGTCAGCGACCGAGCTCTTGCTCATTCAAGGTTCATGGAAGCTTTTGCTTGCGGCCTACTTGGGCCTGGTGCATAGGTGGAATCATTTGATGCAGAGCGCTTTAGGTTACGGTATCATATTGCTCTATCCTCAGTATCGTGTCTCCGTTATATTCTTCATTATGGTACATGGTTCTTAGAAGAAGCGTGAGCAAGCCTTTTTAGATAAGTTCATTATGCGTCTTGCGTTTCTGCATTTTGAGAGCCTATGTGGAAAATAATAAAGATGCACGTCCGTGGGTATGTCTGTCGCCTACGCCATAGCACTGAGTATGTTCTTCGTGTAGATTGGTGTGGGAGTGTCCGGTGTGCATGTTTGCACAGGTGTGCTGACCGTTGGCTAGGTCGTCATGGCATCTCTAACGACGTGTAGGTTTAGTCGAGTTGATCCATGCCGCAGGTGTCGGCATGGGCAGGGCGGGCTGCTGGGCAGGTAGGTGGGCACAACCGTATGTTCCTGTACCAGGGTATTTGGTTGTCTGGTAGATAGGCAAACTCCTCTCGTGGCGGGTGTCTAGGCCGTGATCCTCTAGGCCAAGCGCGAGAGGGGAAGGGCGGGAGCCTGTTCTTCCATTCTCCCACTTCACTTGTACCGTTCTGGAACATTCGATTCACTAGCATCATGTAAGTGCCAACCCCAGGTGCGAGGAGGTGGACTTGACCGTGTCTCCCATCTGAATTAGCCCAACATCCTCCATCACGCGTGCTCTCTGCCATGAAGATTGCCTTTAAACTCGGCCTGCAGTAGTTTCTCTTCTCTTGGGAATGAAAGGGAGCGTGAGCACATGCTTATCAATGTTCTAGTCTGCATGCCCACTTCTATTTCCATCCTCGACTCAGGTGACAGGAGGCCATATTTTGGCCTGTTTTTCAGCATTTAACTGTCTTGAATTAATAACCTTGGCACTCATGGTGTTCTATCTTTGAAACTTAACAAGGAATGATTTAGCTTCTCACATTTACTGCCTTTGAGAATAGATAACCAGTTCTTGGCTGCCCCCGCCCTTGATACTGGGCCAGAAAGCCCTCCTTGGTCCTTCCATGATTCTTAGTTGCTTTTCTTGCTGCAACACAGCTTTATCCCTTGATCCTTCTTTCTCCATGGACTTGAGCTTTCTAGTATTTTAACATCGACGTCCATCTTATATATAATGGCGGCATCGCCTGCAGTCTATTCACTACATATAGCCAGCCTTTATGATTACTTGCGTTGCTGCATCTGTACAGTTATTAAATGGCTTGCATTATCTGCAATGCTCTTCACACATGTAATCTTCTTTTCACACATGAAGGCTTACTTGATCCTTTATTTCGTCATCAATTTCTATACGGTCTATACATTCCTTTCTTCAGCCAATCTTACTTCTTGTGACGTCACAGCTTCTCTTTTCTCTCATTTTCATATCTCTTCGGGGACCTCATCCAAGAGATTAACGTCTCTTCAGGGATAAATCAGATAGGGTTTTCTTAGTGGATACCTTTTCTTGAAGGCTCTCTGCGGAATAGGCACAACCACTGGTGTCATGCATGGCCCAATTTCTGGCTTCCAACATACAGGCAGTGGGGGGGCTGGACTTCCTGCAAGGGCATTCGCTGCTCCTCTACACACCAAAAAATGGTTGACCTCAACTATCAGTACATACTAACTGCAGCCCAGGTTGAGAAGTATAGTCAAAGGTTGGGATATATAAATTAACACCCATAAGCTCCCGGAACCTCAAGGAAGGCCGGGATTCTGCTCCCAAGGAAGATGTGGTAAAATCTCACCTCTGCATGTCAATGTGCCCATGTTTCCTTTTAACCTTCCCATATACAGAATCTGGCCATGTGGCTCTTTGGGGATTAAGTGGAGGGACTTTGCACAATGGGTTTTCAACATGCTTTGGCTCACCATGCCACTGTGGAAGGCTTAAAGTCTGGGCATAGAAAGGCTTTATGTCTTTTGCATTTTGTGCACAAGACTAGAGTTTTAGTAACCATGACATAAAGGAGGAAACCGAAAAAATCTGAGTTTTGTTTGCTCAATTTTCAGGGAGCTTATGTCAAGTTGGCAAATTCAGATTTCTGACATACAGCCCCTCCCAAATGTTGTTGGTGGTCTATGGAATTAAGAGTAAGGGCTTTGCTGTTTGTGTTTTCTTGGCCATGGCTTTAACAGGCCCAGGCTCACCATGCAGTAATTTACAGAAATACCTCCTTGCGCAGAGAACACCTCTCCAGCTATCTCTCATTTTGACGCTGTGCCCCATAGAATACAGTTTTGAGTCCTACGATAAATGTGGTCCAGTTGTAAACATATCTCTTCTACACTTTAATTGTCATGTCTTCCTGTGCCATTTATCCCTCACCCTCATCCCAACTATCTAACCGACTCTGCTTCTTTCTACCACTACTGAATGTTCTATCATACTCTTTCTTTGCCACTCTGACGAACTATGGCAGGAGGCACTATACCAATGCAAGATAACATAACAATCAAAACTCCCACTGCAGAGTACATCAAAGGCCAAAGGTGTGCTGCTTGCACGTCACAAGACTGTGAAATAAACAGGCATGGCTGTCCCACTCGTACTTTCTCAGGGATTATGATACGGCAATTTCCCCATGACAAAAGTATTATTTTCATCCCTTGCTTACTATGAGAAACCTGACGGTGTCTCACCTGCTAGTCCTCGGGGATCTGTCAACCAGGTGGCTAGAACACAGCGCTCACTTTTGGATCCAGAGGAAGGAAAAGGAAGGAGCACACCTATATTTTCAGGACACATTTTAATTCCGAAATGGTGGTAGACCCTAATATAGCCTCAGGCCGTTCATTTCTTAGCTAACATGATCAAAAGCACATGGCCCAATTACAGGGCAGACCACGTTACACAATTGAAAGCCATGTACCTGAGGACAAGGGGTGATGAGACCGCACTTTTAAAGCCAAGTATGTGAGCTCCATTCAATGGGAGAGCTTGCAGGAGGAGAGCATCAAACCATGGTAGACCCCATTTCTGGAAACATTAAGACTGAAGAACTTGAGGGTGGAGACCTAATAGAATGGGACGTTGGTCAGTGGTGAAGCAAGAGATTTGTGGAGTAGAGAGGATGGTGGTTTGTTTTGTTACGCAGAAGGAAGATACTGGGAATATTAAGATAGACATCATCTTTGTGGATGGAAATATTCTATTGTTGAGTAAGGAGAAGGATATGAAATTGCAGAGGAAAGAGATGGATATCACATTTGGAAGGAAGGAGGAGGATTATGAGAGGATAAGGAGAGTGAGACTGTGGTGAAGATAAAGAGAAAATATGTTGTGGTTAAGGCTCGAGATCTTGGCAATGAGCAAGTGGTCAGGGATGGCAATGCGATGGGGAGAGATAGTAAGATGGAGAGAGGTATGGAGATGGGGAGAGATGAGAAAGTAATCAATAGTGGAAAAAATATTGGGACAGAAAGAGATTCTGATAGAGAGATATTGAGAAAGTGTTGAGAAAGATATTGTGGAGGATTCTAGAACCTGGCTGCTCCAGGAATGGCAGCTTGAAGCTGAGCTCATGTGCCCTGAACTTATCTCCTACTGCTACAATGGCTGATCTTGTCAATACTGAAGCATCTCAACCTGCTAAGAGGCAAAAAGGAGGGGACACTGACGCCAATGAAGAGGAAAAAAGAGAAGACAAACTTTTGGAGCTTTTAACCAAAGTGACATCTGACATTGCAGAGATCAAGACAAAATTGTTTGCTTCAGAGGAAAGTTATACTGAACTATCCACTAAAGTTGGCTCAGTGGAAAGTCACCGGAACACAGTGAATGACGATACACAGTGAATGGCTGAACAGATAAGGGAATTACAAATATAAAATGAGAAGCTGTTGCTTAAAGTCTCTGAGCAGGCAAACCTTTCTCGTGAAATAATATTGGAATTGCAGGATTTCTGGAAAATGTTTTATCCACTGCCCCATGGATTTTCTGGAGAAATGTTTAATAAAACTATGTAAACTGTATCCTAAAATGGCTTTTTAAATTGAGAGAGTGCATAGGTCTTTAGGGCCAAAGCCAGCTATGGGACAGAGACCACAACACTTTATTGTAAACTTCCTGAGATTTCCTGTAAATTAACTGATTCTGAGAAGAGCGTGGGAATTGGGTGATCTCTCCAGGGGGAGGGTGGGGTTACAAAATTATGATTTTTGGAGACTTGGGTAGAGATGTTCTTGTCAAAAGAAGGGCTGGGCATTTAATATGGCGAAAGAGAAAGCAAGGGGCAAGAACTTAAAATACTACATGGTTTACACTGCAATCTTCAGAGTAGTGACCAATGGACAAGTTCACTCTTTTAATGACCACAAAGGGGCTGAGGCGTTCCTATCAGACCTAGATCAAGAACCAATGGAGGAATCAATACATTCACAAAGGAATGTAACGAAACGAAAAAAGAAATGTTGACTGTTTATTTCATATGAACGAGTGATTTGCCTTTCCTATTGTACTGGATCACATTAGCTCTGAACGAATTGTACGTATTTTTATCTCTAAATTCTTTATATTTCACTTTACTTTTATTACAAATATGTTTTTTAAAATAACAATTTAGCACAGAAAGTTGGAACCATTGGGAATCAGTTGCTGACGTGGCTTTCATTTAAAGTTAGCGTGAGCGAGCGGTTTTGGGGGGAAAAAAAGCCTTATGGTGGAACCAGACGTGCGCATGTAATGCCGGAAGTCCTTCACTCCGGTATGCCTTGCGATGTGATAGGACCAGGAAATTAAATGCACAGAGAGAGGCATAATGGACGTGAAGGTCGCGGATCGGGATGGCTGACAAACATGCTGTGTACTGCTCACCAGTACTTGGCCATACAGAACTTGTGGGGCCACTGCGCTGGACTTCACATCCCGAATTGCACAGGTGACATTTGGAGCGAATCAGATATATTGAGTGGGCGTTCTTTCTGCATGTTGACCAGAGCCTCCGTCAATTGGGATAGTGATTAAAATGGCTACGCACAGACCCTATATTTAACACATCAGGCAATCCAGCGCATTGATGACATGCACTCTTTCACCCTAGGCTGCAATGGTATATACAAACTAAAATGATGCACTCAGTTTCTGAATTTGCCATACAAAGTTGAACATGTTAAAAAAAAAGTGCTGAGGGCTGAACAACTTCTCTAAAACAATACCATTTTTAAAAAGAACAACCTGCATGTTTAGTAGAGGTTTCAACAACTACTGATTTATGAGTTAAGTGCCATTTGCAATGAATTCATATACGGTCAGCCTCCGTGGGTGGGCTGTTGAAAGTCGTGTGTCATACTGAACACTAGCATTTCAACCAAAACAGTATAACCTCCGAAAATAACTCTAACTGTTTGCAAACATCAAACATCTGATGTAATAGCCACATTTATTTTAGGGAGAAGGGCTTAAAGCAGTGTTGCTTTAATCCATATATCCCCTGCCTCTTATATCTGGAATACATGCATTAATGCATTCTTGCTGATATATGCAAGTGAAAGTGTCATTTCTAAGCTTGCTTACGGATTTTTTTTTATTGTTTTTCCTTTTGTTCTTTCTACAAAACTAAGAGTGACTTGCTTGTCAAAGCGAATGTAAAGGATAAGTCGATTTCACAATGTTCACCACTGCATTCCTTTTTGGAAAGGAGGGGAGGGAGGGAAAAAAAGAAAACAAGAAAAGAATTCAGCTCGATGTCTACATTCTATAAGCGTCACTAAAGCATTTAACATACTGGGTTGCCTGTAGAGGGTTTATGGAAAATGACTCTGGATGTTGTTGCCGTATTCCTAGATGTGTTTTAAAACAAAATTATGGGGTCGATTCATGGAATTAATGTGCGCCGAAAATTCCCGCGCAGAGGTGCCAAAAAGTGCGATTCGCAGTAAAAGTGCGAAAATCGCAGTGCAAGTGTGAAAATCGCAGGGAAACCAGCGCACATCGATTCATGGAAGTCCATGCGCGAGAAAAACATTGGATGTGCGCTGAAAATGTGCGCCGCGCACGCCGGCGCACAGGTCATCCAACAGCGTGCGCCACAGCCACTGCGAAATCGCACATAGCGTGGCGCACATCACAAAAGTAGGCGGAACTTGGGGTGTAACACTCGGAATGGGGAACAACGCGTGAAAATATGGGCGTCACAGGGGAAGTACAGGAGGCAAGTGCGCGGAACGCCCACACGCTCGCCTACAACCCGTATTCATGGAATCGAATAGGGCAAACCAGCGCACGGTCAAAGACGCGCACAGGGCCAAACAAGTACGCCACAAGAAAGCAGACGGTAGCACCCCTGCGCCTGAAAAAAATGTGCGCCAAAATGTGCGCCAACAAAAAGCACCCATATACAGCCATGATGAATGGTCCATACAGTGGCCCTCTAGGACAAATGAGGTGCAAAGGGGTACCGACAAACACGGACACCCGCTGTGTGAAAAATAGTGTGTGCGTGTGTTCCTGGGTGCGCGGGAATTCCACACACGATTGGCCTGGGTACGTGTACTTCGGGGTGCGCGGGAAGTTCCACACGCGATTAGCCTGGATACGTGTACTATGGGGTGCGCGGGAAGTTCCACACGCGATTAGCCTGGGTACATGTGTTTCGGGGGGCGCGGGAAGTTCCACTCGCAATTGGCCTGGGTATGTGTACTTCGGGGTGCGCGGGAAGTTCCACACGCGATTGGCATGGTTACGTGTACTTCGGGATGCGCGGGAAGTTCCACACGCGATTGTCCTGGGTACGTGTACTTCGGGTGCGCGGGAAGTTCCACACGCGATTGGCCTGGGTACGTGTATTCCGAGGTGCGCGGGAAGATTCACACGCAATTTCAACAGGGTACGTGTATTTCGGTGGTGCCGGGGAATGCTACACGTGATTTGGCCGTGTGGGTCCTCCCAGGTGTTCCCTCTACACCCTCCACGGCCCCTGCAGGCAGCCCACACCACAGGGGACTACCCTGCACCCCTGCTCATGTCCCACAGGCAACCCATCCACCATGGCCATGCCCACCAGCCAACCCACATGTCACGTTGCACTACTGATCACCAACACATGTCTCCCAGCACCCCCACCCCCCAGCATCCAGGGGCACCCTCCACCAGGCCCCCACACATGTCTCCCACCACCCCCAAGCCCCAGCAGTGCAGGGCACCCTCCACCAGGCCCCCACTCATGTCTACCACCACCCCCACCCCCCAGCAGTGCAGGGGCACCCTCCACCAGGCCCCCAAACATGTCTCCCACCACCCCCACCCCCCATCAGTGCAGGGCACCCTCCACCAGGCCCCCACACATGTCTCCCACCACCCCCACCCCCCAGCAGTGCAGGGCACCCTCCACCAGGCCCCCACTCATGTCTACCACCCCCCCCACCCCCCAGCAGTGCAGGGGCACCCTCCACCAGGCCCCCACACATGTCTCCCACCACCCCCACCCCCCCAGAAGTGCAGGGCACCCTCCACCAGGCCCCCACACATGTCTCCCATCACCCCCACCCCCCAGCAGTGCAGGGGCAGCCTCGACCAGGCCCCCACTCATGTCTCCCAACACACCCACCCCCCAGCATCCAGGGGCACCCTCCACCAGGCCCCCACACATGTCTAACATCACCCCCACCCCCCAGCAGTGCAGGGGCAGCCTCCAGCAGGCCCCCACTCATGTCTACCATCACCCCCACCCCCCAGCAGTGCAGGGTTAGCCTCCACCAGGCCCCCACTCATGTCCCCCTGCACCCCCACCCCCAGCAGTGCAGGGGCAGCCTCCACTGGGCCCCCACTCATGTCTACCACCACTCCCACCCCCCAGCAGTGCAGGGGCACCCTCCACCAGGCCCCCACTCATGTCCCCCGGCACCCCCACCCCCCAGCAGTGCAGGGGCAGCCTCCACCAGGCCCCCACTCATGTCTACCATCACCCCCACCCCCAGCAGTGCAGGGTTAGCCTCCACCAGGCCCCCATTCATGTCTCCCACCACCCCCACCCCACAGCATCCAGGGGCACCCTCCACCAGGCCCCCACACATGTCCCCCACCACCCCCACCCCCCCAGCATCCAGGGGCACCCTCCACCAGGCCCCGACACATGTCTCCCACCACCCCACCCCCCAGCAGTGCAGGGCACCCTCCACCAGGCCCCCACTCATGTCTACCACCACCCCCATCCCCCAGCAGTGCAGGGCACCCTCCACCAGGCCCCCACTCATGTCTACCACCACCCCCACCCCCCAGCATCCAGGGGCACCCTCCACCAGGCCCCCACTCATGTCTACCATCACCCCCACCCCCCAGCAGTGCAGGGGCAGCCTCCACCAGGCCCCCACTCATGTCTACCACAACCCCCACCCCCCAGCAGTGCAGGGGCACCCTCCACCAGACCCCCACTCATGTTTTCCTGCACCTCCACCCCCCAGCATCCAGGAGCAGCCTCCACCAGGCCCCCACTCATGTCTACCATCACCCCCACCCCCCAGCAGTGCAGGGTTAGCCTCCACCAGGCCCCCACGCATGTCTCCCACCACCCCCACCCCACAGCATCCAGGGGCACCCTCCACCAGGCCCCCACTCATGTCTCCCAACACCCCCACCCCCCAGCATCCAGGGGCACCCTCCACCAGGCCCCCACACATGTCTCCCACCACCCCCACCCCCAGCAGTGCAGGGCACCCTCCACCAGGCCCCCACTCATGTCTACTACCACCCCTACCCCCCAGCAGTGCAGGGGCAGCCTCCACCAGGCCCCCACTCATGTTTTTCTGCACCCCCACCCCCCAGCAGTGCAGGGGCAGCCTCCACCAGGCCCCCACTCATGTCTCTCTACACCCCCACCCCCCAGCATCCAGGGGCACCCTCCACGAGGCCCCCACTCATGTCTCCCACCACCCCCACCCCCCAGAAGTGCAGGGCACCCTCCACCAGGCCCCCACACATGTCTCCCATCACCCCCACCCCCCAGCAGTGCAGGGGCAGCCTCGACCAGGCCCCCACTCATGTCTCCCAACACCCCCACCCCCCAGCATCCAGGGGCACCCTCCACCAGGCCCCCACACATGTCTAACATCACCCCCACCCCCCAGCAGTGCAGGGGCAGCCTCCAGCAGGCCCCCACTCATGTCTACCATCACCCCCACCCCCCAGCAGTGCAGGGTTAGCCTCCACCAGGCCCCCACTCATGTCCCCCTGCACCCCCACCCCCAGCAGTGCAGGGGCAGCCTCCACCGGGCCCCCACTCATGTCTACCACCACTCCCACCCCCCAGCAGTGCAGGGGCACCCTCCACCAGGCCCCCACTCATGTCCCCCTGCACCCCCACCCCCCAGCAGTGCAGGGGCAGCCTCCACCAGGCCCCCACTCATGTCTCCCACCACCCCCACCCCCCAGCATCCAGGGGCAGGCTCCACCAGGCCCCCACTCATGTCTCCCACGACCCCCACACCCCAGCATCCAGGGGCACCCTCCCCCAGGCCCCCAGTCATGTCTCCCACCACCCCCACCCCCCAGAATCCAGGCCCCTACTCATGTCTACCATCACCCCCACCCCCAGCAGTGCAGGGTTAGCCTCCACCAGGCCCCCACTCATGTCTCCCACCACCCCCACCCCACAACATCCAGGGGCACCCTCCACCAGGCCCCCACACATGTCTCCCACCACCCCCACCCCCCAGCATCCAGGGGCACCCTCCACCAGGCCCCCACACATGTCTCCCACCAACCCCACCCCCCAGCAGTGCAGGGCACCCTCCACCAGGCCCCCACTCATGTCTACCACCACCCCCACCCCCCAGCAGTGCAGGGGCAGCCTCGACCAGGCCCCCACTCATGTCTCCCAACACACCCACCCCCCAGCATCCAGGGGCACCCTCCACCAGGCCCCCACACATGTCTAACATCACCCCCACCCCCCAGCAGTGCAGGGTTAGCCTCCACCAGGCCCCCACTCATGTCTCCCACCACCCCCACCCCACAACATCCAGGGGCACCCTCCACCAGGCCCCCACACATGTCTCCCACCACCCCCACCCCCCAGCAGTGCAGGGGCACCCTCCACCAGGCCCCCACACATGTCTCCCACCACCCCCACCCCCCCAGAAGTGCAGGGCACCCTCCACCAGGCCCCCACACATGTCTCCCATCACCCCCACCCCCCAGCAGTGCAGGGGCAGCCTCGACCAGGCCCCCACTCATGTCTCCCAACACACCCACCCCCCAGCATCCAGGGGCACCCTCCACCAGGCCCCCACACATGTCTAACATCACCCCCACCCCCCAGCAGTGCAGGGGCAGCCTCCAGCAGGCCCCCACTCATGTCTACCATCACCCCCACCCCCCAGCAGTGCAGGGTTAGCCTCCACCAGGCCCCCACTCATGTCCCCCTGCACCCCCACCCCCAGCAGTGCAGGGGCAGCCTCCACTGGGCCCCCACTGATGTCTACCACCACTCCCACCCCCCAGCAGTGCAGGGGCACCCTCCACCAGGCCCCCACTCATGTCCCCCGGCACCCCCACCCCCCAGCAGTGCAGGGGCAGCCTCCACCAGGCCCCCACTCATGTCTCCCACCACCCCCACCCCCCAGCATCCAGGGGCATGCTCCACCAGGCCCCCACTCATGTCTCCCACGACCCCCACCCCCCAGAATCCAGGGGCAGCCTCCACCAGGCCCCCACTCATGTCTACCATCACCCCCACCCCCAGCAGTGCAGGGTAGCCTCCACCAGGCCCCCACTCATGTCTCCCACCACCCCCACCCCACAGCATCCAGGGGCACCCTCCACCAGGCCCCCACACATGTCTCCCACCACCCCCACCCCCCCAGCATCCAGGGGCACCCTCCACCAGGCCCCGACACATGTCTCCCACCACCCCACCCCCCAGCAGTGCAGGGCACCCTCCACCAGGCCCCCACTCATGTCTACCACCACCCCCATCCCCCAGCAGTGCAGGGCACCCTCCACCAGGCCCCCACTCATGTCTACCACCACCCCCACCCCCCAGCATCCAGGGGCACCCTCCACCAGGCCCCCACTCATGTCTACCATCACCCCCACCCCCCAGCAGTGCAGGGGCAGCCTCCACCAGGCCCCCACTCATGTCTACCACAACCCCCACCCCCCAGCAGTGCAGGGGCACCCTCCACCAGACCCCCACTCATGTTTTCCTGCACCCCCACCCCCCAGCATCCAGGAGCAGCCTCCACCAGGCCCCCACTCATGTCTACCATCACCCCCACCCCCCAGCAGTGCAGGGTTAGCCTCCACCAGGCCCCCACGCATGTCTCCCACCACCCCCACCCCACAGCATCCAGGGGCACCCTCCACCAGGCCCCCAATCATGTCTCCCAACACCCCCACCCCCCAGCATCCAGGGGCACCCTCCACCAGGCCCCCACACATGTCTCCCACCACCCCCACACCCCAGCAGTGCAGGGGCACCCTCCACCAGGCCCCCACTCATGTCTCCCAGCACCCCTAGCCCCCAGCATCCAGGGACACCCTCCACCAGGCCCCCACACATGTCTCCCACCACCCCCACCCCCAGCAGTGCAGGGCACCCTCCACCAGGCCCCCACTCATGTCTACTACCACCTCTACCCCCCAGCAGTGCAGGGGCAGCCTCCACCAGGCCCCCACTCATGTTTTTCTGCACCCCCACCCCCCAGCAGTGCAGGGGCAGCCTCCACCAGGCCCCCACTCATGTCTCTCTACACCCCCACCCCCCAGCATCCAGGGGCACCCTCCACGAGGCCCCCACTCATGTCTCCCACCACCCCCACCCCCCAGAAGTGCAGGGCACCCTCCACCAGGCCCCCACACATGTCTCCCATCACCCCCACCCCCCAGCAGTGCAGGGGCAGCCTCGACCAGGCCCCCACTCATGTCTCCCAACACCCCCACCCCCCAGCATCCAGGGGCACCCTCCACCAGGCCCCCACACATGTCTAACATCACCCCCACCCCCCAGCAGTGCAGGGGCAGCCTCCAGCAGGCCCCCACTCATGTCTACCATCACCCCCACCCCCCAGCAGTGCAGGGTTAGCCTCCACCAGGCCCCCACTCATGTCCCCCTGCACCCCCACCCCCAGCAGTGCAGGGGCAGCCTCCACCGGGCCCCCACTCATGTCTACCACCACTCCCACCCCCCAGCAGTGCAGGGGCACCCTCCACCAGGCCCCCACTCATGTCCCCCTGCACCCCCACCCCCCAGCAGTGCAGGGGCAGCCTCCACCAGGCCCCCACTCATGTCTCCCACCACCCCCACCCCCCAGCATCCAGGGGCAGGCTCCACCAGGCCCCCACTCATGTCTCCCACGACCCCCACCCCCCAGCATCCAGGGGCACCCTCCCCCAGGCCCCCAGTCATGTCTCCCACCACCCCCACCCCCCAGAATCCAGGCCCCCACTCATGTCTACCATCACCCCCACCCCCAGCAGTGCAGGGTTAGCCTCCACCAGGCCCCCACTCATGTCTCCCACCACCCCCACCCCACAACATCCAGGGGCACCCTCCACCAGGCCCCCACACATGTCTCCCACCACCCCCACCCCCCAGCATCCAGGGGCACCCTCCACCAGGCCCCCACACATGTCTCCCACCAACCCCACCCCCCAGCAGTGCAGGGCACCCTCCACCAGGCCCCCACTCATGTCTACCACCACCCCCACCCCCCAGCAGTGCAGGGGCACCCTCCACCAGGCCCCCACACATGTCTCCCACCACCCCCACCCCCCCATCAGTGCAGGGCACCCTCCACCAGGCCCCCACACATGTCTCCCACCACCCCCACCCCGCAGCAGTGCAGGGCACCCTCCACCAGGCCCCCACTCATGTCTACCACCACCCCCACCCCCCAGCAGTGCAGGGGCACCCTCCACCAGGCCCCCACACATGTCTCCCACCACCCCCACCCCCCAGAAGTGCAGGGCACCCTCCACCAGGCCCCCACACATGTCTCCCATCACCCCCACCCCCCAGCAGTGCAGGGGCAGCCTCCACAAGGCCCCCACTCATGTCTCCCACCACCCCCACCCCCCAGCATCCAGGGGCACCCTCCACCAGGCCCCCACACATGTCTAACATCACCCCCACCCCCCAGCAGTGCAGGGGCAGCCTCCACCGAGCCCCCACTCGTGTCTACCACCACCCCCCAGCCACCAGGGGCAACCTCCACCAGGCCCCCACTCATGTCTCCCACCACCCCCACCCCCAGCAGTGCAGGCCAGCCTCCAGCAGGCCCCCCCTCATGTCTACCATCACCACCACCCCCCAGCAGTGCAGGGTTAGCCTCCACCAGGCACCCACTCATGTCCCTCTGCACCCCCACCCCCCAGCAGTGCAGGGGCAGCCTCCACCGGGCCCCCACTCATGTCTACCACCACTCCCACCCCCCAGCAGTGCAGGGGCACCCTCCACCAGGCCCCCACTCATGTCCCCCTGCACCCCCACCCCCCAGCAGTGCAGGGGCAGCCTCCGCCAGGCCCCCACTCATGTCTCCCACCACCCCCATCCCCCAGCCACCAGGGGCACCCTCCACCAGGCCCCCACTCATGTCTCCCACCACCCCCACCCCCCAGCATCCAGGGGCACCCTCCACCAGGCCCCCACTCATGTCTCCCACCACCCCCACCCCCCAGCATCCAGGGGCAGCCTCCACCAGGCCCCCACTCATGTCTACCATCACCCCCACCCCCCAGCAGTGCAGGGTTAGCCTCCACCAGGCCCCAACTCATGTCCCCCTGCACCCCCACCCCCCCCAGCAGTGCAGCGGCACCCTCCACCAGGCCCCCACTCATGTTTTCCTGCACCCCCACCCCCCAGCATCCAGGGGCACCCTCCACCAGGCCCCCACACATGTCTCCCACCATCCCCACCCCCAGCACCCAGGTGCACCCCCACCAGGCCCCCACACATGTCTCCCACCACCCCCACCCCCCAGCAGTGCAGGGGTACCCTCCACCAGGCCCCCACTCATGTCTCCCACCAGCCCCAACCCCCAGCAGTGCAGGGCACCCTCCACCAGGCCCCCCACTCATGTCTACCACCACCCCACCCCCCAGCAGTGCAGGGGCACCCTCCACCAGGCCCCCACTCATGTATACCACAACCCCCACCCCCCAGCAATGCAGGGGCAACCTCCACCAGACCCCCACTCATGTTTTCCTGCACCCCCACCCCCCAGCATCCAGGGGCAGCCTCCACCAGGCCCCCACTCATGTCTACCATCACCCCCACCCCCCAGCAGTGCAGGGTTAGCCTCCACCAGGCCCCCACGCATGTCTCCCACCACCCCCACCCCACAGCATCCAGGGGCACCCTCCACCAGGCCCCCACACATGTCTCCCAACACCCCCACCCCCCAGCATCCAGGGGCACCCTCCACCAGGCCCCCACACATGTCTCCAACCACCCCCACACCCCAGCAGTGCAGGGGCACCCTCCACCAGGCCCCCACTCATGTCTCCCAGCACCCCTAGCCCCCAGCATCCAGGGACACCCTCCACCAGGCCCCCACACATGTCTCCCACCACCCCCACCCCCAGCAGTGCAGGGCACCCTCCACCAGGCCCCCACTCATGTCTACTACCACCCCTACCCCCCAGCAGTGCAGGGGCAGCCTCCACCAGGCCCCCACTCATGTTTTTCTGCACCCCCACCCCCCAGCAGTGCAGGGGCAGCCTCCACCAGGCCCCCACTCATGCCTCTCTGCACCCCCACCCCCCAGCATCCAGGGGCACCCTCCACGAGGCCCCCACTCATGTCTCCCACCACCCCCACCCCCCAGCAGTGCAGGGGCAGCCTCCACCAGGCCCTCACTCGTGTCTCCCACCACCCCCACTCCCAGCATCCAGGGGCACCCTCCACCAGGCCCCCCACACATGTCTCTCACCACCCCCACTCCCCAGCAGTGCAGGGGCAGCCTCCACCAGGCCCCCACTCATGTCTACCATCGCCCCCACCCACCAGCAGTGCAGGGTTAGCCTCCACCCGGCCCCCACTCATGTCCCCCTGCACCCCCACCCCCCAGCAGTGCAGGGGCAGCCTTCACCAGGCCCCCACTCATGTCTCCCTGCACCCACACCCCCCAGCAGTGCAGGGGCATGCTCCACCAGGCCCCCACTCATGTCTCCCACGACCCCCACCCCCATGAATCCAGGGGCAGCCTCCACCAGGCCCCCACTCATGTCTACCATCACCCCCACCCCCAGCAGTGCAGGGTTAGCCTCCACCAGGCCCCCACTCATGTCTCCCACCACCCCCACCCCACAGCATCCAGGGGCACCCTCCACCAGGCCCCCACACATGTCTCCCACCACCCCCACCCCCCCAGCATCCAGGGGCACCCTCCACCAGGCCCCGACACATGTCTCCCACCACCCCACCCCCCAGCAGTGCAGGGCACCCTCCACCAGGCCCCCACTCATGTCTACCACCACCCCCATCCCCCAGCAGTGCAGGGCACCCTCCACCAGGCCCCCACTCATGTCTACCACCACCCCCACCCCCCAGCATCCAGGGGCACCCTCCACCAGGCCCCCACTCATGTCTACCATCACCCCCACCCCCCAGCAGTGCAGGGGCAGCCTCCACCAGGCCCCCACTCATGTCTACCACAACCCCCACCCCCCAGCAGTGCAGGGGCACCCTCCACCAGACCCCCACTCATGTTTTCCTGCACCCCCACCCCCCAGCATCCAGGAGCAGCCTCCACCAGGCCCCCACTCATGTCTACCATCACCCCCACCCCCCAGCAGTGCAGGGTTAGCCTCCACCAGGCCCCCACGCATGTCTCCCACCACCCCCACCCCACAGCATCCAGGGGCACCCTCCACCAGGCCCCCACACATGTCTCCCAACACCCCCACCCCCCAGCATCCAGGGGCACCCTCCACCAGGCCCCCACACATGTCTCCCACCACCCCCACACCCCAGCAGTGCAGGGGCACCCTCCACCAGGCCCCCACTCATGTCTCCCAGCACCCCTAGCCCCCAGCATCCAGGGACACCCTCCACCAGGCCCCCACACATGTCTCCCACCACCCCCACCCCCAGCAGTGCAGGGCACCCTCCACCAGGCCCCCACTCATGTCTACTACCACCCCTACCCCCCAGCAGTGCAGGGGCAGCCTCCACCAGGCCCCCACTCATGTTTTTCTGCACCCCCACCCCCCAGCAGTGCAGGGGCAGCCTCCACCAGGCCCCCACTCATGTCTCTCTACACCCCCACCCCCCAGCATCCAGGGGCACCCTCCACGAGGCCCCCACTCATGTCTCCCACCACCCCCACCCCCCAGAAGTGCAGGGCACCCTCCACCAGGCCCCCACACATGTCTCCCATCACCCCCACCCCCCAGCAGTGCAGGGGCAGCCTCGACCAGGCCCCCACTCATGTCTCCCAACACCCCCACCCCCCAGCATCCAGGGGCACCCTCCACCAGGCCCCCACACATGTCTAACATCACCCCCACCCCCCAGCAGTGCAGGGGCAGCCTCCAGCAGGCCCCCACTCATGTCTACCATCACCCCCACCCCCCAGCAGTGCAGGGTTAGCCTCCACCAGGCCCCCACTCATGTCCCCCTGCACCCCCACCCCCAGCAGTGCAGGGGCAGCCTCCACCGGGCCCCCACTCATGTCTACCACCACTCCCACCCCCCAGCAGTGCAGGGGCACCCTCCACCAGGCCCCCACTCATGTCCCCCTGCACCCCCACCCCCCAGCAGTGCAGGGGCAGCCTCCACCAGGCCCCCACTCATGTCTCCCACCACCCCCACCCCCCAGCATCCAGGGGCAGGCTCCACCAGGCCCCCACTCATGTCTCCCACGACCCCCACCCCCCAGCATCCAGGGGCACCCTCCCCCAGGCCCCCAGTCATGTCTCCCACCACCCCCACCCCCCAGAATCCAGGCCCCCACTCATGTCTACCATCACCCCCACCCCCCAGCAGTGCAGGGTTAGCCTCCACCAGGCCCCCACTCATGTCTCCCACCACCCCCACCCCACAACATCCAGGGGCACCCTCCACCAGGCCCCCACACATGTCTCCCACCACCCCCACCCCCCAGCATCCAGGGGCACCCTCCACCAGGCCCCCACACATGTCTCCCACCAACCCCACCCCCCAGCAGTGCAGGGCACCCTCCACCAGGCCCCCACTCATGTCTACCACCACCCCCACCCCCCAGCAGTGCAGGGGCACCCTCCACCAGGCCCCCACACATGTCTCCCACCACCCCCACCCCCCCATCAGTGCAGGGCACCCTCCACCAGGCCCCCACACATGTCTCCCACCACCCCCACCCCGCAGCAGTGCAGGGCACCCTCCACCAGGCCCCCACTCATGTCTACCACCACCCCCACCCCCCAGCAGTGCAGGGGCACCCTCCACCAGGCCCCCACACATGTCTCCCACCACCCCCACCCCCCAGAAGTGCAGGGCACCCTCCACCAGGCCCCCACACATGTCTCCCATCACCCCCACCCCCCAGCAGTGCAGGGGCAGCCTCCACAAGGCCCCCACTCATGTCTCCCACCACCCCCACCCCCCCAGCATCCAGGGGCACCCTCCACCAGGCCCCCACACATGTCTAACATCACCCCCACCCCCCAGCAGTGCAGGGGCAGCCTCCACCGAGCCCCCACTCGTGTCTACCACCACCCCCCAGCCACCAGGGGCAACCTCCACCAGGCCCCCACTCATGTCTCCCACCACCCCCACCCCCAGCAGTGCAGGCCAGCCTCCAGCAGGCCCCCCCTCATGTCTACCATCACCACCACCCCCCAGCAGTGCAGGGTTAGCCTCCACCAGGCACCCACTCATGTCCCCCTGCACCCCCACCCCCCAGCAGTGCAGGGGCAGCCTCCACCGGGCCCCCACTCATGTCTACCACCACTCCCACCCCCCAGCAGTGCAGGGGCACCCTCCACCAGGCCCCCACTCATGTCCCCCTGCACCCCCACCCCCCAGCAGTGCAGGGGCAGCCTCCGCCAGGCCCCCACTCATGTCTCCCACCACCCCCATCCCCCAGCCACCAGGGGCACCCTCCACCAGGCCCCCACTCATGTCTCCCACCACCCCCACCCCCCAGCATCCAGGGGCACCCTCCACCAGGCCCCCACTCATGTCTCCCACCACCCCCACCCCCCAGCATCCAGGGGCAGCCTCCACCAGGCCCCCACTCATGTCTACCATCACCCCCACCCCCCAGCAGTGCAGGGTTAGCCTCCACCAGGCCCCAACTCATGTCCCCCTGCACCCCCACCCCCCCAGCAGTGCAGCGGCACCCTCCACCAGGCCCCCACTCATGTTTTCCTGCACCCCCACCCCCCAGCATCCAGGGGCACCCTCCACCAGGCCCCCACACATGTCTCCCACCATCCCCACCCCCCAGCACCCAGGTGCACCCCCACCAGGCCCCCACACATGTCTCCCACCACCCCCACCCCCCAGCAGTGCAGGGGTACCCTCCACCAGGCCCCCACTCATGTCTCCCACCAGCCCCAACCCCCAGCAGTGCAGGGCACCCTCCACCAGGCCCCCCACTCATGTCTACCACCACCCCACCCCCCAGCAGTGCAGGGGCACCCTCCACCAGGCCCCCACTCATGTATACCACAACCCCCACCCCCCAGCAATGCAGGGGCAACCTCCACCAGACCCCCACTCATGTTTTCCTGCACCCCCACCCCCCAGCATCCAGGGGCAGCCTCCACCAGGCCCCCACTCATGTCTACCATCACCCCCACCCCCCAGCAGTGCAGGGTTAGCCTCCACCAGGCCCCCACGCATGTCTCCCACCACCCCCACCCCACAGCATCCAGGGGCACCCTCCACCAGGCCCCCACACATGTCTCCCAACACCCCCACCCCCCAGCATCCAGGGGCACCCTCCACCAGGCCCCCACACATGTCTCCAACCACCCCCACACCCCAGCAGTGCAGGGGCACCCTCCACCAGGCCCCCACTCATGTCTCCCAGCACCCCTAGCCCCCAGCATCCAGGGACACCCTCCACCAGGCCCCCACACATGTCTCCCACCACCCCCACCCCCAGCAGTGCAGGGCACCCTCCACCAGGCCCCCACTCATGTCTACTACCACCCCTACCCCCCAGCAGTGCAGGGGCAGCCTCCACCAGGCCCCCACTCATGTTTTTCTGCACCCCCACCCCCCAGCAGTGCAGGGGCAGCCTCCACCAGGCCCCCACTCATGCCTCTCTGCACCCCCACCCCCCAGCATCCAGGGGCACCCTCCACGAGGCCCCCACTCATGTCTCCCACCACCCCCACCCCCCAGCAGTGCAGGGGCAGCCTCCACCAGGCCCTCACTCGTGTCTCCCACCACCCCCACTCCCAGCATCCAGGGGCACCCTCCACCAGGCCCCCCACACATGTCTCTCACCACCCCCACTCCCCAGCAGTGCAGGGGCAGCCTCCACCAGGCCCCCACTCATGTCTACCATCGCCCCCACCCACCAGCAGTGCAGGGTTAGCCTCCACCCGGCCCCCACTCATGTCCCCCTGCACCCCCACCCCCCAGCAGTGCAGGGGCAGCCTTCACCAGGCCCCCACTCATGTCTCCCTGCACCCACACCCCCCAGCAGTGCAGGGGCAGCCTCCACCAGGAATATTTACTCGCGACTGGGCCTGGGAGAGCATGTTACGTGTATTCCTGGGGTGGGCGGGAAGATTCACACGTTCACCTACAACGCGCCGAAAAATAAATGGTCCAATCCTGAAACACGTACGCCAGCATGAAGCAGGCGTACGTCGACCCGCGCAGCATAAAAGTGCGCGCAAACAACAAACAAGCTCAGACGCCAGGATGAATATACCGTTCCTAGCAGCAGTGGCCGTGGGTTACCAAAGGAGGAGGAGGGGGATAGTGAGGGCCCGAATTTTCACTCCCAGAACCAGCCTTTTTGGGATGCCTGATGACCAGGTGTATGGGAGGTACAGGTTTCCAACACACATAATACTGGACCTGGTCAGTGAGTGGGAGGATGACCTCACATCACCCACCCTGTGCTCCCAAGCACTCAGCCCCCTGGAGAAGGACCTCAATGTACTGCACTTCTTGGCCACAGGATCATTTCAGCGGACATGCCTACACCAGATCTTGAACATCATCACTGAACGCCCATCAGTCCGTAGGCACATATACCTGCCCAGGACACCTGCAGAAAGGCAGGCTGCCGCCCTCGATTTCTATGGTGTGGCACAATTCCCCAAAGTGCTAGGTGCCATTGCCTGCACCCATGTGGCACTACGTCCCCCCAGGGCATCTGAGCACATCTATAGGAACCACAAGCACTGGCATTCCATCAACGTGCAGGTAGTATGTAATGCCAAGGGAATCATCACCTCAGTATATGCCAACTATCCAGGGTCCACCCACGACTGCTTCATTTACCGAATGTCTACCCTTAGCCGGGACCTAGAAGCTGTGCGGCATGGCGATACATGGCTGCTTGGTGAGTATGAATGCCACTGCACATGCATGCATGTCAGATGCAGAGTTATGTCACTACCCCACTAATGATACCCATCACCTCCTCACCAGGGGACAGTGCCTACCCTCTGAGCACCCACATGATGACGCCAATTCGGAATCCCATCACGCCCCCCGAGGTAAGATACAACACAGCCCATATTGCAACCCGGGGCATAGTGGAGTGCACATTCGGAGTGCTCAAGTCACACTTTCGCTCCCTTGACCGTTCTGGCGGGCAGCTGTTATATGCGCCCCAGTAGTGTGCAGGATCATAGTGGCAGCATGTGTCCTGCACAATGTTGCAACACGCTGGGGCCTGGCTGTGGACATGGTGGTGCCCCCACATCCCCAACCACATGCACGCCCGCTGCGTATGGGAGGGGAAAGCAGCTGGTGGCTAATTACTTCACATAGAAATCACACCCCTATGGAGTGCACACAGCCCTGGCACATACCATCTGATAAGCAATGATGACTCAACCTGACAATTATGACGAACAAAGTGACTGTCAACTGTCAGAACCATAGCAGCCTGAGATTGTTCATGTGGAAGTGTCACAATGTGTGCATCCCTACCTACACAAACACCACCAATGCAGTGGCATCAAAAGACACACTTCCATGCTGCAGAAATGAATACCCACTTGCAAAATACTACATGAGAACAGTGCCATGTCACCCAACCCCTCCCCGGCACGGCCACACAACACACCATGGCATGTCATGCAATGTGAGAGCAAACAAATTAATCCCCACAACATGTCCCAAGTGTCACCAACTACAGTGTCCCTAATGGAAACATGGCCACACATGAAATGCTCACAGTAATGCAGGACCTACAACACACATTACCAAATACTTACCAAGAATATCAATCACCTACACAACCTCCAACCTACCTTAAACATGACATTACAGACTTCAAAATTTGCTAGCCTCACTACCTGATGATGCCAGCACTTCGAACACTTCCAAGTATACAGTGTTAGCGCAACGCAAGAGTGTAGGTGCACTGCTTACAACATGGACTCCAGTACCAAGGTGGACCGCCTTGTGAAGACATGAGAAATGGACCTGCAAATTAGGAGGATGAGATGGATGCAGAGGCACATATCAATAAACCATGCAGTGTACAATACAACAACAATATGCACTACGAATGTATACACAGTATTGACTACAGACTGCCCACACATCGAATGGGAGTCCAATGCACCATGTACGTCAATGTCACTTGGGCACAGCCTTTGCAAGCCCATGGAAACGGGAAGCAGGAGGGGTGTGTGTCACAAAATCCCAAGCATCTGAACCAAATTCATGACAAGCCTGCATGTGCCCAGCCACAATGCAGCGTATGCCCACGGGAGCCACACAAGGCAATACACTGTCCCAAAAAAAAAAAAAAAAAAAAAATCAAAAATGGCCATTAATGGGCCCGGGGGGGTGGGGGAGGCCACCCAGGAGGTCCGAGGACAGGGTGCACACCAAAACCCACCTGTGTGGATCTTGCAAAAAAAAAACACCTCCATGGGCTCATGGCCTACACGGCTACCCTATTGTGGGATAATCACTGCTGTCGCTCTCCTCACCCCCTGCAGCTGCATCAGGAGGTGGTGGCACTATGGGAGGCAGCCCACGCAAAGCCCTAGTCTGTTCCTCCATGGCAGCAAGCATGCGGGTGTGGTAGGTCTCGTTCTGGAGGATAATTGTGCAGAGGTCCCCATGCAACAACTCACGGGATGCCCGGACCTCTGCCCTAGTTGCCTGCATCTCAGCTGAGAGCGTACGTGTGAGACGCTCCAGCTGCTGTTCTGTCCTTCTGTTTGTTGAAGCCTCAAGCTCAACAAGAGTCGTCCTGAGGTGAAGGAGTTCCACCCTCAGGGCTTCCCTGTGGCCCTGGGACTCTATGGAAATGGCTTCCCGCAGAGTCGCCAGTGCCGGCCGCCTGTCCCTGTCGGACGCCAACATGTCCTCCCTGTGTGACTGGCAGATGGAGTCTGTTGCCTGCTGTAGTCCCTCCATCAGCCTTTCGGGGGGGACAATGGAAGTGGCCACACTATCCATGGCCTGAGCCATCATCTCTGATGATGCTGCCTGTTGGGTTGCCATACCGTATATGGATTGCTCCCATGCGGTATTGCCAGGTGGCTGACGGCCACCACGTTGGCGGGCACCACACCTGTCTGGGGCAAGGCGAACTGCGCCTTGCTGTGCCGGCACTGCCTGAGGCTGCAGGACTGCATTCCCCCTCTGATCTGCTGGCCCAGGAACAGGATCAGATGTCGCGGAGTGTGACCCTGCATTCGTAACCACCAAAGGCGTACCTGCCAACACTGACGTCCCCAATGAGGGTTCTAACCGTGGTGCAGGTGGGTCGGACAGAACAGAATCCCTCCCAGGAACACTCACCTGCGACGGCAAATAGGTCTCATCATCCGAATCGACACCTGAATACAGCTCGGGGGAGGTGCAGCCAGAGACACCCCTTGAGAGCACGACCTGCAGCAGTTGTGGGTTCTCACCCACCACCACACCACGTCCCTCACTGGTGGTCGGTCGGGCCTCAGACCCCTCCTGGGTCTGCACCATCTCCACAACCCCAGCAGTATCAAGTGCGTCATCCCCTGCAAAGACATAAAAGAAAACAAATGGAAACAGGCATTAGCACTATGGCACACAATTAGGGCTGAGAGGCTACAGAAACAGTACCTGATTGACACATGTCCCACATGACTAAAACCCTCCCATGCATGCACCATCACTGCGTGTGAAGGGTAGGCAGATGGCACACATTGATGACACCAAGATGGAAGATGAACACATTTGCTGCATGCTGCCTAGCAGTGGCATCACACATTGGCCAGTGATTGGCAGGTCAAATACACATGCCATCACACAGATGGCATGTACCCTAGCCATAAAGTGAAGAGGGAGAGGAGGGCACCAATTGTTCATTCAGTCCAGTTTGCTCATTGAATTGATTTTTTCATTGAAATGGTTCAAATGTTTAACCTGGAGCTGCCAGTCCAAAATGGTCCTATAGCACAGGGACATGTCTAAAGAAATCATGTCCAGGAAACAAAGCCAGTCCACTGTACCATAGCCATGTCAGACATGTGACAATAGGACTGAGTAATCCCGAGTAAAAGTGGTGGTATGCAAACAATCTGCCTGAATAAACAGAGGAAAATAAGCAACAATGTTGTGGCAAGATGACACTTCAAGGGCAACTGGCGTGGTGTTGGGCTGGATGTCTAATGTTGGCAGAAGGGATGCTGCTATACCCAAATGCTGGCGCGCAGAATGTATTGGATGAGGCACATGGGTGTCCCAAACCACTCAGGCACACACACCCTTACCTGGCACCCAAACAGAAGCCCTCCCACACACACCATGCACATGGATGACACACACATGCATGTGCACTCACCGGACAATGCCTCGGAATCTGCCAGTTCTCCCACGCCTTGGATCTGTTCCTCCGTGACGTAGGTCCCAGCAACCTGCTCATGTGGAGTGAGTTCTATGTCCTCTGCTGGAGACCAACCTCCAGTCACTAGAGTTGCGGCATGACTTGAGGCCAGCTTATTCTTTGCCCTGCGCTTCAGGTCATTCCAGCGCTTGTAGCATTCAGTAGCTGTGCGCCTCACGATTCCAAGGGCACTTATGATGTCCGCAATGGTCTGCCAGTGTGCCTGACGTTGTGCAGGTGTGGTCTTGGATCCTGCAACAATCACCATTTCGCGGTCATGTGCGGACACATACTCTACAAGTGCATTCAGTTCGGCCTCATTGAAGCTGGGCTTCCGTGACGGGCCGGACTGTGTAGCCGTGTCTGGGGCATCAGCCTCTACTGGACGAGCACTCTTCCTCTTCCGCTTGGAAGGTGGTGGGGATCCTGAGTGTCCTACGCCGCTCTGGACACTAGGGGCAGGAGCCCCGGTGGACTCTGTACTAGGAGCGTGGGATTGCACACTCAACATGGGAGTTGGTGCAGGTATTAGCTCAAGTGTGATGGTGTAAGGGGGAATGTCAGCATGATGGACTTGGACCGACACTGTCCTGGCTGGGTGTGTGAGAGGTGGGGTAGATGGAGCCGCAGCAGCCCCTGCAGCCTCCCCAGCCTGCCTACGCCGGCCAGCAGATGACCTAGCTGCCCCTGATCCACGTGGCCTAATGACACCAACGTGCACCGGCGCACATGGCCTAGAACTGCTGACCTGGAAGTCAGCCATGGAGTCACCCTGTGCCAGGTCTGGTTCCACAGTGGGCTGGTCCAACAAGGGCTGAGCATGGATGGTGTCAGCCACGTTAACCTCAACCAGCGGGGGGGGGCATGGGTGTCCCTGACTGCTCCTCCACACATGGGGGCTAGGGGCACCCTGCAAGTCACGGCCACGTCCCCTACCGGATCCACCACTGCCACCACTTAGGGCTCGGCCACCTTTGCCACCCTTACGCCTTGTTCGCCTCCCAGCCATGGCACTGATGTTATTGTGCGTATGGGAGTCGATGTGAACTATTGTCCTGGGCAATTGGGGGTCAAAGGGGTTGGGTACCAGATGGTAATCGTACCCTAGGGCTCTAGAAAGGCTGTGTGTCACCCCTGGGGAAAGATGACGGGTCATGCAACGCACAGGCACCCCAAAAAAGGTACGCAACCCCTCCTAGACCACGTTTGTGGAAAAATAAACCTGCACTATGCTTTGGCACCCAGAAACACAAGAATGAACGTATGTGTGTCACACGCAGCCTAGAATGACCTCTGAAGGGGTACGCGACACACGGGGCAAGCACAGATGTTAAATACGTGCGCGACTCACCAACTGCCAGGAACAAAAGCGTGAAAAATATGCGCGTGTGCGCGTTGGCAACACCCCCGCCAAAAGAAGAATTGTACGCTGTCTGAGGAGACAGGACAACAGTAGAAGGGAACGCTGTTTGAGGAAACAGGCCCAGGAAAAAGAGGAAAAGAGAAAAAGCTGTCAGAGGTAACAGGGAGTACGAACTTGAAACGCTGTGAAGTAAATCGAGTGTGAACCGACAAGAAGTACAGATTTCACCCACTCGCTCTCCACGAAAAGCACGTATAAGGAAATGGCGTTCTACACGTACCTTTTATACACACCTCACAGACGCGCATACGCGATGAGGCCATTTCCACCAATTACACGCTTTGACACTCGGACGTGTATCTTTTTTTTACACGCGCCCTTCTCTACGGCCATGCGCGAGACATCATAGCTGCGCATGGGGGCCTTTGAGCCAATGAAATTGCGTATGCATGCAGACGCGCTTACGCACTAAGGGCCTTTCCTCAAATTACAGGCAGACGTGCAGGACTTTTCACGTGCCAAATCACTCTGTATCAAGCTGGCCACGCGTAAGCACACGGAAGACCACGCTCCTGCTCAGAAAGCCGATTTACTGCCCCCCAGAGCCCTGAGCACGCTCCCACCTGCCATCTGCTGCTGCCTGACTGCCTGCTGCCTACGTGCCCTGCCATTTGCTGCCTGCACATCAGCCAGGGGTTCTGTTGCTGTGACCACCCTTGCTGGAACCGAAGACCCCTGACTGGGATTCCATCGCTCCACAGCCCAGCCCCAGGACCCAGTTGCCCACCCACTCCTGCCTCTGGGGTTGTCATGTCGGGCACTGCAACATCTGGCACCACTGACAACCCCCGGCCAGAGAGGCAGAGGGGCACCAGCTTCAGTGCCAGGGAAGTTGGTGTCCTGGTGGAGCAAGTCCTGGGGCAGTATGATGCCCTCTACGGAAGTGTGTGCGCCGACAAGGAAGGACGGACTCGGATCTGGACGGACATCCTGACTGCCATCAACACGGAGGGGGTGGCAGTCCGCGACTTCCAACATGTCAAGAAGCGCTGGGAGGACTTCAGGTCCAGGACTCTGAACAAGGCCCGGCGCCTCTTGAAGGCAGCGGATGCTAAGGGGCGCCGGGGCCACTTCTCGGAAGATCAGATGAGGGTCCTGGAACGCATATCCCCAGCGCTCCACGTCCAGGTCCTTGAGAGGCAGACCCGTCTGGAGTCGAGCGGTAAGTGTACATGCATCATGATTGTAAACTGTGCGTGTGGTCATGTGCCAGTAGTGTGCCGGTTGCACATCTGTTTGTATGGGGCCGAGTATGGGTGGGGGTGTACAGGACCATGAGGCTAACACATGCGAGGGCTGTCATGTGTGAGACATGGATGGTGCTTGTGTTTGTAGGCTTGCATGCCAAATGCAGTTGTGTGGGCACACATGTTTGGATGAATGTGTATGTAAGTAGGCATGTTTGTGATGTCACACATGCATGTTGTTTTCAGCTGCATGTATCAGCACTGTGTACATGTGCATGTGTGTGTATTTGACAAGGGTGCAACAGTGATGCAACATGGATGCATGTGACAGCGGGATGTGGAAGACTGATTGGCAGATGTGACATGGATGCCCATCGGAACACTGCGACAGTTGGCTGAGGTGTACACATGCACGCAAGTGTGGTGGTGTGCGTGCATGTGTAGTGCACTCCCTGTGTTGCATGTGATGTCTGGCTCACCTTTGCCTGCTCATGCTGTTGTATGTGTATGGATGGTGCTGGCAGTTGCGATGTGGCTGTGGTATGGCTCATGTGTGCAAGTTGAAATGACATGTGTGTTGCCAATTGTGATGCCATGTCTGAGGTTTGCCAATGCCACTCATGTGCAACTGTCATGTGTGTATGTGTCCATTGTACAGTGCCCTGATGCCTGTGTTTTATTTCTCCCTGTCTGCAGCGTCAACTGATGAAGAGGGCGGAGAAGGTGCTGTGGAGCACAGCGGCGGGGATCGCACTGCCAGCCGGAGACGCAAGGCCCGGCTCCCCTCCCAGGTTGTGATCTCGTCGGGGAGTGAGGAGTCCGTTGCTGCATCCCAGGCCGCAGCTGCTGGGGGGAGGTCCAAGAGGCGGAGGTCGGAGTTGGACTCCTCGGCAGCAGAAGGGGCAGCTGGGACCCCAAAGGGCCCAACGGGGGAAGATGGCACGGAGTCATCCAGGTTGGTGGGGGGTTTGGTGGAGGAGGAGGCCGTGCAAGCAACAGAGACGGGGTCTGGAGGTGGGGATTCCACTGGTGCTAGTGGTGCAGTGCAGGACCAGGGACAGGAGACAGCACAGGTCGCCGCGGAGGTGCCTGTGTGCAATCCTGTCCCTGATCCTGTCACTGCATCATCTTGCACCAGCAGGGATGCCTACGTCCAGACCCGTTTTCAGGCAGGGGATGAGCTCACGACAACTGGCCTTCCTCTGCCTGCGGACATGGCTATCCGGGTCCGGGTTGAGCCTGTCCTGACTGGTGTGGCGTTGCGTCAAACGGGCCATGTTAGGTGACCTGCAGTCTTTTCATGAGGAGACTGCACGTCATCTCGAATGGCTCGTTGACCGCGTCGGCCTACTGGGACAGGTCACTCAGGCCGGATTCCTCCGTTGGATGGGGCTTGCTCAGACCCCCTCCTCAACTGAACCCCCTATGCGCCAGTCGTCCTCCGTGCCATCTTCCCACCCATCAGTCACCTGGGTGCCCTGTGGAGCTGCCTCTGACGGTGCGGTCAGGCTGGTGGAGGAGGCATCCCTGCCACAGTCGGGAGTCGGACATCCAGCAGGGGTGGCCACATCAACGACTGCACCCCAGCCAGCGGAGGATATGCAGGCAGCAGGAGGCAGTGCACGGGCAGAGGCGCAGCAGCAGCAGCAACGTGGTGGGAGCCATGATGGCTCGGGGCCTTCGACATCGGAGGGGCAGGCATCGGCCGGAGGGCAGGAGGACCCAGGACGGGAAGTGTCTTCCGTGTGGCAGTGGTTGGGCCACGCCATAGATGAGGAGCGGCAGCGGGTGGAAGAGGCACGGCTCACGATGGTCAGGGCGGAGAACTCCATGCGGAGGGCCCTGAGGCGGGCCGAGTGCCTAGAGGCAATCCGCAGGGAGTTTGGGGTGAACATGTGAATGGCCCTGCCGTCCCTCGGTGCCATGGAGGAGGACCGCCTCCGGGACATTGAGCAGGAGTTGATGATGCCCTGACCCGGAACATCCCGAAGTGAGCCGTCGGACTAGCCCGCTGCCCTTGTAAATAGTTCTGTAGTTAGTGTTAGGTTTCCTTTGGTTTAGCATTTTTTTGGACCTTTTGGACAATGGGCCACATTTTTGTATATAGTTTTTTTTTAGGTAGTGTTATTAGATAGGTTTCATTTCTTCGGTTGGGATCATGGACCCTGGATTGTTTATCTGTATATAGTTGACTTTTGGATTTTCATTTTTTTTTATGATTTCCCCATGGAGCAATGGTTTTCGATTTTAATTTTCCATTGGATTTACTTTTGTGGACCATGACTTTGGAAACCTTTCCTTTGCATTATGATTTGTGGTTTTGCATTGTTTCACGTACCTGCAGTTTTTTTTTTAATTTAAATTTCCATTATTGTTTGTTTATTTTTGATTCAATTTGTGTTGCTTTTAATACATATTTTTTCTTCAAACTTCAATGTGTAGTATCATCTAATTGGTTTCATGCATATCATGATACGGGTTTTGACATTCACTGACACCCATTGGGTGTATGTGAGGGACATGTGTTCATATCCAAACTTGCAATTGGAGTTCTATCATGTTTTTGCCATTTCTAAGTGGGTGGATGCAATACTCAGGTGGGTGTTTGGCATTTGGAGGCTGACCATAAGGGCCAGGGATCTAGATTGTGGTGACATGTTGGCTGGGGGACATGAGTGGGGGCCTGGTGGAGGGTGCCCCTGCACTGCTGGGGGGTGGGGGTGGTAGTAGACATGAGTGGGGGCCTGGTGGAGGCTGCCCCTGCACTGCTGGGGGGTGGGGGTGGTGGTAGACATGAATGGGGGCCTGGTGGAGGGTGCCCCTGGATGCTGGGAGGTGGGGGTGGTGGTAGACATGAGTGGGGGCCTGGTGGAGGGTGCCCCTGCACTGCTGGGGGGTGGGGGTGGTGGGAGACATGAGTGGGGGCCTGGTGGAGGCTGCCCCTGCACTGCTGGGGGTGGGGGTGGTGGGAGACATGAGTGGGGGCCTGGTGGAGGGTGCCCCTGGTGGCTGGGGGGTGTAGGTGCAGGGGGACATGAGTGGGGGCCTGGTGGAGGGTGCCCATGCACTGCTGGGGGGTGGGGGTGGTGGGAGACATGGGTGGGGGCCTGGTGAAGGATGCCCCTGGATGCTGGGGGGTGGGGGTGGTGGGAGACATGAGTGGGGGCCTGGTGGAGGCTGCCCCTGCACTGCTGGGGGGTGGGGGTGCAGGGGGACATGTGTGGGGGCCTGGTGGAGGCTGCCCCTGCACTGCTGGGGGGTGGGGGTGCAGGAGGACATGTGTGGGGGCCTGGTGGAGGCTGCCCCTGCACTGCTGGGGGGTGGGGTGGTGGTAGACATGAGTGGGGGCCTGGTGGAGGCTGCCCCTGCACTGCTGGGGGCTGGGGGTGGTAGTAGACATGAATGGGGGCCTGGTGGTGGCTGCCCCTGCACTGCTGGGGGTGGGGGTGGGGGTAGACATGAGTGGGGGCCTGGTGGAGGGTGCCCCTGGATGCTGGGGGTTGGGGGTGGTGGGAGACATGAGTGGGGGCCTGGTGGAGGGTGCCCCTGGTGGCTGGGGGGTTGGGGTGGTGGTAGACATGAGTGGGGGCCTGGTGGAGGCTGCCCCTGCACTGCTGGGGGGTGGGGGTGATGGTAGACATGAGTGGGGGCCTGGTGGAGGGTGCCCCTGGATGCTGGGGGGTGGGGGTGGTGGTAGACATGAGTGGGGGCCTGGAGAAGGGTGCCCCTGGTGGCTGGGGGGTGTGGGTGCAGGGGGACATGAGTGGGGGCCTGGTGGAGGCTGCCCCTGCACTGCTGGGGGGTGGGGGTGCAGGGGGACATGTGTGGGGGCCTGGGAGAGGGAGTCCCTGGATGCTGGGGGGTGGGGGTGCAGGGGGACATGTGTGGGGGCCTGGTTGGAGGCTGCCCCTGCACTGCTGGGGGTGGGGGTGCAGGGGGACATGTGTGGGGGCCTGGTGGAGGGTGCCCCTGGATGCTGGGAGGTGGGGGTGGTGGTAGACATGAGTGGGGGCCTGGTGGAGGCTGCCCCTGCACTGCTGGGGGGGTGGGGGGTGGTGGCCTGGTGGAGGCTGCCCCTGCACTGCTGGGGGGTGGGGGTGGTGGGAGACATGAGTGGGGGCCTGGTGGAGGGTGCCCCTGGTGGCTGGGGGGTGGGGGTGTAGGGGGACATGTGTGGGGGCCTGGTGGAGGCTGCCCCTGCACTGCTGGGGGGTGGGGGTGCAGGGGGACATGTGTGGGGGCCTGGTGGAGGGTGCCTCTGGATGCTGGGGGGTGGAGGTGGTGGGAGACATGAGTGGGGGCCTGGTGGAGGCTGCCCCTGCACTGCTGGGGGGTGGGGGTGGTGGGAGACATGAGTGGGGGCCTGGTGGAGGGTGCCCCTGGTGGCTGGGGGGTGGGGGTGGTGGTAGACATGAGTGGGGGCCTGGTGGAGGCTGCCCCTGCACTGGTGGGGGGTGGGGTGATGGTAGACATGAGTGTGGGCCTGGTGGAGGGTGCCCCTGGATGCTGGGGGGTGGGGGTGGTGATAGACATGAGTGGGGGCCTGGTGGAGGGTACCCCTGGTGGCTGGGGGGTGTGGGTGCAGGGGAACATGAGTGGGGGCTTCGTGGAGGCTGCCCCTGCACTGCTGGGGGGGTGGGGGTGCAGGGGGACATGTGTGGGGGCCAGGTGGAGGGTGTCCCTGGATGCTGGGGGGTGGGGGTGCAGGGGGACATGTGTGGGGGCTTGGTGGAGGCTGCCCCTGCACTGCTGGGGGGTGGGGGTGGTGGTAGACATGAGTGGGGGCCTGGTAGAGGCTGCCCTTGCACTGCTGGGGGGTGGGGGTGGTGGGAGACATGAGTGGGGGCCTAGTGGAGGCTGCCCCTGCACTGCAGGCGGGTGGGGGTGGCGGGAGACATGAGTGGGGCCCTGGTGGAGGGTGCCCCTGGTGGCTGGGGGGTGGGGGTGCAGGGGGACATGTGTGGGGGCCTTGTGGAGGCTGCCCCTGCACTGCTGGGGGGTGGGGGTGCAGGGGGACATGTGTGGGGGCCTGGTGGAGGGTGCCTGTGGATGCTGGGGGGTGGGGGTGGTGGGAGACATGAGTGGGGGCCTGGTGGAGGCTGCCCCTGCACTGCTGGGGGGTGCGGGTGGTGGGAGACATGAGTGGGGGCCTGGTGGAGGCTGCCCCTGCACTGCTCGGGGGTGGGGGTGGTGGGAGACATGAGTGGGGGCCTGGTGGAGGGTGCCCCTGGTGACTGGGGGGTGGGGGTGGTGGTAGACATGAGTGGGGGCCTGGTGGAGGCTGCCCCTGCACTTCTGGGGGGTGGGGGTGATGGTAGACATGAGTGGGGGCCTGGTGGAGGGTGCCCCTGGATGCTGGGGGGTGGGGGTGGTGGTAGACATGAGTGGGGGCCTGGTGGAGGCTGCCCCTGCACTGCTGGGGGGTGGGGGTGGTGGTAGACATGAGTGGGGGCCTGGTGGAGGCTGCCCCTGCACTGCTGGGGGGTGGGGGTGGTGGTAGACATGGGTGGGGGCCTGGTGGAGGGTGCCCCTGGATGCTGCGGGGTGGGGGTGGTGAGAGACATGAGTGGGGGCCTGGTGGAGGACCCCTGGTGGCTGGGGGGTGGGGGTGGTGGTAGACATGAGTGGGGGCCTGGTGGAGGCTGCCCCTGCACTGCTGGGGGGTGGGGGTGATGGTAGACATGAGTGGGGGCCTGGTGGAGGGTGCCCCTGGATGCTGGGGGGTGGGGGTGGTGGTAGACATGAGTGGGGGCCTGGTGGAGGGTGCCCCTGGTGGCTGGGGGGTTGGGGTGCAGGGGGACATGAGTGGGGGCCTGGTGGAGGCTGTCCTTGCACTGCTGGGGGGTGGCGGTGTAGGGGGACATGTGTGGGGGCCTGGTGGAGGGTGCCCCTGGATGCTGGGGGGTGGGGGTGGTGGGAGACATGAGTGGGGGCCTGATGGAGGCTGCCCCTGCACTGCTGGGGGGTGGGGGTGCAGGGGGACATTTGTGGGGGCCTGGTGGAGGGTGCCCCTGGATGCGGGGGGGTGGGGGTGGTGGTAGACATGAGTGGGGGCCTGGTGGAGGCTGCCCCTGCACTGCTGGGGGTGGGGGTGATGGTAGACCTGAGTGGGGGCCTGGTGGAGGCTGCTCCTGCACTGCTGGGGGGTGGGGGTGGTGTTAGATAAGAGTGGGGGCCTTGTGGAGGGTGCCCCTGGATGCTGGGGGGTGGGGGTGGTGGGAGACATGAGTGGGGGCCTGGTGGAGTCTGCCCCTGCACTGCTGCGGGGTGAGGGTGATGGAGGACATGAGTGGGGGCTGGTGGAGGGTGCCCGTGATGGCTGGGGGTGCAGGGGGACATGCGTTGGTGGGCAGTAGTGCAAGGTGACATGTGGGTTGGCTGGGGGGCATGGCCATGGTGGATGGGGTGCCTGCGGGACATGTGCAGGGTAGGCCCCTGTGGTGTGGGCCACCTGCAGGAGCCGTGGAGGGTGTAGAGGGAACACCTGGGAGGACCCACACATGCAATTCACGTGTGGTGCTCCCCGCGCACCCCTGGAATACACGTACCCTGATGGAATCGTGTGTGATACTTCCTGCGCACCCCTGAAATACACATACCCTGCTGCTTTTGCGTGTGATACTTCCCGCGCACCCCTGGAATACACGTACCCTGCTGCTTTTGCGTGTGATACTTCCCGCGCACCCCTGGAATACACGTACCCTGCTGCTTTTGCCTGTGATACTTCCCGCGCATCCCTGGAATACACGTACCCTGCTGTTTTTGCGTGTGATGCTTCCCGCGCACCCCTGGAATACACGTGCCCTGATGGAATCGCGTGAGTTACTTCCCACGCACCCCTGATGTACACGTACCCAGGACAATCGCGTGTGGTACTTCCCGCGAACCACTGAAATACACGTTCCCCGCTTGGCGTTTGCTGTTTGGCAGCCCTGTGAACTGGTCCAGGGTTAGCGCAGCCCTTTGCGATGATTTGGGGATTTTGAAGGCTTTTCCTTGCGCGAGGGCGTTCTTGGGGGCGTAACTAGCGCTGCTGCAGAGTCGCTGCGCCACTCTGCGCCACGGCTGGTTTCGGAGGCTAAAATCCATTAATACGCTGTGCGATGAAAAGGATTTTTTCGCACGCGGCTGGCGCAGTGTATCACACGGGGACACTGTGCGCCAGCCGCGTGCGCCATTTTTGTGCGAATTTCTATGAATCAACCTGTATATTCTTAATAGTCATTAAATGCGTATGTCGTCTGCCCATTATACCCATTTCCAATTCTAGAATTATTTTGAAATGCTCAAGATTTTGCTTTTAGACGAGTCCTAAGACACCTTTGCTAATGTTCTGCTACTGCCATCTTAGAGTTCGCTTTGAAGTTTTAAAGGAGTTTCTTTATAAGTAATACATTTGCATTAATACTACTCTTTACTGTTGATATAAGTAGACTGGTCTGGTATTGAAGTAAGAATAGGAGACTCACTTAATGAGTTAGGATTAATAGAGGGGTGTGGATAGTGGCCTGACGAATCAACAACGATATACTTTTCTAGAAAATTGCTGCATTAGATTTTGTGGGGGGAATTCTTGATACAAATCTTATCTAATAACTTGTTCAGTGAGTGCAACATGTACCACGAATTACTGATCTCCCTCAAGAAATTAGCAGGATGTTGGGGCTTGGGAGGGCTTGTTCATGGGGGGACATGAGTAAAATGGTATTACATACAGATCTACTAGATGGAATGTTCACAGATAAACACGCTTGAGGCTCTGTGAAATAATCCAAGGTTGAGAGGTACTCTAGAATATCTGGAGGGACTGCGAAGAGTAAGGTTTATTAGTCTAAAATGGGTGGATGTAGAAATTTAGAGAGGAGATAGGGGGTATCATTTAGTTTTTGCAGCCTGCCACCAGAGTTGAGGTTGTATGTCTATGGAGGAAGGTGTGAGCTCGCCTGTATTCCCTTCTAGCTATGTTGTTAAAAAGGTGGATGAACTGGATAATGATTTGGTTGTGTTCATTGGAAAAAATAAGTTTATAAAATGGATTAATATAATCTAATCTAATAAGAGAAGAGATATACATATAATGCATTGGTAATGGGCATCGATTGTCGGGAGTCTATGGTTCAGAATATGATTTACACAACTCAGATCAAAGCTTTTATATGGTCCAGTCTCTATTGGACTGAAATGTGGCGGATTTGTTACAAACCAGTTTGTTTTATTTTTGTCTTGTATTGTCTATCTATGTTTTTTATGTTGATTATATGTAATGGAAAGGATATATGCGTTCTAAGGAACAAAGAGAATATGGTAGGCACAAAGATCCCTCTAAATATCTACAGGAGAGTGTTACATGAACAGTACATATAGACATGGCTGTTTCGTTTGATTATGACAACTGGGGGATATTTAGGCTACTTGAAGTACAATGCATGACTTTACTTGTGATCTGGAATGTTAAAGGTATTAATTGCCCAAAAAAAAGGAAAAAAGTGATCACCAGGATATGGAGAATGAAGGCGAACGTGGTCTTCTTGCAAGAAACACGCTTGCTAGACGAGACTAGAAAATATCTTACTAATGTAAAATATCTGCATGAGCTATCAAACTGTCACCTTTCAAAATCAAGAGGAGTTAGCATTTTATTTAAAAAGGCACTCAACTTCAAAAAGGAAAAAGCAGCTATGGATGGTGAAGGTAGAATAATTCCCGTGGACATACTTCATAGTGGTAGGGTGATAACAATAGGATGTGTAAATGGTCCATGTCCACCAAACAAGTCATTCTTTGTGACTGTTACTCAATTGCTACGTGATTTGCAGGGAGAAACAATTATAATAGGTGGAGACTTCAATTGTGTCCTTAATCATACTGTTGACCGTTCAGCAACACGCAGATATTCGAATCACGGGATAAGTAAAGAATTCAATATTTTTATTAAAAGATTTGACTTGGCAGATGCTTTGCGTACCATACACTCTTCTGAGAGAGAATACTCCTTTTATTTACCAATGCATGATTCTTTCTCCCGGATTGATTACATACTGATTTCAGTTAGGCTGGTTGATAAAATAGTATGTACAAATATTAGGGAATTTGAAATTTCTGACCATGCTTTGGTAGATTTGTGACATTGGGCAGGGAAAAATCACATTTTCTTAGGTGGTGCTTGAAAACAGGTATATTAAAGGATGAACCGGAAATAATTCATCTTAAAAATGTTATTTCCATGTACCTTAAAGAAAATAAAGGCTCAACAGATACTCAAGTGGTTTGGGATGGTTTTAAAGCTACAGTGAGAGGTGAATTAATCAGTAGGACCTAGGAAAATAGTATTACTGGAAATATGCAAACTAGAGGGGGAGCATGCTGCTCTTTAACGAAAATATACACAAACAAAAAGTTAAGAGGATCACCTGAAGATGCCCCGAGCGCAGGAATATTTGAGGAACAAAACTAATATAATGGCAGAAAGGTGTCTTTTTTATATGAGACAAAACACTGGGAGTATGGAGACAAAAGTGGTAGATTGATAGCTAATAGTTTGAAGGGGATGATTGAATCATCATATATGCTGTCATGATGCCTACCCCCGGAAGACCAGACCAGGCCCAGCAGCCCCGGAAGCAGGCATCATGCCACTTGGAGCATACCCAAAAGCCCCAGTTAGGGGCTGTTTGGGTACAGTCCTGGCGCCTATGGCGCAAGGCTCATAAAGATAAAGTCAGTCCTGGCGCCATGGGCGCCAGGCTCATTATTGATAACTTACCTGAAGCAGACCATGCTGCATACTCACCTGAGGCAGACCATGCTGCATGAAGACTCAAGCCAAATGAGGCTTAGGAGGGACTATTTTACTGAAGGGACTATTTTGTTACTTGGGTGGGGCTGTGGAAGAATACTTACCTGGATCTTCTTCCAAGGCTATTTAAACCATGCCCGGACAGCCACACGTGCTTCGCGTTATTCTGCTTGCTGCAGCGTAACGCTCACCGTGTTTTCAGCAGCTCCAGTCTTCAGCCACGCCCGCTTCAGTCCTGGGACTCCTGAAACAAGAAGACAAAAAGGATAAAGGTTAGAACAGGAGTTTTAACTTTAATCCTTACCTGAAATCCTGATCCATTTCGCCACGGAACTGAAAGACAGAAGTCTTTGAAGCATCGCTTCGCATTCCTACGGCGCCGCGCTGAACTCACCTGCTTGGCGGTACTTCAGCATTCCATCACGCTCTCTCCATCTCGCGGCCGCCCTCCGACACCTAAGGAGACAAAGACAGCAAGGTGAGCAAGGGGACTCTCTAAGGCCATACAAGCTACCCCCAAGGACTTACCTGATTTACCACAGGAGGTACTCACCTCATTTCGGGTCGGCGCAGTCAACTCTGCTTCATCGCCGTACCCCGGCCCCTAAGGGGAAAAACACAATAGACTTACCTGAATCTTACCGAGTGCCATTTGGAAATCTTTGAGTGGATTAATCGGCAACCTGCAAGGAATCGGACAGAGTGAAGAGCAAACATTTGAACTCTTATGAACAATTGGACTTTAGAGTCAATACTGGAACTCACCAATTCCTCTACGCCAGTGAAGTAACTGGTCATCAACGCGCCCCTGCGGTCAACGCAGGATGGAGAGCTCATCCTTCCAAACCATCAGGTGAGACTAAGGAGGGGACATCAAGAGTGATCAGTGGGAAGACAACGGGAGTGAGGAAGGTGGGTTGACACTCAATCCCACGGGTGGTTAATTCCTCTTCTCCTTTGCAGAAGAATATTCTTGCGAGCCAGACAAACTAGGCTGAGCGGGCCAGTCCAGTCAGTCATCTCGGCGCTACACATCACGCTGGTGGAAAGAACAGCGGCCCAATTCCGGTCGACGCCCCCGTGGGAACCAGGTGAGCGTAACATATACACAAGGTGGTACAGTTATTAAAAGCACTGAGATTTGCCAGTGTTTCCGCTCCTATTATAAAACTCTACATACAGAGGACTCCTTTCCATTAGTATCAGATTTGGAGAACCTGTTTAGCACCTTAGACATTCCCAGGTTAAAAGTTGAAGATAATTTCTCACTGGATGCTAGATTTGAGTTAGAAGAGGTTTTGCAGGCTATTGATCCATATATTATTGACAAATCCCCAGGATTGGATGGTTTGCCAGTGGAATTGTATAGATCATTTGGGCCTAAGCTGGCTCTCTTGCTGTGTGAGCTAGTTAATGACTTCATTTATAAAGGGAGCTTAAATCATTCAATGCGAGAGGCCCTAATAACATTAATTCTGAAGCCTGGTAAAGATCATAAGAAATGTGGTAACTATAGACCCATTTTCTTGCTCAACATTGATGTTGAGATATTCTCGAAAGTACTTTCAGAAATGTTGGATAGATGTGTTGGGTGCCTCATTCATAAATCTCAAGTGGGATTTATGAGGAATAGGTCGGATATGGCAATATTAGAACTATTATTGACATATTGGGCCTTCGCAAAGATGTGATTCCGGATACAGTACTAGTTTTTATAGATGCAGAAAAGGCTTTTGACAGAGTGAATTGGGCATTTTTGGAGTTTACTATGCAGAGAATGGGGTGTGGATCAAGATTCTTGCAGGCAATTAGATGTCTACATAATGGTGGGATGGCAAGGATTTGGGTGAACAATGAAGTTTCCGACCCATTCAAACTTGAAAGAGGCACGAGGGAAGGGTGTCCACTATCGCCGTTTTTATTTAACATGGCATTGGAACCATTTATTGCATTCGTACATAGGGAGGAAGGAATTAGGGGTCTTAAATTTAGAGATACATAGTTCAAAGTATTATCATATGCTGATGATATGGTGCTTATACTATCAAATCCAGGAGAGGGGAGTAATGCTTTGAAAAGTGCATTTGAGAGGGTGAGTAAGCTCTCAGGGCATAAAGTAAACAGGGAGAAATCTGAGGTCTTCCCTCTCTCAGAGATGTGTAAAAGAGGTGATTTTGAGGGATGGAATTGTAAGTGGACACATTTGCACGTTAAATATGTAGGAATATACCATATCACGGATCTAAAGAGAATTGTCGAGTCAAAAGTAGGCATTTTGATTGGGGACTTGATGAAGTAAATCAGGAAATGGGAGTGCTTAACCCTAGGAATTTGGGCCAAGGTTAATGCCATTAAAATGACCCTATTGCCAAAGGTATTATATCTAGTCCAATCGATCCCATTGCTTTTCACCAAAAAACTATTAAAAAACATTGATAATATATTTCTGAGGTTTCTGTGGGGTGAGAAGAAGAAAGCAAAAATTCCTAGATATATTATGATACGTAGTATACAGGAAGGTGGTTTTGGCTACCCGGTCCTTATTAAATATCAAAGGGGTTTTATACTAAAGAAGGCTGCTCACTATATGATGTCCACAAATACGTACAAACCAATTTTGCTGACAATCGAACGGGAGATGTTCCACCCATTGTAATTAAATAACATCTATTCAATGGGAAAAATTCCCTTAAACCTAAATAGACTACCAACTATAGATGTGAAACATGCAACCCTTATTGTTTGGCTTACTGACACTGACCAGAACATTTACCTGCATTACAAAGCATCACTTTGGGGGAATCCTGGTCTTAAACTGGCAAATAAACCTCTATGCTGGCGTGGCTGGGTCCTAAAAGGTATTCTGAGGATAGGAGACATTGTGCGGGGTGGGCAGGTAGTATATTTCTTGGAACTGCAGAGGTGATTTGGTCTTGGGGAGAGGGGGTTAGGTAAATTTAAAGAAATAGAGACACTTTGGCATCAGAGGCTGAGAATGTTGTCAGGCCTATTGGGAAAGGAACCCTCAGGATGTGTAATATTTAAGTCATCACCTCATATGGTGTCTACTTATATTAATTTAATGCCCTTAGATGATTCTACTGTTAAGTCATGGGACAAATTAAAAAACACTTGGGAGAATGAGTTACAAGGTGCAATTTCAGAGAAAGAGTGGAGAAAGGTAATGCAGGTGGGTTATAGTAGTAAACTAGATTTAAACTTGCAACTTATTCATCAGAAAATCTTGGGTTGTTTGTACTGGACGCCAATGCGCATGTATAGCTTTGACCTTCTTGACAATGAGGCATGTTGGGGGTGTGGCAAGGAGAGGGGGACACCAATTCATATGTTATGGAGTTGTTCTAGATCGATGAGTTTTTGGGGGGATGTGTTGGACAGGTTAGACACAATATTATCTATAGGTGACCCGAGAACACTCTTTTCTACAATTCTCCTGTCTGATAGAGGAAGATTTGTGACTGCTAGGAGATATAGATGTTGGATTGACAAAGCTTTCATAGTGGCAGTGACACAAGTCTTATGATTGTGGAAGACTAGGAAAAAACCACAAGTAGAGAACTGGGTTAGTGATATGGAGTTGTCAGATTTTGAGAAATGTATGTATTACAGGAGAAATCAGGAAATACGTCTATTTGGATCTTTGTATGCCCTTTAATGATCTATATGGTCTTTAGAAATACATTGTATTAATAGGGTCCTGATCAAAAATGTATGATTGCATGCTAATACATTTTGGTGTAGTTGTGTTAGGTGTGTGAACGTGTGTGTTGTGTGTTGTATTGTGTGTATTTTTTTCTTCTCATTCTCTCTTCTCTCTCTTTATTTTCTGGACCTTAGTTAATGTACAAGCACACTGATTGTGCTCAGAGGATTGGTAGCAGTATAGTATTGATATATGTGTTCGTTAACTTGGTTAGATATTTATAATCTTTTAGGAATTATTAATTTTGTCAAATGATTAGTCTATTATATGTTAATATTGATGTTAGTTTCTTTGAAAATGTTGCTTGGTGCTGATTTTGTTGCATATCTGTGGAAAAAAGATAAATAAAGTTTTCAACAAAAATAAGAAAGATATTGTGAAGGCGGGAGGCATCTTTGATGAAGAGGAAGAGAGAAAGGAAAGTGTATCACAGAAGGACAGTGACAAGGACTTGGAAGGAAGACAGAGTTGTGCATACAATCAGAAGAGGAAGACTTATTTAGGGCAGAAGGGCAGTAGAAATGATCATGATAGAGAAAGGGAGAGCAAGAGGCTGAATATACTATGGAGGCTCCAAAGGACTACTTGGCCCAAGGAAGATTGTAGAGGAGGGTGTAGCAATGTGATAATGCCACTACTGCCAGGAGCATCTTCAAAAGGAGGGCATCTTCAGTGTGATGAGAGAGGAAGAAGGCTAAGGGAAGAACACCAGGTGTATAAGTGGATGGACGTGTGTAGGGCCACAGTTCTCAGCCAAACCTCATCAGCGTGGAACAGAGCATAATATCAGCAGTGAAGTGGTATCCAGCATGGTGGAGAACTTCAAACATTCCACTTGAGGAAGCCCTGAGGAGGAATCCTACAAAGCCCTGCCCAGAAGAGCCTTGGCAATACCCGTCCACCTGGAAATGGTGGTTCAATGATCTGAGCCTTTTTCTCATAGACCTATGTGGGCGAACAGACAACATCCTTTGGGATGGAAGATACGTTTGCCATTGGCCAGTGAAAAGACTTTGAACTTTTGATGTTCCCTTGCCATCTTATTTTTAAAATCATTGGATTCTGAACACAGAGCGTCTTGTTGGTGAACCCTTTGGAGCAATTGGGTGAGTTCTTGTTGTTTTGACAACTTCGTTTAGGATCCCACTGTCCCATCCTCTCAGATTATACACAAACACATGAAGCTACCATCTGGACACCTTATTTGTTAAGTTTTTCTATCAAGATGACCATTCTGTTATAATTTGTTAAAACAGGTTAAATAAAATCATTAAAATATATCTTTTGTCTGGTCTCAGTTCTGTGAGCACTGAGTCATCCTATCACCCTGTCACATGTGGTCTCATAAGTGTGAAGCAGAAAAACTGCTTCACACTGGGTAGTCACCTCTAAATAATGGACCAAGACACAAACACACATACACACACAGTTCTCCTCTCTCACACTGACCAGGTGGGATATTCTGAGACACCTTTGGATCTGGGATGAGGTAACCACACTCTCTAGGTCTAGAAGGCTATATTATCATGGGCCAAGAAGCAAAGCAGTACATAAACAAACTAATTAAAATAGAGCATCATTGATATGCATGTTGTCTTGGGAAATAATAATTATTACTCTTTTAGTCTAGTCAATTAACTGGTTGAAGTCACAAAAGTCATTTTATCAGAATTCAACTGATGCCTTTGTTAAATGGATTAAATACATAAAATAAAAATGAACTCACTGTGATAAATCATGAACTCAGCACGTCCAGGTGCCCTCTTTAATGTGAGTTAGTGCTTTGGCATTTGGTCCACCAATGTTCTGGCTGTGCCACCTGCTTGAATGCTAATGTGACAAAGAACTATACAAATGTGTGTATTGTGCATGGGACGGGACAAGCAGGTGCTTCTACCCCTTTTGAATGACTGGAAGACATTTAGTGGCAAGATTATAGTGATAGCCAACATCTATCCTACTGTATTGGCCCTGTATTAAGATGGATTTCCAAAATCATCCCTTGGAGATGAGATTTTGGGAGGCCACCCTATTTATGGGAAACAGAGAAGACACAGAAAGGTTAGCCCAAACCCAATCAAAGTAAGGTAGCTGAGCAGTCAAGGCTTAGTCGCAAGAAAAGTGTGAGAATGGCCGTAGGCTACAATGAGCCAACACAAAGCAACACCAATAATTCATGTTACGCAGTAAGTATATAAAAAAACAGTTATTTTGTAGGCCTTTAGTTACACATTAAGCATATAAAAATCACAAGTAAGTATTGCCACAATGATCCGTAAAAGCATGCATACACACCATTAGGAGACTAGAATTGCACATTTATCAATCAACAGTGCCATATAGATGAGTAGTCAGATAAAAGGAACAATAGGCAGAACCAGTATAAGAACACTTCCCTCAATCTTAAATAAGGCCAAGCTAAGATATATAGGCTGAGTATTTTCTTCAGATGAGTATATTTCAGAGAGATGCAGTGGGCTGTGGTGGTACTTTTAGAACGTTTTCAAACTTAAATAAGTATTTAGGAAAGTTCAGGTGAGTACTCAATTCAATACAGTTCACTAGAGTTGTTCTAGTAAAAGATCCTTATCCTGTGAGTTAGGGTCAGGACTTTACACCAGTGTTACCCTATGAAGCGCAAGGGGGGACAGAAACAGGTATGTTAACTTACTAAGCTGACTCTGATTCTTCTAGATACCACTGCAGGTCTTCTGTAATCCATTGGGGACACAATCTTCGGTGCTTGGTTCAGTTGAGGAAGGCATAGGGGTTGTGGGTGCAGAGTTCCCTTCCTGTGTTGGGATTCAGTCGCATTGCACAGCAAATGGTTCCAGTCAGCTTCCAGAAGAAGACCCACAATGAAGAAATATGAAGACTTCTGTATTGCAGACCCCTCAGAATACCTCACAGGATTGAATGAGTGTTCCAACGAAGGTCACCCAGACAAGTAGCAACAGGGAATGGTACAGTGGTGAACACAGAAGCAGACCCAGAACAATTTCCCTTGAAGTGAGATGGCTGAAACTGCAGGAGCAGCAACCTCTAGCATAAGCTGAAGTACTGCAAAGTTTGAAGCTTATGCTCGAACTATGATGGCTTCAGCGATGTAGCCTTGGACAGAGCTGGTCAATCCAATGGTTGGCCCAGGGATTCTTCTGAATTATCTGAAGGCATGGCTTCTCGTCCGAGACTTGTTGTTACCCCTGTTCCAAGGCTCAAAGCTTCAACAAGGGTCTTCTGAGATCAGTCAGAGGATTAGGACTTCACCGGGCCAATCACTGGCTCGGATGAAATAGGTAAAATGATTGCCAGACATTATAGCTCGTTATATAAGGCTGACCAACCGGGGGTGGATGCAGAAAGTAAATATTTGGCCTTGGTTTCTTGGTTTCAATGCGTCCGATAATTGATACTAACAGGGAACGATTGGAAGGGAAAATAACAGATGAGGAGATCAAACAACTTCCCCTTAAAAAGGTGCCAGAACTACCTGGTTTCCCACCCCTGTTTAATAAAAGGTCCCCATGCTGGCCAGGCTGTTCAACTCCATTTGTTTAACGGGGCCCATTACGGAGACAATGGAAGAGGCAAAAGCAGTATTGATACCCAAGTCACACAAAGACCCATCAAAGTGTGGCTCCTACCGGCCGATAGATTTGATTAATGTGAACGCCAAAATATTCACTAAGATCCTGGCCAACAGACTAGATCCTCTTCTACCAGGCTTCATAGCAGGGGACCAGTCAGGTTTTTATAAAGGGATGCCAGACCTTTGATAATGTAAGGACAGTGGCGCATCTCATAGAAAAGGTTGAACAGAAGGGTATGCTGGCGATCCTGCTTTCATTGGATGCCGAGAAAGCATTCGACCAGGTAGAGTGGTCCATCATGTTTAGAGTCCTGGAAACAATGACAGAGTTCTGCACTTTGTATGGAAAAGGCTGAAAGTCGCTCCAAAAATGCTCATAGCACCCAGAGACAGAGGCATGCTTGCGCTCCCAGACTTTAATCGTATTATTGGGCAGCTCAGTTAAGGGTGATCAAGAGGTGGGTAAGTGGGACCAAGCAGAAAATATGGGAAAAATGGCTGTGATCGGCCACCCATTACCATTAGATGACGAACTGTGGCTTCCTAAGATAGATCGCCCTAGGAATATGTATGAAATCCAGACCAGGGAGTTGGTAGGGAACATATGGGGTAGGGTGACTAGCAAGTATGGCTTCTCTTCCTTTTCATCACTGTTCACCCCATTATTTGGGAACACACAGTTCTCTCCGGGTATGGAACAGGAGGATTTCAGAGCATGGAGAGAGGCAGGCTGTAAGAGGGTAGGTGACCTGTTTCGCGGGGGAGCAGTGAGATCTTTTGAGTAGTGTAAACAGGTATTTGAAGTGCCGGAGAGGGTATGACTAAGATACTATCAATTGAGGCACTGGGTCTTCAGTCCAACTGTGAAACAGGCAGTGCAGAGGAAACAGAGGCCCTTCGAGAAATACCTCACATCCCACACAGGAACGAGAGGCTTGATATCGAACATATACAAAATGATCATGGGGTGCAAACCCAGGGAGGTCTGACACTATTTGGGAAAATGGTGGGAGGATATAGACAAGGATATAATGAAGCAACAATGGGCCGCGTTGCAGAGAAGCATTCCCAAACTAACACAAGCAACCCAAAATAGAGAAGTACAGTATAAGGTAATGATGAGCTGGCATTATACTCCAGCAAAGCTCCAAATGTTATACAGCAATGACGTCAGATAGATGTTAGAGGGGTTGCAGAGGAAGGGGAGACTGGCTACACATATGGTGGAGTTTTCTGGACCTGGAGACTTTCTGGGGAGAAATACAGGAAGCCATCAAGCAGGTCTACCCAGGTTCCTTGAATATTTCACCGGCTTTCTCCCTTCTGGGGCTAAGAGAGCAGGGATGAGGCCTGCATACAGAAAAAGAGCAATAGCAATTGTGCTAATAGCAGCACAGCTAGTGATATCTCACAGGTGGAAGGGGACCACAACCCCCACCTATCATGATTGGGAATTTGGTAGCCATGGAACGGGCAACGCCATGCATTGCCATTGCAACGCCATGCAACGCCATGCATTGCCATGGAACGGGCAATTTACGTGATGCTACAAGACATGGAGGAGGGATTTTGCAATGCATGGGGACTGGTGTTGGTCTACTTGAAGTCTGGTTTTAGAGCCCCAATCGGCCCTCAGCTTCTAAAGCTACTGGGCATTGTGTAAAGGACATATGCCCCAGGTTTGTTGCCCCATCTTGTACTTTAGTGGGTTGGGTGAGCGTTTAGGGGTGTAGGGAAAATGTGTTGAAGTTGAATCTTATTTCTTTAAGTCTGTAATGTTGGTTATGTCGGAAAACTGAATAATGAGATTCTAAAAGAAAAATAGAAAAAATAGTGTTCCAATGAAGGTCACCATGGTCAGGCAATGACAGGCAATCGTAGAGTGGTGAACACAGAAGCAGCCCCAGCACAGCTTCCCTTGAAGTGAGAAGGCTGAAAATACAAGAGCCAGCAACTTATAGCAGAAGCTGAAGGTCTGCAAAGTTTCAATGCTATGCTCGTAATGATGATAGATGAAATGAGGTAGGCCATGAGAGAGCTCTTCAGTCCAGCGGTTGGTCCAGACTTGCTTCCAGATGCTCTGAAGGCTTGGATCCTCAAGCAGGCATCGAGACTGGTTGTTCCTACTGGTCCAAGGGTGAAAACACCAACAAGAGTCTTCTGAGATCAGGCAGAGGACTAGGGTTTCACCGGGCATATCACTGGATTTGAAGCTGGTCAGCTGCAGAGGTTGTCCTTGGATCGTTAGCGGGCCGCTCTTCTTCTTAGGCATCTTAATTCCAATGAAGACCTCATCAACAGCTAGCTGCAGGAGCCCTCCTTTTATCCAATATTCCGGATGTGAGCAAGTCCAAGACCACCAATTGTAAGGATCTGCAACATTCAAACAGCCCAGGGTTGTCCAATCATAGACAACCACTGTGCTTCACATCCATCCAACAACAGACCTTCTGGCATTAGATCAGATATAGACTGGGACCAGACAGTCCCAGACCCCTCCTCTGGCTCACACACACAAAGCCCCCTTGCCCATGAAAGCCAAAGCTTTTCTCAGGAAAAAAGTTACTGTTTAAGGCATTTCCTGACCAAAGAACAAGCATAAATCTTGTGACACTGACATGTTACGGTGCTAGCCACCGTTATTAGCCATTTGCGTAATTCTCTTTCCCTGGACATACAAGAAATAGTCCACACAAATGTGTTCAAAACCAAACTGAAGCCTACCTTCTCTTCTCAGAGTGACCCTCTTAATGTACCTCTCATCTGCCTTCAATCCACAATGTTTCCCTCTGCACTAACCATCCTCTGTTCCTCACTTTGACTGCAGTATATCACTTAATCAATCAGTTTCACATCCCTAACACACCTGACACTAACGCTGACCTGCACTTAAAAATGTCTAATCTTGATTGTCCTTAATCTATGTATGTCCACCCATGTATTGTCTCTGGTGACTGTTCCATTTATTCCCCTCCACAACCTGGTCAGAATATCACTCAAAATCAACCCATTGTAAGAAGCTTCATGCTTCCCGTCAAATCTGAAATCGTATCTATTGTACAGTAATTTGTGTAAAAAAAGTTATAAGGATATAAAGTATCCAAAAATGCACTTCACTGTAATGTTATGAGTGTACTTGTAAAAATACAAGAATCCTTAAAGCGAGGTATAGTCTCTCACTAATGACAGTCTTACCGGCTAGTATGTTTCCCTGAAGAATGAGCAAAACAGGCATGCAAAATAAAGCAGAAGGCTTTAAAGACCTCCAGGATGTCAGGACAGGGTTCAAAACTAGCAAAACGAATGTGGTTCCATTGAAGTCTATAGAGGGAAAGGTGCAAAAAGAAAACCTTTACTAACACCCTGTATCACCGATAATTTTGTGCCAAAATGATTACTAGACGTGTGGATGAGATAGCCATTGCGGCCAACAAAAAAAGATTGATATGCTGATATATACAAATGTCACCCTCAAGTACCGTCCCACTCCCTCAATTTCTCTATGAACCTCCTATCTCAGCTTCTGTCTTTAAGACTGATCATGAAATTGATCAGCGGACACCCTATTCATAGAATTTTATCCTGAAGTTCTCCGAATATGTTTACCTCTTTCTAGAAAGAACTTTGGTTAAGCTTGATCCGAATGAATCGCCCAATATTTGGGTGATTTGCTCCTTTGGTGGATATGTTCACCTGCAATTAGTTTGATGGTCTGCACAGAAATGAGACTGAGGCCATGTGCCCTTTCGCTTTATTGTGTCTGTGTGCCCCATACAGTGCGCCCGTATTCTCTTCTAATGTGTATTTTTAAGGAATGTTTTACAGTGATTGTATTTTTATTTTGACTTACAAGTCATTTAACTCATCGCTAGGTGTGTGCTAGCCGGCGTTGTTCCTATCGTTTTCATGTTCAACTAAATGTTGAGGGTTCTCCTATCGGTCCTGCATGTTAGCTAACACCAGAAAAGGGAAAGCTTTGTGAAAAATATTAATAGCATCCGGCAAAGCTGCTCCTGAAATATTGATAGGGTTGTGAATAAATGATGAATGACGTTTGCAGGGCTGGGCTTCACGGTTTACTGCTCTTGATCTCTGCTTTCTGATGCGTGTGCACGATGTGAGCACCCACGTCCTCAGAGAGCAAACATTCACGAAGAGTACAAGATTTGGGGGGAGGGAGGCATGTTCAGGGTCCCTTTCTTCAAATGTGCAATGCAAGCATCGGGTATGTCTGTAAATCCGCCCAGGCGCCGCCATCTGTTAGGAGTCACCAAATCCATTTCGCTTCCATGCACGTGTCTATTTTGCGAGCTTAAATATAACAAGGAAACAAAACACTTTGAAAGCATATTTTATACATGAGACATGACTCAACCCAGAGGGCAGATAGGTAAACGGTCTGCGGCATTAAAAAGGCCTTAAAGTGTTAAGAAATGCAACCGAGTCCGCTCAGTGCTGGGGGTCGAAGTGCTAGGAAATGTTGTTAGGATGCAACTGTTTTCATACGCATAATGTTACTGAATAGCCTTTAGGACAACAATGCAGCATTCCTGGTATACAATTATAGTATTTTCATTTGGTTGGGCTATTTTTTTCTCCTTCACTGGAAAGCCCAGACTGTCAATTCCGCTACAATATTCGGCTGCATCAAATGACTCGTCATTTCAGAACAAGACGCGCTTTTGGAAATACTGATCTTGCACCTTTTCAGAGGTCTTTTAATAGTGCAAAGTTAAAATAATAAGCTTACGTTGAAAACAATAACGGGAAAACATAGAACATGCTGCCAGCATTACTGGTGCACAGCCATCCTGATCATGTTTATGCTGAGAAGAGTGGCGCCATCTTAAGCCGTTTATCTCCAAAAGCATGATATATTCCTGAGCTGTAACTGCTCTTACAACCGAGCTACCCTGAATACAATAACCTGGGCATTTGTCCATATTTGTACCAACACGCTTGCTTATTCCCTTCCACCCTTTGTTACCTCACCATGGAAAAGGTGCAGCTGAGACATTCTTTCTTTTTGGCAGAAAAAGGCTGCCAGTTTATTTTCACAACATCCTTTATAACTACCAAATTCAAAACACTGCAAACAAACTTTGTGAAAATAGTTCTGAAGGTGCAGCGACCAGCCGAATGCTGTTTCCAAACCTTGTTTCCCTCTTTCCCAACCAAGTCCACTGTAGGCCAAAGCTCCCCCAACCATTCTTGTCTGAGTCCCGCCTGCCTTTGCAGGTGTTCCTGGGCTGGCGGAGTGCGGTTTTGTCGGGGGAAGCTGAGCCCTCCTCGATACCTCCAATGCCCCTGTCGCTTAGGCCACCAAGAGCCGCTGGTCGCGAGAAGAGCGAAAACCCGTCCTGCTTTTCCACGGCTCGTTAGTAGTCTGTATGTTGCCCATGGTCACCAAAAAACTGCCTCGCCGTTCTGCGAAAGCAACGGCCAGTTCTTGCCATTCCGCTGTCCTATATGCAGGGTGGCTGGGAGGAAAACAAAATGAAACTGGTTCCCAAAACAGATCCATGCCTGCCATAGACAACTGTCCTCTGTCCTTGTCATAGTACCCTGGAGACCTCAGGAGGATCTGCCCATTTCTGACCTGGGTGGAGGCTCTGCCCCTGCAAAATGTGGCCACCATGCCATTTAATTTTCTCCTCGATTTTTAATTCCTGACTATCCATACTGCCAATCACTACTTGGTTAATTACTGATCCTTAGTTCCAGTTCACATCTTTGTAATAAAACCCTTCATCCAAATCGCACTTTGTTTACATTATTAATCCTTGGTTCCAAAACCTATTGCGATAGAACCTTTCTCTTTAAGCGGCAACCAGCCGACTGAATCATGCTTGTCACACTTCCCCCTCAATTTGTTCCTCTCCACATTTTTCTAGGCTAGAGCTCCCCAACCAAAATTCTCATTGCTTGGCCTGCTTTTGCAGGAATTGCCAGGCCGGGGGAGCGCAGTTCCTGACGAGGGGAGCTGACCTTTATTCCTTTGATAAAATTTTAAAAAAATAAAATAAAAAATAAAAAAGTGTCTTCCTTCTCCCTTGCATCAGTCCTCTCCATATTTTATTAGGCTAAACTCTGCAAACACAAAAATCCTTGGTCTGCCTGCCCTTGCCGGCTAGATCCTGTGCTGGAGGAGCCCGCTGTTTCGGACGGAGGAAGCTGACCTTTTCATTCCTCTCTTAAAGCCCCCCTCACTGCTGGTCTTCAGAGGGATGTTCCCCACGGGAGAGGTGAAAACCCCTCCTGGTTGTTGCCACGCTCACAGTTTTTTAAGTCAAAATGTTACTTCTTTTTTGGCAACCACCTCCACCTTGCCTTGTAGGCCCAAGCTCCCCCACCACAAACCTTGGCGGACTGCCTGCCCTTGCAGGAGTTTCCTGGGCTGGAAGAGTGCCGTTCGTGGCCAAGAGGCGCTGAGCCGACCTCCTTTTAAATCAACCTCCTTCCTTGCTTCTATTCTTGATGTCCCTGGAGGCGAAAACCAGGTGGCTTATAGGCCTCCTGCCCCCCTTTTCCTTTGTCCCATTTCACAGGCATTTCTGGCCCTTTGGCGGGCTTCCCGCCCCTCAAGCTTCCTGGGCTTGCCAGCACACCTCCCTCTTACCCAGGGGGGAGGGAGGAGATGACGCTGCCCTGTTATTCGGGTGCCTCCTCCATTTCTTTACGTTGACACCTCCAAAGTAGAGGTAATACGGTACATGCACAGAAGAGAAAGGTGCTTCATCACACTGACCAATGCTCTCTCTGGCACCTCTTTCCTGTGAGTGTATTGTGCATTTAACTTTGTAAGAGGATTTCACACCCCCAGTCTGGATCTTCTGGCTTGCAGAAAGCACAGTGTGTGTAACCCTCAGCCCTAAGAAGCCCTTGTTTCTGACAGCATTCGGCCCCAAAGCACTCCGTCATTCATTTGTGTACATTATTTCGATGTCAAAGATCCGATTCCGTACTAGCATTGCTCATGCTGATAAATGACAGTGCTCAGCCGGTTTAAGTGCTGGCGGCCAAGATCTCTTTACAACTCATGGGTCATGGCAAACCCGAACCTCATTTTAACTAGTCCTAAAGTGATGTATTAGAATGCGGCAGAAGCTGTTTCTTTGGGAAACTGATCATAGCGACTTGACTTTTATGCAGTATCGCTTTCCGAATTAGCTAGTTTACTGGGACCGGACCTGTTGGGGGGCTGCCTCCGATCTCCGGGGCAGCCCTCTGATACCGTCGGGATCTCCCGACGGCAGTGGGCACGTCGGCGGACAGCCGGCGTGTCTTAGACAGGGAGACACCCTGCAGCGCCCGGTGTCACCGGGCGCAGGATCCGATGTGTGGGGGTGTCACCCCCTGGTTTCCAGCGGTCGCGGCTCCGAGGGCATTCGGGCCGCAACGCGCACACAAGGCCACGACCACGTGGCAGGCCCAACCACACAATGACCACAGACACGAGTTGCCACTTCCTGGGGATCTGCTGCTCTGCCCTCGCCGTGCCAGCAGAGCCCCTTTTATTAACTGGGCACGTGAGCGTCATGACACAGTCACGGCGCTCACGTTGCCCACAACAACTAGACCCCCACGCAACATCCCTCCTTTATTATAAACAAACAAAATCAAACGACACCCCACCGCAAACATTTGGTGCATTCCAGTCCGCGCACCAGCTAACCGCTACTCCAACCCAAACATTTTTCTTTTGACACCGCAAGACAAAACATGTGTGCTCCAGTCCCCACACCACGGGGCCCCATGACGGGGTCCTCCCACTCAGAAAATTCCGGGATCAAACTGGCCCTCGGCGCCGCTGCAGGACAAGAAGAATACATTCTCTTCGTACTCCTCCCCCATATCGTACGGTGCTTCTCGGGGACTCTCCACCACCTGGACCGCCGCTACTTTGAGGGTCCTTCTCCCCTTCACCTCACTCCCCCCTGATGCCCCCATCATGCCGGCTGGGGCTGGAGCGAGATACACTCGTGCGAAATGGTCTCCTTTCCCGCACCTTCCACAGATTTGTCCCATCGCCGGGCAGTCCTGCGGGTGAGGCAGATCCCACCCACACTGTTGACATATTGTGGCATTGGGGTCTCTCTTTGGCCAGTCTCCCCTCCTCATCACTCTTCCTCCTGGCCACCTGCTGACAGCCGCCACCTCCTCAACCTTCACTCGCTGCGTGGGGACCTCCATCTTTAGCTGGTTTCTGGAGGAGTCCATGACCGAGGCCCGCACCTCCGCCAGTTCCTGGGCCTGGCCAAGCTCCAGTATTCGATCCAGGGTCAGCGCTGGGTCCCTCAGAACCTGCTTGCGCAGTTTGGTGGAGCTGCAGCCATAGATGATTTGCGTCCGGATCTCATCCTCCTCGAAGTTCCCCAGGTCACAGCCCAGTGCAATGCCGCTCAGCTTCCCATGGAATGCATCAAGGCTTTCCCCTTCCTCCTGCTTCGCACACCTCATCCTGAACCTCTCATAGTCCTTGTTGACCATGGGTCTGAAGTATTCGTTCAGGGCTGCGACGGCTGCACCGTACGATTGATTTTGGGGTTTTAGTGTCTTGAACAGTCTCTGGACGGCCAGCCCAGCCGAGTATAGGAGTGTCGGGCATTTGGCGGCGTCTTTGATCTCCATTGCCTCGAAGTACAACTCCAGGTTCTCCACCCAGGCCACCCACCGGGCCCCCAGGCTTGCCGGCGCACCGAGGACATCAAAATGGGGTATTGGTGCCAGCTGACCCCTACATACCCCTTCATCGTCCGACATGCTGTTGGCAGGTGAGGACGTCATCCGCCAATCACCGGTGTTGGTGTGCGCTTGCCGTTGCCAGGCTCAGGTAGCTGTCGATGGGTGCCTGGCGTTCTCCCTGCCCAGGGGCGCACAAGCACTCCAGGTGGAGCCGCAACCCCAGGGCTTGACACCGGTTTGGCCTGTGGAGGGGCACTGCCCGTTTCCCGGTGACCACACCCTTGTTCGATGGTCTTCCTCTTCCGGAACCCTAGAGGGCGCACAAGCACTCCGGGTGGAGCCGCTACCCTCGGGCGTGGCACAAATACGGCCTGTGGAGGGGTTATTGTCCCCTTTCCGAGATCCACTCCTGAGAGATGCTTGTGATTGGCTTTCCTTCGAGTAGGCCGTTCACCGCTGAGGCCCGGGCAAGGGGAGCCTTCCTACCGGCTCCGCACACGAGACAGGGACCGGGCCCCGGCCACTTTCCAACCGTGGGGCTCGCACGTGGGCCACGCCTCCTTCCGCTCCTCCCCGTCGGTGCTTGGGGAAACACAGGCCGTTGATGAGGCCCTTCACACGATCCGTGGGCGGGCACTCCAGGCCACGTCCCCTTTTCCGCCCTGCGAGGAAACGAAACCTCACTTTATTATTATTTTTTTTTTTTTTGAAAACTAAGATTTTCACCCGTGGCAGCCCGGGTGCTCAGCGGGTGTTCTCCCCGCTCCGTTTCGCGTCGCCGCGGGTCGGAGCTCCAGGCCCCGCCTCCTAACTAATGGAGGGCCGCTCCGTGCGTCCTTACACGGCCGCCGACTGCGGCCGTGTGCGCGGGTCCACAACTCCGCCCACCGCAAGCACCAGCTGGCGGGCGCGACTTCCTCGTCGCCAGTGTTGGGGGGCTGCCTCCGATCTCCGGGGCAGCCCTCTGATGCCGTCGGGATCTCCCGACGGCAGTGGGCACGTCGCCGGACAGCCAGCGTGTCTTAGACAGGGAGACACCCTGCAGCGCCCGGTGTCACCGGGCGCAGGATCCGATGTATGGGAGTGTCACCCCCTGGTTCCCAGCGGTCGCGGCTCCGAGGGCATTCGGGCCGTGCCGCGCACACAAGGCCACGACCACGTGGCAGGCCCAACCACACAATGACCACAGACACGAGTTGCCACTTCCTGGGGCTCTGCTGCTCTGCTCTCACAGCGCCAGCAGAGCCCCTTTTATTAACTGTACACGTGAGCGTCATAACACAGTCACAGCGCTCACGTTGCCCACAACAACTAGACCCCCACGCAACAGGACCCACTCCCCTGAGTGTACATCAGTCATTCTGAACCTGGCACGTTCTGCATGTTTATTTGTAATCGCCCCCAGTCTTTGCACATTAGTAATGGATCAATTGCCGAGGATCACACGAGTCAACTAAGCAAGCCAGGATTCCATTTTAGCCCCAAACACCTGTGCACTTTTTTTAACTCCCCGTCCACATTCTCCATAAACTAAAGGGACCCTGCTGCTGCATACATTTGCTGCCCCTTGCGAGCTGTGTATGACGTGTATGTTGTTTTTCTTTCTGAGAGGCTGTGGGGGCTATATTCGTTGTCACATACTGACTGAGCTCTTCCTAGTATATAAACAGTGCAGTGCCCACACACCACATGCCTGGCTGGGCACACATGATGGCATGGCAGTGGTGGTCCATACTGCATATCAAATGATCTCTCGCCTGCCCAGCATTCATGTCAGACCCGAGGCTGTGCTGTGCATTTTGCCAACAAGCTAAGGAGGAGCTGGCAACTCTGCACTGGAGTGCCCTGGTCTGCAGCAAGGTCCATGCATGCACGCCGCCCCACTCCATGCGGACTATGCCAGTCTCAAGCACCCGGCCACCAGCAATTGCCTTATTTGCAATGGACCCCAATGTCACACAAAATGTGTCCTCTCCTCTCTCTGGGGTAGAGAGGCCCTAGCTAGCACAACTGTCTGGTCCCATGGGTCGGGTGGAGTCACTCATGCTGGGAAGGCACAACCAGATCATCATCATACTACTAGGCAAGGCAAGAGCTGTGGGTGTAGTGCAGCTGCAACGATGCCTCCAGGGGTGCACCTAATTGCACTACAGTGAGACCCTGACAGCATGTTGTGGTGCCTTACAGCTCCCGCGGGCATTGCAGCTAAGCTAAGCTGGGCTTTCACCTGTAGTGCAGCCTTTTAGCTCCCACACATTGAAGCCAAGCTGAGCTTTCATCAGTAATGCATGCAGCCTTACAGCTCCATCTTCCCACACACATAGCACCTAAGCTGAGCTTTCATCAGTAATGCATGCAGCCTTACAGCTCCATCTTCCCACACACATAGCACCTAAGCTGAGCTTTCACATTGATATCCAAGTCTTATAGCGCAAATACAATCCCACCCCGGCAATGTTGGCTCCCACCAGCAGCAACATCCACTTTCAATAATAACGCTGGCCCATTTTTCAAAGAAGCAAATAAGGCATGTGCTCATCGCAAAGTTGTGTTCAATTAAAACGCTAGATGCGCAACAAAGACATGGTTTTGTCACAGTATTAAGGGAGCAGCTCTTGATAATATAATTGTATACCACTGCTCCTCATCCTGGAACGTGGAGAGGATGGACAGGGCGAGACCAAATTCGGCAATGGCATCGCAAGGTGTATCGGAGCCGAGCAAACTGTGCAAAATTGTCGATATTTGTATTTACATTAAAAATAATTGCATAAGAAAATACGTCATTGTGCTGTGTTAGTGCTTGCACGGCTAGTTGCTTAGAAAACACTTCATCACAGTCTCACACACACTGGTAAGTGGTGGGCAGCACAGCAGCAGCACTACTAGTACTTACTTCTTTTAAGTAGTTGAAGTTTGAACTTGACTCTGAGTCCCAAGTCCGACTGCCTCTGCTCCCTTGCGATTCCAAAATTCAGTCAGATGGATTATGCTCCTGCTCCTGGTGGCACTGGCAGGCTGGAGAGTTGGGGTGGCTGGGCCTGGCTTGGCACTGTGGGCAGCCGCAGCAAGTACAGACTGGCGCAGCAACAGAGCAGGCACTAGGGCTGGACAGGCACTCTCCATCTCCAGTGCAAGGCCAGGGGGAGCAGGCTGGCTGGGGCTGTGGTGCTGCGGCAGTGACTGCTGGCTGCGGTGGACTGGACTGATACATGCGGCCTCACCTCACAGACTCGCTGTCTCTCTATTGGTCCCAATTCAAAGCAAATGCGCACGTGCAGTTGTTTCTGGGATCATAGAACTAGGATTTGCTACATTTGTAGCAAATGTGCATGGTAATGGTTGGCTGGCTGCTCCAGATAGTCTGGAGAGAGGCTCGCCTGCAGGCAGGCCTGGTTTGGTTGGGCAGGCCCCGGGAACAGGGAAAGGGAAAACGTTCACTGTGGCAGTGTCATATCGCACCATAGTGGAATTTATATTCATGGTGCAACACCATCAGGTTGGCCTGGGTGGCTGCAGGCCATGACAGCACCTGCACCTGCCAGCCAGGCCAGTCTCCTCCTGTCCTCCGCGCCCCCACCCTCCCCAGGCCGGTGCCTCTGCGGCGACATCAGACTCACTTCTCACTCTCTGTCATCGCCTACATGATAATGATCCCGTTTTGCAAACAGAGGGCGGGTGTGGGGTCATCGTCCCCCAGGCACAGGTCAGGCCTGCCCTGCACAGGACAAAGGGGTGGGGGTGCCGTGCCATTCATGAATGCATTGGATATAATTGGAGACTAGTGGAAACCGGAAGCCAACAGGAACTGTAACATTACAGTAACTTACTAAACTAAATGGAACTTCTATCAGGGGGCCTCCACTGCCAAGTTCGTGTCACGCTCACGCGTGGACAACTGGGTGTGGCCTGACCTGCATGCATGGTGCACTTGTGATTGCCATGCCAATTACCAACAACAACAGCACCCAGGGCCAGAGAATTGCTGGCTGCTGCCTACCCGGCCAGCCCAGGAGACACACGCACATTAATTCCTCTCAATGTATTTAATATTGAATAATCACAGGAGCGCATGATAGCCTGGTGCCGGGGTCCATAGCTGCTGTGACTGAGTGTGCATGTCGAGGACACATTGAATGAAAATTGAAGCAGCACACTGCCCAGCAGCTCAGTGGGGGCCAAGGGGGGGAGGGGCGCACCGGACACCACACCCCCCCTGGCTCCGCCACTGAGTCAGCTCCATTTTAGAGGACCATGGTGTCTGCAACATCGTCCTTGTCGGATTAATATCGGTGGTCTCCATCGGTTATGCACAGAAGTCTGCGATCTGTGTCGATTAAAAGTTGACAGCATCGAAGCCTGCATCAGCTGGCTCAGTATTTTCCTCTGAAGTGAAGTCTGGGATCTGTGTCTATCAGGAGCTGACAGCATCGAAGCCTGAATTGGCTGGCTCGGTATTTTCCTCTGAAGTAAAGTCCAGGATCTGTGTCTATCAGGAGTTGACAGCATGGAAGCCTGCATCAGCTGGTTCCGTATTTTCCTCTGAAGTGAAGTCTGGGATCTGTGTCTATCAGGAGCTGACAGCATCGAAGCCTGAATTGGCTGGCTCGGTATTTTCCTCTGAAGTAAAGTCCAGGATCTGTGTCTATCAGGAGTTGACAGCATGGCAGCCTGCATCAGCTGGTTCCGTATTTTCCTCTGAAGTGAAGTCTGGGATCTGTGTCTATCAGGACTTGACAGCATTGAAGCCTGCATCAGCTGGCTCAGTATTTTCCTCTGAAGTGATCCAATCATGACGTTGTGTTGAGATGAGCAACACCATAAACTATACTGCCGCTATTCATGCCTTTATTGGTTGATTGAGTAGCAGTTATATTTGGACATTTGTGAAGTATACATGATCGCAATTTCAGGTACACATTACACATATATAGTGGGTGCATTGCATCAAGGTTGGCCTCTGATCCAATATGTGTTAGCGTGTTAAAAATGTATTTTTGTTTGACAGTTAAATGACCTAATTCAATGTGGATCAAAGAGTCAGGTGCACCCGTCTGGAAGCCTGATACCTTAAAAAAAAATAGGTTTTGCAACTGACGTAGTTTGGCGGAAGTACAGAAACCACCAATGTCAACCGGCTGAACACCTACGCTGTAGTCTAGATGGCGCAGTTTCCAACTGAGTCAGCAAGTAAACTATCACTAAAAACGATCACATATAAGTACTGGGATTGAATAAACAGATAGGGTTCCAGTGTCATACAGAAACGAGTTGTTGTTTTGAAAAACTAGCATTTGAAAAGAGGTAAAAATATCCATCAGCATAACAGTTAATACACGACATGAGAACTTTAGTGAAAAATCTAGGGCTCAAAATTAGTAAAGGGCTGATGTACCCCCGGGAGGTAACCATATCATTCAAGCTCAGACTGGTCCAACTTAAGATCCTGCATCAGACTTATTACCTGAGGGTGGCTCTCTTCAGATGGGGTAGAGCTTCAGATTCACAAAGCCTGCGCTGCAAACGCGAAGAGGGTACCTTTTTTCACATCTTATGGAATGTGCCAACATACAACATTACTGGCAGACGTGCTGTGATAAGCAGGCAAGGGTCATGGGCATACCAATATCGAGAGAACCAAAACACGTGTTGCTGGGGGTAGAAGATGAAATTGATCTGTCACTATGAATATTGCACAGTTGTGGGGATCGGAGGATACACCCAGCTATGAACAATGGGCTACAGATGTGGACATATGCGCTGCAATGGAACACAGAGTGTACACTGCAAGAGGGTGCCCTGACAAGGCACGCAGAGTTTGGCCGAAATGGGAAGATGCCCGTTGACCGGCCCAATGCCACCCTGAAACCTCACACCCCCAAGGAAAAGTGTAAAGTATATATGTGCCAAACACTCCGTCTAATGCTACTAGCGGCTCGGCGTTCTATGATCTGTATGTGATGCTTGGTGGACCTAGGGGGCTGCGAACCCCCCACCCCCTCTTTTGTCTAGTTACTAATGTAATGTTTGTTCTTGTATGAAAAACCAATGAATTTTTTTTAATTAAAATAATATGTTGGTGATCTTTGCGGAGCTAGAAGAGAATATAGGAAATCAGAAATCTGCCTCTGCGAAAACCCAGCCTATCACCACCAGGTGTGAATGGCGGTGGGCATCCATAAATCATAAATCGAATGCCTTCGGAGACTTCTACAAAATAATAGAAACAATCCTCATCCTCACGTGTAATGGGATGTTGTCCTATAGACAAAATGCAAAACCATAATGAACGTTCCAATTTATGATAAGGTGTAGACTGTGCATGCATGTGCGGCACAAAGAGATGTATCTTGACCATTTGACCTCCCAGTGCAGGTATTCCATGCCCATTTCCGTCCCCCCTCCGAGTAATACAAAACATGTACAGACGTGTGCTAATTCTAATGTTGAACAACGCATAAACCAGAGGACAATATGTGCACTGGAATAAGCTGATCATATCAGTGTGTTCAGTTTTTAGAGGCTTCCTGCTTCCCAAAGTTGCATTCGATATATCCTTGCAGGAGCTATTCACCAGAAGAATTAAGGCCACTCCATTGCCTCATGTGGTGACTGTTTTCTTGCTTGCAGTCATGCAGTTGGCTTGGAGAAGATGAACAAGGCTGGACCTGGAGGCAATTTCAAACCATTCCCCAGTGAAGGACTGAATATGATGGGGTTTGTTGATTAAATAAGCAATGCTTATAAGTTGTATTCCAATATCTTTACTATGGAGTGCAGATTTAACATGACCAGCGCCATACCTATTTAATTCAATGGGTCACACATTTTATGTAACTAAACTAAGCAAAGTGCATGACAAGAAGAATGATTGCTGGCATGTTCCAGGGAGGATTGACATCGTGGTGAGTTTACTGTTTTAAATGTACTAAATGTTGCGAGTATCGAGTGAAAGTTTAAATGAACTTAATTGAATTCTGTGAATCCATGTTCTTCAACTGACATCTGTGTGAGCGGATGATTCTAAAGCCATTGCATCACTGGGGAATGGTGGAAAATTAAGCACTTTTCCATTACCTGTTAGACTGTATTGGTGGACAGATATTTAGGAGGCCAACCTAGCTATAGTGAACAGAGGAACTCTGGGAGCTTAGCCAATCCAATCACTGTAGAGACACGGGTAGTATAGCACAGTGGCAACGTGCACGTCTTATGCAGAGCAACATAGGTTCGAATCCCGGGTCCTTGGTTAGAAACCGCTTCAGTATTAAGCGCATTATAAAACACCAATTATAATGAATTAATTATAAGGTAGCATGGAAAGTGTTCAAGGATGAGTCTCAGGAGAGGTGAGGGTGGTCTGGAGTCCACACAATGAACAATCAAGGATTACACATACACAGGAAGATATACAAATACTTTGTTTATTTATGGACAAAGAATACACCATGAAAATGAGTAAGAGCAGGTAGTAATATCACACAACACTAATAGTAGGTATATATATACAATCACAGTTCACTCCCCACAATACCTGAAAGGGAAGGTAAGTAATTAGTCTCTGCACTGACAGTCCACAGGAATAACAATAACAATCCTCATTTAAAAAGTCCAACCCTAAACTGTATGGGGGCTTGTGCCCAGAAGTTCACTAAGTTTTCCAAGAATTTTAGGAGCTGGGAAAAATGACAGAGAGAGTCTTGTGGATGTGAAGAAGGGTGCAAAAGTTAGAAGAAGACATATACTGGTGAGTAAGAATGTTCCTAGCTTTTGGAGGGCTTTCAGCAACATGTATTGCCAAAGCCAAACATTTGTAAAACTATTTAAAAGTTAGCAAACTATTAAAGGCTGGAGATAGGGGTGGAGGTAAGTACTGCTGTATTACATCATATAGGTTAGCCCCTTCTGGGCATGCGTGGTTGGGGTCAAGATACAGTAATCAACAGAAAGATAATCCACGCTACAAACAATTGGTCCGCATTACAACTTTGCCGGTCCGGAAACAAGGGCGGCGGTAAGCTTACCACCACCGTAGTTCTGGACTGGCAAAGTACAAGTCTGTGGCCTGGTGCTGTGCCACCCACCAGTTCTGACCGTTATTAATGGTGCCAGTGCTTCCATGGTCCCCATTCCCATTGAGTCCTGGGAATGTGACTAACAATTGCCGCCGCCTGACTTACTGGACCGCCAGGGCTGTTATTCCGCCAAGTCAGGTGGCTGTAATTAATTACAGGTCTGGCGGTTTTCGTGGAATCGTAATGAGGGCCAATATGTGGTATAGATTATAATTGTTGGTGAAGATTTATATTGTGCAAACAGTCATGGAGAGTTTTTTGTATTGTTATATTTTTAAGGCATACATACAAAACATAAAGAGCATATTTTGCATGAGATTGATTGGGAAGCAGATGCTAAAACAAGACAATGATAATGTGAACAAAGAGAAAATATAATACAATTACACAAATGACAAGAAAAACAGGAGCCAACATGTGACCAAAACCAAATTTCGAAAAGTCATACAATAGTTATTCACAATCAAAGTTATAAGGTACTGCAGGGTATACTTGATAATACCCTGAAGGTTGAGGCATGATTAATAAGTTTGCTGTAATTTACCCCCATACTCTGATTTTTCCTCAGACTTGACAGATCGTTGCTTGAGGTAGATTTTCCCACCATTGGTTCGGGTCAAAGATGCCCATGAGCTGCAGGTGCAAGAAGAGTTCTGGTTGTGTCCAGGAGCTGTGTGCAACCTCTTCTCGTGTTACAATCCAGCAGGCACCAGTGCAGGACTCTTCAGGATTCTCGACTAGGTGCGCGAAAGTTGGTTTCAGTGGCGTCACTGATGCACAGCGACAGCAGGGGACACAGATGTTGTCGTCAAATTCCTCTATCTCAGGCACTGTTAATGCTAGGATGCCAGAATTCTGCAGGAAGGATTCTTGCAGGACAGTCTGGCCACCCCTTGAGTTCTGAACTGAAACACAGAATAATGACTCTTTTACCGTGGTAGCCCAAATTGGAGTTGATTAGTCCACCGGATGATCCAGGAATAATTCTGAAGACTCCAAGTCGACAGCCACCAAGAAGAAGTCGAGAATGGTTGTTCCCACCACTCCACTTTGACAAAGCACCAACAAAGTTCTTCTAAGATCATTAGCCAGAATGGGCTTCACTGGAACTGCAGCAAATGTAGGTTGCCAGGCCTTCTCAGGATCAGTCCACGGGTCTTATGAAGTCTTCCGGCCTATGGAGGATACTTGGCTCCTCTCTGGAACACTGGGAAATGGCTGCGAGACTTGTCTTCTTATGGAAACCATAGGTGAGTACAGAAACACAGAGCAACCAATGAAGATCTGCCCCTCACACTCACTCCAACAGAGGTCCAATCAGGGACCACTGTTGGTGAACCTCATGCATACACTCCAGACATACAGAAACCAGTTGGTGTATTTAGTTTAATTAACTTATAATGCACAACAATGTACCCGTGGGCATGATGGCGAGGACAGAACAACAAACAACAAGTGAAACAAATCTATATGCGATCTAAAAGAGGTTGAGAGCTGATGCAGGGAGTTTAGTCAAACAGCAAGGTTTTGAGCTTTTTTTTGAAGGGATCGAGTTTAGTTTCCTGCCTAAGATCAAGCGGAAGGCGATTCCAAGCTGCCGATGCCGCTATGGCAAAAGATCAATTTTCTGCCTTTTTAGACTTACTTATCGGAATCATGAGCATTTTAGTCTCATTAGATCTGAGGGATCGAGAAGTACTCCTGAGTGTGATATGATTGTTCAAGTAGCCGGGCATAAGGCCCAGAAGGCTCTTAAAGGTGATGGAAAGGAGGCAATAGTGAATTCTTGCCTCTACATGGAGCCAGTGCAAAGATCTTCTGGCTGACGTGATATGGTCCCGTCTGGCTAGACCTGTAACAACCCTCACTGCTCCATTTTGGATAACCTGAAGTCTATTTAGGTCAGTTTTGCTGATGCCAGTCAGCAGGCTACAGCAGTAGTCCATTTTAGACCCCACTGTGGCTCTAGCCAACGTTTCTGCATTGATCTGGGAAATCATAGGGTTGAGGTGTGCAAAGAGTTTTAAGTAGTAGGCCGCACCCGAGACCGCAATCCCCACATGAGCTTTCATAGAAAGGTGCTGGTCAAGAATCACCCCTAAGGTCTTGACCTTCTTAAGGGTGTCGATCTTGACTTCACTGAGCTGGAAGTTGCTGAACCTGGAGTCTAGCTTAGAAATCCGACTGGGAGACCCCACAATCATAAGCTCGGTTTTGGATCTATTTAGTGCGAGTCCATTCTGCACCATCCAATTTTCAATACAAGTATAAGCCTTGTTGATACGATCTTCATCTCGTACATGGTCACCTGTCAAAGGGATGATACATTGCATATCATCTGCAAAATTGGTGAACCACAGGTCTTCTTGCTCCAGCATGGTAAAAAAGGGGACAGCATTGGGACAGTCAGTCCCAACCCACTTCTTGTATTGCAGTACACATGTCCTGCACTAGCCTGCGAAAAGCAAGGCTTTCCCGATGAAGTGCATGAACATAAAAGGAATTTCCTTACCTGGCAGGGCAGGAAGAAGGCCAACAAACAAAATGGCCAAAAGAACAAGCCAAAACTTGTGGCACGGCCATGATAGGCCACAGTTAGTTGTCAAATGCGGTAAACGCAAGAGAGGTTAAATAAAATAAAGTACAAATTGTGAAAAAGTCACTGCTGCCACCGTCTTTAGGCACATTAAAAAGTTACCAAAGAATCCTCTGAGTGTAGTGTAGGGTGAAACAAAAATATCCCCATTGCAATGCATTGGAAGATGCTGTGTACAATTAAGCACTGTTCAGATTCCCCATACCATATGAGAAAAAGGCCATTGGAGCTCATATGAAGCTGAAGGTTTCACTTTACTGCAAAAAGTCAGGACAAAGGGCAAAAACAAAAGCAAACGGTTTGGGAATCCATAAAATATGGTGGAAAAACTGAAGCGGAAAGCCAACATTCTACCCTCCAGTGTAAAGCACCACCATTCTGGCATGTTGGGAAAGATAGGAAGGAAGTGTTCTGATTTCCAGTACAAAAGCTCATCAAAGTTTTCATTGTGTTATATTCTGTTCATTTTTATATAAAGCACATCAGAATGGCCCGGAGGCATACAGGCGCTCTGCCCAGCACAAGATCTCTAAACAAACAACAGCAGGATGCCAGGCAGGAAAAACATATACTCAAACCACACAGGTAGACAAATGGTCTCTGAGTTCAGGTGGAATCGCATTCCATAACTCTGGGAAGAAGGCACCTTTACTGGCCATGGTCAGTTTAGCTTGGCACCCACAATAGGTTAATGTCATTAGATCTTAATGATCTCTGCGCAGGCTTTCTAATCAGATTTTCAGCCAAATACTCCGGCTAGTCCCTAAGACACATGCAGCCAGTGCAGATGTGTTTCTGGCATGGGAGCTGTGTTCTCTCCTCTTCAATCCTTCCACTGCTCTCACAGCACTGTTCTGAATCATCACTTGTAGCCTTGCACAACCTCCTTTAATGATGACTACCAATAGGCTACTGCTATAATTAATTTGTATTCTAATAAATGCACTGGCTAACATGGCACAGTTATTGTTTGTCAGATACGGTTGTATCTGTGTCAGTAGTTTGATATGATATGCTGATGAGGATACCAGATTATTAAATTGGACTTGCATATTCATAGTTTGATCCAGATAGACACCGAGTGTCTTCACCTTAGGTTGTGCTGCAATTCTACAGGCCACAACAAGAAGGTGCTGATATTCAGGAACCAGCGTGTGTATTCTACTCTGTGTGCCTACAGTCATAAGCTCTGTCTTGTCGTCATTTCAAGCAAGCCTATTTTTTATCATCCAGACCTGAATCAGTGAGTACTCTCTGTTGATCTTTTTTGCATCCACTTCGTACACACTGGAAAAAGGAAATGTTTACATTGCGTGTCATCTGCATAGTGTGTAAATCGCACTCCGTTATACTCCAGCAGTTGAAAAAGTGGTACAGAAAAAATATTACATAGTGAAGGTGAAAGACAATTACCTTCTGGGACACCATACTGAATATTTTCTGGATATGCCTCTGCGGTGTTGCTACATACCCTTGTTTACCGATTCTCCATTACAGACTTGACCCAGGCTGCTGCATTAATGGAGAAAGCTGCCACCTTCTGTAATCTTTCAGTCAGCAGGGTATGGTTCTCCAGCTCGAAAGCGGTGAACAGATCTAATAGCATAAGCAATACCATTTGTGGGAGCAACGTGTGAACCTGTGTCAATCTAGGGATGTCTTCTTATTTACTGAAGTCTTGTTGAGTGTAATCTTCACACTTCTTTCTAAGTGTAGCACATAGGCTAATCTACACAATTCCATCTAAGTGCAATGCATAGGCGAAACTACACAATTCTTTCAAAGTGCAACGTATAGGCTAATCTACACAATTCCATCTAAGTGCAATGCATAGGCTAAACTACACAATTCTTTCAAAGTGCAACGTATAGGCTAATCTACACAATTCCATCTAAGTGCAATGCATAGGCTAAACTACACAATTCTTTCAAAGTGCAACGTACAGGCTAAACTACACAATTCTATCTAAGTGCAACCCATAGGCTAGTATTCACAATTATATCTAAGTGCAGTGCATAGGCTAAACTACACAATTCTACCTAAGTGCAACCCATAGGCTAGTATTCACAATTCTTTCTAAGTGTGACGCATAGGCTGATCAACACAGTTCTAAATGCAATACATTGGTTATCTCTTGCTTTGCTCTAAGTTCAAAAATGGACCGACCCTCACATTTCAGCTGTCACATCCCGTATGCGGCATCGGTCCATTTGGAGTAAATGGAAACTTCTTAGCCCTATCGTCCGCTCTTCTTCCAAGATAGTGCTGGAAGTTCCACGCAACGTTGCAGTTCTCGTGCACCCTTCCATTTCCTTCTTGTCTCCGCCCATCTCAGTCTCCAGTAGAGGATATGATCAGTCCCAAGCAAGACTTTGGCACGTCACTACTCCGCTAGCTTTACAGCTTTACACTCCATGAGTTCATAACCCTTTCCTTCTTTACTCGCATTCCATGCCCCTTCTCCAACTAACTTTTACTTCTTTTTCTGTACGCACTGGAGCCGAGTGGAACACATGTCACTGTTCTTACTCTTTCCAAACATTCTCCCTTTGCTCCAAGCCCAGTCCACTTCGGTAGGTAAAGTTTCGCCCCTCACTTTAGTTAGATTCCCTTTCCTGGTTCCCCATATTTTCACAGATCTCTTACAGCACAACAAACTCTGCCATCCTGATTACAGAGCCATGCGAGCTGTTCCGGCAAGATGAACCTTCCGGTAGGGTCAGCATCTTCCCATATTTTTCACACACCCTACAAACATGTGCTTTCTCTTACCTGTCAATCTTTCCCCCTGCAGCACGGCAGCTGACTTTCCAGTCCTCTTTGGCATCTGCAGCAACCTAAAGAACAGTTCCACACCACCCGACATCCCGAAGCTGACAATAAGGCCAGATTGAGACGCACCTGACCAACAGGTTATTTTCCCCCAGAGGGTTTCCCTGGAGTTCTTGCTCCACCCGGGTCTTGGGTTTTCGGGACCATGGGGGGGCAGGGTTTCCCGGGTGATTCTCTAATTCCCTAGACTGTTGCATCAGAAACAGGTTAGTGTTGGCAACTTTCCTACAGTAACGTGTCTCATACCCAGAGGTCTACAATATCAGCTAAGTGCAATGCATTGTAATCCCAGGGCAAAGTGCTGATCAACAATGAATGAATTGGAGATAATATTTTGGGAGGGGCAGGGTTTTATGAGAGCACAGTAATAGCTGTGCTCCCTACCCGTACCACATTACCTGGTTGTCGGTGTAGGATGTCTTGTCATACATCCACAGGCGAACAGGGGATGGAAACTTCCCTATGGAGATGACCTGTGCCTCTGGGCGTTGGTTGGCTGCCTGGGCAAAGCTGCCCTGGGGTCTTCAGTGAAGAGGGCTAGCTCCTGGAGGAAGCCACCAATCACGGGCTGGGAGGGCACGAGAGAGGCGGGAAGCAGACAGGAGTGGAATTGGAGGGTTGGAGACCATAAGTAGTGGCAATCAGGGGGAAAATAAAAAGCAATAGAATTGGGGTAGGCAGCGGGAGACCACTCCCCAGGCCAAGTGTGCCAGAAGGACAAGAGGGCAGGACCCACTCTTGCTGGTGCACCAAGGTGTTCTCGGCTTCCTGGAGGAAGCCACCAATCACGGGCCGGCAGGGTGGTAGAGGGGCGGGAAGAGGACATGGGAGGGAATTGTAGGGTTGGAGGCCATTGGGTATGGCGAGCAGGGAGAAAACAAAATACAAAGACATGGGGTTAGGGGGAGACCACTTACTAGGCCAAGTGTGCTAGCAGGACAGGAGGGCAGGACCCCCGCTTGGGGGCTTGCAACTGTGGAAAATAAAAGTGTTGCCATGATGCTAGGTGTACTGCAGCTCCGTGAGATAAATATATCATGGGTAGATTCAGAAAAGTTAGCCTAGCAGTGTGTGATTAGTGAGCTTGCATTGCAGATCACATCCTCTACTTGTGGAAAATGTGCTTCATTACACATGGTTGCACAACCCCCATCAATACAGTACACAATCCACAACATAACGAAACATGGGCAAGGTATGAAAACACAGTATTTACTTTATCGTTAGTTGTAGACCATAACCTGAGCTAGTATCCTGAAAAGGTTAGGCCGTGAGATTCCAACAGGCATACTCTAGCAACTGTGCCCTGAGATGATTTAGTTGCACATACAGGGAAATATCTCTGATTTACCATCAACTGTAACCTCTCATTAGAAACAGAACTCACACAGAAATCCAGGCAGCATGGTACCAGCGTGCGCCCCTATTCAATCTCAAGACTTTCATCTCGACTTCGAGTTTTATAACAGCTGGCCAAGACTGTATGCTCTCCCATCTGGAGGGTGGTAACACCCTTCTCACAGGAATCCTAGATACCACTTTGGCTCCTCTGAAAGCCATGCAACATCCCACTACATCACAAGACTAATAAAATACAACTACATGACCCTGTAATGAAGGTGCTGCACTGGCTGTCCCTTCAAGCGTTCATCAAGTTTGAGGCAGTGTGCATCACCTACAAAGCAATCATAACTAAAATACCACTCTACCTGGCTGGAACCTCACCATCTTAGTAGAACAGTGCACCAACAGAAGCCGCAACATTATCAGACTGGAAACAAAGAACTGCAAGAAGGTAAATCACCCAATATAGGCCTCTTCCTGCTGCACACTGTTTCTAGAACAAGTTACCACCGCAGATAAGACTAGCTCCCTACATCCCACACTTCATGACGGTCCCGAAGTCCCTACTCTTCTAAACAACATCTTGCCCATCTTCCCACTCTAATCATTGCCCTTTGTAAATCACCACAATCCTTGCACCCCCAATACAGCCCAGTTTTTCTACAACACCTGCTCACTTGTCAACCCTTTTAAGTGTGTCCCCATGAATAGTGCTTCATTGCTTCCCAGCTAGGTTTGCACATTACAAGCATACACCTTTTTGAGAGGAGGAACAGCAGTGCTATTTCTGATGTAGGGTGCTATGTTCATCAAGGTCATCCACCTTCAAAACAAATTCCGGGATCATTTAAAAAAGAAAAGGCTGATATGTGAATATTAAAGGCATAACTTTCAGTGATTATTCTCAGGTGGTTGAGGGAGCAGTGGAAGACCTGCATGTATCTGCAGTTTTAAAGACACTTTCCCTAAGAAATCCTAAGACATGGCACGAAGGCTTCCAACTATGCACTTCACTTGATTCTATGCTCCACAGCAGTAAAAAATCTTTACAAAAACAATTGTAATTCCCAGCATTCCTTCAGGAGTCTCTGACCCAGTCACCAATCAACCACTGTAACCTCCTGCCTCAAAGCCGTTCTTCTTTTCTAACTACTCCATGGTGGACATGACCAAGATATAAGATTTCCGGGTTGTTCATGGCAAGGTGAGCTTTAAGTAACATGGAGATGGTTGAGCGCCCCAGATTCAGGCGCTGTTGTGGGATTATCAGGCTTTTTGCAAGTCATGGCATTGGGAGCATGCCCACTCTAGGTTATGCTATTTTGTTACCGATAAGAGTGACTCTTTTCTATGCTATGGGAGCATGCCCAAACCGGTAAGCACTGCTCCCTAACCAATGGGGAACGCTGCTTCTCTCTGATTGGGCACATACACGCTCTGGTTCAAGCTATTTATTGATTTATTTATTTATACATTGTGCATTGGTAAGGTGGTTATACATCAAGTAAATTTCAAAGCGTCCACCGGGCAACAGGGTGGGAACATGGGAATGGAAAGAAAATATAATAACAATGAGGAAAGAGAGAGGCGGTCCTACTAGGCCCTGTGAGCATCCAGATCATGCAAGTGCAGAGAGAGAGAAGGGAGGGAGGTAAGTGCTAGGAGTACCATGGAGAGAAGTGCTAGGGAGTAAGTTGCAAGGGGCTGTTGAGTAACTGGCAGCGATCACTTGGTAAGAGTGGTCAGCTGTCAATACAATAAGTGCAGACCTGTGAGATAGCACAGGCCAGCGTGCGCCCAAAGGCAAGCGCTGGGAGTGGGCAGAGGCTTAATGTTATTGGGGGAGGACAGGACCCCAAAGGACTCTTAAGGGCCCTGGTCACCAATCTCAGTGACTGTGGGGTTTATCAAGGCAGGGAGATGTGGAAGGACGAGGTGAAAAGGTTCAAGCTATTCTCTCAGTGCCATGGATCGCTGATTCTCTCGGTGCCAGACTGCCGAGGCCATGCATGGCGTGGTACCTGTGATTGATTGCTCCAGTGTGGAGTGCTTTGTTAATTAGATTGAAGGAACTTTAAGTGTTATACGCCAGGTCCACTTGATCGATTCCGTTATAGAAAAGTTGTTTTGTGCGTGGCCGCGGGACCTTTGGTTTTGGTATTGGAATTTGCAATATCTGCTGGCAATTATACTCCAAGAGGAAGGGGACTTCATGGAAGAGCTCATTTCTAAGGAGTAAGTGGAAGGGGAGACTGACAAGGACAAAGAGATGTGACAGGACAACTTTGTGCTCTTTGTTAATTTCTAAAAATGTGGACAATGCCCTTGACAAAACGTTATCATCTTTTTCCCCAGAATCTACAGGTTTTTCTTTGCCAGGCTCTGGTCTCCCGGTCTACCCAGGTCTTCCCAGTCGAGATGGTGGGAAAGGTGAGGTGGGGTGGGGTGAGGTGGGGTCAAGCTAAGGTAAAGCACCCATGAAGAGGAAACACCACGGCAGGTGCCCTTGGCCATCCATGGTGCCTTTGGCCATCCATTACCTCATCCCGGGGACCCCGTGGCTGGGAGGATGCCTTTAGCCATCCATGGTCTAGCTGCTTTAAGAGCTCACTAGACCCACTTGCCTGAAGCATACCAGAATCAGGTGCTAGTCCTGTCACTGAGGCATCCTGGCCTGGATAATATCCCTATTGTACTTGGGGAAATGGCAGGGGATGATGACCCCATGGATATTGACCCAGATCTGCTGGATTCAGGGTAGAGTCCCACTGGGATGCAAGATGCAAAAGGTAACCCCATACTTTGTCCTGATTTACTTTCCCACCCAAACTCTAGCGAATGGGTCCCTGGGATGGTAGTTGGGCATTATGACTGGGTTTTTTTCGGGGTGGAAAACGGAACAAGCAGCCAGGATCAAAATAATAATAATAATAATAATAATAATAATAATAATAATAACATGTGTCCACTATTCCTCCTTCTCTCCCCCCCTATTGGTTTGATTCCCTCCTTCCTCACTCCCCATCTCTACCTCAGCTCCTAACTTAGGAGTTATTTTTTTACCCTTTTCTCTCCTTCTTGCTCCAGATCTCCTGTGTGTCTCCCTAGTGTTGATTCCATGTATACAACATCCGTAAAGCCAGCTGATTTCTAACCTTTCATGTTTCCCAACTTCTCATTTCATCCTTAATTTTGTTTCTGTATATTTTATTGCTCAAACTTGCTGCTTGGCCTCCCGGCTGATCATCTTGTCTACCTTTGAGCCATCTACCACTCATCTATTTTTGTTCTATGCACTCTTTCTCCATTCTATGTCAACGTCCCCGAACTCCCTGAAATAGTTGTCCTTTGAAGCACAACTATTTTCTTTCCTATGTCTTGTATTCAAATGTGTTTTTGGTTTGGCACCCCTTTATCTGTCCCATTTGGTTACCGTCTATTCCCCTTTGCATCCTTTACACTCTCAATCTCTCTCTTTCTTCTAACTTTCCCTCGTACACCCTGTTCCTCTTCTCATTTCTGTTCTTTTTCGCTTCTGGCGCCAAATCACTGCAATGCCCTTCCTCTTTTTATCAGATTTCTATCCTCTTTTTCCATTTTCAAGACACGCCTGAAGGAGCCTCTGCTCTCTAATTGATTTCTGCACATTTCTTAAATGTTGTACTGTCTTATTTTGTGAAGTGCTTAGGCGTTGAGCGCTAAATAAATAAAACATAAAATAAGGATGGAATGCTCTAGAGCCTCCTTACTTTTAAGTGCAGTTTCTACCCCTATATGTGACCCTAAGTTGGTAACATTTTCTTCCAGACATGGTTCCAAGAAGGACAGCTGAGTATCTCAGGTCAAGGAGATTAGTAGCTGGGAACATAGGGCTGTCTGTTTCATGGGGAATGCCAATGCCGCCATACTTCAGGAATGATGAAAGAGTATTATCCTGAGAATTAGCTCCAAATTAGGGTTTTGCCAGATGCCTGGGGAGTTGAGTACTCGGGCCCATTACTTTTTGGTGATTAGTTTGTAAAGGAACTGCGCAAATATTTTAATACATTAATCTCTCTGTAAAAGCCCTGACTTCCCTCCAGTAGAAGGACATTTACAGTTTGTTACAAAAGAAATGTCTACTTGTTTCTGAAGGCCTATGGGTGTTGGAAACTACAAAGATGTTAAAGCTATAGTTTCACCAATGTCAACCTAGGGCGGGGGCTCCTTTTCTTCCAAAAATACTGAACTCTGATTCTCACGGAGCTACTGACAAAAGAGGCTACAGCAAAGGTGTGGGAGCATCCCAGTAGGTTTCCCAGATACATATTCCTAGTAGAAAAGAAAGACAAGGGATTCAGCCAGTTATAAATCCATGGGATTTGAATCAGTTTGTGTTGTTCACCATTTCAAGATGGAAACAATTGCCATCTTAAAGCATGCCCCTTGACCAGGTGGTTTGCACAGTTGAATCTCGAATGTGCACATCTTAGAGTCCCCATCCATTGTTAACACAGGAAGCTCCTTCCATGTGTATGGCAGAGTCAGTGTTATCAGTTTTCAGTCCTACCTTTTGGGTACTTCTTTGCCCCTAGGTGTCTCACCAAGCTAATCAGGCCAGTGACAGAATGTAATTTATCCAAGTGAATCTGTGTGACAATTCATTTAGGCAGTATTTTGACCAGTCAGAAGTAGTGTTCCATTAGCAGGCAGATGTGGCAGAATGGTTCTCCAGTCCTTGGGGTTCATATTAAACTTCCAAAACACAGATCTATTCCATCTCACTCAATGTAGTTTCTGGGGTTTCTGATAGATTCCTGGATCCCAAACCTCTGCTTTCACACCAGGAGGTTAGACCTCATCAGGAGGGAGGTCAGGAGGGCTCTAGGGGTTACAGAGGTAACAGGCAGTTGGCCTGCATTATCAGCTGTCTCTCATCTTCAATTCAAGAGGTGTTCCCAGCACCATTACGTTACAGGGACCTTCAAATACTCAAAATTCGGGATTTTTCCAAAGGATCAAGTTATTCCAGCTGGGTCCCTCTTTCTATAGAAGCAAGAGAGGAATTTCTGTAGTAGGCAAGACATCAACGGCAGGGCAATTTTTACTACTTTGCACAGTCTGTAGTTAGAATTAGATGCAATGCAAAAAGGTTGGACTGTCAATTGTGGTCAGACATTGGGCCTCATCACGACTTGGCCGGTAACGGTAACGCTATTAGCGCAGGTGGTATTAGCCCTACCGCCGAACTCCCCGGCGCTAATAGCGCCGGATCACGAGTTTGGCGGTAATGTAAGTCCCCATTCCCCACAGAGCCCATTTGGGAATGCCCCATTCCCCATTGGGCTCAATGGGGAATCTTCGTGCTAATACCGCCAGCGGATTTTTTCTGCTCTTCATTTTACAACTGTAGGCAATATGGCTGAAATGTCTTGGCAAGGTGCAAACCCCCTTTTCACTTTTTATTAATTCACTTTTTTAAGGATGCAGTGCACACAGGGGTGGACATTGTGATCAAACCACGGGTTATGGTTGAACACGCGTCAACTGCCTTGTATCTGCTGGCAATGTGTGGCTAGATAAGCCCAAACATTTATAAATCTCGATGGAATTTCAATGAGGGTATAGTAATCACATATTCTATATACATGAATACATTTTTAGGAAAAAATGGCATTAGAAAAAATGATATTAGATAAACTTCACAAGAGATTTTTGATTTTTCTCAAAATTATTTATTATTCCATACAGGTATGCCCAACGTGTTTCGAGATTCTCTTCATCAGGGGCTGATAATTCATTCAAAGTTCAAAATCTAATAATGCAAAAGAAATTTAGACATGTATGTCAGTTAAGTTCTATCCATACAGGATGTTAAACAAGTACATAGTGCAAAAAGCAAATATTTGCATTTGTGAATACAGTGGGAAATCAATCTAGTCCTTTAAGTTCCTAAATTGCAATCAATACTAAGGATACATTCTCTAGTATCCGAGTTGTCATAAACAAATAGTGAATTTGCTTGCATTTTAGTTAAAAACTCCAATGTTGTACATAATTCACATCAAAATGCAGTGGTGTAAGACTCTTAATGTAATTTGGAAGTTTAAAACTAATCAACAAATAGAATGATGATATGCGAAATGTATGCAGCTAAAAAAGGTTAAAGACACACTAGTGAGAGCCAGGGAGATAACATACCATATTCTCCTCATTCTGTAGGTATCCAAATCAAGAAAAAGGTGCTCCAATTGTCATGGCAGACTCTGTACTTTCTATGGGAAATATAGGATGTGTATATTAAGGAATGATTCCATGCAAGTTCAGTCTATGTGAAATGGGTAAGTAAAAAGCACTTACTAATCTGGAATAGAATCCGCAGTAGATTAGTAGACCCTCTACTGGTGTTAAATAGCGGTTGAAGACCTCAAAAAAGTATCAGAGGATCTAAATCTTCAGAATGTGGAAAAGAAGGCGGTGGCGACCTAGAAAGAATGATGCCGCGTTACATAGAACACCTCTGTTTAAGGGGATAGCAGTGAGTGCTAAGGGTAAGAAAATCCCTAATGATACTTAGTATTCGTCCAAAGGGAGCCGATCCAGCCGCACTGTGATTTCAAGCTCTCAAGATGGTGGATGTCAAGGAAGTGGAATGGACTTAAAAGTGATGAGTGAGTTTGGTGATCTGCAAACACTTACCACGTCACACTAGTGATGTGATGTTCAGTTATTAAAGATGTAAGTGGATGTTACCAGCGCAGATCAATCTATGCTGTAAGACTCTGGACAGGAGCCTGAATGTGACTGACAGTCTGTACTAATGTGTTACAAGTTATGTATCTACAATAAAGATACAGTGTATAAAGGAATCCTGCAGTCAGGGAGTAATATTCATTGTGATGCTAGATGTGAAATAACTTATATACAATCTCACTATAATGTATTTTGTGTGCAGACATTCACGAAATGTGCTAAGTAGATGACAGGATAAGATATTAATAGATGAATATGGGTAATCCAAGATATATTATTTTTCAATGGATATGAGCCTCTGTCTATGGATGTATGGTGACATTCATCAATCATAGCTGATATCCCTCTAGGTTCACATTAGTCAGGTGCGAAGTGAATCAATTAAGTATGCTATATTTGTATGGTTACTGTCTCCATAAAGCGAGTTCACAATCTGTGCCTTCCACAGTTATAATATTTGGAACCAGAGTGCACTTCTACTAGAAAAACTGAGTATGTTCACAATACGGTCAAGAAAGTTATTGCATACATATTTATAAGTATATGTGTCTCCTTGTCCAGAGCGCACAATCTTTAGGCTTTAATGTCAGATGAAAATATCAACATTTCTCAATCAAGAGTTGTTTCACTCTATGGCCATAGTTTAGTGAAAAGCATTTTTTAGAGAAATGGTCCCATGTAAAAATCTTCATTGAGGCCATGGGGGTTCACAGCATCTAATCTGTGTATCCAATGGAGTTCTCTCTGAGCTTGTTTTTTTGGCAAAATCTCCCCCTCAAGGTAATGAGTGTACTACCTCTAAAATTACCCAGCTTAATTGGATAATATTGTGGCCATTTTCTTTGAAGTGTCGAAACACTGGAGATTTATCATTACTAGTTCTGATATTTGATTTGTGTTCCGTCCAGCGTTCTTTTGCTTTTCTGATGGTTTTGCCAACATAGTATTTGCCACAGGGGCATCTGAGAGCGTACACTACATTTTTGCTATCACATGTTGCGAAATCTGAAAGGAATATTTTTTTGCCGTTACTGGGATGGCGGATGTAATCTCCTTTAATGATATTAGCACAATGTTGACAATGTAGACATGGATAAGTGGCAGGTTTTTTTTTTCTCAAAGTTGTTTGATTGGAAGTTTTTATCTTTTCAGTTTCAATCAAGCTGTCTTTAAAGTTTTTACCCCTTTTGTAGGCCAACATAGGTGATTCAGGGAACAATCTGTGTAAATTGGGATCAAATTTGATAAGATCCCAGTTTTTTGTGATGATCCTCTTGATTTGCTAACTTTGTCTAGAAAATTTCAACATATGGATTAATCTTGTGGTGGATTTCTTTGGTTTTTCTTCGAGAAGGTTAGTCCTTGTTAGGGAATCCGTATGTGTGACTGCCCTCTCCAAAATTTCATTGGAGAATCCTCTCTTCTTAAACCTTTCTTTCATTTCATCATATTCACTTTGAAGTTGTCTGGTATCTGATGTAATCCTTTTGAGTCTTAGCATCTGACTGAAGGGTAAGTTGTCCTTGAGGTGAGTTGGATGGAAGCTTCCAAAGTGTAATGTACTGTTGCAGTCTTTAGGTTTTCTGTAAATGCTAGTATGTAGGTTTGTTCCTATTTTTTCGATGTCGATGTCCAAAAAATGGATATTTGGTTGACCGATTTCAAGAGTGAAGGTGATTCTGTCATTGCAGCTGTTCAGGTATTGCAGAAACAGGTTGAGTTCTTTAGTAGTGCCTTGCCATATACCAAAAATGTCATCAATGAACCTTTTACCAGAATCCAATCTTGTTTTTCCAGGGATCTTTATTCAGTACATACGTTTCTTCAAAGTGGAACATGAAAATGTTCGCGTCCAATGGTGCTACTGGTGAGCCCATTGATGTTCCGGCTGTTTGTAAGTAGTATTTGCTGTTGAAGCGGAAATAGTTGTTGAGAAGGATTATGTTGACTAATTCTATTGCAAATACTTTATGAATCAAAGTCTCTCTATGTTTTAAAAGGAACCATTCTAGGGAGTCGATCCCTTGTTGGTGTGGGATCGATGTGCATAGACTATTCATATCAAGTGTGAATAGAATCACTGAAGGATTGTCAATCTGTACCTCTTTCAATAGTCTATGGAAATGCGCTGTGTCCTTCAGATAAGTAGATGTCCGTTGGACCAAAGGTTGTAAGCCTCAATCTAGGTAGACTGCTAAAGGATGAAATACACTTTCCGTCCCGGCGACAATAGGTCTGAAGGGAGGGTTGATGTTGTTTTTGTGTATTTTTGGAAGGGCATAGAACACCGAGGTTACCGAAAATTTCTTTATTAGAAAGTCACTTGTGTGATCTGATATCCAATCCATATCAGAAGCCTTCTCAACTGCTTTTTTGATGATTTCTTTTATTGAAGATATGGGGTCTGAGTCCAAGACTAAATAAGTCCCTTGGTCATTAAGTAAATTCAGGCATCCTGAGTTGTAAAAGTCAGTATCCATTAATACCAATGCACCGCCTTTGTCGGCTGGCTTCCATGTGATAGTTGGATCCTCTGCTAGCTCTTTTATTAATTTTAGTTGGTGTTTTCTGATGTTGGTTTTTCTTGGTGAGCTGTATTTAAGACGTCTCAGTTCCTTTGATGTTTTAAGATTAAACAAGTTGATCACAGGATGGTTTATCTGTGGATGAAATGAGCTTTTATTCTTCAATTCAAGATAGTCATGTTTTTTACGTTGGTCAGTTGATTCTGGGAGTTAGTCAAAGAACACCTTAAGTTCCATTTTGCGTATAAGTTCAAACAAGTTAACCTCCTCTTCAAAGGCAGTGGTATTGGTTGTTGGAATAAATGATGATCCTAAATTGAGGCTATCAATTTGGGATTTTGTGAGTTGTTTAGAAGAGATATTCAAGATAATAGATTCTAGTGTTTGTTTATTTGTCTTGGCTTTCTTTTGCCCTCTTCGGGTCTTCCTCCGCCTAAAAAAGCAGGCGCAGGAGTTGCTGTGGCTGCTGTGTCAGGCTGTGCAGATGTCGCTGCTGATTCTGGGGGAGTGTGTATCTGTTGAGAAGGTGGTGTCTGGTTCGGGGTATCTTGTTCACCACTAGTAACGTCGCTGCTGTCACTGTTATTTGTGGGTCCTGGTGGTTTAGGCGGTCTTGTAGGCCCTGGTTTTGGGTTGTTGTAGAAGTATTGCCATGTATAGACCATATCCCGTGCATGGTTCAGAGTGTCTCATCTTACTCTTATTCTTACCCTTAGCACTCACTGCTATCTCCTTAAACAGAGGTGTCCTATGTAACGCAGCATCATTCTTTCTAGGTCGCCATCGCCTTCTTTTCCACATTCTGAAGTTTTAGATCCTCTGATACTTTTTTGAGGTCTTCAACCGCTATTTAACACCAGTAGAGGGTCTACTAACCTACTGGGGATTCTATTCCAGAGTAGTAAGTGCTTTTTATTTACCCATTTCACATAGACTGAACTTGCATGGAATTATTCCTTTATATATACATCCTATATTTCCCGTAGAAAGTACAGAGTCTCCCATGACATTTGGAGCACCTTTTTCTTGATTTGGATACCTACAGAATGAGGAGAATATGGTATGTTATCTCCCTGGCACTGACTAGTGTGTCTTTAACCTTTTTTAGCTGCATACATCTCGCATATCATCATTCTATTTGTTGATCAGTTTTAAACTTCCAAATTACATTAAGAGGCTTACACCACTACATTTTGATGTGAATTATGTACAACATTGGAGTTTTTAACTAAAATGCAAGCAAATTCACATATTTGTTTAGGACAACTCGAATACTAGAGAATTTATCCTTAGTATTGACTGCAATTTAGGAACTTAAATATTTGCTTTTTGCACTATGTACTTGTTTAACATTCTGTATGGATATGTACTTGTTTAACATTCTGTATGGATAGAACTTAACTGACATACATGTCTAAATTTCTTTTGCATTAATGAATTTTGAACTTTGAATTATCAGCCCCATACCTGTATGGAATAATAAATAATTTTGAGAAAAATCAAAAACCTCTTGTGAAGTTAACTATAATTTTTCTAAGGCCATTTTATCCTCAAAAGGAATTCATGTATATAGAATGATATGTGATTACTATACCCTCATTGAAATTCCATCGATATTTATAAATGTTTGGGCTTATCTAGCCACAGATGGCGTGCAGGGGACTGAAGTTCCCAAATTGGGAACCTATTCTGTTTCTATTGTATCCACAACCCATATGCCAGGGTTGTTCTCTTTCTCCCCTGGACCTTGAATTTCTAAAATATCTTATTTAAAAGAAAATATTTCCTTTTTTACAAAACCTGTTTCCAAACACTAGGAGTGCAATGTGTCTAAATTCTATTTGCATCTGCTGGCACACACCTAAACGGGAGGATGATTTTCCATAACTGGCAAATTTCTGGGGTTTTTCGGTTTTACTTGGAACCATATCATCCCTTTAACAAAGTTTTTCTCACAGAATTTCATAGGTTTTTAGTAGTACAACTTAACCATAACATCCCTTTAACAAAGTTATTTTGTTGAATTCCATAGGTTTTTAGTAGCACAACTTAACCATAATGCCCCTTTAACAAAGTTTTTTCACTGAATATAGATATAGATAATATTAATTTGATAAATGCTAACTAGTATTCCCTTAGTTTATATACATATAACATAGAACATACTGAACCCCCTACCTGCGCTAGTGGTGCTGATGTCCGCGGACCATGCGCATGTCCACGGACGGACCTGGTCAACATCAACACTATCCAAAAACTCAGGGGGTGTCTTACATTGTTGGATCATGCAATAAAAACACTGAACATGTTCAAAAAGCAGCACATCAAAATATTGCATTCAATAATAAATAAGAAGTGGAAACTGTATATGTAAGACACCAACCGTCTAATTACGTAGCATGTGCAACATAATGGAATATACCAACACAAAATAAATATGCCTCGAACAGAATTACCTCACAGAAACTGCACAGCAAAAATCAACATCACACCTACGGAAGCAGTAACAGCTAAATTTAGCATGAAATGAGTGAGTAAACTACATTTATTTTATATATTTATAAACTTTCTGTATTAGGTACACTAAAAGTAATATTTTATATTTTTACACAGAAATGTCTAGTACTTTGGAATTGTTAAAGAAAGTTTTCCTCGGGTTGAAATTAGTGAAAACAGTGATACTACACTACATAGACACTACACTAAACACTACACTTCTCTATATAAACCAATTAATAACCATTACTTTATGTTTACTTAACATTTTTTTTAACACACCATACAGACATTAAAAATAATACAGAAACAGAGACCTTAGACAATCATCTGCAGCGAATGGAGCAAAAAATGGATTTATTAAAGGAATAGGGCGCTCAGAAATATTATTGTCCCGAGGGTTCGGGCATGTGTTTTTAAGCATACGTTGATCGATCGTACAAACATTTCCTATGCACCTTACTGTAGTTTTCCTCTTTTTTACACATGCAAAATCAGGCAGCAGGGCGTGGCCATCTTGTGATAATCGTATCCGGTGCCGCATCGGCCAATGTGGACTGCCCTGGCGGCACTAATTGATATGCCCCGCCCCTGAGGCTGACATCACCAAACCTAGTGATATTCTCCACCTATCGCCAGGACGTTACTGGGCAGCGTAGCCAAACACGCCCAGTCATCACCTACGTGTTAACGTTAGTTGACGCAGAACCCGGAATATCAACACACATCATCTCACAACACCGCGCGTCCCAATTCTGAATATAAAACTATACTTTTAAAGGAAATAGCAAAACTGTGCAATTTGTAAAGTACTTTTATTTTCACAATAAACGCTCTGAGAACATCCGGCGATTGCCATTTTCAAGCAAATGGGTAATTTTTTTCTCTGTTCTCGATCCACAAATGTTTATAGTGAGTCACGCGGTGTTCCTTTTGGGTATAAGAACCGCATTGGACGCACCGTGAATCGCAAGGCTTTGGCATCAGCTTGGCGCTAGGCCACCATAAACGATGTCAGGTTGCTCCTTATCGCTGTACTGCATAAGGGCATATCGGCCCGTGGCGATCGTCCAAAAAAAAGAGTCATTGTGATCCAGCCATTCAAGTGTATCTGCAGCTGCTGGTTAAAAAAAAACATCAGTTGGTATCTGGAATCGATGACAATCTCAGAAAGTCAGGATGTAGCTGTTTGAAAAACATAACAGAAATGTGTCTCAGTAGCCGATCTTTATTACAATTTATCATTTTACCCATTAATTCGCCCCATATTGAAACTAATCATGAACACGGACGTGAAACAATGGGAATGCAGAGAAAACAACATGGAAAGTATTTTACAATTTGCTTCAGAGGTTACTGCTATGGAGTATGTTCAGCTCGAAATGGGATGCTGAGTCTAACGCTACAATCAGGGAGCAAGTGCAAGAAGAACACATATACATAATTTTAATGAAATATTAACTTTGATTTAGGTGTTTGTGGAACCTGGGGAAACCCAGTGGTGGAGTACATACATCACGGTGCTGGACTGCCCATGTGCCCGGGACAAAGACAAGTACACACACAGCTTGTATTTGCGTGTCGCTGCAATATACCACAAAGAACAACTGAGTACAATGTAAGCCAGCAATAGCGATTGGCGAATGATAAGTTGACTTTTTGGTCTATAAAATCAGCAAAAGTAAAACATACATAATATTCGGCATTTCCATTCTCTCGGCATAACGCAGAGACTCCGTTCAGGTCAATGAATTTTCATAAAATGAAATCACATGGTCCTTTGTCCAGTTTTGGAATGGTCAACCCTATCATATTTGACAGTATTACACCCCTTCCTTCATTCATTCCTTTTGGAATCCTCCCTTTCTTTTAAGGTTGAAAAACAATTGAACCTTATACTGTGTACGATGAGTGGGTTTGCTCAGCTCACAAGCAAAAAATCCAAGCCGCTGGACTTCACTTAGAATGGGAGCCAATAGCCCTTCAGACCATAGTGGGATTAGAAATATTTTTGAAAAACATATGAACTGTTTGCTGCCATCCACCAATGGGGCGCAAAATTTCTAGTGATTTACTTTGTTCCTCTGGAGAACTTCGCAATCTCTCATATACTCCCACAGCCAGCCCACACCACCTGTCAGCTCAGCCCATCTCTTGTTCACATGGCAAATCACGTAAACATTTTTTGCAAGGAGCGAGTCTCGAGCCCTGACAAACTATGCTTGTACGAGAATGTCCCAGCAAGCACTGCTGCAACCCCTTGCGGCCAGGCCGCGGTACCCTGAACCCATGACCACAGTTATATATTAGAGGCCTATAAATTGCACACGTGTGTTTGTACTATCACACTTTGGTTCATTAGCAAGTTGAAGGGTGTGGGGGTCTTGCCACCTTACAAATACAGACACATAGTAAATACGTAATAGTAATGCTTTTACGTTATAATGCAGATGGTACCAAAAACAACTGCAAACTAACTGGATTCACACTTGCTCGAGTATCACTTGGTAAGAAAACCTTCACAACAGTAGGTATAATCTACCACACATGAGCCACAACCAATGCAGGTCACTACACTGCACATATAAAAAAGAATTGTGGATGGTTCAAATGTAATGATACTACCATTACTCTTAAACAGAGATTACCAGAAAATCTTGTAAACGCTTACTTAATATTCTTAAAACCCAAATTGAATGACTTATCTGTGTATGAACATAAACAAAGCTTGAACTTCAAAACTATGACCAGTTAGAATACGCCAACAGGTATCTAACTGCCCCAAGATTCTGCAACAAGCAAACAGATAAATGAATACCATTAAAATGAAACAAGAAATAAACAGTTAGAATATGCCAACAGGTATCTAACTGCCCCATAAATCTGCAACAAGCCAACAGATAGATGAATACCACTAAAATTGAAAAAGAAATAAACAAATAGAATACACCAACAGCTATCTAATTGCAGCAATACTACCACCACTTCCAAATTAAAAACAATACACATATTGAATTCCTCCAACTGAACCCAATGAAAGAAATATATTGTACCACAACGTAGACATTTTTTTAATTCCAGCATGGATTTGTTTCTCGCATACCCAATGATTTAATCAACAAACACAGGAACTGAGCAAATTGCACAATATACAGGTTTGAACTATAGTACTTCTAAAGTACTAACTATGAGGGTCGACAAAATACAGAAATGTCTACTATGCAATGCAATACTCATTATAAACTACCTACATTAACATGTGATTTTTTCTTTTATCACAGTGATTGAAAAAAAATGTCTGCTCCAACTACCCATGTCAGGAAAAAACTGCATACAACCATAAAAAGTCAAACAGTAAGTGTATAATGATTGGACTCACAAACACCACAGCATAACACACCTATTCAAGCAAACACCTGACCATAAACCACAATTCAAAATGTTTGCTTCCATGGGTATCTTATGCTAATAATAATAATAATAATAATAATAATAATAATAATAATAATAATAATAATAATAATAATAATGACAATTATTATGATTATTATTATAACCAGAAATATTGTTGCCAAACACTAAAATCTTGACTGCATGGCCTGGCCAAAACTCTTCATACAGCCTCAACAAAAGAAACAGTATGTATATAATAATTAAACTCACCAACACCGCAACATAACACAGCCATGCAAACAAACACCTCACCAATAAATACAACCCAAAATGCCTAGAGTCTTCAATACCAACATTCTGAACACAATCCATCAAACAAACTCACACACATCATATCACTATCCTATAGACACTAGTACACTACTACCAATCAGTACACACATTTTTGAAATCATATTCCCTAAGCAGCCCATATACCACATTCAAAATCTTTCGTAACATGGGTGTGTTATGCTGCAGTGGTTGTGGCCTGGGCCTAGAGTCTTGTGTTCATGGCTGAAGGCCTTCTGCCATACACCCAGACTCTAGGCCTTGGCCACAGCCACTGCAGCATAACACACCCATGTTACCAAAGATTTTGAATGTGATATATGACCACAACCCAAAAACATAATATATCCACCTCAAAACCTATTCACTTCAATGAACATTCTAAAAAATAATTACAACCAATGCACAAACTCTTCAATACATACCCTCTTCACCCAATGCTCTACTAACGACCCAAAACCAACATCATAATAAGCTAAAATAGCCAGAAGTTCGCCCAGTGTTTAGTATGTCAGCGGATACTGCAAACACATCACAGCCTTCTCCCACCTAAACAAATACAACATTTGGCCCATCTCTCACTCCCTCACCCTCTCCAAGCACTCATACACACCAACACACTCCCCAAAATTGGATTTATGCTCACTTCCATGCCGCGCTGTCCGCGGATGTCCGCGGATCTAATATGGCGGGCGCATCAAAACAATGTGACGCACCTCACGCCTCATCCCAGCCAATCAGAGAACACGTTTTGTGTCCGCGGACATGATGTAAGCCGATCAACTAATCAGTGTCTTGTCTGCGGAGCAAACAGGGAGATAGCACTAATTATTTGAGACCTACTTTTTGGTCATTTTAAAAAAAAACTACTGGACTGATTTTCACCAAATTTACAAAAGCATGCTTTCGGGTCCAAGCCGCTACCCTTATCGCAAATTTGGTGAAAATCCTTCTTGCGGTTTGAGCTGTAGGCGCGACAGACATTTTTTCTCCATTCAGTATATGGGAAAAAAAAGACATTTTGGGACTCCCGTATAACTTTGCCCCCCCCGGACTAAACCTCACCAAACTTTGCAAAATAATTCAGAGTGGGCCAAAGGCCGCTACCGCAGGCTATGTAATAGATATGTATATTTATATATATATGAAAACACATAAAAAACCCATCATGCAGCGTGCTTTAGGTATTTAGCGATTCAGTCATACAACTCTCATAGATATATATGACAGATATAAAGCTCTTTGGTCATTCTTATCGTCCCAAGATGGGGCCTCATTACGAGCTTGCCAGTCTGGATACAACGGTATCGGTAAGCTTGCCGGTACCATTCTAGCCAGACCGGCAAGCTCTGAGTTGTGCTCGCTGGTGCCTTTCATTCCACCAGGTCTGAGCTGGCGGAATGAAAGGCACCCATGAGCACAGCATTTCGGATGCACAGGCACCGTTGATAACGGTGCCTGTGCATTCGGCTTCCCCATTCACATTGAGCCATATGTGTCAAATGTGAATGGGGAATCATTTTTTCCGGTGCCCAGGAATGGCCAAATACCGGGTCCAGCCAGGCCGTAATGACACAGTAATTTCCCATTTCCACCAAGGTTGTAATGAGGCCCAAATTCTTTAATATGCAAAACAGCCAAAACCTCATTGGTTTTATTGGTGTCACTTCACATTATCTTTTCAGTTCTTTCTAATCAATACAGAGACACACACACACTGTGTTTTTTAAACCATGGCAGAAATTAGGGTTTTCCATTCAGAAAAGTAAAGGTCTAACATGATGCATAATTTTACAATATGACAGGTGGCACAAAAATGATGTTCAGTAGCAAGCACTAATTTCCCTCCCCAGCCCCACATTTCAGAGGTCTGTGGCCGCCCAAAAGGTGCAAAAATGAAATAAATCATAGAGAAGTAAAAATGGCAAAGAGCAAATCTGAATGCGCAAAGTGCATCAAGCCATGGCTTTTCAACATCTGCCTTCCCCCTCTAGCCCATTTGATCTCTGCCTTCTCTCCTAACTTCGAGTGTTATGTGGAACGACATGCATCTCTCATTCAAGCTTCCCTCCTCTTCTACCTCTCTCATTCCTGACTGTCTGTCTGCTATTCGGGCATGGTGCACTGCTAACAATCTCTGCCTTAATGCCAGTAAGACTGTGATCCTTCTCATTGGGACTTCAGCTTCCTTCTTCCCTCCCACACTCTGGCTGCCTTCCATGGGCCCTCTCCCCTCACCCGACTGTGAGGCAAAAAACCTTGTTGTTATCTTCAACGCCCCTCTCTCCTTCTCTCCTCAGAATGGACCTTGCCAAGAAGGCCCACTTTCAGCTACATCACCTCAGAGGCCTTCTCCTTTTCCTCACCTTCCCCCAGAAACTCAATGTCTCCAGAGCTCTGGTCCTCTCCGAGCTGGATTACTATAACAGCGTCTTCCTTCATTTGCATAACTCCTCCCTTTGCCCCCTTCAACTACTCTAGATTGGCCTCAAGCCCAGGGACTGCATCTAACCTGCGCTAAAATCTCTCCACTGGCTCCCGGTTGCAGGGAGGATCAAGTTCAAAACCCTCAGCATCATCCACAAGGTTTTCTGGCGCCTAGGACACTGCTAAGTCCAACTCTCTCCCTAAATACCTCCCTGCTAGAGACCTTCGGACTTCTATCTCCAACTATCTGCAGATGCTTTTCCAAGCAAGGAGTGGGGGATAGATCTCTTTACTCTGCAGGTGCCTCCCTCTGAAACGTCCTCCCTGCCCCACTCAGACTTGAGCCGGATCTCCTTAAGTTCTGGAAGCTTCTCAAGACCCTCCTTTTCTCTTCCTCCTTCCCTCTCCCCCTACCCTGCTAATGTCCCCCTCTGCCTCTTTTACTGGCTGCCTGGTTCCTTCATATTCTTACAGGTCACCAGGCCCTCCTCGACCAGTCTATCCCTGCACTTGGTCTCCCCTGACCCCCCGTCCCAGTAACCTGCACTCACCCTTCCGGGCTCCCTCCCCCTGCAATCGCCTGGCTGGGCCTGCACCCCTGAGCCTTTCCAGCTCCTTCCCTTGCACTTACCACGTGGGCCTTCTTCATTGCACTCTCTGCATTCTCCTAGCACTTGTCCACCTGGCCTCCCCATGGCACACGCTTAACCCATGGGCCCTCTGCCCTGACCGGCACTTCCCCCATTCCCTTTCCCCCTCTTGTTACTGCACTTGCACAATCCGAATGTCACAAGGCCTAGTAGGACCATTTGTTTTTTTCTTCATTCCTGTTCTTTACCCCCCTCTTTCGCCTTGTTGCATCTTGAAACACCTTTTGCTGTATAGTCACATTATAAATACCCAATAAACAAATAAATAAAATAAACCTGTGAAAACAAAAACTGTGTGCCAAAGATACACACTGTTTTACTGCTATGAAGGTGTCCCATAAAGATACCCATTCAGCCTATGTATTATACAGTCCACCCAACTTTACAGAGTTAACAAATTTAAATGACCTTAAAGACAAGCTGGCAAAACCAATAGCCTAAACCACAAACGCAAAGGTAATATTGTGCTGGAACGCCCAAACCATTGCTCAATTTTACTTTTGGAATTTGGGGTATTTTGAACAATTGCACAAACAGCAGTGAAGTAAACAGCATCTACCACTTCATTTGTTATAGAAGGTGCCTGCATTGTGCAGCTACAAGGAAAGCTGTTGCTTTCCACACATGAATGCTTGGCGTCGCCCTTATTCATTTCTTTACTGTGAGAATGCACAACCAAAGATTCCAAGAACCTTCCCCAACTGTCTTCACTCTACTGAGGTGTCTATGCCCAGGCAGAGTTTTCAAACTTCACTTGTAATTTTGCCATATTCTAATGGTGTTCCAGTGCAAGGGATTGGAGGTACATCGGCTGCAGCAGGTAACTTGCCTTATTTAAATTTTGCCCCCTACTACACCAGAGCTGTAACCATGAGAAGGCCGTTGAGTTAATTTTGTTCAACCTTTTTATAAGATGTTCCTGTGCCACTTGCATATACTTCCTATTTAAACTTTACCATTTGACACGACCGGATGTAGAAATGTAGTTATGTTGCATTAATATTACAGGCCACTCTAGGTGCTTCTCATAGAGTGACAGCAGGCAATTTGTCAGAGAAACCCAGATATTAGCATTGAAACAAAATTCCTCGTTCTCTCACTTGTGTCCAGTTGACAGACAGCTTATGCTCTTATCACTTCCTCTAAAAGATGGATTTTGGACCTAACCGAAAGGAGACAATTAGCCTTAACAATTACCTCTAGTGCTCTCAACTGTAGAAACCGCTACCGTCTCCAAATCCTCAGCAGCAGAGATTGGAAAGCACTCTTTCAACAAACATAACATGGAAGATGACATGCTTGAATTAAGAGAGGACGCATTAACTTTCTTATCCCTGCAACCGTAAAAATGTCCTTATAGTGGTATGGAGCCAAAATGAGGTTAAAGGGGTGTAGTTTAGACAACGCAGACACAGTTTGTTGAGGGGGTGCAGAGTCTGGCATAGGTGGAGTAAAGTTTGGGGGACATGTACTTATTTGGGTCAAGGACATCAGAAAGCCTAAATATGCCACTGACGTTATAAAATCCAGTAACCTAAATACCATATGCCAAATGAAAGATTCACATGCATTTGATGCCTCACTCACTTCTTCCTGCATAACTTCTGTCCCATAGATAATCTTTGGGAAAACTTTGCCTTTGTAGAATTTAGTGAGAGTACGCACTGAGAACCTACAATACTTATTATTCAGCCTCATCATTGGGCCTGCTAGAAGAACTGATTTTTGTTTTAAGTAATACTTTGCTATTTTCTTTGTTGGTTTGCCCGAACAGTAGACTATCAGGCTGCACTCTGCTGCAAACTACTCTTGACTCCTTTGCTCTTCGTGCTCTACCACGCTCCACGAAGACTGATAAATTGTAGCTGTGCGCTGACAGGAATTGATCTGGAATGAAACACTAGATCATCACGCCAACACTCAGCTGGAAATTGCTCCTGGCTCCTCTGCTCTTTGCGCTCTATTAGCACTTTACTGGAGATGGGTCATTTGAGTAACCATTATCAACATTTTTGTAATAAGAACTGTAATGGGTGTTTTATTTTTCTTACAAAGCCCACAACAAACTCAAGTTAGCTAGCCAAACATATGCCTTCTTTCAAGACATGCGTCTAAAAAAAAAACTTATGGTTGCTTATTTGACTGATTTAAAGGGTGTTTTTAGTGGAATGCATCCTCTTGACATCTTAAATGCAGCTTGTATATGACAAACAATGACAACAGTCAGGTGGCCTTATCACACCATATATATTTGTTGATTATCTTTAAGAATTGAAAGTACATTTTCAAAACCCAATGCCTCTTTCTTAGCATCAAACTGAATAAGATCCTAGTATTTGTAGGTGTTCACAATAACACCTCAATCTCACCAAACTCTTTATGATTACCCTAATTTTCTATAAAGAGTTAAAAATGTATGATATGATATGATATGATATGATATGGCTTTTATAACGTGCCTATACACAAGTGTTTCAAGGCGCGACGAGGCAAGGGAGAGGAAACAGAGGGAAGACAGAAACAACCATCCTACTGGGCCAGGTGACATTGAAATCGTGCAAGTTCAGGGGAAGGGGGAAGGGGAGAAGTGCAGGGGGAAAGGGGAGGGGGCAGTGCAGTACACAGGATAACAGAAAGATAAATAAGACAATAATAAGGACAATAAATAAGGACAATATTAAAAGTGCAGCCAGCTGGTGGCAAATGCAAGGAAGGGTAGGTGTAGACGTCAGGTGTCAAGTGCTTGTAGGGATTGTAGAGTTACAGAAGCATTCAGAGTGCAAGGGTTGCCAGGGGGCAGTGCAGGTATGCAACTGGTGGGGAGAGGTAACCAGTGCAGTATCAGATACAGACAGGAGATCAGCAGGGGAGAGGAGGAGAGAAAGCAGAAGCAAAGATGAAGGTCTTCAAGATGGTGAGCAAAGAATCAAAGAATCAAAGAATGGCATGTCAGAGTTGAGCATTACCTACAGAAGAATAAAACATGGAAGGCAGACAGACATTGTCGGGCAAAAGGGACTCAACCCTGTTAATGTTTCTTCTTGTCTATGAAGTCAGATTAAACATTTGGCATTGAGATTAAGACCTTTAAATTGTACTCTTGTGATTTGGCAGAGCTTCTTTAGAAATTGACTGTGTGTGATTGGGGTTCTGAAGTACTTGACATTGCCGAAAGTGCAAAATTGGAAGCTGAAGCTAATTCAGTTTCTTCTCTGAAATGTACGCAAACGCGTCACTTCTTGTATTGTTTCATATATTAATAATAATGATAATAATAATAATAATAATAATAATAATAATATAAAGGCTCACCTTATATGATCACTTAAGGGTGAGATTTGATGAAAGGGTTAGCTAGATGAGACAAGTAATAAAGAGCTTCTTAAATTTAGCTAAACAGCTAGGAGCAATTAATGCCTTCTCCAAATGGTATGGATCGTTGGCTATAATCCTGACACTGGGGACATACAGGGCAAAAGCAGTGGCATCAGCTCTGTATGGTGCTGAAATCTGGGGTGGCTGTAACCTCTCAACTCGGGGAAGAAGGGAAATTAAAATAATTCAAACCTTTCTTGGCCTTTCTATGAGTACACCTACTCTTACACTGCAATTGGAACTTGGGATCCAGGGAATTATCTCTACAGCAGGCCTTATACTACTCCTCTTGGGGTGAAAACTGTGGACAGGTGATGCCCTAGAGCCCTGATAAGTATCTTGAATAGATGTGTTATCCCAAATGGGTGCACAGAATCTCCCCTGATTTAACTACATCTACAAGACTTTAAGGTCCTCATTACACGGAATGCGGTAAACCATGGTGCTATTAGCACCATGGTTGCCGCCAGACCATGCCGGTACCACCATGGAGGAAAGGGGAATTACTACCCCATTCCAAGGTTGGCGGGGCGGTAATTCCCCCTTTCTCCATGGCCCTTCCCCATTCACATTTTTGCCCCATAGGGCTCAATGGGAATGGGGAAGGAGCTAATTACGGTACCGCAAATTGCGGTACCGTAATTAGCACCAAGGTCCCTTTGCGGGTCCCAACTTTAACGGCTGGTCTACACCAGCCGTTACGGTCGGGTCCCGCAAAGGGACCTCGTAGTAAGGTGGTAAGGGTTTACCGGTACCGGTGCCCTTACCGGTACCGGTAAACCCTTACCACCTACCGTGTAATGAGGCCCTAAGATGCCTGGGACTTAATAAATTATGGGAAGCAGTTTGTACAAACAAGGTATATAATGTTCCCACGAAAGAGACCTTGAAAAATAGCTATGAAGAAAGGCATTTGTCATGTAAAGTTGCTGCAATATCCAATGTTGGTATCACCGCTAGCTACTTAGATGGGAAGATTATACTTACCCGTGAATCATTCCTCTCGCTGATAGGAGACATCGAGACAAGATTATTGGTCTTAAAGTTCCATTTAGGGATTGTGGTAAATTTAGCAATACTGCCACTGACTCTGTGGAGGGAAGCTTCTCCTAAGTGGCCAGGGAAAGGAAGAAACTACCTGACTCTCAGCCTGGGGTGGCTATCTTTGGCAGGACCACATGGGGAAAGACCAACTCCAGAGAGGTAGGAAACCCATAGACCTAAATAACCTGGTGATCTTAATTCCGCATGACACACATAAACCTGTACAAGATACCTCTATGGCTTATTGTAACACTGAGGAAGGAATCCCATGTTCTTCCCACCAAATACCCTGTTTGCCTCCCCTCATTTAAGTACTGAGATGAGGAAGAGAGATGGAGTAATGAAGATGACTAGAGGTAGTAAGCCAACGCTGCGTTCTATTCTTTGGAATCTTGACTTATCCCGGGAAGTTTAAAACTGCTAAAGCTGATAGCAATGGAGAAGAGTGACAGAGTCCAAGACTGTCGGCAACTTGTGTGAACACTGCCAAAGATGCCAGAAACCAGTAGATTGCGAGCCACAGCGTGGAGACTAAAACTATCGGTGTGAGGAAGAACCCCGTGGCCAATACGAAATGGGCATGTTCCTGCCTGGGGGCTGGTTTCTGCCCACGCTGGGCCAGTGTGAGGAGAAAAAAAAAGCAGAAAGCACTCGCAGCACCGCAACGACTGCAGCAGGAGCCAGGAGGCTGCCTGCAGGGCTGGGTTGGGCCGGGCTGGGACCACGGCACAGTGGCGTCAGCGCACACATTAAGTTGCTATCAACTTTGCAGGATGCAACATATTTGTTGCACTTCTTTGCAAAGTTCAAAGCAACTTGTTGTTGTGCCTGGGGGCCGCCAGCGCCGGGCCAATAAAAATGCTGCTGCAGAGGTTGAAAGAGCAATGAAAACATGGAGAGAAAGTGACAGCAATGGGGGAGGCAGTGATTTATGTTAAGAGAGTTTCACAAAGGTGGGGGCAGATATCTCACTAGAAAGGAAGAGGGCAGGCATTAGCGAGCAGGAGCTTTCGCCAGTTCTCTGATCAATGGGCCATGGCACACGCAGTAGGAGATGGAAGAACTGCTGGCCTTTGTCGGAATGGCAATGGTGATCTTTGTCGGAATGCCTCCCCCCCCACGGTTGGCATCAGGTTGGCATCAGAGCCGTCTGTGGCTGGAAGAAAGCAGCTCGCCAGGGTGGTGACATTGGCAGCCTAGCGCTACTTTGTCTTCTGGAGCAGACACAGCTTTCACCTGAAGAACACTGCAGCAAGTGCGGCTTTAGCAGGGAATGGCTGGGCAGCCTGGCAGCAGAGATGGAAAGATTCTAGGAGCCTGGCCGAAAGCTGAGGTAAGCATCCATTTCGGTCTACGTATTTTGCTTTTTGCAAGTTGCAGTTGTAGCATGTTTTTTTCTGCCGTTGTCTCTGTTACGATCATCACAAGACATTGCATCTCGGTGTATCCTCGGTCACTTGAGAAAATCCTTGTGCCTACATGCAAGAAAAGGCTTGTGCTCTTTACTTTCTCTGCTATGCCCAGAGCACTTAGTGATTGGGTGTTTGGAGTCTACACATGTGTCTCTGTGTCTTTTTGCATGCTCAGGGTTCTGAACCTTTCATACAAGCTGCAGTACAGTCGAATCCTTTGAGAGGGAAGTAGCTCAGTGGGTTAAGTGCCTGCTGCATGCATGAAGTTGGTAAATTGCAGGTTCAAATCCAAATGTGCTCACAATTGCGTAACCTGGGCCTCAGACCCAGGTCAATAACCTGAGAATCATGGAGCTAGATGCAGGAACGATATCTGACATGTAAAGTGCTTTGAAGCTGAAAGCAGCCTGTTTCTGAATATCACTGAGGCTCATGCCTGATTTCTGACTAAATTAGTCTCATTCCTGTCTGCTTTTCTAAGCAGCGGCCTTCAATCCACACCAGCGGCCTTTTGGAGCCTGGAGGCATATGCCCACTTCCCAGGGAGGCCAGTACTCCACAGCTCTTGCAAGTTTGACGTGTTGTCATCGCAGCACAGAGAGAGTTAACTTTTCTTCTCTGCAGACACAGATTGGACCATTTCAAACTATGTATTTTGCTTTTCACAAGTTGCAGTAATAGCATGTTTTTTTTTCCTGCCGTTGTCTCTGTTACGATAATCACAAGACATTCCGTCTCAGTGTCCTCGGTCACTTGACAAAATCCTTGCGCCTAAAAGCTTGTGTACAGTGTCGAAATATTTGACCATAGCACATCAAGTGGCCTAACACTGACTTCATTGTGCCACAATGAATGCTTTGTTGTAATGTGTCTATCTTTCCCATCTCCCTGCCTGGCATGCTGTTCAGGATGTTTGTTTGAATGTATGAGGTAACGAGTGCTCAGATTATGGGATGTCCTGTGAGTGCGCTGCTTTCCCTATTTTGCCAACCTCTGATTCTGAAGCCTGAAAGTAGATGCATGCAGGCTTGACATGCGGCCACATATGCACCAGACCTGCAGATGGACTTAACTGGTCTGCTGTTAAATCTCAGTTACCAGTTTAATGGTATCCACTACAGAATAAATGCTCATTTTACCTTAGCTGATATGATAGCTCAGTGGGTTGAGCGCTTTCTGCTGCGATGTGTGTGTGATCTGCAGGTTGCAGTTTCGAATCCCACCAAATCCATCTCAGCCTTCCATCCTTCTGAGGTCGATAAATGAGTACCAACAAAGGTTGGTTGATATTGTATGCATATTTGTTCTATAAAAAGAGCTTAAGTGTGCTATACAATAACATAGCATTTGGCCTTGGACGTCTGCTTGCATTCACAGTAATTTAATAATATGGATCTATACACACAGATATTAATTTTACATATTGTGGTCCATTCTTATATGAAATGTATATCACATTAGTGAAATCATGACCATATTTTTCGTAGTGTACTTAGGAACAATGCTATAACCTCTCCCTAAACCTCATTCTGGTTTTCCTACTTCCCCCCTTCCTATCCAGCCATCATCACCCTAACCCTCCTTCCCTGCTGGGGTTCAGAACCCTGTATAAGCATCGAATTGCAGAAGGTCCCAAAACCGCAGTTGGGGTGGTAGGGTCATGTCACTCCTGCGCCTCGGAGCTGTGGACCCTGTCACAGAACTGTATGCAAAGTCGTGTTATTTTAAGAGTTGTGTTGTAATGTAACAGACACATGAACCCTCCATAAGTAGCATTTTCTGTACGGTCGTGAATTGACGCAATTCATGGATGATGGTTTGAGGGCCACTTTTTTGAGGTGGGGAGTGGGCCACTTTCTTGAGGTGAGGGGTGGGCCACTTTTTTTTGGGTGTTGCGTGTCCCTGCCTATTTCTTGTCCCAGTCCGACCCTGGAAGAACCTTGCCAAAACGAGCCTGCTAACAGGAAGCAACAGGATCGGCTCACAGCAAGAGAAACCAAAGTGAAAATGGACCAGCTGACAGGACATACGCCTTGTCAGCAGACCGAGCGAGAAGCAAAGAGTAGACGCGAAGACCGCCAGTGATGCTGGGTAAACCCAGGGAGACGGAATGGGTTACTGGGTTACAGAGGGAACGCCATGTCAGGCTAAGAATGCAAGAAAAGGCTATTGAAAATAATAAAGGAACTGATGCAAATGAGAATATTGTGAATGAAGGGTCGGTGATCCAGTATTCCAAAGGGAGGGATAATGTGTATGTGAAAATTGTTAAAAGTGAAACGAAAGCGCAAAACTTAAAAAGCGGAACTGTTATACATACAGACAGTGCTGAAAAGGGGTTGGTCACTCAACTGTGCAAAGCTGTTGTGACATGGATAAAAGAAAGAGTGAATAAAGAAGGAGAAAGCCCTGGCAGGTCAGAGTACCAGGAAAATAAGTAGTCTCAGACTCATACTCAGGAGGAGGAGGTAAGAAGTGAAGTGATACCTTGACAGGTGAGTAAATTAGGGGTAAGAAGTAGAGTGATACCCTGGTAGTAGAGCAAACCAGGGGGGAGAAGTGAAGTGACATCCTAGCAGGAGAGGACCAGGAGTGAGAAGCGAAGGGATACCTTGACAGTAGAGTAAACCAGGAGTGAGAAGCAAAGTGATATTCTGGCAGGAGAGTAAACCAGGAGTGAGAAGCAAAGTGATATTTTGGCAAGAAGGTAAACCAGAAGTGAGAAGAGAAGTGATGTGATATCCTGGCAAGGGAGTAAACCAGGCGTGCAAAGGAAAATAAACTAAACATTGTGGATACAACAGGGAAGACTCATACCTATTTCAAAGATTGGAAAGAAAGTCACAAATACCCTGGCAGGAGAGTACACCAAGGGTAGAAATTGGACACATTGTGAGAAATTGAACATTGTAAAGAAACTGCATTTTTGAAAGAAACTCAAAGGAAGATTCATGCCCATTGGAAAACAGTTAAATTGTGAGAAAGAGACACTTTTGAATGGCCAGAAGGACTATAGCAGAAGGCAAACCCCTTTCCTGGCAGAACCCTTTATTACTTTAATGTTCTGCACCAGAAGCCTTTATGTTAAGAGCTTTTGAAACAAGCTGCAAGTATATAGCTTACCAGGACTTTCCTATATACATTATATTGAGTATATAGTGTGAGGGTCAGATTAGGATTCTTGGACACAGGATGGAGGACGCTCTTTTATTTAACATCCTGACACAGATGTTCCTTAGTTTTGTTGAGGTAGGGAAACCCCTCTTAGGATTGGGGATAGGTAAGATTTTCCACAACCATTCTTATTATTTTCTGTAAATAAAAGTCTATAACCATCACTTAATATGCCTCTGTGTCTGAGTTTTACCCTTGCTCCCTTACAGGATACTACCAGTCAGTAGTTTCTCCTGCAACTGGAAAACTAGGGGCTATCAAGGAATGTAGATTATGCTCAGGCCAAGAAGAATATATTGAGCATTTTTTGCTATTCTGTAGTGCCTGCATTCATCTGAGGTCCAAGTATCTCAAAACGATATTCTTGAGATTCAATACTAAAACAGTAAGACGAGCTTTATTGTTATGTTATATCACACATAGTGACTTGAATCAATATATAAAAAAATCATGGGAAATAAGAATGAGTCCAGAACAAGTACAATTTTAAGTTGTTTTGCTTTTTAATTGTATTTATGTCTTGCACATAATTTTAAATTGAAAATACTGTCAGATGAATGGTAATAGGTGTGATTTTAAGGTTGTATCAATTACTAATATAGTTTAAAATGTTATCACTAGCAGCATGAATGTATGACAATGAAGAGTGACTGAACAGTACTCAACCTACATATGCTGCGTTTGTGGTTGATATTTATGAAACTGCAGATTTGAATGAATTAATGATGATATATTGTATTTTCTTTTTTATGTGATTTCATGGTGCTTGGTCATCGGAATACATCTAATTTGATGAAGGTGATGATGAAATAATAATAATAATAATAATACTAATAATGATGATAATAATAACAATACATACAAGTGGACATTCATGCATTGCACACCACAACGTTTGTCTCTTGGCTTGGCTTATGATTCCAAAGATGAATGTTGATCCCGGTGACATGATTTTCTGAAATGTTGATAAATATGCAAATTTGGATGACGTACATGAGCTTTTGCCAGACCGGGCCTTGAAAATCCTAAAACCCCCAGGGAGTCTGAAGTTCAATTTGGCATAGAAATACTGATGTTGAGTTTTTTACATGCCAAATTGCAAGTGAAACACTTGTGTATAAGCACGTTATAAGTGCCATATCATATCAAATCATTAAAGGTTTATGCTAGGGGTGCCATTAGCTCTCTTCTATAAACACGTCTGGTGTACCTAACCCTGTGGTAGAGCCAGTGTGACAGAGGGTATGTGTCCCCCAGTTACCCCAACAGTGCTTAATGTACCCCTCTGCCTCCTGCAGGCCGGACGCTTGTCTCAATGAATGTAAGTTAAAAAAAAACACAGGTGTGCCATCCCTCGGTGTACTGAGCAAACACGTTAAGACTGCCCAGGCTGTTCAGATACTTCCACTACCTCCTCACTCAAAGAGAAGATTTAGCACTACAGAGAGAAGACATAAAGGTAAGAAGTTTCTAAATAAAAAATGCTTGCATTGTATGTATGCATGCATTAACATTTGAACGTAAAGCATGGTGTGTGTGTGTGTGTGTGTGTGTGTGTGTGTGTGTGTGTGTTTTTATCTGAATGACTGTTTTGCCTTTCTGGGTATGATTGTGATGCATGTTTTTGTATTTTGGGGGCACCGTGGTAGAAACAATGTGCATCTATTATGGGTTCCGCTTCATGAAAGTTATTGGCAGCGACCATGCTATCATAGATTATGGCTGAAACCTCATGTACATGATAAACAGTGACCATTACTGGCATCGATTGATTATGGCTGCAGCTTCATGTACGTGATTTACAGTGACCCTTACCAGCATAGAAAAATTGTGGCCCCAGCTTTGCACAAGGGATTTAAAGTGACCATTACGGGCAAAGATAGGTTGTGGTTAATGCTTCATGAAATTGATTGTCAGTAATCATTACTGGCATAGTCAGGTTTTATCCGTGACTTCATGCAAGTGATTTACTGTGACCATTACTGGCATATATCGTTTGTGGCTAAAGCTCCATGCCATTTATTTCAGTGACCATTACTGGTATAGATTGGTTGTAGACACAGCATTATACAAGTGATCTACAGTGACTATTACTGGCATAGATTGGTCATGGCTAAAGCATTATGCTATTGATTTTCAGTGACCATTATTGGCACAGATAGGCTGTACCCACAGCTTCATTCAAGTGATTTACAGTCACCATTACTGTCATAGATAGGTTGTAGCCGCAGTGTTGTGCAAGTGATTTACAGTGACCATTATTTACATCAATAGATTGTGACTAAAGCTTCATGCACTTCATTACAGTGGCCATTACCAGTATAGATGGAAAAGTACCATTACTGCGACTTTAAAATGCCAAATGCACATTTACTATGCAGTCAGCATTTAAAAGAATTCCAACTCCCATCACTGCAACCAAGCAGAGCGTGGGTTGTGGGGGTGTCCCTGCTCCCCTTGGTCAGAGTAATGTAAGTCAGAGGTTGCAGGGGTGTCCCCTGCATACCGCTTTGGTAAGTGTGGGGGGCAAGAAAGTAAAAAGAAAATAAATGATAAAGGACCCTGCGCCGTCAGCTCAGACAATTGGGAGGAACTGATGCTGCAGGGATAGTGGGGAGTCGGCAGGCAGAGCAATGCCGGCCGGGAGATGCAGGCAAAGTTATCTATCTGAACACTGTGCTGTGCCGTAACGGGAGTCAAAATATTCATTGTCGGCATTACGGGTGGCTCATTGATCACATAGATCCGTATAGATAGGTTGTAGCTGAAGCTTCATTCAAGTGATTTACAGTGACCAACTCTGGCATAGATAGATTGTGGCTGCAGCTTCATGCACGTGATTCAAAGTGTGCATTACTGGTATAGATAAACAGTGGGTGCAGCTTCATAAAAATATTGTGAAATGCTCCTATACAATATTGGTGACATTACATTGCCTGGAATTTCCATGTATTACACGAAATAACAGATTGTTAATTGTATGATTTTTTAACACAATTTGTCTCAGAAATTGTGCTCTGAAATGCATTTATTTAATTCAACACATTAATTTACAAATGTCTCCCCATTTCACCGTACTTTATTTTGGGCTCCTTTGCTACAGTCAGCTGCTTGCACTAATCTGGGGATATATGTGAGCTTCTTCCCTGAAAACAGTCACCACCTTTAACTGACCATGAGTAATTTAGGATCTTGTTGCCCCCTCGGGATCCACCAGCCCCTGGCACCAAAAGCTGTCTGCACGCTGCCCTAACTTTCTGCAAAGCTTGAAGCAAATTCCATTGGTGTTCTTGAGGCTTCTTATGTACAGGTTTTGCATTTCAACAAAATGGATTGCACAGGATGAACATGTTTCGAAGATGTTGTCCAGAATGACAGTGCTGCATTGTGCTGCATTGCTCTTAAAACTAGATGTGATTTCGAGAGTACAACCACAGGCTTTCACGTTCCTTGTCAGGGTAAAATAAAATATGATTGACCCATGAGGTAGGTTTTATAGTGAGTGTTTTGGCTATGAAACAATCCATCCCCTAACACGACAGGTAATGGTTAAACGCAACCTCATCCATAGTTCAGCTGTTTTTTGCAGATTTTGAAAAAATCCAAATCACAATGAATCTCTTAGACTTATTATGTTAGAGTGTGTCGGTGTCGAACTAACAGTTAAAAGAGTAATGTATCTAACTAAACATTACATCCAGTTTATCACTTTTAATGATGAAGAAAAATGGAATTTATTATTTTCCACTAATCATATGTCAATTCACATTGCCACTGAAAACTTCTTGGAAAAGGTGTTTGAATTGTCACACAATGAAAATGTACATTTTTGAGATCTGAGGCAATTTGCAGCTGAAACATCACCTTGTAATTTAGTATGCCGCTGCCGAAAGGTGAAAAAATTGAAGAAATTGTTGTTAATAATTGTTTTCTGTATTTTAACCTATTGTAACGTTTTTGTTTTGTATAAAATTATTGTAAAGTTGATTTAACAGCTATGAACAATTAATAAAAAAATAAAAAAGCATCCCCTAAAGGGGAATACCTTTTAAGCCTTGCACACATGCATTTTGTTTGGTCCCATAATTGTGAATGTTTATAAGTATGTTGCCTCATCCACTGACTACTTATATGCTTCTCACATCAAAGGACAATCACCTCTTGCACCCATTTCTCACAATGCATAAGTGCAGTACGTGAAGCAGGAAATTGACATCTACTTTGCAAATGAGTATCTCTTTTACTCCATGTATACCCATAGGTGCTATTTAGTTCAGTGGATCAAGGAAAATCGTGTTTCCTGTTGTTGGAACTGTCTGCTACGTGTGTCCTACATTGGCCTTGAACGACCGCTGTACATGGCTCCCTAAATTACATTATGAAACATGTTTCTCCTTTTAACAAATGCATTGCCTGTCAGTGAGGAACACAAAAAGATGATCATCACTTCAGCGCACTCTATGCTTACAAGCAATTCAAGGTTAAATAGATGAGAACAAAATCATGGTTCAATTAAACAGATATGTATGTCCCCACTTGCATTGGTACATTTCCAACTGGACTGCTACATGCTTTAAAGTTATCCCTAAATTATTTAATGCAAGTTGAGCAATCTACATCCCTCTGCTGCTTAAATTATTTAGGATGCAAATGTTTCCCATTGAATGCTTTTGTGGTCACATTATGCGTCTCAGTCTAAGTGACTGGGCCGTTCTGCATGCAGCAAAGCCACAGCTATAGCTAGTAATAATGCATGACCTGCCCACTGTTACACAGTGCTTCGGGAAATAGCGAGGCCCATCTCTGCACGCCACGTTAATTTCACTCCATGTATTCAGTCTTTCTTATTATCTGATGTATAGGTAGCATGTATAGGTACGTTATTCTAATATAACACTGTCACGCGATTCTCTAGTACAATAAACACAATAACATGTTCTCTACTTAAAACAACTGTCATGTGTTACTATAAACAATAAACTGTAAGGCAGACGCAGACCTTTTAATGCATAGGCACACAAAATGACCTACAGTGGCACATTTGCCACTTTCTGTAGAACAGAATTCCAGTGAATCCAAACGTATGCTGCACTACTGTAAAAAGTTCCATGTGACTCGTATGTGCTAAAGCATAGTGTGATAATAGGCCTCATTCCGAGTTTGGAGGTAAGTACCGGTCATTACCGGCATGGTGCAAATAGCGTGTCCGAGCTGGCAATAGACCGCTAAAAGCAGCCTATTACGACTTTGCGGGCACAAGCTTTGTGCCATGCCGGTAATGTACCTAGCTCCATGCCACAAAAGGGCCCAAAAATCCCTTACAGGCATGAATCGCACCATATATAACACTAGCGCCATAGAGTAAAGCGACAATAGCGGTGACCGTAAATAGTGGTGACCGTAATCAGCGGTCACCGCTATATACGGTCAACGTTAAATAGCAGAACCGGAAACAGCGTCATCGCACAGGAACTGGAAGGAGCATGGCGGCCGTCTTTAAAAACATAATCCATTCTCATCCTCACCACACAGGATCCAGAGCCTTTTTCTTATTACAGACATCGACCATCAACACCAGCATCATGCCAAAAGCACAAAAAAAGGGAGCTGCCCGCCTCAGGAAGGAGCTCTTCAGCCCGGATGAGCTCCAGATGATGGTGGATACTCTCCACGAGCATTCAGACACCGGTTTCAGCAGTGACATGCGGAGGGTGGCAGTAATTAAAAAGAAAGAGATCTGGGCCATGTTAGCACAGAAGGTGAGCGCCGTGGGCAACAACCGCCGCACCACCAAGGACTGCCGAAAACGGTGGGACGACCTGCGGCTGAGGGTGCGGAGCATCCTCTCGGCCAACAGAAGCCAGGACCTGGAGACAGGAGGAGGGGAGGGCCAGGTTCCCCCATGAAATTGATGCTGTGGGAGGAGATGTGTGCGGTGATGATATGCCGCACCCTGGCTCTGGGAGCGCACAGTGACAATGCTGACATACACATGCGGCCTATGTGGTCCTTATGGGACTGGTGTGGGGTTGTTGTGGTGGGAGGGGAAGGGGTAAGGGTGTGTTTGGGAGTTGTGGGGGGAGAAGGAGGGGGTGAGGGTGTGTTTGGGAGTTGTGGGGGAAGGGGGAGGGTAGTGGAGGGTTTGTTTTTCACGTTTGAACCTTCTAATTCAATACACCGGTTGTTCATCAAAAAAACAACAGAGTGGACATTCATCATTGCGCATGTGTCATTTAATGTTTCACAGTGCATAGTGTACATGTATCCCCACAACCAGTGCCCGATGTCCTGACATCCTCACACCCTCTGCTGACTTGTGTGTCAGAAATATTGTCCAATCAATGATTGCCACACGGCACGTCCCTCCTGTGCATCAGCACCGTGATGCTGTCCTGCCACTTCTTCCTCCTCCTCCCCTTCATCATCATCAGGTGGTAGCGGCTCCATGTCAGGGGGCAGGGGTACGTTCCGACGGATGCACATATTGTGAAGCATTACACATGCCATGGTGATCTTGGCCACCTTCTCATGGCTGTAGATAAGTGCCCCACCCGACCGGGTGAGGCAACAAAATTGTGCCTTCAACAGGCCAAAGGTCTGCTCAATCACCACACGTGTACGGGTATGGGAACGATTGTAGTCCTCCTCGTGCTTGTTCTGTGGGTTTTGGACAGGGGTCATGAGCCATGGCTTCAAGGGATAGCCACCATCACCTGAATGAGAGGGAATGAAGGTAAGTGTTTGTACATTCATGGCGGACAACTGTACTAGTCTTATATGGCAGCAGGTAATTTCTGCCCATACACACATGTCCCTGGATGCATTGGCCCCATTTCTGACCCCGCTATATGTCCTGTGCAATGGGATGATGGTGTGGGTAGCATCCTCAGTATGGGTTATGGTGTGCACTTGTTGGACGTGCATTGTATATGCATGCAGCAGTGTTGGAGTGAAATCATTGATGTGTTGTGCTCTGTGAGATTTGGTAGTAGGGAGTGTTGGCTGTTGTCAGTAGCATATTTGTACCACGCTCTGATATCCCTGTTAGGCTCAGTTCAATGCACTCCCAGGGATGACTCTCAGGTGTGGTGATAAGCTGGAGGAAGCGACATAGTGCATATGCAGTGCATAGTGCTAGATGCCCTTACGGTGTGTGAGGGCCGCCGATGAGTGGTGCATGTGTTGTGGGATGTGGCCTGGTCACCTGGTAGTCATGTAGTGTTAGGTGTCATACTTACTTCATCACTGTGGGATTTGGTAGTCATGTGCCGTTTCACTGGCTCTGGGGCACAGTGTTCGGTGAGGTGCACATCGTGCACTGGTGTCAACATTTCCACCCAGGTGGAGTATGCATCCCCCCCCCACTTCCCACCCAGGTGGAGTATGTATCCCCCCCACTTCCCAACTAGGTGGAGTATGCATCTCCCCCCCCACTTCCCACCCAGGTGGAGTATGCATCTCCCCCACTTCCCACCCAGGGGGAGTATGCAGGCACCCACCTCACAAACCCGATGCACTGCCATGGCCCAGTCAGGCAACTCACCAAGCAGCCAGGTACGTCGTCCAGCATGTCGCTTCATATAGAATGGTAGCGTGGAGTTCCGCAGGACCAAAGAGTCATGAGTTGATCCTTGATATCGGGCACAGCAATGTGTGATGATCTTGCTCGCATTGCATACCATCTGCACGTTGATGGAGTGGTATTGCTTGCGGTTGCGATACGCCACCTCCATGGCATGCGGGACCACCAACTCCACGTGGGTGTAGTCAAGGGCACCTATACAATTTGGCATGCCTGCCAGTGCATGGAAGGCAACTTTTGTATTGAATATCTCCTGGGGAGTCCATGGTAGGGATATGTAGTCCCTTGTGTGCTTGAGGAGGGCATCCAGCACTTGGTTCAGTATCCGGGAAAATAAGGGTTGTGATATGCCATGCATGTGCCCCACTGTGTGCTGGTAGGTGCCTGTGGCAAGGAAGTGGATCACAGACACTACCTTCAGTAGAGGGGGATGGCGTTGCGTATTTCTATGAGGCTCACTATGTCATCGTGTATAAGGTCCACTATGGTGGTGATCGTGTCACGGTCAAGCTGGTACAGGGTGTGGATCTGCTCTGGTGTTAGGTTGAAGGGGGTGGATCTGATGCAAGGGATTGGGGGCTGCCGGCAATGTGACGGTGGCTGCACTGGTGGGGCATGCTGGGCCTGTCTCCTCCTCCTTCTCCTCCTGTGTATCCTCTGTGGCTGGGACTGTTGCTGTTGCTGTTGTTGTTGTTGTTGCTGCCTTGCAAGCAGGGCCTCCAGCTCCAGTAATGCTACTACTATTGGTATCATCTTGGTGTGGGAGGGGGTTAGGTGTGTGGGTGTGCTCCTTTTGTGCTGTGCCATACTCCATTGCCTCCACCTGTGCTGATTGTGTGCACCTGTGGCTCTTGGAAACACTGCTCAGGGTTCTTAACACCTTCTCGGAGATGCCAGTAATTACTCCATGCCGGTATGGTACTTTTCGGGCTTCGGGAGACCGTTATTTGCATGTCCGCATTACTTGGGATCAGCTCCGGTTTACAGCATGCCGCTAATATCGGCATGGTGTGCCGCGCGCGACCCTAGACCGCTATTTACGGCATCGTACTTTATGGTGCCGTAAATAGCAGTCTGGTTGGTCAGAATAGCCTGTAGCGGTAAGCGATGCCAGTAATCCTTTACCGGCATCGATTTTCCCTTACCTCCAACCTCAGAATGACTCCCAATGTGTATTTTTAAATGTACCAAAAGAAGATTTTTTTGCACCTTAATTATGATGTTACTTTAATTACGTTACCTTAAATGTATAAAAGTGAAAATGTGTGGGTTTGTGGCAGGGTTTGTAGCAAAGCATTGTTATACAATACCACACTGGTTCACCAATCTGCACCAAATTCTGCATAGTTACCTGTTAGGACCCTCTGGCAATACTGGCTACATTACACTTTGACACCCCACCCCGTTCCCCGAATTTCAGCACAAGTAAAAATGTGTTTGTGGGATTGTGGCTTGGCAAAGTGTTGTTCCTCATACAATTCCACGCCGTTTCACCAATCTGCACCCATTTAGCATAGTTACCTGTTAGGAACGTCCAGACATGACTAGCTACATACCATCTAGACACCCCAGCCCTTTTCCTGGATTTCAGCACCTTCACACATGAGGCAGTTGCCTGAAATCGGCGAAAACATCAATGTGCCATAGAATGATCGGTCTCGACATGAGGAACAAAACTCACCTCGTGTCAAGGCCCTAGGATGCACGTCTTCTGAGATTTCTGCACTGCAATGCACTGCAACAAACTGCACCATGCCAGGGTGAGGTGACAGGTGGGGAGAGAGCACAGAAGATCCTAGTATGCAGCAGCACACCAACTCTCGCCTCCCGCCAGCGTCTGCTCTGGGGTACATCAACCAGCCACACGTGCCCATTCTTAGTGCAGTTTACTTCAGAGTGCAAAGCAGATCAAGTCGTAAGCGAATCGGAAAAACGACCTGCAAGGTGATTGATTTTCAACAATTGATGGGAGTGTTGCCATGTCTGTTTATTGAACCTTTTCAGAGAAGGGGTACTTTTTGCTAGTATATACTAAATTCCATGACCCGGCAATATCTACATTGCTGCCACTTCTCCTCAAATCCTTGTTCGTGTTTTATGCAAGGTTTCTCACCAGCCTGCTTGTACAGAAAAATCCATCTTGGATGTATAGAGGGGAAGGACTTAGCTGTCAGAGAGTCATTGGCCACTTCACGCAACTGGACAGAACACTCAATGGGAAATCAAGTAGCTTTTTGATCAGGCGGAAAAATGGAAGAACACATTTGGAAATTGCACTCATCTACTACTCATGTAAACTGCTTTACCCGTGGGAGGTCAAGGGCGCGGGTGTCAGCTACCCACATTTTGCAGCTCGCCTGTGTTTTGGTGTAAAGGAATCGAGAAGGAGTGTTTTCCCACTTTGCTCCGCCCATTGCCATAAAAGTTGGGCCTTCTCCTGTGAGGGTTAAGCCCTCTTGAGGTCAAGACCACAGGTGTCAGCTACCCGCATTTTGCAGCTCTCCTGTGTTTTGGTGTGAATGAATCGAGAAGGAGCATTTTCCACGCTTTGCCGTGCCCACTGCCATAAAAATGAGGTGAAGGCCGCGGGAGGTGAATGGTGTGGGTCTCAGCTAGCCGCACAGTGTCCAGGGGCCAGTGGGAGGCTGTCGGATAACAGACGTGGGAGCAGTGCAGGAGGGGAAATCTAAGAACTTAGCAGCTGTGGATAAATAACGCTGCACTTGCTTCATTTATTTTGGTTCTACAGATTTATGGTTCAGCTCTTATCACCCAGCAGCAGCATGGCTTAGGCTCGGCCTCTGTGACCTGACTGACAGGGCTTAACTTGCCTTAGACTCTAGTAAGTGTGGTTTCAAGGTATTTTGGAGTTACTATTTTGCATTGCAACAAACATCATAATCATTGCAACATTGTTATACCGGATTTGATATAGTGAATTCACACAATAAATGCGAAACACGGCAGGTAAAGCCTGTTGCCGCTGTCTGTTCGTTGTTCATTTGATGTTTGTGGAAAAACCCTATTCAATGATTGGACGATTCTGAGACACTGCCACGGAGCACTTTGGTTTGCGGAAGATAGCGGCTGCTTGAGGCTCGAGGAACTCCTCTGCTGTAGCTAGTGGAAACCGCCATGATATTGGACTACATTGGACTACCCGTGCTGAATGAGAGGCTGACTGGTCCCTGGAGGGGGTGCTAGAGGGACAGCCTACATAGCAGGCTGTTCCCTCTGGCCGCCTCGGTCCCGGGGTGGTCACACTATACTATTCCTGCCCTTTGAGGCGGAAGAGGTGTCCTCCAGGTCCCTGGCACTTGGGGGACACTTATAAGGTGGGGGGCTGCAGAGGGACAGTCTGTTTTTCAGCAGCCCCCCACTTTTTGATCAGATCCTCTTTGCCGTGGCACATCCCCCTTCAGGTCAAAGAGCATATTGGGCAAGGAAGTATTTCGATATATTCTCCTTGTTGGCAGTTGAGACTGCTGGCCCCGATATAATTATCAGCCATGAAGATGAAAAAAAAAGGCAGAAAAAATATAGAGCTGGGGAAAATATATTTATTTGGAATAAGGCCTTTTCATTGTTGGCGGCAGTATGGATGGAAACATTTCCCGCGCATGGGCCTGCTTTGTGGAAATATAGGGAGACAATTGTGAATGAGCAAAAGAAATATGCCTCAACTGGTTGGATTGACTATGATAGGGACTTTGCCTTGATTCCTGAAATGGGATCAGAAAGACATAGAGGGATAGGTTTCCTTCATGGGGGGCAGAGAGAGGGCCAGAGCTGTGTTGAATGAGGCACTGTGGTAATGTAAGTGTGACCACAACCAGAAGGCGAGTGGGCGGCCCTTTCACAATGGCCCCAGGGACAGGGGGGACATGACGATGTGTCCAACAATGCTGGCTTAGGAAGACCTTCTGAAGGTCAGAACGCAGAAGGCTACCCATGCCATTCATTCAACAAATGGAACTACACATGGGGGCCCAAGTGCAGGTATCCACATGAGTGCGCAAAATGCGGCGGTAACCACCCAGTGGCAAAATGCATCAAAACTGAAGGGGGCAGAGCAAGGAAGGCCAGTAGGGGCCTACAGTCCAGGGTCCCTCCCCCATCAATTTACGTGTTACAGGAGTATTCTAATGATTATCCTAAGCACTATGAGAAGGATCTACTGTTTGGGGGATTTATGGAGGGATTCCACATCCCCTACGAGTGCCCCATGACTGTCCGGGTGGCGAACAACCTATCCTCTGCTTCTGACCAGCCCCTGGTGATGGGGAGGAAAATATGTAAGGAGCTAGAGTTGGGGAGCATAGCTGGTCCCTCCCCCAAACCCCCCTGCCCAATTTCATAGTATCACCTCTAGGTATAGTGCCCAAAAAGGAACCAGGAAAGTTCAGGTTGATCCATCACTTGTCATACCCCAGGGGTGAGTCATTGAATGACTGGCTCAGTCCGGCGCACTCATCTGTGCACTATGCTCCTTTTGGTCAGGCCATGGTTGTGATGGCCTGCATGGGGCGGAAGGCATTGTTTGCCAAGGTAGACATTGAATCAGCTTTCTGCTTATTGCCAGTACACCTAGACAGCTTTTCTTTACTGGGATTCCAGTGGGAGGGCAGCTTTTATGTTGAGAAATGTATGCCCATGGGTTGCTCGGTGTCTTGCACACTGTTTGTGGCAGTTAGCACCTTTTTGGTATGGGCAGCCCACAAGGAGAAACGAAGGGGGGCCATTGTCTTCTACCTAGAGGATTTTATGTTTTCTGGCAGGGATGGGTCCAAGGATTGCGCCCGAGCTCTGTCTTCCTTTCAAAACTTGATGTACAAGATGGGCATACCATTGGCTCCAGAGAAGACACAGGGCCCTTGCAAGGTTTTAACTTTTTTGGGCATAGAGGAAGCCACTTGCCGGTTGCCAAAGGAGAATATCAAGGGATTGGCAGCAGAGATTGCGAACAACTTGGCTAAGGAAAGGAACACACTAGACAAAATTCTGCAACTCTTGGGAAAGCTTAATTTTGCAGCCAAGGTAATCCCGACGGGCAGGGTGTTCGCACTGAGGTTAGCTAGGTCAACTGAAGGGGTCTCCCAAAACCACCACCACATCCACCTCAGTGCAGGCCTAAAAGATGACTTAAGAATGTGGCTCATGTTCTTGGAGAGTTTCAACGGTGTTCTGATTTGGGGGACACCCTTGGAGACTAGCGTTGAGTTACAAATGTATTCAGACGCTGCGGGCAGTAAAGGTTTGGCGTTATCTTGGGGCTGGAGTGGTGTGCTCAGCTCAGGCCTCAGCAATGGCACAAAAAGGGTAGGACAAGAAACATCATGGTGTTGGAGTTGTTCTCCATTGTGGTAGCACTCAGGTTCCATCAAGTAAAAGGGATGGAACCTACAATCATTAAAGCTGCATTGGTAAATGCACGGTCTGCAGTGGCCCATGCAGTGGAAGTAGGGGAAATTATACGGGAATACGATCTCAAACTCATATTGCTAACCAAGACCTGGTTTACAGAGGGGAGCCAGTCTATGTTTCATAAATTGGTCCCAGAAAATTACCTTATCCAGAATATTGATCGGCTGAACAACAGAGTGAGGTTATCGCCATTATTTACAAATCAACCGTTACTCTCTCAAATATGGATGAACTGGATTGGGGATGAGATGCACAGATGGGGGAATTTGGATGAGATGCACAGATGGGGGAATTTACAATCACATTGTCCAACTCCAGTTGAATAAAAGTTATCCTGGGCTATAGACCATCTGGCCCATTAGGTAACTTTTTGGAATCATTGGACTCATATCTGACATTAACTGGGAGCAGATATAATGAGCTCCTGTTCATTGGGGACTGGAAATTCTGGAAGGACAGTACCATTAATCAAGATTTGGTGGCCTCAAGGGAAACCTTAAACAGCCACGATGTAAAAGTCCTGAAGACCTCCATTTCACATAATAAAGGTCACTCTTTACATCAGATAGCCTATAGGGGACGGGTCACTTGCTTCTTAGAAACACTCCCGATGTTGTGGTCAGATCACTGTGCTCAGTTATTTGGATTTACGAAGAGTGAGTCGCAGAAGGGAAAAGGAAGAGAAATGCCACAGAGCTGGAGGCGGATCCTGGCTGACTTTGATAAAATCCCAGGGGGAGATATATGAATCTGCGTGATTTTTCAATCACGGAAAAGTCTGTGATGGAAAGGTTTGCATCGGAAAACAAAGGTTTGTACGTTTCCCATGCGAACAAACACTGCAAATCACTTCATACCCACAACCCCACCGACAACACACACACGACATCCCCCACCCACACCCTCAACACACCCCCAACACCAACATAAACAAACCCTACTTAACTTTTCTTCATGCTGTGTCCCTGCGGCGCCAGTTCCCTTTCCCTTCCATGATCGGGAACCGGCGCCGCAGGGTCTTTTTCTTTTTTATTTCTTACGGGCACTGCAGGGGTTTCCACCACAACCCCCGCTCACTATACTGTAAAGTATAGCGAGTGAGGTGTTACGGGGGACACCCCCAGAGCCCCCGTTTTTTGTTTTTCTTGGGTGTGCTGCAGGGCTGTCCCCCGCAACACCTTGCTCACTATACCACACAGTATAGTGAGATGGGTGTTGAAGGTTTTTGCTTTTACTTACCTACAATGCATGCCACCAAAGGTTCAAACTTTTGGTGTTTGGACCTTTGGTGGTATGCATTTTCTTACTTTTTGTACAGTCAGACCTTTTTCTTCAGTCCGATCGTACAATTCCGAGAAATACAGGTCAGGTTGCACAACATTGACATCTCATCTACCTGCAAAGAATATTTGGATAAGGGGATGGCCATCTTGGAAGAAATATGTAATAAATATGCTCCGTTGAAACTAAAAAAGTCCAGGAAGTCCAAACCCTGGATCGGTCCTGCTCTTGCACTCTTACGGAAATAGTTGCGACAAGCTAATAATATCTGGGGACTCACTAAAGTGAACAGCAATGCTTCCAGAGTAAAGGCAGTCCTGTAGACATACAAAGAAGCTCTGTTTAAGGCTGAAAGGAAATTCTTAAATGAGGAGATTAGGCAGGCAGGGAACCAAGTCAAGACAGCATTTGAGTTTGTCTCAAGATTTAGCAATCTTACTTGTATGGGTACGACCATGACGCCCTCTCAGGACCAAGCCAATACATTTAACTGCTTCTTCAAAGAAAAGATAGTAATAATCCAAAAGAATACAGCAACGTGTAGTTGCCCAAGGCTAGAGGCAGAGGTCATACGAGGAACCGAGCAAGTGGAGATTAAGCAGGAGGAAGAGGTTTTTAACTTCCAAAAAAGTGGATGAGGAGCTGATTTTCTCCCTTGTTAATCAACTAAAGCCAACTAATGACCTCTCATGCATAATGCTGGCTTGTACTGCCAAACATTTGGCAAGGAACATCATGCCTTTTCTCACTACATTTGTGAACAAGTCATTACAGGTGGGCCAAGTCCCAAAAGCGCTGAAGAGAGCATTGGTGAAACATTTGCTAAAGAAACTTAATTTAGACCTGGAAGTCCTGAAAAATTATCGGCCAGTGGCTAACTTGATGTGGCCGACTAAAATCTTAGAAAAGGTGGTCTACAGCCAATTTCAGATGTTTGTGGACAGAGAGAGGTTATTAGACAAGTTACAATCTGGGTTCCGTCCCAAGTATGGTATGGAGACAGCCCTTCTAGCTGTGCATGCCGACTTGCAGGAGGCTGCGGAAAAGTGGGGTCCACGATGCTGTTGATGTTGGACCTATCCACAGCCTTTGACACTGTGAACCATCCAATTATGCTACAACAGATTGGGCAGGTTGGGAAAGTGTCTGAACTGGTAGTGAAATGGTTCGGATCTATTCCGAGGTTGATGCAAAGGGAAAAAACGATGCTGGTAAACGAATACCGGCATCGATTACCGCTTCAGCATATTTGGAACAACCAGACCACTATTAAAGGGCATCGTAAAGTACGATCTAGTTAATAGTGGTCTTGTCGCGCGCACACGACCCACCATGCCGACATTAGTGGCATGCTGTAAACCGGAGTAAATCACAAGTGAGGCGGACATGCAAATAACGGCCTCATGAAGCCGAAAAAAGTGCTTACCGGCACGGTGTCAATACCGGCATCGCCAACATGCCTTAAAAAGCCCTGAACAGTGTCCCAAACTGGTGCACACAATCAGCACAGGTGGTGGCAATGGAGTCAGGCCCAGTACAAAAGGAGCACAACCACACACCACACACCCTCCCACACCAAGATGATTCCAATAGTAGTAGCATTACTGGATATGGAGGACTTGCTTGCATTGCCACAACATCAACAACAACAACAGCCGCCACCACAGAGGAGACGCAGGAGGAGAAGGAGGGTGAGACAGGCCGAGCATACCCCACCAGTGCAGCCACCATTACCACCCCGGCAGCCCACAATCCCTCGCATCAGAGCCAGTCCATTCAATCTAACCCCTGAGCAGATCCGCACCCTGTACCAGATTGTCCGGGACACCATCACCACCATAGTGGACCTGATACACGATGACATAGAAAGCCTCATAGAAATACGCACTCCCATCCCCCTCTACTGAAGGTAGTGTCTGTGCTCCACTTTCTTGCCACAAGCACCTACCAGCACACAATGGGGCACATGCATGGCATATCACAACCCTTATTTTCCCGGATTCTGAACCAAGTGCTGGATGCCCTCCTCAAGTACACAAGGGACTACATATCCCTACCATGGACTCCCCAGGAGATATTCGATACAAAAGTTGCCTTCCATGCACTGGCAGGCATGCCAAATTGTGTAGGTGCCCTCGACTGCACGCATGTGGAGGTGGTGGTCCCGCATGCCATCGAGGTGGTGTATCGCAACCCCAAGCAATACCACTCCATCAATGTGCAGATGGTTAGCGACGCCAGCAAGATCATCACACATTGCTGTGCCCGATATCCCGGATCAACTCATGACTCTATGGTCCTGCGGAACTCCACACTACCACGCTTCATGGAGCGACATGCTGGATGACGTGCCTGGCTGCTTGGTGAGTTGCCTGACTGGGCTATGGCAGTGCATCGGGGTTGTGAGGTGGGTGTGAATGCATACTCCACCTCGGTGGGAATGGGCCGGATGCATACTCCACCTGGGTGGGAATGGGGGGGATGCAAACTCCACCTGGGTGGGAATGGGGGGGTGCATACTCCACCTGGGTGGGAATGTTGATGTGACTGCATGATGTGCACATCACCGAACACTGTTCCCCAAAGCATCAGAAACAGTACATGAAACCCAATTCTCATAGTGATGAAGTAAGGTTGACACCTATCACTACATGACTAACAGGTAACCAGCCCACATCCCACAACACATGCACCACTCATCAGCGGCCCTCACACACTGTAAGGGTATCCTGCACCATGCAGTGCATATGCACTATGTTACTGTCTCCAGCATATCACCACGCAGGACAATCATCCCTGGGAGTGCATTGAACTGAACCAACTAAGGATTCCACTGTGTGTCACCAGGTCGGCACACCCATAGGAGTGCTGCATGTCACCATGGGAATGATCAGGCAGAATGCCCAATATTGTACAGACTACTGCCAACGCTCCCTACTAGTAAATCTCACAGAACACAACACATCACTAATTTGACTCCAACACTGCTGTATGCATATACGATGCACGTGCAACAAGATGTCAGTGCACACCATGTAGCATCTTGAAGATGCAACCCACACCATTAGTCCATGGCACAGGACACATAGAGGGACCTGAAATGGGGTCAATGCTTCCAGGGACATGTGCATGTGGGCACCAATTACCTGCCGGCATGTGAGACTAGTACAGTTGTACAACATGAAATTGCAAACATTTACCTTCATTCCCCTCTCATGCAGGTGATGGTGGATATCCCTTGAAGCCGTGGCTCCTGACCCCTGTCTGAATCCCACAGAACAGGCATGAGGAGGACTACAATCATTCCCATTCCTGTACACGTGTGGTAATGGAGCAGACCTTTGGCCTGTTGAAGGCACGATTTCGCTGCCTCAGCCGGTCGAGTGGGGCACTCCTCTACAGACATGAGAAGGTGGCCAAGATCACCATGGCATGTGTAATGCTGCACAATATGTGCATCCGCCGGAACGTGCCCCTGCCCCCTGACATGGAACTGCTACCACCTGATGATGATGAAGGGGATGATGAAGATGTGGCAGGACATTACCACTGTGGCGATGCTCAGGAAGGACATGCTGTGCACCAGTCAGTGATCGCACAATATTTCTGACATATATGTCAGCAGAGGGTGAAATAATGGTTGGACATAGGGCACTGGGTGTGAGGGTACATGTACACTATGCAAGATTAAATGACGCATACGCAATGATGAATGTCCACTCTGGTCTTTATTTTTACACAACCGGTGTATTGAAAGTAACATTATTAACGTGAAGGACAAAACCCACCACCACCCCATCCCTTACACCTCTCCCCACAACTCCCCCACACACCCTCATCCCCCTCCCACAACTCCCCCACACACCATCAACTCCCTCCCCCTCCCCCAAAACTCCCTCAAACACCCTCACCCCTCCCCCACAACTCCCCCACACACCCTCACCCCCTCCCCATCCCCCCACAACTCCCCCACACACCCTCACCCCCCAACTCCCCTCACAACTCCCCCACACAAGTCCCATAGAGTCCACCAAGCCTAAATGAGGCTGCCAGAGCAGTCACTCAGCACTCCCAGAGCCAGGGGATGGCATGTCCCATCGGCGCAGCGCACGGACCGACCGGCGGAGAGGTTTGGTTTGTGTCAAACTGCTGGTGGATGGCGTGGCCTCATGCTGAGGCTGTAGGGCGGGAAGACCTGCCTCCAAAGCATCAGCAATGCGCCCTAGCACCTCACAGAGGCGGATGGTGTTATCTGTGTAGGACCGGCCCAGTGCTGACAGCTCCGTGCGCCACTCCTCCCTGGCCTGACGGTTGTCCTGTAAGAATTTGCGGATGAGTGCAGTCAGCAGGTCAGCCCCCTGTGCTCCTGCACCTGCTCTTGAGGCCTTGCTGGGAATCTGGCTGGCATGGCCAGCCTGCTCATCCTCCCCGGGACTGAATCCCGGAATGATATGTCCCTGGGTTTGGTCTTGCCCAGACTGCTCCGGGGTGTTTGTATCAACGGTATCACTCATTGATACCTGGGGGGATGCTAATTGTGTTGGGGTGTGGACAAAATCCACTGAATCACCCTCAATGGTGCCCAAGATGTCATCAGGGCTGTCTTCGACTGTGAGGGGTGCCGTGGCTGCCACCTCCCCAGCCACACTGGACTCCTCCGAACGGGGTGTCGGACAGGTGTCTGCAGGCAGAACAGTGGGGGGTGTTGGTGTTGCAGGTGGTATGTGTCTCTGTGCTGGCTTCCTTGCTGGGACACGGTGCCCTCTGGTTTGTCCCCTGGATGTAGACGGACAGTTGCTGTCCTGTGCAGGGTTGGTGTCCTTCTCTTCACTGTCATGCTCACTGCCTGTGGGGGTGAAAGAGAGGGACGGCATGAGTGATGTTTGGATAGGCATCATTCATACATTGGTACGATTGCACATCCACACAATTGTGGGTAATAGGCTTTTGTGTTGGGAAGGGCACGTCATTTCATACATGGGTGGTAAATGCAGCCATATGTCGGTGTCACTCATGTTGGCCAGGTACTGTGCTGTCTGACATGCACACAATTTAGGTCATGCACACTCTGTGCCTCATGGAATTTCCTACTTTGTGTGGTGTGTGTCATGTACGTTACGGCCTTGCACCAGGCATCGGCATGTGTCTCACTTGCTTCGGCATACTTTACAGGGAGCGTGTGTGTGGCCGACAATGGCGTCACTCTTTGGACTGACATTGGCATTGACTTTCATCAGATTTGTCTTAGCAGTTTTTACTTTGGACACTCACCAGCAGATGTTGTGGCGCCATACTCCATCTCTCCTACGCCTTCTATTGATTCTGGCCCAATCATGCTTGCACATGTTTCCTCCCACGGGGTGAGCTTGATGGGAGAGCTTGGTCCTCCTCCGGTTTCCATTGCCTGGGTATGATTTACAGATATAATGTTGCGCACCCTCAGGCGCTGATCATCCCACCGCTTACCCTCACCCTTCACCGTGCGGGGTGTGTTGCCCACTGCACTGCACTGACCTTCTGGCCAACTAGTGCCCAAATCTCCTTTTTGCGCAACACAGCCTCCCTCCTCAGGTTGCTGCTGAACACTGTCCTCCCCTTTCGGAGGTGGGCAGATCCCTTCTTGAGTGCTTTAGGCATTCTTGGGTTGTAGGATGAACTTTTTGGTCGATTTGCAGTGTCCCAGGGGTCCTGTGTGCTGAGGGTGGCAATGGATTGTGCTTTTAAAGATGGCCACTGTGCACCTTCCCGTTCCTGTGCGATGACGCTATTTCCGGTTCCTCTATTTAGCGGTGACTGTAAATAGCGGTGACCGCTAATTACAGTCACCGCTATTTACGGTCATGGCTATTGTCGCATTGGACTTTGTCAGAGGTGTAATCTGCCCCTAGCTTCATGTTTTTTAAGGGCCTTTTGCAGCATGGCGCTACGTCCCTTACCGGCATGGCGCAAAGTTCGTGCCCGCAAAGTCGTAATAGTCCTTTATTAGCAGGCTGGTGCCAGCAATGACACGCTATTTGCGCCGTGCCGGTAAGGGACAGTACTTACCTCCAAACTCGGAATGAGGGGCAAAGAGTGATTTTGGAAGGTTTCACCTCAGAAATGGTGGATCTGGAATGTGGGGTGCCTCAGGGCTCCTCCTTGTCCCCTTTGATCTTTCATTTGTACTTTTGCCCAGTGTTCAACATCTTTGAGAAGTATGGTGTGCGGTTTCATTCACATGCAGACGATACTCAGATTTACATTGAGATCCAGGACATCGATGATGTCTTTGAGAGAATCAATTGATGCAGACAGAGATTATACTGTTTGGCCCAAAGGATAAAATGTTGCCAGAGAGACAAAGTCTTCCTCCCCTGATTTTAGGTGAGCAACTTTACAATTCGAAAAAAATCAATTGCTTGGGCTGTATATGTCAAGAGAACCTGGGCAGTGAGGCTCAGGTATGGGCAAAGGTAAAAGCAGTCTTTTACGCACTGTGAGTATTAAGAAATATGCTCCCTTTTATCCCGATAGAGGTAAGGCAGTGTGGGTGGGGGCAATGGCCAACCCCCACCTAAACTACTGCAATAGCCTGTTAGCAGGAATCCCATCCAAACAAGTAGCCATACTGCAGAAGGCTCAGAACGCGGAAATCAGAGTTATAGGACACCTCAGAAAACAGGATCATGTCTCCTCAGTGCAGTGATCTCTCCGCTGGATGATGGTGGAGGAAAGGATCAAATTTAAAGTGGCCTGTTTGGTCTATAAATGCCTGAGAGGGCTGGCACCTGATTATTTTGCAGAGAAGATCATGGAGTATTGCCCTAGTAAGAAGCTATGCTCTGGAGACTTATTTTTGACTTGTGTTCCACAATCTAAATGCGTCTCCAGAGGAGATGGAAGATTCTGAGAATTCGGGCCGAATATCTGGAACCTACTTCCACCAGAGATCAGAACGTGTGAGATATTGGACCTTTTTAGGAAAAGGTTGAAAACCAATTTATTTAGATAAATGGAATCTTTGATCATAATCCAACTCCTGCCTTTATCATTTTTGAATTACTGCTTTTCATCTGCAACCGAATACAGTTTAATTTGTCTGGTGTGCGTAATAAATTCCTCAAAATCAAAATCAAATCGTGTTGTGGCCAAAGGAGTTAAGTAACAAGAGGGCACATTTCTGGTCTGACAACAAATTGGTCGAGGTGTGATTGTACAGTAATATTGAGTTTAGGGCCCGGCATGTGCAAGGCTCTGTGAAAGTTGCTGCTGATGCTCTTTCTCGATTTCAGTGGACCAAGTTTCGGAGGGCCCATCCGGCGGCCAAGCTGAAAGAAGCGCAGTTTCAAAAGGAGTGGTGGCAGTTGGTAGCGTGGACAGAGCGCTCTGTGAATTGGGAGAGCGATCGCTCACATCAGGCATCAGGTCCAGGTATCAGCAGAGCTACGGTAAGTTAATGGGGGTAACTGTGGCATTGCAATGTATTGAGCACACTTTGGAAGAACAGGTCTACGTGTTTGTGGCATGGGCACATAAGGAAGGAAAGTCTAAAAGCTGGGCAACAGCTCACCTAGCAGCAGTGGCTTTTTATTGCAAATTGGGAGGGAAGGAGCCTACCAAACAAGATGGGCACAAACCCATTGAATTAGATTTGCTGGTAAGGTTGCTGTCCACTTTGGCCGGAGTGCGTTTCGATGCATGTGAACTGTCCATATTTAGGCTCGCCTTTGCATGGGTTTTTTTTTGGGGGTGTTTAGGATTATCAAGTTGGTCTCGGCCTCAAAGAAAGGCACATGAGGTAGGGCCATTGCCTTAAGGGATGTTTACTTGTTCAGCAAGGGCACGGGTGAAGGGGTCATGATTAAGTTGGGGAAATGTAAAACGGACCAGTTAGGTAAGTGTACAAGTATAGAGATGCATGGGTTCCCACTGAAGGAGAGCTACCCGGTACACCTCTTGAACCTCTTTCTAACACAAAGGACCAAAGAAGGCAGCCCCCTCCTACTGCATGCTGATTACTCCCCCTCACAGTGTTCCAATTCAGGAAGGTTTTGTCTGCAACCCTGGGGGCACTGGGCATACATGGTGAGGGTTGGGTCCTGCACAGTTTTAGGATTGGGGCAGTCACGACAGGTTTTTTAAGGGAGGTCTAAGCACCGGCTATCATGAGGGTGGGCAGGTGGGAGTCTGGCTGCTATTGGCGGTTTGTTTGTTGTTGAAGTGTGTCAGGTGAGGTGTGGGGGGGCAGGAGCGAAGTGACGTTGATGACACTCATATTTATACCAACAGATGATGCAGTTTGGATGATTGGTCATTCCTTTATAACACGGGCAGAGAAGAAGGCCTTGCAATGGAAAGTTGGCCCCAACCTGGGATTTAGTGGGACAAAGGTGATATGGCTGGGTACCCCAGGTATGAGATGGCATTCCTTGTTACCCACAATACATTGGCAGCTGCAGTAGAGGCCCGCACCTAGAATGATGGTGATCCACCTGGGCGTTAATGATCTTGCCGTTGATGACCTTGCCAAGTTGGGTCGGGTCACTTGCTGGGCCAGGTAGAGCTGGGCCTGCACATAGTGGCTGAGGAACTACCTGGCACAGACATATATTGTTCAGAGATTGCCCCGAGGCAGCTCTGGCATAACACCCTGTCCCAGGAAGGGATGATGAAATCTAGGAGGTGCTTCGATAGGAATCTGAAGGTCTGGGTTTCATTGGACATTGCTGTTTGAATTCTCTCCCATTGCATTTTGCTGCAGGCGGTGTACACCTGTCTGTTAAGGGAATGGATGTCTTCTTCATGGCAATACAAGTGGCATTGAGAAGGGCTGGCTGCAAGGAGTTGTTGGTGAGTATGCCCTAGTTGTGTGGGGGCATTGGGGGCAGTGGGGAAGCCACCCCCAAAGCGTGGCGGAGTGTTGGGGTGGTCCCAGCCAGAGATGAGTTTTGATGCTGCGGCTTTGGCTGTGAGTGGTTCAGGAATGGCCAGGCCTGAGCCAAATCCAAGTGACAGGCGCTGCCTCCCCGCCAGGGCAGTATAGGCTAAAGCATCTGATGTCAATGGTCCCGAGAATGTTTACTGACTGGCAGTCAGAATCAGAAGCGTATGTACGTGTATGCCCCAAGTCAGGCAGGGAATTATATGGTCATCCTGGAAATGTTTATTTCTTTAGTATGTGGCTGGGACCATCCCATCCCACTACGCTGACGACACTCAGATCCTCCTCACTCTCACAGGTATCTATGACACTGAATCCCTGACCCTCAACAACCTCTACAACACCTTCCAAGCCTGGATGGCAGACAACGGACTACGCCTCAACTCTGACAAGACGGAACTCCTCCTGGTAGGTTCCCCGACACGCTAAAAATTCTAGATGCCCAATTCAGCCATTTCACCATTGATTCCATTAAAATTCCGGTCTCCGATTCTGTCAAAACTCTGGGAGTCTACCTGGATTCCTGCCTATCCATGGATAGACAAGTCAACGCAATAGCCTCCGCAGCTGCATATCATGCTAAACTTATCAACGCAGCCAGACCCTTTCTCTCCAAGGAGAACTGCACCAACATAGCCAGAGCCATAACCGGCTCTAGGCTAGACTACTGCAACATACTCTTTCTAGGAACCTCCAATAAAAACTTAGAGAGACTACAAGTAATACAGAACAATGCTCTCCGGGCAGCCCAAGGCATTGCTAAAAGGTAACACATCTCTGAGGCCAGAAAACTAGCCCACTGGCTCCCAATAAAGGAAAGGAGCGTATTCAAAGCCCTGACACTGACCCACAAGTGCATTCACCTCACTGCGCCTGCATGCCTCTCACAAAGGATCCACCCCGTCTCCACTACCAGGCCAACTAGATCACCGTACACCAACATGCTCTCTGTGCCACTAGTAAAAAGAGTACAAGCAGGCGGATCCAGCTTCCCCTATCTCGCGCCCACTCACTGGAATGCCTTACCTCCCACTATCCGAGGTGAGGCATCCCTCACCACCTTCCGCAAAATATACGACCAAATGCAATATCTGTAACAACAGTATGATGTGTTGTAGTATTCATAATGTGTCAACAATCGCTATCATGTCTGTACCATGTAACTAAGTTATTGCAAGTAACAGCTCCTCAATTCCCCTGGGCTGCTTGCGCGCTATATAAATATAAATTAATAAATACATTTTATGTTGATCCAAATAAAACTGTGACTTTGTGTTTCCAAATACTTTACAAAGGTGTCCATGGTTATTATGTAAAGTAATATATGTCATTCTGTGTCCATAAGAATGGGGGTAAATGGGGGATCGCCCTGCTATGAAGGAGGAGGAGGTTCTGACATAAATGTTTGTTACATATAACTCTTACAACACAGGCCTACATAGCCAACGTAGCAAAAACCTACAAAAAAGTGTCTGTCCCTGGACAACGTTGTAGTATATTTTCTGCACTTCAAACAGCAATATAGTTCATATTCACGTCAAACAGAGCAGGAGGTGGAAGTCGGACTTTGGTTGCCCCTCAAACCAGTCGGGTGTGCCCCCCTGTCTGTGTTTTCTTTTTGGGACCTGGCTTCGGTCTTCCTTTTGGGCTCATGCCACATTTATGAATGTGATACGGGCAGTGGTAGAAAACACCATCTGGGAATTAGTTGAATGAACCAACATGCTGACATATGTTTTGCGTTTTCTTTTTAAATCTTGGGCACCTGTATATCTGTGGACTATTATCAGTAGTACATTTCTTTACTGATTTTAATAGTATTTTATTGTATTTAACATCATTTTGACATTTTACAGTACACATCAAATGCTTTTAGTGGAGTGCTAGATTCACCCAGGCATTTTGGACATTGGGTAAATTTTGTATTTTGAGATTCAGTGATTTGCTAATTACTGTTGGAACCTTTGCTGCCAATAATCATTGAATACATTTTACTATGGCCAAACCGAAGGCAGAAGTAGCCTTATCGCCAGGTTCCAGCAGAAATAAATTTATTAGGATGTTTAAGCCCATACGCTAGGCGAACTCCCTAATTATGGAAATACAGGGCTTTTTATATGACATCGATCTCATGGAAGGTAAAAAGAAAGGATGAGCAATCTATAACAGATGGACATCAAGAGGGAATTGTAAGGGTTGCCATTCAAACATCATAGGATAGAACCAGACCTCATGCTTCCAGCTGTGTTTTAGATTCAGGGGCTAATGTGGAAAGGGATTTGACAGATTTTATTGAGCCCTTTGAACTGTCAGCACCAGAAGGCAGAACTAGGAACAATCCCTGCACACGAGGCCCTGAGGAATATTTGCTGGTGCCTTTTGAAAGCACACAGAGACCGGGGCAGGAGGGGGGAAAAACAATCCCTGGCACACCCGCCAGTCCCCTCTGCAATTGCCTCTGGAGCCCTGCTCCCCACCCCTCTCTCTGAACTTGTAATAAATCTAAGAAAGCTTCTCTCCCCACACTTACCCCAGTCCCTACCGACTGGGTGCACTTGCACCCCCACCGATCCCTTGCCCGTCCTGCACTTGCACGTTCTGAATGCCTCTATCCCTGAAGATCGTGTGTCTGTTTTCCCCTGTCTTCACCCCTTATTGTGCACTTGAATAAACTGCAGAATCGCCGTCAGGCCTATTTGCTTTATCTAAACTGTTAAATGTATCATATTCACTTACTCTGCCTGTGCAGACCGTTATCGTCTCAGAAATTCAAGGGCTCTGAGCGACTATTGTTTTTTCCCCGTGTTCCCACACTCCTTGAGCACTTTGAAACACTGTTTGTGTATAGGTGCTTTATAAATAAACATTACCATACCATAATGTTTTCCCTGGAGTAGGTCTTGGGTGTGGGGGTGGGGGGGCACTTGTACCATAGCCATAGTGGAGATATACCCTGATCAGTCAAGACCCCTGCCAATTGTATGCTCAGCAGGGTCTAAACAAATATTACAGCTGGGAGCACTTATTGTAAACCCAATAGCCGAGGAAGGGGAAGGTAAAAGTGAAAATGCTCCTATACATGCTAGAGGGATGATTGAGATCAATCCCATATTTTGCCTTGCAAATAGATTTGAACCTCTAGCAAAGGAGGGGCCGAGGCACAAACGGGGGAAGGTTCCCCCAGGTACAGGTAAGGGAGACCAACCTGGGACAAGGAAAGGCACCAAGTTACCTGGAACAGGTGTAATACAAATAACTGTAAAAAAAAAAACAGAAAATACTCAATCCAACTGAAAACAAATATAGTGACTCAGGCCTCAAGAAATCCACTACTAATTTAAATCAAACAGCGGGCTCTGAATTGAGTATAGCAAATCCTCTATTTCCTCTTATGAAGAAAATGTACCCGGTTATAAATGATCACATAGATCGCAAAATATGTCCCGTTTTGAAGAACATAATGAATGGGATTAGAGAGATTAAGGAAAGGCTAAATATAACAAGTATCCGGGATATAGTCCAAAAATTAGAACGTAATCTATTCTGTAGAGATGCGGCAACCAAAAGTCTTAGACCGCTATCCTTATTCCTCGCACGTGTCTTATCAAGGCCGACTATTTCCCCTCAGTCCTGTTCAGAGACAAGGAGTATGGGCAATGATGTTGTGGAAAGTTTTAACGCAATTATTGATTATTGCATTGACCAAGGTGCCCCCCATCCTGGCAAAGATTGATTATAATCCCAGTATACAAAAGGGGCACTAGAGAAAGTCCCACCAACTACCGCTAAATATCGTTACAGGATGGAGCGGAGAAAACCTTTGTGAAGATAATTCTAAGTCATTTACAGGATTGAGCAGATTTGAATAATGTAATTACTGACATCCAGGTGGGTTTTAGAAAAAAACTGGGGATGACTGATAAGTGTATTATGTTGCACGTGCTGATCCAGAAGCGTGTAGTACTTCAAAACCGTAAACTATACGCTGTGTTCTTAGATCTAGGCATGGCCTTTTATTCTGTTTCTAGAGAAGCCTTATGGAATATCTTGTTAAAAAGAAAAGCACCCCTTCCTTTGGTCTTGATAGTCACGACACTCTATACGAACTCCACGGCAACAGTACGTTACGGATGTGCCCTGGCTTCTTTTCAATGAATACATCCAGGAAATTATAGATGTCCTGATGAAAGAATTACAGGACTACCCTAAAATGTCTAATAAGAAATACCCTGCGCTTTTTTTCACAGGCGATGCGGTCATACTGTCCTCCATGCCCCAAGGTTTGAAACAATCAGTCAACGTTTTTTTGTTAAAGTGTAAGGAGCTATCTTTAGAGCTTAATACCGAGAAAACTAAAGAAATGGTTTTGAAACCAAGGTTTGTAAAAGAGGTCTCCTGACTATCGAGGTGAATGGTGTTCCCCTGCAGCAGGTTGGGTTCTTTGAATGCCTTACCTGGGAGTCCGTGTTCCACAAGACCAGTGGCTGGATCCCTGAGGTGGAAAAGTCAGGAATAACACTGGGGAAATATAGTGTGGCAATAAGAGCTTTTCATACAGGGCATGCGAGCGGATCAGTTTCTCCAGCCCTTAATCTTTATAAAAACCAGGCCCTTCCTTCAGTCCTTTATGGATCGGAAGTATGGGGGCATGCTGCTTTGGGGAAATTGGATCTCTGCGAATGTAAGTTCCTGAAAAAAACTGTTCATACTTCCTAAAAGTGCCCCAACGGCATTGGTATACCTAGAACTTGATGTCACACTAGTATTGTCCCAGCTGGCCCTTAAACCTGTTTTGTACTGGTTAAAACTATGGCAAAATGTTGCGCTGGTGAGTTATCGGGATGCGCTGTTGTATTTAATGGGGTTGGAGGGAGGGAAAAAGTTGGGCTGGGTGCTTCATGTTAAAAATACCCTGTATGCACTTGATGGTGGGGGTGAGCTTTGGGAAAATCTTACAGCCTGCTCACAAAGATCTGTCAGGGACCTGAAAAAATCTGCAAAAGACAGATCAAGGGCCCAACTAGTAATGAAAGTCCAGTCTCTTAAGACTGGGAGAGAATATATCGAATTGGGCTTGGGACAGGGATTCCAGAGGTATCTAGACCTAATTAACCCAGCATTTGAAAGATCTCTGTATTTACGGATGAGGCTGGGAATATTCCTGGTAGCCTGATTCACAAAATCATGGAAAAACGCAGAAGTGGGGTGGTGGGGGGGTTTAATGTCACATGTGTGAGGCAACATGTGAAACCCTGACCCATTTTTATTGATCTGCCCCAGCACAATAATTCTGAAAAAATGATGCTTGAGTGCAGTTCTGAGGGCTGCAGGAGTATGGTTCCTTAGACAACCAGTGTCAACTTCTGTTGTTTTCACAACCGCGCGCTACCTACATAGGGCCTGGCATCAAAGAAAGAGGGCCCTGAAATTGATTTTGAAGTCGAGTATTTTACATTTTGTACCCAGGTATTGTATCATATCTGTTAAAGAACTTGCCAAGGTCTGATGTTATTACTATTATTGAAAGGATGAGACTTCACTCTCCAAGGTAGGTTGACAGCCAATATTTATTGTCATAAGTCTAAACAGCATAAACCCCCAGCACTGTCAGCCTTTGCTCTGTCCTTCACCAACTGTAGATTTATGTGGAACACATCATCAGTACCAATGAGGAAGCTCATAATAACACATCTCCCTCCCTCTACTATATACAACAACATTTCAAACTTTTAGTAACTTTTCTTACATTATAACTACGATATGATATGGTATGGCATTTATATAACACCTATACCCAAGTGTTTCAAGGCGTGATGAGGCAAGGGAGGGGAAACAGATGGAAGACAGAGACAACGTTCCTACTAGGCCAGGTGACATTGAGATCGCGCAAGTGCAGATGAGGAGGGGGGAGGGGGCAGTGCAGTACATAGGATAACAGTAAAAATAAATAATAAAGACAATAAATAAAAGTGCGGCCAGCCCGTGGCAAGTACAAGGGTACGTGCAGGCTTCAGGAGTCAAGTGCAAGTAGGGACTGTAGGGATACAGAAACAGTCCCTGAGTGCATGGGTTGCCAGGATCAGAGTGTAGCCAGGTGACCAGTGCAGTTTCAGATTCAGCCCGGAGATCACCAGGGGAGAGGAGGAGAGAAAGTAGAAGCAAAGAGGAAGGTCTTGAGGTGCTTTCGGAACCGGAGATGGTTGTCCTCAAGTTTCAGAGAGGCAGGGAGGGAGGTTGCTGCAGAGGGAGGTCCCCGCAGAAGAAAGAGATCTACCACCAACTCACTGCTTGGAGAAGCGACTGACCCTGAGGGAGTTGGAGGTAGATGAGCGAAGAGCTCGTGAAGGAAGATACTTAGAAAGAGAGAGTTGAAGATATTGAGGTCCCAGACCCCGGAAGGCCTTGTGGACAATGCAGAGTGTTTTGAACTTAATCCTTGCCGCCACTGGGAGCCAGTGCAGAGATTTCAGTCCTGGAGAGATACGATCCCTGGGCTTGAGGCCAAGGACAAGTCTTGCAGTCCTGTTTTGGATGAGTTCCAGGGGACGGAGATTAGAGGCAGGCAGAATTAGAAAAAGGCTGTTGCAGTAATCCAGCCTAGAGAGAACCAGAGCTCTGAAGACAGTGAGCTTCTGGGGGAAGGAGAGGAAAGGAAGAATACCTCTGAGGTATGTACAGACAAAGTTCTGTTGACATATCACCTGGGTACCTGGAGGTTCTAGGATTGCACTGCATCATGATCCCCATTGCTGGGATCCATGACGCATCTGAGCTACCATGTGTTTCACACACATTTAATTTGTGCCACTCTTGAAAAATTCCACACTTGTCCCCCACACACCCTCACAGCTCCTCTCGAAACCTCCATCACATGCACAGGGTTGGAGTATAATAAATCTCCTTTCTTTTTCACAAACCCTTTCTTTATGCAAACCCAATCTTCTACAGACACCTCCGCACTGTGTCTGCCCAATTTTTCATTCACCTTCCTCACCCACTCAGATTTCTCCTCATCCATTTTCATCCTCAACTCTTCCACAACACAATCAGTGTCACGCGCCGTACCTAACGAAGGCGGCAACACTTTCATGTCGGGTTTCCTTCCCCTCATTAATTCAAAAGAACTCACACCCCTGGATGCATGCGCTGCCATTCACAATGCATATAGCCTAGCCCTCACAACAAGCTTTTTATCACTCCCACACACATCCGCTATCCACACAGCCTCCATCACAGAGCGATTCACTCTCTCCACCATGTCATTTGCTTCGGGATGATAGACCGCTGTTCTTTTGTGCTTCACCCCACAACACTTAAGATATTTTTCAAAATATCCTCCAACAAATTGCCTACCATTATCTGTTAGAATGGAATTTGGTAATCCCTCTCTCTCAAACACATTCTGGAAGAACTCTATCCTTGCTGCTGTCGTAATGCCCCACACAATTTTGAACTCAGTCCACAGAGAAAACAGATCAACAACAATCACAGTGAAGTTACCATGTCCACCACCTACATCAACCGGACCCAGAATATCCATTGCCAAATCACACCACACATTCTCCGGTACATCGACCTTCACCATAGTTTGCTGGTGGGCCACAACATTTTTACCTGAATTCTCACACTCACAGCGCTTTTCCAACATTTTCTCGACATCTCGGTCAAACTCAAGCCACCAATTCTCATTCCTCAACACCACCTTGGTTTTGGTAACTCCAATGTGTCCCTCATAGGCAATCTCCACCATCTTCCTCCTCAGATTTCTTGGCACTACAGCCCTGTCCCACCTGTATAAAATGCCATTCTTGACACTCAATTCAGAGCTCACGTCCCACAAACTTCTCTCCTCTCCACCGAGTAATCTCTTTTCTGGCCAATCTTCATTAACAAAATGCACATACCTCCAGAGCGCCTCCTCCTCCTCCCTCGTGGCACCTACCCACTCCTCATGCATCACAACACATTCATATGTCATAAACACTGTATCGTTGACTGTGTCCTCCATGTGAGATCCACCATCACCTTCCTCGTGCCCACCTAGCCTGGCCACATGATCCACCAAGACATTCTCTCTTCCTGGAATAACTTCCATAATGAATTTATGCCCTGAATTCTGGCCACCCAGCAGGCAACCCTCCTGGACACCTTCTCCAGAGCCTTTTCTTCGAAAATGACCTTCAGTGGCCTGTGATCAGTCCTAATAGTAAATTCTGCAACCCATACAAAATTCCAAAACTTCTCCGCACCCCATTGACACGCAAGGGCCTCCTTCTCCAGAACCGAGTAGTTCCTCTCTGCTCCCCTCAACATCCTTGAGGCATGTGTCACAATCATCTCACACCCTAACTTGTGTCACCACTACACCAATACCTGTATCACTTGTGTCCACTGAGATGATGCTCCTCCTTCTTTTGTTGAACATGGCTAGGGGCCTCACCATATCAATTTCACTCTTAATCATCTGAAATTCCCTCTCACATTCCACATCCCACTTGAAATCCACACCCTTCTTTAGCAAGCTCCTCATCTTTGCTATTTTATCCAAAACATTGTGCACACATTTCTGATAAAACTTTATCATCTCCAAAAATGATCGCAACTCTCCTTTACTTACCAGGGACGTGGCTTTCTTAATACCATCCACCAAGTCTTTTTTGGTTCTCAGTCCGCACTCGAAATCTCAAGGCCCAAATTCTCTACGGCCTCCTTACCAGACACATTATTCTGAGAATGTTGTTGTTGAAAAACCACAGTTGGTGAAGAACAAAGCAAAGGCTGACAGTGCTGGGGATTTATGCTGTTGAGACTTATGAGAATAAATATTGGCTGTCAACCTACCTTGGAGAGTGAAGTCTCATCCTTTCACTGGGAAAGAAGCCAACGGATTGCTGGCTTCTTCGGGATTTGCTGGGGATTTGCTGTCTGCGGATTTGTGACCTCATCGCCAGTGAAAGGATGAGACTTCACTCTCCAAGGTAGGTTGACAGACAATATTTATAATTAAGTCTCAACAGCATAAACCTATATTATGTTTAGCCTAGAGCACACAATCCTTTAGAAAAATGTTATGATTTTTTCAAGATAAGTAGTGGGGTGCCTGAAGGAAAATCAACTCTGACACTGGGTTTACTAACCAATTATGAAAACAGCAGGAGTCCACACTCTTGTGGGACTCTCCCGTCCCCTGCACACCCAATTTATGTTGTATATACAACCAAGAATTCAGTTATTTGCATACTCAATTATTGTTACAATATTCACACAGGGCTTTTTCATAAAAAAATATTTTATATAAACATATTATCTGTCCTGCACTCACGGGGATGGAGTGTATGGGATCGCTGGAGGAGACACCTGCACCATTGAATCCCCCTGCCCCCTTCACGTTTCTCAGCATAACTTCCAGCGCGGTCTAGTCCTTTTGCAACATGGCCGCTGAGGCTTTCAGTGCTCGTACTCTCTCTTCCGAGCTCTCTCCTACCTGGACTCTTTCCAGGCTGTTTTGCTGCTGACACTGAACAGTCTTCGGCCTGTTGTGATCAGAGCTTTGTTATTTCAGCGTCAGCCTCCATTCTTGCTTCTAGTTTCTCTCCCCATCTCACTGCGGGGTATAACATCATTCCTCCGCCGACATAATACCTGCTTACAGCCTAGCACCCGTAGTAGTCTTCGGATTTCGGTCTCTGGTCATCTTTTGGGACTCAAACTGCTTTCCTCCCATCTTGGATTATATTGGGGTTTTTTCTGCCTGGAGGCTTTTTCCCCAGAGGGGAGGCCATTGGCCTGCTGAGACCTCGTGGTCACAGTGGCTTCCTTCCGGGGCAGACCATATCTTCATAAAAAAAGGAGATATGTGTCGGAAAAAGGAGTTTTTAGAAGCAGAAGAGAGTATTCCTGACAGTATCAATTACTTTACATCAAAGTGAAAAATTCTTTACAAGTTGATCATGTGGCAGTTATCTCAATTTATATCAGCATTGAGTTTGTCATCAACCAATATATGCAACTTTTTGAAAACAAAATCTTCAATATTTCAACATTGGTAGACAATTTTTATTCTAAGGATTTCCAACAGTCACCCTAAGTGTCTGGTTACATAGAAAACCTGTTGTGGAGATGGTCAGTTCAATCCTTGTGTATTTTCTCTACACGTTTCGGGGTCTGTATTCCCCTTCTTCAGGAGTTATCTACCCGGTTTTTGATATCTATGATAGGTAATTAATAATCAAACTTTAGTGAACACTTCTATTAACACTCTGTAATGATTCTATATTTTGTGATCACCTTTATGTGCCTCATCTATATGTCAGTTCCGTTTGATATCTTCTTCTATCTGCATCCTATCGAGTAGGTATCCGATTCTCTCTAAAAAGATCCAAAGTAGATGTTAAAAATACCCATACCTTGTAAATTGGGTAATATATATCTTCTCAAAGATTTGTGTCATTCTTTAGCATTTAATTATATTGTGGCGACAGTATCTTATTACCTGTGAAATCTCTCGGAGAATTCTTCTCAATTCATCTGAGTGGTTTGTGACGCCAACTCCCTCAGCTATTTTTCAGCCCTTCACAGTGGCCACCTCGCTAATGAGCCAGCGCCTGTTGACATAAGTATTCCTTCATGAGCTGTTGTCCTATCTCCTTCATGGGTATACTCTTATATGTAAGTTAATACAGCTTCCCATGATTAAGTTCTTACCCTTATTTTGCTTTGGTAATTAGGCTCCAAGCCGCAAGGTGTTCCTTATGGTGTTCGAGGTGGGTCTCTTTTCAATACAATTACACCTGTCGATTTGGCAAAAAAAAGTAGATCACAGTCTGTGTGCTATTTGTATTCAGGACAGATGATGGTTTACATGTCTATTTGGCCTGAAATGTTTGATGAAATATTAACGTATACCTGATTAGGGATATGTACTGCTGTGAACCGATATAAATTTTAGCCAATATAAATATTTCTAGGTATAATTGTTAGGAAGATTAAGAATTCTAACTCATCCCGGTTTTAATATGGTGGAATATCACCTGTAACTTTGGTTGTGGGTTTTTCAGGGTAGAATTGCATCTGCTACAATTGTTAATATTGGTTCAAGTTTTGAGGAATCCCAGTTTTCTCTTTCATATCTTACCTGCTGGTTCCACTTGCACAACCGATTCCGTGTTTCCGGGCCATAAAAACGCGGGAACCCAAAATGGCATTTATTTGTTTACTAATGTCATCACGCGATCGCTTGATGATGTCACTTTGTAGTTTTTTTTAATAAGTAATGTTTTATTTGTCGTAGTCTTAATGTTTATCATTTTAGACCTTCTGACTAAAGTTTCAGAATATGTTGTTTTGTCAATATTCCCTGCAAACAATATGAAGGAAAATATACCTTAAACTTGTTCTTTTAGCAAGGATGCTGGAATAGAAAGTGGATAGAATTCCACATTTTGGGGGCAAGAAGCTAAAATGAATGAAAGCGAGAGACGGCGCAAGGCGGGTGGAGAACTGAAAGGAGAAATTGAGAAGACGACCAGAGATTCTGATTGGGTAGATAAAGGGAAATCAAGGAACAGAGGTAAGAAGAGGTAAGAAGGGGCAAGAGCATGAATAGATTTGAAGACAAGACAAAGAAAATTAACTTTGCAACAATGGAGGACCGGAAGCCATTTAGGGAGGGCAAGGTAAGGTGAAATGTGAAATGTGAACAGAGTCCTAACCGCGCAGTCCAGGATAGAGTCGAGAGGAAAAAAGACATAGTTAGGCAGGCCACCATAAAGTGAGGAGCTGTAATAGAGATGAGAGAGAACCAGAAACTGGAGCAAATCTTTGGTTAAATTGGTTAAAATGAAGGTGAGCAGATGGCGAATTTTTCTGATGCTGAACAGATGGAAATGGCAAGAGCGAGAAACAGATGAGATATATGTTTGAAAGGAGAAAGAGGGGTCAACGATGACTGCTAGGTTCCATGCTTCAGAAGGCAAAGAGAATTTCAGGAGAGCAAAGTGGATGGAAGGGGAGGAGAATCTTAGAGGAAGCGGGGGAAAAACAAGATTTCAGTTGTATTTGTCTCAGGTTTCCTCCTTGCCCCCTTTTTGTTTTGATTTCTTGGGCTTCTGCAGGGATGCTGCATCCCTGGTCATGGCCAATAGCCTGCACTCATGGTTGTAAAACATGGTACAAAGAGTGACCTACCTATAAGGGAAAGCCGCCGGATTTATGAAGATATGTGCATTTTTACTTCATGTTGACTCATAGAATTCTTTGTCAAATGTATTACTAGTGTACTGCATAGAAGCCTGTAATACACATATACAACTTGAACATATTGGCCCTCATTACGACCCTGGCGGAAATCGAAAAACGATGGCGGAAATGCAATACCGCCATCGAATAGCGCTCGGTGCGACTATGACCCGTCACCGCAAAGTACGATGCCATTAGCGACACCGTAGTGAACGCCAACGCAAACTGCACCAAGTACGCGCGCGCGCGCCATGCCAAACCGTAAATACCACCATGGCGCAAGGGTACGCGAATTCCGACCCTAGCGGACATGCACCTAACGCCATCAAGCACGGCGGAAAGTACCATTCCGCCATGGTGAGAAGTACGGCATCGCGAATCAACCGTAAACGGCCCCACTGAGTGCCTGTACACCGCTCCCTGGCCACATAGTACAACTCCCCGTAGGTGCAATGAAGTCACAATGCAACCAGTGAAATGTACAAGTCACCCATGCATGCCAACGAACAAAAGAATCACAAGAGGGGCCAATGGGAGCTGCAGGGCACAGATGGCACGAATACAGAAGCCATTCCAATGGACATGACCACAGTCCCCCACCAAGAAACGCACGCAAACACAGGCACCTGTGACCAGCAATATTTTGAAAATCACATCATTCCACCAGTCCACCTGGCTGACCGGCATCTGTTACACAAAACCTAATCCCCCGCCCCTGAGCATGACATCATTCAAACAGTCATATTGGCAGCCCTCATCCCTGACCTCACTGGGCTTCGTAGGCAAACGCGCCCAGCACAGTACCACGCAACCATACTCCGAAGCTGGAACCCAATGCAGATCTCCTCACAATACATCGCTCCCCAAATAGGAATATGCCACATCACTTGCAAAGAAGAACGCTACACGGCCCATATCAGAATAGAAATTTAATGCACAACAAAATCACCAAGCCCATACAGCCATTAGGCCATGAACTCCAAAACACATTTCACCATTGTGGCCTGCATCCGCAAGAAATGACCAGCTACTTCTTGTGTGACGCCCTGTTCCATCATGGTACACAGAGCCACATTCACGTACGAAAAGGCAACATGGAAGCGCACAGAACCGCAGGGCCGTCCCAATGGGGAGGCACTAGTCCAGCTGAAAGGCCGAAATGTTGCTCCGAGCCACTAGTACTGCGTAAGGGCATGTGGCCCATTGGCGATCGTCCCATAAGATCGTAATGCTGCTCCACTGATTAACACGAAGCAGCAGGTGTCGGGAGTAAAAGCCATCTGCAGGAGTGGCATACAGATGGCAGTGGCAAAAGGGGAGGAGATACCTGTCAACCAAAAGAAAAGAAAAAGAACAGAATGGCCATCAGAACTACATTCGAACAACTCACTTCAATGATCACACTAAATCCACAGCCATATGCATGCTAGCCCACTCCAAAGGATCATCACCACCCCAAAACCACTTGCGACTCATAACTATCTATATCGAGGTGTAAACACCATCACAAACGAGTGTACCTGTGCATGCGTCTGTGAAAACAGAATCCATCAGATGGGATTGGTAACGTGCATGGACACAAGTGTCTGAGGGCGCGTCGAGACAGGGAGGGCTCAACAAGGCCAGATAGACGATGGTCCCACTATGGCAGCCCTGCATCACATAGCGCAGGGGAGGCGGACAGATTCCAAGAAGCCCTGTACATGGCAAACACTGTATCAAATCATCTGTCCATGCATCCATTCATCATTCCCTCATCCCGGGATAAAAACGCCTGAATATTTACTCACATAACATTAGAAATATCCATTGAGTCTGTGCGTTATGCAGCCTGCAAAATCCACAGTGCCCCAGCCCGTAATTCCAGTGTTGTGAAGTAACATGTATTTGGGAACGTCCGGCCTCATCGCCCACGTCGCTATTGCGCATCCCAAACTATTCATATCAATCATTGCATCCTCGCCATGGCCCCTGTCTCAAGGACATTGAACAATAGAACGTTATATTTGCAGTCAGACCTGTGGGCATCTCCTCGCCGCTAGCTGATAACCGAAAGCGCCGCCCTTCGAATTCCTCATTTGCAACATCACGTCGAAAAGGCATCTGTGGCCGCTTGAAATCACAAATTAATCCATCTAGTGCGGCTGTGTGTGAAAATGGCAACTGCCTTCACTCACAAATGGGACGCCCCGCCCGTCGTTGCAACTCGGTACAGTGATGCATGAGGGCCCACCGTTACTCGAGTACTACGTTCCACTGACCCTTCACAAGTCTGTTCGCGACTGCAAAGATTGTATGTGAAACAATGGGACCATAGCCGAATGAACATATCAACCAATGTTACACGGCCATCGGGTACAAATACATGATTGCAATAGCAAGATGCCATTCCTCGAATTGCAGCGTTGTGTGCGGGACGTGCTCGGCCAAAGGGGAGAGCAGCTTGCACAGGTGGAATGAATCACCACAGGTGGAGGCCATACAGCCTGAAAACACATAAATTGCACACCCAGTCTCCTCCCACAACCACACCCACTCCGAAATGCTACCGGCAGGACTCGCGATGTTGGCCCTGGGGGACCTGATAGCACTGCAAGTACTCCAACTCCAAGAAGAAGACGAACACCAACTACAACCGGCCGCACGGAGGAGACGCAGGAGGAGGAGGAGGGCAAGGCAGGGCCAGCCAGGGCCGCCAGCACAGCCACTACCACCACGCAGGCAGCCCGCAATCCCACGCCTCCGAGCACATCCGTTCAACCTCACTGATGAGCAGATCCACACCCTCTACCGTTTGGACCGGGACACCATAGCCGCCATCGTGGAAATGACACAGGCTGACCTTGTCAGCATGATAGATAGCCCAACCGCCATCCCACCCCTACTGAAGGTGGTGTCTGTACTCCACTTCCTGGCCACAGGCACCTACCAGCACACAGTCGGACAGTTGCATGGCATTTCTCAGCCACTGTTCTCACGGACACTATTGCAAGTGCTCGATGCCCTCCTGCAGCACGCAGATGACTACATCTCTCTACCACGCTCGGAGCAGGAAATTACCAACACAAAAGTGGGATTCCATGCACTTGCCGGCATACCGGGTTGCCTTGGTGCCATCGACTGCACCCATGTGGAATTGGTCGTCCCACATGCCATGGAGGCCCAGTACCGCAACCGAAAACAATTTCATTCTCTGAATGTACAAATGGTGTGTGACTCCAACAGGATCATTACACATTGTTGTGCCCGATTCCCTGGATCAACCCATGATTCTATGGTCTTGAGGAACTCTACAATACCACGCTACATGGAGCGACACGCAGGGAACAGATCCTGGCTACTCGGTGAGTCTCATTTCATGCATGATGATGTGGGGTATGTGATTCGGCAATGACCTGGCAGGAAGGGGAGGGGGGGGTGTGTGTGCGTACATAGCAATGGCATTCCACATTATACGTTTATCGTCCACATACAGGTGATGCTGGATATCCACTGAAGAGATGGCTCCTCACACCAGTCCGGAACCCACGGGACCAGCATGAGGAGGACTACAACCATGCCCACTCACGTACCCGTGTAGTCATAGAACAGGCATTCGGCCTACTGAAGACTCGTTTCCGCTGCCTCAGCAGGACTGGCGGGGCACTCCTGTACCGCCATGAGAAGGTTGCAAAGATGGTGATGGCATGTGTCATGCTCCACAACATGTGCGTACGTAGAAATGTGCCCATGCCCCCTGACGCAGAACTGCAAGCACCTGAGGATGGTCATGATGAGGGTGGGGATGTGGCAGCACCTCAAGGAGTCTGCGAGGCACAGGAGGGCCGTGACATTCGTCAGCATCTCATTGATGCATGCTTCTAGCACTCACGCCTGGTGGCTGATACATGGACACGGTACTCGTGGCACTGTGTGTGTCTGGTACATGCACAATATGGACTGTAAGCCTATGATGGCCTAGTACACAAAGATCATTGTCCACACATCTCATTGGTTGATCGTGCATTGTTTATGGCATATGTGATATCATGTTAAACACCCTATCGACCCGCCACCCAAGTGAGCCCAACACACCCCCTCCACCCTCCTACCTCCCCCCCGAACACCAGTGTCCAAAGATGCTCATTGTCAGTGGGCATTCGCTATTGCAAGCCCCCTCTGCGGGTATCAGGGGCACCCCTGCCTGTGGAGCGCAGGTTCCTCCCAGATCTACGTTGGGGGCTGCCCTGGACGGAACTTGCAACGGATGATGTCTCTGCCTGCTCACGTCCATGCATGTCCCTAAGGGTTTGTGAGAGCTCAGTGAGCACACGGCGCACTGCGGCAAGTTCGGCACATACGTCTTTGGACGTCGCATGCAGTTCCCCCCTCAGGCTCTCGGTGCTTCTCTCCATTTGGACTCTCAGGCTCTCGGTGCTTCTCTCCATTTGGACTCTCAGGCTCTCGGTGCTACTCTCCATTTGGACTCTCAGGCACTCGGTGCTACTCTCCATTTGTGCCCTTAGTGTCTCTGTACTTCTCTCCATTTCTGCCCTAAGTGTCTCAGTTGATGTTTCTATGTCTGCCTTAGTGCCCCCACATTCATCGGCATGGTCCTTGAGGAGCGTGGCCAGTTGCTGCTGTTGCACGATTAACTGGTCGAGGGACTGTTGCCTCTGCTGGGCCATGGCCATTTGCGGTGGTGTCACAGAGTGGCTGTTCGCCTCATGTTGCCCTGCCACAGGGCTTGTGGGGGATGGCCAGTCGTCGTCTTGTGGGTGCCCCTGCGTGGTATCCTCATGTTGTACGGGATGGGACAGACAGGGGGATTGGGACAGGTCATGGATGGATCTGACTTCGACATCCCCGTCTTCTGTGTCGGAGCATGCTGCCATCAATGGGGTGTCACCTATGGTGCTGCTGCCACCAGAGGCAGTGCCTTCTGTGGCATCCATTGGGGGGACCTGTGGTGCTGCTGTTGTGGGCATGCTGGCTGCTGGGGTGCCTGTTGATGTTCCCTCCTCTGTGCTGCCACCTGATTTGTGCTGCTGCCGTGTCTTGATGCGTGCAGCTGAGGTGGAGGGTCTTTGGCCGTTGGTCTTGGCCCTCTTTGCAGGTGTGCTGGTAGGGGTGTCCTGAAGCTCGTCGTTTGGATCGGACCCTGTGGTGGAGTAAAGGAGGGCGAGGGTTATTAATGGGTCTGTGGGAATTGGAATGGCATTGTATCACATGCATTGGGGTGGTACCTGAGGGTGATTTGGGTCGGGGCCTTGGAGGTGCTTTCATTTGTGTGTGGAGTGAGGGTGCAGTTGTTTGGCAGCCTGCAGTTAGGGTGTGCCTGCTGCACGTGTAGTGGGTGTTTTTGGGGTTTTTAATTATTTATGTATTTATTCTGTGTTTTAAAGTGCGCTATCAGGCCAATGTGTGTGGACGTTCTCCTGGCCATGTGTTTCTGTTGCACTATGTGGACACATGGTACTTCACATGATTGGACATTGTGGATTTGGCATTGTTTTATTTGGGCCACCTACCTGATTCTTCGGATGTCTGCACTCCTTTCTCCATCCCTCCGACTCCCTCTATGCTCTCCATTCCAATGGTGGAGGCACAGATTTCTTCCCAGGGGGTCAACTTGATGGGTGATTCCGATCCTCCCCCGGTGGCTGTGGCAATGTTGCGGTTGGCAGAAAGTATGCTACGGACGCGTATCCGCAGGTCGTCCCATCGCTTTCTGCATTGTTGTGGGTTGCGGGGTGCGGTCCCCACCGCACTTACCCGCTGTGCCACCAGAGCCCATATGGCCTTCTTGTTCGCAAGTGCCGTCCTGGTCATTTGCGTGGAGAAGACGGCGGCGGCATTCTCCTGGAGGGTCTCTGTTAGCACGGTGAGTTCCTCACGGGAGAAGTGGACCTGCCGCTTGCGGTCGCACGCTTTCTTCGCTACTTTTCCCATTTTTCTTGGTTTCGCTAGGGTGGATGACGGGTTGGGGTGTGTCTCAGGGTAGTGTTTTTAGTGGTTGTGTGGATTTTGTGGTTTTATAGGTGTACGGCGGGATGTTTCCCGTTCCGGGCCCATGTTTTTACTTCCGTTTCCGTATATTTCCGGTCACCGTACTTTCCGGTTGGCGCTCACTGCGGTGTCCGCTAAGATGGGTGGCGGTATTGCACCTAGGGCGCCGTACGGCGGCGGTGTGGGCCGTTTTGGGGTCATTTCCGCCATCGCGGACTTTGCACTTCCGCCATGCCGTGGTGCTCGTGCCCGATGGGTCGGAATGGGCCGCACTTTGCTCCATCGTGCAATGGCGGAAACGCTATTTACGCTGTGGCGGTCCGGTCAGTCACTTTCCGCCAGGGTCGTAATGAGGGCCATTGTTTCTATTTGTAACATCACTTTTGACCTGTAGTAAGCACATCTCAAAAATTGCCAAAAAATGTTGTTGAACTCCAATTTCAGCCACAGTGATTTTTGTCTCGATTTTGGAAGAAGCAATTTGAACGGAACTGCACCTTTACCCGCTCGGCTCCAATCGACTGTTGAGCCATAGCTGTTGAGTCTTGAATGGCTTGAGACGATTCAAACCTTTTCTTCAAAGGTGCAAACGAGCTTTCGAGTTGAACATTTTACAGTCGGCCAGCCATAGTCAAAATGCTGTCTTCAGCTTCCAAAAACAGTTTTTTAAAAAAAATGTGTTCTTAATTATTAAGATTTCTTTCTTACTGTCACCGCCAATTCACAGGCATTTGTTTATAGAGAGACATGAGTGTAACTGTGTTTGCAAATGTACTGCGAGATTTGAATAGGTCTCAACTATCCAGATGTTACCACTTGATTTAAACCGCAAAAACAGCATCAGCATGCATTGTTTTCATTCTTCTTAGAGTATTTGTTTGCAACATATTACAAACTGATATTTGGCAGAGTGTTGCCATACATAACAGATTATAAATATATGTAATATATGTACAATTAGAAGATATGTCACTTTGAACATGAGACTAGGTTCGGTAGGTGATGACGTTGTGACCCAAGTAAAACCGCAAATACATGTATTATAAGGAAAAGAATACCTCACCACCTGCCATAAGTAAAACGCATATTAGAAGACACCTCCGAGGTCTGTAACCTTATAAAGGAGCTGATTGCTATTGCGTTCTTCTTTATGACGAAAATAACACACTTTGCACGAAAGATGGGAAATATGCGTGGTGCCTGCTGATGTCCACGAGAGGGGCACAACGAATGTCACAGGAGATTATGCATTTTTAATATAACATATATGGAATGTGGGGTATAGATGTTCGTTTATTAACATGATTACCTAGAAATGTTCCTCATATCATATTCATGGGCTAGTAACTGCCCCAATGTGGGTGGCCATGTGTGTGTATGTACAGTTTCACAAAGGGATTCCATTAACTAAATTACAAAACAGACCAGGCAAACTCTACTCTGTGTAAGAATTGTTTGTAGCGATGTATTAGCCAAATTCAGTTAAGATCTGGGGACTCATTTACAATAGCATCTTACAATAGTGCAATAAAACCCTTAGGAACTGTTTTGCATAAACCAGGGCAGTGGAGTGCAAAGGCAAATGATTACATTCCAACTCCAAGCATTCACGGGCTCTTTTCACAACCACGGTTCTTCTTTTCGCTGGGAGGGAAGTACCACAAGCACCTTCTTAAACCCAAACTCGATGTCGCAATGATGTAAACCAAATGTCCATTCATATCGCCAAGGAGTGTACCTCTCAGGCTGACACAAGGAAATGGCCGTCTTCCATCCCCCCACAGTCCTTTTATATGAGTATCAGACTATTGGCACTTTTACTGAGGAAATACCTCTGTGCGACAGTGAACACAAGTCTGTCACTCATAAAATAAAACATAAAAAGAAGTGCATGGGGGACCAATGACTCATGACCCAGTGCAAATATAAACAAGCAATGGCAATGCTAAAGGTTGGGTTTTTTTGTGACATTTGTATTAAACCAGTAGCAGGTTCACAATTACAGTTATGCCATTAACTCTCAGAAGAATGCTTTGAAAAAACAATGGCAGACACTTCGAGTGCAACGTTTGATGGTATAGCTTGAATAAAGTGAGCTCAAAGAATTCCCATGAGGAGGTGATTTTGGTGGGGAAGGGCAAGAAATGTGTGGATATGGCCATAGGGATTAGCATGGCAATGGGTATTCAATGGGTGGGCACATTACCAAACAACTCCTACAGGATGTGTATCCCTCCTCATATGCCATTCCTCCCTATCTGTATTCTGAAACATTCATTTTGGCTTAGAGGTGTTGCAATTGCCCAAACTAAAAAGGAGATGCTTAGTCTCTCCTGGGTGACCTGTACCCAATAAGAACATGGACAACCTACTCTCTGTATTACTTCCCAGTGGAAAGAGCTTCTAAGCCCACACACATCCAGCAATACTATAACCTGCCTTCAAAGTAACTTCTCCAGTTAGTCAAGTCTTCATTGTCAGCATCCTTTATACATGTGCTATTTCCCAAGCCGTCTACGTCATGAAAATCATGCCTCACAACTGAATAACATACAGTTCAGCAACATGGGCAGTAATGTAAAAGTATATTTTGAATGAATACCGTTTGATAGTAAACATTGGCCTAAGTACATTTGCATTGCACTGTAAATCGCATTTGAATGAACCTGAAACAGGCTGACTACGCTGCCATTTTAAGTTATCCACCATTTTGATTAACTCCTGCTTTCTGTCCCATGAGAGAATTTGTGTTTTCGGCTCCAGCAGAGCAAAATTAAATTTGTACTGTGTCAACGTAGATAAGCATGCTGAAGCTGCTAAGGTGGATTGTTTGTCCTGTACTAAGGAAACCTTGGAGCTAAACAAGAGCTGTGCTAATCAGTAATTTAGATGCCATCTGTACCAACCGTGTCTTCCCGATTCAAATCGCGAAACAGAATGATGAATGATGAACATGTGCTTTTGCAGAAATCTTTGTTTTCGCTCCTTGAAACTAAGCAGACTTTAAACTTAAGAACAAATGGTAGAAAAATATAAGTAAATGAAATAAGGACTGTTACCTTTGTGTCCAATGTTTGAAAAACATATGAAGTGTTTAACAGAAAACAACACATTATTCAAACAGGTTTTAACATGTATTAGTTTTGTGGAAAGGCTATCTACCTTAGGTTAATGTGTTACATGAAGAGGGGCTGGACGATGTGTCCGGGATTGTGAGAAAACGGTATAAATACTAATGTTTTTGAAATGTCCAGCACTCTCTCATCTCACAGTGTCTGCTTGCACACATCGTGGGGTGTTGAGAGCCAGACAGCTGTCTGTTAAATAAAGTGTACTTGTACCTTAGTACTCGTGACTGGTGTATTTCTATTGTGTGATATTAAGCCTCGATATTCTTTAATCTTTCAGATGGCGCCCGAATAGGGACCCTCAGGATTGATGTCACATCGCTAGACAAAGATGAGGCTGCCGGACCGGGATCAAGAGTGATGGGGGCCTCTGCAAAGTGATAAATGATTCTTCCGCAGTACTGCACGCCTGATCCCTGTACGGTGAGCAGCGTTTAGTAGGACATCATGACTATGGTCCCTGTATCGAGGCCTGTTTTGTGAAACGCCAGCCACAACGATTTGTAATCCGATCAGAACCCTTTGAAATTTGAAATCAGGTGAGTCATGCCCCGATTCTTAAAAGTCCTGATATTGGTTTCAGTTTTTTTTTTTGCAAATACAAACGACGCCACGTAAAGACAGTGATTTGATATGCCTGGGAAATTGTCATCCTGTTTCAGGGTATTATTCCGCAGAGAGAGACAATCTTTGAAACAAGGCCAACTGGCGCCACCCGATGGGTCGCTGGCTTATTTAATGTATTGTAAGTATGGCATAGGAACTATAGTATTTAATTAAATTTGGCACAGACAGACCAGACATGTTTCCAAACTTCAGTGGCCAGTCTGTGGTAGTTTTGAAATATCCCGCCTAGAGCGTTTAGAATCTGTATTGTTGAGAAAAAAGGCTCGGCCTGATGCATTTGATGCAGTTAGAGATTGGAGGAAGGAAGCTATGCAGCAATTCAAAAGTAGCGAAAATCATGCATGTAGACACATGACAAATGCTGAGAAAGCATTATTGCACGATCAGCAGGTACAGTCCGAATCCATTAGAAGTATGGATAGGGCTTTTCAACTAGATGTGCAAAAGATATATCCCTCCCAGGATTTTCATACATCAGATGAGTTACTTAATACATTATTAAATGAACGTAGAACTGTTTCAACTTTTTGTGCCTTCTCCCGTTGTTGTTCCTCCTCTTCCAATTGTTGTTCCCCTTCCTCCCATTGTTGTTCCCCCTCCTGCACCTGCAGAATATTTTGATAGAACGGATGGGAACGTATTTATTTGATATATGGAGTGATTTAATGGGCATGAATGTCCCACAGGGTTTGAGGGATTTGAATGTCCTTGCCCACTCAAGGACACTGCAGAGAAAGTATACAAGCATGTAGAGAAGGTATTTGAGTTTAAAAATGAGCTAGATCGATTACAGGAAGATGAAATGGATGGTAATGAACGGCAAGCTTCATATGTGCAGAAGCGATTTCTTCCTCCATTGAAACCAATGAGTGAAGAAATGCGTATTTGCACAAGAGACACTCTTAGATGGATTTCAGATGTTTCAATTTCTCCCATTGAAGTGCTTGACATGTTTAGTCAGTGTGCTCCGGCAATGCAAACGAAAGTGTTACAGGTGATGATAGATTATCTACAAAATGAATTTATGAAGAGAAAGGAATGTTTTCCTGCAGATTTGATGGTTATTTATAAAAAAGCATTTTCATCCGATACTGCTTTGACTACTTTGTCACTTGATTTAGCCTTGTTGCTTAATAGACGTTCAGATTTGCCTACTTTACAATTGCCGATGAGGGAGGTTCCTCCGACATTTGTTCCAAAAGTAGAGATTACAGCTAATGCTGCAGCAGGAACACCTGCCACTACTATTGAAGCACATTATGTCTCAAAGTTTGTCCATGTTCCATTTTCTAGACAGGAAGTGAATACCATTAAGCAATCAATTCCAGATATTAGGAAGAATCCAACAGGATTTTATAAAGAAATTGAATCTGTCTTGCATTCGTCAGTTTTCACGCTGGGTGATATAAATTAGTTGTTTCCCGTGATTCTTCCTGCTGATTTGTGGAAGCAGATTAGAACTGTAGACGATCAGGCAGGGATGGATGATATATGGGATACCTTAGTACGTGCAGATGGGTAAAGGAATGCCGCTGAGAAACCGGCACAGGTGATACTGATGTTGCCAGATAGAATAGTGACTAAATTGAAAACTCTGGTTCCCGAAAAAAGAATCATATGGGATAATCAATTGAAGTCAGAGGGTGCAACTGAGTATTTTAACAGATTTGAGCAAATATTTTCGGATTTTAGTGGTCAAGACTTAAGTACAGAGCCAGGAGAGAGGCTGTTCGTTGATAGGTTTGTGCATGGATTATTGCCTGAAATCCAATCACAGATCGTGACTTCCGAGAGTGCATGGCAAGCGAAATCACAATCTGAAGTGTTACACGTGGCTCAGTACTAAGAAAATAGGGTTAATACAGAGAAGGAGAAGGTGGAAAAAAGAAGGGGGATCTGAAAACTAGAGTATTATTGCAGCAAATAGCCAGAGGAGACAGAGGTGAGAATACACAGTTCAGAGGTCAATTTACATCACAGAGTGGCGCTCAACTGGGTCCTGTACATATGAACCAGTGTGCATATTGTAGACAAGAGGGTCATTGGCTAGCAAAATACCCGATCCTACAGCAGAGATCATATAGCACGTATGGTGTCATGGGTAGACGATCGAGAGGCCGTCCTGGGATAGGGGGTCCTGGTAGAAGTCAGTTTGCACAGAATCAACAGACGCCATCACAAGATAATCAGCAACAGAGTGTTACTAGTGGGAATATTTTTGATAATCCTTTGAATGTCTATTTTTCTGAGGATTTTGGATCTGAAGATATACTGTTCCATTAGGACAGCCCGATGCAGGGTCTGGAACTGATCCCTATTCCCGTCGATCAGAAAGGGCCCTATGTTGAAATGAAGGTGGGGAATAGGGAGCATCTCTTTTAAATAGATACAGGAGCACAGAAGTGTTCTATTGATTATTTACAGGTTCCAAATATTCCACTGTTAGGGCAGAACAACATTTCTGTAGTGTTCTCTGGTACGCCATTGGTAAGCCCAGTCTCTCTGCCGGTACCAATTTCACTGGGACCATTCACTGATCCTTGACCATTTCTATTGACGACAAATTGTGGCGAAAATTTGTTGGGATTGAATTTATTAAAGGAATTGAAGGCTGTGATTTACTGTTCTCCAGATGGAGTGTACTTAACGATTTCACCCCAACAAGCTTCCGTTCCACAATTTTTGTCTATGCCTTACCCAATCGAATTCAATAAGTTTCCGACTTGTTTATGGGCAGTTAATGATAATGACATTGGAATTTTACAAATTAAACCAGTTAAAATTGTGTTGAAACCAGGAGTTAAATTGCAGCGTATTCCACAGTATTAGATTTTGGTTGAAGGTGAACAGGCTTTGAAGAGTATTATTTCTGATTTTGTAAACCGAGGTGTAATTGAGGGAATTGCAGGGAGCATGTGTAATAGTCCAATTTTACCAGTTTGCAAAAAAGGGGATAATTCGATTCCTTTTCGTTTTATTATTGATTTGCATGCAATTAATAAGGTTATGCTCCACAGTTTCCGATTGTACCTGATGTTACTACAATTCTGACTATGGTTCCAGCCACGGCTACACATTTTAGTGTTGTGGATTTGAAAAACATTTTCTTTAGTATCCCTGTGCATGTTGATAGCAGATATTTGTTTGCGTTCACCCTAGGGGGATGCTCGTTCACATTCACTCGTGTGCCGCAAGGGTACACTGAGAGTCCAAGCATCTATATCAGAGCGTTGAAAGAACAGCCTGATATGCTTGAGTTACCTTCTACTTGCACGTTGCTGCAATATGTTGATGATCTACTTCTAGCTGCTGTTTCTGAAGCTGCTTGCAAAGAAGGCACTGTGTTGGGTGCTTATTCATTTAGCAGAGCATGGGCATAAGGCTTTGTTGGAGAGGTTTCAGTATTGTCAACAGGTGGTCGCCTATTTGGGCTATCTCCTGTTGAAGGAGGGAAGAAGACTGACACCTGAATGGATACAAAGCATCTCTGATATGTCTGTTCCAAATACACATAAAGATGTCAGAGCTTTAATAGGCATGGCCTCATATTGTAGACAGTGGATCCCAAATGTTTCTTTGTTTATAAAACCTATGTTGGAACTGACAAAGAAGGACATTTCTTTGCCTTTACCGTGGAGCATGGATTGCCAGAACGCTTTTGATCTGCTTAAGGCTGCGCTGTGTTCAGCACCAGTTTTGGGCTCTCCAAATTACGAGCAAGGCTTTGTTTTGTATGTGAATGAACGTGATGGATTTGCTTTGGCTGTAAAAACAAAGGGCAGAATTGATTTAATTGATGAATCTGCAAGGGGAGCTATTCTGTGATGGTCCTGTTTCAAACTTCTGGATGGTACATCCACTGCTGCTTATGCAATCACCACGTTAAGCACTATTGTGGAGACTAAACGAATTCCGCATAATTCTGCGCAGGCCGCAGAGATTATTGCGCTAACCATAGCTTGTGAAATTTCTGAAGGGCTTAGTGTAAATATATATACAGATAGTCATTACGCATTTGGGGTGGTTCATAATTTGGGTCGACTGTGGGCTGAGAGAGTGTTCTTGACCTCACATGGAACAAAAATTCAACATGGCACTCTGATAGTCCCGTTGGTGTCAGCACTTGCGCTTCCTACGCAACTAGCAATAATGAAGTGTGCCGTAGACCAGAAAGTGATGGACAATGTAGGAAAAGGGAACGCTTTTGCTGACAGAATAGCCAAACAGACTGCTTCTGATTTGCACTCAAAGATGTACATGTTCGATCCAGTAAGATGGGTTACTGACACTTGTATGATGGACGAAGGGATTAGCTGTATAAAAGAAATTCAGGCTGAAGCTACCCCAGAAGAAATTAAACAGTGGGCTGAGCATCCAGCGGGTCTAGATGATGAGGGTTGTTGGGTGGATAATGACAAGCAAAGATGGATGTTGACCAATGCCTATGTCACTGCTATGGCCATCATGGCTCATGGCCCAACACACATATGTGCCAAAAAGATTTGCCAACAGTTAGATCCCATCTAGTATAACACTAATATCCAGAAAATTGCTGAACGTTTGGTCCAGAGTTGCATCATATGTTTGCAACATAACATTGGGAAAGGAACACTGACACCGAAGGGCAGTTTTGGTCCCCCCTCCATGCCTTTTGAGGTGATACATTTTGATTTCATTGAGATAGAACGTTGTCAGACCTACAAATATGTCTTAGTTGTGATCTGTGCCTTTAGCAAATGGGTTCAGGCTTTCCCACTGAAAGATGCCACAGCAATGTCAACGGCAAAGACCATGCTTTAGGAATATTTTCCTAGGTTTGGCTTCCTAATTTGGTCCGATAATGGTCCACATTGTATCGCTGCTATCATCCTGCAAGTATGTGTGGGATTACAGATTGATAAACAGTTCCACTCGGCCAGACATGCTCAGAGTGCTGGCCTTGTGGAACGCCATAACGGTATTCTAAAGAATAAAATCGCCAAGGTGTGTGTGCACAGCAATCTGAAATGGCCTGATGCTTTGCCAATAGCCTTACTATCAATGCGGATGACTGCACAATCAAAGGCAGGGCTCCCCCTATGATATTGTCATGGGGAGACCAGCCAATGTACCGAATGCACCGAGGCCCAAGCACTTGAAAGAAATTGAGTACCCGCTTTTGTCTGACTATTGTGATCTGTTGATTCAAAACCTGTGTTTGATTCACCAACAGGTACAAGCAGCCTTCTCAGTAAAATACAAGGGTCCAGGTCATCGACCCTGACCTGGTCAGTGGGTCCTGGTGAAAAATTTCGAGAGGGGCACCTGTCTTGCACTTCATTGGAAAGGACCACATCAGATCCTTTTGGATACGCAAACCGCAAGTGACCTGAAAGAAACACTGGATCCATGCAACACATGTGAAGAGGATTCCTTTTCCTCTGCCCTATGACAAAAGGGAGAAGAAGGGAATTGATGATCCCGATGCTCACAACAAGCCTGTTTTGATCGACACCGAGGGTGTCACGAAAGTCCTTCTGAGCCCTTGGGGTCTAGGGAGATTGCTGCTTCTTCATTTTTTTCTTCACCATCGATTGATCTTGTTTCATCTTCTTCAGGAAACGACAACGCTTTGTTCACAGAACATTCAGTACCTGGAGTTGTAAGGTACAATCTGCGATCACGGAACAGGGATTTAGATTTATAGTTTGCTGACATTACATTAATGTAAATAGAATAGCAAAGTACAGCTAGGATTCTGTTACCAGCATTGAGTCAGTCTTTTGTCATTCCTCTGCTGCATACAATAAGAGGCAGGGACGGCAAAGTTACCTTCAATCAAGATAGGCCACGTGGTCAAGTGCCACCCACGGATGAACTAAAAAAGCCTAAGAGTGGGGCTTCTTAACGGACGCTGAGAAACTATGCCTATTGTAGGGGCCACTCCTGCTAAAAAGGATCTTGATCGTTGATCATTTTGCTGATAATGAGTTCGCCCATTAAGGGTCATGGTCTCCGAGGACCAAATGGATACTGATCATAATAACAGCTTGTATTATAATTGTATTGAAATTCGGGTTTTGGTATCTGGAGAGTACACATCGGCTTGATGTTTTATTGACAACTGAAAGTGTCTCCACTGTGTATCCACCATGTGTGCATTTGTGCACCCTCTGTCCTGTAGACCTCCAACATAGAGGGGGTGATCATGACAACACTCTCTTGATGATCATGAACGCAACCCATGCCATTCTGAATAAGAGCAATTGTTGGATATGTTCACACCTTCCACAACATGGGGAAAAGGGATTGGGCTGGTATATACATCCACTCCCTCTAACTACTGCTTTTTATGCTTCACTTAGGGCATTATTATTTGGCCGATGGAATGATAGTGTCACTGGGAATTTTGATGGGACTAATCTCAATGAGTTTGAAAAATGAGTTTTAGCACCTTTAGGTTGTTCTCTGTTTGCGAACAGGAGCAAGCTAAATGTTACTTCCATTGGGCCATCAGATAGACTTTCCAGACCTTTGCAATCAATGATTACCTTTAAAATGGCTCCCATAGGTAATAGGGATTCTATGCCTCCTTCCTATACTGTTAACCATAGTCCAAACTCTGTTCCATTTTGCATACGAAGAGAGGGTTCCCAACCAATGGGTACATTTGAGGCGTGTATGCACATTGCTGTACTAACTATTGAAGATAGACATCTATATGTAGAAGATCCATTAAGGAGAAAACCATCAATGAAACCACTGACATCCTATACCTCATGTCACTAGAGCAAAAGGCTATTAGATGAGTGGCTCTTCAAAATAGAATGGTGCTAGACATCATTCTAGCTGATCATGGTGGGGTGTGCAAAATGGTGGGATCTTCATGTTGTGTTTTTGTACCCGATTCCTCCGCCATCATATTTAAAGCAATTAATAAATTGCACACCTTAAGTACTGAAGTACATGTTCCAGAGGGAAACTGGGATATTGGCACATGGTTCTGGGACTTGATACGATCTTGGGGCTGAAATATCTTTGCAGTTCTAATAGTGATCCTCGGCATTGTACTGTTTTGATGCTGTTGCATACAGTGTGTTCCTGTCATTTGTTCTATGATAGGGGGAAGTTGTGCACAAGCGGTTGGTAAACTAGAACCTAAGACACATATGCCCGGAAAGATTATTAATGCCTTGGTAATGTGAGGATATCGCTGTAAAGGAGTTAATGGCGATCAATGTTTTTGAAGATAGCGATTCAGGATGTTCTGATGATGATACATGGTTTTTGGATGATGCTAACGTTTGAGTAATGCTCTTGGCTGAGGCTAAAAGGAGGGTTGGTAGAAGTATATTTTGTATGAATACCGTCTGATAGTAAATGTTAGGGAGAATTCTCCAGAATGACTAATTTCCCTTACCTTTTGAGTCCCTCAGCAGCTTTCTTGGATTTCTGGGGTTTCATTTTTTTGCCTGGTAAGATTGTGAACCTTTTTCCCACTCTTTCATGTATTTTGCTGTGTGTTTTGCTTTTTGTGTTCATGGATATAGAGTCTCACCAACTCCATAGGCATCATCGTTTTACTGTGAGTCACACAGCCCCTTTAGTACAGTGACACAGGGTGGTCTTTTCAGACTTCCCACTTTAAACTCCATTTTCTGGGACTGAGTACTGTCTCCCAGAACATGTAAAGTTGCCATTGACTTTATTAGTCTTTTTAAATTCACAGACCCAGCACACACTATCTTGCAATAGAGTGCTGGAGGGGTTAATACTTATCCCCTTTTGTCTGATTCTCATGTAACATTTTTATGTTACCCTTTCTCTAAGATGTGGCTGGAGGCAGTGGTATATACCCTTTTTATTTGACTGCAGACTATAGAAATAGTCTTTGGTACCATTGGAGGCCATGGTGGTAGCATCTAACTAAAACTTGGTAATCCACTTTTAATTTAACTTGGTTCCGTTTGGGTTTTTCTGCCATTTCTTTTTGTAAAGGCCCTTCTTGTGTTTTTCTCTGCACGCCAAACCAGGTTTGGTTCATTTGTTTGCTGTCCTTTGGCGAGCTTCTGCACAGAAGCCATCCTTACGCGCCTGATAGTTTGGGGTGGAGAGGATGTGAGGGAGGAGTTTGAAACTCCCTGCACAGGGTCTCCTCAGAGACCCATGTCGCACTCTGTGTGATTGGCTGTAATGACTGTCCCGCCAGGACAGCCATCCTGCTGAGTGATTGACAGCTAGGCTGGTGTGAATGGGGGAAAACTGCTTAAAAGGCAGGCCTCTGGGACTGGAAGGCAGAGTCACCACTGGAATGAGAGAACCGAAGGAAGCTGAAGGAAGGCGACGGCTGCAACAACTGGAAACCCCACTGAAGCCCTGCTGCAGGTCCGAATTGCCTGAAACTTCAAATGACAGAGAGGTCCTTCTAGGAAACTTCTTCCCTTGAGCCTCGTGGGACCAACCAGCTCACAAAGCCCCTGGAGCTCCTCTCCAGACTGGTCGAATTTGCTGTGCCGTGCTACAGGAAACCGGATAGCCAGTGGGAGAGAGTCCATTCATGCTTTTAAGGTGTACACCTTTTATTTGTCGCTTTGCTCTGCTGTTGGCCTCTTCCCTGGGCAGTGCAGGAACCTCCAGACATCCTCCTTCTTGTCACATTGACTGAAGCTCCCAGAACAGCGAGACTGCAGGAACTGCCAGGAACAACTGCCTCAGCTAGAGCCTTCTTCATCTCTAAGGTACTGTGAGAAATTGGCCATTCTTTCCATCTGGCTGTGGTGAAAGTGTTTGAAATCTTTCGCCTCCTTTTCATATAACTTTTCTTTAGACCAACTTCGTTTTGAACTCGAACTACTTTGAACGGTGTGATCCTCTGCAAAGACTCTGAACCATTGACATCAGCCCAGGCCTATTGACTTGAATCCTAGTTGTAGTAGCCTTTTCTAGATTGCCCTGCCTATAACTTGTTGGTGCTATTGATTTTGAATAACCTTGTCTTTCCTCCCCTTTTAAATTGCTGGAGTGCCATTTTGCTCACACTTCATTTTTGAGCTTAACATGTCCAGAATTGATTGGGTGATGTTGTAGTATATTAAGATTGTGATTTTCTGCTGATTTATGATAGTGAGCTGTTTTCTAACTGACTGAGCAAATAACTGTATATTCTTTTACCAAGAGACCTTAAGTTAGTGTTTGTTTGAATCACTGTAATTGTTGTCCCTGGTGTAACTCTTGATACTGTTCACTTTACTCTTGAGATAAGTCTGGCTGCTCAGCCATCGCTACCACTTTACTGTGTAGTACAGGCTTGTACCAAAGGTGAAATTGTACTTACACCTGTAGTCTTAATTGTGTGTCGTGTTCCCAGAGGGCACTGTACAGGATTCTGCCTAACAGTAAACATTGGCCTAAGCGCATTCGCACTGCACTGTGAATCGCATTTGAATGAACCTGAAACAGGCTGACTATGCCGCCATTTTAAGTTATACGCCATTTTAATTAACTCCTGCTTTCTGTCCCATGAGAGAATTTGTGTTTTCGGCTCCAGCAGAGCAAAATTAACTTTGTACTGTGTCAACGTAGATAAGCATACTGAAGATGCTAGAGTAGATTGTTTGTCCTGCACTCAGGAAACCTTGGAGCTAAAAAAGAGCCGTGCTAATCAGTAATTTAGATGCCATGTGTACCAACAGTGTCTTCCCCATTCAATTAGTGAAACAGAATGATGAATAGCTGAACATGTGCTTTTTGCAGAAAATCTTAGTTTTTTTTTCGCTCCTTGAAACTAAGCAGACTTTAAACTTAAGAACACATGGTAGACAAATATAAGTAAATAAAATAAGGACTGTTACCTTTGTGTCCAATGTTTGAAAAACATGTGAAGTGTTTAACAAAAAACAACAAATTATTCAAAGATGTTTTAACATGTATTAGTTTTGTGGAAAGGCTATGTACCCTAGGTAAATGTGTTTCACGAAGAGGGGCTGGACGATTGTGAGAAAACTGTATAAATACTCTTTTTTTTAATGTCCAGCACTCTCTCATCTCACGGTGTCTGCTTGCACACATTGTGGGGTGTTGAAAGCCAGACAGCTGTCTGTTAAACAAAGTGTACTTGTACCTTAGTACTCATGACTGGCGTATTTCTTTTATGTGGTATTAAGCCTTGATATTCTTTAATCTTTCAGTAATATATGTGAAAGCCTCCACTCCCATTTGGGTGAAGGAGTCCCAGTGGTTTCACAAGAAAAATCCCCATAGTCCTGAGACATATACTGTTACGCCTTACCAGAACCCACTACCTTTTTTGTACTGGTCACCTACTCAATTGCCTCAATTGGGTCTAGCTATCAGTCCAACAGGTCGAGTTTCTGTCAGTTTCACATAATCCATTGATCTATTACTTTCTAAATAAAACTAGGGACCCCTCATATTACCCAACTCCTTAGCATTGCACTGCCCCCTGGGGTGATGAATACATCACCACTGTCAAGGCGGGCTGACCAATTAAATCGTAGTGAAGTCACAGGCACAGAAAGGCTGGATATCTAAGCCCCTGTCATGCAGCACAAAGATCTCAGGAGAAAAATATAAACGGGATGCAGCAAATAGAGACTGGGGTTGGTCCAAATGAAGAAGTGGGAAAGACTAGTCTTCGGCTTCAGTACTGTGCTTGGTCATGGAACTCCTCAATTAGGAGACATTGCGAATGATGGTTGGATTAACTGGTACAATGTCCTTTTTTCAACAGCCTTTTTTCTGATGGGATTTTTAACGAAAATATTTCAATTAAAAAACTCATCGAAAAATATAGGTGTAGGGTGCATATAAGGGATCGGGAGGTCAGGAATAGAGCACAAACAATAGGGGATGGTGGATTGGCAGGGGAATTCCCCAAAAATAAAAAATATAAAATTCAATGAGTGTTTTCGTAGAAGAATATTCATTAAAAAAATGATTTAAAACAAATCCATCGATAAAATGACATAGAACCTGTTCAACCATCTGTTCTCATGGATACCCTCCTGGTTAGCTTACACATTCAAAGTTCTACTAGCCATGCTAGTACTGGTACTATTGGCTTGCTGTACCATGATAGCAATAAGACAATGCAAAAATAGTGCCAAAAAGGCAGTAGGGATGTAAATAGTGTTAAACCTGGATAATCACGTCCATGATTTTGCACAAACTGAAGACTTCATCTGTACCCAAGCCGTAGACAGCCCTAGAGCTCCTCCATGATCAAAGTTTAAATATTCTCCAGATCCCCAGGATTACATAGAGCACTGGGTGAATTGTGACATCACTGGAGTGTGCAACTACATGTCATGGAGCATTTGCGAACATGTGAGATGTGGAGGTGGCCAGAGGGGGGGTGAGTAAAATGTGGGTACCCAAAGAGCCCTATTTGGGGAAGAACACAGGGAAGAGTGTGCTTGAGAACTCGACCAGAGGAGGGAATGGTGGAAGGCAGATGAATAAATCATTGATAGCTTCTGCCCTAACCCGAGCCAATGCAGCACAGGTGAGAAACATAACTCACTAAGACAACTGTACCACCCTTATCCCAGGAAGGTACAACAAGACATAGGGCCTCATTACACGGACGGCGGTAAGGGTTAACGGTCACCGTTAATGGCAACGGTGACCGTTAACCCTTACCGCCGTACTACGAGGTCCCTTTGCGGGTTGGAGGATTTAACGCCTGCTTCTTGCAGGCGTTAAAATCCAACCCGCTAAGGGACCTCGGAGCTAATTACGGCACCGCAAAATAAAATTGCGGTGCCGTAATTAGCGCCTTCCCCAGTCCCATAGAGCCCTATGGGGCAGAAATGGGAATGGGGAAGGGCAATGGCGGAAAGGGGATTTACCGCCCTTCCAACCTTGGAATGGGGCGGTAAATCCCCTTTCCGCCAAGGCGGTGCTGGTATTTTACCGGCATGAGCCATGGCGCTAATAGCGCCATGGCTCACCGCCTACCGTGTAATGAGGCCCATAGAGACAATCCAAGTTGAAGATGGCAAAAGCAGTCAAGCTAATGTTGCAACAGTAACAAGTACACGCATTAGACACAAGTAGATGTGCACTCCATATGAAGAACACGTACATTAGGTCAAATATTTATACATGACAAATATGAACATAGCATAAGAGATTAAGAACATTAACATAACCAATGTATATGTTGAATGCAACATGAACGACATGCAAGTATATCTCACTAACATAGAAACCAGAGTGTAATTGGGCAGCCATCTTCTTCAAAATGGAAGCCACAGAATTCTTTCAAATATACAAAAGCCTCACAGCTTCGAGATAACTCAAAAATCTGAATCCACAGAAATACAAAGCTGTGCATAGCTCAGACAGTAGCTGGTAATTAGTGCCAAGGTTAGAATGAGATAGGGAGGATGGCAACGGCAGAATGAAGGCGCAAGATAGCAGCTTCGAAGACGCAAGCAGGATACTCCCCGATTAATTAAAGGTTTATATAAATACAATCAGTCTTTGTTAAGCAGGTGCAATAAAATAGCAAGCAAATAAACTCCATGAAGAATAACTCAAAAGTGTCCCTGGTGTAAACAGAAAACATAGCACACAGGTTAACAATAGCAAAAATCCCAATAAATAGGAGCTAATTCCTTTTCATTCACGGTCCTCTAACACGTGACTTATAATTGGGGAACAAGCACACAAGCAGAGTGCCAGATGAGTGCTGTCTGCTGTACCTGCTTGTTGGACTTTCTCCTGTGCTCGCCGCGCTGAAGCACTCATCAGGATTCTCACCTCCTTGGACTCTTATATTTTCTCATAGACTGCCTTAATGCTGGGCCCCCATTGAACATTTCCATAAATACCAGGATGTGCGTGCACCACCACGCACGCATGAGTGGAGTGCCAGACGAGTGCTGTCTGCTGTCCGCTGGCCAGCTGGACCATTCGTCGCACTGATCTGTTAATTTATTCTTTTCTCTTTTTTATGCCTTTCAAAGCACCATAGCGTTATTGTAGACATTTCCCATTTGAACTACCTGTCCTCCCTCTAACTCCATTGATCGTCCAAGCTTAAGCATGACAAGCTTCTGGCTGACTAGTGGCATGCCGATTCCTCCAGAGGGCTGTTCTAAGGAGCCTCCACGGCATTTGTTGCAAACAGCTCTGAAAGAACTTTCATCTCACCCACCTATACATAAGCGATCCTCTCTGAATACTCCTGATATTTGGAAATTCTACCATTAAAATTAGCGCTGAGGTATGGAGGAAACTGCTATTTCTTTATCGCACCTTTCAGGCTCCTCGCCAAATACTCTATCTATCCTCCCTCCAAGCTCTCTGATTTTTCAATGCAAGCTTGCTATAGTCCACCTATTGATGGTCTCAACTCCACATGAACATCCCAAGGCTGAGATGCTCTCTGCCCAAGCCATTATTCATGCCATAGATTCCTCGTCCATGCTGTCGCTCCACTCCCAAGTCATGAAAGACTCAGCGATAAACAAAGTTACCAGCTCTCGATCTACTGGCTCCACTTCTCATTTCTCGACTTCTTTGATTCCGTCTAATCAATCCACCCAAAAAGTTCACTACATTTCTCAGTCCTTAAACAAAGTTGTTAAACCTCTTCCTTCAGGCCAAACCTCAAGACTTTCTACATCTCCTGGCTAGTTTTCCTCTAAAAATCCCCCTGAAAGCCACTCCCCATCTTTCTCAGTTTTTTCCTTAGTTGCCTCTTTCTCTAAACCTACCCCCCGTCACTCCTTTGGTTTTCCTCCATCTATATCGTTAACACTAGATACTGCTTTTAATGCAGTAAATGTAAGCATTTTCTCCTTAACAAAGCTTTACGAAGCTCTCGATTTAAAGGTTGCCAATCAGAATGTATCTTTAAACTCCATAGTTGATAAACTGTATTGGATTGCATGGACACTTCAAGTTGCCCCTGATGTTCCCCCCCTCTATTTTCACCTCTTATTCTTCCGTTGGCAAGGACACCTCTTGCCCCATTTGTAAGCTTGTTGGACACCAGGACAGAGAGTGGGGTAGCTGTAGTTCCCCTCAGCACCAGTCAGTTATTTTTATTAAACTCACCTGACCCCACTATTCTTACAAGTCTGGTCGAAGTGGATTACAAATCTCCGCCTGAACATGTCCCCTCTGACACTCCTTTATATGATGTTTTTCAATCAAACAAAAAAGACAAGAATAAGAGAGGGAGAAAAAGAAAATCTAAAAAAGCAAGTAGCCTTCAATCGGCTCAAATTTACAAAAAACATCAAAACCTTACTTCACAGAATAAAACAAATTCTAATCGGAAAGCATTAAAAAGGTATTACCAACTTATCCCTGCCTTCAAACAGTCAAAACATCTCTTCTGTTGACTTAGAGAATGAAGTCAAGCAAATACAGTCGCTGCGGTCAACTCGTCCTGTTATTTCGATCAGTTCCTGCTCCCCCTCCTGTGTTGCTTCCGCCAGCAGGTCAAGGTAATGATGACTATATTATTATATTGCCCGTAGTTATTGAGATATATGACATTGAATTGACTGGACAATATGCACTAGATTGTCATCATATTGATCCAGAACTTCTGAATCTTTCAGTCTACCCAACATCTACACCACCTGTTTCTGAAATTGTACACCAAAGTTCGCATTATACTTTGTCTCATGTGGGTGATCTGAAACAAACCTTTTGTGTAAATATTGACATTGACTATCCAAACTTCAAGATCTGTGCACAGAAACGTGCAGACTTAGTTATATCAAACCTCCCAAGTCTCCAATCACCGGAGCGAAGACAGAAATTCCTCAGCAAAACCCTCCAAGTCCGACTTTCCATCTACAAAGTTTAAAAAATGATCTCCCATCAGTTTTGCCTAACCCGGTTCCGGCTGTGATCTCTATTCTTGACTCTGAAATATTGATTTCACAAGGATGGATAGACTTCCCTCTGATCCCTTCCCAAATAGATCAACAATCTTAACCATTTTCAGCAACATTCTTGTCTTCGATCAAATTGGATCTGCTGACATTGACTGCATCAAATATATTGAACCTGATAATTATGATGTAATTGAATTATCTATTAGTACAAAAAATTGTAAAAATCATTGTGTGGTGATTTAGAGAAGAACTGAAAAATAATGGTTGCCTCATACAAATTCGAAAGATAGAACCCCTCCTTGAAAATACAGACAAAGATCCAGCCAAATTGCAGCAAGTGGGAAATTCTGTCTGTTCAAGTGAACGTCAAAATCTCCATCTAGACTGTTGTAAATGTGCATGTGCAAATAATAAAAAATGTGCATACATCTGGAAACCCTCCTCAACATAAACCACCATCAAGATTGGCTTGGCTCTCGAGATCTAATAATGACCTTCGTCAAGCCAATCGTTCTTAGATCGACTCTATGACTTCCTCGGTTTCATGCACACTTATTTCTTGGATCACAAATGGATTCTCACACTTACTTTCTGACCAAGCAATCAATCTTAAATAGATATAACATAGTCCTTCCCCAAGAAACTTGGCTTACTGCAGAACCAATATGGCCAGATCACTACGTAGTATGTATTCCGGCAACTAAATCTGCTAGAGGACACACTTTTACTGGCCTGCTGGTAGCAATCACTATTCTTTCTCAACTTCATCTTGAAAATGTCCCCTCTCCTTACCCAGGCATACAGTTGGTTATAATTTCTACGATGAATGCTTTACACCCTTTATATCCTGAAACTGCAATCTTTAACATTTATTGGAATTTGACTGCCATCATAGAAGATTAATTTATATTGCTCTTTGAATCTATTTCAGACTGGATTTTGCTTGATTCAAGAATTCATACAACTATCATTGTGAGTGATTTTAATATTAACTGTCTTTTAAAAAACTCTATACATACCAACTCAAGAGCTGCCAAATGGCTTACACTCATGAAAGACCGGAACTTTACCATGCTTAACAGATGAACAGATCAAGATTCCCCTCCATCTCCAACCTGGTCTAGAGGTCTATCATCCTCTACAATACACTACATATGCATCTCAAACAATGCTAACAAAAGAATAATGTTCTTTAATACTATCCCAAATCCTGCAAGCGATCATCGAAATGCTTGAAGTCCAAGGGCCCCGCACTTTATAACAACTCCAAAATATAATCCACAGTTGTCTTGCTAAATCAAGCCAGAAATCAAATAATCTGGAAGCCATACAGATAAGCAACATTAAAAAAACAACTTGCTAACAGTTACAGAGAAGCAACTTCATGCTCCTTGATTGATTATACTAAGTGCATTTAAGAGTAGTCCAATTACATCCATCCAAGGGGCCCATTCCATTTAATCACAAATACTCTTGGGATCTCAATATATTTGACCTAAAAAAAAACTATAGACAATCCATGAGAAGACTCTTTTCTCTAACCTGCGCTGTCCAAAGGAGCCAAATGAGAAATACATAATGAAATAATATGAAACAAATTATAGCAGGCAAGAAGCAGAACGATGCTGAAAATATGCTATCTGCAATTTTGAAGAAATCAGAAGCCCAGATGTGGAATCTCATAAATGATATTACTCCATCCGTGTTCTCCTCCATACAGTGAAATACCATTGATAAATACACATGGGTGAAACATTTTGAGTCTCTTCTCATCAAGTCACCACCTGACCTGCCTTACCCATCATACCTGTGTCCGATCTTACCAAACTTACCTGCGATAAACTTGATATTATTCTTATCATCATAACATTAAGCTCATCGAGCGCTCCAGGTCCTGACAACATATCCAACTTTGTCATCAAAGCATATCCCCATGAATGGGCAGGCATACTAGAGATGATATTCACTGGGATTATTAAATCAGGTCAAACCCTGCCTTCCTGGCAGCGATCGATTATTATACCAATTTTCAAAAAAGGTAATAGATCTATTCCAGTGAATTATAGACCGATAGCATTTCTTGATGTCCCTGGAAAGATCTTTGGCCGCTTAATACTTTGTGACTTTAAGCTATGGCTCAATGATAACAAACTAATAGATATTCATCAATATGGATTTACCCAAGGTTTTGGGATGTCACTAAACTTCTCCATCTTGGCAGCTATTAAAAAGCAAGCTATAGATAAGAAACATCCAGCTCTAATTGATTTCAAGCAGACTTTTGATACAGTATTGCGTTAAATTCTTTGGAGTAAAGTTTTTAAAGCAAATTGTCCCCCTTATTTATTCTATTTAATTTGTCAATGTTGTACTAATACTACAATCAGGGTCAAATTAACCAGTGATGGTCTTTTATGAGAAGAAATTCCTACTTCTATAGGTCTAAAACAAGGTTGTATTTTTGCATCAATTTTATTTAATTTCTATATTAATGATATTCACAAAGCATTTGATTCTGTTCGATCATTTCTGCTGAAATATGGATCTTGTGAAATAGGCTGGTTACATTATGATGACGTCTTAGTGATCTTAGACCGAACACCAATAGTGTTAAAAAGGAAACTTGGTGCCTGGAATTCATATGCTGCTGTTAATCACCTGACCATTACCATTGCTAAATCCAATACTTTGGCCTTTCACCATAGTCTATCGAAACAGGGTTATAAATTCAAATGGTCGTTATTACAGATTATATTAGCCCAACTCACTCAATATAAATATTTAGGAATACATTTAAACAACCATGTATCTGACCTTCCATACAAAGCCAAATTAAAATCAAGAATAAAGATCCTAACAACACAAGGCAAAGCCATTCAATTTAAATATGGTAAATTCACGCCCGAACCTGCTATACTATTCTATTTACAAAAAGTAATCACCATCGTCACCTATTGAGCACATACCAAGCTTCCTGGTAATACCCCAAATTGGGATGTGTTTGAAAGTCTCTATTGGAAGCAAATGTTATAATTACCACGCAGCGTTCCAATTGTAGCAATTAGATACAAACTTGGCCTTACTTCACTAGCAGCCTGTGTATCTTGGCAATGTATAGCTGCCTTTAGGACATGTCTTATCACCCCCTTACTTCCCACACACTAATTCCAATTTTAGACTCTACAGATAAAGGCCTATTAAAATCATGGAAATCAGCTTGTCTCCTTTTATTACATAATGCAGACATTTCAATTGACCTACTAATAGAAACTTCAGACAAAGCCAGGCTAAAAGTGTGGTTATGGGATTGGAGGTTCACTTGGGAAAAATGCAACACTCATGTTATATTTCAGCAAGGTCATTTTCATTTGAAATCTTTACATGAATTACCAATTTATGTTGAGCGATTTCCAGAAATGAAGGGTGCAATAATAATAATAATATCTTTAATGTGTTTTAGTTTAAATAATAAACTTTACACATATACATTTTAATAACATTCAAACTAAAATATACAGTATAATGCAATAAAAAGATTAAACATTATCCAAAACAATAAAAAATATTTTAAGAATCTACAGATAGATCAATACTGTACGATTATACTCGAGTATAGTTCATTCCTTGTCTCTTATGTTATTAACAATTTAAGATACACGTAATGTACTTTCAAATCCAGTAAACATAACATATTAAATAGAAGGGTCTGGCCTCCATAAAACAGACTCCATTTCCCTATGGAACCCGAGTCTAGCCGAAGACTAACTTTCCTCATATAGATATGTCCAGTTTGTCTTCCACTCTTAGCCAAATAGAGTATAATGCGGTTAACAAACATATACTATTAGTGTTAACACAGTAGTTCCAAAACAACATGCTCCCTATGGATTCCCAATTGTGCACATACTTTCCCAGGTAAAATTTTATGTCATCGTTCATAACCTGGCATTCAGTGAGGACATGCTTGGCTGTCTCGAGGATTTCCTGGTTCTTACAGAGACGGCAATAGCGTTGTTCTCTGGGGATCTTATCTATTACACCCTTGGTCGTCGTTGTGGGGAGGTATTCTATTCTCAGTAATAATATAAACCTTCTGAGCCTATGAGACGGACAGATCATCAGATATTTCTGTGGTTTCTTAAACGTAAATAACCTGTTTTGCACAAATGAATACCTTTTTAATTTACGAAGATGTTCGTAGTTCTCAAGCCAGTCCCAGAGCTCTACCCGTCTCCCCATGCAAGCCTGCATAGCCTCCGTGTAGATCCCTTCACGTTGTTTCCAACAGATTTCACTGAGCAATTGATCCATTTGTTTTTTAAATTCACTAATGGTATGATCTTCATTATTACTCAGGGCAAATGCCGTTAATAGGGCATTGCCCGTATCATTCATCATTTTTAGGTAAATCCCGGCTCTCTTCCTTAGTATCTGTGCTTTTAATGATATTAGTCCCAGCTCTAGTCTTAGCAGAGACATAGGGATACATGCCGGAAGTCCCAATATCTTTCTCCAAAACTTTCCCTCGATGATTTGTAGCCAATTTAAGTCCATCTTAGTCAGGGATTCCAGGCCATAGATCATCATGGGCGCTAATACTTGTATGTATAGATGCCGAGTACCCCATAAGGTAAAACCGCCCTGTTTAGTTGTAAAATTTTTAAATAGAGCCGTAATTTATGCTGCTCTTATTTTTCGGTTGCGTTTACATATATAATAGTCACCTCTGGGTTCAAATTCTATCCCCAGATATTTATATTCCGGCACATAGGAGATTACGACACTATCGATGCGGAGCGAGACACGAGCGGATCTCTTACTTGTGTATCTCATCACGTGTGTTTTCTCAACATTGATAGTAAGCCCATTTTGTTCAGAGTAATCCCAGAGGGCTGTGGCTGATCTACGTAGGCCACTGATTGTGTGATCAAAGATCACCAAATCATCAGCATATGCAAGCACAGAGCAGGGGGTTTTGCCAATACTAGGTGGGCAGTTCTTAACCAGGGCAATAGTCGCAGGGATGTCGTGTACGTATAGATTAAATACTAAGGGGGCAGTCACACATCCCTGTTTAACCCCTCTATTCTGTTCAACTTCATTCAACATATGGCCTCTGTGATCTAATTTTAGTTTCACCTTGGTATTCTGATGTAGAAGTCTTAGGTAGTATAATAGGTCATCTGGGCAACCGAGTTTTTGTAGCTTCAGCCAGAGTTTTTCTCGGGGAATGGAATCAAATGCTGCTTTAAAATCTATATATAGTGCATATAGGGGAGGTTGTCCACTTTGTAGGGCTCTGGTACGCATATAGTCCATAACTAAAAGATTATGGGAAGTGGAATAATCTTGCCTAAAGCCACATTGGAATTTACATAGGATATTAGCCTGCTCAACCCAAAGCTGAAGTTTTTTCAATAGGAGAGAGGCGAATATTTTACTAGTGCTATCCAGCATAGAAAGTAATCTATAATTGTTGGGTCCATTCGGTTGCCTTTTTTATATATAGGTATTAAAATGGCTGATTGCCAAGAGCAAGGGACTTCCCTCAGAATCTTCGAGAACAGTATATTCATTAAAGTGGCCCAGAAATCCGGGTTACTCTTAATTACGACATTAGCCAGCCCGTTTGGTCCAGGCGCCCTGGAAGATTTCAGCAATTTAATTGTAGTAAGTATGGAATCAAAGGAGATATCTATCGTGGGCTCAGTTGGTATATTGCCCAGTGGGATTGTCTCCACGTTTCTGCGCACTGGATTGCGAATTTCCAGGAACCTGGTCCATTCATCACTGGAAATGGGATTAACTATTTGCTGAGTTTTGTTCCCTCTGGCTTCATTAAGAAGTGCCCATATGCTTCGAGTTTTACGAGCGCAGATAGTCTGCACTAACCTTTGCCAGGATTTATTTCTGTCGAAGCTTTTTTTTGCCTTAATGATGGCCCTGTATTTATTCTTCAATTTCTTAGAAATAATATTGTAGTTATTCCAGGTTGAGCTAGAGAGCTTAGCTCTTCTTAATTGAGCCCTCAGAGTTCTTTTAGCATCACGGATGAATCTATCATAAGTGGGCAATTTTTCCTGTTCACTTATCATATTTCTAACCGGAGTAGTAGCATACTTGTCAGAGAACAGGTGGGTCCAATTCTCGACTCCGTCAATGGACATCATCTTGAGTTCTTCCAGATTGGGATAGCAGTTTTTATGTATGGCTTCGTCAACACGTAACACATTCTTATCTGACCATCGAATGCATGTCCCGGCAGGATTAGCTTTTAGGTCACCAATATAACTCAGCTGTGTATGTGCTACATGGAAGTCAAAAAAACTTGCCATAATAGCATGGTCACTCCAATCGTTTGGAATTACTATCATATCGTCCACATGGTGCACCATACTAGATGAAACAAAAATATAATCCAGGGTACTGCTAACGGAGCCATTACTCCATGTATGTCTGCCAGGATGATCACTTTTAGTACGGCCATTTACCATCGCAAAGTCCCAATTAAAGAAAAAGTGCTCCCAATCTATACCTTCACCCTCTATTTTATTATGTTTCATAACACATTTCTCATACAGCTTTGGGTTGGCCGTTTTCCATTCTCCCCCCAACATATGGGTGTTAAAGTCTCCAACTACACAGATATCTACATTCCCTTCAATGGATGACCAGCTGGCTAATAGCTCGTGTAGCGCTTCCTGTAGGGACTCTCGACATGCTGCCCCCGGTGGATTGTATAAACACACAACCAAATACTTTGCAATAGGCTTCCTATCTTTATATACTATCTCGACGGCCACCATTTGATCATCTTGCCTCCCATCAATCCTCGTTGACCCAAGCCAATTTGCAACACCAATCCATAGCCCCCCAAAGGGCCGTCCTCTTACACCTCGTTTAGCATAAACCTGGTATCCCTTATACCCATCCAAAAATAAGGGATTCATTGCAAATGTTTCTTGTAGACAAATACAGTTATAGCGAGATAATTGGGCAATTGAACCCGCTTCATTTAAGAGATGGGAAAAACCCCTGCAATTCCATGATGCCAGCGTTAATTTTCAGTGGTCATATTCAACTTTAGATAGAGCCTCCGTCATCCATTTCAATACAGATTGGATCTCGGTCTTGTCCATCTTTTTTCCAATTTGCAGATTGGGACAGGCATTTGCTAGACTGTCTGTAACATTTTCAGTCTTTGGACCACAGGGCTCATTGTATTTCAGTTCAGCATCAACCTCAATGTCTACTGTTTTCAATTCTTTTTTATATGTCCTTAATAATTGGGCAGTAGATATGAATTTACAATGCAGAGCTGAAACCTTAGGATACGATCCTGTCAAGGGCTCAAGAAATTGAAAGTCTTCTGATTGCAATACTCTCAATTGAGGAACAGAAACAGTCTCTTCAAAAATTCAGAACGTGAGAGCCAGGCGCTTTTATCAGTTTGGTATACATTTTTAATAATGCAAGTGCGATTTCCCCATACTGCATCATTCTCTTTTATAGTATCTGTATCGATAAGAGCTGAATTGTGGGGACTACCATGTTCATTCGCTATCTTAAGCGCCTTCTCTGTGATAACATCGTCATCAGGTATGGTTTCAGTTATTGAATTTTCGAGTTCCATTGCCCCGTCAGGGACTTCTGCGTTCTCTGCAATCAGCCAACTCGTTAAACGGCCATTTCCTATAGTCCTTTGTTTCTTCGCCCGGGCGGCTCTTTTTTTTGCTTTTTTGGAGCGATGGATAGGCTTATCCGTCACTGTTGTGGGAGACCCGTGGCTACTTGATCTGATCCCACCAGTTGCTTGCTTAGCCACTCTATGTTGCTTGCGAGTAGATGGTGTATTTGCTGTTATAGCAATATTGGGATCAGGGAGTTGGCATTCATGCAATTCATTTGCTATTAAGATGGCTTCGGATAAGTTACCATCTGCCTCTTCAACCAGATTCCGTCTCTGCTCGTTGACACTCATCAATGTATTTGTGTTTGCCAATATGCGTCCCGACATCTGCAATAATATTTTTAGTGCAAACTGCAGGGATGCCACAGAAGCTTGTAATTCGGCAATTTCTGGCAAGTCAGAGTAATTCCTGCTGGCCTTCTCTGTTTCCCTGTCCATGGATGTGTCTATGGCCAGGTTAGGTGATGTAGATAGTCTCTCCAGTGTCCCAGTTTGATGGAATATTTTATCACTGACTTTGGTCTGACTCTCTGTCACAGGAAGATCAGTGATCTCCGAGGGGACTACTGTCTGAGGAGTCATGCCCCTCTGTATGTTTAAGCATAAGTCCAATAGGGAGTTATTGTCGATATCTTCAAAATTAATCGAACTACCAAGATTAGAAGTGTTGATCACTGGTTCCAAAGGTGTCTCGAGGGCTGTAGAATTGACATCAACTGGTAAATTTAAGGGAAAAAAGCCTGTAATCTTTCCTTGGTCTATGGGAATTGCCTTCTTGCTTTTGTTCCTCTTATTTTTGGATTCTTCCATTATGGGCATCAAAGCTGGTTCCTGATGTTTCTTCCTTAGATTGTATTTGGATATGGCAGATTTTTTAGAGGGAGCCATCCGCACTATTCTGGAGTCCACAAGCTAAATTAATCCAATTACGTAATTGATGGGAAAATCCCCCCCGACTCCTTTGAAATCAATGGCTTAAGTTGCCATTAAAGTCTCCCCAATCCAGCAAATTTATAGGGAGAAGGTCACAGACGATATAGATGACAGTGGTGACTGGTGCACCCGATGTGCTCGCTTTATTACAATCAGGCAGGCCACCCCCACTACTAAAATCAGAAAGAGGTAGCAAGCCGCGATCAAAGAGGTATCCGTTTCACCCTTTAGCACCACCAACTCTTGGGAACACCCGGAAATTCCCCCTAAGAGCTTGATGGAAGTGCACCAGAAATCGGTTCAAGGCGCCTCCAGTGATTGATGGCCAGGTTCGCCAGCAATCACTGCACACCTTCGCCGCTCACGGTGCACAGTCACAATATCGCAGTATATTCGCCAATAGCAACAGCAATGTTGCGTTGCGCGGCAGCGGGGCTTTACTTACAGGACCGATGACCGACCTGACCGCCTCCCTCAGGTACTGAGCCGCTCGTGAGCATTGTCAGTAGCGAGTCCGAAATCGAGGGACCGCCTTTTCTTCCTCCGGCTCACGGCGGCCGTCGTCGACCGCACCTCGCCGCGCCATAGCACTTAGATGGAAAGGGGGCCAAAAGGAGAGATAGCACAGAGTCACTGCGCACAAGTACACTCTGTCAATCTTGCCACGGAGCCACGGAGCCACACAGCTCGGCTCGGCTCGCTCGCCCAACCTGCATCCACTTCCGAGGCGAGTTAACAGAGTAAAGGACCCTGCCTCAAGCCGCGCCTCACGTGAATCACAAGACGCACTACACGTCTCCTCCGAGAGGCCGCTTCCGAAGCGGTGCAATGTCAATTCTTCATCTAAGATTGAACCTATGGCACACTAGGTCCAAACTTACATCCTACAAATCTTCCACCATATTATATTCACTGTGCAGGTTCTGCAATTTGACAGATTTCAAAGAAACAATCCATCACCTTGCCATTGAATGTGTTGCATCTTGGGAGGATAGCTCAGGGGCAACGTGCTTGCCTTTGAAACAAGCACACAGGTTCGATCCCCGGGTCCGCACTTATAAACCACTGGGTAGTAAGCGTGTTTTAAATAACCTATCATATCATATCATATCTGAATCAAGGAAACAAGCATACCATAAGCACTTTCTTGAGTTTAGAACCTTGACAAAAAGATCGAATGTGGTCTCTGATTTTCAATGCAATGAAAGTTGTCTTGAATATAGCAACAATTAATTTTCTATTCGCTCTTGATCTTGTCAGCAAAGATGAACATCATTAACTTTTATAAACCATGTAATGTGCATTCTTACACAGAATGTGTGCATTTCAAGTTTTTAGAATGTCTTTATGATCTTAATGAAGCAAATTATATTTTATTGGTGTTTTAGATAATATCTTATTCCTCAATTTTATTATCTAGTTTTAGTGAACTAGTGACTGCAAGAGACTTTCAGACCTTTTACACATTCATTTGAAGTTATACAAATCCTATTTTCCATATTTCAATGATGTACTGCTCCTGCTTCTGTTGGTAATTATTTTAGCATATTTTATTCATAAATATTGTATTATAATGTTTTTAATTTATAATCATTAACATGTCATTATGTGCTAATTTAAATTTGTGATATCGACTGTGAGAATAGTCCATGCATTATTTAAGAACACAATGTTAACAAATAGGTCCACATTTTAAGTGGTGAAATGTTTATTTGAGCCATGCGATTTTCCCATTGAAAAGGTTGTAAATAACAACTAAAACAATAAAAAAGGTTAAAAAAATATAATTGGAGAACACTGGCTATTCATTAGGAGCCATCATGAGATAGGACACTTGCAAGACTCCCTAAAAGTACACGCAGACATAGGCTGCCCTGCAAGGTCACATACACAATTGCTCGGTCCTATGGCATGAGGATGAGGGAATGCATCTTATTTAAATGAACAAAGACAGTCCATAGGCCTTTCTCCCCTACACTTTGTCTGGCTCATATCTTGATGGCCTGTCATGTAAGCAAGATTGGTTAGTAAGATGTCAACCTATCAAAATGAATAGTGTCATGCAGCCCATCGAATAATATGCCAAACAATCCTGTGATGTGTTTTTACCATTATCGAAATAAGAGTGGTCTCAGAGGGAGCCATCAGATATGTCTAAACCAATCAAATTTGTAACCCCTATATGATCTACATGCAGTCAAACCCAATAACCAATCCCTGTGGGTTTATGTAACTGTGATTATGTTATGATGTTGTAGAGAAGGAGCCAAGTACCCCCACCTCAAGCATCTTGCCCATATTGCCTATATGTTGGGAACCAGAGTGTGAAACACGTGCAATACCAGTGAAAATATTGATACCACGGAGAATCCTGGAAGCAAAGTTCCCATTAAAAAAGCCATACCTACATAGAAGACAGTAAGTTGGCCATTTGAATGAAATCCCAGAAGTAGTATGAAAAAATAGCAAAAGAGCAGATTGGTGATGTCATGCGAAGTAAAACTAATGCACCTAGAAGAGATGCAGAGACATGAAAGTGAAGATAGTCTATAAGGCATCAAGAAAGTATTAAAGATAAGAGACATCTCAGGCTCAAGATGAAGAAACCTATGCTACAGAAACAATGAAGATATCAAGTTATTTTACACGTGTACAGATGCAAAGAAAGCAAGCAGATGAAGTATTCTAGAGGCTAACCATGTAGTGAATAGATTGCGACAAGCGCCAATGTATACATATATAGGATGTTTCCACTATGTGTTATAGCAGAGCAAGACAAGAAAAGGGAGGCCTTTTCCAGTGTGTCACAGTTGAATAAACAATTGAATTACAGAAGTGAATCTCAGAAAGGCGAGGCTGTATCAGCTCCAAGAAGCCAAGGTCTTATCGGAATGGGATGATCAGACATTAGTTACAATCGTGTGAAAGAATGAAACTCCCATTCAGAAGGCATAGATGAAAACAAGGAAGACGTCAGAGGTTTATTAAATAATAATATTTTAAATACACCAGAGCTCAAATTTGTGGTTTTCAGTCACGTGGATGGATGGATCTGGACAAACATGATGAACCACACCTAGGCAGAGGGGCAGAGCACGCCTCTACTCCCCTGAATTTTCCAGAGCAAGGGACATTTCCAAGGCCAAGTTCAAAGCCTTAATTGATGTGCAGCCCACTGAGGTGATGATAGATGATATTCTAATTGGTAGGGATCTAAGGTTATGACCAGCTCACCAGCACCCGGAAGTCCAGCCTGCGAGCTGCTAACGTGGGTGGAAAAGTACTGATGGATGAAGAGTGCCAGCCAATTGTAAGGGGCTGCATAATTAAGAGCCCTATAGTTTGTACAACCAATGGGACTTTGTGTATTTAGTGATGTTCATAGTGACTTGTTTTGAAGATGGGCTTAGTAGTCCCACCTGATGTTGAAGAACCTATCACTTTTTAGACTAGTATGGAACGTATACTTAGATGCTCCCATTAAGCATATCACATTTGCCCCTAGGTTTTTTTTAGTTTGCCACGTAGGGTGACGTCAGAAAATGTGTAGGTTAACGTCATCAATGATGAGTTTTTGTTATATAAAGAATATTTTTTATTAAATGCATTGAAAGACCATGCTATGAGACGTCCGTTGATGTCTGTTGTACTCCCTGTTATAGATAATTGATAGTTAACTTAGCCAGCTTCCTGAGTAGTTCTGATTATTGATGTTAGAGTATCTTCTGCATCCCCATTCATCTCAAAGTATTGGTACTTCGTCTTAAAGGGATGGGTCAGCTGTCCCGGTTCACATGGTAGCAGAGATGATGGTTAAAGAACCATCCACCTAGTAAACTTTGGGTCCCAGCAATATCGGATGTCCTCTGCCATTCGGCTGAAAGGACGTGAAGCTCCCTGTAGATAATGGATATTAGTTTAAAATAAGGCATGCAAGCCTAGGTAAGATGGGTCCCTTGTTTTCAGGCAAAATCCCCCTCCCGATTTCTACAGGAAGCTGAGCGGACGAAAAGTTGAAGAGGCTAACTGAGGAGGCATCGATCCCGAGAGTCAGAAGTTGAAAGCAAATGCTGAATAAAACTGAGTAAAGTGGCAACATTGTGAATGGGCTGCGAATGGGGAAAGTGATAAGGGAAAACAAGAAACGGGGAGAGGTTGGGGTAAACAACTTGAGACAATGGGTATTGAGTCATTAATTAATTGACTTGAGGAGAGGAGCCAAGTAATTGAGAAACTGTGAGACAAGGAATGTCACAGTAGAGTAAGCCCAGTTTCCTGCATCATAGCATGTAGCAGAAGGATTTGTATCTAGAGTCCCATTAGCGGATGGCATAGGCCACAGACTCGTTTAAAGGCGGTCCAAAGAGAACGATTCACATCCCAATCAGGGTATTTTTTATGGGCCAGGATAAGTCTCGAGGATCGCAGACTGAGAACATATGTGGCCAGTTGAGTATGTCAGTTTGTCTGTCTGTTTTATGTGGTGTATACATATATATGAGGTGAATTAATAATAGATTAATCAAAAAATGTGAAAAAGATAAACACGAGATTTGATAGTTAATAATGTATTTGTTTAAGTTGAATTGATGGTGTTTAGTTAATAAATAGATTGAAGTAAAAAAGTGATACAAATGGTTTGGAGATGCAAAGATTGGTGCATGCTCATATTGTATTATTTTTCTGAAACTGATTTTTGATTGGTGCAAAGTGTAAAGGTGAGTATTGACAGCAGTCAAGTGTGGCGAGTGAAAATGGAGGATATTACTCTGCTTACACATCTATGCAAGCAGTTACCAAAGCAAGCACCAAAGCTTAAACAGTATAGTGAGGAATGGGTTAAGGGCACGGCAGACAAGATGTTCATGCCATGGCCACAAGGGGGATCACTATCAAAAGCAGTTTTGCAACACATGCCGACATATTTGCACACAGCATACACAGGAAAAAAGTTAGATAAAAGGCTAGCAAACTTAGAGCTCTGGAAAATGTACCAGGAGGAAAGAGGAGAGCTGCCTCCTGAGGATTGGATACTTAATATGTGCAAAGAGCGGTGAGAAGCCTTCTGCTCCCCCCGCTGTGCCTGAAATAAAAGGCAATAGTATAAAAGATGAGGGAGTGTACCCATTGAGAGAACTTCAGGCAGCGACAGGGTACAGTAATCTGTCATATGAGTCGTCAGTTCATAGCAGCGACAAAGCTGCAGAGAAGATTCCTGAAAGAGAGGTGATCTCCAAAGTCCCAAGGGACAAAGAGAGACGGGACAAGGAGAGAAGTGATCGACCGAGTACATCCTTAAATATAGGAAGGGAAACAAAGAGATTGAAGGGAGAAAAAGATAAGGCAGATGAGGTAGCGCTCATACAGAATGAATGGATGGGTTGTCAGATTTTGCTCAAACTTGATGGAACGAGCATTGAGGAAGTAAAGCAAAAGGAAGATCGAGACAAACGAGATGAAAAAGATAGAGACAGAGAGGAACGATTGAAAGAAGATGGGGCGAGAAGGAAGAAAGGGAACAGTTGTATCAAGAAAATATGACAGTAGACAGAGGGCAAGCGAAAAACAAAAAAGGATAGACAGAAAGAGAGAGGAAGAGGAAGAACAAAAATTAAGGGATAAAAGGATACAACAATGTAGAGACAAAGAAATATGAAGGGCAAATGAGAGAAGAGAAATTAAAAGGAAGGAAGCAGAAAGGGTAAGAGAAGAAGCAAGGAAACGAAGAGAGCTTGATGATGAAATAGAATGTAAAAGAAGGGAGAGAGTACGCAACATTGAGCATGTAGAAAAATAATGAATGGATACTAATCCAGTAGTAGCATGGGAGGACATGGAAGAATTCTCCCCAGCACATGAACCGGTGCCAGGTCCATCTAGAGCAAATCTAGAGGACGAGTTTGACTGTAGAAGCATTGGGGATGTAATCGATAAAGTCTATCATGATATGAGGACTAAGAAAGAACTGAAAGGAAAGGGTAAAAATTATCGACTTGAGAGTACACAGTTATACGACAGAGAGGGAGGCTTGTGTAGTTTCGAGCCTAAAGAGTTGTCTTTAGACAGACTAACTCTACTAGAGGCGAAGAGGAGGGAAGCCATACAAGTTGGGGACAGGATATGTCTGACGAAGACAGAGGAACCTTCTGTGGAGAAGAGGAAGATAACGCATGTGTTCCCGAAGGATGTTCTCCAATGGACAAAGAAGTAAGATGGTCAGACCTAGATCTACCCAAATCGCAGGCGCAGAGTATCTGGCGCAATTAGATTGACCTAGAGGGCAATCCCTTAGTGAGAGGGGGGACTCTCCACCTTATGCAAGCAGGTTAAGATCGCTACCAGGAAGAAGGTGGTGTGGATCCATTGTCCCTGCTATGGACAGACAGACGATGGGGAATGAATGTGAGTTTGGGATATCACAGTTTCCTATGTTAGAAAAAGGAGGAGCCAGTCACCAATATTTACCATGGTCACAGATGGATAAGGACAATTTAAGGCACAAACATCCGAGTTTAACTTCCAGTGCTGGGAAATGGATACATGAGTTTGAAAAAGTGACAGGAGGAAACACACTAGCTATAGGAGACATTAAAGGTCTTCTAGCCGCTATGCTTGGGGAGGGAGCAGACAATGTTTGGTTGAGAGCAGGAAACTTGGGTGTCACTATACAGAACACGGCTCATGATGGAGCAGCATTTAATAACTGTAGAGCGGAAGTTTGGAAAGCGCTTAGAGTGCGATACCCAGATACATTAGATATGGGAGCTATAATGCCAAGAAAGATGCAGGAAGGGGAGGATCCTCTTTTGTACATTCAAAATTTCCAAGAGCAGTGGTCTTTGGAAACGAGCGAGACATGGGGGAAATCTATAACTGTGTTTTATTATATACTATGCCAAGGGATTCCAGACCCAGTACAAAAGCAGCTCAAGAGTTAGTAGGTATGGAAGCGAAACCATGGTCGGAGATACAGCTGACAATTGCGCACTATTGCAGATTATTGCAGGAGAAGTATTGAAAGAAAGATGATGCTAGGAAAGGTGAAGAAGATACGAAATCAGTGCAGACAAAATTGTCAAAATACACAATAGATGGGGCGATGTTGACTAGTGGGGAAGGGTCAGGTTCAAAGCAAGCAGCAGGTATGCCACAGGTGAATAACCAAAGGTAGTTCGATCAAGGTAATAATAGATTTATACCACGGGGAATGGGAGTCTTCTGAGGTTGAGGCTTCCAGAATAATCAGGGAAATTTCCAGAATAATCAAAGTGGATATCAAAACATACAGAACGATGATCAGGGCATGCAGGGAGGGCTAATTAGGAGACCTCCTGAATGTTGGAAATGCGGAATGACAGGGCACATTGCACGCATGTTTGGAAGTCAAGGTTTCATGCAAAATGAGAAATTCTCAAGAGGGGGACCACACACCTGCCTGCATACACTCAACAAAGTGGAGAGGGGTTCACCCAAAATCAGACAGTGCAGTAAACACAAGCGCCGAGAATGCAGCAAGGTTTACAAACACAGCGGAGAACAATAAATCTGCCGCAAGGTTAGTCACACCATTCACCCATGCAGATACAGCAGGGCACAAGCACAGGACAGTTAATGACTCCTGATAGGGGATAAGTCGAAGGAGGAAATCATGTACCCACATTAGGAGAGCTCACTGCGAGACTTGATGTGTTCAATTCTATCAGTGACTCCCAATCCTCAAGAGGAACCGAGGGTTGATGTCACTATAGGGGGAAAATCTTTTTCTTTTTAGTAGACATGGGTAGCAACACGCTCATGTACATGAGAGGGGTAATTGACATTATCTGGAAATGCCATGAATGCTCAAGGTTTCACAGGAGCTACAAGTAGAGTTCCTTTTACTGAAAAATTGCCAGTCTATATAGGAGAATGTCATATGTCTGTACAAATATTATATTCAAGACAGACACCTGTTAATATATTAGGTAGAGTTTAATGACAAAATTGAACATGACAATTCCATTTACTGATGAAGGCATATCATGTTCAACGCCAGGAATGCATTATTCAAACGTGAGTGAATTTATTATGGTATTCACAGGACAAATGGCCGTACGAGGAGTGCCGCTTGAACCAGAGGTTTTTCACTATGGGGTATGCATTTTGTTAACATGGCTACCAGGTTTAGTGGGTAAAACGGTGAGGATAACTGATGAGTTTTGATTTAGGCCAAGGATACCTATGGATGAAGAGGGAGGATGCATCTTTCCCGTAGAATTACAAGTAGCTATAGTACGAGGGGAACTGGCTATGCTTGATGGAGTTGATTATGAAGGCAGACAATGGTGCACAGTGATTGCCATTAGGGATGTTTACAAATTGGCTGACGTCACAGATGAGGATATGTTTAGAGACCATCCGTCAGATGATGAAGTAGTATCTGAAATGTGTATTACTTATTTGGTGAGAGTAATAAAACGCAAGGTTCCACAAAAGATGATGTTAGCATTGAAGCGTCCGAATTTTTTCGATGAAGACATGGCAAAAGTGCCAGCTTCATTATGGATGACAGGCCCCTATGACGTAGGCCTATTGAAAGGGGCTGGAGAAGTTAAGATTAAATTGAAACCAGGAGCAATTTTACCTCAAGCACGACAATATCCCATGTCTCCAGAGACAGATAAAGGTATTTTCAAGACGATATCTACCATGATGGAACAAGGCATTTTATTGACGTCAGAGTCACCATGTAATACATCAGTGTACCCTATCAAGAAATCTAAGGGGGGTTTGTGGCATTTAATTCAGTATTTACACCCAATTAATCAGAGTGTAGAGGCCGAGTTCCCTCTAGTTCCTAATCCAGCGACAATCTTATGTAGTATCCCTGTTGAGGCAAGATATTTCACGGTGATTCACTTGAAAAATGTGTTTTTCTCAATCCCATTGCATAAGGATTCTCAAGATTTTACATAATTTATGTTTCATCAGACTAAGTTAAACAGCACGAGATTACCTCAGTCGTACTGTGACTCTCCATCTATTTTCAATAGAGTCTTGCAGATGGACTTAAGCAATATTGAAATGAAAAGAGTTGTATTCCAATATGTAGATGATATCATAATCTGTAGCACCTCAGAGGAAGAGTGCAGACAGGACTCAGTTCCGTTAATGATTATTCTTGCAGAGAAATGATATAAAGTAGACAAGGAGAAATTACAGTATTGCCAAGAGGAAGTGCTATACATAGGTCAGCTAAAAGAAAGTTACTCCTGAGAGAGCTGAGGCTATTTTAAAAACAGCAAAGCCACATACGATAAAGCACATGCAAAAATTGTTGGGACTACGCAATTATGTGAGACCATGGGTCTTTGATTATATTTCATATATAAGGACCTTGTTGCAGGCTCTGAAAAAAGCACAGGCAATTCAGGAAAAAGGTTTTGCTGAGTTGAAAAAGGCAATTTGCACAGCTCCAGTTTTAGGGATTCTCAATTATGCCCAGGAATTCTTCTTATTTTTGCATACGAATTGGCACAGTCATGACAGCAGTACTCACACAGAGAACCACGTTGTGGTACAAGCCTCTCACATATTAAAGTGAAATTCCAGACCAAGTAATGAGGGGTCACTTTCCCTGCGAACAATCTTTGGCAGCTGCTGTCTTCGCCATTGAGAAGGCTGCTAGCATAGTACTGGGATGCTCTATGACGTTATTTGTTGAACATGCTTTGTCTGCCATTTTGGAGGAAACTAAGGGTACGTTGACTTCTCAAAGGGCTTCTGCCTATGAGGTAGTCATATTGAATCCAGTGATTAAAATAGTCAGATGCAGAAAAGTGAACCCTGCCATGTTTATAGCGGAACCACTGGCAGTTGATGAGCATGTGCATGATTGCTCAAACTATGAGGAATTCTATGAGATCCCGATGCTAAAGGAAAATGCTTTGGCAGCTGGAGAGATTCTGTTTTATTGACGGTTCTTCTTGAATCAGTCAGAATGATGGACAGATATATACAGGTACCGATGTGGTAAATCACAGAGCCAATGGAGAATTTGAAGGATTGATAAGTGCATGACTACCGTCTCACTGTTCAGCACAGGCTGCAGAGCTAGTGGTGCTGATTGTCGTGCCCGAGAAAAATTCAGACCAGGAAGTAACCGTGTACAGTGACTCTGCCTACATGATGTCAATGGTACACGCAGGGCTAGCATGTTGGAAAAGGAGGGGCTACCTCTGAGCGGATGGCACTCCAGTTCAACATGCCGCCTTATTGGACAGACTTATTAGACTCTTACAGACTCTGTTCACTTGCAGGTGATAAGCCGATGAAAACTTGTGCTTTATACTGAGCAACAAGTTTAACTGTTCAAAGGCTTCATTAACAAAATGAGGGCCATTATCTGATCTTAATACTTCACATATTTCCCATCTAGGAAACACTTCTCGTACTAAATATTTTGATGCGCAGGTGGAATCTGGATGTGTACATGGATCAGCTTCAATCCACCTTGAAAAGGGACATACTACCACTATCATATATCTGTGTCCATTACAGACCTGCAGCATATCAACATCATCCCGAGACCTAATGGTCCTTTGCAGCATTTACACATCGACTATGTTGATATGCTGCAGGTGCTAGGATGGCGTGCTTAGATATTTCTCTGCCGATCTACGCTGGAGAACACCCTTCAACTCCACCCCAATCGGAAGCCAGCATTGGGGAAGAAACTCAGCAAATGCAGATGATATCCATGATGAGGAAGAAGGACACAGAGACTGTCAAATAAACAGATAAAGAATACTTTGGAATATGGCTTGTTTCGGGACACTCTTTTAGCTGCTAAAAAAGGAGTGAAAGAAGGCTATTTGTTCTTGAACCACAGGAGTTTGCTAAACATTGGATTGAGACACATTTAAGTCTTGATCGAGAAGGAAAGAGGCCAGTTCCTTTTCGACGACTGGAAAAGGGAACAGATCCCTGATTCTTTTCTCACTGAGTTTCTTTTCTGAGGCACCCATGGTAATGCCGGATGGCCACTTTCACAGGATCATTCTGACAGTTTTTCTGTTCATTTTTGTGCATATCCCGTGCTTGTGGGGAGAACTACTAACATTCATCTGTTCCTGCAAGATCCTAAGAATGGCAAAATCATGAGGAGATTGCTCGCAGCTATAATAGAGCAGATTCTCCAGCATCCTGAGGACAATGGAGAAAACACAAATGCTGCTATCTGTTCAGATTTCTCATAGACTAGTAGGGTTGGTTTTCCATTACTTGATTGAGGAATGCCCACATCTTGTTGGGAGACAAACTGACGTTTGCACTATCTTTAGAGATCCGAGGAATACAGTGGCACTTAACGAATTGCTACGTGATATAATCAAATGGGTTGATCTATATTCTGAGAGAACATTGGGAACGTCCTGAATGAGACCTTTGAGGGAAGATTTCGAGAGCCTACTATCTGTAGTATTCTACTTCTTGCTGGAAACGCATCCAAATTTTTTTTTTGGCGAAAGGATGACTTTTTTCTGTATATAAGAGATCCTGTTGATCGTCCTGAGATCAGCCAGCTGTTTGAAGAGTTTGTTGAGAACATCAAGATATTGTCAGAGTATTGCATGATATTAGCCAAATAAATTTAGATTTTTTTCTTCCTTAAAAAAGAATGGGTAATATCGACAGCAACAATAATGTTGCTAATAATGAGAGGCCATCACGATGAGCAAGAAGCTACTGCTGTATGAATTGGGCCTATCTATATGTTATCTATCAAAGCATCTTGTTTATTGTGATTCTTATTTCACTCACAGTACGTACTGCTTACTATATGGATCCAAATAAAGCAAGGATCCCTGTGTATCTTCCTATGACGTAGGAGGATACAGATGTGGCAACTATAAGGCAGCTGAGACCTTATATGATTGTCTCCACTCCAGTAGACTGTGTAATGGTTCTTGGCTCTATGACAAATGTCACTAGACATCCTTACTCAGAAAAGAGAGTTGTAGAGATGTTTCTTGAGCACCAGAAACAGGCTTGTAAGGAAAAGCAAAGGAAAAGATCCTCTAGAAGCAAACTTTCACAAGTAGCACATTTAAAAGCACCAAGTTTACTGACAAATGTTCCTATGATTGTGTCATGATGCCTACCCTCGGGGCACCAGACCAGGTCCAGCAACCCCGGAAGCAGACATCAAGTTATTTTGAGCAAGCGCAAAAACCCCTGCTAGGGGCTGTGTGGGTGTGGTCCTGGCGCCTATGGCGCCAGGCTCATATGAAGAGTCAGTCCTGGCGCCTATGGCGCCAGGCTCATAGAGTAGAACTTACCTGATGCAGGCCATGCTGCAGAGCCCCAAGCCAAATGAGGCTTGGAAGGGACTATTTTACCTTGGGACTATTTTTTACTCGGGTGGGGGTGGGGAGGAATACTTATCTGGGACTACTTTGGAGGCTATTTAAACCACGCCCGAAGACCAGCACAAGCTTTGCGTTATTCTGCATCCAGCAGCGTAACGCTCACCATATCTGCAAGCCTGCATCCAGTCTTCTGCCATGCCCGCCTCGAGTCTGCAGCTCCTAGAAAAAGGGAGGAACAGAAGGAGAAGAGGTTAGAATAAGCAAAACCTTCGATCCTTACCTGAATTCCGGATCCACCGCGCCTTCGAGCTGGAAGAAAGAAGCATTTTACGTGCGCCGCCTCGCCTGCTGCAGCGCCGCGCTGAACTCACTGGCCTTCGCAGCATCCTCACGATCCAGTGCATCCTTCTGCACGTTCCCGCCGCACTCTGGCACCTAAGGGGAAAACAAGAACAGCAAAGGTGAGCCAAGGGAATAAACAGAGGCAATAGTAACTACCCCCATAGACTTACCTGATTACCGCCGGGGGTATTATTCCTCTTCATGGGTCAGCGCAGTCTCCATTGCATCCTCGCCGTACCCCGGCCCCTAAGGGGAACAAAGGACAACAAGGTGAGACAAAGGGACAAACAAGGGGAACTCTTCTCACCACAATAGACTTACCTAATTTTACCGCCGGAGGCATTATTCCCTGAGCTTCATATTTTCTCTCCACACCTGAATAAGGGAGCAAGCAACAGGTTACATTCTGGCCTTATTTTATTGAACTCTGTAGGATAAGCCAAATCCTTATCTGAACTTCGTCAGCTACCACTAGGAACTCTTCGCTGGGGTCAAGCTGCAAACTGCAAGGAATCGGACAAGAGTGAAAGTCAGACATGTGAACTCTTACGAACTACATACTTTTCGGAGTCAATATTGTTCTGGAACTCACCAATTCCTTTGAACCAGTGAAGCAACTGGTTATCAACGCGCCCCTGCGCTCAATGCAGGATGGAGAGCTCATCTTTTCAAACCATCAGGTGGGACTATAAGAGGGGACATCAAAGGTGATCTGTGGGGAGAACAGCCGGGGTGGGGGGATTTATGCTCAACTCCATGGGTGGTTAATTCCCTTTCTCCATTTGCAGAAGAATATTCCTACGGGCCAAGCAAACGAAGCTAGGTGGCCCAGTCCAGTCCGTCATCTCGGCCCTACGCGTCACATTGGTGGAGACAGCAGCTGTCCAGTTCAGATTGACGCCTCTGTGGGAGCCAGGTAAGCGTAACAGATTGGTCCAATAAGAAGGAATTATGCTGACATACTTCATGAGATGATTATAGAAGCTCAGAAGAAAAGAATGAGATCTAAGAGAAGTGCTAGGATGGATGATCATGAGTTCAATGATTACCTGGATAGTACAGCACACTTGGGCAATAACATATGGTGTCAGCATATGAAAGAAGTATGAAGGGAAAGCTCGAACTTGGAATGCTTTGTATGTGCACTCCTACCTTATAGCATGGGGAAGTCAAAGATCTTCATAGCTATTGAGATAGACGTTCAGACAGCACATTGTCTATCACACATTGCGTTCTGCCTTACAAGAGGTCAGTTGATGGGCCAAACAGCCTAGCTCAAACAGGCAACTGAATGGACAAATCCAGAAGAAGTTGATTATGTCCCAGACACAAAGATGAGACTAAGAGCTCATACCAGGAATCATGTGAACATATATGAAAAACCTGGAATAAAAGGAGCTGGAATCTGATGGGAAATGAACAGAAGACTGGAGAGTCCATGGAAATCTGCAGAAGAAATTTGTATATGGAAAAACAGAGGCCAAAAGCAGATCTGGGGATCAGTGTTTTCACCAGATGGTTCGGAAGAAGGTGTGGGGATCTGCAGAGACTGGATAATAATGGATCACTACCAGCCAACTATTGAAAACACGGAAATGCTGTGTAAACCTTTATGTTCAAAACTTGCCAAACTACTGACATGGGTCGAAGATAAAGGAGGACCTTTGCAAATAGTGCCTTTAGAAAGTGCCAAGCTGTGATTCAAAAACATTGGCACAAGAAAAGTCAGAGAAATCCAGAACTGTGGTTGAATCTTTGATGTACAAGGGATGAACATTGGGACAGCAGTTGTCATGGATCACTACTGGGAGTTCGGGTCTAGAGCTTACATGAAGCTGCCCAAGGACTGGGCAGAACGATGTTCTATAGTAAATGTTCATGTTCCAGAGTTGGTGATTCCTAAAGGTGACTTAAACATTGACAGCTTTCATAAAGCAGATGCTCACCTTAGGAAGAAAAGATCTGTGGAGCTGATGAGTAGAATGAAGAGAGAACTATGTTTCGGTTGTATACGAATTGTTCGTTTTACAACTGTTCGAATTACAATTGAGCTTTTCACAATTGACCGAATTGTGAAGGTCAATTGCAACATATATGTGGGGGGAAACCCCCCACAACCCCCCACCCAACGCCAAACCCCCCAAAACCCCTATATATATATATATATATATATATATATATATATATATACGGTCAATTGTGAAAAGGTCAATTGTGACCCTTTAAATTCGGTCAATTGTTCATTCATGTAAACGAACAATTTGGGTAATACCTATGTTTCAGCCAAGTCAATAGAAGCCTTTGATTCCATTCCATGATAACACAGACTGTGTTCAGCCAGACTTCAACGAGGATCCAGACTACAGCAAATACTAAATGGCTGCAGATCACCAGATGGGAGTTGTTGCAGACAATCAACACTGCCATAAAGGGATTCTATGCTATCAGGGAAGAGCTGAGAGCCATACGACTGATGTCTCTTCAGAACAGATACATCCTAGACATGATCACAGCTATGGATGGAGGTGTTTGTGCAAAAAATGGAGAATCATTTTGCACATTTATACCTTCTCATGATGACGAGAATGGCAACTTGACAGAGGCCATAGAGATGTTGATGAAGCTGCCCATCCAAATGGTGGGTGAAGTGGACGACATTGCTGATGATAGCTGGTTTGGATCGCTCTTTTCTTGGGTTGCACAATTGATGCCAGATATGTTTAAATTGCTTTGAGCCCTGATAGTGATGGTATTCATTGGATTATGTGCGGTTACAATAATAATCTCACAATGCAAGAAGACTGCAAAGAAAGCCATAGGGATGAAGATCATGATTGATGTTGAGTCAGGATGGAACACTAAAGAGTTGACAGATGACGAAATCAGAGATTTCTTGAAGGCCGATATCCATGCACCTGAGGGAACGAAATTCCTGTATCCGAAGAACCATAAGAAGTATGTGGGAAAATGGATGTATTGCAGTCCAAGTGGCTACTGCATGCTCATGACTTGGAACAAGGATTAGCATGTGAAATCAGCTGGATGCCTGAAAGGAGTCATAAAGACATGGTTCCCAAAAAAGCATTTCTTCAGAAAAGGATGTCTAGATGTGAAGGATGATGGGAGAGTGGTTGATGAATTGCCCAGAGGGGGGAGTCGAGAGAAGGTGCCAAGTGCCCCCAGCTCAAGTATCTCGCCCATATTGCCTATATGTTGAGTACCAGAGTGTGAAACATGTGCAGTACCAGTGAAAATACCGATATCAGGGAGAATCCTGGAAGCAAGGTTCCCATTAAGAAAGCCATACCTACATACAAGACAGTATGATGGCCATTTGAATGAAATCCCAGAAGAAGCATGAGAAAATAGCAAAAGAGCAGATTGGTGACATCATGCGAAGTAAAATTAATGTACCTAATAGAGATGCAAGGACAAGAACATGAAGATAGTCTATAAGGCATCAAGAAAGTATAAAAGATAAGAGACATCTCGGGCTCGAGATGAAGAAACATGTGCTACAGAAACGATGAAGATATAAAGTTATTTTACACGTGTACAGATGCAAAGAAACGCAAGCAGACGAAGGATTCTTAAGGCTAGCTATGTAGTGAATAGATTGCGGCAAGCGCCAACGTATACATATATAGGAGTAAGTAAAGAATGGATGTTTCCGCTACGTGTTACAGCAGAGCTGGACCAGAGAAGGAAGACCTTTTCCAGTGTGTCCCAGTTGAAAAACTATTGAATTACAGAAGTGAATCTCAGAAAGGCAAGTCAGCTTCAGCCCCAAGAAGCCAAGGTTTTATCGGAATGGGATGAGCAGACATTAGTTACAATCATGTGAAAGAATGAAACTCCTGTTCAGAAGGCATGGACGAAAACAAGGAAAACGTCAAAGGTTTATTAAATAATTGTATTTTGAATACACCAGAGCTCAAATTTGTGGTCTTCAGTCACGTGGATGGATGGAACTGGACAAACATGACAAACCACACCTACGCAGAGGGGCAGAGCGTGCCTCTACACCCCTGAATTCTCCAGTGCAAGGAACATTCCCAAGTCCAAGTTCAAAGCCCTAATTGACTTGCAGACCACTGAGGTGATGGTAGATGATATGCTAATTGGTGGGAAGCTATGGTTATGACCAGCTCACCAGCACCTGGAAGTCCAGCCTGCGTGCTGCTAACGTGGGTGGAGAAGTACTGATGAATGTAAGAGTGCCAGCCAATTTTAAGGGGCTGCCTCATTCGTGCACTCTGTTAAGACTGCTTTATAGGAAAATCTGTTACATCAAGCTTGCATGATTTTATGGTAGATTTGTTCTGATTGTAATGATTTTGTATAAAAATAAAACATTTACACACAATCAAAGAGGATGTGGTTAAGAGTCGACTCTCTAGGGCATTTGCGAGGCTTTGGAAAAAACTGCCTTTGATTTCTACATCCACTTTCAGGCCTGAATATAACTTCACACGGTGAAAATACATTTGCTGATCACAATCTATATAAAACCGAAAGAAAATTAATTTTGCACGGCAGGTAGATTATTGGAATTTGGCTGTAATTTCAGGGAAAATCCATCCAATTCGCATAGGTGCATCCCTGGTCAGACCAAGGTTATTCACAACAACAACACTGTGCCATTTCAGAAGCAGTAGTTTGTATGTTCCCGATCTACACGTTTGGGTCTGCAGCTGCCAAATGAAAATGTGATTGTCTCCGGAGGATAGCTCAGGGGCAAAGTGCTCACTTTGGAAGCAAGATGATGCGGAGCAACACATATTCGATCTCCCGGTCCGTGCTTAGAAACCTCTCGGTATTAAGTGCGTTATAAATAACCAATTACAATTACAATTGCAATGCTAGTGCTGGGTAGAGTTTCCAAACAACTGTCACGGTGCGAGAAATGCATACAACGTATTGGGTGTCCAGAACCTGGCCAACCTCTCAAAACATGGTTGTCAATTGAGCTAGACTTTCTCATAGTGCGTTTCGATTTTTGGGAGAGCTGTGATATGGGGAATACAGACGACCCATAAATACTTTAACGCTTTGTCCCAGAGACCTACTTCAAAGCATCTCCCACAGCTTCATTAGATGATGGATTGCAACAATTCCAAACAAGTGAAGAAACGTATATAATTTTGTATCTCATTGGGCCTCCTTTCTCTGACATCATGTATGTGCTCATGGGCTTTGCAACTCGGGTATGCCAAGTGAAGCTGGCCCTCTCTACTCACACGCACTGAACTTCAAGAATGTTGTTGCGTCATGTCCAACAGATCAAAAGGTAAATGTATAGTCTGTTAGCACTGTATGGGTGCACTAAAACTTTGTGAAATGCTTTCAGTGCCTTCAATTCAGCACCACCAGCAATATTTGCAGTTGGGGTGTTGTGAGGAACTGCCATCTGGCATGGGTGCAAAGCCCTGGCTATTTTGATTTTTATTGAATAATAAAATGATACAGGTAGTTCCATCTCAGAAAAGGTAATCTGCTGATCAGATTACCCTTACGCCAACTCCATGCCAAAAGCACAGTATGTATCTGTGACCTGCTGTATAAGTATCCTGAGTTGCGGCACCTGCTTTACCCATGGCACTGAGAAGGTCCAGAGGTCCCAGATGCCCATGTGACAGGGACAGTGACAGAAAAGTCTCGGCCGTGTAGGGGTGGCAATTAAGATATGTACATCTGTACCCAAAGACGATGATCATAGGTAGCCCATGATTGTGGCAGAATAATCTCTCAATGCTATGCCAGAGTTTAGGCATAGTTCATGGTCCTACATATGATCACGGCCGCCACATTCAAACTGATATGCCAGCTCCTGTGAGTCAGCTCTGCTGTGGAAGATGTGTATTCTGGTCAGTGGGTGTAGTCTGTCAAATTGCAGTACAGCAACCTGCAGGGCTGAGCCTCTTCTTTGATCTCACAGGTAACACCCTCCAACTGAAACAGCCACACAGAAGGCAGCTTTCCTGGACCTGAGCATCAAAGGAGACACCCATTCAAAAGGAGTAGCCTCACACCAGGGTACTGCATATTCAAAGGTCTTTGTTGCCACAGAGAAGGGAAAGGGGATTAATTATGATAGTCATGAGGGCTCAGGTCAATGGCAGAAGACTTCCACCATCTTGACACTCACTATCCCTCTCTCTCCTTCCTGTTCTCTCGACTTTCTGTGGAGCAAAGCACTGTGGGTATGACATCAGAAGGTCAAAGCCCCCTCTGTTCAAGGACAAGGATTGGACCACTAAAGCAAGCTAGTACTTTGGCCTCTAAGAGAAGGGGTCTTCCACCCCTTCTTCAGATTCACTCAGTTCCAATTGGATCATTTAAGGCCAAAGATTACTTCTGAAGATCACACTAGACTTCCTTTGGCTAAATTGTATTTTCCAAAGCCCTCAACCTGAGGTCAAGAAGGAATAACACAAAACAGAAGGAAGATGTGTTCCCTACCACTCCCAGTACACATCAGGAGTAACCTTTGCTGTGAATCAAGACTTACCACTCTGTACCATAATCTCCTGAGCATGAAGAGCAGACCCTAAATGGAACCATCCTATCCTTGAGTAACCCTGAGAAGGCCTAACAGCAGGAGGACCAGACCAGTTGAAGCTCCCTGCTCTACAGCACAGTACTGGTCACTTTGGGTTCACCTGGAATAAGAGGGAAGTCACTAGCTCGGGTTGCTGCTTTCCTCCACCACTTGGAACTTGCTTGCAATTTCAAACAGCTTGACACATCTTTGTGTCCTAGCTAATGTTCAGCACCTGCTAGGCCTGAAGTGATTGCTCAATGCTGGGACCGAAACCAAATCACTGGAAAATCATATACTGACTCTAACCAGGAGTTACAAACACAGCTCAACGCAGCTAGCCCTTGAACTGCTACCTCATTGATTGCACATAACACAACGAAGATCACCACTTCGATGATCATTGCCCGCCGACTCAAACCAATGGATTGTCACTCATTAACCCCTCCCAGTGGCTTAAGCCTGGTTCTGCCTGGCCAACTGTGAAGCGTTCCTGAGCTGACCTGCATCTTTGAGAGCCGTGCTTCTACCGCACATAGCACCTGCCTTTGCCCCTACTCGATGCCCACTTGCTGCTTGGGCACAAACGATCCAACATGCCCAGACAGAGCTTCATCGGCTAGCATCTACATTCAACACCAAGTCTGACTGCGTCATCCCACCAATAAATGAATTCAGGTATTGTAGCCTCCAACCCTAGAGAATGGTTAGGTCATGATTGCTCCTGTTTTCAACAAGATATTTTTTTGTGGTTAGAACTTTACCTACCATCCCTGGATATATGGTCAAAGTGCTACTTTGTCCAGTCCGTTGCATCTACTCTGTTCTTCGTTTGGGTTGAGTTTTTGTATAGTATGTTCTAGTCGTTCTATGTGCAGGTACTGTGTTTGATTAAAGAATATGCCTTTTTATCGAAACTTGATTGGAAATTCACTTTATTTTGGACTGTGATACTCTGTTGTTCAGGTCACTGCTGGTTCACCTTCACACCCATCTTAATAGCATAGTCTTCCCTCAACCCCAGCTACCACAAAAGGAAAAGAAGGTATTAACTGTCCCTGTTTAACCTTCATGATTGCATTGTGTTTTGGTTTGTAGAAGTGAGAGGGCTGAGTAGGCCATTTTACCCCTGCTCACCCTTGTGCCCATGCGGAACATAGTCCAATTCATCACACTGGTGGCAGGAGTGGTATTTGAAACGGACTGTGCCTACAGTCAAGTCAGCCAAAATAAATGTGTGCAGTTAAGGTCAGTTTTTACTGCCAAGATATTTTTACAACCATGGAGCACTGTGAAGACCTTTACAGCAAGTGGCTTGCATGACTTCTTTTAAGAGAAGGGTCTCCCTTATATCTGTAAGGTTAAGACAGCCAAACTGCTAAAAAGCCTCCAAGCTTTCGATGAAGCTAAGGGGATGGAGGGTTAACAGAGCACCAGCTGTGGGCTGGCTCCCATAGCCCTATTGTCCATGCACCTGGGTGGCGTGAAAGCCACTGAGGAGAGTGACAGCTGTGGAATCCCAAAGGTCATAATGCTCTGGCAAGTCACACTCTTCCATGGGTTCCTGTGCTTCGGCCAGGCCTCGAGAGCGTCTCACTGTACTTAACCCGGACTGACTCTATCCCCTGGAAGAAAGGAGAATAGCCCTGGTGGAACAAAAGCAGCAGGTTGCTGAGGACCTCACAGTAAAGAAGCAACGGGACTTCATGATGCTGGGAAAAATGGAGCTTGAAGCTCAGAAGGAAACCAACAAAAGCTCCAGTGGGGAAGGAAGTGTCTCCAGCGGTGGCTCTTAAGAAAAGCCTAGGCACCACCTCCTCAAGGATCTAGTCCAGCTGTATGACATGGCGAAGGACATTTTTGACTGTTTTGAAAAGATAGAGTTAACATTCCGCTTCCAGGAGCTTGAAGAGGAGGTACGGGGTGCAGCCTTTATGAGCTGTCTACCGATGGTTTGAACTGATGTAATTATTCAGTTGACTCCTAAACAGAGGTCTATCTCCTTGGCAAGCTGGTACATTTTAGTCATGGTGGATCATACCACCTGGTACCCAGAGGCTGCCCCTATTTGAAGCATCAAAACCCCTGTGGCTGAAAAGCCTCTCATTGGAATATTCTCTTTTGTGGGATTCTCTAAAGAAGTAATTTCTGACAATGGATCCAACTTCATGTATGGATATATGAAGGTAATGGGGGATGAATGTTGAGTAACCTACAAGTTTTCCACAGCTTTTCACCCACAAACCAATGGGCTTGTTCAGTGGTCCAACAAGACCCTCAAGGACATGATTGGTGGCCTGGAAAAGCCCCTCAGCAGAAAGTGGAAGATTCACCTGCTATGTCTCCTATTCTCCTACCAGGCGGTGACACAGAATGGGGTTGGGTTCAGCCCCTTTGAGCTTCTGTTTGGCCATCCTGTTAGGGGTCCATTAGGTCTGGTGTGGGCAGGATGGGAGGGAAATCCCCAAACTCCTTCCCACGACATAGCCTGTGTGCTGGGCCTTTGATACAAGATGGCTAAATACAAGGAACAAAGCACCCAGAACCCGAAGGCAAGTCAGGAGCCCATGAAGCAATGGCATGACCGAATGGTCGCCATGACAGAGTACACGCCAGGTCAGATGGTCTGGACAATGGAACCTGTTAAGCCCAGTATCTTGCACAACAAGTGGAATGGGCCTTACGTGGTGCAGGAAAGGTTAATTACCTCAGTGATACAAAGACCATGAAGCAGATACATCAAGCCTTCCACCTAAACTGACTTAAACCCCATTACAGCCAGGATGACATAGTGATGGCTCTGGTCATGGAAGATGTGACCGCCGAGGTGAATGACCCCCTCCCTGACTTGTTGCATACCAATTCAACTCACAGGTCTATTGAGGGAGTCCAAATTTCCCCAGACCTCACCGAACAGCAAATGCTGGACGGTACATTGTGGTTCTGTCCCCGTGATCCTTCTCCAAAGGCCCCTAATGACACTGATGACCCCTTGCTCCTGAAACCAAATAACCTTGAATAGTTAAGATTGATTGCTTTACCAACTACACTCCTGTCAGTATCAGTGCCTCCCCTTCATGAAACTGTCTGTCCTCTGTGTTGATTTACAGAGTGGGTTGAATTTTGTTGTGTGCTAGAACTCTCTGTTGTGATAATAATAAAGTAAATATGTGTATACAACCCTAACTGGACAGTCCCTTTTATCACTTGGTAATAATTGTATTTTCGCTGTGTTGCAACTAACCAACGATCCACGACCTTGCAGAGATAAGCCTGCCATTCCATCCACATTATCAAAAATTGGATGAGGACGTTCATAATTTACTTGTGTTCCAATCTGTTCGGATCCCTTCTGGTGTACTAGAGGTTTGGAGCTGATTGATGGTTTAGAAAGCAATATTTATCCCTGAACCATGTTGTCCCAGAAGTTGATTCGTCACAGGGCCACAATCAAGAACGAGGCATTTTCAGTAGTTTGGGTGGCGTGCAACTTGAAACTCTACATTTTTGGGTCTCACTTCATTGTTCAAACTGACCACAGACATCTGAAGTGGCTTAAGGCCATGAAAGGAGAGTGAAGTGGGAGAATGGGAGAAAAGGCTCCCCCCAATCTCCTTGCGACCATGGCCCAGAGGATCACGGCCAAGACACCCGCCACGAGATGAATTTGTCTATCTACCAGACGACCAAATACCCTGGTTCAAGAACATACAGATATGCCCACCAGCCTGCCCACCAGCCTGCCCTACTCAAGCCGACACCTGCGGCATGGATGAACTCGACTAAGACCTCAACAACAAGCACCCACATCGTTAGAGATGCCATGACGACCCAGCCAACTGCCAAGAACACACGTGCCACCATGCGCACTGGACACACACACCAACACACACGAAGAATATAATCAGTGCTATGACGTAGGTGACGGATACACCCACTGACGTGCATCTTTATTATTTTTCACATAGGTTTTCCGAAATGCAGAAACGCAAGGCGCACAAGGCACTCGCTTACACGCTTGTTGACGCTTCTCCCGACCCTTGCATCGTGATGAAAATATAACGAAGACATGATACTGCCTATGAAGCCATGTCGCACCGCAACACAGGTGCCGTGCTTAACACATCCCCACCTATGAACCAGGCTCAAGTAGGCCGCAAGCAAGAGCCGCCATGAACACTGAACGAGTGAAGTGCTGACCATGCAGAACGAGCCCAGCAAGAGCTGACAGCCAAGGGAGCGATGTTGCAACTCGTATGCTACCGACCGACGCCAAGCTCACACCTGTAAGCATAGCCAAGCACGCAGAAACAAATACAAATTTAAATGTGCGGAATTCTGCCTCAGCCACGGTCTCTCCTCACGTGACCAAGCCAACCTGACAAGGTGCCAGACCCACGAGGGAGAAGTCGCCTGGGTCCCACGCCTGGGACACAGGCTGCAACAATGAAATGACCCAATGGACACCTACAGCGATGGGAATGGTCTGCTCTCAGGCCTATGAGCAAATCCGCGTATTGTCTGCACGAACACATAGTTACATATTGTTGCTAGTGACAGGTACACCGCAGGCTGGGAACAACGATGGTCCCAGGCTGGGGGGCTCGCGAGTAGACCAATCAGAACATGGTGGCACTCATCACTGACGCCACTAACATTAGCCAATCATTAGGGGCCTTTGTGTAACAATTTTCAAGTATCTAATAGAAGGGACAACCCAAGTATACCACCTGACTGACCCTCAACCACTAATAATGTTCTCTATATGTATGCTATACTAACCCTACCACTCGAGGACCCAATCGAGAGTGGCGATAGGTTTTTCGCTAACTTTCCCAGGTGAGGCAAGTAGCGCGTCATACTGAGGTAAAAAGGGCCTGCGAGCCCCATGAACTTTGAGAGTCTGGACGGACGCGTACGATCCTAGACCCATCCCTGCCGTTGTTCAATAAACAGCAGAACCACCTTGCTTCTTGCGTGTGTCTCATACTCATTTTTGGGGAACACGGCAGGAGTTGGGGCCTCCCAGCCTGGAGGTTCGCGGACGGCCCAGCCGACCCCGGGAGGAACACCCCGACAAGTTGGAGGCACTGCTGAGATCTCGTTACGATCTACCTTTTTATTTTTCCAAGGCCTCTCGTTGCAAGGAGGCCTGGCGGCGCAGCCCCCTCTGCCGCTGCCCCCTTTTTGAGGACTACAGGACCATCGCGGAACTGCGAGAAGACCGGACAGCACAATCCGGATATTGGCCCTCGGGAGCCGGTTGAGAAGTATCCCGCCCGCGGTTGGCGAGTGTCCAGACGTGGTCCAGACGAGGGGAGGTGGCGAGCCGCTTTTAGGGGTGCACGCAGTCGAGCGGCCCCGCATCGAGAGAACTTGGTGAGTATGTCACACCCAACAAGCAATGTGAAATTGTGAGGGAGGGGGGAGGAGTGAAATAAGGGCGGTGGGAGGTGTTACTAAGGTGTACGGCAAAGGTTTGATAAATTAGTGTTGACGGTGAAGTGAATGGTAGCAGGACAGGCGCGAGAGCTGTCCGCTACCACGTCACGGAGAAGGGTGGGCGGAGCAAGAAAACATCACGTGCGGTTGCTCGTAGACACTGATTGACCTAGGTCGTGGCCACCTGTAAGGGTGTGTGTGTGTGTGAGGCTTCCTACGAATTGGCGATCAATGAGTAGATGAGGATCCCTATTGATCGAGCAGTGAAACTCGATAGATAGATGACGATTTCCTGTAGGCGGTAGCTAACTGGTTGCCTAGTACGGAAGATAATTGGCTGGTTAAGCCCTCCTGTTGAGGGGCGTATCACACGCGAGGCGATGCAGCGTGCGCAGTCCGATTATATTATTGGTTACCTTGTTTCAGACGTAACAAGAGGACAGCTGTGGGGTTAACGGGGACAAACAGCAAAACTTATTTCGAGCTTTCTGAAGTATAAAAGATCATACCGATAGTTTTGGAAGAGGTCGGTGACGTCACCCGTAGGGCTTTCATAGGATACCTCGACCACACAGCATTATTGAAGAGTGGTGGGGAATTGAAGAGTGGAGAGGGGGAAGTGACCGTGCACGGAGAACGCCGGCCACGACGAGTGAGGAAGGAGGAGGGGGGAAGGAGAAAAGTGGGACAGCGGTATAAGCACATCACACAGGGCACGCAGCCATAGAGGGCTTTGTGCGCCTTGGCCGTAGGGGGCTGTAACAGTATTAAGGAAGAAAAACAAGACAGGGAAAAGACAGCATATTTGCAAGCATTATATTTAGCTGGTTTTCTTTCCGCGGACAGTCGCAAGTCCCCAAACTACGGGGCCAGGTAACGACTACTATACTGAAGGAAGCTAACAACACAGTGTAACCATGTCATACGGGTTAGGATCGGGAGGTTGGGAGAACACCCTCACTACCCCACTACAGCATATATGTAAAACACTATCACCCCATAGGGAAAAACTGATCAAATATAGCATTGAATGGACACCAGGGACGGACAACAAAATGACGACACCCTGGTCGCCTAACAGCAGTTTCGACCCGTACGTCCAACACTCGCTACTGACACATATACACAACACATACAAGGGGAAGAAGTTGACGCACCACGTGGAGGTGTTTAACTTATGGAGGATGTTCCAGGGGTCCCGACCAGGACCAACCGGAATGTTCACTGTGGAGGAAACGAAGGAGGTGAAGAAGATCAAGGAGGAAGAAGGAAATGGGGAAAACGAGGTTGAAAGCGCACAGTGCGCGCGAAGTGGCCGAGAGGGGGAGGAAAAGCTTAGCATCGTAAATGAAACAGAAATAAAAAAGGAACGGACCGACGGCATGCCTTTAGCAAAAGTAGTGAAAAAGGAGGAAGGGGGCTTATATCCTGTAACGGAACTACGAGAAGTGGTAAGGCAACATCTAACGGCAGCTGAGGGGTATTCCAACCCAGCATACAGCCCACCACCATATACAGCTACGGGTGGCTACACAGGGGGGGAGGTGACAAGTGCGGTAGGCCCAACTTATACGAAGATGTACGCAAGGGAAGGGAAGACTAGTGAAGAACCAATCCCAACCATAGGACACGACGAGTGGGTAGCTGCGCAGGTGCTGCTGAAATTGCTAGGGACATTAACGGGAGAAGAGAAGGAGGTAGTAAGGAAAATGAACGAGGACGATGAGAGTAGCAGTGAAATAAAAGGGGAAAAAAGTAAAAAGAAAGAAGGGGAGCTGTTACGAGCAGAGTAGGAGATGTTGGAGGAAAGATTAGCGGAGTTAAGGAATGAGAAAAACGCCCTGCTCAAACAGCTCGAGAGGGAGGAACGAGAGAGAAGGAGGGAAAGGAAGGAAAGTAAGGATGAGTTAGAAAAAATGAGGGAACGAACTGAAGCACGGAAGAGGGAAACTGAAAGGATGAAGGCGATAGCAGAAAGGGTATCTCGAGCAGCACAGCGTGATAGGAAAAGGGAGGAAGAAGAGAAAGAAATGGAAATGGAAATATGGAAGAGGAAAATTTTATCAGAAACCACTAAGAAGTACAAAGAAGGCAAAGTGATAGAAAGCATATTAGAAAGAGAGAGAGAGAGAGATGGGAAAGGAGGAGAGAGGAAGAAAGGATATTAGAGAAGGTGAGTAGTGAAGTGATGGAGGAATTAAAAAAGAAAAGAGAGGAAATAGGTGGTGAAATAGTAGAGAAAAGGGAAGGGGAAAGAGGAGATAGGAAAGGAGAGATTGGGGTAAGGAAATATGTACGCAGGGACGCAGAAGTAGCAACAACATCAGCACAAAGGGGAACAATTGGTAAAGAAGAAGTGGGAGGAACGGATTTAATAGATTTAAAAACAGTGACGATTAGGGGGAAAAAGACAGACTGGGGGTTGTCGCTCCTGGATGATTTTTGCAGCGAGGAAGAAGAAGGAATGGGAGGAGGAGGAAGAAGTGGCGAAAGAGAAATCTTAGATAAATTATACATCACCCGCACCAACAGGGAATCCCCGTGGGCATGCAGGAGGAAGGAAGAGCTGGGGGGAGGTGAGGAGAAAGAACAAGGAATGGCGTGAAGGCAAACACATGCAGCTACACCCGCATCATCCCGTCCAACATGTCCACCCACACCCGCTCCTGAACACACCCCCTACGTCAGCAGGCTCAGAGATCTCCCCGGACGCAGGCAGGAAGAACGGACACACACACCCACATCAAATAAAGGAAACAATAAGAGAAGGGGAAGAGATGAAGGGGAAACAGCTATGAGCGGGGGAAATATGGACATAACAGATGACGTAGACGATACAGAAGAAGAGGAGGGGTATACGGACTCTACACCGCGACAACTGGGGGGACAGAGGGGACACAATCTAATGCCACTATTGGAGAGAGGGGGGGTTAGACCACAATACGTTCCTTGGAAGCATGCAGATAAGGAAAATATAAAGTGTAGGCTCCCATCACTAAGTGGAGGAGCAGGAAAATGGATATATGAGATGGAAAAACATACTGCAGGACAGAAACTAGCAGTGGGAGACGTGAAGGGCCTACTAATATCAATATTAGGGGATGCGGCAGATGACATCTGGAAGAGAGCAGGTTTCCCCGGGGTAACAATAACGAACACATCACATGACAGGGCGCCATTTGCGAATTGCAGGCATGTATTATGGCAAGCACTGAGGGTACAATACCCAGACACCTCAGACATAGGAGCAATTACCTCACGCAAGATGCGTGAGAACGAAGATCCTGTTGATTATATCCAGGAGATTCAGGAGAAGTGGCGTATGGAAACTAGAGAGCAATGGGACAAGACACCGGCAATATTTTACCACATACTAATACAAGGGCTCCCGGAGGCAGTACAAAAACAATTAAAGAAAGTAGTGGGGATGGAAGCAAAGGCTTGGCCGGAAATACAACTGACAATAGTACACCATTGTAGGACATGGCAAGAAAAGATGAAACAAAAGGAAGAAGATAGAAAAGCGGAAGAGGCTAAATTAGTGCAGAAAAAACTGACTAAGTACACCATAGAAGGCGCACTAATAACTACACCAACAACAATGATACCAAACACCACGCAAGTAGTGGCCGCGCAGGATCCCTCACAACTACAAACACCACCACTACCACAATCACCACGAATTATAACACAACAGCTTCCACCACCCCCACCATACACGGCTAACATGGGAGGAGGATACATGGCATCAGGAACTGGATATTATAATAACATCAGGGGAAGGGAAGGGGAGGAATGATGAGGGGGAGGGGATATGGCTATCCTGCACAACAACAAGGGGGAGGATTCCGAAGCTTCTACCCCGCTGGGCAACCAGTGTACCAAGATAATGCAGGAAGTTTCCCATGGCAGACCAGGGAACCACTTGTATGTTGGGTTTGTGGGATGTTAGGACACATGTCACGTACGTGTAGAATGAGACCATCCACACCAACATGGGGGGAACAAGGACAACAGGGGCCCATAAGAGAGCAGCAGGGTTACCAACAACCACAGGGGCTGCCACAGAGCAACATACCGCAACAATTAGCAACACAACAACAGCTGCCGACATATTCATTACCGCAACAACAGGTAGCAATAACACAACAACACCAAGTGCAGCAGGTACAGCAGCCCACTCAAATACAAGACCATAAGGTAACCTCCACCGACACACAGCTACAACAAACACAATTGGGAAGGGTGACTGTCCTGGGACACAACCCTTACACAGGAAGTGGTCAGTCATTATACCCACAATAGGACAGCCCACAGACGTCCTTGGTGTGTCCCATCCTATCGATAACACCTAATAGTGCGGAGGAACCACGCATTGAGGTTACGATAGGTGACAAGAAATTATCATTCCTTGTTGATACTGGGGCAACCCGGTCTTGCATAAGGGAGGGTAGATTTAGGATGTCAGGTGAGGCCATGAACACCCAAGGATTCTCTGGGGCTAGGGGGTTGGTTCCCTTTACTGATAACATCTCGTTATCTATTGGAGATTATGACATGTCTGTCCCGCTCCTGTATTCAAGGGAGTCACCAGTAAACATACTTGGGAGGGACATAATGAGCAGGCTAAATATGACAATCTCCTTCAGGGAGGACGGCATAATTTGTTCCACTCCAGGAATAAACATGCTTACTGCACGACAAATACTACAAGCATACTGTGGACAGGCAGTAGCTCGGGCTGAGCCAGTGGATGGCGAACTGTTCCAGAACGGAAGGGACATGGCATTCGCCTGGATGCCAGGAATAGAAGGAAAGATCTGGAGGAGGCCAGCAGCATATTTGTTCAGTCCTGAGACACCACCCAATGAACCAGAAGGGAAGGTGATTTCGGTGAGCATCGAGAGTATTATAGCAACTGCCGATTATATCGCAGTACATGCCCAAAACCGGGAAGGGAGAGCATGGAGGGCAGTGATAGCCCTGGCTGAGGGATGCAGGCTCACCCAGGTGTCCGATGAAGAGCTCTTTTCAGAAGAAAGGGAAGAAGGGGAGATGGTATTTATGATGAGTGTAGATATATGGCTAAGAGTGACATATAAGCAAGTGGCACAGAAAATGGCCATGGCACTTGAAGCACCCGCATCTACCCCAGTTCCCTTTTACGAGGAAGATATGGCAAAAGTTCCAACATCACTGTGGACGACCAGTCCTTATGACGTGGGCTGCATAAAGAGTATCGGGGGAGTAAGAATAAAACTGAAAAAGGGTGCAATACTACCTAGAGTGAAACAATACCCACTATCAAAAGAGGCAGATGAGGGCATATGCGAAACAATAACGGCCCTAATAAATAGTGGCATACTGGTACCATCAGAATCACCATGTAACACGGCCGTGTACCCAGTGCGCAAAGCCAAAGGAGGGTCTTGGCGTTTCATCCAGGACCTCAGACCCTTGAACTACATTGTAGAAGCAGAATACCCCATTGCAGCAAACCCGGCCACAATATTATGTGGAATTCCGGCAGAAGCCTCACGGTTCACAGTGATTGACCTTAAAAATGCCTTTTTCTCAATACCCCTGCACCCAGATTCATAAGATCTGACAAGCTTCACATACAGAAACACAAAATGGAAACACACAAGGTTACCACAAGGGTACTGCGAGTCACCGTCAATTTTCAACAGAGTAATACAGATGGACTTGGGAAACGTTGACTTGGAAAGTACGGTGCTGCAATATGTTGACGATATAATAATTTGCAGCACAAGCGAGAAAAGGTGCAGGGAGGACTCGTTGAAAATGCTGGCAGTATTGGCTGAAAAAGGGTACAAGGTAGACAAAGAAAAGTTACAGTACTGTCAGGAACAGGTATTATACATTGGTCAACTAATATCCCAACACGGAAGAAAGATTGCACCACAAAGAGCACAAGCTATATCAAACACGCCACTACCACAAACGGTGAGGGAGCTGCAGCAGTTCCTGGGATTGTGCAACTACTGTAGAGCATGGGTTTTTGACTACAGCTCATACATAGGACCCCTACTTGAAGCATTGAGAGAAGCACACAAAGGGGACAAAAGATTGGGGTGGACAACGGAAATGAAGGAGGCATTTGACGAGTTGAAGCACGCCATATCCACTGCTCCGGTACCAGCCACCCCAGATTATGAACGGCAGTTCTTTATCTTTTCACATTGTGACTCAGCAGTAATGAAAGCAGTATTGACTCAGAAAACCAGCATGGGACACAAGCCAATAGCGTTCTACAGCGGTCACTTGGACCCTGTTATGTTAGGTAATTTCCCTTGCGAACAGAGTCTCACCGCAGCTGCATTTGCGGTAGAGAAATCATCATCGATTACAATGGGGTGCCCAACCACACTATTTGTGGAGCATGCGCTATTTGCAATATTGAATAAGCCTAAGTCCACACTGACCACACAGAGGGCGTCAGGTTATGAGATCATCTTGTCTAGACCCGAACTGTCCATTGTCATATGCAGTACAGTTAACCCAGCCAGATTTATAGCGGAAGTTATTGAGGAAGGTGATTATGCTCACGATTGCACACTCACCATCGAAATGTATTCATACACTAGAAAAGTTGAAGAGGATGAACTAAAGGGGGGGAGACATTTTGTTTATTGATGGGTCATCAACAATAGACCAAAGTGATGGGATAAGGAGAACTGGGGCAGCAGTTGTAAAAATGTCAGAAGATTTGATGTATGTCCCGGTGAAATGTGTGCAGTTACCACAGCATTATTCGGCTCAAGCAGCAGAATTGGTTGCACTGATCTTGGCATTGAAGGAAAGCGTTGACAAAAGAGTTACTATATAGTCTGATAGCGCATATGTCACTTCAACTGTCCACTCGGGGTTGATAAAATGGCAGAGAAGGGGGTTTAGGAGAGCTGATGGCACCCCAGTGCAACATGCTCTCTTGTTAGCAAAATTAATTGAAGTAATTAATGATCCCCAAGAGATAGCTTTGGTTAAATGTCCGGCACACACTAATGGAGACGATCATATCTCAAAAGGGAATGAAACAGCAGACGGACATGCCAAACATGTGGCGTACTTTGGTGAAATATGGAACCCCCCAGAGAGAGGGAGAGGGAGGGGGATGGCCAAACAGATGTTGATGAAAGAAGGGTACACCCATCTCCCATCCACACAGATAATGGAATTACAGGCAGCCGCACCAATGGCAGAAAAGGTACTATGGGCAAAAAAAGCGATGTCCCCAACTGACGCACTATGGCGTCAAAATAACACCGGAAAGGTGGTCATGCCGTTGGCACTGTTGAACATCGCCCTAGCCCAGCTCCATCACCCAGCTCATACAGGAAAGGAAGTAATTGCAGCACGAATTAGGGAAGACTGGTTCTGCCCCCAATTAAATTCTCATGTAACAAATTTTATCAGCAATTGCCTCACATGCCAACAGTTTACGGCCGGTCACACGCTGCAAGTGATAAAAGGTACAATACCCCGGCCAGAGGGACCCTTCCTGCACATTCATATTGACTATGTTGATATGATCAATGTATGTCAAGGAAATAGGTATATGATTGTAGTGGTATGCCCGTTCTCCAGGTGGATTGAGGCCGGACCCTGCTCACATGCACATGCGTTCAGAGCAGCTAAATTTTTAGTGAGAGAGGTCTTCCCCAGATGGGGTGTGTGTGAAGTGTTGCAGTCAGATAACGGCCCACACTTTGCTAATGAAATGTTTCAACACATCACGTCATTGCTGGGTATTAAGCACAGATTTGCATGTGCATATCACCCGCAGGCCAACGGTCTTTGTGAACGCCTGAATGGCCTATTGAAAGAAGAAATAGCAAAGATACAGCAAACGACCAAGAAGAGTTGGTTGTACTGTCTCCCGCAAGCTCTATTTGAGCTAAGGAATAGGCCAAGGTCTGATCACCACCTCACTCCTCACGAGGTGGTGACAGGACGTCAAATGTGCCTTCCTCTAACGCCTACATCAAGAGCATTCACAGAACATGAAAATACTGCAACTGTTCTGGGTGACGAAATGTATCAATATGTGTCTTCTTTGATTACTAGTGTAGCATTTGTATCTCAACAGCTCGAGCGCACGCGGGGCGGGTCGAAGAGTTCTCAACAAGAAGACACCGACAAGGAACTGGAAAAGGAAGAACTAAGCAAAATTGCTAAAGATGACCATGTGCTACTCCGCAACTTCAATAGAAAGTGGAACGGCCCTCGCTTTACTGGTCCTCATTTGGTAGAGGAGGTAGCTACCAGAGCGGTGAAACTGCAGGATAAGCGTGCCTGGAATCACCTACACGACGTGAAGATCTACAAACTCCAGACCCGCCCTAGCGTAAATGACAGGGCCATTGGAAGAGCAACGACAGCAACGGAATTGGCTACGGAGAAGGAAACGTCGGCTACAGCTAATGACAGTGGTGTCACCACACGTGATCACACCCCACATTCCCCAGAGTCAACTACTGAAATAGACACTGGACACTTGCCCACAGCCCACTTCCGCCAATTGAGCCCCAAACCCCCTCCCCTCTAAGGTCACCCCCAATTGAAGGACATTGTTTTGCGCGCACACACACACACACACATGTAAAACACTTGTATGTTTTCTCTTTTTTTTCTCTCGCACATGCAGGTACCGTGTATAATTGTATTGTTGAGAAAATAAGTAACTAACAGTGTACTGTGCCCAGGAGTAGATGCTGCCCACGGATGATAGCACGCCAGAAGCGCTATCACACCAATTTGTATATCACATAAAAAGACCGAAGTACCTGAAAAGAAGGAGGATACGTGTATATTACACCGCATTTATTTTGGCCATAGAACAATCATTTCCCCATCTTCACCAGCACTTACACGTGCTAAGGGATAGATCACTAAGGTTAGCGTGGGAACAGCTCTTCGCCTGGGCAATGAACGATTACTTGATAAGGAGAGCTTAATAACAACCACTAACAATAATAACAAGCGTATTGCGAATTTTCAGGCGGGCAACTTTAACGTCGCAAGAATAAGCTGCCGGACTGCAGCTAGGTAAGAGCAAATGCCGGTGAGACTAGCTTTTGTAATAAAAATGATAGGAGTACTGGTCATCACTGGTCTATTGGCTGCCTCTGTATGGCAGAAAAGTTATGCTATCAATATTATGGCTGCACCCAAACCTAACATACCCCCTCCCACAGCTGCAACAGGTGTGACGTCAGGTGGTACTAGCAACCCTCTGCATAAGGGAATTAGAGTTAAATGCAGCACATATTCAGACAACAAGGGTATTGATAATTACATAACGGATTCAGCACACGTCTCAAACAACATGTGGTACCAGCATATGACCCAAATAGGTAAGCAGACAACGGAAGATAGCTGTTATGTTTGCTCATTGATCCCATACGCCATGAGAGCTTCTCGAACATTTGTCGCTACAGAAATACAAGAAAAAAACGGCACGATGCATAATATATCTGGCACTATTCCAAACGAGAGGGTGATTTCAAGGAACGGTGATGAGAATGGAATGGAAAACAAGAGACACATACCCATACGAAAACAATTTCCTCAAGTCATATTTGAGTTACCATAAGAGCAGTTTACATGCTGAAGGGTTCAGATACATGACAAGTGGCCCTGAAAAGGGAGAAATGAAGAAAGTAACCCTACAATACCTACCATGTGATTGGTACGCCACTGAAGTTCCTGGTATAAAAGGCTGTTGGGAAAGACCACTGGTAACAATAACAGGGAAGGTATACATGAACAATGAATGGGAAATAGGAGTGGTCGGTAGCAACATGGTAACAAGAGAAAATATTACCACCATAAAGGAACACAATGACAGATGTTGGACGACATGGGGCAAGTACGTACCCATGCTGACATGGATGGAGAAGGATGAAGCATACTACCGCTGACCACGCCCAAGATATGCTACCAACACAGAGGAGATGTGGAGGTGGGATACAACACCAACTGTGGAAGCGTGTTAGAATTACCAGAGGGGGGTGCTGGCACGGCAGTGATAATGGATCACTATTGGGCCTGCGGAAATAAGGCATATCACACCCTGCCCCCGTTGTGGAATGGTATATGCACAATGGTACACATCAATGTATCATCACTAGTGGTGCCCCAAAAACATATGAATATGGCCAACTTCCCCAAAATGGATGAAGGGAACAAGAGGAAGAAGAGATCTCTACAATCACAGGAGAGAGAGAACAACAACAACAACAATAATGTCCTAAACAGGAAAAAGAGACAAGGAGAACCCCTGACAGGAAACTACCTGTGGGGAAGGTCGGAAACAGCACTCACTTCTATCCCACCAGAACACAGGTTATTTAGCAGGGCTGCTATGTTCTTCTTGTCAATAATACACCCTGGACTACAGGCTTATGCAAACGCTAAATGGCTCCAGATAACACGATGGGAACTAATGATGACAATTAATTCAACAGTAAACGGATTCAATGCAATAAAAGAGGAACTGTGAGCGGTGAGAATGGTAGCACTACAGAACAGATATGTATTAGATCTCCTCACAGCGATGGAGTTTGCGCAAAGATAGGACAATCATGTTGCACATTTATTCCTGCTAACGATGCCGATAATGGTACACTTACCGAAGCAGTATCACAACTGGCCCAGATGCACTCCAAGATGATGGAAGAAAGTAAAGGAGTGAAGAAGGTTGATAGCTGGTTTTCATAGTTATGGTCATGGATGCCATCATGGCTGTCGGACGGGCTGAAGATAATAGTTGGATGCATAATACTGGCTGCAGCAATATTGATTGTAATAAGGTTTTGGAAGGCCAGGAAGGCACGCACTACAGACAAAATGATCGAAATGGTCGGCATGCACCCCTTAATGCCAACTGACGATGACCAACACACAGACGTGATAATAAAGGAAAGAGAGAAAATGCGCAAACAGATCATCGCCAATCACTTAGACCCACCATACGTGAAGGTGGAGAACCCAAGAAATCCGAGGAGCTATATCGGAAGATGGGTATACTGCAAACCGGGAGGGAGCTGTGTATACATGTACTGGTCATTTGAAGACCATGTCAACCACTATGGACACCTGGGAGGAGTGACTAAAATATGGAGAGTAAGAGGAGATAAAGAAAAAGATATGTTTGTGGTCGACAAGTCGACCAGAGGGGGGACTGAAGTGGGAGAATGGGAGAAAAGGCTCCCCCCAATCTCCTCGTGACCATGGCCCAGAGGATCACGGCCAAGACACCCGCCACGAGATTAATTCGTCTATCTACCAGACGACCAAATACCCTGGTTCAAGAACATACGGATATGCCCACCAGCCTGCCCACCAGCCTGCCCTACTCAAGCCGACACCTGCGGCATGGATGAACTCGACTAAGACCTCAACAACAAGCACCCACATCATTAGAGATGCCATGTCGACCTAGCCAACTGCCAAGAACATACGTGCCACCATGCGCACTGGACACTCACACACCAACCCACACGAAGAATATAATCAGTGCTATGACGTAGGTGACGGATACACCCACTGACGTGCATCTTTATTATTTTTCACATAGGTTTTCCGAAATGCAGAAACGCAAGACGCACAAGGCACTCGCTTACACGCTTGCTGACGCTTCTCCCGACCCTTCCATCGTGATGCAAATATATCGAAGACATGATACTGCCTATGAAGCCATGTCGCACCGCAACACAGGTGCCGTGCATTACACATCCCCACCTATGAACCAGGCTCAAGTAGGCCGCAAGCAAGAGCCGCCATGAACACTGAACGAGCAAGAGTACAAGTGCTGACCATGCAGAACGAGCCCAGCGAGAGCTGACAGCCAAGGGAGCGATGTTGCAACTCGTATGCTACCGGCCGACGCCAAGGTCACACCTGTAAACATAGCCAAGCACGCAGAAACAAATACAACTTTAAATATGCAGAATTCTGCCTCAGCCACGGTCTCTCCTCACGTGACCAAGCCAACCTGACAAGGTGCCAGACCCACGAGGGAGAAGTCACCTGGGTCCCACGCCTGGGACACAGGCTGCAACAATGAAATGACCCAATGGACACCTACAGCGATGGGAATGGTCTGCTCTCAGGCCTATGAGCAAATCCGCGCATTGTCTGCACGAACACATAGTTACATATTGTTGCTAGTGACAGGTACACCGCGGGCTGGGAACAACGATGGTCCCAGGCTGGGGGGCTCGTGAGTAGACCAATCAGAAAATGGGGGCACTCATCACTGACGCCACTAACATTAGCCAATCATTAGGGGCCTTTGTGTAACAATTTTCAAGTATCTAATAGAAGGGACAACCCAAGTATAACACCTGACTGACCCTCAACCACTAATAATGTTCTCTATATGTATGCTATACTAACCCTAGCACTCGAGGAACCAATCGAGAGTGGCAATAGGATTTTCGCTAACTTTCCCAGGTTTCGCAAGTAGCGCGTCATACTGAGGTAAAAAGGGCCTGCGAGCCCCACGAACTTTGAGAGTCTGGACGGACGCGTACGATCCTAGACCCATCCCTGCCGTTGTTCAATAAACAGCAGAACCACCTTGCTTCTTGCGTGTGTCTCATACTCATTTTTGGGGAACACGGGAGGAGTTGGGGCCTCCCAGCCCGGAGGTCCGCGGACGGCCCAGCCGACCCCGGGAGAAACACCCTGACAAGAGAACCTAAGTTACTGTGTTGGGCTATAATATATCCGTTAAGGCGGGCCCAAATGTCCCATATGTACCAGAGGACCTGGAGGCAGTCCAAACCAGACTCAATGATGAAATAGACAAAGTGCAAGGCAAATCACAGGTTTGTTATCATCCAAATTAAGCAGGGAAAGCATACACACATTACAATCTTGTGTCTCTCAGTGAGTTAATACAAAACCATCCTTTAAGTACACCAACCTCGTCACCCTGACGTTGAACTGGGACAGCCAACCCAGCCCTTTAGGATGAGGTAGCAATACTTTGAGATGAATGGGGATGCAGAAGATACTCAAACATCAATAATCAGAACGACTCAGGAAGTTGGCAAAGTTGACTGTTTTAATATCATTTATCTAAAACAGGGAGTACAACGGACATCAACGGACTTCTCATAGCATGGTCCCTCAATGCATTTCATAAAAAATATTCTCTATACAACAAAAACTCATCATTGATGATCTTAACCTATGTATTTGCTGATGTCATCCTACGTGGCAAACTACAAAAACCTAGTGGCAAATGTGATAGGCTTAAGGGGAATATCAAAGTATACATTCCATGCTAGTCTAAAAAGTGATAGGTTCTTCAACATCAGGTGGGACTACTAAGCCCACCTTTAAAACAAGTCACTATCAACGTCACTAAATACTACATCCACTGAAAGTGGATGTAGAAATCAAAGGCAGTTTTTTCCAAAGCCTCGCAAATGCCCTAGAGAGTCGACTCTTAACCACATCCTCTTTAATTGTGTGTAAATGTTTTATTTTTGTACAAAAACAGTACAATCAGAACAAATCTACCATAAAATCATGCAAGCTTGATGTAACAGATTTACCTATAAAGCAGTCTTAACAGAGTGCACGAACAAAAACAGCAAAGCAAAACAAAGGACAACAAAAACAAACAAAAAACACACAAAAAACCAGCAATAAAAAAACAGACTTTCCCAATCTTAAAAACGTGTTGTAACAATTCACCATCAAATATCCACTCAATAGGGTACATATGCAGAACAACAATGCAATGAGAGCATAATGTTTGTACAATGGGGCATCACATAAACTGAATATAGTTCATAGAGCAAACAATTAAAGAGACAATTAACCATAGGTGTCCAAGAAGAGACCCCAAAGATCATTGAATTTGTCGGATTAATCTTTATACTTTGAAATAGCTTTTTCATACATTGTCACAGTTAGCAATTTTTCCACCCAATCATCGATGTTGAAGCTGTTGGGGGATTTCCAAGCATACAAGATCATTCTTTTTGCAAGCATACAGTCTCTTAACAGCCATATTTTCTTTGAAAATGGAAGATCACCCAAGGGGGTGACATCCCCGAGAATCAAAAGTTTGGCTTTTCTCGGGATCTGACATTGGAGCACTAGGCCTATCCGTTCACATATCTCTTCCCAGAAAGCTCTAGCCTTCACACAAAACCATAGCAAGTGTCTTAGAGTACCTACTGTTTGGTTACATTTCCAGCATCTGTCATTGTTTGAGAGTCCTCTTTTCAACATTCTCTTTGGCGACAAATATACTCTATAAAGCAGTTTTCTTTGCATATCTCCAAGTCCCTAATCCATGCTCCAAAACCAGACATTGTTGCAACATCTCTGCCAGCATTCAGGGCTAACTTCCTCACTCAATTCTACTGCCTAGACAACTGCAAGTTCAGGGAACCCCTACTTCTTATTGCAAGAATATTATAGACTGTGGCTGGTGGATGATTTGCTTGGGGACAAAGTACCATTGTAAGCCAGGCTGCACTCTGTCTAAATTCTTTAAGTCCAAATTGAAGTTTGACAGATATTAAACCTCTCAGTAGTCTATATTAAGCATAGCTGCAATATAGCAGTCCCAAATGCATCTTTAGTTGATCGAATGGGACCCATGAACCCTTATCCAGGAGGTCTTTGATATATATGGGATTCCACTTAGGTAACAGGACGCCCAGAATAGCACTTTCTCCTATCTGGTTATGGATGAATTCAGCCAGATTGATGCTTCTGAATGGATAAAAGGGTAGCACTCCAGGCGTCTGTATAAGGGTTGCCAGCATTCACGTAAAAAGGCAGTAAGTGGGCTCAGCTGTCTGCTTCCCTTCGATGTTGTCGATAATAAGGCACAGGGTTCCAGCTGGAATACAAAGTTGGATTCTAATTCAACCCATCTTTTCGGTTCAATCTCCATCAGACTGGTCAAATGCCTCATTGAAAATGCTAAATTTTATTCTGAAAAATCCGGCAAATTCATTACCTCTTTTTTTTAAAGGCAACTGTAGCTTCCTTAAGGCAATCCTTGGTTGTTTACCATGTCATAGGAATCTTTGCATTAATCCATTCCTCTTTCAATGTCTCAGGCACATCAGGAAATTCATTCCAGTACTGCCAGGTGAATAGGACATCCTTTATCAGGAAAATATGCAAAAGATTGAAGAACAATGGAGGGAAGCGAGCGCCGCTGGAAATGCTTCACTCCTCATAACGCTAAAAGACGTAGCTATCTCTCCTGGAGATTGTGAGCATGTGTTCAGCCATAGAGCAACACAATCGACTGTCAGTTATGTCATTTGTGTACCGCATTGGGCCATCCCTAACAGCGGTTAACCCTGCCAATTATATAAAACATGGCTACTTCATGCCTGGCAGAGTTCAAATCACATGGCCTGCAAGGAAAGGGAACATAAGGAAAATGTAGAAAGAAAAAAAGCATCTGGTCTATTTTGTAAAAATACAAACGTCGATATTAAAAACACTGCATAAAGAACTTGATTTGATGTTTCATCTACGTTTTGTGCTACTGTAACTTTCTGGCTGGCGAATCAGTTAGACCACACTTCCCTCGCAGCATTTTCTTTTTATTTTGGCAGTAACTTTAAGGGACAGAGCTGCGCTTAAGAAAAAAGCAAAACAACCTTTCCGAGACCATCACTTGTCTGCCATTAATCTACACCTAGCCCCGCCCCACAGCCCCACCCATGTCATGCTTAACACTCCCCCAACCCAAAGCCCAAAGGGGGTTAGTGCAGACTGCATTTTGTCTATTTCCAGCACTGGGCTCCACTCTTTCTATTGCAGTATGACGCTCTCACACTGCTCTGCGTGAAGTTGTCACGTTACTTGCTTCTAGTATGATGCTCTGCTCTTTCAATGCAACCTCCTTGCAGGGCAGTTTCTAGCCAACTTGATGTCCAGGGCGAAACACCAGAATGCGCCTCCTCGTGCCCCCGACTGGCACAAGTCACTCCCAAACTACACCTATGTGTCGTGCAACAAAATCCCTCCTCAATATGAATAAATAATTGCTATATAAATGAAGCTGGTTTCATTACGTTGTACTGCAAGAAGTTTACTGAAGAATTCTAATGGGAAAACACAGCTGTTCCTTTCCAAGTAAATGGTTTTACTGTCACCTGCTCTTAGGGAAGGTCTTGCCTGAATACAGATTCAAACAGTCCGTACTGGAACACTTCAGTGTGACCAGCCTACCCCGGTGTGAGGGCCCATTAACCACTGGCCTTGTGTTGCAGGTGTTCTGTTCATACCACCTCACTTGTATTTTGAAAGGGACAATACTAGACTAACCATATGAATTATTTTCTGATGGAAGTTATCATTCCAAGATGGACAGTCTGGTACGCTCTTATTCTGCTCTTTCAAAATACCTCTATTAGAGTGGGAAGGGGACAACTAGCACCAGTGAGAGTTCCTGTATGCTTTGCATTAAATCACAGAGCCTTTCAGGACTATAACAGTGATAAGAGATCTCAATATTGGATATACAAATCTGTGATAAAAGGACTGTTTGTAGTGTAGAGGAGGTCCCAGATATGGCCTGCACTCCAGCCACCCATTTTGAAATACCAGGAACATACTCGCCGAGATATGTGACGTATGATGAGCAAATAAACCAGCAGAGAGCCGCACTACGGCTTTGTCCAGTGCCAATCGGAAGAGCAATACCTGTTGAAGTGCCAATAACCAGACAACCATGGGCAGCATGGTACCCATTGAGACAACCGTACCACCAGCTGATACGACATGAAGACTACTTTCAAACTGTCCCAGAAGAGACCCAAAGGGCCTTAATCGAAGGCGAATGGTGACGACAAGAGGGCCCGGACAGACGTACAGATGAACGAACAACAACCGAAAGATGACACACTAAGACGAAACACCGTGGATAAAGATATCACACACATAGAAGAAAAGACGATGATGAAACATAAAGAAACATAACCATAAAGCAGGATGAAAGTATGCAACCAGCTAACGCCTGTACATAGGCTTGTAACGCAAGAAGCTAAGAAAACAGTACGTCTTGTTATGCTTAAGTAGAAGAATAGAGCAGCAAGCGCTATCTATATCTATGCACCTCAATGAAGCACATTATATGAGTGCAGTCCACTATACATGAAAGCAGAATTAAGCCCAGGATGGTAGGGGCCAAATGGGCCAGGATTCATATACCAGCACAAAGACAGACGAAAGAGCGTAGCCAAAAATTAGCAAGAAGTAGCTCATGCCTAGGAATTTGAGGTCAACCCAAGGAAGGAAGGAGAGCGGCAACTCTGAAGAATCGAAATTTAAGAGCATAGCAGCCTGCCCGTGAAGGTCGAGATAAGGAGGCCCAGGCAGGTGGCAAGGCCGAAGAGAGAATCAAATACACAAATAGATGGAAAATGAAGCAGCTTCACAGTGTACAGACACGTGACCAGCCAAGCGCGAAGAGGTACCAACGTCTGATGTCACCCAAAACCAGAGGATGCCATAACTTTCCCTGATAAGAAGCTACAGTTTCGAGGCCATCCCCAGCCAACTAATTGACACATAGCCCTAAAGTACTGATTGATGGAAGTGAGGCAGGGTGAATCTTGGGGCATGCCGCATCTGGGTGCACATTCTGAATGCTGCTAATTAAAGTGGAGTTTTATGCTTGGGGGTGTAACTGACCCAATCATAATGGACCAAGTAATCTAGGGTCTATATAGCTAGTAGAGCCAAGGAGACGTCGTACTTGTAGTGACGTCTAGCATGAGTGATGTAGAGGGAAGGACGTAGACGCCCACCCGATAAAAGTTATCCAATCCCCACACCCCGTTACCATATACAGATATAGTACCTATACTTAAGTTACCTTTTCCAACCAATAGACATGCATGACAAACTTTCGAGTGTTACACGTCAATGATGATGACTTTTGCTTATAAGAATTGCTGTCTGAATGAAGATTGTGGAAGTTGAAGCGAGATGAGCAATCACATCACTGATGATTTCCTAATGTTTCCCTGTTTTTTTATGCTTGTCATTAAACGGACTTCCCTTTGCCAAACCATTTGAGTTGTCCTTATTGATTGGCGTTGGAGTAAGAGAATCCTGCACCCCATCCACCTTAAGGTGCAGCTATCTCATCTTAAAGTACTCGAGGGTGAGCTCTGATCCCATGGGCCCGTCAGAGGTCGCTCCGCCCTCCTGTACAGTATGAATCTCTAAATTGCATAACAGATGCATGGCATGGGGCTCACATCACTGTTCACAACACTCACCCCAACATTAAAATGTTTACAACCATAAACCATGCATACCCATTTGGACTGCTTAAGTTTCTGGATGCGAGTTTAAACTGGCTGCAACATCAAACACTCACATTGGGCACAAGGACTCTTTTGCTTCTTGTTTCTGAAGAATTTTAGATGAGGAAGGGCTGGGTCTCAGTGTGAGCATGCCCAACCCCCAATACAGAAACATCTTGTTGTAATTATATCAATAGACAGGACAGGATACTGTAGAGGAGAGACCCAATAAACAATGCACAGAAAGACTACACAGAAAGGATTGTACCTCTTACAAACTTTAGCCTTACCAGTAATAAGCTGATGAAGCATTTTAAACAAAACCGGCACCTAATGCATGGTAAAAGGTCCACAGTTCGTCAGCCACTACCTCCTCACTATTACGCAGGCCTCAGGGGTTATTTCTGCAAAAACTACCAGTCCCATGCTTTATCTAACAGAGTTGGCATTAGCATCTCTTATTAGTGCTGGCCTGCAGCTAGTGAAAATCTTGGTGTGGCAGTGTAGAAATGGCATTTGGCCTAGTGGATGTACAATTTCAGGCAACTTATTTAACTGCTTCATGCGTTCAAGTGTGGGCACAGTATGGCATGCTCCTCAGAGCCAAATACACAAAATGTTCCGGTATGCTATTGTATGGACTTTTGACACATCAGATAAAACAGGCATATGTGCTGTTACATACGGGAGCACCACATAGATGCCATTAACCAACAGGGCGGTGGCTTGTGCAGCACACAAAACATTGCTACACACTCCATTGATTTGCCATGCACTACTGTCTACATGGTGACACACAAAGAACTCTACTTTCCTAATCAAGATGCCAAGTGACATTGAGTTGCCATCTGATGAGCGCGCTAGGCAGTGGCTGGCTTATTTAGAAAATTAAAAGACCTTTGATGTTGAGTGCATGCATTTAGTCCATGTCCCAAAGCAGCCACTAGAATACTTAAGCCAGAAAATGACAGTTAACCTTCCCAGGGATGCGCCATATGTAACTAAAAAGTAATACACAAAAAATAAAAACTTTTGGTGTTTGAAATAAAGAGACATGAAAATAAAGAAAATAGTTTAGAACTTTTTCTGTGTGGCATTTAAATCTGTTTAAATTAAAATCTCTGGTGAATTAAAATACCTCATGTTCCGTTCTTAACAATGAAATGTTAAGCACATACTGAGTAAAAACAATGGCTTGTTAAATAAGCCATCACTTATAAATTGCCCCACTTGAAAGGCAGTCAACAGAAAGAATGAGGGGCACAGGGTGTGACTCCAGAGCATCTCACTCACTGCGTTTGGAAGATGAATGCCTTTGTTTGGATATTCCCACGCATTGCAGTCATCCAAAAGTCGGCAGAGACAGGCGTGTTGCTAGGTCTGAAAAAGATCTGGGGCAATGCTAATGTCGGGGCTGCCGGGACTCAGGGCTAGCTAGCCTTTTGGTTGTAGCACCTGAGATTCTATACGGGCTACAACCAAAAGAACCAGGGCTACAGCCCGCTAAGCCCCCCCCCCCCCATAGTAGCAACACCTCTGGGCAGAGAGCAGCCAGTCATACAACACAGAGGAGCACCCACTGACACAGCAGGTCAGAGTCAGCTTTCTGTGTGGGCCCCTTACTGCGCCCTCTCCTGAGCTGTTTAGCTCTGCGACGGCCCCCAGGCCAAGAAACAGGGCTGCTTCCTCGTTCATGCCGTGCTGTTCATGGCTTTCCACCCGTCAAACCCAAAGATTGGCTTTGTGATCCAGTCCACACCAAGAATGCATATGCCTCACTGTCTTTCTCTTGATTGGGTGCATTCATCACGTCCTCAATGGCTCAATGTGCAGTCTCTGTTCCGAATAAGATAAAGGGGCATATCGTTCATTCAACAGTGGGTTGCTATGCAACCCGCAATGCTCCGATTTACCTGCTAATACAGAGTGAATTGTAGCTTGATTTCAAAGAGCATTTTGTGACAGAGTCGGTGGCTTAACTACAAGGAGCCATACTCAACAAAGGACAAATACATGCTGAAAGGGTGTGCCAAAAGTTATAGACATGCTGTCTAATACATGTGTGCAACTTTCCAGCCCCCCCCCCGTGAGATATGTCCCCGTCCGTCTGAGCTCATTCCAATTAGATGTGCCCAGCATCAGTGCCATGTATTAGTCACATAGGAAGGGGCCGGCACATGCTCCATCATGGGCTGCTGTGCAATACAGAATGGCGCTGCATGTAGAAGATTATCTGGAAGAATTCAGGATATCATCATCTCAGCTACCCAGAGGGGAGCACATAAATTGAGGGATCCAATTGCGCATTTTCTTGACAATGCTGTAATATGAGAGGAGACTGTGAATGCCATAACGTCTGCTGCTTTATACAGTGATGTCCCATCTCTGCTGTCTTGATGCAGAGGGCTATACATACTACACACACCAGCATGCCTGAAATGTACAATTAATCGAGCGCGCACATCTTTGCGCCACCGCCACCCAGGACTGTTGTAGACTTTGCAGTTAGCAAACAACGTCAAGTAAGACCATGGAAGGAGCTTATTTTCTGATCTTTCAGTTTGAGGGAAATACTCTTGAACAAATGCGTCACACTTGGTGGGTTGAGGGCCCGTTGAAGGTAGTCCCACCTTTGTTTCAACAGGTCACATTACATAAGGGGTATACATACCTGACTCTACCTCACTGACATACGTCACGTTCGTTGAAGAGCTAAGACAAGGTGAGCATTTTCTGACCCCTTTTTAAAAATAAGAGAGATTTTGAAAACACATTAATTCGATAATGCTGTAAGCTTCCCCGATGCCCAGGACAACTCCAGTCACCTGCAGCAGTCAGTCAGGTGCTATCTTCCAGCAAATTGCATCAGTGTGTGGTCTTGCTCTGATCCACAGGGGGCATTGTACCTCAGTATCTTGCCCACGCTCGCCACTGTTACCAAGGAGGGTATGTTCAGTGCATTCGAACAATGTTAGTGCTACCAATGTTTCAGTTGGAAAATTCTGACCTGGGTAATTATCCCACTGAGATGTGAATTTCTTATGCATCAACCCTACTTGTGACCCCAGCACAAATAACATGGATGTCGCCCCACAAGCATTTCACAGTGATTGCTCCGCTCCATCTCCCATCTCTCACCTTCTGGAAATGTCTCCAAAAGCTCCAATTCGAGCAACATTTTAGACAATCATGTTGAAAGTTTCCCAAAACTTAAGTCAGTTCTTAAAAATATTGTTACAATTGTATTTAAAATGTATTTTATTATTGGTCTTTGGTTAATTGTTTTTCGTGTTTTGAACGCCCATGTTCTTTTACCTAGAGTTATTATTTATGTTGTAGTAGGTCTGAGGGTGCGAGGGGGTGCGGGAGTACAGGGGGAAAAAGGGAGAGGTGGGGCAGTGGAAACCCCCTCCAAATTCAAACGTGGGTAAACGAAATACATAGACAGTGCTACAGATGGTAGATTACAAAGAGAAATGCCCTTACATGTATCACTCTGGTGGGGGAGGGTGAATTGGGGTGCAAAGGAGAATCCCCCTGCAATTGTGAAATGAACTACGGGAAGATGTATTGCCAAGACAACAAAGTGTCATCCTTTAAAAACAAACTCTGTGGTGGAAAGGTGAAGGTTTGTGCAGGAGAAAAACCACCCTAAACAAATAGATGTGGGTGATATTATACAAGGGGGGGTAACACATTATATCCCTGCTGCACGTGGACATTGGGTGGAGGCGACTTCCGAATCTAATTTAAGAATACATAACTCCATACAGACACATGCACACATTTGTTCCCCAAAATGAATACGTACATATGGGTATGTCAAAGTAATTTTGCTGACTAATTTGCTATTGCGTTTTTGTAACTCATTTGTATATGGATAAGGTGCTTTGGTTGGTAAGAAAGACTCCAAAAACGGTTCTTCTCATTCGTTGACATTGTTTGCAAGGATACCTGTATCTGACAAACACTGCATAAATAAATAGATAAATATACAGGTATCCGACAAACATTGCATGAATAGATAAATACCCTTATTATCATTGAAACTATCACACACGATGCAGCCACCCAACTGCTTTCAGAAGGGAGCTGCAGGTGCCCAGCCAGGTGTGGTTTAAAACTATTATTTTGGACATTTTCTTTGATCAGAGGTCAACTGCCAGCTCTACCCCGCCTCCTCGGGCACTGCTCCCAAGCTCTGCCCCCAGCTCGGCCCTTGTGGGATCCCCCACCAATTCTTTTCCATTTCCAACACTGCAGGTAGCATTTGCTCACTTTGCACGCCCCACTGAGCAAATGACAAACATTTGACGGAGGGGAACTGTGTGAGTCCGCGCCCCCCCCCACACCCATCGCCCACAGCACTGTCCATGTCCATTCCATGTGGATCTGAAACTAAGAACGCAAACTCAACTGGCTCAGGCTGTTGAGTGTTATAAGTACAACAGGAAGCACGCACAGCTATGCACACTGCACTGCAGAGAAGATGTTAAACAAACACAGGGCAGTTAGTAGTTGGTTGGGTTGGTCATCATGCTTATAGACAGGAGCATAGCTCTTTGTTTGAAGCACTTCAATGTCTGCTGGAATGCCATGTTTTTTGGGTATATATATAGATTGTCTGGAATGCATCAGTAAAACCGTAAGGTTTTGCTTGGGGGAGAAAGGGTTGTGGCTGGCACCCTATCCAGCAGATGCCATTCTTTTTCATTATGTTTTTATTGTTGAGGGTGCCAGGCCAGGAGAAGAGGAGAGCCTCCCTGCTCAGCACTGGGATGATAATGATAATGATGCCATCTGGGGATGAAACGGATGTCAATTAATTATGCAGGAGGGCAGCAGCAGCCAGCCAGGCCTGGGCGTGTGAGTTTAGGCCTATGAGGGGATGAGGTGCTCATGCATTGCCTGCAGCTAGGCTGATGGCCTGATGCTCTCATGCAATGAATGGAAATCACACTTCTGGCACTGCAGTTTCAATTTCCCCTGTTCCAGGGCCCGCTGGACCAGGCCAGACTATCTGGAGCCCGGGACCAAAGCAGCCAGGGCACATTTGCTATGAATGTTGCAAATCTGTCCATGCCCAGTCCAACAAGTGTCGTTGCTTTGCCCTTTGGAAGTAACATCCTGGCTGATGACGTCGACGTCCTCCATACATCACACACCACGCTGTTGTGCCTATCATCATTAGTTCACAGAGCCAGCAGCCAGCCAAGGCCTGCCTGGCCATGTGCATTTTGCTGCAGCCTGCCATGTGCCACTGAGAGAATGCCGGTGTGCTGATGTTGGCCTGGCCTGCCACGTGCCGCACTGCCCAGTGCCACATGCCGCCCTCCCTCAGTGCCAGTCTGGGCCTGGACCGTGTCACAGCCACTGCCGACTGCGATCGTGGGACTTGGGTGAGAGGAGAGCGGCAAGTCTCTCAGAGTAGGCAGTGCGTGACCGCATCCTCATATGCCCACCACCCTGCCGGCTACCACTGGCTGCTGCGCTGCCTGCTACTGCACCGCTTTGCCTAGTGGGTGCCTGTGCTGGCTGTCCAGTGCCCCACCGGCTCAACCCAAATTCAGAATTAGAGTCACTATCCAATTCGGTGTCAACTGTCAAGAAGTCAACTACTGTCTGCAACAAGAGCTACTGGAGAAAGACAAGTAAGTAATATGTTTTGTTGTGTGGTGTGTTGAGTGAGACAGTGAGTCTGACATTATGATTATGTGTGCACTGTGCAGCTGACCTTGTTTGTAGCCGGCGTTGCCGTGTCAGCGATGCAGCGTGTGTTCACTGCTCAGCTGAGAAAGCGCAGTGCCTGCGGTCTGGCCCTGCTTGCTTGCTGCCCAAAGTTTCATCTCAGCAGCTGGGGGAATAGGCCCGGCCAGACGATCCCCGTGCCCCAACTCAGCCAGGCCATGGGCTCCATTCCCAATTTCCACACCCGCCTGCAAGGGTGTAGCACCTCACTGTTTTGCTCTCTCTGACAGGTATCGAGGTCCTTCAAGCCCGGCCGAGGGGTGTGGAACGACGAGCACATTCCCATGGTACTTCGGGGGGTTTATGGACCCGCCAGCCGACCCGCTATGAAGAGCTGCAGACAAGCTGGGTCTGGGACACATTGAATAGGATAAAATACGGGTGGCAGCACTCAGCATTTCACACTATCGGGATCGATAATGAGTACCATTGAAGTGAGTGACGGTAAACATAGTTAGTGACTTTGAGACCTCCACACATTTACAAAATGGCAGTGGACAGGGCTACAAGAAAACCATGCCAGCCTCAGGATAGCATGACATGCCTACGTGGACAGGGTGCCTCTGCCCAGATGTGTGCCAGGCTGGGTTCTGTTGCCCACACTGCCAGGAAATCCAGGGATGTGCACCACACCGTTGCTTCTGAACATCATACTTTATCCCCAGGCTTGACAAGTGCCCAAATAGTGAGATTTCTCTTTTTAGATCATATACCGCTGATCTGAAGCATATACTGGTGATGAGCTTCTTTGGTTGTGGGGCATGGGGCAAGGGGAGTTAGATGCACGCCTGGGCACGCGGCACACATTTACAGAATAGACCTTCCCAATATTGTTCACATCATGTACAGGGGCGTAGGAGACACATAAAATCTGGGGGGGACAGGCGACACCTTGGGGACTTTGCTTTATTAATTTATTTATTGTGTTTTAGTCAAAGAACTCGACTTTTCACAACATTAAAATTCAAATAGCAGTACGTATTAAATTACAACTATCATCACTGTATAAAACAAGAGAAAAGAAGAAAAGAAAACAGAAGAAAATTAAAGGATGCAGCAGCAAAGAACATGTCTTTATATGTTGCATTTCTGGATTTGTCATCTGACTATGAGCTCATGGTAAGAGAGAGGAAATAACAATTACTTCCAATGGGCCACAGCTACGAAGCCAGCTCGTTAAGAGGCAGATCACCTGTAAGTGGATTCTTGCCAAATAAAGGAGTTTCAGCCTTTTCTACCAACTGCAAGTTGCTATTTTTTTGTGTGGGGCAAGGAGACATGTGTGTCTCTTGGAATGGAAGGATGGGGATTCAAAGAAAGAGGAAATCTTGCCTGTAGCTCTGAGTAAGCCCTGTTATTGGAGTAGATGGACCAGGTGTGTGATGTTGCTGCTTTGACTGTCCTCCAAGGGGTGGGGGTACAGCAAACAAGGAGGATGAGCGATCGCAAGCCCACCCCCTTATAAGCACTCCCCAGGTCCGTGGCCGGATGCGTCGGACCCGGGGGATGCCTAGTAGGTGGGGTGTATGTGGACCCAGCGGGGTGGCCAAAGGGGCAGCCCTCTATGTGGGCTGCCCCTCTAGCGCTCCTTTGAGGGGCGGGCCAGCCTCTCAAAATGAGTCTGATCCCTTTTATTGCATCTCATGCTGGCTTTAGAGCCTAGCCTTTCTTTGCCTTTGTTATTCTGAATGCAGAGCTGGACTCTGTTCCTTTCTCGTTTAACATTTGCTGCAAAGCCTGATCCATTTGATTCTCTCATATGTTACTAGGACGGCAGAGCATGGGTCCTCTGCCCTGTTACACTATTCAAAGAGCCCCTCTGGCCTTTCTTTGCCTCTCCCTTGTCTCACTTCTTGCTTGCTTAATACATACCTCCTTGCTTGAACACTCAACATATTCTCCCTAACACAGCAATGGCAGCTGCAGTCTGTCTTAACTGCTATTTGTTCAGTGTCTTGAATTGGCCTCTTAATTTCTGCTTTATTGTCTGCCGGGGAAAGGCATTTGCCAGTCAATGCCATAATGGTTCTACCTTGCCATAAGCGGGCAAGAGCTAGCCAATATTGAAAGAACATGGGCATATTATGCCAGAGGCTGGCAACTGCCTTCCTTATGCCTACACAAGAGACACAACTCTTGCCTTTGTTTCTAATAGTAATTCAATGGATGAAGAAACGCAAGAACACACATATCGCTTAAAAATGAAGGGGATGATGTCACACTTGGTTAAGACATTTTAGTCACGCCAAGAGCTCATTTCCAACTGCAATTAAGCGATTACCTTTTACACTTCTGGCTTTAAATAATGTTAGTATCACCTGGAAAGCACAGGAGTTGCTCAACAGGGTTTCTGGAGCACGAGGGTTACCCTACTCGTGGGCATGGATGATTGGAGGGCATTCTTGCCCTGGTTTGGAGCCTGGCCCTTACAGTCATGATGGGGGGAGTGGCCTATTACTTTTGGTCGTACGTACCCTTTGAGGGTGGGCAGACATTGCCTCCTGCTTTAGCCCACTAACAGCTCTACTTTGCAACTTTATCACACATACCAGTCAGATGGCATGTAACACAATGCTACTAATGTTATCAGCCTCGGAAGTTTGGAATCCTTTGCCACATCAACTAGGGCACAGGCTTGCCACCTGAGACTTACCCATGTCTGAGTCAGCTACTGTTGCCCTGTAGGGAAGACACACAGAAAGAGCAGGGCACGGTGCCCTTGTGGGTTTTTCAAACTTCTTCCTCGGGGTGGCCACAATTCACTCTGCAGAGAAAGTGGCACATTCTGGCCAACATTCTCCCACTTTGACAATGTCACCGAAAGAGCTAAATTGGCCATTTGAAATACCTCTGTCGACTTATTATTGCGCAATCTACACTGATGGGTTTAAGCACTTGTTTAATGTAAGATGGCAATTAAGGGCATTTGCCAACACACTGAAGAAGCACAGGACACCCTCTTGCCAGAGACATGCCATGCTCACTCATTTTGATCACGAATTGCCATTTATCTGGGGTCATGTTAAATGTATTTATTTATTTATTTATTACATGTGTAGCAACACGCAAAACCCACAAGCATCAAGGCGCAAAGTAAACTGCATGGAGTAGGCCACTTCCATTGGCGCAACTTTTTACTTTTCCGCCACAAAATGGAAGATTTTAGCGTAAAAGGCAGGTGAAATCACATTGCTTTTCCACTCTGGAAGAGTGTAAATACCTCGTGCAATTAGCGATTGCTGGCGGAACTGACAATGGCTTCCTCTGGACTCTGCCCGCTTTTACCAGGTTTAATTTCCAAGGAGATCACTGTCATGATCTCTGCTTCCAAAAGGTCAGGGTTTTCCCAACTCCCTTGGAAGCAGATCCATAACCCGGGTTCCGAGTGCCAACCAGTCCCAATTGGGACCTTTTGGACCCAGTCCTGGCGCCAGTGGCACCAGGCTCATAAATATGCCCAGTCCCAGCGCTGGAAGCGCCGGGCTCATAATGCTTGGGTGGACTTACCTGCAGCAGACCATGCTGCTTACTTGCCTGCCAGTTGAGCCTCTGATCCTCTTCTGTTTGGAACTACTTTTCCTGTTGGGTGGGGCAGGAGCCACTCCCTAGGTTCAGAACACTGGAACTCTTCTGGAAAGCAGCAACTCTTTTCTTACCTAGGCGTGGCTGTGGAAGGAGACACCTAAGCACTACAGGAGGCTATTTAAACCACACCCGATGGATGAATCTTGCTTTGCGTTATTCTGCATCCTCTGCAGCAGAACGCTCATCGTGTCTTCTGCATCTGATCCTGGGCCTAAGGAAAAAGGCTTACCATCCTGAATCCAGTCTTCAGCAACACCTATAAAGACAAGAAAGAACAGGTTAGCATTACGGTCTTCAGTGACAGCGCTTCACTTACCTGGTCCATCGGCTGTCACCAACGCCTCGCGCTGCATTCCGGCATCTGAAAGACAAAGGCTTACCTACTCTTCGTGCGCTCCGGAGGTCTTCGCACTGCATTCCAGCATCTGAAAGACAAAGACTTACCTACTCTTTGTGCGCTCCGGAGGTCTTCGCACTGCATTCCGGCATCTGAAAGACAAAACAAGGTGCGTTTAAAGACATTGGGGAACTTTAATACTCACGTGCCATTACTCCTTTCCACATCTAACCCAGTGGGTATTCCGGCACCCTGCAGCCGCTCCGAACTTGTACCTGCAAAATAAAAAGACAGTTAGAGCGCATCGTGAAGCAGGCAACAAGCGCTTACTTACGTGCTTCCAGGCGCTTCTATTCATCACACGGGCTCCATCTTCAACTCACTTCAGCCCGTCATCCGCCATCGCCGGAACCCTGCAAAACAAGAGACATCATTACTAAAGACTTTTAAAGACATTAGAATTACTCGAAACTTACCGTTCGTGCAGTAAACGACGGACAGCAGTCCTCTAAAGTCAAGAGGCCTGCTCCCCTTATCCAGTGAAGAAACTGGTTACAGCACCCTGCCCCGAGGCAGACGGAGAGCACGGCGTTCACTTACCTAAGGTGAGAGCGTTAACCTTTGGGGTTCTACAGGAGAAGAGAAAGGGAAGAAGAGAGAGACATTCAATAACCCAGTTCATTAATCCCATATTTTCTATCTGCAGACATCTTACCCTTCGAGTCAGACATACAGTGCACAGAGGTCCAGCCCAAAGAGCCAGCCGTGTGTTACACATCACCTTTGAAGATACGGTATACGCCCAGTCAAGACCGGCGCCTCTACGGGAATCAGGTGAGCGTTACAATCACAGAGGAATCTCTTTCCTTATTTCCAGCATGAGAATCCATGCTGGCAATAAGGCCGCATTTGTCTGGTGGAGCGGGAAATACAGGGGGTCCTGGTGTGTCCACTCAGCTACCAAACTCCACCCAGAAAATGCATGAAAATGCAGTCAATTAGAAAAAGCAACAGTAATAGTGTTTTCCACCATTTTTTCAGAACCAATTGACCTGGAAAATGCTGTGATGCATCGGAAGCTGAATGCATTCACTCCGCATATTATCCTATCGGAAGATTAAGCCAGGTGCTGAACACACGTATTACGTATTCATGTGCACAATCTGCATTTGGAGAATTAACTCACTGAGCTACCTTACAAATGATATCTCTTGTGAGGCTTTACCGTCTTAACCCCTTAACTGTCATGGGTATTTTCGCCAAGGCCTTTTTTGGTGATTTCGGTATGTCGCCATTCAATTCCTTGTAACTGTTTTGTTACGTAAGATATCTCGGCCAAATTTGGCCACCTTTTTCCCCAAATGTAGGCAGTCGTAACGTTTTGGACTTTGCCGGGGATTGTGGGTAATACATTCTAGGGCGATTCGTGCAATTCAGACCTCTGTGGGATCCCACAGGTGTCCTCTTTTCGGAAATGCATGAGGTTCCCAGTTTTCCTTGGTGGCTTCGACACCATAGGCCTAGATCTGTATGTTGTCCACATGAGCAAAACCTGCTTTGCCAAAAGGCTTGGGGTTACCAGTGGGTTAGTCTTTTCCCTTTGCGCCCAGGTAGGTGCACCCACACATGTGAGGTACCGTTTTCGTTGGGACACCTGTAGGAACGCAGGATGGTAGGACATGTGTTGTTGGGCGTGTGTTTCGGTGGGTGTCCAGAGTGAAATTTCTGAAAACTGTGTTTTTTTCCACCAAATATCAGAGACATTTCCCTCTGCCCACCCATCGAAACATGCCGCCAACAACAGATGTCCTACCTTCGCGCGTTCCCACAGGTGTCCCGACGAAAACGGTACCTAATATGTGTAGGTGCACCTACCTGGGCGCAAAGGGAAAAGGCTAACCCACTGATAACCCCAATCTAGCAATCTGCCCCCAGGGAGGGCTACATGAGATGCCCCCGATCCATTTGGGGTGGGAGGGAGAGGGCCACCCGTTTCCACTAATAACATCCATGGTGGTTCAGTGGCCCCCGACATCCACCCAAAACAAGTTATAATTTGTTTTATTTTTGTTTTGCCCCTTTCCTAGGGGCAGATGGGCACATGTGTGTGGCCATCCGCCCCTGGGGTGGGGCGGGGAAATGTACTGCCCCAGGCTTGGGGGCTGGATCTGCCAATATTTGCAGTGGCCTCTCCCCCGCACCCCAAATGGAAGGGGGGCATCTCATGTACCCCTTCCTAGGGGCAGAAATCTGCCCCAGGGTGGCCTACATAAGGTGCCCCCATCCACTCAAGGTGGGGGGAGAGGGCCACCCCCCTTTCAAACAAAAAATCCTGGTGGTCTAGTGGGTCCCCCCGGTTCCCCCACATCCACCCAAGTTATAATTTGTTTTATTTTTGTTTTGCCCCTTTTCTAGGGGCAGATGGGCACATGTGTGAGGCCATCTACCCCCAGGGGGGGCAAAACATACTTCGCCAGGCTTGGGGGGTGGCTCTGCCAATATTTGCAGTGGTCTCTCCCCCCGACCCCAAATGGATGGGGGGCATCTCATGTACCACTTCCTAGGGGCAGAAATCCTCCCCTATGGAGGGCTAAATAAGGTGCCTCCCATCCACTTAGGTTGGGGGGAGAGGGCCCCCTTTCAAACACCAAAACATCCTGGTGGTCTGGTGGGCCCCACCGGGCCCCGCACCCAAAACAAGTTATAATATATTTTTTGTTTTGCCCCTTCCCTAGGGACAAATGGGCACATGTGTGTGGCCATCTGCCCCCAGGGGGGTCAAAACATACTGCCCCAATCTTGGGGGGGTGGTTCTGGCAATATTTACAGTGGCCTCTCCCCCCCACTCCATCTCATCTACGCCTTCCTAGAAGCAGAAATCTGCCCCAGGCAGGGCTACATAAGGTGCCCCCATCCACTTAGGGTGGGGGGAGAGGGCCACCCCCTTGCAAAATTCCCTGGAGGCTAGTGGCCCCACCCGCACCCACCCACACCCCCACCCAAAACTACATTTAAGAAAATATATATTTTTATGTTTGCCCCCTTCGCTGGGGGCAGATGATCACCCATCTGCCCCCAGGGTATTGCCCCCATGCTTTGGGGGTTTGGGGTGAAGAGGGCTGCTTACATAGTAAGCAGCTCCTCCCCCCACTTCAAAAACAGATCCCTGCACGACACACCAAACATATTTTGGGGGGGATAAATGACATTACATCCCCCCCACTTACAATTGTGGAGGGGATTTGTCCCCCCTGCGCCCCCCATGTCCTACGGCCATGATCATATATACAAACTGCAATGTTTCAAATAGAGGAAATTCCTGCCTGATGGTACAGTAGCTCTGAATAGGTTGAGATGAGCTTGTCAATTGGACATCCTTTGTTTTGTCAATAATAATGCTATTTATGATAAAAACACCAGTGTTTTATTTACTGTTTCATTCCGAATGCGTCCTGCTTCTAAGCACTGTCCGCCGACATGCCAGGCCTGTCTCTGCCACCCACACTTCTGGACAGGGCACTCTGCCCACAGCCCACCTGTGTTAGGACGGATTCTGCTGGGAATACATGACAGTTACAAGGCACCGGGCCGGCTACCCTGCCCTGCCCACTGTGATGCTGGAAATGCATCGGACGAACAGAGCCTACGTATCCTTGTCCTTTACTGCTTTTTATTGTGTATTCTGTAGTGTTTTCTGCACAGGAGTTCATGTGGGACTCCTGGCAGTGCAGCTCTCTCTTTTGGTTTGGAGTACAGACCCATGAGATACCCTTATGGCGCCCATGGGAGGGGGTACAACCCTTTGCCCCTAGTGTATGTTTTTGGGCACCTGTGTGTGGCCCACATAGCAGGGTATGGGCTGGTGGCAACTCCATGCTGAATTTGACAGGTGCCCTGAGCGTCCTCCATTTTGGGATGCCCAGGCCCTGTCATTGGAATCAGTTGATTCCTGATGGAAACAAGATGGCCTCCGTGGCCTCTTGCCTTCCATCACCAGTTACCTTGGTTTTCCCCAAGTCCCAGGAAGCCCTGACTCTGTCCCTTCCCCCTGACTGGCTGTTGGGTCGAAGTTCTCTGCTATTCCAGGTACATTGGGGTGGTAGAAACACTTTAGAAGGAAATAAGACTCATTGAACAATATATGGACTGGGCTTGTGGTATAGCTTTATCTTAAAGGTTTCCCAGGTGGGGGGATCTCCACACAGAACTGTGTCTAGTGGTAGGAGCCAGTATTCTGCCAATTGTTCTAACCAACTGCTTTCCTCCTATGTCTATTGTTGGTTACCTTTATTAATTGATTTGTGTGACATTTGACCAGAGTACAGTTGATGCACTTTAATGAAATCTGATAATAATTGTGGTACCACTTAGAACTGTATATATTTGCCATTGTAGATTAACTGAGCGCAAAGTGAGTTATTGTGATATTGTATATAACCTTGAACCTTAATTATATAAAGACTGTGTTTTCACTAATACAGTGTGTGAACATTCCTTTGTGGGTGCTTGGGGACAACACTGTACTTAAGAACCAGGCCACATCATCGCCTGAGAAGCTAGGCCTTGATTGTTCGTCCATTGCTACCAACAATAAAGAATCTTGGCTGGGGTCCTCTGTGCCTCTCCTCTACCATATAGAGAGCAGAAGTACAGACACCCCCTCCAGTCTTTACACCCACCTTTACCAAGCTGGGTTGTGCTGTGCCGCTCACATTACTGCGATCCTGGACACGTGCAGGTGGCCTTTGCCCATCCTATGCCAGACCGGGCTCTGCTGCCCACACACCACATTGCTAATAATCACAGACATGCACAGGGAGCCTCTGCCTCCTGTGCCAGGGTGTTAGTCCCCACAGGCCATTCCCTACAGCCCTTCCCTTCCCTTCCCCTCTCCTCCATTACATCCCTCTCCCTGCCCAAAACACATCCTTCTGCGCTCTCTTTGAATTAGGTCTGTCAAGCAGTAATATGAAACTTTGCACACCCAGTGTTATTTCTAAGCAGTCTGCTGAGAGGTAATTGTTTAGTTGCAGTTGTACATGTGCTGATGTAATAGAATCTGTTAGCCGTGTGCCACCAGCAGCCACTTGATTTAAATCTGTTGATTGCACTCAAGTGAGTCCTGATACAGACATAGACAAATCCAATAGCTTTGCTTTTGTGCAGGCAAGGTACATGCACTTGCCAGGCACTCTAATCACATGCCCAGGTAATCACACCATTTCCCAGCTGTTGCCATATAGCCAAGTACTCCTGTTATGGCAATGCCTGCCAAATGCCTCCCCATTGATCCTGTTTGACTTTGACATTTGACCTGTAAGGTTAATGTCACTCACACCTCCCTTTTCAGTATCTGTGACTACAACCAGAGGTAATGTGAATTTTGGGGTGCACACTGCAACTAACTAGTAACTACAGAACTGCCTGCCTGCCCTCTTGCTAGGGCTCTGTCAGTCGCAGTCCCATGATGATGTTTTAACCGCGGTACTGAAACTCATTTCTTGATTGCAGTTGCAAATGGCAATTCATTTCTTCGGTGAAAGACTGAGTAGTATCCAAGGGGAAGGATTATGATTAAATCTGATACAAATTGTCAATTTTAAAGAATATGTATTCAATAATACTGGTCAAAACGACTAGCCACATGGTGTACTAACCTATGAAACTGGCCCACAAGTAAGTGCCCAGTTCTTTACCCCAACAATTGGCACACATTGGGATTTTGCGTGTTTGGTTCCGGCATTACCTATTCCCCTAATGCCCTATAGGCCAGACCGCGGTTGCCTCTGCCGGCCTTGTATTGCGATCCAACCTATTTACCTGGAAGGGCTTGAAGCTGGGAGGAAAGCATCTTTTAGGTCTCAAAATGTTAAGTAAATACACAGGGCTAGAGTCCAGAAAAAAATAAGTTGTGGCATGGCATAGGGGGACTCATTAGTATATGCATAGGCATCCAGGAAATGGGGGCAGAGGGCAAATGTGCCCCCATTCTCCTTGCGATACTCAGCTAAATCACTGGTGGATTGGCAGGAGCAAAGGTAAGTTATTGCTCATTCATGTAATGAGAAATATTATTAACCACGGAATGATGTTATTGTAGTTACAAGATTCTTTCAACCCTTGCTTTCAGAACTCAGCAGGAATACCCCATTCATTCTGTCCATCATGCTTCTGGTGATGAGCGTCTGTCTACTGATTCTCCTCCTATCACAATACATTCCATAGATCACCCATCGTGCACTGACATTCCTGAGAATCCACAATGCTCTACTGAATCTACAGAGGGTCCTGATGATCACTCAACAGACACTGTTACCCAGCCTGAAGTTCTGTTTGATCATACAACTGCTGATTGCATTAAAACTCTTGAAGATAACAATGTTGGCACACAAGTACTACACAACATGAATACTGAGGACATTGGGGAATGAAGTGTGAATGTAAAAATGCAGGCCACGCTTGGCATGCAGCAAGATTACCCAACAGATCCATACCTCTTTCAGAGCAGGGCAATGACTCCACCTTTAGGTCAAGCACTTCTTGCAGGTGGTCCATGTCAGACTGGATGAAAACATGGTTATTAACAATTTCCATATGACTCCAATCTTTGAGGATTTAGCCCAGAGTGGTATAAAACAAGGTTGCATGGGGATTCTCTGTAGTAAGACAGTGGTTAGTGCATTTTCCTAGAGGTAACTGTCTTTTTTGCTTTGCATTTCAGCTATTTGCTGATAAAACAATGAGCACTTTTCAAAGGTTTTGTCTGGTTTTAGCTGTGTTTTTTCCAATTTGAAAATTGTATTGCATGAACATTCCAAGATACAATGTGAGAAAGCTACAAAAAGTCACATTTAAAAATACCCAAGAAAGAACTATTGTTTCTTAGCTAATAAAAGCTGAATGGGAACAGAGAGAGAAAAACGGTGGTATTCTAAGGTGGCTGCTTGATGCTATATTCTATCTCGCCAAGCAAGGCATGCCTCTCCATGGACACAGAGAACACGCAGGATTAGGAAGTATGTCCAATGAAGGATTTTTTGGAGGGAGTTACTGAAGATGATGTGCAAGTATGACAATGTTTTAGCACAGCATATTGCTCATGTTAAGAAGAATGAAACCTATTTGAACCATGACATTCCAAATGATTTCATTCATGAACTCGCGAAAGAGACAATGTGCGTTATTCTTGAAGAAATCAAAATGGCCAAATTCTCTAGTGTCATTGCCAACTCTACAGAAGATATCAACAGAGTTGATCAATTTTCTTTATCTCTTAAATATGTGACATCATCTGGTCATGCAGCTGAAGATTGTGTGACAATTGCTGAACTTCCTGGAGCAGGGTTGCAGACTTTTATAAATTATTGACATCGACTTTACAGTCCCTGGACCTTGATGTTTCCTTAATCTTTGGGCAGGGGTATGATGGTGCAAGCACCATGTCCGAATGTGTTGCTGAACTTCAAGCATATGTGGACGAAGTCTCGCCCAGAGTTATATATGTTCACTGTCTTGCACACAATTTAAATCTTGTGCTGATTGATACTTCAAACTCATGTTTAAAAGGAAAGTATTTTTTGGTACACTTGAGGCACTGTACACTTTCCTTACAAGCAGTCTGCTTTGCACGAAAGTCCAGCAGGAAGAGCAACAGGAGCATGACCTACGCGAAACAGCTTTGACATTAAAGAAGCTATCTGACACTAGATGGGCTAGTCGTAAAAGGGCAGTAGATTCTGTGAAAGGAAACATTTACCAATTAGCACAGAATTGCCATGTATATCCACTGGATGCATCCCAAATGCAAATGGAGAAGCACTTGGATGCACAGGGGCTCTGCAACACAATTGAAATCTTAGAGTTTAAATTCTTAATATGTTGTTGCACAAAGTAGTGCAAACTGTGCATAAACTGTCAACATATTTGCATAACTGCAGAACACATGGTTACAGCATCGTAAACTAGGAAAGTTTCGACCAGATGATATATTTGATTGGTTTGAAACAGATGTTAGAAAAATGGCTGAAGAGTGTGGGACATCAACACACTTTCAAGAAAAAAGGAAGAGGGCTAAGAAAAGCTTTCATGATGAAGCAGCTGATGATAATCCTTTAGGGAGTGGGAGGCAGGCATTCAAACTAGAAACCTTCTATGTTCTTGTTGATACTTTCATTGCTCAGATGACAGTGGCTGCGAACTCTCAAGTGGTTAATAACCACTGAACAGGTTATCATGTCTGTTCTTGCGAGAGAGGGGCGCCCGCTACCTTTGTTAAACTATTTGTTAAGGAACCTGGGATTGGTAACCCTAGGTCTCCTGGGGGCAACCAGACGTGGTCTCCCTCTCACTGTGCTTAGAGAGGCATCAGCTTCACCTCACTGATGATCCCCAACAAGGGTGAAACACGTGTATGGGGTTGCTGGTGGTACTCTCGTTCAGATTGGAATTGCCATTGTATTTCGGTGCTGGACTGCCCCTGGGCAGGACAAAGACTGATATGCAAATGGATATTTCCCATCTGTGAAAGGCACAGTGAGTAAAAGCAGTGGCTGCGAACTCTCAAGTGGTTAATAACCACTGAACAGGTTATCATGTCTGTTCTTGCGAGAGAGGGGCGCCCGCTACCTTTGTTAAATCAGATGACAGTGAGGTTTCAAGGTTTTAGAAATACTGTGAATACATTATCTACACTGGATCCTAAACATTTTACTAGGACTGATAATTCTGATGCATTGGAAGACTTAGCTAGACTTTATGCAGGTGCCCGACACTGTGGAAGGAGTATTCTTTTTGTGTGCACTGTATGGGAAAAAAACATTCTCTGACAACAAGCAGTTAATAATAAATGATGTGCTGCCTTTCTTGCCAGTCAATGATATACCTGCTGTTTACCCAAACCTTTCTAAATTGTACAGAATATTTCTCACTTTGCCTTTAAGTGGTGCTGCCACAGAATGAAGTTTTATCAGGCTGAAGTTGATCAAAGGTTACTTACCGTCAACAATGGGTGAAGACAGACTTTCAAATGTAGCCTTCCCAAGTATTGAAAGGGAACTTGCTGACTTTGATAAAGTAATTCAGACATGTGCTTCAATGAAATCACACAAAGGCTTTGTAGTGCAGATGCTCCATAGGACTTTGCTGTGGCAGAAGGCTTCTTGGTCCTAATCTTTTGCAGCAAAATATATTAAAGTACATAAGTCTTCTGTAGCCTACGCCCGCATGGGACACAATTTCATTCTCACGTTGTATTTGAAGGAACAGTTTCATCCTCATTACATGTAAGTGTTTGTGTGCATTTATTGAGTCATTGTTATGCAATAAGCATTTGATATTAGGGATATTTATGTTTGGCTACATGTTGGCTTTTTGGTACTAAGACATGTTTACAAAAGGTATTCAACTGATGCACTCATGGGATCATTACAATTACATTGAAAGGTGTATACAATTGTACTTAAGTTGTTTGCTAATATTTGGCTTTGGTTCAGGAGGTTGCATTTGTTTGTTTATGGGACAAAAGGCTATTTTTGGTCCCACTCCCAATCTGGTGTTATATTGGAATTCATATTACCAGGGTACTTTATTTTGAAACTCAAATGTCTGGTCAAATGATGAATTTTTTGGGCCAGGCAGTCAACCTTGTGTCAGAGAATCTTGGAAAATTATTAAAACATTGCAGTCTGTAGTTTTGTATTGTTTTGCATGGTTACCACCAGCATGATATGGTATATTGCTTGCTTTTGAATGTTAATTGAATTGTTATTTTTAACCGTGCTGATGGATTGATCTTATTCAGATCTCTAGATTTCGTTATCAAATTGAAATTGTCAGGTTTTATAAATGAAATATATATCAGGTAAAAAACACTGCCAGCTTTTTCTTGAATATTAAGCATCAACAATATCTAGTTATACCCGCAAAATTAAGGAAATGGTAGTGGCCCCCAGCCTGACACCTCTATGACCCGACTGATGTGGCAGCGCCCCCTGAACAGCATTTCACCCCCTCCCTCTAGCTTCGAAACCTGGTGCTGCCACTGCTCTGAGAGAAAACACTGCTCAGTTGACCAGTGCCATGACACAAACATATAGAACTACCACTTAAAGGTCATCCTCAAAACATAAAGGTCAATGTTTCACAGAACTGTTAGCAATCAAATACTGCAATTATTCACTGGTGTTTTTTCTATAATAATCAAAGCAATTGGTGTGCATCCATCCATTAATTATGGCACAACATATGCTATACATTGCTTAATTGTTTAATGTCATCTGTGACGATGCAGACCCTCAGGTGTTTCTTTCATCTGTAGCAAGAAACAGAAACAGAAGCGTGTGTGATGTTTGGCTACATAAACGTAAATTCAAATTGACAGGAATAATACGTGAACATGATGTGTGTTGAACCTAAAGTCACATCGGTTAAATGGGCTCTGTAGCAACACGCCTCAGTGCCTGTTTGCTGTACTAAGAACTCAAGGCAGATATCAATCTGCAGTGCATTGACATTGACGAGCTGTCAATGCCAGGCTTTCATGATCTGGGATGCCTGTGTCTAAAATGGGCCGCCTGAAATAAGGACAGCGCTAAATCAGATTATGTGTAACCAATTTGCCGCTATTCAATATATCGAACTCAAAACACACACCCTAGAATTCAATCCCGTAAGTAGTAACCACCCACAGATGTGGGGACCGGGTATGTTTACCTACTGAGCTATCAAACCCCAAGACAGAATAATATCAAACGTTTTCCTGTGGAAACTGACATCAGTGGTCGAAGTGTACAAAACAAAGTGGTGGAACTATGTTCCCTAACGGCCTGCCCCCCCCCCCATCCCCACAAACCCCATCAACACGCCCCTTCCCACGCACAGTACAAACCCCCATAAAAACACACCTGATGTTTACGGGAACATTCAGTGCAGTGCACTAAAAGTGCACGTTTCAACTTCTTCCTTCACTTTTATTTTGAAAACGGTTTCTTTTTAAAATACAAGTATATGAACAGTAAACTTTAATTCAAAAAAGTAGAGGAGCACTGCTCCCCACCGCTCCTGCCCACTTTGATCACTGACTGACATGCATTGTATTATTCACCATACGAGCAACAAAGCATGTGTACATTATGTTCGAAATGGAGGTGAGTCTCTGTCAGGTGCTGCGCAGGATGGGGAAATATGTATAATCAGTATGTGTCGCCGCTTTCTATGCTTTCTGGAACTGTGTGTTATCAACATGGGTCACAGCTTAAATTGCATCAACACTCTCTGCCCCCCTCACCCACCTGCTCGTTCTCCATTGGTGTACCACAAAGAGGGAAAAATCCCATTATTAAAACATAGTACTCTTGTTACTCAAGATGTCTGCTGGTCCTAGTGAGCGGTGTGCTGCCACCTATCGAAATGGGATAGAAACATGTCTGCCTATTGCAATCAGCTTGCAGCACTGGACTCTACTGAGTGAGTCCCCCAGTTGTATCATTGCAATGCAATACTCACGGTTCAGTGGACAGTACCAGATGTTGGTATAACCTCGTTCTACCCTGAATTGAAGCAAGGACTAGGTGGAGTCCTTGCCACAGATGAATATGTTGATACTCCAGTCTTTGTTATTTGATTAACAAATGATTATTTCATTTATTAGGGTATCTCACAGATTGAAGGATAGGCCATATACGGAAGGGTGGCCTGTTTCTGTGACTCACAAATGTACTGTCGCTTTCATCAGGGCAATGCTTCACTTCATTTACTTAACTGGGTCAACAGAGGATTTTTTCACCCCATGATGAAATGGTTTTCCAACATATATCTAATTATTTGGTGTTCGTACATCCGTTAATTGCAGAGGAACGTCATTCATTTCATGTATCTCCTCTCTGTATTACAGGAGGTGTTTTCTTTTCCCCACAGAGTATTTGTTTTAACTTTGATTCCCATGGTGTTGAGGATGTGGTAATTAGACAAAGTATCTTCTGGTGTTCCATGTCTGCTTGTATTGTACTCTGATTTCTTTAATACATCAAAGTAGTCCTTTCATTCCGCTAAGCTTTCTGGAGAACCCAGACACTGTGGCTGGATGTCAGGTAAAGCACTCATGGAGGCCACAGTTGCAATTAAACCAGCTGCACTGACTAATCCAAAACACCTGGCGTTTCACCACCATGGGATTTGATGTTGCTGATTTTATTTTTGTATATAGTGCAGAGTTCACCCAATTCTGGGATATGGCACAGAAAAGGGAGTTTGAACCATGAAATGGTTAAAGAGTGGGCAAACAGTATCTATAAATAGAACCAATAACAACAAAATAACAACAAAATAAATACTAAATAAATACAAAGACTTAGCAACACAGGAACCGGGTTCAATTCAGAAGGATTGAGTTCTAATTAGGATCCTTCACCATATTGATGAGGACACAAAGGAATGGACAATAGGTCCATGGTCCCAACAAGTTTCCCGATTCATAAAGTCACACTTTCCACATAGTCTGTACACGATGTGGAGATGGCAAAAGTCACAAAATAGTCAACTTTATTAGCTGGCTTCCATGAGCCACAGAAAACAGGAACAAAAGCAGCGGAATTAGGACCTGTGCCGCGTCTATTCAAGCCCTGACGGCTGTCCGAGGGGTGGACCTGCAACTGTAGAAGCATTTCCAGTGACCTGATTTCTCCAGCAGGTTTCAGTGCCTCCAGCATGTACACTCCAATACTTCTAGCAAGAAAGCCCAGTCCAATGTAGGGGTCCCATCAAGAGCATGCGTGCCAGGTGAAGAGACTGTGCCGGGGGGCCATCAGGATGCTAGATGAATCCTGTACTGGGGATCAGTCAGTCATTGCTATCGTTCCCTACTAATCCCGCTGCCAGGCTGCTACAGCGCAAGAGCCTGCCACCTCACTCACAGGGCGCCTGTACCTCATTGCTCCCTGGCCCTCTGCTATCAGCCATGCCAACTCCCCACCGACCCACAGCACATTGACATCTTAGCTGCTCCCCTTACTTTCATACAGCATTAGCTTCCTGCAGTCAGTCATATGAATTTTAGAAGTTAGATCCAGAACTTTCTATAAAAAGAAAGAAAGGCCTTCTTCGTTGCAGAGGTTTAAGCCGGAGACCGGTTTAACTTTAGAATTGCTTTACATTGGTTTAAGTGCATTTGGAGGGGGAACTGAAGGTCTGCGGGCATAAAAAGAAATAAAACAGTAGGCATTCAATATGTAGACCCTGCCCGAGGGCCATACCAGGATTATTGGCCCTGAAGATAGAATCCACTTAATACTACATAATGTGAGGCTGCAGCATTGCAAATGTAGCCTCGAGAGTAGATTCACTGAGCTGTGATCTGTGCATAATAATTAAAAAATGTCGACACGTCTTTTCAAAGAGGTAATGGGCAGGTGGTGTTTTTACAGTGCAAACAATCTGTCAAGATAGCTTAATAAGCTGGCCCACACAACAACTTTATTATAAACCAATTTTATTTTCTTGATCACTTGAACAAAACGACGTGTTTATAAAAGTGTATATAAGAAACCATTGCAGTATCATAAAATGAGGTCCTACACTTGACGGTTCCCGTGCTCAGCCGGCACAACTCTTGCAGCGCTGCAACCCATTCTCATTGCAAGCCGTGCACCTCAGGGCTTTGAAAGAGTCTGTGAAGCAGTTCCGGAACACCGACATCTTGCTCCCATGGCACACTGAACACGGAAGGAAGCCAAAGCCCCCGCAGGAGGGGCACGCGTGCGGGTGTTGCACTCTCTGCCGGAACACAAAAGAAAAGACGAGCATGTTGTTATCCCATTCAGGCAAAACCGATGCCACGCACAGATATCATGAAAATACTGTAAGCCTAACATAAAGTTTGCTTTCCCATTGCTTTAAACAATGTTCTTTATTTTCCCTAAAGGTAAATGGAACAGTGGCATCCAGTGGGCAAACAGTTGAATGACAGATGCGTATTTTCTTTTAGAGCAATGCCGGGCATCTACAGGAAAATATAACAAGGAATTTCAAAATCTGTCTTGGTTGTGGGGGAATCCATATGTGAGTAATTGCTATAATTTCTGTATTGATTATTTTGTGGCAGTGCGACATTTTGTTTTTACATGAGAGAGCTGTAGGGTGCCTTATGCAAAGCAAAAGCAACGTTTGACCTCATGAGTAACCAAAACCATTAGAAAAACAATGTGGCAGTTAATGGTTTACAATATGGAAGAGAGATTTCTTTAGGCAATCAGTTGAAAGCATTGCAGGCCTTTTTGTTTTTACTAATCCATACTTGCATGTGTTAAAGGGTTCCTTATACTTTAGGCGGCCACAGTCTCCTTGACAGGAAATGTCAAATAACAAAACTTAAGTAAAATAACTTTGCAAGATGTGTTTTAAACAAATCTTGATTGTGGGATCAGGTGTCTAAGCAAGGTTACAAAACGGTACCAATTTAATGTTCTGCTTGTGTCACCAAATATATGTATAACGCTTGTTTAACTAACTCTTCATATTCGAAAAGGTTCAACTACACCACATGAATGCCCTTTTACTGTGGAGGCATGTTGATGACAGATTAACTAATTAAGCGAGACATTTCGATGTATCATTCTTTTTTCCCCCTGACCTAGGTGTTTTATCGAAATATGTTCTCAGTCTTTTTGGAACTAAAACGTCCCAGAGATGCGGGTGATAAAGCCACATGACCTGCTGACACCCCTTTCACCACCAGGTGTACCACAATGTCCGTTCAACAGGGTCCTTCATGAATGCACATGCATGCACTCTCCATCATGTATGCAGGTGTCGTGTACTGAAAGTAGGCTCATACACACTCAGGAAAGGTTCCACAGCATTGGTTGACCTGATGTCAGAAAACTCACCTGGCAAGTGAACAGCCACAGGATTTGTGGGTTCAATTCACCCCACCAACGTTCTTACATTCTTAATGGTCTTCCATAACTATTCATTATGTATTGTAATATGAATACTTCAGTATTGCTGGGCAACCATGTTCAGAGGGGAATGGGAGAACGTTAGCATGTATGTGACTGAAATTTGTAAGGTGATGGGAGATGGTTGTTTCTTACTAGCGTAAAGTAACTGTGCCTATATTTTGATTGTATCTCTTTCTTTAGCTAGCCACCTGCTAGCCAGTGTCGCCCCTGCATTAGAATGTCCAGATGCTGATCTTCTACTCATCTCCCCCTCCATGGCAGCCTTCCAGTGTTATTTGTGCTTGCGTATAATCCCAAGTATACAGACAGCACTGGCTATGAACATTGAAATAAGGGCTTCATTACAGTGAAGTGCTATGTACCTTTTACAATTGTACACAATATACAGTAGTTACTTTAGCACTTAAGACCTTGTGCAAGATTCAATCAGGGCATCAGTAGTCTAGTGGAAATGGCTTCGGCCATAAAATGTCATCAGCGTAAACCAGAACCTTCACCTAGTTTCATCCCCCACAGGCGACCAATGCTTGCAGCAGAACTGGTGATTTTAGGGTCTATAATCCCACCATTGATCATTAATTAGCCCTCTTAAATCGATCATTGTTCTTTTCCTTTTATTATATGAAACTGTCTGTCTGCTCATTATTGATGCTTCTAACTCTCTCGCCATGACTACCACCAATAGCGGTACCGTGTCCGGATTGGTGAAATGAGGACTTACCAGTCCAGTCCGACCTTGGCAAGGCCGGTAAGTCCCCATTCACCAAACCATTCCCCATTCCCATTTGAGCCCCCATAGGGCTCAATGGGAATGGGGAGGGCGCAAATAACGGGCCGGCGTATGCCAAGTCCGTTATTTGCGCCCAGGTCCCTTAACTGGTCCCGTCCTTAACACCAGGTCAGACCTGGCGTTAAGGAAGGGACCCGCTAAGGGACCTCGTAGTAGGGCGGTAAGGGATTACCGGCACCGGTCTCCTTACCGGTGCCCGGTATCCCTTACCGCCCTACTCGGAAGGAGGGCCTCTGTCATTTAAGGAGATCTTGAGTAAAGTACTTAAATGTGCAGTAAAGTGCTTATTGTATAATGCAGTAGTCATTGACTACATATCAACACCCAAGACCCATTCGGGAACTTGCACTCCTACAGCTATAAATGGCAAGTCAGGAGTAATAGTTAGGGCTGAACAAGCCTGCATGGAATAGAATGGAACATTTTGGAATGGGTGTTACTGTAAGGAAAAAGGTGAAGATAGGTGAAAAGAATATGCATGACATATCTTTTTTTCTGTCAATTAGTGTGATATAAAATAGGAGTTCCATTAAAGAGAAGAACTATTTGTTAAATGTAAACACTATAGAGTCAGTACTTAAAAGCTGATGTGCAGAGCACCAGTAGACTTTGAGAACTGGCTAAAACATAAACATGTACATGTACCTACCTCAGTCTCGCGCGTGTGGCCAATATGTGTACGGCAAATGGGGCAAGTGCGTGGAGTTGGCTACCTCTTTGGTCAAGATGAGCAAGTTTGATCCCCCAGGTGACTTTGATTGTGCAGCCCCATTAGTCGCTGGTGACCACAGACATGGAAGATGAGAGGCATAAGCAGTGTCGGTCAGCACCTTCTGTATACACTGTCACCACGCACCCTGAGCCCCTTTCCCCCTCCCTCAGACCAGAGGCACTGGCCAGCTTTGAGCACATTTGCAGTAGCAAGCATTTTTGTGACATACCAACTAGACCCGATTGGCTCTCCTGAAGTGCTTTTCACCCAGCCAATGTGTTTTTACTGTAGACCATTTGAAAACATGAATGTAGAACTTTGGCAAGGAGATATGAACCCGGAACACACGGCACCATACAATCGGTGTATTTATGAATGCTCACTTCACACTCACACTCTCCAGTTAAGCTCCAGTTAAGTTAAGGTATGGCTATGTTCTCGATATCATACATTATGAAATGGAATTGAGAACATGAATCCGTAGCCCAAAGTCTCACAGAGTATGCATCTGCTTAATGTATAACATTTGTATGACGTTGGCTTACATACGAGAAGCTGAGCGAGCAGTACTTACTTTTACAATGTGGCAGATGGAACACAAACATAGACCTACACATTATTATTATTTGTATTTTTTATTTGTCAATAAAATACATCATCTAAAATAGAACATACACATTAAATATTTCATAAATCAGTTAAAATATAAAATACATATTTTAAATACATTTTAAAACAACACTTCATCTAAATAATTATCAATCTATCGAAACAAGTCATTTAAAATATCGTTAACAAGGACATTTAGATATTTAAACATAGATACAACCAGAGACAATTTAGATGCGTTTAACAACATTGACTACCAAAGTTCCGCTTTAAAGGTTCTATAAGATCTTAGAAAGGAATCAAGTTGAATCTGTCTCTGTATTAGTAAACTCGGACAGACAATCATTAAGTGTTCTAAGTTTTCTAACTTATTCACGTGTTTGCTGAATCGGCAATTTGTAATTTCTCTAGGGATGCTAACTGAGCTCCAACCTCCTCATATGTAGGGAATAGATTTCATCGAATTCTTAAAAGCTGCAAAAAAAGTTTCACAAATGGACATTTAAAAAGATATTTAGCTATCACATTAAATTGTTTTTCTTCATTATTGAAATGGTAGTATGACTTATAACACTTTACATCTGTGCAGGCCTCAATCCAGTCACTCCTATATCACTTATTATTTACACTTGATGGACTGGATAATACTGCATCTACACTTACATCCATACCAGTAAGGTTAAACAGTATTACTTGCATCCAGACCACAAAGGGTTTCTCTTTTTCCTGCAGCATTATTTAACCTTTGGGCGAATATACAGCAGCTTCTGCTGCAGTTAAGCATTTACGAGAAAGAAAGATGACTCTCCATGATATCATAGCCTGCATAGACATTATGCCAAGCTCAAATCTAATTACTTTAATAGGAGATCTTCTTCGAAAACATGTTTTCCAGGCGCAGGCAAAAGTCGGTTACAGGGAGAACAAAAGTTTCACCCCCATAAATAAAGGTTGCAATAACTTAATTTATAAAAGCGTACAACAGGGATTAAAGTGAATTTCCCAAATTTCCTATTTATTATGCTTTACTGTGATGCCAGACGTTTGGTTTTTGATTTCAATGTCTATTATTATTAACATATTAGCTGTCCCAGAAATACAGAATCCAAACAAGAGAAGGAGTCTACCCTACATTTTGATTTAGAAAACAATTACACCTCTTCTCTATTACCTTTATAGAGGGTTTGATTAGCACGATATTAGTTTTTGAGACATTTATATAGAGTGCATTCTCCTTCACATTTCTCTCTAAGGAAACCAATTGACGTAATCCAATTGCAGTCTGGTCCACCAACAGAAGGTCATTGTCATAAAAGACGGCGGATGGGTTGAGGACCAATTTTTGGATGGAAACTGCTGACTTAGTTCAGTGTCTCGTGCATATCACAGATAAATACACTAAAAAGTGAAGGGGCCAGCATACGCCCCTGCTTTAACCCCTGATGTGTCAGAACCCTACGAGACAATTGACCTTCTTGATTTAAATGTACTGAAATACTTGCATCAGTATGGAAATCCTCTATTATTTCCAAAAAGTATGGGGGGCATGACCACTTCTGTATTGTAGACCACAATAACTTTCTGTCCACACTATCAAAAGCAGCAGCAAAGTCAATAATTGCCAAATATGTTTTGATCAAATTCATAATAAACCCATTTAACAGGGTATTCAGACCCTTTACAACTCCCGCTTGAAACAAATCCACTCTACCAGAAAATTTGACCCTATTACTTAGTTTTAAATGTACCAAGCATACAACATTTTTACCAGGAATATCTAGAAGAGCAATTGGTCTGTTTTCTTTTTTTTTTACTCTAATCTATTACCTTTTTAAAATATTGGCACAATAATAGAAGATGTCCATGTCATCAGGATGTTATCAAGTCAAATTTGACTAAACATTTTATACAAAATATTCGCCCAGAAATAGGGAGCATTCTTGAGAGTAACATTAGACAGTCCAACAGGACCTGGAATGCATGATTTTTTAAACTATTTTACATTATTTTTTTTGAATATTTCCTCATTCAAACTCAAGTGGCCAAGAACCATCAGTTGTTACACTTCTGAAATCTGTGCATATAGCCTCACCGTCATACATTTATGTGAAATAACCAATCCATTCATATTCAGGAATACGATTTAATTGTGAATCCATGTGGGCACTAGTTTAGGGCCTGGGTTGCTAACATAGCTTCTGCATCTTTCTATAACATTGCAGCTTTGTGATATTTTAGCCAATTCCGGTACCTCAGTTTGACCTTTTTTGACTTGGCCTTTCTTTTTCCCCCAACCCTCATATTTAAGACCCCTTATAGCAACTCTCATCTGCCATTTATGTCTTACAACCTCAATATCATAGACATGTTATGAAGTATGTCTTCTGTGAAGACATCATGAGGCAAGACACAAAAAACAGATTCAAAGTTGAAACAAACTTACTTTATTCAACTTAAATGTCAGGATGGATGAAGACCTAACTGTCCTTAAGCTAAGGTGGGATTTCCCTACCTAAAGAAACTAAGGACAGTCTGAGTCAAGTCTGTCTGTGTCCAAAACCTATGTTTGCCATCACCAGTACAGGAAATAGTGTTCCGAACAAGGTGCTGAGCTACTTCCAGCTCCTGGCTTACTTTTGAGCTCCTCTTTCCAAGTTCAAAACAGTTCCACAAAACTCTGAAGGTTCCCTTTCCTAAATTTAAAAAAGTCCCACAAGGCCTTGGAGTTCACTTCCCCAAGTTCGAGACAGAATGTTCACAGTTCACACTTAGCAGTTCTCCCTCTTACCAAGGGTTATGTATCTGGTTCACCAATGCACGTTTGCTACAACACAAGTCGTTCCACCTTTTCATTGACTTGCTCCTTCTGGATATTTACACTCTTGATTCCTCCTTTCACTCGCTTTGCATGCAGGGCCTTCTGCCTAAGCGCAGTTAACAGACTACACTGTCCACACGTTATAGGTCACGCATATGGTAACAGTTTCTTGGCTGTGATTTCTTAATGCTGCTCCCATGCAGGGGTTCCCTCTGTATTGGTGCAGTTAACAGACTGCATGGTCCACCCATCACAGGCCACGCAACCGATACTCTCCATTGCCGGTGTAACGTCACTTTTTGCTATCTGTCAGAAAATCCTATCGGTAGGAAAATCTGACAGGAATTGTAATGTCATTTTTTGCTACCCGTCAGAAAATCCTACCAATAGGAAAAAGTGACATGGTAGGAAAATCTGACAGCCTGACCTGTCATTTTTTCCTACCCGTCAGAAAATCCTACCGACAGCAGGCATTGGGAAACCCACCCAGGGGTAGGAAAAAGTGACGGGGTAGGAAAATCTGACAGCCTGACCTGTCATTTTTTCCTACCCGTCAGAAAATCCTACCAAGAGCAGGCATTGGGCAACTCACCCAGGGGTAGGAAAAAGTGACGGGGTAGGAAAATCTGACAGCCTGACCTGTCATTTTTTCCTACCCGTCAGAAAATCCTACCGACAGCAGGCATTGGGCAACCCACCCAGGGATAGGAAAAAGGGACGGGGTAGGAAAATCTGACAGCTTGACCTGTCATTTTTTCCGACCGGTCAGAAAATCCTACCGACAGCAGGCATTGGGCAAACCACCCAGGGGTAGGAAAAAGCGACGGGGTAGGAAAATCTGACAGCCTGACCTGTCATTTTTTCCTACCCGTCAGAAAATCCTACCGAGAGCAGGCATTGGGCAACCCACCCAGGGGTAGGAAAGAGCGACGGGGTAGGAAAATCTGACAGCATGTTCTGTCAATTTTTGCTTCCCGTCATAAAATCCTACCAATGGCACATTTTGACCGTGTAGAAGGAAAGTGGGAGTACATTTCAATGGGTACGCACATTTGACAGGCTGTGCAGTGATAGGAAAATGTGACAGGGTAGGAAAATATGACTGCATGTAATGTCATTTTTTACCACCCGTCAGAAAATCCTACCGATAACACATTTTGACATCACATAGGTTAGAAATCCTTGTAGCTGGTTGGTGCGGCCCTATACGTAGGCGGCCTGGTCCACTGGGGATGCTAGGCCATTGGTCCCAGCTTCACCTGCTCCTCTTCTTCCACATTGGATTCTTCTTCATATGCCATCAGGCGCAAAGCTCATAATTGGTAATTACTATAAGAATTCACTAGATCTCCTATTTGTGGCCTAATGTGCACCTGGTACTGCAAGCATGAGAGCAGAGGCTACTTTTGAGGTCACGATAACTCCAAACCTGTGCTTGATCCCAGACCGTCAGCGCTGTTCCAGTTCTTCCCACCCTGAGCTTAAATGTGTTACTTTCCTTGCAACACAACTCACAGGGACAGGGATCCTTGTGATGGATTAGCACATATGGCCGTTTGTCTGGGGTTGACATCTGGGCACTATAATTTAGGGTTTGGACTGGTGAAGGTCAGAGGCTTGTGCCCTCTTTCAGGTGGGATAACTTCTCACAGGGAGCTCTCTGCCCCCATTTGGAATTGCTGGGTGCATTTCTTCTGGCATACAAGCGCTAATAATATGAAACACTGAGAGGTTTATGAATCTCTGCAGGTTTGGTCTTTATCACTGCTGCCTAAGCTACACCCAAAAGCAATAAAAAGTTGTCTTGTAGCCCTGAAGGCTTTTGTACGGTGAAGTAATACTTTAAGGCCCTCTTGACATCTAAAGAATGAAATGCTGATTATTCACAGTATGTAAATCTATGAAAGATCCAATGCTGGAGAAAATCTAAAAAAGCAGAGGTGAGACAATTTGATAGGGTAGTAAAATATGACAGCAAAGGTCATCATTTTTTCCTACCCATCAGAGACCATTATTTACAGGAAAATGGGGGGACAAGTGAGGAGGGGAAAGGACAACTGCGACAAGTGACAGCTTTGCCTGTGGGATTAAGCTTGCAGTCAACAGGGTAAGTATGTGCTCTGAAATGGGCGAGTGCTAAATAAAGAAAAGGGGAAAGAGGGGCAGGGGTGGCAAGGGAGAGAGGGGAGTTACGAGTTAGAGATTTAAGCGAGGGACGGGGTTGGTCAGCGGTTCTGTCTCTGTGCAGCATTATGCTTACAGACTTCTATGGATCAGCTGCTGTGAATAAGTCGTGGGATAGGAGAAACAGGCTGCCGTTAACACTATCACTGTGCACGGACTACAGAGCGAAGATGCCGGCGACTGGAACCTTGTACTGATGCCCGTGCTCACAGCTATGCGGTGTATAAACTGGATGAGGAGGAAAAGAATGTCTTCACCGGCACAGCCAGGATGCTAGTGCAGAGCAGTATCCGGTCACTGTGATGTCATGTAGACGGAGCACCTGTAATTAACTCTTGCAATATAAAGCACGATGCAGGTGTTTGTCTCCATCACACCCCTTGTGTTGAGTGCTTTTGTCTGGGTATAGTGTTGGGAGTTTGGGGAGGGCTTGTCGGGTGTGATTTTCAGGTTCAGGCGACGGTGGGGGAGAGGGGTACCTGAAGCAGGGTACGGGTTACATATTTCCTAAAGCTTCTTGCGGAGGGCCAGTTGGGGGTTCTCTGCACCTCTGCTGAAACACCGCCTGCGGACTGGATGGGACCCCAGCGCCAAGTGCTGCTAACTATGAAACAGCTGGGTAGAAGTGCTGCTTTCCTCCCATGCATGCGTCATACCCTTGATGTAAAGTCCTGCCCCACCTACCCCACTGAAAGAATTGCACTAATGCTGAAACCAACGTTACAACTGACAGCACGCTACACATCCCATCTCGCAAAATGAAAGTTATCTGGACAATTTTCAAGACATCCATTATGGAAGACCTCACTGCCATCCTTGCATCCCTCAAGGCCACATTGTATGCATCTGCCTCCCTCCTCAAGAGAGGGTCCCAAGAATGCCCCTCCTCACCCCCAGAAACATGATAGGACGACGAGCCAGGAACGCTTGCAGCCACCCATCTTATTATGGATGAAATCCAAGTGCACCATTTGCTGACACGTACATGGAAAAATATCCCCTAAATCAACCATACAGACCCAATCCAGTGCACATTCTTACAGGTATAGGGAGACAACGGAGAGCGAGGATGGAAATACCCTAATAGACAGTCTCGATTAAGCACCAAGAAGCCATGATGCTGATGTCATTAGTGACACCACGACATAGCAGCATTAGTCAGGAAGCACACTCACACTCCTGCACTGCATCACACAAACACACATTTGCATACACGAAGAACAAGCATACACAGCTCTATAGCTAGAGGGCGGATACATATACATACTGTCACAGCTTTTATTATTTTTCTCATTAGACAAATGCAGGAACGCAGAAACGCAAGGCAAGAACAGATCCTGAGCAAGCTTGCAGATGCTTAAAGCAATTAACCCTATGGGATTACAGGAGTATATATGGAGCCTGGTAGAACCATTTGTGACTAACCTATAGGTTACCTAGCATAACACGGGCATGTAGAAATCATATTATAAGTCTAAGTAAAATTACAGAAGGCCTCAAGTTACAGAGCAAGAGATGAGAAGAGCTGATTCAGACTGCACGGAGCGCAAAGCAGGCTCACAGCCAAGGTCAGAGATACCTTTAGACAACAAGGGACCAGCTAAAGAGAATCGAAATAAATCCTCACAAATGCAAGTGCAAGGGCTTGGCTTTGTTTCCAAGCACGTGGTGCAGCCAAGCCAGACAATGGACATTCACCCATGGTGGGAAAGCAGACCCGATCCCAGCAAACCCAGACAAGGAAAGCAACGTAGGAGCGCATTCTCACAGGCAAAGGTGGTACACCATAAGTTACAATACAGACACATAATCGTTCACATTGCCTTGAAGAGGTGCACAGAGAACTGATCGAGTCCCAGGCCTGGGGAGATCAGCTCTACCCAATCACAGAATAGAAAATCAGGGGTGGATGGCAAGGGGCAAGAACCAATGGTAAGCCCATTACTCTGCAGCAATTTAAAAGATAGTTTCTTGGGGACGGGACAGGCCAACCACCTGACATGCAAGGACCAGTAGAATTACCTCAATAGGGTGCACCCATAGGTATTACCACTCTCAATACCCAATCATTTGTGGTGATAGGTTTTTCAGGGAAGGGCCCAGGGATGACGTAAGCTCACTACAAACTAACGCACACCATGGAATACTGAAAAGTACTGGAGAAACTTGGTTGTTTTGTATGATCCCTGTTGCTTTTTGTAATAAACTGCAGGTTGAACCTTCTGTTGGCTGAGTCCTCCATTTATTCTGGGGAAGAGAGTTGGGCCCTTGAGAGTCAGGCGGACCCCCAGACAACCTCTGGCATACCTGGGAAAACTACCGCAACACTCCGTACTCAAGACCCTTTCCGGCTGAAGCACTCCTCCCGTACCTGACAATAATTAACAGCTCCCAGCAGGACACAACTGTTCCTCAGGGAAGTGGTCTTTATAGAATCATAGTTGGCTAGCTAAACCCTGATTAGGTTTATAGCTCTTTGGGGACTTGTAGCCAATTACAAGAGTCGTTCCGTTTGGCTACGAGTGGAATAGGGGCCCAAGAGTGTTAGGCTGTTTGCCTACAAATGTACCCCAGTCAAAATTGTTGAGTGTAATACCAAGCATTCAAAATATAAAAAAAGGGTTGAATGTCTTTTTTAAAATGTATTTTTTTTTTTGGTTTCTGTATAGCAAAAAAAGTGTTTTTTACACCAAAAATGGGTATTTGGGGGGGGGAGGCCCAAAAAAATAAAAAAATAAAGATTTCACCTTTTATTTTTCGGTCCTTTTGACTCAAACCTATTGTATTCAATCCTTTTGTTTTAGATCGTTTCACCTACAACCTACAATCGGCGAAATGGAATTTCTTTCCATTTTGTTTTATGCATGGGTAGTAATGTCCCTTAGTGCCATACTGAACGGAGATGTCCCCTTAACAAGGTCCGGCAAAGTCAGGCACTTGAAATTGATCATGCCTACCTGCAGCTGGTTACTACTCCACAGGAGTATAAAAGGAGTGATCAGCGAAAGCAAGTTGTACAAGTAGAAGGGCGAGTCGGAGTCACAGTCGAGCCGGAACAGCCAAGAAGGTGGAGAATGGGACGCTGAGATGCTTACCGACTGCAGAGTGAGGCTGCAAGAGGAAACGTGGCGAGGGAACCGTGTCTCCAAGGAACCAGAGTCCAGAGAAGGGAGCCCAAAGACGCTGTGGTCCCTTTTGTGAGCATACAAAGTTGCTTGTTCCCCCGGGCAGAGAGGTAACAGCTCAGGAGTATCTGAGGGGCAGGAGGTGAGACACTGACCTCAGCGGTAAGAAGCAGAAGCTAACAGAAGCAACAGCATGACCAGTGAGATTCAATCCGAAGGAGCAACCGGGTATGCAGGTGAAAGTTGCTGAATTTCATTGTGTCAATGCCAACGCGTGCAGGCAGCATGTTAATAGAAAGTTCTGAGTGAAAGCAAAGCGAAGCAATCAGATGCAGACAATAAGATAGTAAAACCTTGAATAAAAGTCGCTGCGCTGAAGAAAAAACATTCTCAAATTGAAAAGTATCCATATTACTCGTTGAGATGAATGAAAGGAATTGAGAATGGCTATTAGGCCATTGAGAATTGAGAATCGCATCTTAGGCTGCATGCTCTCCCTCGTATCTTATGTCCCAACTTTCCCCACGCACCATCTCCCCTTCTTAGCTCCCGCCCTGATCATGTGTGTAGTGTCCTTGACGTTTTGTTTTTCTCCCCGATTGTTGGCTCATATTGCATTGCCTGCATTCCTGCTGTGTTTATTCCTTTACTTCTAGGTACCTTTTGTGATTGACTTTGTGTATTGTGTTTCAGGTTTTGTCTCCCCAAGGTTTTTGGCCCACATTGAATTGCCTGCCTTCCTGCTGTGTTCATTACTTTACTTCTAGGTTCCTTTGGTTGACGACTTGTTTCGCCCCCCTCTGATTGGGTTTTTGTGCTTCTGTTGCTGTGGTCCATGTTTTGCACCTGATTTTCTGGCCGTTGTTTGTTGTCCACTGTTTACCCCTCCTTCTGTGTCCCTCCCTTCTTTTTGTCCTCAGCCCTACCTCTCTGTCTCACCTATCTTCTCAAACTGTTTTTCTATCGACTATCCCATCTCTCTCAGTAAGTCTGGCAATAAGAAGTTCAAAGGGACATCCAGGTCTCCAACCCAGGCCTCCCTATCGCTGATACCTACACAAGTGCTTCCTCCAGACAGACCCTTAGAGGCATCCTCTTTGTTGTTCCCTCTGCAGGCCTATGTATTCCCCCACATGGTCTTGGTTCTGTCTCTTTTTTCCCCTTCTCCCATTAATGGTGGGACCCGGTGGGAGGACCTCCTGGGATCCTTCCACTCCTCCAAGACCATCATAAATGTCTACATTAATGGCACCATGTAGGTCCAAGGCCCTTAGGCCAACCTCCTCCTTTTTGATAGATGCTTCCTGCACCTTATAAACTTCCTTTCCTCTCCTGCTATCCCTTCTCTGGCTCCTCTGCCGCCTCTTTCCTCTGTCACCTCTACGGCTCCCTATGCTTCTTCTCTCACCACCCTGTTGCCACCTTTAACCGCTACCCTTCTGGCACCCTGTTCCTCCGGCTACCTTGCTGTCTCCACCTTCCTAGTCTGCCCTCCTTCGGGCACCTCCAATACCTCCGCAGGACGTACCTCTGACCTGTACACCTCCATGGAAGTCATTCAACCTGCTCCAAATTGCTACTATTAACTCTTGCTCTGCTGTCAAACACTCCTCTGCCGTCTCCTGGAAGAACTTGATCTGGATGTTCTCGGTCTCACCAAGACGTGGTTCACGTCCAGCTCTGTCACAAGCTTTGACACTCTCTTTCCTGATGGCTACAAGATCCTTTGGGAAACCAGAACCAACAGACCCGGTCGTGGTGTAGCCTTGATCTTCCTGTGTATCCCTGCTTCTTTCATCCCTTTGCAGCACTACTCCTCCTTTGAATGCCTGGTCTGTACCTCAATCTCTCCCTCTTTGTCATCCGAGTGGCCTGACCTCTCCTCCTCCCTCCTCCCACCTTTCCTCTAACTCTCAATGTCTCCCCCTCAGAGACCCTAGCATCCACCTGGATGCAACCTGCCCATCTCTCCCTCTCACCACTCCTCTCTCCTGGAGTGATCACTTTCTCCTTTCCTCCCACCTCTCTCTACCCCTCAGGCCAAGCCGACCCCTGCACTGCCACTTACCTTCTCGGTCATCTGCCATGAAGCGTGTGTCAGCGCAGGCTTTCGCCGCTACTTTTTCTCTTCTTTCTGCAACTTTGGCTGACTCACATCCTGACACAGCCCTTTCTAACCTTCCTCTCTCTATCACTAACACTATTTATATCCTTGCCCCCGTCATGAGGATCCGCTTGAAGCCCAAATCCAAGTGCAACTCTTGGTACGACTCTGACCCCGACACCCATAAAAGCAAGGGCAGGGAGGCGGAGAGGAAGTGGATGGCATCAGGCGCATCCTCTGACAAACTGGCCTGTTGCCTGCTCCAAAGACAATACAGACTCTCTGTCCTCGCCAAGAAGAGAGCTCACATCCAAGCCTGTGTCTCAGCGGCATCTAACATCTCGGCCGAACTCTTCAACATCTGCAAGGAGCTGGCCAATCCTGCTGTAGTCTCTACCTCCCCTATTCCCTCCCAGGCCCTATGCATGGCCTTGGCTTCTCACTTCATCACTAAAACTCAGGACATCCTGTCCTCTCTCTCTTCTTCTACCTCCTCCTCCACTGCTGGCCCGTATGTGGCTGTCTCTCCTCCTCCTTTTCCAACCTTTCCAATTTTCACCCCTGATGATGTTTCTAGACAAGTCCGATCTATGAAAGTCTCGCCAAAGCAGGCTCTACCCTGCTCATCCAGAACCATCAAAGACCACATTGGCACCCTCCTTGTAGCCTTTGGCCATTTCTGCAAACACTCCTTTGCCACTGGAACTTTTGCCTCCCCCTTAAGCACTCCCTTGTGCACTCCCTTCTAAAGAATCACTCTGCCAATCCTTCCTCCCCGGCTAACTATCGGCTGATCTCCATCACTCCTTTTCTGGGCGAACTCTTGAAAAAGCTGGCCATCTCTCAGCTTAATCATCACACTGAATCTGTTGGCTGTCTCCACGACCACCAGTCTGACTTCAGAGCTGCCAGAATCACGGAAACTGCTCTCCTGAACACCTGTGAAGACCTCCTCTCTAACCTTCCTTCTGTCCTCATTCTCCTCAATCTTTCTTCTGCCTTTGAAATGGTCAATCATGCCATCCTGCATTGCCTCCGTGATAACCTGGGTATCACTGATCAGGCCCTGGTAAGGCTTACCTCCTTTCTCATTGACCAACCCTCTAAGGTCCAACTAGGATCCTTCCTCTCTTCTATCTGTGTCTCTCTACTTGTGGTGTTTCCGAGCTGTCTAACCTTTCTTCCTGGCTGTTCACTCCCTGGCACCTCTTGTCAACCGCATCGCTACCGTCTGGTCCAACTTTCAGTGTTATCAGACAAACATAGATCTGTTGAGAGCGGTTTTAGAAGTTCACCATTTGCTCTCAAGAGTTATGACTTTTGAAAGTCTTCAGGTGGGGCGTGAACCATTTGGGGTACGGTCCTTTGCGTGAGGTTGCAGGGCGTCAGAGGGTGAGAGGAATTAGTGATTCTTTAATCCAGGAGTCAAAGGATTCGATGGTTATAAGTCTACCACAGGTCGGCGTAGTTGGGGGACAGAGTAGCAGGGTTTCGGCTAGGTCGGGGAGTACCCTGACTTTGTTCCAGCATTTGTGATCAAAGGTGAGGGTAGGGGGAGCTTTGGTAGGATGTGCTGGTGTGTGGATAGAGAAAGGGATGGCAGAGTGGTCTGTCTAGATAAGTGGTTTGGGACTGTATGTAGACACGAGGTCCTAACTGCTGAAGATCGCATCAAGGATGTGACTTCCTGAGTGAGTTGGACCTGTGCTATGACGGAAGAGGTTGAGTGCCTCAAGACTGTCGACCAGGGGTTGGGTCATAGGGTTGTTCGGCACGTCAAACCATATATTGAAGTCTCCCAGTAGTGTGAATGTTGGGTGATTTACCTGAATGGTAGCTATTGAGTCACAGAGATTGTTGGCAAAATGTCTGTCATATCCAGGGGGAATGTATACAAAGCTGTGAGTGAGTGTTGATGCTAGCAAGAGTTTTACTAGAAGGGATTCACAGTTAGCATTGCATGTGTGGGTTTCAGTGAGAGAGATGGAGAAATGCGGTTTGTAGAGAATTGCCACTCCGCCACCTCTGGAAGGACTGTTGTGGGAGATAAGCGAGTAGCCATGGGGGAAGGCCTTGTGTGCGAGTGGCGCAAAATCGTCGGAGAGCCATGTTTCAGTGATAAAGGTGAGGTCAGGGCTGTCAGAGGATAGGAGGTCAAAGATGCTGTGTCTGTTTTTCACCACGGAGCGGGCATTGAAAAGGAGGCATGTGATTTCATGAGGTGAAGTGATTTTCTTGATGCTCGTGGCTGGGAATGTACGGTCTACATAGGTGCCCTTTGCAATGTTGGGAGTAGTCGGATTAGTCTGGCAAGTTGAGACTGACAGAGGGGTGGTAGTGGGGGGTTGGGATGTAGGTACTCTTTGGGGGAGAGGTGAGTGGGTCAGGTTGATGGGGTGCGGGAAGCATAAGCGGGCAGTGGTAGGTATGTTAGAGGGGTTGGGAGGCGGGGGGATGGAGAGTGGTGCATGTGAGGTGTGTGGGGTCATGTAAGTTGTTTGGGGTTTGAGTCTGGTGGGTGCTAGGGGTTTAGGAGTACTGGGTGAGAGGTCGAGTTCAAAAGGGTGAAGATGGGGCGAGGGAAGGGCCTGATGGCAGGGGAGGGGAAGGATGGGAGGTTGAACCAATGAAGAAGTGGTGAGGTATGGCGAGTCGAGGGAGAGGGCTAGTCACCTTTTCTGCGTTTTTTGGGTCTGACTGCCAGGGGGATGTGAGAGAGGGTAGGCAGGTCAGAGGGGAAGGAGGATGAGGTGATGGTTATAGAAAGGGCAAGACGTGCTACTTTGAGAGACGGGAAAGGGTTTGAAGGGGGAGGTTGGTGGGTGGGGGTCGAGAGGGAGCGGAGGGTGGGGGAGACGGTGGTGTGGGAGATTTTCAGGTGAAGAGGTGGGAGTTCAGAGTTGTGCGGAGTTTGTGGGGTGCGGTTGTCTTTGTGAGACCTCTGTCAAGGCGATGCTGCATTTGAGGAAGAGGAATAGGTGGTGAGGAGGAGTGGGGCTGATGTGGGGGGCGTGGATGGAGTGCGTGTTGGTGGAGGGTTGACCCTGATGGTGTGACGTGAAGCACTAGATACGAGTGTGGGTGCTAGTGCAGGTCTCAAGAGGGCTTTGGCAGGGGCGGGTGTGCTGGGGTGGGTGGGGTTGCTCTGGGGGTGAGTTCCTGAGTGAGTGCACAGATGCTGTGTTATTTGCATAGAACACATGGTGTTTGGAGAGCCAGAGAGCTCCTCTGGCTTGTAAGGTGGAAATTGCATGGGGTGTAAGGGAGGGGAGAAGGGGATTGTTCTCTGTAGACGCCTGGGGGAAGAAGGCCGGCGAGTGGGCTGCTTGGGCTGAAATGTGTGGGATGAGGTGTGCAGTGTTTGGCGTGCCAGAGTGCTCCTCTGATTTCAGAGTTGGTTGTGGGATAGTGATTAGGAGGTCAGAGGGGGGACAGAGTATCGGCGATTGAGTACAATGGTCTGAGTTGGCAAGTTGATGTGGGATGATGGGGGGTTCCTGAAAGAGGGTGCTAGTACGGGGCGCAGGTGCTGGGGGTGGTGCATTATGGTGAGTGGGTGTGGTGCCGAAGGGGCAGGGTTGAGGGGGTGCAGCGGCGGACTTTGTTGTCTAGACACCTAGGTTTCTCCATCAGGGAGGGGAGGTCGGTCATGATTGTGGGATGGAGCACATCAGCAGCTGAGTGATGTGTGGGTCAGAGAGTAGCTGCACATCCAGAGGGCTAGGACCAAAGGAGTCGAGTCTGGGTCGAGGCACCTATTAATAAGATGGCAGGAAGTGTACTGAGCTATAATGCAATAGCAGCACTTAGGTTTGGGACATCTGGATAGAGGGAGAAAGGGCCTAACATGAGGGAACAACAGTAGATGCAATAACAGTGAATGCAATAGCAGCGCCTAGGTTTGGGACGCCTGGATAGAGGGAGAAAGGGCCTAACACGAGGGAACAACAGTAAATGCAATAGTGGTAGTAGCGGTAACTCAAGAGGCAGGCAGCAATCTGAAACACTAGGAGCTGTTTGGCTGTGGGCTGAATCTAAGTGTGATAGGACACAACAGGTGGGGTTAAATTGAATTTCATTGGGTTTGGACATTTTACTGGGGAGCAGCAGGTGCTGGTCTCCTACCTTGTCGGTCGCTGATGGTGGACAGCTGCAGGCACCACAGGCTAACACGGGCCAACATGGTCTGGAGCTGCTTCTTCAGGGGCTGCTGTCCTGCCACCAATGCGAGCAGTCTTATCCAAACTGCTAGACCACACAGCATGCCTATGATTGCTTGTGTTCCCATAAAGGATGCTCTGTGACACTTCTGGTAAATTGCTCTTATGTTCCATTAAGTTGTCTCAAGTAGTTGCATAGGAACGTGGCAGAAAACCACTGGCTCCCACCACCCAGGCCTAACTCTCTCCAACTGCCTGGGCTGGAGCCTCACTCATACCCAAACATTCTAATCCCTCTCACAGCATTCTTATTGACCACAGACGTTCCATATCTTCTTGCAAGCACTATATAAGACACCTCCCCTCTTTTGTACACACGCACACCAGAGAACACACTCGGACCATATACATTCTTCCAGACTCTACATAAATCACCTCTCCTTTTTCAACACACCCACCAGGGCACATCTCGGATGGGAACTCACTCACACAAACATACAGGTGAGACAAAGCACACCACAAGCAGGGTCGGACAGGGACAAGAAATAGGCCGGGCACCCCGCCCAAAAAGTGCACCATATCCCGGAATCGCAGACTTAGGGATGTTGAAGAGGGGCTGGTAGTCCCATATGGGGTTCTGAATGACGGCTGTTTGTACCATCTACTGGGAGACAGGCAGCCATTGAGGCAGTGCCTACCGATCTAGGGTTGCATCCCCTTAGTTATTGTGACCAATCAAAGGTATTCGTCCCTTCTCTCCAGGTTGGACCCACCCCTTTTGAGGCTAGGGAGGTGAGTCCACTCCGCAAGACTCTCCCTAGGGGTCTGGGCAAGTTGACCCAAACTGGGAGTGACTTCCTCTTAGGGGGCAATTACTCTCATTTCCACAAGGAACTCTCTAGACCACCTACCGTATATGCATATATGTGACAGCCTTCCATAAAGAATATCTCTTTAAGAAGAGATCTATATATAATTGGGATGAGTGGATCACAAGAGGAAAGAGATTATGGTGCACGGGGAACCCCCCTAGCATAATCACGCCTTGGAGGGGCAGACTAGGAGGAAACCGTGGAACCTGCGACTGTTCGACAAACTGAAGAACGCCAGCTCCAGACACCGGAGGCCCAGCGAAGTAGACAACGGGGAAGCCGTTGTGAAGATGGGGAGAGAAAACCTGTCCGACGTGGTGGTGTGACCAGGACCATCCTGCAGTGTGCCAGACCCCTGCCTAACAATGCCGAAACCCCTACAGCAGGGAGCGCCGACACCTCCCACTGGCCAGCATCACTCGACTACAGTAGCCGACAGAGACACAAGGAACAGAATGTTGGAGAAACCCGAGACCGAAAACACGAGGGAGGTTACCCCAGCAAGTGCTGAGCCACGCAATGTCACCCGGGACAAACAATGGTACAGGGGAAAATAGGAGAAGCAGGAGGCCGCCGTGGCAACCTATTGTAAGGAGTGGAATGAGTGAAAGGCCTGAGGGCTACACTCGAATAGTAAACCTGAATAAGTCAATATATGAGGAACAAATGAAGAGCTTGACAAACAAGGGTGAGTGGGAAATGAAGGAAAGGTGGAAACGAATACCCTGGAAAGAGGGGAATAGCAGCTCAGTGTTGAAGGGTGGTGAAGACCCGTATCCAAGGGTCAAAGGAATTGTGATTTGAAACTGTCAAGTGAATTAAATAACAAGAGAAAGAAACCAATAGAGAAACCCAGGAGGGGGGATTCCTAACACAAATAAAACCTTAAGGAAGGTTGGATCTCAGGGTGTCAGAAACCTGAAAGTAAAGTAAAGAATGTAAGACAGTATGTTCAGGAGAATCATTATAAGCATAACACTAAAGAGAATAAAAGACCAATAAACAACTAGGATTAGCTACAAGAACTCATGAAGGAAACTCCAAGAGAGTGTCAAAGAAAATCAGCATAAGCAACATATTTCAGAAACAGAGAGATTTTGTTTATTGACAATATAAGGAGCTAAAATAAAAACCCTGAGAGAAAGCCACTGCCAAGAAGGCAAAAGGGAAATGACCAGGAGATGAGAGACATTCTTTTGGCCGACTTAAGTTGTTGGTGTTAATGGAACGGTCAGATAGAGTTGCGTTTAGGACTGAGGACATTTACTTGACACTTTGTGACGACAGACAAGCACTTTCAGTTACTTTAGTAAGGCATGGAACCCCTCTAGCATTAGGGGGAAATAGGCATTTTCTTTATAATTTCATCAAGGGAAAGTCAACCTGTCCAGAGTATTTCCGACTCCTTCTTCCGACTCGCCACATTATCCTGGATGTGTATAGGTGTTCCGCAGCAGGGGCCAATCCAGTTATATAGGTGTCTGGAGTGGCTCTCATCAGCTCAAGGAGGTCCCCCTTGGAGAGACGGGGAAACACAGCAGGCTCCAAACACAATTGCACAGAGATACTGTTCACCCAGCAAGCCCACGAAGCGCTACCCATCCACAAATCGGCTAGGAGAGAATCTTTATGGCAATGGCACGTAATACCTGTTCTCGTCTGAAATGCAGTGCACTCCGCATAACTGCCAAACCAAAGTATCAAACCTTACGAAACCAGACATAAAAAACTAGCCTTACTGTACGGGTAATTGGAAAAGCTTGACCTTACAAGCTTGGGTGCCAGCAAGAAATGGAAAAAAAGCCACAGGAATAACTGGCAATTCTAAACCTATAACATTTCTGCAACAGTTGCCTTTCCTCCGGAGCTGTATTTCCTCGGCATTATGCTTTTGGATCTCCACCTTGCCCCTACTTCTTCTGCACCTGCCAGACAGTTTTGCCTGTTCACCCCTCTCCTTCCCCCTCCACCCTACAATTAAGGCTCAAGTGGTCCAATCATGTGGAGTCCTTTCTACTTTGAAGTGATCAGCACATGCTAATTTTACAAGACGGATGCTAACACTTCACCGAATCTCAGCCTAGCAGGACAGGACCCAGAAGCCATCTCACGCCAAGTGATTTAAAGGCCTGCGGCTTAAAAGCACACAGGACTCAATCCTTTTTTGTCCGTTTTTGGTCACCCTCATAAAATACATGCAGTATACCCACTGGGCAATTGACATTCCTGCCCTAGTGGATCTGGGAGCACGGGGTCAATGTCTCCCATGTACTCAGTGGCTGTGTGGTACCTAAGCTTACAAGTGCACAACACAGTGTTTGTTCATATAGTATAGAAGGAGCTCAGCCTGCCTGCACAGTAAGGATCTACCGGCGGTAGATGGGCTCGAGGGCGGAGAGTTACAAATAAAGTGACATATGCATACTTAACCGCGGTCTGCTGGGAACTGTAACGCTCACCTGATTCCCGTAGAGGCGCCGGTCTTGACTGGGCGTATACCGTATCTTCAAAGGTGATGTGTAACACACGGCTGGCTCTTTGGGCTGGACCTCTGTGTACTGTATGTCTGACTCGAGGGGTAAGATGTCTGCAGATAGAAAATATGGGATTAAGGAACTGGGTTATTGAATGTCTCTCTCTTCTTCCCTTTCTCTTCTCCTGTAGAACCCCAAAGGTTAACGCTCTCACCTTAGGTAAGTGAACGCCGTGCTCTCCATATGCCTCGGGGCAGGGTGCTGTAACCAGTTTCTTCACTGGATAAGGGGAGCAGGCCTCTTGACTTCAGAGGACTGCTGTCCGTCGTTTACTGCACGAACGGTAAGTTTCGAGTAATTCTAATGTCTTTAAAGTCTTTAGTAATGATGTTTCTTGTTTTGCAGGGTTCCGGCGATGGCGGATGACGGGCTGAAGTGAGTTGAAGATGGAGCCCGTGTGATGAATAGAAGCGCCTGGAAGCACATAAGTAAGCGCTTGTTGCCTGCTTCACGATGCGCTCTAACTGTCTTTTTATTTTGCAGGTACAAGTTCGGAGCGGCTGCAGGGTGCCGGAATACCCACTGGGTTAGATGTGGAAAGGAGTAATGGCACGTGAGTATTAAAGTTCCCCAATGTCTTTAAATGCACCTTGTTTTGTCTCTCAGATGCGGGATGCAGCGCCGAAGGCCTCCGGAGCGTGCAAAGAGTTGGTAAGCTTTTGTCTTTCAGATGCCGGAATGCAATGTGAAGACCTCCGGAGCGCACGAAGAGTAGGTAAGCCTTTGTCTTTCAGATGCCGGAATGCAGCGCGAGGCGTTGGTGACAGCCGATGGACCAGGTAAGTGAAGAGCTGTCACTGAAGACCGTAATGCTAACTTGTTCTTTCTTGTCTTTATAGGTGTTGCTGAAGACTGGATTCAGGATGGTAAGCCTTTTTCCTTAGGCCCAGGATCAGATGCAGAAGACACGATGAGCGTTCTGCTGCAGAGGATGCAGAATAACGCAAAGCAAGATTCATCCATCGGGTGTGGTTTAAATAGCCTCCTGTAGTGCTTAGGTGTCTCCTTCCACAGCCACGCCTAGGTAAGAAAAGAGTTCCTGCTTTCCAGAAGAGTTCCAGTGTTCTGAATCTAGGGAGTGGCTCCTGCCCCACCCAACAGGAAAAGTAGTTCCAAACAGAAGAGGATCAGAGGCTCAACTGGCAGGCAAGTAAGCAGCATGGTCTGCTGCAGGTAAGTCCACCCAAGCATTATGAGCCCGGCGCTTCCAGCGCTGGGACTGGGCATATTTATGAGCCTGGTGCCACTGGCGCCAGGACTGGGTCCAAAAGGTCCCAATTGGGACTGGTTGGCACTCGGAACCTGGGTTATGGATCTGCTTCCAAGGGAGTTGGGAAAACCCTGACCTTTTGGAAGCAGAGATCATGACAGTACCCCCCCTCAAGGCCCCTCCCAAACCGGGCTTCTCAGGGGGTTTTGGCTTGTCAGGAAATGTTCGGTGAAATCTTTTGATTAGGCCAGGAGCGTGGACATATTCAGCAGGTTCCCAGGATCTCTCTTGGGGGCCGTAGCCTTTCCAGTCAATTAGGTAAAATAGTTTAGATTTGGAGATCTTGGAGTCCAGAATGCTTTTGACTTCAAACTCGAGTTCTCCATCAACTAGGATAGGTTTTGGAGATTTAGTTAGTCGGGTTTGAGGTTGCACGGGTTTTAATAGAGAGACGTGGAAGACCGGATGTATCTTCATGTGCGGGGGCAAGTCCAACTTGACCGCTACTGGGTTTACTATGGTAGTGATGGAATAGGGACCAAGGTATCTTGGGTTGAATGTGCGTGGCCCTTTTAGAGGTAGATATTTGGTGGATAACCAGACTTGATCCCCTACTTGATATTGAGGGGCTTCCTTCCGATGTTGATCTGCTCCTTTCTTGTATTGTTCTTTAGCCCTTTGAAGGTGAGAAACAGCTTCCTTAAAGGCTTGGGTGACTGTAGAATGCAGGTAGTCTACTGCTGGTGTTTCAAGATCTTGGAGGGGATCCAACTCCGAGGTTCGAGGGTGACTGCCGTACAAAAGAAAAAACAGGGTTTTCCCAGTTCCCGAATGGACAGAGTTATTGTAGGCATATTCGGCTATCCAAAGGATGTCTTTCCAAGTTTTTTCAGTTTGTTGCAGCATGCAGCGTAAATACTGTTCCAGAGTTTGATTGGTCCTCTCGGTTTGTCCGTCGGTCTGAGGGTGGTGACTGGTCGATAGTCTCACATCAATTTGAGCCGACCGACAGCAACTTCGCCAAAAATGAGAAATAAATTGACTACCTCGATCCGAAATTAGAACCGAAGGAAAACCGTGCAGTCGGACGATGTTTTCGAGAAATTCTCGGGCCAGAGTTGCTGCTGTTGGCAAGCCTTTGAGCAGAATGAAATGCGCCATCTTGGAGAATAAGTCCACGATTACTAGAATCGTATTGTATCCGGAGCATGGAGGTAGATCGGTGATGAAGTCCATAGAAAGCGTATGCCAAGGGCGAGGTGGGATGTCAATAGGGCGTAAGAGGCCTGCTGGTCTTTCCTTTTGACTCTTGTTTTGGGCGCATACTCCACAGGACATTATAAAGTCTCTGATATCTTTTTTCCAAGACGGCCACCAGAAGTAGCGCTTGATCTTTTCTGAGGTCTTGGCTATACCGGGATGTCCTTCCATTAAAGAATCGTGATAACAAGAGATTACTTTTTTCTGTAAATCTGTGCTGGGTAGGTATAATCGTTCTTGGAAATACAATAAGTTGTCCTTTACTGCAAAGTCCTTTCCCTGAAGATGCCAATTCTGTATGTCTGCTGGAGTTACAAGTTGCCTGGCTTTATCCTTAACTTCCTCTATGGATTCTGTGGCGATTACACCCAGAATTCTTTGTTCGGGAATGATTGGTACAGGTTTAGGGTTGATCAAGTGTTCTTCCACTCCCATCCGAGAAAGGGCATCAGCTTTACCGTTCTTTGTACCAGGTCGATAGGTAATTATGAAGTCAAACTCGGCAAAGAATAATGCCCAGCGGAGTTGTCTAGAGGATTGGGCTTTTGCGGTTTTCAAATATTGCAGGTTTCGGTGATCCGTAATCACAGTAACGGTGTGTCGGGCCCCCAGCAGATAATGCCGCCAAGCCTTAAAGGCAGACTTGATAGCCAGAAGTTCCTTGTCAGTAATCGTGTAATTGATTTCAGGAGGCGAGAATTTGCGGGACCAAAATGCCACGGGATGCAACTGATTGGTTACCGGGTCCTTTTGTGATAGAACTGCCCCCATGGCAAGGCTTGAAGCATCAGTTTCCACGATGTAGGGGAGTTCGGGGCGAGGGTGTTTTAAGATTGGTGCAGAGATAAATTTAGTCTTCAAATCCTGGAAAGCTTGTTCCGCCTCGGTAGACCATTCAAAACGTTTGTTTTTCTTTAACAAGGCAGTGATGGGCTGGACTATTCGAGAGAATTCGGGGATAAACCTGCGGTAAAAGTTAGCGAAGCCTAACATGCTTTGCACACCTTTTACGGAGGATGGTGATGGCCATTTGAGAACTGCATCGACCTTCTTTGAATCCATACGCACGCCGCCAGGTGATAATATGAATCCCAAGAATTCAACTTCAGTCACGTTGAAAACACATTTTTCCAACTTAGCGAAAAGTTTGTGTTGACGCAATCTTTCGAGGACCATTTTCACGTCAATGTAAACAACAACACACACATCTATGAGCTCTCTGAGGACATCGTTCATAAAATATTGAAAGGCGGCCGGGGCATTGCAAAGTCCGAAGGGCATGACTTGATATTCAAATAGCCCATACTTGGTGCGGAAGGCCGTCTTCCATTCATCGCCCTCTTTTACTCGTACCAAGTGGTAAGCTCCTCTAAGATCCAGCTTTGTATATATGCATGCTTTTCTGACTTGGTCCAGGAGTTCAGGGATCAAAGGTAACGGATATCTATTCTTAACGGTGATCTGGTTCAGGGAGCGATAATCTATACAAGTTCTAAGGTCTCCTTCCTTTTTTGGAACGAAGAACAAAGCTGAAGAAGCAGGGGACTTGGAAGGACGAATAAACCCATTTGCCAGGTATTGATCCAGGTATTGTCGAAGGTGAAGGGTTTCAGGCTCGGTGAGGGCATAAATTCTACTACAAGGAGGAGTAGATCCAGGTATCAGGTCTATCTGGCAGTCATAAGACCTATGAGGAGGTAGAGAGTTAGCCTGATCCTTCCGGAAAACATCTTGGTATTCTAGGTATTCGGGAGGTAACTGGGGAGTCTCTGAAGAAATTGCTGCCAGTGCAACACCAGGTGGAGGGTGACAAGTAGAGACACATTCTAGAAACTGGACCGTTCTTGCTCGCCAATCGATCAGAGGATTGTGTTTCTCTAACCAAGGTATTCCTAGAATAATCTGAAACTGAGGGGCCTTGATCACATCGAACACGATCTTCTCATGGTGTCCATCTTGACTTACTAGCGTCACCTCTTGAGTGGTATGCGTTACTGGCCCGGAGGCAATCTCCATACCATCCACTGTAGTAATGACGTCCTTTACAGCCTTGGGACAAAGAGTTAGATTCATCCTCAAAACCATTTCATGATCCACATAATTGCCGATGGCACCGCTGTCGACGTAAGCTTCAATTGCATGTAATCGATCCGGATTATCAGGGCTAATGAGGACCATAGGTATCACGAAATGCGAGGTCACGGAACTGGTTTTCACGCTCGGCAAGAGGACCTCTATTCTTGTCGGGCGAGTTCGTTTCCCTGCTCAGAGTTTGTAACTTTGGTAACTGCAGCTCCTACTGCCTTGTTGGCAGGTTTCACCGGACAGTCTCGAAGAAAGTGCCCTGAGTTTCCGCAATAGAGGCATAATTGCAACTGTTTTCTCCTTTCCCGCTCCTTTTGTGTTAGAGGACCTTTCAGACCCCCTATTTGCATGGGTTCCCCAGAGTCTACTCCTTTGGAAGGAGTTGGCGGTTTGGAAAATACTCGAGCATCAAACTTGGAACGATCGGCCTTCCTGTTCTGCAGTCTGTGATCTATTTGAACGACTAAGTCTATATAGTCCGAACAATCTTGTGGGGGATTCACTACTTGGGCTAACACATCTTTGAGCTCTCCACATAGACCTCTATAAAACAGCGTAATCCTTTTGTCCTCAGGCCATTGAGTTTCCACTATCAGTCTGTTGAAAGACGCAATATAAGCCAAAAGGTCTTGATTACCTTGTCGCAACCAAAGAAGCTCATTGTCCAAGGCCTGCCCCTGTGAATGTCTTGCGAACAGTTTTTCCATACTGAGCTGAAAAGCTTGAAAATCATGGAGGACCGGATCTTCTTGATTTACTAGAGGGATCGACCAGTCTGCCGCATTGCCACTAAGGTACGAAAGCACGAAAGCTACTTTAGCTTGATCAGTTGGAAAGGCTGCTGGCCGGCATAAGAAATGCAACCGGCACTGATTTATAAATACTGCACACCTCTTTGGGTCACCAGAAAATCGTTCGGGCGGAGCCAGAGGTACATTCCCAGGTAGGTTGATCTGCACTGGATTCATAGAGGATGTAGAAGGAAGATTTCCCCCAGATGCGGGTAACGGGGTCTGTCCGGCTTGTGACTGTAGCAATTGTCTAGCGAGATCATCTGTTCGCTCCTTGGAAATAATCAGTTCCCTTCTTAGAGCGTTCGTTTCCTGACGGGCTGCATGCACTTCTGCCCTTAGTTCCCCAAGTAACTGGACTAGCTGGTCGGTATCCGAGGTTTCCATAGCGCCTGGACGGGAGTTTTGTGGTAGGCTTTGCGTTCTGTAACGCTCACCTGATTCCCGTAGAGGCGCCGGTCTTGACTGGGCGTATACCGTATCTTCAAAGGTGATGTGTAACACACGGCTGGCTCTTTGGGCTGGACCTCTGTGCACTGTATGTCTGACTCGAGGGGTAAGATGTCTGCAGATAGAAAATATGGGATTAAGGAACTGGGTTATTGAATGTCTCTCTCTTCTTCCCTTTCTCTTCTCCTGTAGAACCCCAAAGGTTAACGCTCTCACCTTAGGTAAGTGAACGCCGTGCTCTCCATCTGCCTCGGGGCAGGGTGCTGTAACCAGTTTCTTCACTGGATAAGGGGAGCAGGCCTCTTGACTTCAGAGGACTGCTGTCCGTCGTTTACTGCATGAACGGTAAGTTTCGAGTAATTCTAATGTCTTTAAAGTCTTTAGTAATGATGTTTCTTGTTTTGCAGGGTTCCGGCGATGGCTGATGACGGGCTGAAGTGAGTTGAAGATGGAGCCCGTGTGATGAATAGAAGCGCCTGGAAGCACATAAGTAAGCGCTTGTTGCCTGCTTCATGATGCGCTCTAACTGTCTTTTTATTTTGCAGGTACAAGTTCGGAGCGGCTGCAGGGTGCCGGAATACCCACTGGGTTAGATGTGGAAAGGAGTAATGGCACGTGAGTATTAAAGTTCCCCAATGTCTTTAAACGCACCTTGTTTTGTCTTTCAGATGCGGGATGCAGCGCCGAAGGCCTCCGGAGCATGCAAAGAGTTGGTAAGCTTTTGTCTTTCAGATGCCGGAATGCAGTGTGAAGACCTCCGGAGCGCACGAAGAGTAGGTAAGCCTTTGTCTTTCAGATGCCGGAATGCAGCGCGAGGCGTTGGTGACAGCCGATGGACCAGGTAAGTGAAGAGCTGTCACTGAAGACCGTAATGCTAACCTGTTCTTTCTTGTCTTTATAGGTGTTGCTGAAGACTGGATTCAGATGGTAAGCCTTTTTCCTTAGGCCCAGGATCAGATGCAGAAGACACGATGAGCGTTCTGCTGCAGAGGATGCAGAATAACGCAAAGCAAGATTCATCCATCGGGTGTGGTTTAAATAGCCTCCTGTAGTGCTTAGGTGTCTCCTTCCACAGCCACGCCTAGGTAAGAAAAGAGTTCCTGCTTTCCAGAAGAGTTCCAGTGTTCTGAATCTAGGGAGTGGCTCCTGCCCCACCCAACAGGAAAAGTAGTTCCAAACAGAAGAGGATCAGAGGCTCAACTGGCAGGCAAGTAAGCAGCATGGTCTGCTGCAGGTAAGTCCACCCAAGCATTATGAGCCCGGCGCTTCCAGCGCTGGGACTGGGCATATTTATGAGCCTGGTGCCACTGGCGCCAGGACTGGGTCCAACAGGTCCCAATTGGGACTGGTTGGCACTCGGAACCTGGGTTATGGATCTGCTTCCAAGGGAGTTGGGAAAACCCTGACCTTTTGGAAGCAGAGATCATGACAGGAACATTGAATTAAACAACACTCAAATGTAATGAGGAAACCTGTTAAGGGATGAGCAGTTTTTGATGTTATTGATCCTGAGGTGGCTTTCTACAGCACTCTTTAGCTTTGATGCTGTATTCCTTCATTTTTTACACACACAAAATGTGCTTCTTGTCACCTCCTTTCCTCCTTCACTGTTCCCATTCCTCAGATTATCCAGGGTATATATCTCAGCAGGTGGTGCCTCCCTTTCAAGTCTTTTATTTACTTATTAGACAGGCCTTCATCCCGAGCTTGGTCACTGGCCTGAAGTATGATGGTGTATTAATAGCCGAGATATTCCTGACTAAATATAACTACATAATAAGGTATGGTTCAATAACTATGCCGATGATACACAAGTACTCTTAAGGCTTGATTTTCTAAAAAGTGATCCCCCATCCCAATTGAAGAATTGTCTTACAGCAGTGGGGGACAGGATGGCCAATAAATGGTTGAAGTTGAAGATTGCAAAGACCGCGATTATGGTAACAGGTGCCGCTGAATCGCAGGCAGCCTGTACCACTGGCTTTTAGCCAGATTCTTTTGGCCCATGTCCAGCCCCTGTCAATTCTATCAAAAGTCTTGGTGTTAAAGTTCAGTCCTCAGGCTCCATCGAGCTGCAGATTGCATCAGTATGAAACTCTGGGTTTTTAAAGCTGAACATTTTGAGGAAGACGCTGCCATTTTTACCCTCCGAGTCTCGAGCAAAGGTTGCTGCAGCTTCAATTCTTGGGTCTATTGATTACTGAATGTTGGCCAGCCAGCTTTCTTGGTTCAAAGAGCTCCTTCGGAATGCTGCAGCCCAGCTGGCTCGGTATCAGGTAATAATGTCCCCATACATAATGTTGCCGGGATAAGCCATTGGCGACATTATATGTGGTGACATTATTTATGGGGACAGGTTGCGGGGATGTCCACTGCTCCCCTTATTTTAAAAAAAACAAAAAAGAAATTGCGGGTTGCAGGAGTGTCCCCGCATGGGCAATGTAATAATGTCTCCGCAAAAAACAGTGACTTTTTTGTCAGGAAACATTTTTGCAGGGACATTACTACATGGAACCGCTGGCTCTTGGAGTTGGTGGAATGTCCCTCTCCCAAGATCTTCATCAATTATTGCATTGGCTTCCTGTGCATAGTGGTATTGAGTTTAAGACTCTCTGCATTTCTCATCAGGCCTTCTATCAGTTGGGCGCTGAGTATCTGCAGATGAGACTCATTCCATACACTCCCTCAAGGCAGCTGCGTTCGGAGTCTCAAAAACCTCTGTTGGTCCCTTGCTTCTAAAGATCCGGGTCAGTGGTCGTGCTTTCTCCACAAATCATTTAAGAGGCATTCATGATCATTTAGCATTTTGGAAAGCTCTTGAGACTTCACTTTTGTAGTTTCTTGCTATTAGGATTTCTGGAGTGGACTCTCCTACAGGCTGGTTCTTAGCACCTAGATGCCTTCTGGCTGTAGTGCTGGGCTTTATAAATGCTATTAGATACATTACATTACTGTCACTTCCTCAACATGCTGTCATTCAACTATTCCATCATTCATAAAGACTGTTAAAATGACAGCCTCTCCATGCACACACCCGTTGCACAATGATAAGACCCCAACCCCATCCAACTGCCTCCAAACGCAGTCATGAACGTTTACTTCATCAATCTGAGTGTGGGGGCTTTTGTGAACGCCAGACCCCGGACCAGTTACCTAAAACCAGAATTGAAGGTCCGAGATGTGACCCATCTCAGTGTGGTGAGTGTAGTGGGCCTTTTCTGCAACTTATGTGAGCGCCTTAGCGGCCACTCACCCTTTGGGGCACCTAGCCTCCCACTGAGTGTGGTTGTGTGTCAAGTGATAATCCATGAGCCTTTGTTTTTTTTGTTTTATTAATTTTTCATTATTTTTTCAAATCCTAACATTCCATACTTCACAACGGTTTCTGTTCACAAGTTCATCAGTTGTAATTCCATATTAACCATTTCTCAGCCCATCGCCCACAGATGCTTAAAACTACCACTACCACTTGGCCACATCCAGCCTTCTACTCTATCGAACTCTCACCAAATACCCGTCTCCTTCCCTCTTTCCTCCTTCCATGCCAAGCCATTGTTATGCTCCTCTTCGATTCATGGCTCCCCAACCTTTCGTCCCTACTTGGCCAATTCCTGACTGCATTACGGGGGCTTTCAAATCCAGGGATGAGGTTAATTTGTTTAATATATGACCCCTATCTAGTTCCACCTCTTCATCCTCTTCCAGATTAATATTCTTCCACAAGATTTCCTTTCCACCACCCCCCATCGTTGTTTCTCCTTTATCCATTGCTGTACCTGCAGGCTTTTTTGAGCATTTCCAGGATATGGCTACCTGTCTTTCAGCCAATATCAGCATAAATTGCACTGTCCTTTTCTGTGTTTTGTTTCTCTTCCCTCCCGCGAGCATTACCCACAAGCAGATAGACGGTGTGCGAGTATAATTACTCCATAGTAACTTAGTATTAATTCGGGCCATTACCCCATCCCAGTATATGATTATAGTCGAACATTAACACAACGTATACCAAAACTCTGCTTGGCCCTCACCACAATGCAGACGTTCATGGGAATGATTAACTGTGTGTAGTTCTGCTGGAGTCATGCATTCCCTGTGCAGATTACAGAAGTGAGTTACCTGAAACCTCCCCTTGACTGTTTGCTGACCTGGTTTGGACGTCCTCATTGGAGGGTGGAGCATTTGTAATAATAAATAAATGTGACATTTATTTTAAAGCAGCAAAGATTCTCTTTACTAATATCATATCATACAGTCAGCTGCTCGGCAGCCAGTTACCACCTAGAGACAGGCATTAAAGTTTAACGGGGCAACATCACTTGTTCAGCGTCCTTTGAATGCCACATGTCCCTTCGGGCTGTACAGGGGGCGAGGGTCCTTTCGGAAAGCTAGCAGCCTGTCAGCGGTACACTCCTTTTTGGTGCGGCCGTTCCGCTGTGGGCCGGTTCGGCGCAGCCAGTTCAGCGCGCCCATTTTGGCGCGGGAGCCTTTCTGGCGCTGACGGTTTGGCGCGAGGGACGTTTGGACGTGGCTGACATTGCAGCTACGTCTAAATTCCATCACGCCAAATTCTGAAGAATAATTCTTTTCAAATGCAGCACGTTGGCAGGAAATGTTATCGTGTTGCATTTGAAAAGAATTGTGGCTTTGGGTTGATGTAAACAGCGACGCCAAAAGAGGGTGTACCATTTCTGCTTATATTTCTCTCTTATATTTTTTTTTTATCAGACTGTTACATCATGATGGTTAAATATGTAATTCTGCTGCCCCCATACACAAGGGCACTCATGTCTTGTGGTTAAGTTCCGAGCCTCACAATCTTGCAGGCCATGGTTCGTGGCTGAGCTAAAGCTTTTTATTTTATTGTAGTTTTAAAATATCCCATTATTTTTATTTTTCAGAGAAAATAAAGAAAGGTTTAGCTCAGCCCCGAACCATGGCCTGCAAGATTGTGAGGCTTGGAACTTAACCACAAGACCAAACTGCCCTTGTTCCTGGGACAGCAAAATTACATATTTAACTGTCATGATGGAACAGTCTGATAAAAAAAAATAAGAGAAAATGGGTGCACCGAAAAAAATAAATAAGATAAAATGGGCACACCGAACTGGCCGCCGCGCCAAAGCGGTCGAAGCTCTCGCCAGCTACCACTTCTCTGCTCCACCTCTCCTCCCACCCCTCCCAACTACCACCTTTTTCCTCCACCCCTACCCACTACCACCTCTCTCCTGCCACCATCCCACCTCTCTCCTCCCACCATCTGCCCACTACCACCTCTAAACCCCCTGCCAGCTACCACCTCTCTCCTCCACCCCCTGCAAGATGCCACCTCTCTCCTCCACCCCCTGCCCACTACCACCTCTCTCCTCCCACCACCTGCCCACTACCACCTCTAACCCCCTGTCCACTACCACCTCTCTCCTCCCACCAGCTGCCCACTACCATCACTCTCCTCCCACCACCTGCCCACTACCACCTATAACCCCTTGCCCAATACCACCTCTCTCCTCCCACCATCTGCCCACTACCACCTCTAACCCCCTGCCAGCTACCACCTCTTTCCTCCACCCCCTGCAAGATGACACCTCTAACAGCTCCCTTTGTCCCACTGTCACTCAATCTCTGCCACTGTCCATGTCACGTTTGAGCAAACATAGAACATCTTTGCTGCATATATATCGAGCACTTCTTTAAGGTCCCATGATGAATGCATCTTGTGTTGTAAACGAAAATACTGTGCGCTCTAATTCTTGGGTCCCTTTCTATTGCCACACACCCCTGCAATGGCTCTCTCAAGAAGCATGACCCAATATTGCTGTGAACATATTGAAGTGGATTATTTGATGACTTAACCTATGTGGACTTCAGGCAGTGGACGAGTCGCTCTTTCTATATGCAGATGGCTGACTCCAATTACTCGAGACAGGGTGTGATCACATCTAAAGCCCCCCTCGTGTGTCTTTACCCACCTGAGCCCCCTCCCACTATCCTGGGTCAGCTCTCTCTAAACTAAAGATCCCAGTCCGCTCCCACCAGCGTGCACATTAGCCAGTGCAGCAGGAGGCAGACCCAGGCAATGTGTTCTGTGAAAGGAAATGTACAATAACGTGCAACCTTGAAAACATTCAATGTGGGGGAGGAGGGTTAAAATGGCACTGCATTTAGTGATTATTACAATCCTGGGAGTTTATAGAATAAAAACACATAGTGTCCGCTGGGTGCTTGTTCTTTCCGTCCCTTTTGAAGTCGCTCGTGATATGACTTCTCTTTGTTCTTTTATTTCAGTCAGCCTAGATCACATAAAGTTAAATAAACTGCACTGCTCCCCAAAAAGACAGGCACACCACATTCATGGTGTCAAAAAATCCTATCTGTTAAGTAATGACTGAGCATGCGTGCGCATGCTCAGTCAGCAGGATAGGATTTTCTGACACATAGCAAAAAGTGACGTTACACCGGCAGGGAGTTCCATGATGGCCGCCTTGCGTGGCGTGTGAAATCAGCTGACTGGGTCAGCTCATGTGACTGGAACCTGCTGCCTGGTTGGTTGAGCATGGTTTACATCTTCCAGGATAACACTGTAGCTGGCAGGCAAACATCGGCCCCCTCAATGGGCATCCTTCTAAGGGCCATATCCCTCTCTGTCTGGCCCTGTCCGGGCATGGGAGGGCCGAGATGGCACCCATCGGTGTCACCACACTATCCAGATCACCATCTTCATCACGCCATCTGTGATCCATACATGGGTAAGGACCCTCAAACTCCCTGTATCGTGGCAGCCTCCCCCCTCACCATGCCAACCTACACATCTGGTCCAACACATTCCCCTTGTTCTGGCTTTGCAGCATGCAGCGTTCCTTACTGTTCTGAGCCACATTGAGCCACCCACCCCCTCCTCCACCTCATCTCATGTCGCTGACTTTTTCTCCCGTTTGCCTGAACATATCACTCCTGCACCGTGTCCTCAAACTTTGTCCTGATTACCTTTCAAATAGTAACTTTTGCAGCAGGACCTGACCGGCATCCTTACTACTCTCTCTGACCTCAGCTGAGCTTATTATTCTTTGGTCGCCAGCACTCCTCTAAACAGCGCAACATTGACTCTCTTCTTAATGCCGTATTGACTAAACTGTCACTTTCAACTTGAGGTGTGTCCAACAACTGTATCCTCCCCCATTTGTGCCGGTGTACTGCTTTATGTGCATTTCAAATTTAGGTGTGCCCAACAACTGCATCCTCCTCCATTTTGTGCTGCTGTAGTGCTTTATGTGCATTTCAAATGTAGGTGTACCCAACAACTGCACCCTCCTCCATTTTGCGCTGCTTGAAGTGTTTTATGTGCATTTAAGTTTTACCTGTGCCCAAGAACTGCTCTCCTCTGCTGCCATACCCCATCATTCACCCGTAATCCTGGACATTCAACTGCTATCAAATCAACAACCTGCTTCCCCTATCTCGCCACTGCTGTCACCACTATCTTCCTGGCTGTCTCCTGGCTGTCCCTAAACTCCCCCCGCACCGACCTCCTTTTATCCTGGCCAAACAAATGTCCTACAGCACCCGAATCCTACAAGCCAAATCTAACACCAGAGAGCTCTTTACTATACTAAAAGAGGCGGAATCTCCTATCCAAGCTCCTGACTCGTGCCTCAAGGATAAAAATTGGTGCACGGGTATACAAAATGCCGTAGCCAAAAAAATTTCCTCCCTCAAGACAAAGATAAACACTAAAAAAGACTCCTTTCTCTCTACTACTAGACCTAGTAGTCTCATCCCTAAAAAGACTCACTCTACGCAGGCGCACCCCCATGCGCACATTCCCGACTTTAACTTCCACAAAGTATCTACCAAAGAGGTAGAAAAGGTCATTCTCACCCTCAAACCATCGAACTGCCATGGGGACCTATGCCCGGCACAACTGATTAAGGATGCGGCTCGTGATCTCGCACCTTTTATTACCAAATTAATAAATGCGTCACTCACATCAGGCACCGTACCTAACAATTTGAAACAATCATGGGTCCTCCCCCTGCTCAACAAATCGAATCTAGACTTTTCTATTCCCACTAATTACCGCCCCATCACCACAGTACCGTTCCTTCTTAAAATCCTCGATAAAATAGCATACCAACAAATCCAACATCACCTCGAGCACTTCCAGCTCTTCGGAGTCAGACACTCGGGCTTCAGGCCTCAACATGGCACCGACACTGCACTCATAGACCTTAAGGCACAGATAGATGAGCTGAGAGATCAGGGTATGACTGCACTACTGCTACTTCTTGATCTCTCAGCTGCCTTCGACCTGGTAGACCATGAGATCTTATGTGACCACCTTCAAAAAGCAGCCCACTTCTCTCAAGAGGCTACTGACTGGATCCAATCCTTTCTAAACAACCGCACGATGAGAGTCTTCTCCCTTCTAGCAGCAGCTGACCCAACGCCTATCACCTGTGGCGTGCCCCAGGGATCATGCGTTTCCCCAACACTATACAACATATTCACGAAGCCCCTTTTTGATGATCTAGATGGTCTGGGTATCACCTATACTAATTATGCTGATGATACCCAGATCCTCATCCCGCTGACGGGTTATTATGACAAGGATTTGGCCTTCGTCAATAGAGTGTACCTCATCATTCAGGCATAGATGGCCTCACACGGTCTATGCCTGAATGATGACAAAACAAAACTCCTCATGCTGGGATCCTCACATAACCTCAGCAAACTGGACTAAAACTACTCCTCTTTCATAATTGACAACAATAAGATTATGGTAGCCAAGGAGGTCAAAACCCTCGGCTTCTACCTAGACTCAACTCTCACCTTCAAAAAACAAGTTAATGCTATGGCTTCCGCCACATCCTACACATGCAAACTCATCAGAGCAGCTAAACCTTTTCTCTCTCCATCCAATTGCATCACACTAGCCAGGGCGTTGATCCTGTCCAAGCTGGACTATTGCAACACACTATATGTAGGCTGTAACAAATATATCATCAACAAAATACAGATCCTTCAAAATAATGCCCTAAGCGGCCCTCAGTATCCAGAAGAAAGCCCACATTTCTGACTCTAGAAGATCCGTCAACTGGCTATCCACTAAAGACAAAATATTCCTCAAATCGGTATCCCTGACTCACAAATGCCTCCACCAAGCATCCCCTCAATACCTTATCACTAGATTCACCAGACCAACTTCCTCTCGCCCCTCTAGAATGGCCAACTCTAACCTCCTCCTGGTGCCTAGGTTTAAACGCACAATGTCTGGAGGGAACAGCTTCCCGGTAAAAGCAGCACAATTCTGGAACTCCCTTCCTCCAACTTGCAGGGAGGACCTTCTCTACCGCCAATTCAGATCGAAGACCATCCATTGGCTCAAGGCACACGACACATAACGACCGCCTGCTCTCTTGCTAACCGGATGCCCCACACCACTATGTTTGTAAATTATGTACATTTAGGTTGTCAACTGCTCGGCGCAGTTACATTTCACGAGACAACCGGCATCTTGTATATAATATTGCTTATATTGTTTATCGCTGTAACTTATGCCTCTTTGGCGTGCATTGTTTCTTTATGACGCGTCCAGCACTGTAACCACAGCTGGACCTTATACCTCTGTATGTAACCAAGCTTTGCAAACCTCATGATGCTTCTGCGCCTTGCTACCTCTGGGTTAGGTGCGCAATATAAATAAATAAATACTAAATACTATATAGAATACTGTCAGGACTAGAACAATAGTTTATTGTGTCCTTTGTCTCCACCATACTTTAAGCACTGGCTCATTCTGAATGACTCAAGGCCTTGTAAGAATGATTAGCGCATTATTGCACTTTTTTACTGTATTTTCCTCTGTTCTCTCCCCTACCTTGAAGGACTTTGAAACACTGTTTTTGTGTATAGGCTCTTTACAAATAACCAATCAAATAAAATAAATACCCCTCTTTATCAGCTTTTGACACACTTGTCCACTGCTTTCCCTTGACACTGAAAATTAGTTCTTGTATCAGAATTATCCTCTCGCAACACTTTACTGTGGTTAGCTTGATCACCATTCACTTGCCTATGCTCTGGAACTTCTCTGGCCCTTGCCAATACACGTTTTTTATTCAACCTCGTGCTCCTTGACAACTTGGTTGCATCAATACTTGTTTCTCTTTCCATACCCTTATTGGGATTTTATTTACTTTGCCAACACTTGTATTTTAAACAACCTGCTCTGTTGTATTCGCCAATTGCACTACGTTGCTCTTGTTTCATTCAAAACATTCTCATTATTTTCTTCATCTCTTTGCACCATTCAGAAATGCTTATTCGATCATACTTTCATGTTGCTTTAATTCTGCAGGGTATTCAATAATGATGATTTCAGTTCATTCTGTATTCAAAAAGATATATGTTTCACTCTTGAAACTATCTTCACTTTGTTTCAGGACTATAAACACTTGCTTCAGCATTCAAAAGTACTTATGATGGTTTCCACAATGTTTGACATTCAAGAACAGCTTATTGCAGATTTTCATAGCACCCCGGTATGAGTGTTACCATCTTCACACACTGGATTCAGATGGCAGCTCCCGTCGGCTCTGTTCCCGTTCCAGCGGTGCCTTTCCTGCTTCCATGGCCTCCGCTTCTTTGCTGCGGCATTCGGGGAGAGTGATGCTCACTCTCCACCTGGTACACGATGACCAGATTTCTTCAGTGCTCCACAGCTTCTGCTTGTGCCCGACACAGAGGGTGCAAAGGACTTCCAGACCTTCTCTGAGACTGCCTAGACCCGGCATCTCTGGTCTTCGCCTGCCACGGCTTCCCACTCTTGCGTGTCCCATTCCTCTCTACCCGGTTTGCCAGCTTCCAGCTCCAGCCGGCTCCAAGTTCAGCCTGCTGTGTGACCACCACCTCTTCCCCCCGAAAAGCCCAAATGTACATCCATTAGGCTTTCTAAGTGGCCACAGGTGGTGGTCACTTAGTCCAATTGCCTGATCATAATTAAAGGGACATGCCTGATCTTTACAATACCCTGCAGGCCTCTATTTCTCCAGTACCAAAGGGTGTTAAATGATGGACTATGTGAGCAAATGTGTTACAATAGCCCATAAAGGTTGGGGGAGGGTTAGGCTGGTCTTCAATATGGAACTGGGGATACCATGTCTCGCCATTGGATATTTTCTCCCCAATCCCCAAGGACCCTCTACCCAGGTGATCCTCACTCGCTTCCCCACTCACACTGTCAGGATCCAAAAGCGACAGCTTTTCCCAGGCCACCTGAGAAGAGGATCCAAGGGGAGTAGGTGTGAGGATACCATCAGATATCTCACACTTCACAAAAAAATTACATGTTTTGTATATACTTGTCAATACCAATACATATTTCATTGAGGAGATTAAGATATTTATAACCACCAAATTTAAGACAATTTTCTTTCAGAATGCATGATATCTTTCCACATTAGTGGCATTCCATCTTAATCTATTACACCCCGAATTAACCTGCAGGGACATAATGCAATTCTTTCTCCCTTAAAGAACCTTCAGAAGAAATTTCCCATTACAATTATAAAATGTAATGATCATTGTTTTTGGTTGGAAGAATTTTCAATCTTTTATAATATTTGAAAATAGATTCTGAAACAAATATGAAATCAATCAATGGGACTGTGTACCATGAGAACATGTTACATGGGCTGGCAGATCTCCATTGACATGCCCATTCAAAACTTTCATGTCACAGTTGTCCATTAACTCTAGCTCCTCATTTACTAGAAGAAACCCTTTTCTTCACATATGGGGAGTTTCTCTCTAGTGGGCACGCACATTTCAAATCTCCTAAAACTAAAATACCTCCCTGAGTTGTTTAATTCCATCAATCATCCATTACATTTTCATTACATTTGAATGACTCAAATCCCAAGGTAATTTTATGGCTTGAATAAAGAAGTTGTGCTAATTCCTAAGCGATTACGTATTCCAACTAGTAAATTAGCTGCAGGTCTACCCAAAGGTTTCTTTGTGGCTGATTTAAGAAAAAAAGCTGATAACCATTTAATAATGGTGTTGTTTGAAGCCAAGTCTCTTGGAACATTGATATACCATAATTGTTTAATTTCGAGGTAGAGCAATCTTTCTGAAATAGATGAATACATCCTTCTGTGTTCCAAGAGGCAACAACTATGTTTATATTAAGCTATTTCTTGTTCAATTGCAATGCCCCAGAGAACCATGACCAGTTATCTTCATAGTCAATATACATATGTTTTTTTTGATAATTCCACAAAACCGTTCTTGAATTCGTAACATAAACCAAGCATGTTACCCTGATAGAAGGTAGATGCCTTAGGGTTATTTCAGCAGTAACTTTTTTTCTCCTTTGATCATCCTTTTTATTTTGATGCCCTCAGTAATTAACCTCTGTCAGGTCATAACCAAAGGTCAATAACTGTGGATCAGCTTCAAGCAACACTTGAATAAGCAATCTGGATTGTATTTGCAGGTACACCCTATCTAATATTTGTTATTAAAAGCAAATTGAGTAGTCTGCCATGTGCAGATAAAATATATTTCACAATATTGACCCAAAGCCAAAATGTGTTCTAAGGTAAAATACATATTTAGCATTGTTGCTTTACACTGTTGTGTATGCAAAGTTAAGCAACACAGTTTGTGGAGGAAGTCTAACTTCTATCTGATATCATATTCCAACATGTATTATTTGTGCTTTTATGTGAAATATTGTTTGTTCAGTTTACTGTAAGGCAAGTACTCTTCTTAGATGTGGAGTGGGCCTTTTAAGACCGACAGCTGTCCCCTCTCATCCCCACCCATTTTCCGTTGTCCTTGTTTATTGTCCATTCTCTCGATGGGGCACACTATACGCATTTATATTCCAGGCACTTCTTCCTCAATATGTATGCGCTTACTTGCAAAGCACCATTGCAGAATGTGAACAGCCAACTACAAACCAGTATTAGTTGTACCATCAATGTGAAATCTCTAACCTAATCAGCAAGGTCCTTCCCAGTTCTTCAAAGGGATACTATAACCCCCAAACAAAGACTGTGGAGCAAATCAAGAAGCACTGGAACAACCTCAAGCATGAGGCTGAGGGACCTTATCAAAGGACCACTGTTGTACAATCGCTACCAAGAGTGTGAGAGGAAGCCTTAGAATGAAAGGGTTGCCTCCATCCCGGATCTTGGAGGCATGCAGGACTTTGGAAGCTTGGGTTGTTGGCGCAGAACATGTAACAGCTATAGGTGAGTGCATATAATAGATATACACAATGCTTGTAGTACACAAGTGTGCACATGATGACAAGCACAAGCAATGTTGAGTATAACATATGAATCCTGCCCAACATACACCCATTTACATCATTTCAAAGGGCCTTTTACCAGATACTTGAATCCTCTTGAAACACTAATAGTTTAATATATTGCAAGATACATTCACCATGAAGTGTTATCTTGCATAGGATACCATATATCTCCTGGAACCCTACACTGTCCATGTATGGCATGGGAATCCATGTCCAGGACTAAGTGAGGACTCTCCAATTGGCATGCCGTGTATTGCTCACCCTGTATAGCTCTGTATAGAAACTGCTTGTCTTTCCACTGTATCCCGCACAGCTGCTGAGCGTTAGCTAAGGTTGGTGTTAAGGAGGAGACAGATGCCACTGATGAGGCTTACTTGGACAGTTGTGGTGCTGGTACCAGTGATCTGTAACACCGGTACGGCCACAGACACTGCCCGCCTTACCTCGGCCTGTACTGCCACCATCACCACTTACACTAATACCATATCTACTGCACCAGCATCTGCAGATGACCATTCACCATGTACAGCCAACCACTGCAGCACGATAGAGCCAAGCTATTTGGTAGGGGTGCCTGTGAAACTCATTCCACTTCATATACTTCTCCATCAGCCAGGGTGTAGGGTTTTTGGGAGAATGCAGGGCCTGCCTTCTCTGCCTCGGCCAATTAAGCAACTCTCCTTTTTGTCTAGGCAATGCAGAACCACCTGAGTGTCCAAGGAGACCCATCCAGAGAGTAGGCAGTGGACATGGAGAGGGTTAACCAACTATGGACAGTATAGCATGTGCAGTTGAACAATTGGAGATGAATGGTAGGAACCAGGAGTAGTTTCTTTTCAGGCCATTCATTTGGCAGGCTGACTCAATACACCAATGATTCAGTGAATGCACTAAGAACACTAGCGAGGTTTTCTCAATTATGTCTCCCCCACTGAAATGTCTTTAACACCCATGTGTCTCGGTTTGACTATGGATGAAAAGGTGGGCCTAATGCCAAGTGCACTTCAATTTTCCCATTGATACATCTGTGGCAGGCAGCCCCCAAAAGTGTTAATTGAGAACAACTGAGCTCCTTTTTACCACTTCCAAAGGATGCTGAAAGTAACCCTATTGGATGTGACTTTGGGATGCTTTATGAGTGCTAGGTTCTGAGGAGGCAGGGATTTTAGCGGTGTGTTAGAGGTGTTGAGTTTTGGTGATGGAGAAGGGTATGGAGATGTGGGGTATAATGGGAGTTAAAGTTAGGACGGGGTATGAACAACTGGTATGTGTCAGGGGTGCTGGCTTAAGGAGGGGAAGAGGTTTATGAGCATTTGATGTGTTGTGTTGTTGAGTTGGTTATATTGAAGGGGGCAAGGATGTTTTGTCGAAAGAACTAAAACAAAATAGAAAATAAAAGAGAAAGAAGTAACTCATTTCATGGCATCCTGCCTGGTGGATCTTGCCCATGGGAAGATGGGGTCTATGTCTTCAAAGGAAACTGATGACAATATTCTATCAGATGAATCTGTCATCACATCCATCAGGATGCTGGTCTACCCCACAGTGTCCTGTTTTAGCATGATTGTACAGCACCTAATAGCAAGGCTGTGTAGCATGATGCAAAACAAAACAATTGTTTCGGCCTTATACCGTATTGATTGTGGTGCAACTCCTTCTTGGTGTAGATACTAGCAACTTGCTATAAGACGGTTGAATGCCTGATTATTCCTACCGGAGTGCAAATGTGGGTATTATTATGCTGCATGTTCTGTGCTGTCTGGGGGGGTGGTCGCAGATCAGTGTTATGAGTCACATCAAGTGGTGCTATCATAAGTCACCTTCCACATGTCAGAAAAGGCACCAGACTAGTCCCAATCAGGCAGTTAGCCAGTAGGTTAATGAACCCTTTTCCTATGCATCTTCCCACAATTTTCTACCTCACTGTAGAGTCCACAGGGGCTGCCCATGACTGGAGGCCTCCACACAGCGTCTCTTCAAGGAAGATGCAGATGCCGGCAAACCATGCACAACCTTCTTTATTCATGAACAAACTCCAACTAACTTTCCCTGTGTTTCTGCAATGTCACTTCCCACCATGCTCCTTAGGATCCACCCCTCACCCGTCACTCCAACTCCCAGACTTCCTCGATGCTACATCTCCCCCCCAATTTAAACGCCAACTGTTTCTCATTGCCCCATTTCTTCAATAAGTCTACGGGGCCTTTTCCTTGCCCTTTGAGGTCGATCATATCTTATCTCTGAATGTTTGGCTCTAGACACTGGCACTGGGTCATCTTGTTTGGCACCCTCAGAGTCCTCACCATCACCATGATAGGACTCATCTGAGGAGTAGATTAGCTCATGTTCACAATTTCTGCTCCTCCATGACTGGTCAGTCACGGACACCTTTTTGAAGTGTGATGAATTTCGAGTCACCTGGCGCCAGACTCTCCTGCAGTGACCATGGAAGGTTGCCAGTCAATTTGTCGAAAGAAATTGGTCGACCAGACAAATGGTCGAAGCAAATTGGTCGAAAACCATTTCGTCGAAATTTTATTTTTTCTATTTTAACCCTTTATTTTTTTTTTTTTTTGGGGGGGTCCCCCCAACCCCCCTTTTTTGCCTTAAAAAACCTTTTTTTGCCTAAACGAACACCCAAAAAAATATATATAATTTTAAAAAAAAATTCGACGAAATGGTTTTCGACGAAATTGCGTCGACCAAATGTCATTCGACCAATTTGAGGTCGACGAATTGACTGGACACCACCATGGAATCCTTCTTTCCTGTAATGACCAATGGAATGGGTCCTCATGAAATGTGGCAGTGTGTTTGTTTGTTCTGGGCTGTTTCATAACTACCAGATGCCCAGGTGTCAGCGAGGAGTCCTTTACCCTCCACCCGGTGTCAGAATAACCTTTCATCTTCTCCTCAGCAGCCATGGTCTTTGCTCTCATGACTTCATCTTCCACATATTTCTCGGATTCCATATTGGGTTGTGACAGCAGAGTGTGAATGCTGCATCCAATCCTCAAATCTGCAGGGCATTTCCCTGTAGATCAATGGGGCATGCTCCGGTAGTCCCTCAGCAATTGATGTAGCACCTGCTCATATGGCTGTCCTATCAAATGGTATGTCTCTAGTACACTCTTCAAGTTGGCCATCAAATGCACAGCTGGCCTGTTGGCCTGAGGCCATAACAGAACTATCTTCCTGTTGCTGAATCCCATATATTCAGCGAATGTCTTGAAGTCTTGGCTTGTAAATGGGGGCCCATTGTCTGACTTCACCTTTTTAGGAATGCCTACGCTGTGAATATACAGCCCAGTACTGGAATGACGTGGTGGGCCGCCATGGAGTTTACCATCTGTGCTACAGTGAATCGTGAGTATTCATCCACGGCTGCTAGCACATATTTCTCCACTTCAATAGCTTCAAAGAAATCTATGGTCACTTCAACCCACACCCCTTTTGGAAGGTCAGTCATTCTTAACAGTTCCGGGTAGCTTGTGGGTGCGATCAAACAACATGTGGGGCACTCTTTTAGTAGGTCTTCCACCATTGAGTCTAATCGCAGGAACCATACCTTATGCATCAACATCCTTTTAGTCGAAGCAATGCCCCGGTCCCCTTCATGTGACAATTACACCACTTCTCAGCGTAAGCACCACCATCTTATTACCCTTCAGCACCACCCCGTTATCAGACATGGCTAAGTCCTCCTTCACCTGCAAGAGTCTGCAAGAGTCTGTCCATATCTCTCTTAACTTCTTCAGACTCAAGCCAGCCCCTTTCCTTGGCTCTCCTCCACCAATGCCGAGCGGAGAGCTTCAATGATGAACCGGATCTTCTGTTGCACAAGGTACCTGATGTACCGATCAGCCAGAGGCAGTTCCGGCACGTCCTCTGATCTTGGATGACGAGATAGAAAATCAGACGGGTTGTCCTCCTTCCCTGGCCGAAGAATGATGTCAGATGCGTAGTCTTGCAACCACAAACCCCAACAAGCAATGAAGAGAGGCATTTTCACCTGGGGATTCCCATGCAGAATCAATAAGGCCTGGTGATTTGTAATTATCGTACACGACTTCCCATAGAGAAACAGATGAAAAGGTTCACAGGCCCAAACGACTGCCAATGTTTCTTTCTCGGTTTATGAATATGCCTGTTCTGTTTTCAACAGGCCCCTGCTGGAATATGAACCAATATGTCTCTGTTGGAAATTGTCTTGCGCCTTTTGGACCAAGATTGCACCCAATCCTACAGGGCTTGCATCTATGGTTAGCTCAGTCTCTCTCTCTGCATCAAAGTATGCCATGTTCTTAGCCCCTGCTATTTAGTCCTGAATGGCTGTCAGTGCTTCTTGGCACGCTGTCAGCCACTGAACTGGTGCTTTCTGCTTTGTGAGGGCTTTCAATGATGGTGGCAAAATCCTTGATTTATCTTGTGCAATAACTTGCCAGCCCTAGAAACAAGCGAAGTTCTGAGACATTTGTCATGGGGTGGCATCTCATTTAGTGCAACAACCTTCTCAGGATTTGGGATCATTCCTTTCTTTGAGAAAATGTGCCAGAAGAAATAGAGGGTTTGCTCCTTCGAAACTCATACTTATCGCAGTTTAAAGTGAGGTTGGCGGATTTGAATGCCATGCACACTCTTGAGAGGGTGTCATTGTGTTTTTCTACAGGGATGTTGAATACTAGTATGTCATCACTGTAGTTGATTCAATTCGGAATGTGTATTATTACATTGTGTATTTCTGCCTGGAATATTTCTGCCGCCGCCAAGACCACAAAACTCAGTCACATTTACCTATATAAACCAAGATGAGTAACAAACGGTGTAGAATATCAGCTCTCTAGGCTCAGGACCATCTGGTGATAGATAGCCCTTGTTCAGGTCTAACTTGGAAAATACTTTGGCACCATTCAGGAGGTTTACCATGTCTGTGATGCAAGGGGCCAGATGCCGTTTCCCCTCTTGATGGCCTGATCCCAGCAATTTGTGGAGTTCTTCCTTCACTTGATGTTGTATATTAACAGGAATGCCTTTGTAGTGTTGTGACAATGGCTGAACATCTGCCTCGATGTGAAGCTTGGTCTGTCTGTTGCATAATTTTCCTATGCCTTCGAAGAGTGTTGGGAACAGCTGGTCAATCTTGTCCACTGTGTCTATTTATTTCTCGACCATCAGCCGATACATGATATGAATCAGACCGATGTCAATAGTGGCGTTGAAGCTCAGGATGCACCCACATTCCGTCGACGTGGAGATTGCATGAACCGGGATCCTCCTTTCTTGCGTCTTATATTGGCATCTTACCTCTAATTGACCTAGGCATTTCAACTGGGTTTTGGACCCATAGGGGTTTATGTCCACTTCTGATGGGCAAAGTCTGGGTGTTTATGGAAGAGTCTGGTATATATGCTCACTTATGACGTTCAATGTGGCAGCAGTGTTTATCAAAAACTCTGTCTGCCGCTCATTTAGGTGCATGAGCAGCCCGTGGACTGTGTTCTATGATTGTAGCCTAATGCGTATTGGTATCCCTTACGCCATTGCCCTCTGAAGACCTTAGTTCCATTTCAGATGGAGACTGTTCCACCAAATATCACACATGCCGTCTTGCCCGTCACTCTGGTCTTGAGGATGAGACTCTGTATCTCCTCTGATCTCTCACCTGCTTGTCTTCTCTCCGATCACTTACTGGTTTTTCATCCCCTGCATCTTGCTCCCGTCGTCCCCCTTCTCTATGGTTTCCATGAATTTGGCCCGCAATTTTGGATGCCTCAGATGCCGTGGTTGGCATCTTCTGTCTGGGCTTGGTCGTGCTGCCACCTTTACTTTTCACCTTTTCCCAGACGTCTGGACATCCGACATACTGACATGAAGTGGTTTTCCCCTCCACACGCTGAGCACCTCTGTCCTATCGCTGGACACATGCCGTCATGGGGAAATTTGTGTACACATCTGTAGCAAAACGTCTCACCTTGACTCCTTTGCATCCTCATCAGCTTTTGTTTCATCTCTTGGTGCATTTGCAAGCCCTTCAAATTTCCTGTGGCTTCCACTAGTGACTCTACCTCTAGTTCTGCTCTCGCCAGCATCAGTATCTCCTCCAGTGTCCTGGATTTCTGGAGGAGCTTTCTCCTGAGGTTTTGTGATTCACACCCCGCAATTATGTGGGATCGCAAAGCCTCCATGTTCGAATAGTCACAGTGTTTTAGTTTGCTGTGTAGCCTCATCACAAAGGCATCCACAGTCATCTTTTTGTTGATTAGTGGTGTGAAAGACATATCTCTCATAGTCCACATTTGTGTGTGGCATGAGGTACATGCCTAGAGCAGTCTTTATGCCTTGGATAGTGTCTATGAAGTCCCCTGGTATAATGTCCCTGGTGGCTGGGGCTACCGCCAGCTTCAATATGCACTGTTTCACCCACATAAAGGTCGCAAACCCTGATCCACATGGCCCAACCTGGGTTGCTGGTATCGGTAACATCAAAAACCCCAGGCAACTGCACTGCCAGGGACTCTTGGGCCCTCTGCTGCACTTGCACTTGTGGTGTCACAGGGAAGGGGGATGTACTTGCCAGATCAGACATGGTAATTAAATGTTTTTACCCTGGGTAGGTGTCATAGGGTAGAACGGTCAACTGATAGCTATTCACGTGGTGCTTTTGTGAAAAGAAATGCAGACTATGGGGATCAATGCAGCTGGGCCAACAGTATTATAGTGCCTCTGTGTCAGCCAATTGTTCTGCCAGATGATTTCTTCACCCCCACCTGATGTTCCAGGGAGCTTATGCATGCTCCAAAATGGAGGCTGCCTGTAAGGAACGAGCACCTCCAGTTATCTGTGTGCACAACTTCCTCCTTCACTCCCAATCACCCACGCAGCACCGGGCTGCCATTTGGAAGAAAAGCAGTGCCGCGGCACCAGGCTTCTCCAGGGTGCACCCACCTGCAATGTACAAGCTGCACCAATCACTGCTGCATCCAGGCGTGTGTAATAACCAGCAGCGACCTGCCCCAGGCCGCCCCATATATTTGCGCAGCGTGGGCTGCCCCTTCGTCACCAGTGTAGAGTCCACGGGGGCTGGCCGGGACTCAAGGCCTCCACACGGAGTCTTTCCAAGGACGACGCGGACGCTAACAAACCATCTACAACCTTCTTTATTCATGAACTGACTCCAACTAACTTTCCCTGTGCTTCCACAATGTCACTTACCACTGCGTTCCCTAGGTCCTGCCCCCGCCCGTGACTACAACTCCCTGCCTTCTCCGATGCTACACCAACCCCCACTTCTGCCATTGCCATGCTCATCGTTTGCTATTTCAATACTTTGTCATGATGTCCTGTTTAACATTAACTATGTCCTCCAAAGCGTCTGAGATGTGAAAATCATAAGTGCTAAGTGGGGGGCCCACTCACCTGCTTACATAATTTAAAATGTCACTATACCTGCAATGAAAGGCTTTAACTGACTAGTATGAGAATCCAAAAAGATATGAAATTACACTTGACATACTCTGTCAGTGCCTGGAAATGTGTGGATGACATGAGCCTATGATGAGGACACCTTATGGGTGAGTCTGCAAATGGCAGTAACTGTCCATCTGCATCAATGTGATCCATCAAGGCTGTGCACCTGGAGAACGTTTCTTCTTCATGCTGTAATTCTGGCATATCTTAGCCCCACACAGGGTATGTCAAGGCAGCAGTTAAAATGAGGTTGGTAATTAAAATAATATATTGTTTTTTGTTTTGTAAATATTTAGCTTATTTAAAGTTTTTTTCACTTCCACAGTGGCGTTTCCTGTGATGTAATTGAGGCAAAGATCATGCAATGACACTTTGTGTTGTGACATCGGGCGTGTGAAGACACTTCAGTTATCCCTGACATGTTAGTGAATTGGCCCCTGTGTTGCTAACATGATCCGGCAGACACGGAAGTACTTGTTTGGACTTTGAGCAGCACAGCAACTTACTGTGTGGATGAAAGCCATGTGCACTGGAAATACGACAATTTGAAGATTAATATTTGGCATTACCAAGAATGAATGCTTCTTTTCAGTTGTATTAGTTTGACTTTCCTTAATAGGCACATTTGTAATCCATTATAATAAATATTGATTGCGTCAACATATTAGAAGTAATTTAAATGAGTGTAGAGGGGTGCAAATCGGGCCCTACTGGTGGAGACAGAGCTTCTACCAGTCTCTGCCAGTAGATCAAGATCCATGCAGTACTCATGTAACTGTCAGCAGGAGCGTGTGCAGAGCAGATAGTCTGTGCCTGCCTCCTGCAGCCACTCCATTCAGAACTCCACTTGCAATTAATTTTCCTTCAAAAATTAGACGTGATCAACTGGATTCATGTAAATGCCATTAACGTTTGCATTTGTATGATTGTTGGTAGTGTGACTACTAGCCCTTTGAATTTCCCTTCTGTTCGGATTTATTTCTACACACTTGAAGGCTCTGGTTAAACATATGTTTTTATGCCTCTATGCATTCCCCAAAGTGTATATCCTCTGCCCAACAGTATGTGAAGTTTATGTGCTGCGAATCTCTTAAGTGTATTTGTATTTGTATTTATTTGTATTTGTGTGAAAGAAATATCTCGTACAGATATGTTGTATATCCCTGCATGCCGTATGTGCCTGTCTCTTGAACACATACAGTAAAGAACATCTGCTGTTTCGTATGGGTGGGCGAATTGCACCCCTATTTCCTCTGGCTGGAGTACTGTAACATTATACGAACGATCTATTGGTCTTGTATAATATTCTAACCAAGCATGATGCACGCATACCTGGTTACATTGACTGGTTACATGTGCGAGGATTATTGTATCCTTTTACCTATAGTAATTTAGGCTGGTATGAGAAAACGATATTGGGGCCTTTGAGTCAGAGCTATTGCACCAAATGCATAGCTTGTGATTGTGCTACATCAAACTTGCATCCAGACGGGCATATATCTTAGGGGATATATCCAAGTGTACATATCCCAGGGCACATATCCCAGCGCAATGAGCTTGATTTCAGGAATTCTAAAACTGTCACTGCCATATGACATAGTGTTAAGCTCAACATTTAGTGTTTCTCTGCATGGAGAAGCAGAGAACTAGAATGAGAAATTGTGAGTTGGATTGCAAATGGCTGTATATACAGTGCAAAGAGCGGTGTTGATAACGAACACAGCTGCTTAGTGTGTCTTGGGTTTTCAAGAAAAATGTTTCATTGCATGCAATTATCAGCCATGCACTAGAAGATAAACTTAGAGCCTCCATTGGGCATGCAATGCTGTTGAGAGGATTTATCGTGACTGATGCATACCACAGGAAATCACAACTTGAGCCAGCTGAATGCTTCTTCAGGGCCAAGAAAGACCAAGGCCAGCTGGCATTTAGACTGAAGGACAGTATCCACAGCTGCATGCGCATATTCAGACTGAACAGCAGTGCCCATAAGACATGTCTGATATCTGTATCTATACACATCTCATTGAAACAGCATGTCAGTGTTGTATGCAGATGTCTACTTGAAAGTATTATTTGAATTACAGATAGTAGAATAGTTACCTCGATTCTTGTTAGCAGGTCTTGCAACTCCCCTGATTCATTCATTGACAAGATTTTCTCTGCACCCTGTCATGAAATGAAATTCAAATGATTTTGATTGGTTTTTAAAACATGAATGTATACCACAGCCAACGAGGTTAACATAGCTACAGATATTTGTATCATTTTAGCGGTCTACAAAAACACATGCAAGTTGCTGTCAATAGACCTGCTTAGTAGGACTGGAGTGTTTTCAGAGTCCTGGCCTTGACATGGTGGGCACTACATATCCTAGAAAAGTGGGTGGGTATAAGAACTCATATGTACAAAGAAAGGGAAACACTTCATGAAGAGTAATAGCAATGAAACTCACAGGTACAGGATTTCCCTCTATTCAAGAAATGGGGGAAGGAGAATATGAAATCACATGTATTGTGGTATTACCCAAATTGACATTTTACAATTGACCTTTTGCACAATTGACCTAATTATAGTCGTCCTAATTGACCTTCTGCACAATTGACCTTTATATTATTTCAGTTATTTTATATATGTATGGGTTGGTTTTGGATTATAAATAGTATAAGGGGGTTGGGAGGGGGATTCCGGGGGGTTTTGGATTGGGTCGAGGGGCTGCAGGGGGTTTCCTAATTGACCTTCTACATTAGGTACATTCTCCCGAGGTCAATTCTCCCGAGGTCAATTGTGGAAAGGTCAATTAGTATACAACCAGTTTTGTGACCGCAACAAGGAAAGTTTGGCTGTAAGGGTTGGTAGGTGACCTCTAAAACTAAGTGTCGCTTTTAAAAGATTAGAAGATGGGAATCTGGCATCAAGGGAGGTAGAGCCAATCAGGATTCAAAGAATGGGTGGGACATGAGAACGGGTTTCAAATGCTCCAAATGGTAACCAGAAGTCTGCACAGTGAGTAGGGAGATGAGATTGTGCACTAGTGGTAGATTATGATAAAGCAACATCTACATTTCATGAACTCTCCACAGTGTTGGTAAGACTGTGTAGGGCAAGGCATCTTAAAACAATATGACATAGAGCAGAAAAAAAAAATATCGGGAAAACCCTACTCAATCAGGATCCCATTGTGTACATATGCACAAAAGTCAAAAGGCTATGCTCCTGTCTGAAATGTATAAAACAAATAATTTTCTAAACGCAATTCTAGTTATTTACTAGTCTCTCAATAATATACAAAGTTGTGAGCATGGTGATAACATATAACGATGACTGTCATACTCGTAAAAAAGAATTCAATAAATGTATTCAGATCACACAATAATACATATATTTATTCATAACATGGGCTGTTCAGCATTTACAGTAATGTGCAAAATTAGGACATGACGTCAAAGGGAAAAAGAGAAGAAGCATCGATTCATAATAACACATAATACATTCAAAATTAATAAAACAAAGGAAGAAAAAATGCAAATAGTTTTCTCAGTTCTACTAATTCCAGCCTTGATTCCATACCAATAATTGACTATTTTCTAGGAGATCACTTTCAATAAGTTGTATTGAAATCTTCATTAATGTGGCCATGATGTACAGAAACGTAACATCACCTATACTGATCGCAACATGGTGAACCTATCTTTATACTAGTCAGGTACCCCTGTTTCAACCACCTATGAAACACATAGAAGCTAATTTTCAATGGGGTAAGCAAAATGCATAAAAGCCCTGAGTAAAGGCGTTTATAAGTTTTGCTTACGCTAAAGCCCATGTTCACGCATTTGTATGTTAAAGAGACGGGGCGAAACACAACTTGCCTTTCCGCTGCTCCTTTCCTCTCTGCCATACAGCATGTGCACCCGCAACCTCTGCACCGCTGTTCTGTACTATGCTCTTAGATCTTATCTACTATGCCAAATGCGTTCTAAACGTGCATTCAGCATTTTAGATACAATCTTTTCGTGAAATACCATCACAACAGGGGCACTCACATCAGGGGGTCAGGGTAGAACCCTCCTGGAGCCTCTGGCACTAGAACATGGACCAGGCAAAGTACACCTCACAAGTTGGAACAGGAAGGAAATGCAATGAGCGTAGGGGCCTCATGCAAGTTTAGCACCAAGGAGGTAAAGGGTTTTATCCACATAATCTTCAAATAGATCAAAGTGTGCTGTGCTTGCAGCAGATTTACTCTGAAACGTTTTCATTAGCATGGACAACCTGATAGATGTAACTTTGGGCAATACTGGAAGGGCTAGCTCAAGAGTACTGAACCTACAATTCATTTATTGCAGTGTTTGCTCTTAAATGGAAGTAATGCATCTTTATTCATATAACTTTAAAAGTACTACATGAATAGAGTCTATTTTGGGCACACGTGCTATTTGAAAGTTGAAATTCTTTGTATCTTGGTGAATTCACAGCTGCAAGTATTATCTAGCATTTCTTGGAAAGTTAACAAAGATGCCTAATTATATTGCAATTCTGTGTGCAAAGGTTCAAAGCAATACTGAACCGTAGAGGACAAGATAAGTCCAAGATAAGCATGTTGGCTGAGAATATGTGCATACTGGGGGTAAAGGTATAAGCCTCAACCTGTACATGTTTTGTAAGTGGGTCTTCTGATGTTAAAATGCTGGTCAAACATTAAACCTACAGTGAAAAGCATTAAACAAATAAAAAAAAATTGAAGGTCATACAAGCAATATGTTGATGAAAAAAAGGTCTGTCCCTACAAATTGATGTCACTTAAAAGCAGGGCCAAATAAACTAATGAACCACTGTGGGTGCAATGGAACCTAGAGGACACTGATGGCACTTTCCCTGCAGTGCACTTGCATTTCAAAGGACTCCATATGCTCCAGCCAAGCAGCACTACCATGTAGTCTTAGGACCTGTTCCTGGGCTGTCCCCTCCCGCCCCCTTGGACAGTTTGAGAATGGCTAGTGGATATACTGGGCAAACCTGGCAGTTGAGACTTTTTGCAATGGGCAAGTGTATGTGTATGTGCATGGGTGTGTTTTGTGTAGACCAGCAACAGATGCGCTTACCACCCTATCTTCTTCACATGGCCCTTCCACCCCACACAAGCAAGTCTGATAATGAGTTAATGGTGAGAGTGCAAAAAAGGAAATTTTGCACAGTCCACCCCCTGTACCTGCCCTACTGCCTAGCCAGCACATGGTCACTGGCAAGAGCTGCTGATAGGGTCTGAGGGTCATATGAAAAAAGAGCTCTCCACATGCATGGAAGCTAGCATGCTGCATGGATCTAGAGCTCATGCTGTACCTGTGCTTTGCAAGTGAGCCATGCACTGCCACTGACTATGCTGTGCAAGTTGTCTGTTGAGGGAGCTTGCCAAGGTTACAACCCTGCTGTACCAGTAGTAGTTTAGGAGATACACCTGCACTGGCCTTGCACATATGATACCCTTACCAGTGTGTGAGGGGAGCTTGCACTGACCCTTTTTGCTATAAATGTACCAATTTAAGTGTAGTGGGAACTCAGTTTCTGTGCCAATGCTGTATTTGTGAGGAAAATCTACTCTGGCCCTGGCATACCATGCCAGTTCCTGTTTACACAGAACTTGCCCTGACCCTGCTCATAGTGTTCCTGTTCTGAGTGAAGCTCGCCTGACTGACCCATTCTGTTCATGTACCTATTTGTTAGGAAACATGTAATAGATTTGTCCATGCTATACCCCTACTCACTTTTGAGGGAAACATGCACAGACCTTCTCCACCCTATACCTGTACTTGTTTGTGAGGGGCACTTACATTGACTTTTTTTGTGAGGCAACATCCACTTGACCATACTGAACTATATGTGAGAGAAGATTGCTCTTGTTGTTTTATTATTGTTATTATTATTATTATTATTATTATTATTATTATTATTATTATTATTATTATTATTATTATTATTATTATTATTATTATTTTTATTGTTAGGTAATTCTTATAGGACGCAAGACACCTGAAGGCCTCAGTGCACACAAGTAAGGAAACCTGAGGCCAGGCCATAGGAGTAACATCAAGAAGTTCAGGGTGATAGATCCAGGGTGAAAAATCCAGGGTATAGAGAGATGGATATGCTAGGCCATAAAGACCCTGCATATGGAAACTAAGGCACAGTAACCATATACTCTAGTGACACGACAGACACAAGGTTCGATTTCCAAACAAGTCTGGTTTATTTCAAAGTATGCTCAGTCAGCCGACTGGGGTCTAACATCTCGCAACGTGTGTACCCAGACCTCGTGAGATGCAAGAGAGCGAGCAACGCTCAAGCAACAATATATATACATAACATGCAATCTTTGAAGGCAATTCAAACTGCCCATAATGTATCTTTTGGGCTACGGCTCAGTGATTGACAATCATGACAATTATGACACGTTATGACAAGTCTCTATTCAGTCTAAATATACTTATTCTAGCAACAGTAGCAGAGACAGCGTTTTGTTATGGAGAACAAAAAGCTCTTAGTTCAGCAAGGATATCATGTTCATAGGAGAGAAACACTCCTTAGCACGTTATCTATGTGTTTCTATTCATGAATGAATCAAAGGTCAGACAGTTCTGAGGCTGAAAATATCAGTCTCCGCGAAGGAGTACCACTAAAATAATATAATTCATGCTTTAACTGCCTATTCCTACAGAGTTTGCAAGACAGGCACTTGGGCCACTGATTAGATGCAGTTTCTGTTCGCCTCCAAGGACTAGGTGAGAGAGGAAAACAACATATTTCTGTATCGTTTGACATTCCTGTCTGTGTTAGTCTTTCAGCATGCAGGCCCTGGCCTCGCACCGTTTATGAGCTAGAAGCATCGAACACATTTTGCAAAGGGTTTTGACAAAAAGAAAAAAAAAGCAAATGGCGGATATTTCACAAAATGGATGCCCTCTGGTTGCATTGACGATTCTGTGTTTGCGATGTTTGTCACATGATGCGATTGGTTTCTGGCCAACATAATATACATACTATACATACTATAGGGTTGTTTCTGGTCTAACAGATATGGGGGTAGTCTAGTCATTGTAAATGAATAGCAGTGTTTTAACAGCTTTTTAAAGCCTGATATATTTGGGTTATTTCTCAGTTGCAGAGGAACAGAGGTCCAAATACACGGGGCACAGACATTGAAGCTAGCGCCTGCAAAACTCTTCAATTTGTGTCTGGGGAGAAACAAGGTATCAAGAGCATTAGAGCGGAGAGATCGTACAACAGGGGCTTTATTTAACCTTTTCAAATGATAGGTGGGGCCTTATTTGCCAGGCATTTATATAGTCATGTCAGAATTTTGTAATTGATGCAATGGGTGACCGGTAGCCAGTCAAGAGATCTCCAAGCCTCGGTAAACAAGGTTGCTTCTTGCTAGGCCACAAAGCGCTCTAACAGCACCATTTTGGGCCACCTGCGAGATTTATCAATTTTTTTTTAAGTACCTTCAAGGAGGCTATTCCAGTAGTCTAATCGTGAGTTTACAAGGGACTTAGCCAACATAGATATGTTCTTGGGGATAGATATGGTTTAATCTGCCGTAAGAACTTTGTTGTGTAGGCACATGCCACTTTAATTTATAAAACATGTTTTTTTCTTTTTCAGATGGACCCCGAGCATTTTAACCCAGGGGCTCACCTAGATTGTGCTATTGACTGCCATGAATGGACTGTATTTACTCTCAAGTTTGCCCAAGAATTGACTCGAGCCCAACAGCAAGAGTTCAGTCTTGCTGGTGTTAAGGGCTAGGGGATTGGCATCCATCCATCACTGAATCAGAGAGTACACCTGATTGATGCGCTGTAAATCCTTCTCATAGGTCCCAGACATCTGAAGGACCACCTGGGTATCATCGGCGTAATTGAAGTATTTGACACCAACGCTATCCCGAAGGTCAAAGAGTGGTCGGATATAGTGATTAAACAGGGAAGGGGAAATACAGGCTCCCTGTGGAACACCACAGGTCAACCATTCAGGGGGTACATGGAATCCCTCTGTGGCAACACACACCATCCTGGGCCTCAGGAAGTATTCCATATATTGCACTTCTGATTGGGAACAGTTAGCAATATCTCCCAACCTCTCAAGCACCAATCTATGGTCAATGAGATCAAAAGCTGCCGAGAGGACGAGCATCATCAACAGAGCCACCTTACCGGAATCTACAATGCTTACCATATTGTTTCTAGCATCGCTGTTTCTGTACCGTGCATAGCACGGAAGCCGGATTGAAATTCACCTAATGGGTTGTTTTTGTCCAAGTGTTTCTGAAATTGCAAATATTCTGCCCTGTCCAACAACTTTAATAAAAAATGTGACATTGGTGATGGGACGGTAGTTCCCTACCATTCCAGGATCCAGGGAACCTTTTTTAAGAATAGGCGTGATCCATACTTCCTTTAATGTGGCTGGCAAAACTGATGAGACAAAAGAGGCATTGATAATGTTGGTAACATATGGGACAAGATGAGCAGTAGCGTACTGGATGACACTTGATGGACATGCATCGCCAGTGAAGTTGGTAGGCTTCAGGTTCTTTAAAATGTCAAAAACCATTTCCGATAGCTGATTGAGATGAAATTGAGTAGTGCTGTGATTAGGTTGAGGCAATTCAATTGGCACTCTAGCCATCTCAAGATGAATAAGAGGAGCTGTCGCTTGATTTACCTCAATAGTGGCCTGATGAGAGTTTATTTTAGTAGCATATCTTTGCTGGATTTTAGTGCACCATAAATCACTTTTACCAACAGCGGGATAAGTGCTGGATTTCCCCTCCATCTCCTTTAAGATGGTAAATAATTCCATCCGATCAAATTTAGCGGTGGAGATCCTATCTTCAAAGTATTACGTTTTCTTAGTGATAATAGCTTTTTTATAATTATTTACAGCAATCCGGTAATCTTTTTATTCTTCTAAATTCCAGGATATTCTCAGAGAACCATGTTTTACCAGTGGTTTCAATTTTAATCATTTTAGTTATGATAGGCCCAAGGTGTCGATAACCAAAGAGGTTATTTTTATGAATTGTTCCACTAATACGTATGAATTGGCAGAAGGGTCCATACTTCTAAGAGATGATGCGGCCATATCCCCAAATAATTTCGGGATGACCCTCGGGTGGTCCTCACCCTAGTTTCCAATCTTTTCCGACTATTCATTTTTTCCTACTTTTAATGGGAGCGCAAGTGAGAAGGGAATTAGAAATTGATCTGACCATGGACATGCAGAAATCTCAAGGGGAGTGGTAGACAAATTGTCGGTCAGTACCCAATCAAGAATGTGTCCCTCTCTATGAGTAGCATTCTACACCAATTGAGTTATCCCTAATGCTTGGGTAGCAGTGGTAGAGATTCTGCATCTGAGTCGTCTCCATGGTAAACCCATAAGTTAAAATCGCCCAAAATAATTGCAAATAAGGAGGTTTTGAGGAAGTCTCCAATCAATGTAAGGTATTGTTATTCAAAAAGTGGGGCACACACAGATGGCTGATATAAAACAAGTATGTTAATAGTAGTGGTATCATCTATGCTCAGCTTAATCAAGGTGTATTCACTGTTATCCAGGGTAGAATCATGGCACTGATGCACTCTAAATTAATCTCTTAAGATAATGGCAGTGCTGCCACCTCCACCAGTCAGGAGATCAGTTCTAAAGCTGTTATAGCTTGAAGGTAGGGCTAGAAGCACACCGTGGTTAGTTGTGTCATCAAAATCAAGGGGGTTCTGGGAGTTTCTCTACTACCAGCCTATATCCTGGGTTAGAGTCTCAACCAGAGTCTTTAGCTCACCATCCTTTCACAGAAGAGAAATTTACACTACATATCAGACTTTGTCCTGCCCAAGGGCAGTCCAGCACCGAAATGCCTGGCAGTTCTCTTCTGAACAAGAGTACCAACAGCAACCCAGACACATGTTTCGACCTGGTTGGGCCTCGTCAGTGAGGTGGAGCTGTGCCTCTCTAAGAAAAGTGAGCAAGGATTCCACATCTGTATTACCCTAGTAACTTAGGCTGAAAACCCAAAGCTACGTAACATACAAAAACAAGGGGGTTCTGGGAGTCATCAAGCCATGTTTCGGTAAGGTATAGAACATCCAGATCCTTGCTCTGGATCAGGTCTGCCACCTCATTGACATATTTTACCATGGAACATGTGTTTAGCAATGCAGTTTTTATGTTTCCTAAACATGGGGGGTGCAATGTGTTATCTTCCTTTATGCTTTCTACAATGGGTTCATCTACTGATAAAGCACATGTTAGGGGAGTTAGCTTCTTCCCTTTACTGTCCCCCTGGGGTTATGCAGGAGGACTTAGTATTTGGTCGACTATACATTCTGTATCTGTTTGAGATGGAATCTTGTGTCAGCCCTGTCCATGATGTATGTATACTTGGTTGCTCTGGAAGGTTTTAGAGACAGTACACATTCAATACCTGTTTGTGGAGTGTGTCCACTGGTCCAACCCATGCAGTCCCTGTTGGATTTTGAGGAAAGATTGCAATAGCATGGTCTATGTTGTATGCTTGCGGGAAGCCTAGGTTATCCCTATGCATTTAGAACTGCACATGCTGTATTTCTGAGGAAAGCTTGTGCTTTGGAAACTTGGCAGCACTGCTTCTTGGACTGTGACTTAAGGAGACTTGTGAGGAAAATTGACCTGCTGGTTCCCAAGCTCTGCCTATTTGGTATGTGATAGTAGCTTGCAGTGCTGCAGATCATGATGTTGTTTGTCCATCGTGTGATGGAAGCTTTCAGTGCTGCTCCCTATGCTGTTCCTGTTCTTTGTGTGAGGATCACTTGCACTGATACAATGCATGTGATCTTTTTTCTGCGTGTGAATAAAGTTTTCACAGTTTGTGCCAGTAGTATACCTGTTTGGTGAGTTAAGGAAGCAGTGTGACACGCATTTATGAAACCCAATTAACGACTTTACACAGCAAACTGAGTAATATCAGAAGGACCTTTTATTGAACAATTTCTGAGAAATGGGACATTTTAAAGAATTTTGGGCCAATACAATGGTTTACAACTCCCAGATGCACAGCACATTAAGGTCCCTATTTAGAAAACACATTCAAAGCAGAGCGTTCACCACACCTCTACTTCATCACAAGGCAGCCTGGCCTGGAGACAGAGCCACTGTCCCATTGTCGTACCTGTCTCTAATGGCAGCCCATTGATGGGCATCAGTCTGGTTAATGAAGTTGCACCAGATGGATCCCCTGAAACACCAGGTGGAGATGGTAGGGGCTGGCACACTCCTGTCCCAATCTCATTCTTTGACATGTTAAAGGAATTCCCTCCACTGCACTGTAAATGTAGTCAAAGTATATTTCACTGCAATTTTTGATGCCAGGAAACAGGATGTGAGGGTGGTACCACTACACAGATCTAGCGGAGGCGGTAGCAAAGCTACTAAGAACCACAAGCACCCTTTCACATTTAGCAGTTTCTGCCACTCTCTTTAGTGGAGGCTTAATGGCTGCAGGTGAGGCAGGGCAGATAATGAGATACAACAAGCACAGCCAGTGATGTTTACAGCTTCAAATCAGAGGTAGTCGCAAAGAGCCAGTGGGGTTGGATGCAGTAAGCAATAGCCTACTTCAAACAACCTTTAAATGGACACCTACTACATTTCATTAAAATGGCTCACAATAGCCCAGAAAACAGCCTCACAGAGGGACACATGGGTGTGTTTGTGTTTGTGGGTAGGAGGGTGGTGGGAGTCTGGGAAGGGAATGTCTGAGGGTCATTATTTCCAATTTTACTGATTGCATAGATTTTTCATGATTCTGCCTATTTTTATTTCTAATCTTTCCTAATCTAATGATAGTTTCTAATCCAGCCTATATATTTCATATTGGGCGTGTAAGAGAGAGTGAATTAATGTTACCTTGACACATCTGGGATTAGGGGTTTGTATAGTCAGGACACATTGTGTTGGTAGTGGGTATGCCAAAGGTACCTTCCGTCTAGGGTGGCAAAAATCCTTGCTCGGCTCCTGGTAAACACAGATCTCTGTAATAAATACGTTACTCCACTGTGCCACAGCCCCAATCGTTGACAAGCAAATACGTTACTTCACTGTGCCACAGCCCCAATCGTTGACAAGCAAATACGTTACTTCACTGTGCCACAGCCCCAGTCGGTTGATAAGCATTCGTGTTAAGCCTTATGTTAATCAATGCGCTATTTTGTCTTTCCCTCTTTTCCCTGCACATTGCTATTTACTACTTCATTTACATCACTTTTTTTCTAATCTCATTATCCGCATATTTGCAAATAACTGCCACATCTCCTTTGATATAACATGCCTCCTGTAAAGCTATTTTCTTGCCTAACCATTTGTATTTCTGCATTTTCATGTTATTAGTGTGCATGCTTGTTGAACTGTGCTCATAATCGCCAGAGAATTATCAGATAGCTACTAATGTGTTAATTTCCTTCCTATCAGCAAACTCATTCATGTTCTGAAATTCAGAACATACGGTACTATCTATCTGCTAATTTCATTGCAACTTTTGAATTAAGTACATTTTTGTGTGTACATTATCCTTGTAGCTTCTGACACATAATAATATCGTGCTTAGATTTAGATCTTCCAAAAACCTTCCTTTTCTGCATTTTAACAATTTAAAACAATATCTCCAATCTTCAAATGCGAATGGAGCTCAGTAGTGAGGTTTCATTTTTCATGTGAGCTTTCTAATTATATCGCTTTCACTTTTATTGTTAGCTGTCACTTGCCATGTAAAATGTCATAAACTGTGCCACTGGTAACATATCCTTGAACTATTTTATTTCTTAATTAAATAAACCACACACACTGATATACCTTTGTATCAACTTCTGGTCAGAGATCACACATGATATTTGTTGAATGGCAATGTTAACTCGCTGTGAAGTGAGAAGAATTCACTAGTTTTGGTGTATAAACACTGTAATTCTTCAAAAGTTCAATCATCATGCTTTTATGATTTTCAACGTTTGTCTTTATTTCTCCCTGACTGGTGCACTGACTTGTTCCAAATTATTGTGTATTTGGTGCCTCATTGGGTTACAACTGTGTTTCAGATGGACCCCTGTTAGGGTGTCTTTCCTGTTTGTGTAACCACTCAAAGTTAAGTGTGAGGTCCCCAGTAGTTAGAAGCAGTATACAGTGTACGACTATAACTTTGTAGAGCAGAACCAGATATAACCCAGTTTTGTCACCGTACTGGAAAACTGCACACAATTTAGTGTTGACATTTATTCCTACAAGAATATATAGGACATGGATGTTGTCTGCCTTTAAGAGCTTGTGCTGGTGTACCAAGAGAAGATCTGGGCATGGTGTCTGGATCCCTAGTTGGAATCCGCATCTAAATGAAATCCCAGGAATTTGCATGAGGAAATAACTCAGCCTACTCATCCTAGTGAGACAGCAAGTGTTTACAGGAGTAACAACATCTATGGGATTCAGTCCACTCGCCCCAGTGAGCGATCAAGTATCACTAAGAAACAGAATAACACAATGAAAGAGAGTTATACTGTAACCTGTCTCACTAAGCATTGCAAGACAGAAACTGAGGAACAAAACCCCCACAGTTGTTTGGAATACCTGATTCAGTCCAAAGCGAAAGTTAACTTAGCAGGCCAAGAGAAGATATTTTGTGCTGTTTATGAGGAGATATGTAAGCAAAGGACTACAGAGAGTCAAGACCCAGAGAAGGGACATTTGTCTCCCTCAAAGGTATTGGGGAAAAAGCCATCCTGTTGAGACTCTTCAACAAGATGTAATCCATAGGGGTGAAAACCCAAATACAGCAAGGAGAAAAAGTTTATCTCCAAAAGGAAAGGGGATGCCAGGATGGTGGAAAGGTCCCAGAGAAGAACTAAAGGAATTAATCAAAGAAATTGTAAAGAGCTATTTGAAAATCAACTATTAGGGCCAAGCAGCCTATCCAGGAGAAGGGACTCATTCTCCTGGACAGTTGCTGTTTTCCTTAGTGATAGGGCAAGAATAGATTCGTTTTGAGAAGGAGGACAGACGTTATTTTTTGGACTTCACTAGTGACGATGAGCACACTAGTTAGATGTTTTAGTTAGGGAAACCCATAGAATAGGGACAGACAGGGCATTTTCTTATTATTCAAATAAACCACTTGTTGACTATGGCAAACACTAGTCTGTCTCCTTCTTCTGACCTACCACAATATGCACACACCCTTGCAGTAAGAGGAGCATATATAAATGTACTATGATCTTTCCAATATGTCTACAGTTTTGAGAACGTTTGTACTGGGATATTTGTTAGTCCCTTTTCACTTTTTTCTATCATGGACGATCGTTCAGGGAACTACTTTGCTTTGGGACTTATGTCTAGCAAAATAGATGGCGAGGGCTTAGCTTCCGATGTGCGTGCCGGGCATTTGTTGAGGCAGCTTGGTTTCCCATGTCCTGTAATCAAGGAAGCATTGTGTAGTGCAATGTAGTAGAGAGTTGTTACCTCTTTCTCCTGATGCCTCGCGATTGGTGTATTTAATTTGTGGACAATGCATGAATGGGAATTTGCTCATGCGCAGCTGCATTATTCTTGGAGGTATATGTCAAGTGACTCCATGGAGATACATCTATGCATGCAGATTTATGTTGTTGGACCCCATGAGAATCAGGTTTCAATACAGGTATTCCTTCTACTTTTAATTTGAATTTTAGTTTCCTTGCAGTAGGATAACCATTTGTGTTCCTCTTGTGGTGTTCAATTATGTGAAAATTAGGTGAAAGAATTGTTGAAGGATCTAATCACCTTCTTCTGGGTTTTTGCATTTCAGAATTGGAAATACATACTACGCATCAACACGACTTCAGATGAAATTATTCTACATTGCACAGGTACTCCTTCACACAGGGTTTAAAAATGGTTTCGTTACATGTCCTGGTAGGTTGTAATTTTGCATGTCTTTTTGATTGTAGTTGTGATTTATGGACCTGAAGGAGACAATTCCACTTTCCTTGTTCGTCGAAACTAGTGTGCCTACCATTGGAGTTGTTGAGAATGGAGTGAAACGCAACATCTGTTTGAGTGGTCAATCCCTGTGTTATCAGAATAATTGTAATATGTGAATACATTATTGTTCATTACTAGTTGGCTAGTCATTCTAGGTTGCAACTGTGACTAGGTGTGTGCACCATCCTATTGAGTGTGCACCCTTGCTAGCCATTATGTTTACAGCACATGCACTTTAGAAATTGTTGGTTGCACTTTTGCACTTTAACATTTATATGTGCACAGGATGGTTTTAGCTTTAATGCATTTTTACCTGTGTGATGTAAAATTATGATGTATTTTTAAAATAACCCCAAAAATAGATAGATTTCCTGTTCTTTGTCATCTCTATATGTGTAGTAGTTTTTATGTATAAATAAAATATGCCCGTCCCCTTGTTGATGTGTACAAAACTGTTTGATTAAATGGCAAGGGATGTTGTCTCTGCAATCAATAATTTAAGTTGTATTACACATCTAGGCTAAATGTGGATTACTTCGATCTAAGAAGACAATGGGCCTCATTACGAGGTAGGTGGTAAGGGATTACCGGCACAGGTAAGGTCACCAGTGCCGGTAATCCCTTACCACCCTATTCTGAGGTCCCTTAGCGGGTCCCTTCCTTAACGCCTGGTTTTACCAGGCGTTATGGATGGGACCCGTTAAGGGACTACAGAGCTAATAACGGTACCGCAAATTGCGGTACCGTTATTAGCTCCATCCCCATTCCCATTGAGCCCTATGGGGGCTCCAATGGGAATGAGGTATGGTTCAAAGAATGGGGACTTACCGGGTCCTCCAAGGTTGGAATGACCCGGTAAGTCCCTATTTCGGGAACCCGGACCCGGAAAGCGGTAAGGGGGTAGCCATGGTGCTAATAGCGCCATGGCTACCTCCTACCGCGTAATGAGGTCCAATGTGTTGTATGTATAGTAGTCAAGTAAAGAAACATAGAAAAATAAAATCATAATTACAATCAAATTGATTAATGTCATACAAAGCTTTATGACTCCTTATCATAAAAATGCAAATTATGATTTTTTTGAACATCTAGAATTACACAAACAGATGATTTTTATGAATACATTTTATGTATTTAATGTTATCAAAACATCAATGATTACATAAAATGGAGAATTTAAAAATATTTCTATACATAGAAGCCCCAAAGAAGCCCTCAAGCGAGCCTATAATGTAATGTGTGCTGAGGATAAATCTCCAAGGGAGTTTGCACAAGAAATGTAGAGAGTGCATTTGTCAACATTTCTTGAGAGTCAAGATTTTAAAATGACCTACTTACATGCCATTCCATGATATGTAGCATTCAATTACTTGAGGTCACCAGAATGGATTATTACCCAAGCCGCAAGGATCTGCAAAGTACAGAATACAACAAATCCCAAACATAAAGAAAATAACCTTATACACCTACACTAGCCACTCCTAAGGTAGCTGTGGAAATGAGTACTCCTCTGGTGGACTTAGAGACAGGGGGTGCAAAAGACGTATCACTTTGCTAAACATTCTAACAGGCAGAGAAGACCATCTGTTCAAAGTAAGCTGACTAGTTCTAATCAGGCAGGCAAAATACTGATCCAGCGAAACCAGAAATTTACATTAGTCCTCAGTATTTAGGTTCAAGGCCTATCCTGAGCTACAAATATGTTCCTCGATCAGAGAGAAAGAATCAGAACCCCGGATTAGGTACCATGAGGAAAACAAATCGGAATTGTCTCCGTTAAAGAAGCCATTCACCACCCCCTAGAACACAGAAAATGACCGTTCTCCTCCTCATAGATTCCAAGATAACAGATCCTATTACCAGGGCGACAAAGAAACGCATATAGCCCAAGTTATTAAAGTTAACTAAACTTTTCTCCTTGGAGAAATAGTTGCCCTTCTAGGGAAGATCAGAGATATTACTAAAGACAACCCGGAAGTCTGGAAAGTGAATAAAACGTTTTACTAATTGAGCAACAGGTTTAACATTTATCACAGGACAACTCCTAAGATCCCAACATGGAAATCCTGATGTCAATGCCAACAGAAATCCTTGCAAGAATGTGCCAACAGGTCACGGTGGAGAATGACAGTAGGAAATGTGTTCCTGATAAAAACATACCAGGAGATGAGAAAAGGGGGAAATTGACAGAAAGGATATGCCAATCCTTAGAGGAAGCCTATTGAAGGTCACGCGAAAATATCCCAGAGTTTACTGAAAATGTATCAAAGTCAAAAGGTGAACCATCTTTATTCCTTGAAATAAAAGTAGAGAAAAATAAGAAAGTCAAGTTTAGCCAGGAGATAAATTTGACAATTGAATAAGAGGAGAAGTGCTTCTTCTTTCCCAGATATAATGTATCCTCCAAAACAGCAGACCACCTGAATTAAAAGAAAGGGAGTAACAAAGAAACCCTGAGGCATAAGACACAATAAAACCAAACAGTCTCTTTAAAAAAGCACTACAATTGTATTGTTATGTTTGTAATATTCTCTATTTAATTGTTCATGTTGTGTAACCACTGTGAAAGGTTTCATGTTTAAACAGAATCACATAAATAAAAAAATAAAAAACTATTTTCCCTCCTACCCATGCTTTTATAGATACCAAGTGTTACCGGTGACCTGGAACCCACGGCAAGGCGGTAAAGTCCCTGTTTCGACATTGATTTCCAAGTGTATTTTCATTCCTTAGAGTCCTTGACCAATCTGGATAAACTTGACCCTGAGGAGAATGCCCCTGAGGGGACTGCACAATGTCAAGCTCAATACATTCCAAACATTAACAAAATGCAGTCAGAATTATCACTAACTCACACGTTCTCTGTAAATTGGAGATGAAAGATGAAAGGTTTGTCATTGCTATCCAGGTTCAAATATAGTGTGACCTATTGGCTCTCATAAATATAGGGTGTTAGGTGACCTTGATAGCTCGAGAAGTACTTGAAACGCTCAAGGAAGGAAGAGGGCAAGTCACTATATTAACCACAAACCTCTCCTTGAGGAATTGCATAATTCTGATGTGAAGGAGATGACAGTAGATGGGGTTACTGAAATAAAATATGAATAGGGAAACAAAGACTCACCCATGTAGTGATAGTTGTGGTTCTTTAGGGCCCACCTGCTTTAATGGGAAGCAAATTACATCAGGGTATTTTGCCTCTGATAAATTGTGTGAACCAGTTCCTTTGGCAACAAACTCGCTGCCCGATCAAACTAAAGAGAAGTGCCAATTATGTTAGTTTGAATGGCACTATTCACTTGATTGAGACATATTCTGGCTAAGTTGAGATTCATTTTCAGAACACTCAAGTCACAACAATATAATATCTGTGAAAGAGCAAGATAACAGTGAAGGGACTTGTCCAGAACATTTGGGAATGCATTTTCCTCTGATTAATGAAATGTTCTCAACTTTGGAGCGAAATAGACTGAAATTCTCTCAACAACCGACCTCCAATAAGAACCAGGGTCAACCGATGGATTACCGAGTTGAACAAATGAGATGTTTACCTACACTAAAAAGAAAAGGAAAACTCATATACTTCCCTGTTCAACTCAATTAAGGTAAGGAACCAGTTTTCTCCACAGTTTGCTTAACTCAAGAAATAACCTTCATTAGCAAAAAAGGGTTTATGCAATTACAGAAGGACCAGAAAAGTTCCACGTTTATTCTAACAGATAAGTGGGAACATAGAATTGATGCAATGGACACAAAACATATGATTACTGGCAGGTGTATGCTGTAGATCAAAATTGGAAACAAAAAGATAAATCATAATTTCTGGGGGTGAGCGATGTCCTTTTTGACTTTTACATTGGTAATGACATATTACATCGCTTTTCAATTCATTTGTAATTTATTAACAACCTTGTCTGGTGCAGAATTGGGGAAAACCTAATGGACTCAATTACTGCCCTATGCTGCCGAAGTTCAAATGAAAAAAGAAATCACCACTTTGCAATACAAATTTCCAATAAAGATCATAAAGGGACAGGCCTTGTTTAATGAAGCAGCTTTTAAATAACATTCTTCAGCAACAGGGCTAATGTCAACAGCCTACTTCATTAGTAGATCTCAAAGATTACATCATCTGGGCATTTGTTGATAATAATGATCCCAAAAGCATCATTTTATCCTCGGATAACTCGGATAATTCCATTGGAATGGCTGTTGATTCCAGACACTTTTCTATGGATTTAGCCAACCCTGTTATTGGGCTCAAACCTGAAGACTGCTATTACAACATTGAAGTGTCCTACCATAAACTATTTGTACTTGACAAAGGGGGCATGTTATGGTGTAGTGGGAGACTGGAAGATGAGATAGTATTTAAAGTCACTAGGAGCAACCTAGTCTCCAAGGCACCAACCATACAGGTAAACACCATAAGCAAATTACTATTAACCCAATTAGAAGATGCATCAGAAATAGCTACTCCAGACATATTTACAGGCGTCTGTCTTATGGTTGATGAACAAATCAGTATGGCTGGTGCATGTGAGAGAGAAGATCAAAAACAAAAATGAAGGCAGGTATTATTAGATTTTCAGAAATTATTTTCTGAAGATTCCTATGAGTGTGCAACCTATTCCTTCATTATACAACCTTAATGACTGACATTATCATTTCACCACTATTTGTTAGACAATACTGATTGCTTTTATAAGTCCAAGGAATCACTTACAGAGATTCTTACAAACTTGAAATCCTGTGGAATTAGTCAACCAATCCACAGTACCTGTAATTACCCAGTAATAGGAATATTTAACCGCACTAGACAATATTACCTGTAATTACCCAGTGCTAGGAATATTGAACCCCACTGGACTATAGAGACTCTGTGTTGACCTAAGGGAATTGAATAAAGGGGTACGCATGTCGTGGTGGCCACTTCCTTATATTGATTGCCATCAATTTGACTAATTGGTACCACCAATATAAACTTGCCTTTATATTTTTGGTGAAGCAATACCTATGGACCTGAACTCACTGTGGGTATATTAATAGTGGAAATGAGTGCAATAAATTCCTACATAAAGCCATGCCTGACCTTGTGAAATGAAGTAGTTTGCCCAATGTAGATGTTCTCCTTAGCAAATGTGAATTACCAGGTTGGGTTGAGCAGGCACAGCGTTTTTAAAAAAGAATTATTCAAGTGTCTCTTGTACTGTATTATAGGTTATTTGGTCCTGTCACCAGATGATACTCCATTTGCACGGTGGAGTGATACCTAGGATTTCATAGCACTAACAGCAGTAGACCTACAGAAGATCTTAGAAGATATTAATAATAACCTCGAAGAATGTCGAGAAGAACTACAGAATACAAAATTAAGAACATTTCTTTGAGACGCGTATGATTATTTAAACAATGAGGTACATAGTTGGATGGATAAGTATAGACAAACTAAAACACCCAGCAACTCAAACAGTTCCTCTGACCAGGAGAGCAGTGGACCAGAAACTACAAACAACGATCACCACGTGGGAGGAGAAGGAGCAAGTACCAGCAACAGAATGACACCAATAAGACATCCCAAAATCACAAGTACCATTTTTTAGGAAGGGGTGCAAAATGCAAAGGACCAGGAGGGGACGAAGGAAGAGAAACACGATGCCCGATCATGCGACAGAACCCCAAGGAAACATAGTGATCAATTTATCAGATAGACTACTCAGTAAAACAGAACAGACAATATTACAAAAGGGTTTGAACTTTGTTCCCAAATATAGGGCCAATTTGTTTGAAAAGAAGTAGAGTTATTCAAAATGTCAAGAAAACTAAGATAACAAGCATTTTTTGCTTCTGTTGACAATGAAAGATCAGGGGAATCAGAGTACAGAGAATTCAAGATCAAAAGTACCTTTATTACACCGGTAGGTTATCCTATCATAGACCTTTTTCAAAGGATGGTCACTGCTGACTTAAAGAAACTATCCTATGCACCACAGAAATGAAGCAATTTTCATAGATAAGAACTTGTCATTGTACAAAATATGTTCTCAGATGAAAACATCACGTTTAAACCAGCAGACAAAGAAGGAGAACTGGTGATCCTCAACACCAAAGATTATGAAGAAGAATGTGCTAACCCACTAGCAAACAGACAAACATACGCTCCAACAGACTCCGATCCGACACCAGAAATTCTGAAGAAACTTAGAAAGTCTACTGATTGCGGCAGAAGAAAGAGGATGGATATCAGACGAAACACATCACTTTCTCACAGCTACCCATCCAAGAACACCAATATTATATACATTACCAAAGCTCCATAAAGGACTGGTCAAACCTCCAGGAAGACCCAATGGGCCTCATTATGACGTTGGCGGTAGCCATGCCGCTATTGGCAGCATGGCTGCCTCCGAAATCGGGTCCGGGTACCCAGAATGGGGAATCACCGGGCCATTCTGAGTTTGGAGGGCCCGGTAATTCCTCCCTCCAGGAACCCGGGCCTGGACCTTCCCCATTCCGATCTGAGCCCCCATAGGTCTCAATAGGAATGGGAGAGGGTGCAAACAATGGGCCGATTACGAGCGGCCCGTTGTTTGCTCCCTCTTCCCCTCGCGGGACCCGGTAACGACGCCTGGTTTGACCAGGCGTTACTTACCAGGTCCCTCGAGGGGAGCTTGTAATGAGGCAGAACGGGTTTAATGGGTATTTGGCATATGGAAAGGCGCAGAAGAAGAATTCAATACATTTGAAAACTATCTCAATACCATAGATGACCGGATTCAATTTACAACAACCAGAAGTCATAACGAAGTGAACTTTCTAGATGTCAATCAGAAATATAGACTCCAAATTGACCACAACCTTGTATCGGAAACCAGGTGATCGCAACAGTCTACTACACAGACTGAGTTTTCATCCACCAAATACCATCAAAAGTCTACCATATAGTCAAGTTCTTCAAGTCAAGAAAATTGTACAGGATGAAACTGAATGCACCAGATGACTTAAGGATATGGAAAAGAGATTCAAACAAAGAGGGTATCAAGATGAAGAAATCAGCAGTTCCCTACTCGAGACTGACAACAATAGTAGAAAAACCATACTAGAGAAAGAAAAAAACACTACATAACCTTCTCTAATATATGTAACTAAATACTCGACACAAAGCAGCAAGATCAAAAGAATTGTAGAAAATCATTGGCACTTCCTATCTGAACATAAAACTTGGGGAAACCTCTACAGTACACCACCAGTGTATGTGCACACACGCAGTAGACACATGTAAGACAAGTTAATAAGAGGTGATACAGGGAAATCCTCTGAGAAACCAAGAAAGTGTGGAACGTACCCATGTCTAAACTGTACAAACTGTTATATGGTACAAAAGGGAGACATAATAATTCATCCAAATACAGGCAAAAGGACACCTCTAATATTATTTACAGCTTCAAATGGCCTTGTGGGAAATATTACATTGGACAAACCATCAGAAAAGCCAAAATGTATTGGAATGAGCATCACTCCAATATCCGCACAGGAAACCTTAAGTCTTCAGTAACACAACATTTTAAAGATGCACAACATCACATCTTGCAAATGAAATTCTAAATATTGGAGACCATAGAAAAAAAGGGAGATACAAGTATCAATTTAATCAAACTCTTAAACTAAAAAGAGACCTATTGGATAGAGAAAATGAATTCCCTACATCCAGGGGGCATGAACGAACAGTGCAACTATGCATGTTTTCTTTGAAAAAGCTATGTCCATAAGACATGAATGTTATAACATATAGCATAGTTCCAAACTACTAAAAAACTGACACACTAATGACCACGATCAAGAGAACAACAACTGGTGCATAAAGCAGTTGAAAATAGCAATTATCTCTTATGAAATTCCTCAATGAACCAACAGACCAACAATACAATTGATTCCAGTGGTCACGTAGAACATTCGGGGAAGGCACGCCATGAACCATTGAGAATACTATCTTATTACAAACTTATTACTATATTTTTTCCAGGAGATAAGTTTCTGATCTTTTTTTAATATGCCAAACTGAAAAATACCACTTATGTGATTCACTTGAGCATATACGATCCTGTTTAATTTTATTTGAATTATACATAAACTTAATTTACCATATGCACTTAAATAAAAAAATAATACAGAAAAAACTATTTTCCATATTACACAGGATCATCACAAACTGAAACCATTTCAGAATGGCCCCCAGCACGCAATGACAACATCAAGTTGACAATGTCATCAGGCTGCATATGCCACTGCCATTTTCTAAATAAATATGAGCAGGGCACACAGGTAGTCACATCCTAGCGATGAGAAGGGAAGGTTGGGTTGAGGGGAGGAAGGGTTGGGATGTGTTTATGAAGGCTACAATTTATGTGAACAGGCCATGGGGTTTTATGCGGTCAAAGTGCCTGATAAAGATTTAGAGCACTACTGCCCTCGTCGGAAGGGCGGTTATCCTATTTGAACAGTGGTCACTGAACTCAAGGAGATTAAAAAATAAGTGAAATTCAAACAGCAGAGTGGTGCCTCGATAGCATCATCCCTGGGAACCTGGGTTCTCAGAGAGATAAGGGATGAGACGTGCTAGGGCTGTACCATGATTTGGGATGGGAGGAGGAGAGGTAATGCCAATAACTAAATTTACGAGGTCAGGAGGCTGTCTGTGCATGCCACAGTGTATAATAAGGAGACCCAATGTATTATCAAAGCAGAGTTGGCCTCGCTCTTCACACTTTGATCAGGTCCTGACAGATGGGTGCATATCAAACAGTGGTAAAGAATGTTTATTCAGAAACAAAATATATTATGGCAACAATGTACCTGGTAGTCAATCAACTCTTAAGTTTCAACGGACGATGTAGTTAGCCATGTGTTTAGGGGAAAGTGTTTTAGATAATGTGTCACCAATAGGTTAATGGACTATAGGGTATAATTAGACTTGTCTATAGGTGTAAGCCAATGTGGGGTGCAGGATTACACATAGTTCAGTTAATTTGTGTTTTCCTCTATAAAAAAATGAAACTTCTTTGGGTGGGGTGAGCTCCATGCTAGTTTGGTTCTAAGGGACCATCTGATACTTTTTGTATGTAATAAACCTTTGTTTTCCTTGCAAATGGTGCCTTGAATTGTTGGCCTACTTGGAATTGTTTTGTCGTTCAGGTTTTGGTTCATTCATCCTACAAAGCAGAACTAAAGAAAACATTCTAGGGCATGAAATAAATCAAAATTGAAGAACCCCACTTCATGAATTACTTAAGATTAACTAACTATAGTCACAAATTCATAGGGAATTACATAGAGATTGCTCAACTCTTAATACATTTATTAAAGGCAGGGGTCAAGTATGAGTAGGGAGACTCTCAAACAGATGATGTGAAACAATAAAAAAAAGTCTATCCCAAGGTCCGTGCTTGACTTATCCCATCAGAAATACCATGTTTTTCCTGGAAACAGGTTACTAAAGTGCCCTTGTAGGCAAGCATAATGTTATCACCTTTTGAGATTAAATGTAATGGATGTGAGAAATCACTCCTGGCAACTACATGGGTGTTGAAAAACTTCCATCCGTTGAGCCATGTGAGCATATAATAGTTGCACCAGCCTCTACAATATTTCCAGAATTAACAAACACAATCTGGGGATGTCTCTAACTCAAGGATTACTTCATGGTTTCTTTCCCTGCAGCGTTATCCTGTAGAAATCAGATATGGCCAAAAGAATAAAATATCAAATGGCATAATGATTATCCGATCTAGATGACTGTGTCCAGGATGTTCTTGTCTCAACATCTGTTGTACTGAACACAGCAGCAAACATTCATCAGCAGCTCCACACTCATTAATATGTAGAGAACCTCTGAAAGCAGCTCCAACGTGCCTTTGCATATGCCCAGAGGATTCTGGAGAAGTCTGCAGTGAGTACAAAGACCTTCTATGACCTGTGGACAGCCCCAAAAATAGGTGATCATGATTATCTCTTTAATTTCCAAAGGAACCAATCCTTCCAGTTGGCACAGAGCTTTTTGAGATCGTAGATAAGATGTCTCCTGCTGCCTACTGATTAAAAATACCCAAAGGGGAACAGAGAGAGGAATGTTGGGTCCATGTGAACCAGCTGAAAACCTGTCAACCCCAAACCGTACAAAATCAGATTGAGGAATCAGTTCCTCCTCTTGATGTGGTGACCTCTGACTAAGAAGAGACCTATGTAAAAGGTGGTTGAAATGGTTTGATACAAACATGAATGTTTCCAAAAGTAAACTAAAGTATATTTAATTATATTTATGGAATTAATAAGAAGATTAGAGCAGGAGATCGGAAGCATAAGAAAAATGTAAAATGGAAATTCTTTCATTGTGTGATACTAAACCAGCCATTTTGTCCCTTGTAATTAACTTAAAATGCCTTCCGGACCAAAAACATGAAGAGGAAAAAGGTTCAGAAGAAAGGGTGTCAACTGTGCACCACTCCAGTAAATAGATGAGTGATCTGAGTATCCTTACCAGAAGAAACCAAAAAGGAAGCCACAGTGTTGACGGTCATCAGATTAAACCAAGTGAAAAGAGAAGAGAAACTTTGCATCGACATCTGAAAACAAACGTTATTCTAGCCTTGATGGAAAACCACTGATCCTCCGTATTCCACCTTGAGACTTCAGTCCCAGGTAGGGGGGTATCTCTGGGAAGAACTAAAGGCACATGGAGACTCCCTCAATATAAAACTAGAGGCACTAAAAGAACACATCTTTTTAAATGAATATACATTTTCTTCTGTCACTTGCTTTCTTGAGAGACAGCACTGAAAACAGGAGAACTGTGCATGCCACAATGGAACTGCACATCCAAGGAAAATCAAGGCCTACATGTGTCCGTAATGTAACCCAGATAAAAGTAGAACACAGCCTGTCTTACAAGAAATATACTTTAAAGTTAGGATGTCCCCATGTTTTTCAAAGAAGCGCCTTTATACTAAACTTTACATCAGAGGAAATTGATTTAAAAAGATGATATTTGTTTTTATATTGCAAATTGTGGATGTATTCAGAGTTAGAAATACTGTGTTATATGCATGACAGAATGAGGTATTTTGTATGGGTCTACACATTGTCATTACATATAGAAGTTAAAAGGCCTTTCAGGCATACAGAAACATAAGATGGTATGAGTTGACTTGGGGCAATGCTGAATGGTGTTCCTGTGAATTCACTGATAATCTCACTCCACATAAGCTTTGCACACGTTCCCATGTGGGATAGGGGGTTAAGATTCCCATGGAGCAAGACTGGGTCTTTCAAGGGAAGTATTTATTGTGTGGTTAATCTTGGAGAACCCATTTAGTTTTCAAGACAAAGGTCCCTGTGAACAGCCCCTACTTATGCCCCTACTTATGCAAGTCCATTTGAGGGCAAAATGGTCTTAAAATATACACAAAAGTTCCACCAGGAATTAAATTCATGGTGTTTCACATAGATCAAGATCTGGAGTGACCAGAGAGTTAGGGTGCCGGTTGGACTTCAAAGAATACATTGTTGCGCTTAGCGTGTTCCCCATTTGACCCTGTATTCCATGAGAAAGACCCCATAGTTGTGCAAATTGAATAAGCAAAGGGACCTGTCATCAGACCTGAATTATTAATTGGCTAAGAGGTCTGCTAACAGCATGAGCTTCATTACCTCAGAAACTAACCCAAGGATGAGAATCCATGGGAAATCACATACCATTTAACACTGAAATGGCATTTGCAATCACACTACATGTTGAAATGTTTTTGACTCATACCTTTGGAACCACTGCAGGTGCGAACATGGGACTGGGTGCATTTCTGTGCTATGTGAGTCCCCTTCGAGTTTACATTTGCATTCTATATGATTTTAAATAATTAATACAATGATACACATTCATTACATTATTACTATTTACAGCACAACTTAATGCTGGATATTCAAATATGTATCTGCAAGCACAGAGTCCAATAATCTTTGCTTCTTTGAGTTTTCATGTTGCCACTCTGAGTTATAAAATAAATATTATTTAGCATGTAAATTTTTAGGATTAGTTTTGGCCCCCACCATTTCATGTATTCAATGGTAGTTTCTAACTATGAGGGTAGGCCAATGGAAGATGTTTGGCCAATCACAGAATGTGAAATACTTATGACATAGCATGGCAGTTTTGCACCCTTTAAAATAATGTGAGCACAAATGAAGGGATTCTGACTATGGAAAAAACTACCAGGAAGAAGAACACATGTCCCATTTAGATTGAACCTGGATGGCATCTGGAGAGTTGGGCTTTGTTCATGAGGTATTCTAAACCAGGTTAACCCAAAGGCAGTCTTCCTTTCCCGAAAAGGGATGAAAGGACCAAGAGGGGCCTGCTAACTGTGGGGAGATTTCCAATCCGAGAGGGTATCCAGACTCCATGCCTGAATAAAAATCAAACATCCATATCAAAACAATATCTGAGGTGCAATCAAACTAGGTGGTGGTTGCCACTAGGGGCACACTTTCCAAAGAGAGAACCTTAGTATAATAGTGGTAAAATGTGCTATGTAATTCACTATATTGAAGGCCCTGTGAGACTTGATTGTATAGAAAACATAGCATTCATGCACACAGAGTGAGGAGTTGATAAATTATTAATCATAGAAAACGAATGGGAGATTGTAGTTTCCTAAGGTGCATTCTGATTTAATTGTGTTTAAGACTGAAGGAAATTGTATTCATATAGATACACATTTGCTTTTTCTTTGGCGGGCAGTAAGGAAAATAGGGAACATTCCCTAGTACTGACAGTGCAGTATTAAACAAGTGATATTTTAAAAATAGCCTAAGTGCTATCACAGATATTCTCATCATTAGACCAGGATTTGAGGGCTCCATGCCATGGAATGATGAAGATTTGTTTGATTATGTGTCTTCTTTGAAGACCATAGCTGTTTAATAAAAACTGGAAAAGAGAGCAAGTCATTTCTATTACCTAAAATATAGTGTGAATGTAAATCCAATGCAACACCTCATTCTGAAATAACATAGTAAGATTCATATCTGAATTGAAAGGGCAGGGTTACATATATGTGTTCAATCCAATATGATTCCCATTCTCCCAGGTTGGAAGTGAGAAGGCTCAAATTGTATGCATTCTAAATTGATGACAATGCTTCCCTAACCTAAAACCTGACGAACTTGGATGATTCATTGTGAGATTATGTTCAATAACACACCCATATTGGCCATATAAACGTGGGAAAAGGTGGGGTGCATGGCACACTTCATTGATAGCAGCCTTCGTGGGTTATATTGGGGAAAGCAAAGAGTTTATGTATTTTATGTGCAAGTGTACCTTATTAGACACATTTTTCTGAAGAATGATTTACTGTTATAGCCCATCTGATGTCTTGATTGCCATGCGGTACATTTAAACGTAATAGCCAGAAACAGCTGAATTAAAATTAGAATGTTTTTGTTATTCAGACTTCAATATGCATACAGAATTGATTATGGAGATGAGTGCGTGCATTTGAGAAATCGTGAGATAAAGGCAGGCAGGCCATTTTTGTTTTTTTAGACCTGATGTCTATAATTGTGTAAAACTGAGGTGACTTCCCCAGCACAAAGCTGCAGACGACATTTGCAGCTATTGCACCTTTCATTCCTTTATTTAAATAAATTAGAGTGCTTGATAAAATCACATAAATATTGCCTAAAATTGTGGATTAGGTCTTTATATTAATGGGCAAGAGATCAGGGTGCCCACTTAATGAGCAAACCAAATATTAAGATATACTTCCTTCAGATGCTTGAATAACATTTCAGTAGGGCTTAAAACTTTAAGAAAGATAAACAAAGACAGTAATTGAGACAAGTTTATATGTTTTTTTTAGAAAATGTTTTCGGTTGATTCACATGACTGTGGACATATGTCCCTTCATTATACAATAATGGAGCGTGAGCAATGATACAAAAGAATGACTCAATAATTGATCACTCGACAGAGGCGGTGACATTTGACCACATAATCTTATGTGCCTCAACATTTCTTGCACCAACGATGAAATCTCCCAAACCAAACGAAAACGGGAACAAGGAGAGTAAACCACTAAATCCAAGGGGGAGAAATGAAATGTGGTCAACATCCATAGAGGCAAGGGAACTACATAATCTCCACTTTCTTTAACCAGCAGAAACATTTACAACACCGACATGGGAACAAGAGGGTCGGAAAAGCTCCCCTGACACAGGATTGTTGGCAAAAATAAAAGACTTTAGAGTAATAAGAAGGTCAAACAGCAACCACAATTTACTAGAGGCCTCCTGGGAAACGGTAAGAACACCAAAAGAAAGCGAATGGTAACAGCAATAGAAGTATTTAAGCAAGGTAACAGACTGAGATTAACGTCAGCCTCAATAAAAATAATAACAGAAAAATATGTGAATTCTAAACGGAATTGTATCACAAAAATGGACTTGGAAAAGTTAGGCTACTGCCCCCTACTGAAACCGTATTATACGCAGGCTAGACTCAACAAGTTGAAAAAAGACGGCACATCTACATAACAAAAATACAACAGTAACATTAAAGAAGAGAGACCCGAGACAAAAAATAAGACAAGCCAAACGAAATCCAACTGTAGACAATATGGAGAGGCTCAAAACAACACAAAAAGCTTACAGGAATTGGATACGATCATACAAAACCCAACTGTATCAAGAATAAGGAGAGAACATGCTAGAAGCACTAGGACGAAAACAAGCAAAGGCCTTCTGGTCATTAATATCGCTGACGCTTCAAACAACACAATATTCTCTCCAGAACAGCATCAGTGAAAAAGAGTGGATGACCTATTTTGCAAATCTCTTCAAGTCAATGGACAAGTCTCAAGGAAAACCGCACAAACATTGGATGATAAATGGGACATAGACTATGACATAGAGGAGATTGGGCAAAAGATGGGCAGGCTAAAAAACTCTCGAGCACCGGGACCCGACGGAATCTCCAACTTAGAACTAAAGAGGGACTGTGAAGCCTGGGGACCCCTTATTAAGAAATATTCGACACATGTCTCCAGTCCCGGTCAATACCAAGCTCTTGGAAAACAGCAAATGTGGTGCTGATATACAAAAAGGGGAAAAAGAGAACCCAGCTAACTACAGGCCAATAGCCCTTTTGGCTGTAGTGGGAAAACTCTTTGGCTCGTTCCTATTAGATAAACTTAAAGACTGGACCAAATCGGCGGACATTAGAGATCCTTTCCAATCAGGATTTCTACAGAACATGTGCACGGGGGCTAACATTCCTCTCCTTAGTGTATTAAAAGCTAAGATATTGGCAGGTAGCCCAAGTATTTTTTTTTTTGCTATCGGTGGACCTAACTCAGGCCTTCGACAAAGTAAATTGTGGCAGATTATGGGCAAAATTAAAATCTTGGAACTGCCCGCGGACAATCTTGGAACCAATAAAAGACCTCTATACTGAAACCTCGATGAGGGTGGGGCAATTTCGACAGATAGGGGTGAAGCAGGGCTGCCCCCTAGCTCCAACGCTGTATAATGCTTACATTGGAGAGTACAAAGAGTCGGAAGCAGAAATCAGAGCCTTCCCGCCAAAACTGGGGAAAGAACACATCAGCAGGTTATTATACGCGGATGATATTATCCTTCTCGACCAGACAGCAGTTGGGTTACAATGTAAATTGGTGGGCCTCCTAGCCTATTTACAAGAAAACAACCTAGAGATCAACCTGAAGAAGACAAAAATAATGATCCTGGAGAAGAACCACAAATGAAGGGCAAAAGTAAGATGGAACATTGCAGGGGAGGTCCTCGAAAAAGTGAATAGCTTCCAGTGCCTGGGAGTTATAATAAGTGGCAGTCCAACAGAAGCACTGATGCAAGAGAATCTGTACACAAAATCAAGGACTCTCACTTTGCAAACTAAGCTGATTGACAGAACATTTGGTAAATTCACATTGCTACCGGCGATTCATTTCTACAAATCAAAAGTAGTACGAGCCATTATATACAGAGCAGAAGCTATGAATCTATCCCTCGTGATCTATGGACGAAGCTGGAAAAGCTATTGTGGAAGAAAGTGTTGAACCTGCCTGCGTTCAATCCAATGGCATCAATAAAGAAAGAACTGAGCCTGGTATCATTGAAAGGCGCAGTAGAACTTTATAGGCTATTGCTTTTCAGGAGGATCCAAGAGCACGACCAAAAAATATATGAGATCTTCTACGACGAGATGAAAATCCTATGTTAAATGCTTGGGAAAAAAACAATCTGGACCTATTAGAGGAAATAGGAAGCTCAGAAGAAGAACTCAAATCCAACCCGGAGAAAACCAAGCGACGTCTGAAAAAATGGGATTGGACAAGAATGTTAGAAGAAGCGGCGAAAAATAAACTCACTGTTCACCCTCCTCCGAACACGCAAAAAATAAACAAGCCAATAGCGTACTTAGTAAAACTGCCAAACAAAAAAATAAGATCAGTCTTCCTGAGAGCAAGACTGAACCTGCTGAAGACCAAGGATGTTCTAAGGATAAGAGGAAGTTTTAAATAAAACACCTGTCATTTTTGCATCCAAGGAGACAAAGGGTCTCATTACGAGTTTGGAGGCAGCCATGGTGCTATTAGCACCATGGCTGCCTCCAAACCGGGCTCCATTATCGGGTTCCTTCAATGAGGAATAACAGGGTCATTCCAATATTGGAGGACCCGGTAATTCCTCCTTGAAGGAACCATTCCCCATTCCTATTTGAGTCCCCATAGGGCTCAATGGGAATGGGGAGGGAGGTAATAATGGGCACATTACAAATGGCCCGTTATTACCTCCCTCTTCCCCTTACGGGACCCGCAAAAGACGTCTGGTTTTACCAGACGTCTTTTCCGGGTCCCGCAAAGGGAACCTCGTAATCAGCGCTCCCATAATGAAGGGTGCCGGTCCCGTCCCGTACCCGTAATTTTTCCTCCATATTTATGTTCCCGTATTTATGTTCTCATAGAGAGTAACAGGGATAACAAGACGTAGTTTAACACTTGCAACACTGATTGATTAATATCCCTGCTGGCTGAAGTCCTCATTATCCATGTATACTCACTTTGCTGCATATGCCTTGGTGAGAATATAAGCATAAGTGCTGCAACGTCCATAATCAGTCAACATAAAGGGAGTGTTCAGGTATGAATCGTTTGCGACGCCTGGCCTCTCGCTACCATTTAACTTCAGTGAGTCTATGTCTGTTTCCAGGTAAGCCCTTTGCTTCCCTGCCACTGAGCAGTTCACAGCCTCAGTAACCCCCCTTGTCATTTTCCTTACTAATGTTACTTGTCTCAAAAAATAGGTTATTTTCTATGCCTTTTCACATTTCCGTGATGATTCCATGGTTTTGGTTGTTTCAAGTGTCCAAGGGTTATTATTGTTTGCAAAGGAGTTCGGCAATGGGAGCAGTTGTGCTATTTCCATCAAATTCTGATTCTGCATGCTAACAAGGTATGGTAACTAAAATAGTTTGATTCCAGACCCATTCTAAATGTAAGACTAATTTACTGCTAAATTACCGCCAATATTTTTACGGTAAGAAAATACCACCAAATCCCTAATTTACCCCAAGAAGACAAAATCTCCTACAAATAATGGTGCGTTGGCCGGGAAAGTGACTGTAGAGCATCTACTGGGCATGGCAAGTGTATTCCACACTACCATACATGCATTAAAGTTAACCCATTTTATGAGAACAGTGTGACACTGAAAGTGAATCTCAGAATGTCTCAAATGGAGGCCACATTCCCAGAGTTGGTACAATATCTGGAGGCAAAATTATATGCACATGGGAGATGGTCGTCAAATAACGCCACAGAGTGGCATGACCGTGTCTATGGGGAAGTGCAGAAAGAACCATTGGATAACATGTTTGCAGAAGGTAGCATAATTCAGGTCTGTCTTCTGAGATTATTAAATGCTGCTGATAAACATGTAGAAAAAGATTGTCTGATACGGCTATGTGCCAAGACATGGTTCATTTTAAATAGGTCTCTGTGAATGCAAGAAAATGATGCCAAGCTGATTAGCAGATTAAAAGTTGAATTAGATGGAGCTAGTGAACAGGAGGAAAAGTTAAGAGCAGAACTAGAGGTATGTCAAAAGGACATGCAGTCAAAGTGTAAAGAACTCGACAATCAATTGTCCCAAAGGAAGAAACAGTTTGAGGATAGTGAGCAAGAATTAAAACGCTTGAAGGTATTGGTAGATCATATTAGACAAGATAAAGACAAGGTTATTTTGGAAATTTTACAAAAAGAACATTTCGAGAAAGAAAATGATCTTCAAAATGCTGAACAAGAGATAGTTATAATGTTTCAAGAAAGAGACAGACGAGACAAAGAATTCAATTAATGCCAAATGCAAATGAGCGATATGCAAAATGTGATCAATAAAATGGGTGATGAGAACAATTACTTGCGTAAGGAGGCAGATCGGCTCCTTAAGAAGTGCAGGGATTTGGAACAGCAAATATGCCCTCCCAGGTCCCAGGACAAACGAGAGGGCACCCCATTCAAAGGTGAATTGAGTTGAATTCTATTTCTACACAAAGAGATAGTGCCCCAGTGGCTGTGCCGGTGTCTGACTGAAGTTGGTTGTAGCGCCCTTCGGGGGGTTTGACACACCCATTGGGGCCTGCCACCAATCCCATACGCTGGAAACAAAGGTTTAATAACAAAGTAGTGCAATCCCAAACATGGCGCCAAGTAATCCTATCAAGATAATGAAATCAATCAAGGCTCTGATCAAACCATACAAAAAAGGAGGGGAGTGCTGTATGGAGGACCACTTAGAAGCGGTGCATGATATATTTAAAGCCCTCCATATACCTAAGGAGCAATATAGACAATGCTTTCACTTAACTCTGGACGCTCCCACAGCCAGTATCATTAGAGGATTAAATGAACAGCAGAACAGGACATGGGCAGAGTTTGAAAAAGAGATTAGGCATCATTTTTCTGCATTCCAGTCATTACAGGAGGCAAAGAAAGTTGCATATACGATTACAGCTGGGCCAAATACGTCCCCTCGCCAGTTTTTGCAAGACTTAAAAAGAGCTTTTTCTTGTTTTGATGTATCTTTTGATCCCAATTCCAATGAGTTTAAGATTGCCTATTCTATGGGTTGCAGAAAGACATTATATCAAACTTAGTCTGCAAATTTGATCATGACAAGTCCCATGAGTGGATTGTGCACCAATGTACAAATCTATATGAAGTGCTATACTGTCAGGGTAGAGATAGTGATAAAATGAAAGATATCAGATCGAAATCTAAAGAATCCTTGACAATGGTAATGGAGATCAGGTCAGCTAAAATGTCACTTGAGTCCGCTCAAAGCCCAGGCAAAAATAATGTGACACCCGAACAGAGGGGTAATCAACAGAGGTTGCCGCTCTCTGCACCGATGTTTCAGTCAAATGATCCTAGTAATAGGGAGAGCTACATTAGCCCTAGGTACTTAGGAGACAGACCCCGGGCAGGATATCGGCCTGATATGTCATGTATGAACAATAATCAGAGACAAACTCAAGACCGAAGAAATAATAGTCCCTACCAGACATTGGGGTCACAGAGCAGATTTGACCCCAACACCATGATATATGGTAATCAGGACAGACCCCGATATGTGGATCGATTTACTGAAAATGGGAATCAGCATAGGGGACAACACTCACAAAATGAGAGACAGGCCATGAGGCAGAGTATGAATTATGTCCCACGTCAATACAATCAATCTCCACCACCAGGGAACTACAAACAAAGGATAGGTACACCCCGCTCCCTGCCCCACATGAATCAAGAGTTCAGCAACAACCCCAATAGGACTCACTCTCCTGAGAGATATCAGAATAGATTCAACCAGGGGGAAAACAACCAATATTGGCATAGGCCGCAGAGAGAAGATTCTAGAGAGATAGAAAGATTCCAGTGTCTCGAGGCCCAAGTGAACATGTTGGCTGTACAAATAGGAAAGCTCTGTATGGCACAAATGCAGTCATCAAAGGAGGGGACATAGTAGTGACCGGGTGGCTTCCAATAATAAGTGACTAAATCTTCATGATACCTACAATGATAAAAAGACAGATTGCCCTGATCTGGTTTTGCATAATGACTCTGAGCTGTTTAATGATTTAAAAAATGAAAATACCTGCAAATGAAAATGAGGCAGAAATTGCAAATAAATCTAAAAAAGAGATTTGGTTTAACATGGAGTTAAATCAAAGGTTGGAAGTGTGTACAAATGAAAAAGGAAAATGAGAAAAACATGAAATTCCAAAAGAACAAAGAGACAGATTTAAGAAAGACAACTCATGCATGGGTAATACAATTGATCAGGGAATAAGTGTGGATGTTACAATGCTCTCCTTAGACAATCAAGACGCTAATAAAATACAGACAGGAAGAATAAGTACTCAAAAGGAGGGTACAGATTAGTCACCTGAAGAGTTCTTTGAGCCACAGATTTTTGAGGAAGTTAAAAAGACTGGTATTATGCCAATTACCCACAAGTGCCTAGAATGAGAAAATGACAAATTATCAGGTGATGTTTATACGCATATTCAGTTGGAGAATTGTAGTGTGAAATCTGAAAATCCCCGGATGGAAGGGCGAACAATGGCCACACTCCAAAGGATCTCTGAATATGGGGAAATGAGTAAGGTTTCTCAAACGGAAATGGACAGAAAGGAGGGAAAAATGTCCTTTCATTTTTTTTATTTTTTTTATTTTATTGTAAAACTTCAACTTGATATGATATATCATGTTTTTGTTACATTTCGGTAAGTCGGGGAGAAGGATAAAATGCTCATCTCAATCGCACATTTCATCTTTTCATTAGATATTACCAAAGTTCTGGTAAATAATTCCACTTTATAGTCATACAGTTATCCGATTGCCTAAGCCATCTGATGTGTGGGCTCAGAGATTAGGATTTCATCGAAGAAATTAATTAAATTGCAAGACAACTTGATGTTGTGTCCTGCCACAGCATAGTCCCACCAGTCGTCTTCCTCGTTAGTTAGTGATTTAAAGTCCTTTAGATGTGTTTCGCGTAAGTTGGTTAGCGAAGGACATACTACTGCTAAATGTTTTAAGGACTCGATTGCTGATGTACTACAAAAGCGGCATTTGTTGTCGGTTGCGTCTTTGTTCCTACACATCCAGAGCATCTCATTGGTGTTTAGAGCATTTAGGCGTAACTTCAAAAATTGTGCCCTATGATGCCGCGAAGGACAGTGTGTAAGAAATTTTGGTTGGCAATGAAGCTTGACTATGCTTCTCGAAGGAGGTAGCGTGGATTTAAGAGCTGAGCGGTTGTTATAAGTTGTAATCCAATCCCAAAAGGCTAATTTTTTTTTAGCATGTTGGGGACGTTGGATTAGCTCTTCCTCGGATATGCCTACTTCAATTATGATCCTATTTAGCTTACTCCTCCATGCATTGATCAACACATTTGTCGTCACATCTTTGCTTGGTTGAAGAATGTTATAAGCAGAAGTAGAAGAGCCAAGTTGTATCTTACGCAGCAGTGATAGAGATTTCCAAACTACTGACATATAGATTGAGTTTAAGGCTAACTCATATCTTAATGCTGATATTGAAATGTAGTTTGGAAGATTCAGAGCCCGTCTCCAAAACTTTCCTTCTAGTCGACTCCAGACATCATAGTTGATATTCAGCGCAGCTTCACTCCCGAAAGTGATTGTTGGGACAACTTTTTGTAAATAAAACATTATGACGGGGGTGATGGAGAATTTCCCGTAATCAGAGTTAATTTTAGCCGCTTGAAGGCTTAAGATCTTTGTTTTAGCTGTCAGATCTTTAATCCAAGCAGTTTCTGAAAGTGAGTCATTGATCATGACGCCTAAGTAGCGGATCGACTGGACGACCTCAAGTACTTTTTCGTCTATATGCCATCTAAATGCTTTATCTTTTCTTGACATAGATCGACCGATACACAAGATCTTTGTTTTCTCAGTGTTTATGGTCAGCTCGTTTGCAGATAGGAACTCTTTCAAACGAGAAAGAAGGTGCTGAAGGCCAATTTGTGTTTGATCTACCAGCACTATGTCATCAGCATAGACCAGATGGTTAATGACCCGGCCATTGAGTTTCGGAGGAAAGCAGTGAGTAGATTTCAGCCAATCTGGTAGATCAGCAATAAAGAGTTTAAAGAGATCTGCTGCAAGCGGGCATCCTTGTTTAACGCCTCTGCACGTTCTTATTGGTTCTGTGAGGTCTCCTTGTGAGTTAATTCTGATTTGAATTGAAGTGTTCGAATGCAGGGCGATGATTGGTTCTAGCAGATGGTTCGGGCAATCCCACAGATGTAATTTTGCCCACAATTTGGTCCGATTGATAACATCGAAGGCTTGACGAAGGTCAATAAAAGCAAAGACATTTTTTTTCTTCGCCTCCATTGCTGACAGTTTCAGGAACGATAAAAGTGTGAGGTTTGCGTCAGTTCCCACATTCTTCGTGAAACCTGTTTGTCGAGGATCGAATTTACCAGATGAGATAGCCCAATTTACCAATTGTTGACGCAAAAAGGATCCGAAGATCTTGCTAATTGTATCCAGAAGGGCGATTGGGCGATAGTTCACAGGATCAGCCCGACAGCCCTTCTTGTAGATTGGAACCACTATGGCTTTGGACCATGAAGAAGGAATCATCTTGCGGAGTGCAATCTGAGAAAAGAGTTAGTGAATGAATACGGCCCAGAGTACTCTATGCTTTTTCAGCGTCAAATTTGAAATTTGATCAGGACCAGCAGCTCTGGAGTTGTTGAGTTTAGAAATTGCGAGCTCAATCTCATCGAATGAAGGTGTAATGCTCCAACTAGAGCTTGATAAGGTGGAAGGCATAAAGACTTCGGACACAAAGTCTCCATATATTGAGGTAAAATGGTCATGCCATTTTTCGCCTGATATTTCATTGAAAATTGATGGATTAGATTTCGAGCGACCTTTGTTTAAGATAGCCCAAATGTCACAAATATTTCTATGAGCCAGTAGTTTTAACATGGTTTCTGCTCGTCCTTGATCAATTATTACAAGATGTGATCTTAACCAATTGCGATAGACTTGCCTGCGCCTCTTTACCTCCATAACCTTGGAATTTTGGTCACGATGTGTTCTTTTGATCAACTTGATATCTCTTCTCAATAATTTTTTTGCTTCTGCAATTTCCAGACTATAGATGTTTCGGAGTTGTTCCAACAACTCTTGAGTTAAGATTTATCTGGGTGAAATCTGACAAGAGTGGAGTGTATTCCACGGTCTGAAGTGTATGCAGGCTCCGGCTTATGTGGTTGATCTTTGGACCACTTACTCTCAGTCTGTTTCCTGCAGCAGTTGATTGGAGTGGAGCTGGATGTTTTTCTGGAGAGTTACCAAGGTCCTCACACCAGACTAGTCGCAACAAGTCATGATCACTCGATGTCGTTGGCAGCACGTTTAGAGAGGTTGCTTTTTCAAGCACATCAGACGAGGCCCAGATATAATCCAACGTGTTTTTCCGATTCATACTGTGCCATGTGGGATTTGCAGGAGAATCGCCTCGGATTGTTCCATTTAACATGTAACAATTGCGATCTAGAAGATCTTTCGCCCAGAGTTGTCCCCTCGAGATAACATCAGAATCTGGGAGCCGAACATTTGATTTAGAAGAGGGATCAAATTTAAACCAGCTGCAATTTAGATCCCCACATATTATTACTGAGACATTTTCATGCTTCAGAAAAGTATGATCAATTTCAGTCATAACAGATTGGATGAAAGCTGTAGATGAAATCATGGCGGGATTCCAATAACCATTTACGATCAAAATATTAGAAACCACGGTTTTTAATGAAAATTTGATTAAGGTGCTTTGCACGAACGGATTAGGGTTCGTGGATTTAACCAATGACCACTGATTCCCAATTTTTAGAAGAGTTATTAGACCTGCAAATGGTCTTCCTTTAGAGTTCTTTTCAGCTGGATTGATTAGGATGGCAAATCCATCGCAAATAGGTGGGTCGCGTAACCACGTTTCTTGTAAGCATATGATAAAGATTTTTTCCAGGGATTCCTGGAATGTATTAAATAGATGTTTGAATCCTCTGGTATTCCATGACAATAAGATTAACTCCTGCTTGGTAGTTTGTTGTCGTTGTTATTTGCGTAGGCCTTGTGGATATCTTTTGAAGTTGTTAGCTCTTCTTTCAAAAGATTGGTTCATGGCAGCGTCTAAGATGTCAGGAGAGGAGACTAAAGACTGACGTAGGGCTGCACGCACAGCAGCTCCGCGATTTGCCTCAAGGGCCATCTTAGATGCAGATGACAGAGTTGTTCCCAGAGCAGATGGTTCAGGAGTGAGATCGAAGCCGTACACCAAAAGATCTTCATTTGCTTGGAGTAACATGTTTTTTACTGCTGCAGAAGCAATGTGCAGTAGAACATGATCAGAAGCTGATTCGGATACGTATTCCACAATTTTGATGTCGTCAGATGATATGGCTCGCAGCTGTGGAATACATGCGAGCAGTTTCAAGATGTTTCTTCGGTTTAGATTGACTTCATTTCCGTCTGAGTGAACATTTTGGAGACGAAGTTTCCACTTGTAATTTCTGGCTTCAGGATTTCCAAGGCCTGACATTCTTTTAGTTGGAGGTACATGCGATTTTAATTGATTTGATGTTTGTTTAGGATTTAACCTTGCACTTAGCGATTTTTGCTGTGCCTTATTTGGAGCAGAGGTAAGATGATTAACAGCTGAGTTTACTTGTGGTAGCTTTGTGCGTTTGCCTGCCTCTTTAATTCTCCTTAAGAGATCATTAGGTGGTTTGACAATTTGAGCTTCTACAGAAGTAGGAGTGGAATTTCCAAGGTCGTCCGAATAGGTTGATAAGTTACATAAATCAATTGCAGAAGCTGAGGAGCCATGAGCAGAGGATGACAGACTCGAATCGATCCGCCTGCGTTTTGCCGCTAACTTTGGCTGGTTCAATTTGGTACGCGGTGAAGTTTGTTGCTTGTTGCCATCAGTACTTTTGGCAAATACAGTAAGAGATGGTCTTGAGAATAAGCTTGACTTCTTTGGAGTAGTAAGATTTCTTACAAACTTGTTCGTCATTTGTTGTGATTGTTTCGGTAGAGTACTTTTTAATGGATTTGGTGTGTGTACTTGTTTTCTACATGGCTTTTTCAGTTTGCTTTTTGTCGTGGTAGTAATAGATTTTGCTGAACCCTTGAAAATGTTAAATGAATTTACTGCCATAGCAGTTGGTTTTACTTCTATTTTGCATGTTGAAGATGCTTGGGATTCGAGATTATTCACATGTAAGCCTGTGTCCTGAATGATTGGAACTGTTTTTAAAGCATCATGAGTTGAAAATGGCAAGCTCGGAGCAGAGCCAGATTGTATAGGTTCAAGTGAGGCTGTCCCTGAAGCTCTGATTGGAATAGAGTCAACAATTTCAGGTGACGTGTCTCGAATCGCCGAGTGATCAAGAGCTCGGGTGGGTGCATTCTTCCGCATCCACTTCACTGAGTCTAAGAGACCCTCCATTAGAGCATCATTTTGGCAATGATGCCTTGCAGCAAGATCGCTCAGCCTGTCCTGCCATCTCGTGGCGGTCTCGGCATTGATTGACATTTGGTCTTGAAGAAAACTCGAAAAGTGTTCTAGCTTGTCAATTTTAGACATTAGGTTGGTTATTGCAGTGCCTTGATCGCCGATTGTTCCAATAAGCGATTCAAGAATTTTTGTAAATGGAGCCAAGGCAATCACCGAAGCAGCCAGTACATTATTATGAATTTGAGTGAGGGCTTCAGTCGCGATCCCAGGAGCTTGTGATTCGAATTCATGAAAAGACGAAGAACAGTTTGAGTTATCTAGATTATATTGTAGTTTGGCTGATCCATATTTCTTCGCAGGATTCGAAGAATGAGCTTCCTCGCCAGAATGGATGTTTGTGGCATGCGGAGTACTTGCGTTCTGAGTGGGGTGTCCCAATAGAGGAGGTTTGATGTGGATGCTTTTCCTCTTGAGCTCAGCTACTCTTTGTAGGCGGCTAGCACGCGCAGCTGCACTCCGCTCCAAGTGTATAGACAGTGGGTTAAGAGACGGTACTAAAGGATGGATGGTGTTTTCAGTGTTGTTACCATGTTGTTGATCGCTAATGATTAACATGGAGGAGAGTCCTACCTCCGGTGCTTGACATGCTAGACCACTGTTGTTCTCATGGTCTGAAAAATCAGGAATGATTCCTGAGGACTGAGGACAGTTTGAATTGACTTTCAGACTGCTGCGGATATTTTCCTGATGTAAAGGAATTGCGACGGATACTTTCGAAGTTTGTGCCTTCAAGGGTGTTTGTGATGGTTTGTTACTCACGGCATCGTTAAAAGACGAAATCTTTGTCACTGGATAATCCAAGTCTGAATTGGAAATTTTTAGCAATTCCTCATCAGATACCAGATTTGAGGGGGGTCCTTTATCTTTCCAAGGGTCAGCCTCATTCGTTGATTTGCCAGAGTTGAGAGATGAGAGAGTCGCCGGAATCCGTGTCGTTGGTTGAAAAGGAGGTGTAGAACTTGTGTCTGACAAAGAAACTGAAATGACAGATACAATATGAGCCGATTGTGGCTGATCGACTTTTGTTATTTTAGGTACAAAAGAAGCGAAGGTGCTGACATGCTCACAGTCACATGAAGCATCAATAGGGAGTGGATTGTTGGTAGGTTTGAAAGCACAGGAGCAAGATGACACTAAATTAACTTGTGGGGTTTGGAGGGCACCTGATTGAATATTAGACTGTTGTGACAGACTCGGTGCGTCTTCAGGTGTAAATGGCTCATCAGAGCACAAAAGTGTCGAAGGTGACAATAGTTGACTGGCCCCAGTCATTATTGGACTTGGTAATATTTGTGATTTATTTACAGCCAGTAACACACGTCCTGTTGATTTGCTTACCTTGATTCCAGCCGTACCTTTCATCATCGACCAAGGATTTGTCGAACGACGTTGTTGTATAGTTTTCTTTCTTGTTTGCGGGCCTTCTGCTCGTAGAGTCATTGTTAATGTCACTCGAACAGGAACAGCAGTAAAGCAGCAAACAGCCAAACAGTAAAATTCTTGCAGTCGCCCTTAACGCAGCCGGGCTTCACGCCGCAAGGGTTGCTGGGATTCTCTTTTGAATCTTTGCTTCCTGGAGTGGGTGGCGCCGAGAAGTGGGCGGGGCTTCAACCCGCGTCGCAGCGGTTCTCTCGCACACTCGTAACCAGCCTCTCACCTCTCACAAGGCGGAGGGTGCGAGGGGGGAACTCACTGGAATGGATTCAAGGCTAAATCAATAGCGCAGCGCAGCACAGCCAAACAGTAAAATTCTTGCAGTCGCCCTTAACGCAGCCGGGCTTTACCAATGTGCTTAGCCAAAAGTGAGAAGGATCTGAGAAAAGTGAATCCTGAAATAAGTAAGAATTCACACTTTTTGTCTGTGTTAGAGGAAGTTGAAGACAGATATTATGCTCCCATTGCTGTGGAAGAAAAATGCAATACATTTGCAATGATTGGACATAATTGTGGCCTGTGTGCCTGTGTCAAAGAATTAGTAAAAAGTATCAATGAAGGGAGATCTCCACAGAATCCGGTCACAGTGAAGCAGAGTGAAGACCCAGTACATAACTTTAACGGTGAGAAGGTGCCTTTTCATGGGTGTTACTGAGGTTGACATAAAGATAGGAAAACACAGAATGAAACAGGAAGTATTGATCACATCTATTTGTGAAATTCCATTTTTGATGGGGACAGATTGCCTGAAAAGATTATCTCCTCTCATAGATGGGGTAAATGGGGTACTGTGGTCTTTAACCAAAAAACCATTAAGAGCTAAGAAAATAAAGTCATAAATCAGCAGTGTAAATGAATGCCATACTGCTGCCAAATCAAATGATGCAGTGGAGGTGCAACTACAGAATCGCTGTGTGCCTAGTGTCACTGTCATTTTGATGTGTCAGGACAAAATGCAAAGTAAAAAAGAAAAACAATCTGTGCATATTTATTTGGATCCTAGGAAGAAATGGCAAACAGAAATAGAGGAACACACATTGCGCTTCTATTTAAAAGAGAAGAAATGCAAACAGAACACTATTCCTAAAGCAGACACAGAAAAACACATCACCACCCTTGCTGAAATACACATGGAAGATGAGCAGCCATGGATTCACATTGATATAAATGACCATTCTAAAATGATAAAAGCCACTTTGGTGCTTGAACAGGAAATGAGCTTTATTAATGAGAAACTACTGCAGAGAATAATGGAAAGGTAGGAGATCCCAAAATTTAGAATTAAAAATCAATATGTCTCTGGTTTGGACAATCCAGATTTTGAAAATCGAATTTTAGGAAGGTGCACGCTAAAGATTAACATTGGACAAAAAAACATCTACCACAATGTGTGGATAGTGAGTGGAACACAAAATGATTTTTATATGGGCAATGATATCATGCACAGAATGTGCATGGTGTTAGATTTCCTTAACCAAAAAATATGGTCCCGACTAGAAGGGCCTGCGCCCGAATTTGAAGATAAAAGAAAGGCTTATCATTGTGCACAATTGGTCCCATATGCGATTGAATTACAGGTGAAGGATCTTACTGTCCCTGCATTCACCAAACAGGTTTCTATAACACTAAAATGCAAGAATGGACAGGAAATGAAGGATTCTGATGCATTTGTGTGCTTGAATGAATCCATGAAACAGCAAGGGTTGGATCATGAATACACCGATTGGTAGATGTTGGGGAGGGATCTGTTAAGATCATGGTGGATAATAAAGGATGTCAGGATTTTCATTTAGAAGAGAATTCCTCATTGGGTATGACCATACAAAAATCACATTATACCGCAGATTTCAATAACATAGTGATTGGAAATATCCCTGAGAGATATGTAGATGCACAGGGTGTGTTGCCAGAATATCTGGATTCTCAACCCAAAGGGATCTTTAAAATTCAATCTGTGTACCCTTACGATTCCATTGAGACAGTGTGCTGTCACCAAGAGAATTGTATAGAATTTGACTTAAATGAAAATGAAACAGAAAATCAGCATATTGAAATGGAAGCTGATATGCCAAAATATTTAAAAGTGGCAGCTTTACAGAGAGATACAGCCACACAGTTGGAAGAAAGCCCAGAGGTTCCTCCACTGGAGGATTTCCCAGAATTTTTAAAAATGGTAGAGGAGCAGATTCTGTTAGCAGATGCATGTGATAGCGAAGAGGATAGGAATGAGTTGAGAAAAATATTTATGGAATTTAAAGAAGTATTGCCAAAGATGCATATGATTGCGGCCTAACTAATTTACATGTCGCCACATTACCAGAGGGGTGTGGTAGAAATCCAGTATTTGTGCGTCAATATCGATTGCCAATGAACTTCTTAGAGTATTTGGCTGAGATAATTACGAATTTGGAATCTAGGGGAATTATCAGACCCATTCATTGTACCTCCAACACTCCTATTTTGGGTGTGTTAAAGCCAAATGGTGAATGGCGTCTGTGTGCAGACCTGAGGGAATTAAATAAAAAAGTGCCAGTGTCTAGATGGGCACTGCCATTCTTTGATCAAGGACTTGCTCAAGTGCATGGGTAGAAGGTTTTTACCGCATTAGATCTTACATCTGGATATTGGTGTGTGCCACTGGCAGAGGACATTCAGAATTTATTTTCATTTTCATTTGATAACACGCAATACGCGTGGGCTAGAACAACATTCTGTTATGTCAACAGTGGGAGCGAATTTGGCATATCTTTGAAAAAGGCGATGCCAGATGCAGCGGAAAGAGGAACTATAGTTTATGTAGGTGATGTCCTGATAAAAAATGAAAAACTTGAAAAGTAATTTTGATGAAACTAGACATGTACTTGACCAATTGCAAAAAGCAGGTGCCACAGTATCTTTACAGATGGTCCAATGGTGCAAGAAAAAGGTGAACTTCCTAGGCCATGAGGTAACTGAACATGGGCTAAATCCACAAAAGAAAAAGATGGAGGCCATACAGAAACTGAAAGATCCTAGAAATGTGAAAGGTTTAAAACGTTTATGAGGAATGACGGGATATAACAGGAAATTTATTGAAAATTATGCTAAAATTACTCAACCATTGACTGAAGCTGAATACGCCCTGGAAATGGGAAAAGGAGCAAAATGGGGCCGTTGCTAAATTCAAGGAATGTCTCACAAAGGCACAATGCTTAGCGTATCCCATAAAAAACATAGATTTATAGAAATAGGTTTCACTGAACATTATATGTCAGCAGTGTTATCTCAAAAACATGATTTGAACAACAAAACTATTGCTTATGCAAGCAAGGCATTTGAAATTAAATTCAGTGAATGTTAAAAGGCTCTTTTGACCACTGTGTGGGCATTGCAACATTTTCGTCCCATTGTTTAGGGGGAGAAAGTAATCATTGAGACAAATCATAAACCATTGCAGTTGTTACAGAGTAAAAGGATTAGGTCAGGCAATCTAGCACAGTCCAGAATTACTTCATGGACATTGGCATTGCAAGGCTTTCCTGTAGAAGTGAGATATGGCCAGAATAAAAAGAGTCCAGTTGCTCAAGGATTAACAGATTTACATGACTGTGCAGCTGAATGCGTATCAGACTAAGTAGAGGTGGAGTTTAGTTTGCAGGAGTTTGAACAGTCACCACACAAAGCATTTGATGAAAATACATGTAAGAATTTACCATCGGTATATGTTGTCGGATGTGTCTTTCACATTGAAAATGACAGCAATAAACAGTTGGTATCAGGGATAGGAAATGTCTGGTTGAAATGTGAGGACATTCCAAGTATAGAAATGAGAATTGGGGCTAGATAGTAATAGTAACTAATAGCCAGGTAGCAGAGTTGGCAGCCATTTATAAAGCAATTACTATTGCAGTTGATAATACATTCAGTGAAAGTGCCCTGGTGACTGATTCTGATTATGCATGATTATTCCTGGCTGGAAAGCAAGAGGCATGATCACATATAATAAAAAGCCCCACAAGCATGGGAAAATGAAACAAGCTATAGACAAATTAGTGTCAGAAAATGATTTGACAGTATACTGGAGGAAAATTTGTGGACATTTGAAAACTTCAGGGAAAGATAAGGAGGGAAATGATAAAGCAGATCACTTAGACAAGATCGGGGCTGTTATGGTTGAGTTGTTACCCATTGAACACTTAAATGGTGAAATACAAATAGATGCAGTTATACACTGTAAGGCTCCAAAAGAGGTAGAACAACCAGTATTGCAATGCAGTTATGATACACCAGATCAAGCTCTGATTAAGGCGCAAAAAGATGATCCAATATTGGGGATCTATCATAATTATTTGATGGATTCTGAACAAAATTCTTTAACTGAAAATTATTGTACAGGAAAAGAAGAGGTGAGGGTGTTATTAAAGAAAAGAAAATGGATTAGGTTACAGAATAGACTTATGATCAGGGAATCCATAACAGGACAGATACAGTGGGTGGTACCCCTTTCATTCAGAGGGCTAATGTTTCACCATGCACATGATGCAATAACTGCAGGACACAGAGGTTCACAAAAGACTTTAGGGATATTGAAAGATTATGCTTACTGGCCACATATGTCCCAAGATGTGGAATTATACACTAGGGGGTGCCTGGTATGTGCCCAATTTAAACCCGCTTCACCAATGCATAGAGCTCCACTGATGAAAAGAGGCTTAACCCTTCCATGGTCAGATTTGCAAATTGACTATGTAGGCCCTGCGAAAAGGTCGAGTAGGGAAACCGTTATCTTTTGACCGTGGTTTGTTTGATGTCGAAATGGGTAGAGTTTATCCCTGCACCAGATTGTAGTGCACAAACAGCAGCTACCTTACTGGTAAATCATATATTTTCAAGGTTTGGATTACCACAAAGAATAGAGTCAGCCAGAGGAAGTAATTTTACAAGCACCTTAATGGGTAAGGTGTGGCAGATATTGGGGGTGAAAAGGACACTGCATATTGCGTAACAGCCCGCCTCTTCTGGAAATGTTGAAGGTTGCAACAGTTCTGTTGTGGAGATATTAAAGAAGTTTGTAGCGGTGGCAGGTTCCAGTTGGGATTTATGATTACCTCTGGTATTGATGGCAATCAGATCGACTCCTGCCAAAGCGACAGGTATCAGTCCTCATGAGGTGTTAACAGGAAGGCAGATGATACTGTCACAACATTTATTATACAGGACACATGAGCAGACACTTGTGAGTGCATCTACAGTTCACAAATATGTGGAAGAACTGAGGAAGAATTACAACATGTATTTGCATTTGTGCAGCGAAATTTGGAAAGAGCTGCTGACAGTGCAAAGTCATTCTATGATAAAAAAAACATCTGTGAAAGAGTATAATGTAGGGGATCAGGTAGATAAATTTAATTTTGGAAAAGGTAAGCATAAAAATTCAAAATTTCTTGCGGCCTGGCAAGGGCCATTTCAGATAGTGGATAAGGTGTCCCCAGTAGTTTACAAAATATTAAAGACAGAGAAAGAAATGGTGACGGAACAATTTGTTCATGTTAACCAAATTAAGCCCTGTCACCCCAAACATGAAATCAGGAGACTTGAGCAAGTAGAAACAGCTTAAGTGCCCTGGGTACATGGAGAGAAAGATGCAGTGACTGTTTTCATAGTGTCTCATGCCATAAAAAAATAGATATAATGTTTATTGTGGAGATAAATAAAGATGAAAATACCACATTTGAGAAAGGTGCACTGAATAAAAATTGATAGAATGTGCTGAATCAGTTTGACTTACTATAGTACAATTCTGAAATATTTTACATAAACATTGTTTTGATGTATAATGATGTCATATGTATATTGTTGTTTTCTCTCTAACACGAGCTTAGTTGCAGATATCTGACGGGTCAATCGGAATGTTTTGAACTGCATTTTGTTTTGGTGAAGTGGTAGAAAGGGTGAAATTGGTATTGTGCTATGTACTTAATCTGTCCCTTTTCTATTTAATTTTGAAGACTAACATTGATTCGGGTCAGAGGTTTCAGGACCGGAGGACGCGAGAGATGATGGAGCCCTGGAGTCCACGGGATGAAGCCCAAGTGAAGCCTCCGAACCAAAGGATGGAGGTGAAGACAAAGCGACTGGAATGCCTAAAGAGATGATTTCTATGGAAAAGCACCCAAGAGCGCCAGGATGAAAGGATTTAATCGAATGAACCAGATGATGCAAAGTTGATGATCGGGACATCTCAGAGGTGCGGTCATAAATATGGTGAACGTCATTAATGGAACAGTAGTGAATTGAACTGAAGTCGGCAGCGGGTGGAGTGATGGAGTCTCGCACTTTTATTATTTTATTTAATTGTTTTGATTAATTATGTTGGTTAATTGTTTTTTTTAATTTGTTTTTTTTATTATTTTGGTGTCATCAGAACTATATAAAGAATATGACTATAAAAACATTTGAATATACATGGACACTTTGGTTGAAAAGAAACATGTACAATATTTCTATGAGGATGTAGGAGCCCGTTTGGAATCTGTTTTATTTTTGTTATGATTAAGCAGTGCTTTATTATGAAATATTTCAATGTTCATTTTATTGAGTTGTTTTTATTTCAATTGTGATATATATAATGGAAAAAGAAAGAAGAAGAATTTGGGTTTCCTCCAATTGTGGGTTTGGTTAGCCAGAATTGTCGGAAAAAGGAGGGTATGTAAGGACATGTATAGCATTTTTGCCATCATGTATAGCATTTTGTAAGCATATAATAGTACATTGCCAGTTTGTAACATAACATTTGTTGCTAGTATAATATATAGCATTATTGGTAACATGCAAAGTACAGGATTTATAACACAGCCAGGCCCAATTTGAAATTGCAGATATTCAGAGCACACATAGAAAAACGTACAGGGTAATTCATAGAATTTCGCACAAAAGTGGCGCACGCAGCTGGCACACAGTGTGCGCATGTGAATGTCTGCGCCAGCCGCGTGTGCTAAAATCGATTTCCGCGCACAGCGTATTCATGGATTTTAGCCTCCAAAACCAGCCGTGGCGCAGAGTGGCGCAGTGACACTGCAGCAGCGCCAGTTATGCCCCCAAGAACGCCCTCGCGCAAGGAAAAGCCATCAAAATTCCCAATTCAGCACAAAGGGCTGCGCTAACCCTGGACCAGTATACAGGGCTGCCAAACAGCAAACGCCGAGCGGGGAACGTGTATTACTGGGGTGCGCGGGAAGTTCCACACGCAATTTCAGCAGGGTATGTGTATTTCTGGGGTGCGGGGAATTTAACACGCGATTTCAGCAGGGTACGTGTATTACTGGGGTGTGCGGGAAGTCCCACACACGATTTCAGCAGGGTACGTGTATTTCTGGGGTGCGGGGAAGTTTAACACGCAATTTCAGCAGGGTACGTGTATTACTGGGGTGCGCGGGAAGTTCCACATGCGATTTCAGCAGGGTACGTGTATTTCTGGGGTGCGGGGAAGTTTAACACACGTTTTCAGCAGGGTACGTGTATTACTGGGGTGCACGGGAAGTCCCACACGCAATTTCAGCAGGGTACATGTATTTCTGGGGTGCATGGAAGTTTAACACACGATTTCAGCAGGGTACGTGTATTACTGGGGTGTGCGGAAAGTTCCACACGTGATTTCAGCAGGGTACGTGTATTTCTGGGGTGTGGGGAAGTTTAACACTCAATTTCAGCAGGGTACATGTATTACTGGGGTGCGCGGGAAGTCCCACAAGCGATTTCAGCAGGGTATGTGTATTTCTGGGGTGTAGGGAAGTTTAACACGCGATTTCAGCAGGGTACGTATATTACTGGGGTGTGCGGAAAGTTCCACACACGATTTCAGCTGGGTACGTGAATTTCTGGGGTGCGGGGAAGTTTAACACGCGATTTCAGCAGGGTACGTGTATTGCTGGGGTGCGCAGAAAGTTCCACACGCGATTTCAGCATGGTACGTGTATTTCTGGGGTGCGGGGAAGTTTAACAAGCGATTTCAGCAAGGTACGTGTATTACTGGGGTGCGCGGGAAGTCCCACACGCAATTTCAGCAGGCTACGTGTATTTCTGGGGTGCGGGGAAGTTTAACACGCGATTTCAGCAGGGTACGTGTATTACTGGGGTGCGCGGAAAATTCCTCACGCGATTTCAGCAGGGTACGTGTATTTCTGGGGTGCGGGGAAGTTTAACACGCGATTTCAGCAGGGTACGTGTACTACTGGGGTGCGCGGGAAGTTCCACACGCGATTTCAGCAGGGTATGTGTATTTCTGGGGTGCGGGGAAGTTTAACACGCGATTTCAGCAGGGTACATGTATTACTGGGGTGCGCGGGAAGTTCCACACGCGATTTCAGCAGGGTATGTGTATTTCTGGGGTGCGGGGTAGTTTAACACGCGATTTCAGCAGGGTACATGTATTACTGGGGTGCGCGGAAAGTTCCACACGAGATAGACCCTGTGCGAGTGGGGTACGTGTATTTCGGGGTGCAGGGGAGTCCTACACGTGAATTGGCAGTGTGGGTCCTCCCAGGTGTTCCCTCTACACCCTCCACGGCCACTGCAGGCAGACCACACCACACCACAGGGGACTACCCTGCTCCCCTGGTCATGTCCCGCAGGCAGCCCATCCACCATGGGCATGCCCACCCAGCCAAGCCACATGTCACCTTGCACTAGTGATCACCAACGCATTACCCCCTTGCCCCCCCACCCCCCAGCATTGCAGGGCACCTGCCAGCAAGCCCCCACTCATGTCCCCCAGGACCCCCACCCCCCAAACAGTGCAGGGCACCTGCCAGCAGGCCACCACTCATGTCCCCTTGCACCCCCACCCCCAAGCAGTGCAGGGCACCTGCCAGCAGGCCCCCATGCATGTCCCCCAGCACCCCCACCCCCCAAACAGTGCAGGGCACCTGCCAGCAGGTCCCCACTCATGTCCCCTTGCACACCCACCCCCAGCAGTGTGGGGCCCCTGCCAGCAGTGGGCACCGGCCAGCAGGCCCCCACTCATGTCCCATTCATGTCCCCTTGCACACCCACCCCCCAGCAGTGTGGGGCACCTGCCAGCAGGCCCCCACTCATGTCCCCTTGCACACCCACCCCCCAGCAGTGTGGGGCACCTGCCAGCAGGCCCACACTCATGTCCCCTTGCACACCCACCCCCCAGCAGTGCAGGGCACCTGCCAGCAGGCCCCCACTCATGTCCCCTTGCACCCCCACCCCCCAGGACTGAGGGGCACCTGCCAGCAGGCCCCCACGCATGTCCCCCAGCACCCCCACCCCCCAGCAGTGCAGGGCACCTGCCAGCAGGCCCCCATGCATGTCCCCCAGCACCCCCACCCCCCAAACAGTGCAAGGCACCTGCCAGCAGGCCCCCACTCATGTCCCCTTGAACACCCACTCCCAGCAGTGCGGGGCACCTGCCAGCAGGCCCCCACTCATGTCCCACTCATGTCCCCTTGCACATCCACCCCCCAGCAGTGTGGGGCACCAGCCAGCAGGCACCCACTCATGTCCCATTCATGTCCCCTTGCACACCCACCCCCCAGCAGTGTGGGGCACCTGCCAGCAGGCCCCCACTCATGTCCCCTTGCACACCCACCCCCCAGCAGTGTGGGGCACCTGCCAGCAGGCCCACACTCATGTCCCCTTGCACACCCACCCCCCAGCGGTGCAGGGCACCTGCCAGCAGGCCCCCACTCATGTCCCCTTGCACCCCCACCCCCCAGGACTGAGGGGCACCTGCCAGCAGGCACCCACACATGTCCCCTGCACCCCCACCCCCCAGCAGTGCAGGGCACATGCCAGCAGGCCCCCATACAGGTCCCCTTGCACTCCCACCCCCCAGCAGTGCGGGGCACCTGCCAGCAGGCCCACACTCATGTCCCCTTGCACACCTACCCCCCAGAAGTGCAGGGAACCTACCAGCAGGCCCCCACTCATGTCCCACAAATATCCCCTGCACCCCCAACCCCCCAGCAGTGCAGGGCACCTGCCAGCAGGCCCCCACACAGGTCCCCTTGCACCCCCACCCCCCAGCAGTGCGGGGCACCTGCCAGCAGGCCCACACTCATGTCCCCTTGCACACCTACCCCCCAGAAGTGCAGGGCACCTGCCAGCAGGCCCCACACTCATGTCCCACTCATGTCCCCTTGCACCCCCACCCCCCAACACTGAGGGGAACCTTCCAGCAGGCAACCACACATGTCCCTTGCACCCCCACCCCCCAGCAGTGTGGGGCACCTGCCAGCAGGCCCCCACACATGTCCCCTTGCACCCCCACGCCCCAGCAGTGCAGGGCACCTGCCAGCAGGCCCCCACTCATGTCCCCTTGCACCCCCACCCCCCAGCAGTGCAGGGCACCTGCCAGCAGGCCTCCGCTCATGTCCCCTTGCACACCCACCCCCAAGCAGTGCCAGGCACCTGCCAGCAGGCCCCGACACATGTCCCCCAGCCAACACGTCATCACAATCTAGATCCCTGGCCCTTATGGCCAGCCTCCACATGCCAAAGACCCACCCAAGTATTGCATCCACCCACATAGAAATGCCAATTACCTGATACAACCCCAATGGCAAGTATGTAAATGAACACATGTCCGTCACACACACACAATGGGTGCAAGTGAATGTCAAAACCCATATCATGACATGCATGAAACCAATGAGATAATACCACACATCAAAGTATGAAGAAATAAATGTATTAAAATCAACATGAATGGAATTAAAATCAAACAAACAACAATGGGAATAAATAAAGAAAAGCTGCATGTCCGTAAAATAATGAAAAACAAGAAATCATAATCCAAAGGAAAGGTGTCCAAAGTCACAGTCCAACAAAGCAAATCCAAGGGAAAAACAAAAGTGAAAACCATTGCTCCATGGGGAAATCCAAAAAAAAGAGATGAATCCAATAGTGAACTATATACAGATGAACAATCCAGGGTCCATGATCCCAAATGAAGAAATGAAACCTATCAAAAATACAACATAATGAAAAACTATATACAGAAACGTGGTGCATTGTCCAAGCGCAACCAAAATAAAGAAAAAACCAAAGGAAACCTAACACTATCTAACTATTTACAAGGGCAGCGGGCAAGTCCAACGGCTCACATGTTGATGTCCTGAGCCAGGGCATCATCGAACTCTTGCTCGATGTTCCGGAGGCGGTCCTCTTCCATGGCCCGAGGGTTCGCAGGGACAATGACATCTGGAACTCCAGGTCCCTGCGAATGGCCTCGAGGCACTTGGCCCACCTCAGGGCCCTACGCATGGAGTTCTCCGCCCTGACCATCGTGAGCTGTGCCTCTTCCGCCCGCTGCCGCTCCGCATCTATCGCATGGCCCAACGCTGCCACATGGAAGACACTTCCCGTCCAGGGTCCTCCTGCCCTCCGGCCGATGCCTGCCCCTCTGATGATGAAGGCCCCGAGCCATCATGGCTCCCACCTTGTTGCTGCTGCTGCTGTGCTGCTGCCTGTGCCCTGGCTCCTGCTGCCTGCACATCCTCCTCCAGCTGGGGTGCATTTGTTGAGGTGGCCACCCCTGCTGGACGTCTGACTCCCGACTGTGGCAGGGATGTGTCCTCCACCAGCCTGGCCGCAGGGTCAGAGGCAGCTCCACAGGGCACCCAGGTGACAGATGGGTGGGAAGATGGCACGGAGGACGACTGGTGCATAGGGGGTTCAGCTGAGGAGGGGGTCAGAACAAGGTCCAGAAAACGGAGGAATCCGGCCCTGGTGAGCTGTCCCAGTGCGTCAACGCGGTCAACGAGCCATGCGAGAAGACGTGCAGTCTCCTCATGAAAAGACTGCAGGACAGCTTGCATGGCATGTTGACGCAACGCCACCCCACCCAGGACAGGCTCAACCTGGTGCCGGATAGCCACATCCGCAGGTAGAGGAAGGCCAGTTGGTGTAAGCCAATCCCCTCCCTGAGAAGGGGTCTGGACGAAGGTATCCCTGCTGGTGCAAGATGATGCAGTCACAGGATCGGGGACAGGATTACACACAGGCACCTCCGCGGCGGCCTGTGCTGCCTCCTGTCCCTGCCCCTGCACTGCACCACTAGCAGCAGTGGAATCCCCACCTCCAGACCCCGTCTCTGTCCCTTGCACGGCCTCCTCCTCCACCAAACCCCCCACCAACCTGGATGAATCTGTGCCGTCTTCCTCCATCGGGCCCTGTGGGGTCTCAGCTGCCCCTTCGGCTGCCGAGGAGTCCAACTCCAACCTCCGCCTCTTGGACCTCCCCTCAGCAGCTGCGACCTGGGACACGGCACCAGACTCCTCACTCCCCGACGAGATGACAATCTGGGAGTGGAGCCGGGCCTTGTGTCTCCGGCTGGCGGTGCGATCCCTGCCGCTGTGCTCCACAGCACCTTCTCCGCCCTCTTCATTAGTTGACACTGCAGACAGGGAGAGATAGGAGACAGGCATCAGGGCACTGTACAATGGACTCTTACACACATGACAATTGTACATGAGTGACATTGTCAAACTTCAGACATGGCATCACAATCCCCAACACACATGTCATTGCAACTCACACACATGAGCTATTCCACAGCCATATTGCAACAGCCAGCACCATCCATACACATACAACAGCATGGCCAGACAAAGGTGAGCCAGACATCACATGAAACACAGGGAGAGCACTAGACAGGCACACACGCCACCACACTTACATGCATGTGTACACCTCCGCCATCTGTTGCAGTGATGAGATCTGCATCCATGTCACATCTGGCAATCAGTCTTCTACATATCAGTCTCACATGCATCCATGTTGGATCACTGTTGCACCCATGTCAAATACACACACATGCACATGTATACGGTGCTGATACTTGCAGCTGGAACCAACATCAATGTGTGACACCACAACCATGCCAACTTACATACACAGTAATCCAAACATGTGTGCTCATGCATCTGAATTTGGCCTGCATGCTTACCCACACATACACCATCCATGTGTCTCACACATGAAAGGACGTGCATGTGTCAGCCTCACAGCCCTGTACATACACATCCATACATGGCCCTACAAAACCACATGTACAACCTGCACACTACTGGCACACCACCACATGCACAGCTTCCAATCAGTATGCATGTACACTTACCGCTCGACTCCAGACGGGTCTGCCTCTCAAGGACCCGGACATGGAGTGCTGGGCATATGCGTTCCAGGACCCTCATCTGATGTTCCGACAGGTGGCCCCGGCGCCCCTTAGCATCCGCTGCCTTCAAGAGGCGCTGGGCCTTGTTGAGGGTCCTGGACCTGAAGTCCTGCCAGCGCTTCTTGACATGTTGGAAGTCGCGGACTGCCACCCCCTCCGCGTTGATGGCAGTCACGATGTCCATCCAGATCCGAGTCCGTCCTTCCTTGTCGGCGCGCAAACTTCCGAAGAGGGCATCATACTGCCCCAGGACTTGCTCCACCAGGACACCAACTTCGGTGGCAGTGAAGCTGGTGCCCCTCTGCCTCTCTGGCTGGGGGTTGCCAGTGGTGCCAGATGGGGTAGTGCCCGACATGGCAACCCCAGGGGCATGGTTTGGGTGGGCAACTGGGTCCTGGGGCTGGGCTGTGGAGCGATGGAATAGCAGTCGGGAGTCTTCGGTTCCATCAGGGGTGGTCACAGCAACAGCACCCCTGGCTGACGCGCAGGCAGCAAATGGCAGGGCACGTGGGCAGCAGGCAATCAGGCAGCAGCAGATGGCAGGTGGGAGCGTGCTCAGGGCTCTGGGGGGCAGTAATTCTGCCTTCTGGGCAGGAGCGTGGTCTTCCGTGTGTGAACGTGTGGCCAGCTTGATACGGAGTGATTTGGCACGTGAAAGGAAAGGCCCTTAGCACGTAAGCACGTCAGTGCACGTATGCGATTTCATTGGACCAAAGGCCCTTAGCGCGTAAGCGTGTCTGTGACGTGACACGCGCAGGTGTTTCCCTCATAGCAAGTGATGACAGAGCACATGTGGAAAAGCTGCACGTCCGAGTGTCAGCGCGTGTAATTGGAGGAAAGGACGTGTACACGCGTAAGTGACGTGTACGTGTGGGCCGGTTTAAAAGGTACGTGTAGAACGCCATTTTCTTGTACGTGCTTTTCGTGGAGAGCGAGTGGGTGAATTCTGTTCTTCTTGTCGGTTCACACGCGATTACTTCACAGCGTTTCAAGTTCGTACTCCCTGTTACCTCTGACAGCTTTCATTTTTATACTTTTTTTGGGCCTGTTTCCTCAAACAGTGTTCACTTCTCCTTTTGTCCTGTCTCCTCAGACAGCGTACAATTCTTCTTTTGGCGGGGGTGTTGCCAACGCGCACACGTGCGTATTTTTCACGTTCTTATTCCAGGCAGACGGTGAGTTCCGCACGTACTTAGCAACTGTGCTTGCCCCGTGTGTCGCACTCCCCTTCAGAGGTCATTGTAGGCTGTGTGTATTACGCATACGCTTATTTTTGTGTTTCTGGGTGCCACAGCGTAGTGCGGGTTCATTTTTCCACGCACGTGGTCTACGAGGGGTTGCGTGCACGTTTATTTTTGTTTTTGGGCTGCCTGTGCGTTGCGTGACCCGTCATCTTCCCCCAGTGGTCACAGACACCCTTGTTAGAGCACTTGGGTACGAATTCCATCTAGTACCCTACCCCTTTGACCCCCAATTGCCCAGGACAATAGTTTACTGCTCCTCCCATACGCACAACAACATCAGTGCCATGGTTGGGAGGACACCAAGCGGTAAGGGAGGCAAAGATGGCCGACCTACAAAAAGTGGACGTGGTGGGTGCGGTAGGGGACGTGGCCAGAATTTGCAGGGTGCCCCTAGACCCCCATGTGTGGAGGACCAATCAGGGACACCCATGCTCCCCCCCCCATGGTTGAGGGAAACGTGGCTGAGACCATCCCAGCTCAGCCCCTGTTGGACCAGCCCATTGTGGCACCTGACCTGGCACAGGATGACTCCCTGGCTGACTTCCAGGTCAGCAAGTCTAGGCCATGTGTGCAAGTTGTTACCAAGGCACGTGGATCTGGGGCAGCTATATCATCTGCTGCCCCAAGTATGCAGGTTGGTGAGGCTGCAGGGGCAGCTGCAGCTCCATCCGCCCCAGCTCTGACTCTCCCAGCCAGGAGAGTGTTGGTCACGGTCCATCATACTGATGTTCCCCCTGCCAACAACACACTTCAGACAATGCCTGCACCAAGTCCTATGGTCAATGTGAATTTGCACACTCCAACAACCGAGTCCACCAGTGATTCTGCCCCTACTGACCAGAGCGGCGTTAGCCACTCTGGCTACGCTCCACCTTCTAAAAAGAGGAAGAAGGGTGCTCTGGCACGACAGGCTGAGACCCCAGGCACGGCTACACACTCCGGCACGTCAAGGAAGCCTTGCTTTAATGACGCGGAGCTTAATGCACTTGTGAGCTATGTGTCGCAACATAGCCTCGAAATGGTGGTGACTGCAGGGTCCAAGACCACACCTGGTCAACGTAAGGCACACTGGCAGACCATTGCCAACCACATAAGTGCTCTTGGATTTGTGAGGCGCTCAGCTGATGATGGCTACAAGCGGTGGAACGACCTAAAACGCAGAGCAAAGGACAAGCTGGCCTCAAATCATGCCGCTACTCTGGTGAATGGCGGTGGGTCTCCACAAGAGGACAACGAACTCACTGAACATGAGTCAGTTGCTGGGACCTTCGTTACAGAGGAACAGATCTGAGGTGTGGGAGAACTACCTGATTATGAAGCATTGTCCGGTGAGTGCCCATGCGTGTGTGTGTAGTGCATGTGTATGTATTTTGGGTGACGGGTTCTGATTGAGTGCCAGGTGAGGGTGTGTATTCCAGAGTGTTATGGGTCACCCACTTCCTTCCTCACATGGGATCACGTGCCTTGTATTTGGCTATGACTGCATCCCTTCTGCCCACAGTATCCTATTAGGTCCACAATTGTGCAGTTGACCTTGTACTGCCACCTTGCAACTACATTGGTCAGAATTTGTAAGTGTGCCTTCAGGATAATATGTTCCACTCTCCCCTTTTTTGCTAGACATTTATCAACCATATTGTGATATATGTGATATGCTTCGGTCATTGTTTACTGGCCACACTGGGGCAATGCTTTACCTGGTTATGTACTCAATGAGACCATTCAGGCCGATGGAGTATTGGCCAGCACAAATGTTTAGATGAGTGCCTGTTTGCATGTGGAAAATGACAGATGTTTCCTGCAATGTCAATGTGACGAAAAATAGATCAGCCAACTATTACTGTATTCTTGTACCTTGCATGTGTTGCCGTGAGTGGCACATGTGTACTTAGTCACAGTATGCAGCATTTTTCATGTCATCATGTCCATCTCACATGGATGGGTGACAGTACTCAATCACTGACATATGGCTGTACTTGTCAAATGTACCATGGCTATGCTAAATGCCATCTGTGTGCTGCCATGTGTCATGTATGTGTATTGGACATGCCACTCACAGGCCAATGTGTGATGGTAGTGCAACCCAGCATGCAGCAAATGTGTTGCTCTCCCATATTGGTGTCATCAGTGTCTGCCTTTTGCCTCCCCTTACTACTCAGTGACAGTGCGGGCATGGGGGGGTTATAGTCATGTGGGACATGTGTGAATCATGTACTGGTTCTGTAGCTTAACAGGCCTATTTGTGTGCTATGGTGCTAATGCCTGTTTCCATTTTTTCTCTTTCATGTTTTTGCAGGGGATGACGCACTTGATGCTGTTGAGGTTGAGGAGATGGTGCAGACCCAGGAGGAATCCCAGGCACGACCGGGCACCAGCGGGGGACGTGGTGTGGTGGTGGGTGAGAACCCAATCCTCCTGCAGACCACACTTTCCATGGGTGTCTCTGGGTGCACCTCCCCAGACCTCTATTCAGGTGCTGATTCGGATGATGAGACCTATGTGCCCTCACAGGTAAGTGTTTCTGGCAGGGATTCTGTTCTGGCCAACCCACCTGCACCAGGGGTAGATCCCTCTATGGGGATGTCAGTGTTGGTAGAGGCGCCTTTGGTGGTTACGGATGCAGGGTCACACTCCACAGCATCTGATCCTGTTCCTGGACCAGCAGATCAGAGGGGGAATGCAGTCCTGCAGCCTCAGGCGGTGCCAGCACAGCAAGGTGTACATCGCCTTGCCCCAAACAGGTGTGGTGCCCGTCGACACGGTGGCCGTACGCCACCAGGTAATAGCGTATGGGAGACCTCCATGTACGCTATGGCAACCCAACAGTCAGCATCAGTTGAAATGATGGCTCAGGAAATGGAGAGGGTGGCCACTTCCATTATCCCCCCTGAAAGGCAGATGGAGCAACTACAGCAGGCAACAGACTCCATTGCCAATCACACAGGGAAGACATGTTGGCGTCCAACAGGGACCGACGGGCGGCACTGGAGACTCTGCGCCAATCCATCTCAATAGAGTCCCAGGCCCACGGGGAAGCCCTGAGTGAAGAACTCCATAACCTCAGGCAGACTCTTCTTGAGCTTGAGACTTCCGCTAATTTTAGGGCAGAACAGCGGCTGGAGCACCTCACAAGTACGCTCTCAGCTGAGATGCGGGCAACTCGGGAGGAGATCCGGGCATCACGTCATGTGTTGCATGGGGATCTCCGCACTATAATCCTCCAGAACGAGACCTTCCACACCCGCATGCTTGCTGCCATGGGCTTTGCGTGGGCTGCCTCCCATAGCACCACCACCTCCTGATGCAGCAGCAGAGGGTCATGAGAGCGACGGCAGCAGTTCTCCCACATTGGCATAGCCATGCAGGCCATGAGCCCATGGAGGTGTTTTTTTTCCCAACATCCACACAGGTGGCTGTTGTTGCGCATCCTGTCCTCGGACCTCCTGGGTGCCCCTCCCTGTCCCCCATATGGCCATTTTTGATTTTTTAAATAATTTGACAGTGTGTTGCCTTGTGGGGCTCCCGGGGGCATCCACTGTATTCCGGCTGGGCACATGCAGGCTTGTCCTGAGTTTGGGTTAGATGCTTGGGTTCATGAGACACACACCCCTCCTGCTTCCCGTTTCCATGGGCTTGCAAAGGGTGTGACCAAGTGACAGTGATGTACACAGTGACGTTGGGCTCCCATGAGCTGTGTGGGCAGTCTGTAGTCAATACTGTGTAGACATTCCTTGTGTATATTGTTGTTGTATTGTACACTGCATGGTGTATTAATGTATGATTTTGCTTCCATGTCTCCCTCTGAATTTGCAGGTTCATTCCTCATGTCTTCACAAGGCCGTCTACTTTGGAGATGGAGTTCATGTTGTATGCAGTACACAGACCAATTTTGAAGGCTGCAAGACTACAGTTTGAAGGGGGCGATGTGGTGACATATTCAGGTTGTATGACTACGACTACTTTAACTTAGTACTGTCATGTTTTAGAAATGTTTGAACTTGTCTAGATGCATTGTTTAGTTGGTAAGTATTTGGTCATGTGTGTTGTTAGTTCAACATTACTAGGAGCATATTGTGTGTGGCCAGTTTCCATTAGGGACACTGTACTTTGTGACACTTGTGTCAGGTTTTTGGGATTGCTTTGTTTGCTCTCACATAGCATGACATGCCATGGTGTGTTGGGTGGCGGTGCTGGGGAGGGGTTGGGTGACATGGCACTGTTCTCATGTTGTATTTTGCAAGGGGGTCATGCATTTAGCAGCGTATGTGTCTTTTGATGACACAGCATTGGTGGTGTTTCTGTAGGTAGGGACACATCCAGGTGACCAATCTCAGGATAGTATGGTTGTGACAGTTGGCTGTCCCTCATGTCATCATCATTGATTGTCAGCTGGTATGTGGCAGGGCTGTGTGCACTCCACAGGGGTGTGATTCTAAGTGAAGTAATTAACCACCAGCTGTGTTCGGGCTGCCTCACCCCGTGCCCTTTCCCCTCCCATGTGCAGCGGGCGTGCATGTGGTTGGTGATGTGGGGGCACCACCATGTCCACCGGCAGGCCCCGGCGTGTTGCAACGTTTTGCAGGACACATGCTGCCACTATGATCCTGCACACTACTGGGGGAGCGTATAAAAGCTGCCCACCAGAACGGTCAAGGGAGCGAAAGCGTGACTTGAGCACTCCGAATGTGCGCTCCACTATGCCCCGGGTTGCAATATGGGCTGTGTTGTCTTACCTCGGGTGGCGTGGTGGGGTTCCGAATTGGTGTCATCATGTGGGTGCTGAGAGGGTAGGCACTGTCCCCTGGGGAGGTGGTGATGGGTATCATTAGTGGGGTTGTGACATTACTCAGTATCTGGCATGCATGCATGTGCTGTGGCAGTTATACTCACCAAGCAGTCATGTATCGCCATGCCGCCCAGCTTCTAGGTCCCGGTTTAGGGTTGACATTCTGTAAATAAAACTGTCGTGGGTGGACCCTGGATAGTTGGCATATACTGAGGTGATGATTCCCTTGGCATCACATACTACCTGCACGTTGATGGAATGTCAGTGCTTGCGGTTTCTATAGATGTGCTCTGATACCCTGGGGGGACGTAGGGCCACATGGGTGCAATCAATGGCACCTAGGACTTTGGGGAATTGTGCCACCCCGTAGAAATCCTGGACGACAGCCTGCCTTTCTGCAGGTGTTCTGGGCAGGTATATGTGCCTGCGCACTGATGGGCGTGCAGTCATGATGGCCAAGACCTGGTGTAGGCAGCATGACTGTGTGGCCTGTGACACCCCCCCCCCACTATGGCACTTGTCCGCTGAAATGATCCGGTGGCCAAAAAGTGCAGTACATTGAGGACCTTCTCCAGGGGGCTGAGTGCTTGGGAGCAGAGGGTGGGTGATGTGAGGTCATCCTCCCACTCACTGACCAGGTTGAGTATTATGTGAGGTGGAAACCTGTACCTCCCATACACCTGGTCATCAGGCATGCCAAAAAGGCTTGTTCTGGGTGTGAAAATTCTGGGCCTGACTATCCTCCTCCTCCTCCTGCGGTACCCCACGACCACTGCTGCTAGGAACTGTATGTTCATCCTGGCGTCTGAGCTTGCTTGTTGTTTGCGCGCACTTTTATGCTTCGCGGGTACACGTACGCCTGCTTCCTGCTGGCGTACGTGTTTCCGGATTAGCGTGTCTTTTTTGGCGCGTGCGTGTGGGCGTTCCGCGCATTTGCCTCCTGTACTTCCCCGCCCACCCCAGATTTACATGTAACCCGCTCGCACAGGCCCAATCACGTGTAAAACTTCACGCGAGCCCAACTTCCCGCGAGCCCCTGAAGTACACGTACCCCGCTCACCCAGGCACAATCGCATGTGAACCTTCCCGCGCACCCATGAAATACACGCTATTGTTGACACAGCGGGTGTCCGTGTTTGTCGCGTACCCGTTTGCACGTCATTTGTCCTGGAGGGCCACAGTATGGGAAATTCATCAGAGCTGTATATACGTGCTTTTTGATAGCGCACATTTTTTTAATGTGCAGGGACGCTAGCGCCTGCCTTCGTGTGGGGACATGTGTTGATGTACATAGTAGACTTTTGGTTTGTGTCATGGAATCGCCATTTCACTGCTGGGGGGGTGGGGGTTCAGTGGGACATTAGTGGGACATGAGTGGGGGCCTGCTGGCAGGGGCCCCTGACTGCTGGGGGGTGGGGGTGCAAGGGGACATGAGTGGGGGCCTGCTGGCAGGGGCCCCTGACTGCTGGGGGTTGGGGGTGCAAGGGGACATGAGTGGCGGCCTGCTGGCAGGTGCCCCTGGCTGCTGGGGGGTGGGGGTGCAGGGGGACATGAGTGGGGGCCTGCTGGCAGGTGCCCCTGACTGGTGGGGGGTGGGGGTGCAGGGGGACATGAGTGGGGGCCTGCTGCCAGGTGCCCCTGACTGCTGGGGGTGGGGGTGCAGGGGGACATGAGTGGGACATGAGTGGGGGCCTGCTGGCAGGGGCCCCTGACTGCTGGGGGGTGGGGGTGCAAGGGGACATGGGTGGGGGCCTGCTGGCAGGTGCCCCTGACTGCTGGGGGGTGGGGGTGCAGGGGGACATGAGTGGGGGCCTGCTGCCAGGTGCCCCTGACTGCTTGGGGGTGGGGGTGCAGGGGGACATGAGTGGGGGCCTGCTGGCAGGTGCCTGCACTGCTGCGGGGTGGGGGTGCAAGGGGACATGAGTGGGGCCCTGCTGGCAGGGGCCCCTGACTGCTGGGGGGTGGGGGTGCAAGGGGACATGAGTGGGGGCCTGCTGGCAGGAGCCCCTGACTGCTGGGGAGTGGGGGTGCAGGGGGACATGAGTGGAGGCCTGCTGCCAGGTGCCCCTGACTGCTGGGGGTGGGGGTGCAGGGGGACATGATTGGGACATGAGTGGGGGCCTGCTGGCAGGGGCCCCTGACTGCTGGGGGCTGGGGGTACAAGGGGATATGAGTGGGGGCCTGCTGGCAGGTGCCCCTGACTGCTGGGGGGTGGGGGTGCAGGGGGACATGAGTGGGCCTGCTGCCAGGTGCCCCTGATGGCTGGGGGGTGGGGTTGAAGGGGGACATGAGTGGAACATGAGTGGGGGCCTGCTGGCAGGTGCCCCGCACTGCTGGGGGGTGGGGGTGCAAGGGGACATGAGTGGGGGCCTGCTGGCAGGGGCCCCTGACTGCTGGGCGGTGGGGGTGCAAGGGGACATGAGTGGGGGCCTACTGGCAGGGGCCTCTGACTGCTGGGGTGTGGGGGTGCAAGGGGACATGAGTGGGGGCCTGCTGGCAGGTGCCCCTGACTGCTGGGGGGTGGGGGTGCAGGGGGACATGAGTGGGACATGAGTGGGGGCCTGCTGGCAGGGGCCCCTGACTGCTGGGGTGGGGGTGCAAGGGGACATGAGTGGGGGCCTGCTGGCAGGTTCCCCTGACTGCTGAGGGTGGGGGTGCAGGGGACATTAGTGGGGGCCTGCTGGCAGGGGCCTCTGACTGCTGGGGGGTGGGGGTGCAGGGGACATGAGTGGGACATGAGTGGGGGCCTGCTGGCAGGGGCCCCTGACTGCTGGGGGGTGGGGGTGCAAGGGACATGAGTGGGGGCCTGCTGGCAGGGGCACCTGACTGCTGGGGGGTGGGGGTGCTAGGGGACATGAGCGGGGGCCTGCTGGCAGGTGCCCATGACTGCTTGGGGGTGGGGGTGCAGGGGGACATGTGTGGGACATGAGTGGGGGCCTGCTGGCAGGTGCCCTGCACTGCTGGGGGGTGGGGGTGCAAGGGGACATGAGTGGGGGCCTGCTGGCAGGGGCCCCTGACTGCTGGGGGGTGGGGGTGCAAGGGGACATGAGTGGGGGCCTGCTGGCAGGTGCCCCTGACTGCTGGGGGGTGGGGGTGCAGGGGGACCTGAGTGGGACTTGAGTGGGGGCCTGCTGGCATGGGCCCCTGACTGCTGGGGGTGGGGGTACAAGGGGACATGAGTGGGGGCCTGCTGGCAGGTTCCCCTGACTGCTGAGGGTGGGGGTGCAGGGGACATTAGTGGGGGCCTGCTGGCAGGGGCCTCTGACTGCTGGGGGGTGGGGGTGCAGGGGGACATGAGTGGGACATGAGTGGGGGCCTGCTGGCAGGGGCCCCTGACTGCTGGGGGGTGGGGGTGCAAGGGACATGAGTGGGGGCCTGCTGGCAGGGGCCCCTGACTGCTGGGGGTGGGGGTGCTAGGGGACATGAGTGGGGGCCTGCTGACAGGTACCCCTGACTGCTGGGGGGTGGGGGTGCAGGGGGACATGAGTGGGACATGAGTGGGGGCCTGCTGGCAGGTGCCCCTGGCTGCTGGGGGGTGGGGGTGCAGGGGGACATGAGTGGGGGCCAGCTGCCAGGTGCCCCTGACTGCTGGGGGGTGGGGGTGCAGGGGGGCATGAGTGGGGGCCAGCTGCCAGGTGCCCCTGACTGCTGGGGGGTGGGGGTGCAGGTGGGCATGAGTGGGACATGAGTGGGGGCCTGCTGGCAGGGGCCCCTGACTGCTGGGGGTGGGGTTGCAAGGGGACATGAGTGGGGGCCTGCTGGCAGGTGCCCCTGACTGCTGGGGGGTGGGGGTGCAGGGGGATATGAGTGGGGGCCTGCTGCCAGGTGCCCCTGACTGCTTGGGGTGGGGGTGCAGGGGGACATGAGTGGGGGCCTGCTGGCAGGTGCCTGCACTGCTGGGGGGGGTGGGGGTGCAAGGGGACATGAGTGGGGGCCTGCTGGCAGGAGCCCCTGACTGCTCGGGAGTGGGGGTACAGGGGGGCATGAGTGGGGGCCTGCTGCCAGGTGCCCATGACTGCTGGGGGTGGGGGTGCAGGGGGACATGATTGGGACATGAGTGGGAGCCTGCTGGCAGGGGCCCCTGACTGCTGGGGGCTGGGGATGCAAGGGGACATGAGTGGGGGCCTGCTGGCAGGTGCCCCTGACTGCTGGGGGGTGGGGGTGCAGGGGGACATGAGTGGGGGCCTGCTGCCAGGTGCCCCTGACTGCTGGGGGGTGGGGGTGCAGGGGGACATGAGTGGGGGCCTGCTGGCAGGGGCCCCTGACTGCTGGGGGGTGGGGGTGCAAGGGGACATGAGTGGGGGCCTGCTGGCAGGTGCCCCTGACTGATGGGGGGTGGGGGTGCCGGGGGACATGAGTGGGGGCCTGCTGCCAGGTGCCCCTGACTGCTGGGGGTGGGGGTGCAGGGGGACATGAGTGGGGGCCTGCTGGCAGGGGCCCCTGAATGCTGGGGGGTGGGGGTGCAAGGGGACATGAGTGGGGGCCTGCTGGCAGGTTCCCCTGACTGCTGAGGGTGGGGGTGCAGCGGACATTAGTGGGGGTCTGATGGCAGGGGCCTCTGACTGCTGGGGGGTGGGGGTGCAGGGGGACATGAGTGGGGGCCTGCTGGCAGGGGCTCCTGACTGCTGGGGGGTGGGGGTGCAAGGGGACATGAGTGGGGGCCTGCTGGCAGGGGCCCCTGACTGCTGGGGGGTGGGGGTGCTAGGGGACATGAGTGGGGGCCGGCTGGCAGGTGCCCCTGACTGCTGGGGGGTGGGGTGCAGAGGGACATGAGTGGGACATGAGTGGGGGCATGCTGGCAGGTGCCCCTGACTGCTGGGGGGTGGGGGTGCAGGGGGACATGAGTTGGGGCCTGCTGGCAGGTGCCCCTGACTGCTGGGGGGTGAGGGTGCAGGGGGACATGAGTGGGGGCCTGCTGCCAGGTGCCCCTGACTGCTGGGGGGTGGGGGTGCAGGGGGACATGAGTGGGACATGAGTGGGGGCCTGCTGGCAGGGGCCCCTGACTGCTGGGGGTGGAGGTGCAGGGGGACATGAGCGGGGGCCTGCTGCCAGGTGCCCCTGACTGCTGGGGGGTGAGGGTGCAGGGGGACATGAGTGGGGGCCTGCTGCCAGGTGCCCCTGACTGCTGGGGGGTGGGGGTGCAGGGGGACATGAGTGGGACATGAGTGGGGGCCTGCTGGCAGGGGCCCCTGACTGCTGGGGGGTGGAGGTGCAGGGGGACATGAGCGGGGGCCTGCTGCCAGGGGCCACTGACTGCTGGTCAGTGGGGGTGCAGGGGGACATGAGTTGTTCATCATATTGCAAAGTTACATGTTCCTTGGCTGGAGGGCATGCCCATGGTGGATGACCAGGGGTGCAGGGTAGTCCCCTGTGGTGTGGGCTGCCTGCAGGGGTCGTGGAGGGGGTAGAGGGGACACCTGGGGGGACCCACACTGCCAATTCACGTGTAGGACTCCCAGCGCACCCCTGAAATACACGTTCCCCGCTCTGACAGCAAAATCGCGTGTGAAACTTCTCGCGCACCCCTGAAATACACGTACCCAGGCCAATCGCGTGTGAAACTTCCTGCGCACCCCAGATTTACATGTACCCCGCGCGCCCAAGGCCAATCGCGTGTGAAACTTCACACGAACCCCTGAAATACACGTACCCCGCTCGCCCAAGACCTATCGCGTGTGAAACTTCCCGCGCACCCCCAAAAAACACGCACACGCTATTTTTCACACAGCGGGTGTCAGTGTTTGTCGCGTACCCCTTTGCACGTCATTTGTCCTAGAGGGCCACAGTATGGGACATTCATCATGGCTGTATATACGTCCTTTTTGTTAGCGCACGTTTTGGTGCACATTTCTTTCATGCGCAGGGACGCTACCGCCTGCCTTTGTGTGGCGGACGTGTTTAGGCCTGTGCGCGTCTTTGCCCGTGCGCTGGTTTGCCCTATTCGATTCCATGAATACGTGTTGTAGGCGCGAGTGTGGGCGTTCCGCGCACTTGCCTCCTGTACTTCCCCCGTAATGCCCTCATTTTCACACGTTGTTCCCCATTCCGCGTGTCGCGCCCCGTGTTACGCCTACTTTTGTTGTGTGCACCGCGCTATGTGCGCTTAGTGCACGCGGTTTGAAGACGTGTGCGCCGGCGTGCGCCACGCAGTATTTTGGCGCACATCCTGGAATTTCCTCGCGCACGGACTTCCATGAATCGGTGTGAGCGGGTTTTGCTGCGATTTTCGCACTGGCACTGCGATTCGCACGCTTTCGCACGCTTGCGCCGAAAATTTCAGCGTACATTATTTCCATGAATCGACCTATTAGTGTGCTGCCAGGTTCAAATAATGAGATGCACCATGTATTTTGGATGCTTCATGTATGAAGACTACATTAGAATAGATAACCAACTAACATTATTAACATAACTACTAAGTGCTAACTTTTAACATGAGAAAGTAGTCTTCTATGCAAAATGAGGTGTAATCCATGTTTAGGTTGTATTCATTTTTAAATGCATACTAGCGTTTTATTCAGCTTGTGAGAACAGAAAATATGCAAGATGCAGGAAGCAAAGTGAAACAGTAACTCTGGACCTGAAGCTTTCATTGTTTTGAAAACGAAGGCTGGCACAGGGAACATTCTTTTTACCCTGATTGGTAGAAAATGTAGGCAGTTAAAACCACGTCAATAAAGGGACGAGTAAAGGTTTTCTTGAGAAATAGAAATGAAGAGAACAGTTAGTTCATGCTGGGCTGAGGAGACAGACAGACGGAGTTTCCAGGGGGTAGAGCGCTGACTGAATAATCAGTTGGTGCTCCCCCACACAAGTTTACGGAGGAGTTTAGCGCTGACACTGGGACTGCAAGAGACAGTGAAGTCGTGCGGGAATCAGATTATTACATGCCTTGGTAAGGGATTTGTGCCAAGTGAGGAATTTGTATGCTGTGCGTGTGGCTAGGATTTTTGCAGTGCAGAAAAGTTAGAAATCATTCCATGTTGATTTATCTCTATATGCAAAATGCGGTAACATTAATCCATGTTTAGAAAATGCCTGCTTGTTTTCTTTGTTCTTTTATATTGTAGATGCTGGAAACAACACATGGTAAGATCTGGTGACGTGTAAATGATATACAATACAAAAAGCAAATATGAAAACAATTGGGATTTTTGTGTCATTCATGCATCTATGAATTATTTACATAAGTGAAGTTCAAAGCGGAGGTTCATATCAGTGCAGTAGTGCATTTACCAATTTACCACTGTAAGTAAAATAGCAAACAAGAGAAAGCTAGTAATAAACAGCTAGAAAGTAGAGGGTTGTGTGCTGTGTGATAAAGTTCAAGTTAAGAGGTAAGTGAAGAGTCAAGTTAAGAGACGAGAGATGATATTAACATGCCAAAATGAGAACAAAAGATTAGAAAGTTAACATAATATGTATTGCGAGAATGACAATATCACATGTTTTTGTTTTTACTGAACACAATCTGGTTAAGTGTAAGGTGATACTTACCCCAAGGTAATGGCCATCTATAAATACAACAGGCAGTGATGGGACTTCTGATACCCTCCTGCACCTTTCATCAAGTTCCTTTACATAGTCAATGTTCAAAGCAATATTTTTCTCTTCAGATTTGACCCTATGATTTTGGAAGATCTTTCTCACCAGCTCACATCTTTCAAAGGTTGTTCTGACGACTCGTAGACTTGTGGTGTAGATTACGATGCGGCCAAATTCTAGATGTGTTGATGGCTGCAGAAGAAAGGACAACTTCAATTTTCAATTCTTGAATCCATACAACCAAGGTATTCAGATTATCTTTTGTGTGTTGGAAATATTTCTGGTAGCCAGATAACATGCATTGTGCAGAGGCAGGCAGTGTTGCCCACATGATAAAACCATTGATTAATGGTAGCATAATTGCATCCCCGCTGGTCATTATACTTGTGTTTTCCAACACCTTGAATACCTAGCTGGTGTCCTCCCTACCCCTACCTTAACTTAAGTCAAATCTTACATATATTTATACTTTTCACAATGGTATAATTTTCACTGTGCATGTGGGAACGTACAATGTGCCAAACTTTCACTTAACAGTTGACCTCCTCATCATAGTGTAGGTATGCATGTGTTGTTCATACTGCCTAGAAACAAATGGCATTGCATCCGTGTGACATATTATTAAGCTCACACCCTTTCTTTACCTTTCCGATAGGTACCAGTTGTGTTAGGTTTAAAATAATTTGATATTTTTCCCAATAAAAACAGAGCATTTTAATTACACCGTGAGCGCAGACTTGATGCTGGCCTCACTTGCGGAATGTGAAAATACATGGGTGAAATGTATGTAAATTGGGGTCTCCAAAGGGGGATGAAACAGGTAAACATTCAGGTGTATCACTGTCACACATAGATATTTATTTATTTTGCATTTATAGCAGAGCATACAACCCTCAGGTATCAGGGTGCTAGTTATGAAATAAGGTTTTAATAGAAGCCTTATACTTGTTCTACATTCTTAAAATAGGTGCATGTGTATTTATTGTTCATTTATATGTTATGTATGTGCAGAGTTAGTCCTGTAAATAAAGGTCAAATACCCGTTTCTTGAATTCAAAGCAGTATCAGATTATAGGAATTCACTTTTGTATAGCTTCACACCTTAAGCTCCCCCTTTTCTCTTAGTAAGTGCAAGTGTGTGCAAACGGTCACAAAATAAGAAATGAAGACCTTTTACAAAAGACACGTTGTACCTGTGGAAAAATATACTCCAAATATTTGGAAATCACATAAGATACCAATACAAGATATTTCAAAGTTTCTGTAAAAATACTGACTTGAAGTGAAATTGTATTGTCAATTGTCATATATTCAATTACCACTGAATATGTTGTTACGAAATGTGAAATAGTTATATCAAAAGGGCCATCAGTGCGAATAAAACATTCAAGAGTAAAAGTTGAATTTGAATACTAAATTGTATGTTCTTTAATACACATGTGTACACCATTAATGCCATAAAGCTTGATAATAGGTATCCATCTATATGTTATACAATACACCAGCATTTCTTCATAGGGAGCATACAAAAATGAAACCTTCGTTTTTATAACATGCATACACAAAGAAACCAGACCTTGTCCATTGATAACAAATGGATCAGTCTGACACAGACACCAAATATTACCAAGTGGTCTAGACCAATATATAAGATCGCATGAGCTTTTTACCTCGAGAAATTGTTGTCCGTATTTCTAATTCATATGTATTACCAGCAATGTCTGCAGACCAACATGGGTTGCAATGTCTAGTGTATCACCTCTATGCAAACAAAAAACATTAGCAGCAGCTGAAATTTCACTTTCAATTCACCAATAATCTAAACAAAACAAAAGCACGCATACAGAGGAACAGATGGCTGCCCGAAAAGTAATGACCAGTTCATGTATCTTGCACACAAATTTCTAGCACACATGAATTCAAATATTTTGCATTGTTGTATTCAATTATTGCATGAGGAGAGTACTGTACACAAAGCTTGTTCCAGACAGAGCGATCGCACAGTTTGGTTCTTTAGTCTCTGTGCTAGTTGAATGTTACACACAACAGGACATAAGGAGTTGAACACTCAAAATAGGGTAATCACAGGACAGAATGTTCGAACACGTGTTAATTAGACACACAATATGCAGCTATGCACAATAAAACAATCCATCAATCAGCTGGCAGGGATCTCAGTTGAAGGCAGCTTAAGGAAAAGAAGGTTGTCCTTGAAGGTGACCGTCAAACTGCTTATCCTGAGGCTGTCCTTGAATTCTTGGGGTTACATGTGTTCTGGTTTTGTGGAGCACGAAATGTGTAGGAGTGGTGTGTAATGACCGCACAGGGTGGTTGACGTATGTTTAGGTTGATCAGAGCATGAGAGTGAAGGATACAGGGAGGAAGGTTGCTGGGGAAAGTGTGAACCAGGTATGGGAGAGGTTAGTCCATGTATACATCTTCAGGCAAGAACAAGGCATTTGGAAAGGGAGATATGTTGTAAGGACAACTTCCCCACATAAAGGTGGTAGAGGACATGGGTGTGAAATGTGAGAGATAGTGAGTGGCAATATTTAGTACTTCGTTAACCAGCACAAAGGTGTATAAAAGGGGTGCTAAAGGAATTTAAGAGAACTTGTGAAGTATGGTAATAAGTAGAAATTGAAAGGTGAGCTTGTGACATTTTCTAGATGTTTAGCATGTTGTGCATGGCACCTATAACAGTGAAAATGATTAACTGTTGAACTTTAAGGTTAGGCACTCAGATTTAGAGCCATGGGGAATGGTGTAAGGAGGTCAGTGAGAATGAATAGAAAAGGCAAGAAAGGGTTCTATTATGATCTAGGAGATAGATCAGGTCAATTTTCTAGGATTGAAGCATCGGGCCACGTAGTTGCATTCAGTTATGAATGGCAGAGAGGCTGTTAGTGATTTTAGAGGATATTAATGCATTGAAGTAGTGAGTGGCGAAGAGTTAATTATTTTAAAAACAGAACATGTTATACAAAGCTAAAAGAGGAGATGAGTTAGCCACGAGATGAAGTCTAAAGAGGGAAGAGGAGACAGCTAAGGACCAACCCTATGGGGCTGCACAAGAGGTGCACACGTTTCAAGAGAGGGTATGGTGTTGTTGGTCAGCTAGAAGGTGATCCAATCAAAGGCAGTATCATGAAAGCAAAATTGGGAGACAATATGTATGATAGAGGCATAATCATTAGTGTGAACGACAGCAGGGAGTTTGAGAACGATATAAATGGTGGGTATCATGAATCTGTGTGAGACGTCTGGAGATTTGGGTGAGTGCAGAGTCGTGGTGAGAATTCTGAAGATTGAGTTAATTCGCTTCCAGGTTTGGATTGTTGGTGTAAACATCGGGGAAGACAAAAATCAGGTCAAGTTCTTGGGGCTAACAGTGGGTATTCTAAGATGGAAATTACAGTATCATACTTAAAATATGCTGGGAGAGGTTAATTGAAAAGTGACAGAATGAAGAGGGGTGGCTTTTAGGAGCAGCTCAATTGTAATAGTTGGATTGGTGCAAATTCAGATGGAGTTGTCAGAGTGAAGTATGATAGAGAGGAGAGCTTCTGGGTGTGGAGTGGTTGAGAAATGGTTGGTGGAGGATGAATAGACGTGGGAAGTTGCTGATAAAATAATTCACAGAGAGAGAGGATAAAAAGCAGTGGAATTGACACGGGTAAGCATTGATTGGAGGAGTACTGATAGATTATGGGAATGGGAGCAAATGGCAAAGACGTGGTAAGTACAGTAGAGGAATTTAAAAGAGTCCAAGTCAGTGGGGAGTCAAGTAGAGAGGCAGGTTTTACTCAATTAGGACAGGCATTGATGCTTAGATATCCTCAGCTTTTGCATGGCGACTGTGGTCCACGTTTAAGGGAAGGGCCAATATACTGTGTAGGTGTACTACAGACTGGCATGATGAAAGAGAAATTAAATTGGAAAAATGAAACACATAAAAACCTGTTCCTGAAGCAAGCTAGGGAGAGAGCTGTGAAAGGGGAACTGTTGTCATGAATACAGGGGAACAGGGATTCAGCCTTGAGGTTTAGTGATAAAGAAGGGCAAAAAGAGAGTTGAGGAGCAGCAGAAATGTGATAAAGTGAAGGAGGGAGTGTCAGAAGGTGAAATATGTATTTTGGGGCAGAGAAATATAGGAAAGGGGAGTGAATGACAATGTCAAAAGAGTTGCTGTCCATGTGGGCAGGCTGGTTATGGTGTAAAACCAAAACGAAGTTGGAGAGAGTCGAGTCTAACTCGCATCTGTGGAACTGAATCATGCTTGGGAGTTTAAAGTCTTCCATGAGTATGACTTAGACTTCAGTAGGAAGAGATTTGAATAGGAGTTTGGGTTCATGGAACAAGAGGTTGGTAGTTAATAAATGAATGTGATGGTAAGGAGCATTGGAGAAAGAAGCTGAACATTAACATGTTCGAAAAACAATGGGATATTATCTGGGGGGGCAAATGGACTAGTTTGTGAATCACAAAAAATACCCCTTCCCCTTTCTAAGTGAGGCAAGAGGAGTGGGAGAAACTGTCGTATTCAGTGTGCACTGCCGCATGAGGGTTGTGTCGGTTCCATATTTCTGTCACAAACATCAATGAGAGATGAGGCTGATGTGAGTCAAATTTGCCAGTAAGAACACTTGTCCTTGGAGGGCCTTGCAGAGTGGCTGAAACTTTCCCAAAGATCTTACTTGAGAATCAATATATCAGGGGTGGGATGCAATTACAAAAAGGTACCTTTACATTGGGATGATACTAAAGAGACAAGATATGGAATTCTCTCATTCTAGCCAGACATTGCCGTATGACTGGGACATAATGGGATAAGCCAGGAGATCCACTTAGCTTGGTAGGGACAACTGGACTCTATGGCTAAGCTACCCTGCCCTCAAAAGAGACAGGCAGGGGACTGTAGAAACTCACAGGTCATCACCAAGTAGCACAACAGGGAAACAGGTAGCAAAGTAAGATACAGAGATTTATTTCCATACAGCTGTGCAGAAATTGGTTGGGAAACCATCATAGTATTCCTGTTGCAAATATGTGGCCTGAGCATAGAAGCCTCATGGTTTTCATACATTTGTTTTACAGATTTACCCAGTAAACTTCATACAGAAAAGTCAACATGATACATTTAGTCTGATATATTAAAAATAAACTTCATAACAGGACATCCTGGGGCAAGGATTTACAGGACCTTCTTCTCTTCAGGAGCTTTGTATGACACCTAAGAGTACCAAAATTGTGGACTTTTGAAAAATCATCTGAACGTACCTTCTTGATCTAATGCTGAGCGTGTAGGTAGTGTGATGAATCAAGGAAACATGTTAATTCTCCATAAAGGGGATCCCCCGCATGAGGTTAGGGGGTAAGCCTGCGGGACCTCACCAGAAGAGACTTGCCCTTTGGGGACAAGGACTCTCATTCTGGTGAGTAACTCCCTGAGGCCCTCCATGTGATGGCTTATATGCATTTCTATAATACACCAGAGTGTTATCAGTTTAATGAAGATAAAGTTAAACACTATCATCAGCAACAAGAAAATGAGGATATCTCTTTAAACCAGACTCTCCAATGGACTGTTGAAGAGGCTGACGAGGGATGATCTGCCAGAGAACTAGAGAGAGTGAGGGTGGAGAGCCGAGAGAAAGAGCGAAACGCCGAGTTAACCAGGGGAAGTTTGATGTACGTAATAGAAAGGAAGAAGGCAGGGCCATTGTAGAACATGGAGCCCGCGTAAGCAAGAGCAGCTCTGATGTGGAGCAAGAAATTATGGAAGACCGGCATGTGAGAGCAGAGGAAATCCAAGCACGGAGAAAGAGAGAGTTTGGTTGTGGCATGACCACAAAGCAGTCATGGTGGCCAGTCCGCTCATACAACACCAACAATCTGAGTCATGCACCAGTGAAATTCAGAAGACAAAAGCAAGAAGCAGAAGAAAGAGACAGCACGTAAAGTAAGCCACAGAGCTATAAAAAGGTTAAACAGAATCCAATGTCCACCAGGTACAGGCACTGTTGTCCGTGAAAACAGAAGGAAATACCGGGAACAGGCCTACCGGAAAGGCAAAAGGGACTCAATGTAAATCAAATGAACCTCGTCTCAGTATTGGTTTAAAGGGAATTGAACATGAAATGAGAAACCAGAACTGTGTTAGTGAAATAGAAATAAACACAAATACAGTGTGGGAGAGACCCAGAACCCTACAAGAGAGAGAGAACAAACTTGAATAGAATTAAGACAATCAGAGAGCTAGCGAACAAGGAATCTACCAATCCCAGAAGAGAGCTATAGAACTTAAAAAGACTATTTGCATTTGGTCTACTAAGTAAAACAGAAAAATCAAAATGGAACCCCTGTGAAGAACACAGTAACCAGGAGAAGGGATTCATTCTCCTGGTCTTAGTTACATTAGAGGTATGTTGGATAGGTTAGATTTGGACAGTGGACGGACTTGTTTTAGACATTTACATTGACTGATGAACTCCTTAGTTAGTAAACATAGGTAGGGAACATCCCATAGTTGTAGGGAAAGATAGGCCTTATTTTACTTTAAATAAACACCACAGTAAAAAAAATGTCATTCATGCATCCATGGCCTTCTTCTGATACACCAGAGTATGCATACATGCCCCTCAGATGGTGGCTTATTGCATACTCACACATCATTCATGAAACTGTGTGTTTGCCAAACAGTGTTTATTCACAACAGGGGAAGGGTGCTCGTCTAATCAGGTGGCTGAAGAATGGGTGAGAATACACTGTGTAGCACCCGTCCTTTCTCGCCACCCGAGGCCCTTCCCTGGGTGGCACCATCTTGATTATGGGGGGTCAACAGGGATCATCTCCCTGTTGCCTCCCTACATCCTCACCTTCCTCCCACCCCAATGAGATTGGAACCCTTTCCCCACCCTCCCTTCTCCCTCCCCACTTACCTGCTGGATCAGAGCTTGTTTGCTTCAGTCCTGGCACTCCTCCCACCCCCAGTAGCCACCATGGAAATGGAAAAGGTACTCTGTTCCTTTTCCTATGGTGGCGGCCATATTGTTTTTTTTTGTTCTGGAGTTTGGGCTCACACAATGGACATAGAGCCCATCTCCCCCCAAAAAATTAAATTAACTATTTGCACCCCGGGCAAACAGTGGGGTGAGAATAGATATCACTCCCTCGTTGTAGGTGCGTACATGGCCGCTAACCTGCTTAGACTTGGGCTGGCCGCTAGAGGTCATGTATGTCCCCCGACTTGGGAGTTATTGTTATAATCTACACCACCACTGCTTAGCATGTCTACACTTCCTGTGTCAATGTCACAGTGATGGGTGGTTTTCTACACTGACTGAGGCACATGTACATCCACGGATGTAAAGTAAAATGACACTAGTTTCCACATTCATCCCTTTTGTGCGTTAAAGTGCAATGTTTCCATTTTATGTCATATTTAATTTCTTTTTTGTATTTCATCCCCATATTTATGCAATTTTTGGAATTTCTCTTTAATCCTCCCTTCGGGTCTCCATTAATTTCTCCTCCAAGGTTTCTTTGCATCCCTACAATCTGACTATTTCACTTTATTAGTGTATATCAGTGTGTTTAGTTTTGTTATGTGCATTTTAACCCCAACAGTTAAAATTTAAAGCACAGACAGAAGAACACTTAATGCATAATCTATCCTAATCATTTATAACATCTCTTCCTCCATCTTGGTTGACTTGTAGTTACATTCTTCCGAAGTATGCACATATCTCAATACAATCTTGCTGACATTATGCATTCATTACCAAAACAGATTGCTCTTTCTTGATCATTCCTAAGGCAGCAGAAACAGAACGAGAACATGAACATTACAACAGCAGCAGCAATGGACTGTATACTTCCATTAGTAGGGCCAATCATCGTTGCCCACTAATGTTCTGCATGTTGTGAGTATCCACCTAACAGTTTGAAAGCTATCTTTCCTTGATCATATTGGCCCTCATTACAACACCGGCGCTAAACCATGGTGCTATTAGCACCATGGTTGGTGCCGGTATTGTAACAGGTCTGCCATGGTTCAATGGGGAATTACCACCTCATTCCAAGGTTGGCGGGGCGGTAATTCCCCATTGAACCATGACCCTTCCCCATTCCCATTTTCGCCCCATAGGGCTCTATGGGAATGGGGAAGGCGCTAAGTACGGTACCGCAAATTGCGGTACCGTACTTAGCACCGAGGTCCTTTTGCGGGTCCCTACTTTAACGGCTGGTGTAGACCAGCTGTTAAGGTCAGATCCCACAAAGAGACCTCGTAGTAAGGCGCTAAGTGTTTAACGGCGCCGCAGCCTTTTACGGCGCCGTTAAACACTTAGCGCCAGGGTCGTAATGAGGCCCATTGTGTTTGAATGGTATATCGTTGTTTTTTAACATTGGTGCATTTTTGGAATTCTGGCACTCGTATTCTCAAGTTCTCAAAATGGTATGTTACTGTATTAATCCAAAATCATTCATTTTATATGTCAATTAAATGTTTTATGAGACCACTGTAGGCCATTAAAAGTCATGTCGCTCAGTTAGTGTTGAAAGGCAGAATGTTAGTTCCTGTTGATTGTTCTCTTTCGTTGTGTATACAACTGCCATTTAAAAGGAACATGAAGGTGCCATTCGGCATTAAACCTCTTCAATGTCCTTCCCACCATACTCTACCTGCAATAGTCATTATTTACTTGTTCTATATATTGGACTTGCTGGGTTTCTGTAGGTCATAGAAGCCAATTGTCGCACAGGTCTGGTTTTAGTTCAGGAGTACATCGTGATTTTCTTCTCTTGGAACTTGCACGTCCCAGGCATCTTTGTTAACAGCCCAATCTCAGACACAGCCTAACTAAATTCCAATAGTTAACTTGTTGGTTGGGGCCCATGTTCCTTGAAAAAGCCCCTTACTGAATGAAAACAATCCTTCTTCCACGTGGCATTGCCAACTGGTGTACTTCCATGCTTCCGTCTACGTCCACAGCTAGGCTACTTCACATCCATCTTCCTTCAGTTCCTCAGGCATACATTGATGGATGGCATCTTAACTGATCGTTCAGGTCATCTTACACCTCCTTGCAGGCGACATCCCACTCCATCTTCTTTCCCGCATCTGTGATGTTGAAAACAAGACTCATTAAAACGTTCTATGTGATAAGTGTCAGAACCTCTATTATCTGCAATACACCTAAACTACTCCCATCTATCTCTGTCCGAGGTATGCAGTTATTAAACCTAGTATTTTCCCTAACTCACCCACCTTTGCTCAGTGTAATTTTAGTGCAGACCTAGCTTTGAGAAGCAGTGGAGATCATGCAGAGGCCACTGAATTAAGACTGTCTCAGACTAGGCCTTCTGGCTCCTTCTATTCCCCATTTTACTCAACAGCATGTCCTCTTTTGGGCCAGTCTGATCACTGCAACTGTTGAGCAATTGGGAAAATAAGAATTTATTTGGAATATTAAAATCAATGTAACAAAATGCATTGTGCCAAACATGGCATTTAAAATAGTCCACTTTTCCAACCCTCTTCCATTGTGATCATGCCAATACCATGGCATTTGCGGGTGCGCTGCAATTTGCATGATACAATCTGTTGGTTTTGGAACACGGAACAATAAATTCTGTACATCAGTACATATTATTGTTTTCATAAAGGATTCCAATGCTGACAGTCTATGAGCCTTTCCTGCAATTAACAGGTAAACAGATTCCAGTTTCTACTAGTGTACCTAATCATTTAGTCAATGTCCAGTTGCCCTACAGCTCACCCCTATGTTCCTTGATGATCATCATCACTCTGTTAGCTGTTCATTGTAGGATCCTGCTGCAGACGTGTGCACATATATCCTGGAAATTCACAAATTTAACACACTATTCTGTTAGATTAGTTATCTGGGTTGGCCTTGGCATTTCACATTTTTTCTATCTAAATTACTGATTATGTATGTTTAGTCTCAGGCTTATGAATTACTTTCTGGGGTAGGTTTGACATTTGACTAGGTTGAATATGGCGCGTCGTTGCCAACATCCCTCTCTCAATCATCAGAGACCCACTCTGGCAAGGCACACTTAAAATGGGGGAGTGAAATTATATTTAAATTTGACCCAATGAACATACAGTATAGATTGGGAAAGAAACAACTGACAAGGAACCATAAGCCAAATCCATCAGAACAAAGGAAGGTTTAGAATCCGGAAGCTGATTCAGAACCAAACAGCATATCAAAGACTCAAGGCCAAGACTTTCCTTAGCTAAGCTGACCGGGGCCCTGCACACATCAGTCTGCATCATCCAGTGGGCAGAGAGCCCAATTGGATGCCAGGATGGAGGAAGGCAGGCCTGCCAGAAGGGATCCCAAAAATGACAGTCTGCACTGAGTCCAGCTGTCCTTTTTCAGTTGAAAGCATTTCCAAATTAAATGAACTTATAATATCCATGGGGAGCCTGTGTAGTTAAACTGGCACTAATTGGCCACACTGGTTCGCTACGTCTTGGGAGGAATTACATAATTTCTGTAAGCTGTCAAGGGGAATTATTGCATAGAACACATATCTGCTTATTAGCGGAATGCTCTGGAAATGCAAACTGGAGTGCTGGAGTTCTGGAGTTCCTATGCCTGGAGCTTAGAGTACTCAAGCAATACTGCTCACAAATTCTGTATTTTTAATTTGTATGGGCATTTCTCTTTGAAACCACCAAATTAAATACCTCTTCTTTTGATTCATGTTTTGGCTGCCCCCGAATCCCATACTGTGGCCCCACTTCCCCCACCCCCAATACAATGCCACTCTCATACTCCATCCAGCTGCCACAGTCCACCCATATTTCCTCTCCATTCCCAAACAGCATAAGCCATGCATTCTCAGTAGTTATGCATGCTGACTCCACCTTTTTAGGAGTCCCTCTCAAACATCATGTGCTGTGCCTGTATGCCACCTATTGTTGACCTTTCATACAGAATGTCTCCTTCAATTTGAGAGGGCTGCCCGCTCAAGCGTTCATCCCTCTTCATCACCTGGGACACTCGTGAGCAGCCTTACACACCCCAATCCCCTCTGCCTCTTTGCCAGGATTCTGCAAGAATTCACCATTGTCCGTATCCAGGCACTGCAGCATTTTCTTTGTAGGCTCCATTGGGGTCAGCATTTATCAACCACCTACTTCATATGGAACAATTAAATTCGGCGAGCGCCATACCCATACACCTGTAAACGTGTATAAACAATTATGGAGTACAATATAGTTTCTATTAGAAAACCAACAGCATGCTTATCTTAGAAAGGTCCACTGTCAAGGGTTTTGACCCATGTTGAATCAATAGACTGGGTAGATGTGGGGATGAGCTGTCGCCGCCCATTATTCTATCCCAGAACAAACTAAATCAATAGACTGGGTGGATGTGGGGATGAGCTGTCGCCGCCCACATTCACGCCAGAATCCAGGAGAACTGCGCAGTTGGCACAAGACCACTCCAAAGATACAACTTTCTTGTGGGGGCTTCCACATCACCACTCTACTGTAAGGATGCCATCAAAACAATGTTAAGCAAGGGTCCTATTCTATCAAGCAAAAGACCACTCTATTGAAATGCAGTAATTCAACACAGATCCCAAAAATGGGTGCAGTACCAGCTTTGTCCACAAACCGGCGCTAGCGGTCTAAACTCTGACAGGGAAACTGTATTTAGGAGTTGCAAGAGGGGCAGGGACTTCAAAGTCTGTTGGTTAATTAGAAATCTTAGCCACTTGCTGTTCCCTGAGGGCAAGAGGCTGAGAACTCTTAACACCCCAGAGACTGACAACAGGAGGCAGGATATCACATGGCCCTTCTGGGTGAGAGGGAGGGGGTTTCCCCTTCAGCCTGGAGGAGAGAAACAATAGCCCCTTTCAGTTGAATGGGGTATGTTAATTTTGAATGTTGGCTGTAAAAAAAGAGCTGCCTGTGAGCAGAGACATGTGATCCCTGACCCACCCAGCTTCAAGGGGCGGGCCAGACTTGAGTGTGGATTCCTATTGCAGCAAATATATATTTTATAGAAACATTGATAACTTATTGTAACCAAATGACAGGAATGTACAACTTTGAGATTCTTAGTATGAAAAATGCCCTCGCGATTTGAGTCCAAACTCCAATTTCTACGGTGTTCTAGGACCAAACCCCGCTATTTATTGATATTACAGAAACCGGGTTTATGCTAGAAACCTAGTAAATAGCTGGAATGTGTGGAGAAGGAGGGTGTACAGTTGTGTTATTTTTGATGAAAATCCAATATTGCAAAACCAGTCAAAAAGCGCAAAATGTTGTCATTTTTGAATGCAAGCCCCCAGGAGATCAGAGGCGGACAAGCATGGACCATAAGGAATATATAATGTGTACATGTAATTTCAACAAATTGTGTATCTGGGAAATATGTATTTGAATCAAATATAGATTTGTGGGCAAATTGACCAGGAGAGGATCCTCTGACCCATAAACAGACCTCATCATGATGACAATCCATTTCCTTCCCCCAATCATGGGAGAGGGGAGAATTGGGCCAATGACAAGTAGAGTCAGGCTCAGTTATGCCACGCACACACCAACTTCCAAAACACATAAAAAGAGACTGCTGGGACAGGTAGAGACATTAATTTTCCATTTCTGTGGAGCATTTTGACAGCCGACATCCCATCTAGACAGAGACCAGAACCAGAGACCCATAGACTACAGAACTTTGAACCTAGAAGGCCCACTGCAAACAAAAGTATTCTCAGCAGGCCTTCAGAATCCAGCAAACCTAACCAAACTATTCAACAGACGGGCGAGCTGTTTGAATTCTTTGCCAAGAACTTTTGCCAGAACCGCAGAACAGACCCAGACCGCTGTGAGCAGAACCAGAGATCTGGATCGCTGTGAGCAGAACCGGTGCCTGATTGACCCGCCGAGCAGAGAGAACCGCCGCTGGACGTGTTGACCAGATCCGTTACGAGGCCTATTTCAAATTTATATTGTGAGTACCTAGCAGAACTGTGCAGAACCAATCTCTTAGTTAAAATAATCTAATTAAAAATATTTAGCCTATTAGAATCGTGTCATTCTGTCATCTTTAAAACTGAGAACTGTCATCTGTCATTCTGAGCTTTAAAATTTAAAATCCGAAAAACTACCTTCACTAAATCGGCCGTATCTCCGGAACCATTTGTGCTAGGAGCGAGTCAACTTAAAGCTAAGATTCTAAGCTTTCCAACGAGCCAAGAACCGACTTCCTACTTCTTATAGTGCCTCCGTAATCACGCTCGTCGCATTCGACTAAATTTGCCCCGATTTGACATTTTGCACAATTTCAGCCACGTGTAAAAATCAGCAGCTCCTTGCTTTCCTTTGCTAAAATTCATTTAACCTGCTAGTTACTCATAGGGCATTGCTAAAGTGAGCCTGAACTAATATAAACTAGATATCACCCACCCTGAACCTCTAGAGGGAATTAAAAGCATTTTAGCACATTTCTCACTTCATTGTCATCACATTCAAAACATTTTGGGCCTGCGTTTCAAACTTCTACCTGTTTCCTCTAAGCTTGCTGGGGGGAACTGCATTTCGTATTGTATTTGATTGCATTCCTAAGAACTGTGTGCTCCTCTTTCCATCTCCTTCCATTTCTTACATTGCATGGGGGGGTGAACTGCCAGAGAAAAAGTGATTATCTTATCTTTTGCTAAAATCATATCAAGTTATTTCCATACTGCATTTTATTCCTCATTGCTTTTCCCTTGAAACCATAAAAGTATTTTCGCTGCCTTATCCATCCTATACCAACTCCTCATTGATTGTAAAGAAGTGTGCTAGTGCCAGATTACCCATTGTTGATCAACATTATATCCATAAGCATGATATCAGTTATTCATTTATTATAAAAGTGTGATATATAGCTTGTTAATTTTTCAAATAAACCTTTTAATTTGCAAAACAAACCTACTTCTTGGCTCAGTGGGGTCAGGGGGATTCTAAGAGGGGGGTGTTATACAAGGGTTGTCATCCAGAGTACTGAACTGGACATAAAAATAATGAATAAGGGTTTTCCTCAGCATCCCAGACTATGCATTGACTTAGCTGTAGTGTTGATTGAATATCGCTTACAAAGTGGGGGCTCGTCCGGGATATTCTGGGTTAGACTTACCACTTGTGCAGCTTAATACAGTGTGCTAACTGACGGGATGCATACATCCGGTCGGATCACCACGCTGTGGTACGCTGTAAAGCACTCCTCAAAGGGACGCTCTAAGGAGAAGGTCTGTTTTGCAAAATAAAATACAAACTTCGGTAAGTCAGTAAGGAACTCAAATCTCCAGAATGACGACACTGGTAGACATCAAAATAGCCAGAGAGCACTTCTTACATAAGCTATTTGTGAGAGGTGAGTGGACTCATCAGGACCAAACGGTCTGGTTGCAGGCAATCGCGCAACAGGTCACTGAAACAGGGTCAGATACATGGAGAGATCAGGGTCCATTACATGTGGCCCTGAGTGAATTATATATGGCACCTAAAGCCAAAGATGAACACAATAAGATTGTTAGGATAGCGGCATATTTGTATCTATATATGGGAGCCATGCAGGATAAATGTGCTGAAGGCCAAGATCTGGCAAATAGGCGACAGATTGCGTTAGAGAAGGCCCAATCTGATCTGGTCTCTTCTGAGCAGAGGCTGCAGAGGAGCCAGGAGTCAGAAAATGATAGTAGGCAGTATATCATTAAAATAAAAGAGGACATGGATATACTGCAACAGGAAAAGACAGACCAGGATACCAGAATTCTGGCTTTGCAGAAGGAGCGCCAAGACAGTTTGGACTCCTTACTGCAGAGCCAGAAAAAGCTGGAGCAACAGATCAATTTCAACAGGGCACGCACACAGCAGGAAGCCACCCTGCAAATCCAACTAGACAGAGAGAAAGAGGAAAGCAATACATTGATTTTGAAGGACCTGGATACCCAGGCAGAGTTTGATGAAGAACGCCAGAAAGCTGGTGCCTTTCAAAGGCAGAGGGACGACCTGGCGTCACAAATGCAGGCTCTTGGTCAGGAAAGGGATACCTTAGGCCAGGAAGTCTGCCATTTAAAAAGAAAAATTGAAGAAAATCACTTGGCCCTCCAGGGGCTGGGTGACCTCCAAAAAGAGCATCAGCGCTTGTTAGATCACACCAGGAGGGTGGAGGAGGCTCTGGCAAGAAAGGAGCAGGCCAGTAGGGATGGGACTCAGGAGGTAACCCTCCTGCAGCAAAGACTGGCCCAGTACTCCAGGACCAATCAGGAGGCACAGAGATAAAATGAGGCTCTCTGCCAGCACAATGATAGGCTCCAGCAACAGGTAGCCATGCAGGAGAGACTGATAGAGTCTAGTAAGGCCTTAACTGAGGAACTGAAAGTGCAGGCTCTTGCATTGCAACAGGGAGCAGGGGCTGATAGAGATGAGGTTCGCTGGGAAAGGGAAACGCCTGAGCATAACCTCAGAAGCCCTGGTACCAGAGGCCTTCATCTCTCCCAGTCCCTGGACTCGGCCACCCCCATGTCCCATGGCGCACATGAGCACAGGGCCATAGGGATGACAGATTACTATCCAGCCAAAAGGATGGGGCTCCTAGGCCAGTACCACCCAGGAATGGATGGGCGGGCATCCGGGTATGGGCACCTAAGTACGGTGCAATTTAGTGGGGAACTCCAGGAGAGTAGGCCCACTAAGGGCATCCTGAAAACCTCTGCCCAGTTAGGTCAGTGGGGGGGTACCCATAAAATCCTGGTAGCAAGGAGGGATCTGAATACTCCTCTGAGCGTCACAGGACACAGGAGACCAGGTCCCCACATTCTGCCAGCTATTCTCAGGCTCGCAGAATCCGGGAAAACCGGGAAGATCAGACGGGCACCTCTGGGAGCAGTGCTTCTGAATCAGAGGATGAATGGACCAGGGTTACCCGAACCAAAAAGGCCAATAAGGTGAAAAGGGCCTTGCTTAAGGACCCCTTAAAACAGATTAAGGCAATCAGGGGTGTCATCACGCCTTATCATAAGAACGACAAGTATTTTGTTTGGGAACACTTGGAGCTCTATGACCAAATGATGGAGTAACGGCAGAGTAGCAGTCTCAGGCAGTGACTGCAGGCTACTCTTTTTTTCAGTCTGTCTACTGTGTTTGTTCCTGACCACCATTCAAAAGCTCCCTGACACCGCAGAGCGGCCGCAGAGTAGCGGCAGAGTAGCAGTCTCAGGCAGTCTATGGGGACGCTACCCTGACTTCTTCACTAACTACGACTTTATGTGATAAAGACTTTCAGCAAAGGAGTTCACGGTCCCGTACACGAGCTGAAGTGGGCCGAAAACTGCCTTCAAACCCAGAGAAAAGCCCGCTATATTCAAAGCAGACCAGACAAACTGCTACAGCAACGACACAGAGTCCTGCTATGAGCCAAGCATCAACAATATCGACGCCTGGGAGCAGCAGAAGCTTCTGTCCGAAAACAACTTGGTCAAAAGAGGAGGCGACGGCAAAAAATACACTCCCAGTACTGGGAACCCAGCACACTGATCTGTGCACCAACGATGAAGAGTTGCGGAGAGTGGACATCTTCCCCGTACGCCAAAATCTGGTCCAAACAACTTCAAACTCACCTGGGCGACCCGCGTCTCTGCTGGAGATCCCGGGCGTTGTCTCCCACGGGCTAGGCCCTGTCCTGTTAGCCGCGAACGCTCCGTCGCCTGTCGGAAGACGGATGGCGTCGAGCTCGGCGGTGATGGGGGGAGCCAGTCCGGGGGAGCAAGCCGCTGATCGGGAAAAGTCACGGTCTAAGGCGCCGGCGGTCCTAGTGGAACTCCCGAGGGTGGGGCTCCCGGAACAGGAACCCACAGAGAAGGTCATGGACGGTGTAGTCCTGCCAGTAGTGGCCGTCTTGAAGGTCCCCCTGGTGGATGATCGATGTGAGACAATGACGGAAAATGCACAGGGTGAACTTTTGCAGAAAGCTCCCTGCCTACATGACCAACTGGCAGGCAAACCGACAAGGGTGGCGGTGGAAATCCATCCGCTCCCTCCTAGCACGCCGACCACAGCAGGGTCGGCAGACACAGTTACATCAAAAGACAATGAGACCATGGGCAACACGAGCCACCCAAACGGCGGCCAGTCAACAAAATCACCGGACATACAACCTGATGAAGGACCGTGCTGTAAAAAACTGAAAACCACGCTGAAAACGAAAAAACAATCTTTGACAATTACATCATCGACAAGTGCACCAACACTCCCAGGTAAGTCTAAAGGACTTGATTCCAACAATGAGGGAAAACAGAGACCAAAAAGGACAATAAGGCGATCTATACATAAACAAAAAGCCAACAAGCAACTAACATCTTTTCGCCTCAAAGTGTGGCAGACTTTTTTGTGAATCACAGAAAAAGAAAGTTCGAAAACATATGTGAAATAAGTGACAGTGAGATGCTGGAAGTGGTGCACAGCTCAGAAGATTTACAATCTGGGACTCCAGCTCCGGTGCCAGACCTGGGCGGACCCAGTATAGAAAATCGCACAAATCTACTTTCCAGTGCTATGGATGAGAAAGAAGAAGTTGAACCCAATGTTTTGCCCACAGACGAACGGCAGAGGGCGGAGACTCCATCAATTACAGTGGAAACTGGGACTGGTATGGCTAGCCTGGAAACTGCAAATCTTGACAGTGAGAAGCTGGAAGTGGTGCGCAGCTTAGAAGACTTACAATCTGCGACTCCAGCCTCGACACCAGACCTGGGTGATCCCAGTATAGGAAATCATAAAAATCTATCTCACAGTGTGGAAGAGAAAGACGAAGCTGAATCCAGTGCTTTGCCTACAGACGAACGGGAGGGGATGGAGACGCCATCAACTACAGTGGAGATCAGTCCCCTATGGCTAGCCTGGAAACCGCAAAACCTGTCGCTGACAAAACACAAAACACTGTTTATAATGATGAAGCAAGACCCAAATATTTTATGGAGAGTGGGGAACCAGAGGACTGGTTCCCTTCAGTTGAAGATGCAAACCAAATGGCAAATGACTTACATTTATCTGCAATAACAACGCCAAGCAGAGACAAAGGAAAAACCCTCGGACAAAACCATTCGCCCGAGAAATCACCAGAAAAAAGACCGGATATGGTGACACTTATGGCAGCGGTGGCGGTCGCAATGGCCCCCTTTACCAAGCTTTATGAAGCCATAAACGATTCATTAAAAGAGAATTGCTCTCTACTGACAACAATGCATGCAAAGCTTGCATATTTGGAAGGGTATGTCACTGCGGTAGACCACGAAAAAAAACAAGGCTGGTACACGACGTCCTTGGACGATAGCGCCAGAAGGAATGAAAAAGACCTCTATATCGGCAAGCATCGAAAAGGGGTCCCAAACCGTGCTTTACGTCCCAAAAAAAATTCAATCCCCCCCAAAGTCGACGGAGGAGGCGGACTTGCTCATAATCGAGCAAACCTCGCCAGTCCAATTGCCAACTAAAAGGTCAAAGCCTACAAGTACACACCTGCGAGACAATCCACAAAAGAAAGATGACGCCGTCAGTGGACACAGACCAAAGATGGCCCAAAACATCGCATCTGAAAAAAAAGTCCCCAAACTAGTGAATAACTCAAAGAACTTACAAACGAAGAATATGGAAGTAGTTACCAACAAAGACTTCTCCATTTTTGCTGATCGCAAGTTGCCAATGACACCAGAAGCAACTGTTATTCTGCCTACCAGTGCAGGAAAAGAGCTTCAAAGATAGGAGGAAGAACTATGGTGATGTAGCATGCCCAAATGCAAATTCAAATTGCTCAACTCCAATAATCCCAGAGGCTGCTTTGACCCCAACTGGCAAGAATCAAATGGAGACTTCCAAAGTCTCTAACACTTCAAAATCTATAGAAGATCTTCTGATGGAAGAAGTTCTCGAAAACTTGAATCAATCTTGCGAACCTCCTTCCCTAGAACTTATAGAGACATCAATGGAAAAGGGGACAAAAGGAATCCACAAAGCGGAAGCCCGATCGGACCAAGGATCAAAAGAAGTACGAGGTAAACATCTACCTCTACCATCAAAGGATCATTGTAAGAAGATTACTCGCTCTGTTACCCGGAGTCCTGTCAAACAGGACGAGAAGGGGTGCAAAACCCCGAGTCAAGGTCTGCAAAAACTACACCCTACAAAAGCTAGTGATCTAGAAAATTGGCGGGGAGAGAAATATCTCCCATCCACATCCGGAAATGAGGCTCAGCACCAAGACAGACACAAGAACCATCTATGGCGAGAAGATCGGACAGCAAATAGAAATGGAAAAAGACAAGAAAGAGAAGATAAAGGACGATGGGTACCACTTAAAATGCGATCTAGAGATCCGCCTGCTTTCAAAATTGAACAAATCGGTCTCTGCCACAACTATGTAATCCTGAATAGAAGAACTGTAATGGAGTTGCTACATAGCATACCGAAACTAAGACCAGTGGAATCGAGAGATTTACAATTAGTGGAGCCGATTCATGAAGGCCGTCGCGCAACTGCCTATCTATTTATCTCCTCAAACTCTGTCAAACAGAGGCTGCGCGACTCCTTGAAAGACTTCCTAAAAATGGGCTATGATATAAGTGAATTTGGTGACGAGAGAAGAGCTAAATGGGATGACCCAACTTACCCCAGCCCAAATAACTGTTCAACGACGAAAGGGTATAACTCCTCAAACGACAGATCCCCTGAGGCTAGGAGACAAAAACACCTTCAAGAGAACCGTAATACGGAATATCAAGAAGCATGGGCGAACAAATCGACGAGAAACTCGCCAAAGCGAAGACTTCATAAAGAAAATACCAGAAAACTTGACTCACGGGGTAAACCTTCAATGAATAATAAAGAAAGTGACAAGGTGGAAGTGACAAAATATGACAGAAAACCAGCTGGGCCATCATTGCCGACTAAAAGAACGAGTACATAGAAGGTGCAACCGGAACAAAAAGGCAACAAAGACAAGGAAAAATCAAATCCTTTGCAAAAGATGTGGGCATGGCTCCCGAAAGCTCTTGGCCCCCAAGAAAAATAGCAATCCATCGCCAACAAGAACTCGGGCGACGACGACTCGAAAAGAGGCCCAACTACAAATCTAGCTAAACTCTGCTCATGGAATACTCGGGATTTATGCACCTTACAGTACGGGGTGACGTGAACTTTGACTCTTTTGATATCATGTGTTTTCAAGAGACATGGCTTACCACAAAACCCATTTTAGATGGTTTCGAAATATCCTTTGCAACAGCTAAAAAGGGACCGAAAGGCCGACCCTCCTCGGGCTTGATAACTGCAGTTAGAATGGGCAATGGAATGAAAATGATTAGAATCCTGACACTTTCCTTCCTGATGATTTCAGTACAAGTAAAATGGAACTATTGGGACGCACTATATAACAGATCTGTCTCGACAACAGCAATAATCATAAACTTGTACTGGAACCCAGAAGCCATCTCAAACAAAGACTTTCGAGATATGGTCGAACAAGAAATTGACAAAGCATACATTGCACACTCTGAAGTCCATTTATATGTTTACGGCGACCTGAACGCAGTATGCGGAAAGAAACCGACGAGAACCAAAGCTGAAGCAAGGGGTGCAGCTTGGTCAGTACTGATGAAATCTAAAGATCTGTTCAATGTGGCCGCCACTTTCGGGAATTCAGCTCAGTGTCCAACATGGGAAGGTCGTGGTTCGGAGGCTACAATAGATTACATCTAAGCCTCATCGGCCCTACTGTCTATCATTTCATCTTTCGACGTGGTTAAAACCAAGGCGAGCGACCATAATCTTCTATGCCTGTCCTGGCCAACCATTTCAAGTGAAAAAATAGCCTCGGCCCCAAAGCTTGTAACAAATGCAAATGGAACTCGACTTGCATTGAGCCTTAACAGTGTCATCTCTCTGACAAATAACTACTCCAAGTTAGAGCTTCAAGAGCACGTCTCTATCCTTCCCGACTACAGTGATCTTCTGAACGTCTTCAAGAAACCGAGTTTGAAGAATAGAACATCTACGAACAAATCAATCCATACTTACGACTAAATCTTGGTCGAGAAAAGACGTCAACTCAGGAAGGCCAAGAGAAGTTTTGTGAAAATTAGATCTGACTCTAACAAACAACTTTGGATCAACGAGCTAAAAGCCTACAAGTCATGGCTGCGAGACCATCGTCTCGCCATGTATCAAAAAGATTCGGAAGACATGTTGCGAAGTGTGTCAACCAAAAACCCGAGAGTATTCTGGGCCCTGATAAACCCAACGGAACGGATCAATTCAGACGTCTTAATCAATGGCATCGCAGAGGCTAAATGGACAGAGTCTTCGCAAACCTTTTCTTCGATTCTAAGGTTGGCACCGAAACTGCACAGGTCCAAAGTACAGAACCCTGGGTGGAGCTTGACGACCTTGAAGATATAACGTACATTCTGAAAAAATTGAAAAATTCTAGGGCCCCTGGGCCCGACGGTCTGACAAATAGGCACCTGAAAGAACATCCTGAGGCATGGGCTAACTTCATATGTGCGGTCCTCCGAAGATTGACAGCTGCAAGGGCTCTACCGAAATCTTGGACCACCGCAGTTGTGGTACCTATTTACAAGAGAGGGGCGAGAGACGACCCTAAAAATTTTCGGCCTATTGCCCTGTTGAACGTAATTTGCAAGGTGTATGGTTCTTTACTTCTACAACACTTCCAAAGGTGGGCTAAAGACGCACCCTGTGAAGACCCCCTTCAATTTGGCTTCAAAAAGAATGTGGGAACAACAATTAACATTCTAACGGTCAACATCTTAAAATACAAAAGCTTGGCGGGCGGCACCCGTACCTACATGGCTTTTATTGACCTAAGACAAGCCTTTGACCAAGTTAACAGAGCGAGGCTCTGGGCAAAGTTAAGGACTTGGAATTGCCCGGCCTCTATTCTACATCCGATTATAGCACTACACACGGACACAAGGATCCAAGTGAGGCTTGACAACCAAGGCGCACTTTCGGAGGAGATCCCAACCAATCAGGGAGTTAAGCAGGGCTGCCCGTTGGCCCCGGCATTATTTCTGAGCTTCATTGGCGACTACAAAGAATCAGAAGCAAAGGTCAGATCATTCCCTCCGCATATTGGCCAAATGAAAATCTCGAGAATTATGTTCGCGGATGACATCATCATCACAGATCAAACAGCAATAGGCCTGCAGAGACAACTTAACGGCCCTCATTACAACTGAGGTGCTAAGTGCACCAACTTTACCACCATGGTGTAAACTACGTTTACACCATGGTGGATGGCGGATTTACCGCCCCATTACAAGGTGAGTGGGGCGGTAAATCCCCATTTCCCATTTTCCCTTCCCCATTCCCATTTTTGCCCCATAGGGCATAATGGGAGTGGGGAAGGCGCTAATTACGGCACCGTAAATTACGGTGCCGTAATTAGCACCAAGGTGCCTTAGCACCATGGAACTTAACGCCTGAAAAAGCAGGCGTTAAGGTGGGAATCAGGCGTTAAGGGTTAACGGTGGCGTTAACCCTTAAAGCCTGAGTTGTAATGAGGGCCAACAACTTTGCTGAATACATCAAGGCAAATGGTCTTGAAATAAACAAGCCCAAGACCAAAATCATGTTCTTTGGGAAAGGCAAAAGCAAAAGAGACTCATATGCATGGTCTTTGGAAGGTGAACACATCGGCACAGTCACAGAATTTAAATATCTGGGCATTGTGGTGGACAACTCGCCATGGGAGATTGCAATGCAAAAACATCTGCTGTCAAAAATAAAGAACTTAATATCGCAGGCTAAAGCGAAAGATAGAAAATACGGTTGCTTCTCCCTCATACCAATTGTGGACTTCTACAAGGCCAAGGTAGTTCCCACACTGATCTACGGAGCTGAAGCAATGCTGGGGTTGCCGCCTCACCATCTGGACGAAACTTGAAAGCCAATACTGGAGAGAGGTCCTAAATCTACCAAACTCAACTCCATTGGTTTTGATCAGACGTGAAATGAGCCAACTCTCGCTTGCCTCGATAGTGGAAAGAAACAGCTTGATGTTGTTTAGGAAATTATTGCTGGAAAATCGCCCTGAGCTTTTGGAAGCTATAAATACAGAGGCAGAAGGAGGGCACCTGTCTGTCCTGAACAGATGGTACAGAGACCAAGAAGAAAAATTAGACTCTATTCAATGTTCCAAAAAGGAGTTGACGGACAATCCGATGAAAATCCAAAATAAATTAAAGGAGCTTGACTGGATAATTACTATGGACCAGGCCGCTTCGTACAAGTTAACCTCGCACCTGCCACAGACGTTCCACAAACTACACGAATTACAAGCGTACGTGAAAAGATATCCAAACCGCAAGCTGAGGAATACTTTTATAAGAGCCCGCCTCAACTTACTCCATACGAACGAAATCTTGATGATACAAGGCCTGGCGAGCACAAACTTTTGCAGATTTTGCAATGACCCGGCTATGGTGGAAACAACCAAACACCTATTGTTAAGATGCCCAGAAGTAGAGGCTATAAGAGGTCCTTACTTGAAGGAGATATTATCTGCAGCCCACACTTTCGATGTAGAGACTTGGTGGGCAAGGCTAATTGGAGGTGGACGAACTACTTGGGTCACTGCCACAGCAAAAATTTTGGATACAATTATGTCATCTATAGAAAAACGACCATAGGTAAACAATATTCAAATGGAAAGGATTGAAACGCAAACGCAAAAACTTTTAAAAACCCTTTGGGTTAAACAAAGTATAAAAAAAAAAAATTATGGAGACTTTCCATTTGAAGGACAGCAGTAGCTGCATCCAGTACGTCAAATGGACATTCTCCCCTGAATACTCCAGTTTCTTTGCGCGGCTGGAGGACCAGAACCATTCAAGATGGTCCACATATAGGGCGGCCATCTTGAAACATTTTTCTGTACATAGAAATCCCCAAGAGGCTCGCAAGGCAGCCTACAATTTGCAATGTGGGGAGGATCAGGCCCCACAAGAATTTGTTCAAGAATTGAAGCGTGCCTTTGCGCAAACCACCAGAAGGGTGCGCATGGACAGCAGAGAATTTGTCAATACTTTTTTCCATGCCTTCCCCAAATACATCATGACCCAGCTAGTGAGAGATTTTCACGAGAAGAGGTCACTAGACTGGGTCATTGAACAGGCTACCCGGATCTATGAGGTGCAGAAGCCCATAGAAAATAAAAGTAATGCGCAGAAAAACCCCAAAACCAACAGCACCCCTGCTGCTGCCAAGGTGGCAGAGGTAAAGGTTGCCCCCGTTTTAGATTTGGAGATGGGGGGGCCTAAAAACCTGCCTGTGCCAAATAATTCACAGCCCAGAAGACCCTCGGGCCAGTCACAGACAGGGAGTCGAGGAGGTAGTCCCACAAATGGGGTCCCTCGCTCCCCTGATTATGTAAGTCCCCGCTACAAGGGAAACCGACCCATCCTGGGTTATGTGTGGACTCCTCCAGCCCAAGGGGGGGAATCCAGCCAAGCGCCTAACCTGGGGAACTTCCCTCCTAACTTCCCACAGGAGGGCAGAAATTCTCCAAATCCTGGGCAGAACTTTTTCCCCAGGTATCCGCCCAACTTCCAGCCCCAAAATCATCCATCCTTCTTTCCCCAATTCCCTGAGCCCAGACAACCTAATCCGGGAGAGGGGAGGCCAAGGGTGGAGGGGTACCCAAATCTTCCCAACCCAGGGTATTACCAGAGAAGGGATAGCTACCCTTCCCGGGATCATCCCAAGGGAGAAAACAGAACGCTGTATCAACCTGAGCGGGTTTCTCAACTTGAGCGCCAGGTCCAAAATATGGCACGGGATCTGGGTCACATACTGAGGGATCAACAGAACCCTCAGATGAGCATGCCACCGCAGAATGCCCCAAACTCTGGGCCTGGTGCTCCAGAACAATGACGGGGGCAGCACCCCGATAACCCCCCGGTTCCCAGGGAGGAGCCATAAGGGGAAGAGGGGTGTAAAGCCTTGGAGGAAGCTTCCTTCCCAACTTGCAAACAGCCCCTGGAAAACCAGGAACCGGAAACAAAATCTCCTGCCCCTGAAAGTCTGCCACCCAAGGAGCAGAGAGGAAGTAGGAGAAACAAAGGACCCAAACAGACCCACTTTGTGGAAGAGGTATAGGTCTTCCAATTTGAGGGAGAGGGATCCTCAGAGGATCCTGGGAAAAGGATCTTCTCCTTCAGAGATGGGGGAACTCCTCCCAAGGAAAAATGGGTCCCAAGGGATGCCAATTCAGACTGGGGAGATGTGGAGACTGAGCTACCGCCGCCCATCATCTCATCCCAGAACCGACAATACCAAAATCCCATGGCTCAAACCCATCCTGATGACTGCCTCCAAAAAGGGGGGTGGGCGGCCCAGAACCCAAAACCATTTCCAGTTGCCAACTTTTTCTTTCAGATTCCCCAGGCTCTCCCCAAAATTCTGCCCAAATCTCTTCGCTAGCAATGTCCAAAACCAGAAAGTTAGCCCACCAGTTGTCCAAAGATGTGCATTATCTGTGCACCCTTGAGGAGAAGGAGGGAAGATATTATGCCCCGGTACAAGTACAGGGGCAGGGTACAATTTTGGCACTGGTGGACACTGGATCCCAAGCTACCCTTCTGTCCAAAAGGGCCTTTGATGAACTAAATGCAGGAAGGGGGGAGAATTACTGAATTCCTCTCACCTCTCTTCCTGGACAACTGCAGAACTTTGACGGGAAGGAAATTCCCGTCGAGGGGACAGCAGACTTGGACATTAAAATTGGGCGACACAAGGTGAAACACCCTGTCATAGTAGTGACTCCAAAGGGCACCCCTTGTTTACTAGGGAACGACCTCCTGAGAAGGTTGTCACCCCTAATAGATTGTGTAAACAAGGTCCTCTCGACCCAGACTAGCCGACCAATAAAATGAAAACAGAGTGTCAACCATGTTAGTTTAAATGGCACCTGCCAGATGGTTGAACAAAAATCTGACCAAGTAGAATTTCACTTCCAGAACAACCAAATTCCAGACGTGACAGTAATAGCAGTAGGACAACAGACTGGTGGTGGGGGGTCCTCTCTATTTTTGAAAATCAACCTTCCTTCCAGTTTAAGGTGGTATTCCACACTGGAAGGAAACACTCTGAAATTCTTTACCAATCCACAATCGGACACTCCCACTCCTATAGTCCAGAAAGATGTGAAATCAGCTCAGAGCCTGGCTGATCTTCAGCAAATTGGAGAGCAGTTTTTCATCCCTGTTCAGTTAAATGATGGGAAGCACTCTGTTCTCGCTCGAGTGTGTGTGAACAACGGTAAGAGCTAAAACAGCAAAGCCATGTTCCGCCAACTCCCTAAAGATCCAGCCATTCCCACATTCAAACTGATAGACAAATGGAAAATGGATCTGGAAACACCCAATTCCAAACATCTCCTGCCAAGCAGGTGTATGCTCAAAATCTCCATTGGCAACAAGAGCATAGTCCATAATTGTTGGGTCGTGCGAGACGTCACTGCCGCCTTTTACTTAGGCAGTGACATTCTCAATCACTTCGCCATTAGTTTGGACCTAATAAACTTCAAAGCTTGGTCCCGATTAGCAGATAATCCCATGGGCTTTGATGATCAAGAAAAAGCATTTAGGTCAGCTCAATTGCTACCTTATTCAGTTGAAATTCAGCTTAAAGAGGAAGTCACCATCCCAGAAAGGACCCGACAATTCTCCCTGGAAGTGAAAGTTAAAAGAGGACAAAAATTGAAAAACCCTGATGCTTAGGTTCATCTAAATGCTTCTCTCCAACAGCAAGGGTTAGGGGTAAACCCAACACCATTAGTCAACATAGAACATGACACCATTCCAATAGAGGTGGATAACAGTGACTTAAAGAGTATTACTCTAGCCGCAGGCACCATTATTGGAATGGCAGTTGATGACCGACATTTCTCCATTGATTTAGGAAATGAACTGTTATAACAAATCCCCAAGGACTGTTTTGACAATGACAGTGAGGACAATACAACACCAGACAGGATTTTCACCCGGCATGGGGGGAACTTCCTGGTGTACACTTCTTGCCCTTATGGTAAGGAAGATGTGACTTGTGACTTCAGGAGGGATGAGGTGATTTTCCAGGTCCATGAGGGCTGCCTTTCCCACCTGAAGCCTCCAGTCCAAATCAGCACTCTGACCAGGGACTTCTCCACCCAGCTGGAGGAGGCCGCTGGGATAGCCAAACCAGAAGTCTTTCCAGGCTTCAGGCAGATGGTGGAAGAGAGGGTCAACCAAGCTGATGCCAGTGTGACTCTGGAACAGAAGCAAAAGTTCAAACAAGTTTTCTTGGATTTCCAAGATCTCTTTGCGGTAGACTCATATGACTGTGGTCGCACCAATATCCACACCACAACAATTCCCACGGACCCTGGAATGACTCCAGTTTTTGTGAAGCAATATCATTTGCCTCTTGCATCCATGGAGTCCCTTACTGAAATAATTAAGAACCTTGAGTCCCGGGGAATAATCCGTCCAGTACACAGCACCTTCAATAATCCGTTGCTGGGAATATTGAAGCCAAACGGCCAGTGGAGACTCTGCGCCGACCTTAGGGAGCTCAACAAACGGGTCCATACTTCCCGATGGCCTCTGCCCTACATTGACCAAGGGCTGGCCCAGATCCAGGGGTCACAGGTATTCACAGCAATAGACCTGACCAATAGATACTGGACCGTGCCTGTCAGTAGGGAGGACCAATACAAACTGGCTTTTACCTTTGGGGGCCAGCAGTACACATGGACCCGGACTCCCTTCGGATACCTCAACTCCGGCAATGAATTCAACATTTTCCTACATAAGGCCATGCCCGACCTGGGTGCGAGGGGTAACCTGGCTTATGTAGATGTCCTCATCAAAAGTTCATCTGTGGAGGAACACATAGCGGAGATCCGTTATGTTCTGACACAGTTGAAGGCCGCCGGAGCAAAACTTTCCTTTCAGAAAGCACAGTGGTGTAGAACCCGTGTTAATTTCTTGGGGCGTGAGATTACTCCTCAGGGTCTCTGTCCCCAAGAAAAGAAAGTGGAAGTACTCCAGAAACTGAAGGATCCCACAACTCTGTGGGAACTAAGGAGCCTCCTTGGACTGACTAATTACAGCAGAAAGTTCATTGAGGGCTACGCAGAGATCACTAGACCCCTGATTCATCTCCTGAAGGGGGGGTCAAGTGGGAATGGGGTCCAGAACAATCCGAGGCAGTAAGACAACTCAAGAGAAGCCTCTCACAAGCGCCTTGCCTAGCTTACCCTGTCAGAAACAAGTAGTTCTTCCTGGAGACAGGGTTCTCTAATACGTGCTTGATGGCAGTATTATACCAAAAGCATGACAAGGTCAATAAAGTAATCTCCTATGCGAGCAAAACTTTATCCTCTGTGGAGGAAAAATTCAACGATTGTGAGAAGGCACTCCTGGCAACGGTGTGGTCATTGAAGAATTACCGCCCGTTTATCCAGGGGGAACACATCATAGTGCAGACTCCACACCAGCCTCTGCAATATCTCCAAAGTGACAGAATCCGGGCCGGAAATGTGAGTAATTCCCGAATTACTTCCTGGATTCTGTCAATGCAAGGCTTTCCTGTGGAGGTCAGATATGGCCAAAACAAGAAGAGTCCCTTCGCGCAAGGTCTGGCTGACTTGCATGATTGTGCCAGAGAAAACTGTCTCGAGGACGAAAGTCTAAAAATCAAGGACAACATGGAGGCATACCTTAATTCCCCACACAAAGTCTTTGAAGATAAAAAATTGGTCCCCGAAGTAGTCAGGTGGCAGAGTTGATGGCTGTGCATCAGGCCATCCTCACTGCTGTCAAACATCAACTCCACGAACTGGTCATAATCACAGATTCGGATTATGTACGGAGCGGGTTTGTGGAGACCTGGTTAATTGGAAAACCAGAGGGATGGTATGTGCTAATAACAAACCCTTGAAACATGGGAAGTTAATCCAAAACATTGATGATCTGGTCACCTCGAATGGGATGACCATCTACTGGAAAAAGATCAAGGGTCATTCCAAAGTAGAGGGACCAGACAAAACTGGAAATGACTTAGCTGATCGGCTGGCCAAAACCGGGGCCATCTAATGGGGTCTAATGGAAATAGAGTCCCTGTTGGGGGAAATCCAGGTCACTGCTATCACTAGGTCCCAGACAAATGCTCACAATAATCTTTCAACTGCACAATGGAGTAAGGAGACCCCTGATGCTGATTTGATTACAGCTCAGAAGGGGGACCCAATAATTGGTAAGTTCTACCAACACATTGAGGACCCTGAGAACTTTCGCCTGACGGATACCGATTACATTGGGAAAGAGGACCTAAGAGTGTTGATGAAATGTCCAAAAATGTTCCAAATCCAAGACGGTTTGTAGGTAAGGAAATCCCAAGCTGGCCATGATCATTGGGTGGTTCCTACCTCATTCCAAAGCCTGATGTTAAGTCACGCCCATGATGCGGCCACCGCCGGTCATAGAGGGTTTCATACAACACTTGAAATCTTAAGAGAGGTTGCATACTGGCCACACATGGGGCAGGACCTCGACCAATACTTGAAGGGGTGTCTTGTGTGTTCACAATTTCAGCCAGCATCCCTTACACACCATGCGCCTCTCCAAAAGAGGGGGATGAAACTACCATGGTCATGTTTGCAAATCGACTTTGTAGGCCCTGTAATTCGCTCGTCTAGAGGAAACAAGTACATGTTGACCGTCACATGCTTGTTTACCAAGTGGGTGGAATGTCTCCCGGCCCCAAACTGCAAGGCAGAAACAGCAGCTGCCCTGATGATTAACCACATCTTTTCCCGTTTTGGTCTACCTCAAAGGATTGAGTCAGACAGAGGTAGCCATTTCACCAGCGAGGTAATGACAAAGATGTGGGAGATACTGGGGGTTAAAAGGAAGCTACATATTGCTTACCGGCCAGCTTCTTCTGGAGCATTAGAGAGATACAACCGAACCATTGTGAGCATATTAAAAAAGTTTGTGGCAGATTCTGGGCCAAGTTGAGATATCCGATTACCTCTTTTCCTAATGGCCATCAGATCTACCCCTTCATCTGCAACTAAAATGTCACCATTTGAGTTGATGACCAGAGGCAAGATGGTGCTTCCCCAGCATCTGCTCTACAGGACCCAAGAGCAGACACTGATAAATGCCTCCACAACTCATGAGTATGTGGAGAATTTAAGGAAACACCTTCAGCATGCTTTTGCCTATGCTCAGCGGAATCTAGAAAGATCAGCTGATAGCATGAAAACCCACTACGACCTGAAGACCAACAGGAAGGAATATACTGTGGGGGACCGGGTCTATCTATACAATTTCCAAAGGAACCAGGCCAAACAGTGAAAATGTTTGCCTACATGGAAGGGACCGTTTGAAATTATAGACAAGATCTCTCCTGTAGCGTATAAGATCCGCATCCCCAAAGGTAGTCTGGCGGAAGGGGAAGACAAGTGGGTATATATAAATCAGTTAAAGTGTTGCCATCCCAGGCACACTCTGCAGCAACTGGAGGAGTCCTCTGCAATACCAGAGGGGACCGCTCCAGAATAATTCAGTTCCAACCCTAAAATAGCCCACATATAGTTTCTAAGATATTATGACTCTTGTAAGCGACTGTCTCTGAATTATATCGTGTTTTTCAAAAGAAGAATGCTATGTCTATTGAGTTATAAAATGTAAATGCCGCCCCACTAGATCAATAGTGGTGGAAAAATGTCTATGAATAGGTATTGCCGCTTTTGCTTTATCATCCTAGGAGAGAGGAAACCATGGAGACTGACCAAGAAGGACGACCGGGGACCGGGAGCAGAGAACCGAGGGGCCCGGGGTACCGCCCAATATTCCCATCAGGACCGGCGAGGAGAACCGATCGATCCAACTGGGTGGAGGAAAAGATGCTGAACTGTGCCATCTACAGAATTGGAAGAAGATAATGCGGACATACCAGCACAGGGCTCAAAACATCCTTTGCACCCCACTTCCCCTCGACTTGAATCAAAGCGCAGTCGGGCGGGGGGGTTTGTCAAGGGTTTTGACCCATGTTGAATCAATAGACTGGGTAGATGTGGGGATGAGCTGTCGCCGCCCATAATTCTATCCCAGAACAAACTAAATCAATAGTCTGGGTGGGTGTGGGGATGAGCTGTCGCCGCCCACATTCACGCCAGAATCCAGGAGAACTGCGCAGTTGGCACAAGACCACTCCAAAGATACAACCTTCTTGTGGGGGCTTCCACATCACCACTCTACTGTAAGGATGCCATCAAAACAATATTAAGCAAGGGTCCTATTCTATCAAGCAAAAGACCACTCTATTGAAATGCAGTAATTCAAGACAGATCCCAAAAATGGGTGCAGTACCAGCTTTGTCCACAAACCGGCGCTAGCGGTCTAAACTCTGACAGGGAAACTGTATTTAGGTGTTGCAAGAGGGGCAGGGACTTCAAAGCCTGTTGGTTAATTAGAAATCTTAGCCACCTGCTGTTCCCAGAGACCAAGAGGCTGAGAACTCTTAACACCCCAGAGACTCACAACAGGAGGCAGGATATCGCATGGCCCTTCTGAGTGAGAGTTAGGGTGTTTCGCCTTCAGCCTGGAGGAGAGAGACAATAGCCCCTTTCAGTTGAATGGGGTATGTTAATTTTGAATGTTGGCTGTAAACAAAGAGCTGCCTGTGAGCAGAGACATGTGATCCCTGACCCACCCAGCTTCAAGGGGCGGGCCAGACTTCAGTGTCTATTCCTATTGCAGCAAATATATATTTTATAGAAACATTGAAACGTATTGTAACCAAATGACAGGAATGTACAACTTTGAGATTCTTAGTATGAAAAATGGCCTCACGATTTGAGTCCAAACTCCAATTTCTACGGTGTTCTAGGACCAAACCCCGCTATGTATTGATATTACAGACACCGGGTTTATGCTAGAAACCTAGTAAATAGCTGGAATGTGTGGAGAAGGAGGGTGTACAGTTGTGTTATTTTTGATGAAAATCCAATATTGCAAAACCAGTCAAAAAGCGCAAAATGTTGTCATTTTTGAATGCAAGCCCCCAGGAAGATCAGAGGCGGACAAGCATGGACCATAAGGAATATATAATGTGTACATGTAATTTCAACAAATTGTGTATCTGGGAAATATGTATTTGAATCAAATATAGATTTGTGGGCAAATTGACCAGGAGAGGATCCTCTGACCCATAAACAGACCTCATCATGATGACAATCCATTTCCTTTCCCCAATCATGGGAGAGGGGAGAATTGGGCCAATGACAAGTAGAGAGGGGCAGGCTCAGTTATGCCACGCACACACCCACTTCCAAAACACATAAAAAGAGACTGCTGGGACAGGTAGAGACATTCATTTTCCATTTCTGCGGAGCATTTTGACAGCCGACATCCCATCCAGACAGAGACCAGAACCAGAGACCCATAGACTACAGAACTTTGAACCTAGAAGGCCCACTGCAAGCAAAAGTATTCTCAGCAGGCCTTCAGAATCCAGCAAACCTAACCAAACTATTCAACAGCCGGGCGAGCTGTTTGAATTCTTTGCCAAGAACTTTTGCCGGAACCGCAGACCAGACCCAGACTGCTGTGAGCAGAACCAGAGATCTGGATCGCTGTGAGCAGAACCGGTGCCTGATTGACCCGCCGAGCAGATAGAACCGCCGCTGGACGTGTTGACCAGATCCGTGACGAGGCCTATTTCAAATTTATATTGTGAGTACCTAGCAGAACTGTGCAGAACCAATCTCTTAGTTAAAATACTCTAATTAAAACTATTTTAGCCTATTAGAACTGCCACCTGGAATCGTGTCATTCTGTCATCTTTAAAACTGAGAACTGTCATCTGTCATTCTGAGCTTTAAAATTTCAAATCCGAAAAACTACCTTCACGAAATCGGCCGTATCCCCGGAACCGTTTGTGCTAGGAGCAAGTTTTAACTGTCATCTTAAAGCTAAAATTCTATGCTTTCCAATGAGCCTAGAACCGACTTCCTACTCCTTATAGTGCCTCCGTAATCGCGCTCGACACACGCGACTAAATTTGCCACGATTTGACATTTTGCACAATTTCAGCCATGTGTAAAAATCCGCAGCTACTTGCTTTCCTTTGCTAAAATTCATTAACCTGCTAGTTACTCATAGGGCATTGCTAAAGTGAGCCTGAACTAATATAAACTAGATATCACCCACCCTGAACCTCTAGAGGGAATTAAAAGCATTTTAGCACATGTCTCACTTCATTGTCATCACATTCAAAACATTTTGGGCCTGTGTTTCAAACTTCTACCTGTTTCCTCTAAGCTTGCTGGGGGGGAACTGCATTTCGTATTGTATTTGATTGCATTCCTGAGAACTGTGTGCTCCTCTTTCCATCTCCTTCCATTTCTTACATTGCATGGGGGGGTGAGCTGCCAAAGAAAAAGTGATTATCTTATCTTTTGCTAAAATCATATCAAGTTATTTCCGTACTGCATTTTATTCCTCATTGCTTTTCCCTGGAAACCATAAAAGTATTTTCGCTGCCTTATCCATCCTATACCAACTCCTCATTGATTGTAAAGAAGTGTGCTAGTGCCAGATTACCCATTGTTGATCAACATTATATCCATAAGCATGATATCAGTTATTAATTTATTATAAAAGTGTGATATATATCTTGTTAATTTTTCAAATAAACCTTTTAATTTGCAAAACAAACCTACTTCTTGGCTCAGTGGGGTCAGGGGGATTCTAAGAGGGGGTGTTATACAAGGGTTGTCATCCAGAGTACTGAACTGGACATAAAAATACATCAATAAGGGTTTTCCTCAGCATCCCAGACTAGGCATTGACTTAGCTGTAGTGTTGATTGAATATCGCTTACACCACATATGAGAAAATATAAATTTCTGCTTTCAACCCATGTTGTTTTATACACATTACATTGTGAACTTCTCGAATGTGCACATCTTCATGGCTCACTTATGTTACATTTGTCATTATGTTACCCAATAGAGTAATTGTGCATGTGTAATGATTAGAAAACAATTCCTATCTAAATCCCTCAGCACATCACTATGATTTGCAAAATACTTTATAACAAACCTCATTCGAATGGCCATAAATAGATTTTCAACCTAGGAGAAGGCATTACAATTCAAGTAAAAGATTCCCTCTAACTCCACTTAAAAAGTGAAAGTGGTTTCCGATATATGTAGCTTGAATATACCATGTGGCAAGATTTAAACAGACAATGGACCTCATTACGACACTGGCGGCTGCGGAATGAACGGTGCCGTACCTTACCGGCACCGTTGATTCCGGGTCGCCACATTACAAGTTTGCTCGCGGGTGGCAGTATGCACGTCTGGGCCAGACCAGACATGCTTACCGCCACCCGCGAGAAGCCCAAGATGCTAACAACGGACCCGTCTTTAACGTGTCCGTTGTTAGCATCCTCCCCCTTCACATTGAGCCCTATGTGGGCTCGAATGGGTATGGGTATGTACCGGGCCCAGGTCCCGAGAATGGGAACTACCGGGCCTGCAAAAGTCAGAATGGCCCAGTAATTCCCTTTTATCGGGACCAGGACCTGGACACGAGTTTGGAGGCAGCCATGCCGCTAAGAACAGCATGGCTACCTCCAAACTCGTAATGAGGCCCAATGTTGGATTTGCAATATAGGTAGGTGTTTGATTCAAAAGTAAATGTATTACAATAATGCTAATATGAGTTTAGCTTTCGCCAAAGCATGGGTTTTTTTTTCCAGAAAGGCTCAGGCACGGCAACGTAAAAAGTTAGTCATAATGTTTAACGCTAATGGATAATGCAAAATAGATACATAAATAAAAAGTGCTCGGGTACGTTCTGTTGGGGTGGGTGTGCACTCATAATGGTGGGGCTGGGGGGGGAAGGGCTCTGAGATGCAGGGTTAAGAGCGGACTGTTAGATAATGCTGGCAGCAAAGAGGCCAAGCCTCCGTAGGGGCAACGGTAAGCGAACAAACAATTTGCAATGTTTGAAAAGGAGTCGAGCAATGTGGGCCTTATATTGGAAAAGTGGGTGTTGGAGCGAGGTCAGGCACGGGAAGGCGCGGGGTGGACAGGGAAGTGTGCAGTATAAGCGGGCAGCCCCTATTTAATATGAATGGGCGAAAGGTTAAGGAGGCCGGGGCTGACAGTGGTCGCGGCCATAAGTCAATCTAACATGTGAAATCCTACTGTCACCGAGCCAGGCCTAACCGAGCCACTCTTGTATGTTGTTGTAAGGGGGATATGAGCAGGCCATAGGCGGTTTATTCCGTTTGCCGAGTAATGAGCAAGCACTCGGGCGTATCAAATGCATGTATGTTCTTATGGGCGGAGGGAGTAAACCGCGCGGCAAGGCAGGAGTGCAACTTGCTTCATGTTGGGGTGATACGGTTTTTCAATGCTATTTGACGGATGTTTAAAGATTAGAAATGCCGCACTATAGGAGGCCTTTGGGGAAAGGGATAGGGCACTGGAGTTGCACGCAGTGGGGAAAGGCTGTATATGTATAGGTCCCTGCTCTACAAAGAACGATTTAAAATGGGATGGTTTATATGATAATTTCCCCTCCGTCGCAGTTTTCTATTCGGCACTATACAGCCGAATGCTGCGGGAGATCATCCTGTCCTTTAAATTGCTGGAGGTAGTACAAGGAGCATGAACTTTGCTCATTTTGCCAATAACCCGATGGCGATAGCTGCAATCGATCGAGCCGATTATGGATAAGGTATGGGTTTTTGTTTTCTTCGTTTTTCCTTAAGTCTCCACCCCCCACATGCTGCTGGTTTCACAGTTTGGTGCAGCCATTTGCCACTAGAGAGTCCTTTGTTGCCCTTAATTGCCTTTTTTCCGTGCCACTATGAGTTGAACTGTTCATTCATGGGGGGGGGGGCGGGGGAGAGGGGGGGCACGGGCGTATCGCCTTACAAATGGGCGATTTCCCTGCATGATGCAGTGGGAGGCCTTCGCCAATACTGTTACAATGCCCTACCCAGCGAGGCCTGGGAGGAGGCTGTGCAATGTATATGGCCATATAAATGATAGAGGACTTCTGGAAGTTGTAACATTGTGTTCAAGGGCGGCATTGCAGCATGAAGGGGGGCTCCTTTTTACGGGGTTGGCATGGAGCCTAATATGTGGGCTGTGAGTCTAGGTGAGGGAGCTCCATGCAACTTAGAGAAGCACACTATGGATGTCCAAGCGTTATGGCATACCCGTTCATGGCAACATGTTTCAGGACAGCAGCATGGGAGGAGAAAAGGGAAACATGTTACTCCCGCGAAACTACATGTCCCAACATGCAGTTTGGCTCTTACTCATGGTACAAATGGAGGGTGCATGCGTCGGTGGGTAATTTAATTTTACATTGACTAGCGCGGAATCACTGCCTCATTTGGCCTAGATACAGTTGGAGTGTTGTCATGGCATGTGGCCAAGGGTTGGGTGTCTGCGAAAACATAAGGCGCGTGTCAGACCTCAGGGTGGACAGGGTGGCGCGCGGTATCATTTCATGGTGAGATGGGGCTTTGTCTTCTGAGGCGGGGCAAAGTGGAAACGGACCTAGGGCTGGCAAATACAGCTCGCAGGCATATGAAACTGAGGGAATTAAGGGGCAAGGTGGTGGTTACGGGGGAAGCACGAGCATATATGAACGGTTTAGAACAAAGGTTATAATGGCATTTTTTTACCGGCCGCCGCGACACGCGCTTTGTTGGTATTTGCGGTTTATTATGAAAGATTGCAGTAGGTGTGTTCATTGTCCGGGGTAATTTTATAACACGCACAAGTGTTTCCTTTGACAAACTGTTTTCGTTTTGGAAGGGCCAGATTTACGATTATTGCGGTATGCGGTCGCCTGGTGCAGGCTCACCGGTGTTGGTCGCGCTAGGGGGCGAGCTGCGAGAGGGGGGGGGGGGTTAGAGGCGCAGAGTGCCTTTTTGTTCAAGAGGAAGGTGGCGCCGCTTAGGAATTGGGAGAATGTGGTGTGGTCGGTGCGATGGCACATTATAGTGGGAGGGGAGGAAGGAGTCAATTTGCCAGGTAGCCGCGGGGTAATCAACGAAGAGGACACGGTGGTTGGAGGGCCTAGCACCGCAGGAGCTGGTCGTGATGAGCAGTGGGGGTGTTGGGCGCGGGTTTCTCCAATTATAACGGGGGTACGCATCAGGTACTGGTGTTGCAAGAGGTAATGCAAGGTAAGTGCACAGGACCAGCTGGGTGTTTTCGTCGGCCTTCTTGGGAGGGAGGAGAAGCAACAGGTAAAGGTTTAGGATAGTTGGCACTCTGGGAATGGTAGTCGGCTGGGGTCAGTGCTTTAAGTGGGGTAAGAAATTGAGGGCGGGCCCTATTTGGGGGCGTGGCATCCGTTGTGGGCGTGGCCTAAAAGTACACAAATCATAGTAGGGTGCGCAAACAAATATATAAATGTAGTAGAGCATTTATATATTTGTATGCGTACCACTATGGTTTGTGTATTTTTCAAGCTTTCTTTTATAAACATAGCAATGTTACATATTTCTATGTTTATAAAAGGTGGCTTGAAAGTGTACAAACCATAGTAAGTTACGCACACTTGTGTGCTTACCTTACTATGGTTTGTGTACTTTTCAAGCCACCTTTAATAAACATAGACATTTGTAACATATTTCTATGTTCATAAAAGATGGCTTGAAACGTACAAGCCATCTTTTATAAAGCGTTGAGGACGGACAAAACCGACAAAGCTTTATAAAAGATGCCTTCAATTGTGTACGTTTCAAGCCGTCTGTTATAAACGTAGAAATATTTCTACGTTTATAAAAGATGGCTTGAAACGTACACATTTCAAGGCATCTTTTATAAAGATTTGCCAAAGGAGACAGGCACCTCGGGCTCAGTGATCACTGCTCTGAGCAGAGATCAGAGCCCAAGGCGTCTTTCACCCTCTGGGAACCCGCGGGCTCCGTGATCTAATCTACATATTAGATCATGGAGCCCACAGGTTCACAGAGGGTCAGTGACCTGGCGAGGGCAAACAAAGGAACTGTAACTTCCCTGATGACCCCTCAGATGGGGGGTCATCAGGGAAGTTACAGTGACTGACAGAAGTGCCAGCCAGCCTCAGCAACGCTGTGGCTGGCTGGCACGTCTGTCCACTTGCCTAACGTTAGACTGGCGGGCGCATCTCCCGTCGCGGCTGCGGCCGTGGCGGGATAATGCGTCCTGCCATGGCGTGGTGGGACCAGGGGGCCCCAGCAGGGCCCCGGCTCAGCCCCACTTTTTGGAGACTGGTGGGGCCTGGCAGGCCCCGGCCCACTTAAAGCACTGGCTGGGGTAACTAGCAGTTGGCCTGAAGCAGGCGATAGGCGACAATGGGCACAGACTAGTGCACTACTGCAAATTTCTAAATGCCCTGCGCCTTTCAGTTCACTAAGTGGGGAAGCACTGCAAGTAGTTACATGTTGGTATCATGTTGGGCTTGGATTGAAGGGGGGAGGGTCTAGCTGTGCTACAAGGTCTATTATACCGTGGAACAAGCGCAGCAGGCCACCAATCTGTTCCACGCGTGGATGAGGTTCAGTTGTAGGCGAAGGATGAAGGAGAATGTCGCCATTGTGATTGTTACAAGCAGTTGCCGTTGTATTTAACCATGTTCTTACACTAGCCTGCGTCGCATCTAGATAAAATTGTGAATATTAGCATGTCCACACTTAGAAAGAATCCTGAATATTAGCATGTCCAAACCTAGATAGAATTGTGAACACTAGCCTGCGTCGCATCTAGATAAAATTGTGAATGTTAGCATGTCCACACCTAGATAGAATTGTGAATATTAGCATGTCCACACTTAGATAGAATTGAGATCACTAGCCTGCGTCGCATCTAGATAAAATTGTGAATATTAGCATGTCCACACTTAGATAGAATTGTGAATGTTGGCATGTCCACACCTAGATAGAATTGTGAATATTAGCATGTCCACACTTAGATAGAATTTTGCATGTTAGCATGTCCACACCTACATAGAATTGTGAATATTAGCATGTCCACACTTAGAAAGAATCCTGAATATTAGCATGTCCAAACCTAGATAGAATTGTGAACACTAGCCTGCGTCGCATCTAGATAAAATTGTGAATGTTAGCATGTCCACACCTAGATAGAATTGTGAATATTAGCATGTCCACACTTAGATAGAATTTTGCATGTTAGCATGTCCACACCTACATAGAATTGTGAATATTAGCATGTCCACACTTAGATAGAATTGAGATCACTAGCCTGCGTCGCATCTAGATAAAATTGTGAATATTAGCATGTCCACACTTAGATAGAATTGTGAATGTTGGCATGTCCACACCTAGATAGAATTGGGAACACTAGCCTGCGTCACATCTAGATAGAGTTGTGAATATTAGCATGTCCACACTTAGGTAGAACTGTGAACATTAGCATGTCCACACCTAGATAGAATTGTGAACACTAGCCTGCGTCGCATCTAGATAAAATTGTGAATGTTAGCATGTCCACACCTAGATGGAATTGTAAATATTAGCATGTCCACACTTAGATAGAATTGTGAATATTAGCATGTCCACACTTAGAATTGTGAATGTTAGCATATCCACACCTAGATAGAATTGTGAACACTAGCCTGCGTCGCATCTAGATAAAATTGTGAATGTTAGCATGTCCACACCTAGATAGAATTGTGAATGTTGGCATGTCCACACCTAGATAGAATTGGGAACACTAGCCTGCGTCGCATCTAGATAGAGTTGTGAATATTAGCATGTCCACACTAAAGTAGCACTGTGAACATTAGCATGTCCACACTTAGATAGAATTGTGAATCTTAGCATGTCCACACCTAGATAGAATTCTGAACAGTGGCCTGCGCCGCATCTAGATAGGATTGTGAATGTTGGCATGCCCACATCTAGATAGAATTCTGAACAGTGGCCTGCGCCGCTTCTAGATAGGATTGTGAAGGCCAACAAGTGCCACGCTTAGACAATACTGTGAATGTTAGCATGCTAAAGGTCAGGTAACCCACTAACCAATATAACCTCAAACTCTGCATACTTATCTCACTCAAAAACTGACACAACCATCTCTCGCACCACAAGCCGCACGCACTTCACAACACTGCAACAACACATAAGCCAGAGCAACAGCACACGCTGACTGACACCGATCCAATACCCACACCAGAGCTCAGCATCCGGTGTATACCAAGTTGAAGTTGACAACAGAACACCACTCCTCTCACTATCCTACTCCCTCTTCATCTTACTAACCCACCCCCCCTTATCGTTTACAGATCCGCCAGAGCGCCTGCGGACCAATTCCGTTGGTGACGGTGCGCGGTACAAATACCTTTAACATTCAACATTTAACATTCTTACGACGCTTAGGCGGGCACCTGAGGCCGACATTTTATTCTGCATCATGCGGCAGGGGGGGGTATAAGCCTACGTGAAGCAGGGTGCCTGAAGGGGCTGCATGGGTTTAGCTAAAATGGCAGCAGCAACAAGCACTTGGTCACGCATGCCATGCAAAGCGGGATAGTTTCAATGACTTCATTCGGGTTAGCAGCATTTAGGGTCGTTTGGCCGGCACAGGGCGTCGGAGGTTTCAGGCAGTGCATCATACCACATGGGGTTATTCAACTGAAAAAGCTTTACACGACGGGCTACAGGTGGTGGTTTCATTATCGACTCTGCATGCAATATTGGGCACATTGAACATTTGTTTTGGGGTCTCAAGCTGGAGACCATAAAAACAATGTTCGATAGGATCATAGTTATACGTGCACGGGTAGATTTTGTGTGCTTGCAGGGGCACGCCTCTGTTTTTTTCCTTTCCTTAAAGAGACTGGACGGCTTGGGGGGAGTATTCCGCCTTTCTCCATTTGGGAGGGGCATGATATTAATAAACAATGAACGGAAAGCGGGGGCACAGACAGAGCACGATGGTGACAGGGGGATCAAGGGGGTTGAAGGACACTGGGGAGTCAGCACACGCACTACCTGGTAAAGGTTACTAAACTCCCATTCAACCTTTCTCAATTAACTCTTTTATGCGATACACCATTTAATTTATGCGGGTGCACAAGATGCACAAACATACTTGTGAAGGAGGAACAAATGCCCCTTTGCTAACAACATACGTACATTAGGCAGGAGATCAGATTTGATGGGAAGCAGTGAGTTCCTCAGAGTCGGGGAAGTTTTCGGGACAATGGAAGCACTCTAAATTCGGAACATGGTGGGGCTAGACCGCTTAGTGGAGCACATCGCATGAAGAGGGTCGTCCCTTGAAAGGGGGTTGGTGGTGTTCATTGCGGCAGGTGGCTAATAAAGCTGGTTTCTGCTGCCTTACTCGTTCAGGATCAAGCACGTTGCGTGGAAGAGGGCCAACCCGGCAACAGTCAGCCTGTTGGGCCCAGAGATTTCAAGGATGCTTTGACCGCTCTGTACCATTGCGGAAGAAAAAAAAAAAAGGAACTGGGTTATTGGCTCCCTCGTTTGTAGAGGATCGATTGAGGGCTCTGGGCAACAGGCCCATGTTGGAAGCAAGACCACACGGAGCATCACACATTCGCTTCGAGCCCCCTCACCCTGAGCAGAGTTGCTGGGATGTGGGGTGCTCGGTCCGGTGCAACGGGGGACGAAGTGAGGTAAACTATTAAGGGGTGCAGAATCGGACACCGCGAATTGGGGTTGCAAGGGTTAGAGCACCTAATAATACATCTAAGCATGATCGGTATGGCACTTACAGTTCGAATATGCCAACATTTTAATTTTATCACAAAGCATCGCTACCTTAAGTTGCGAGGTGCAGATTAATGAAATGGCACCTCCTAGAAAGGGGCAGTAGAGAATCCACCAAAACAAATTTCCAATCAACAATAAGTACACATGGTAATCAAGATAATTAATTGGCAAACAAAGTTTAAGAGTATCCCATATTTAAGTTAGGGAGGCTTTAAGATGAAGTTTCAAAATCAAATAAGATATAATAGTAAATACAGACTCTGTAAACCTTTCCCTGCATGAACAAGAATTAAGATTTTCCGACCGTTACAAATTTTCCTCCGCTCGGCATAGCGTACAAACCAACCTGGCCTAGGTCCACAACCTGGCAAATTACAATTAAAACGAGTATCCCCAGCCCAACTGGTAAGGGCACCCACGCCTTTACTTTTCCCCCACTGCTGTCTGTGGTAGGGTGCGCAGCTGGGATCCCCCTCCCTCTCTTGCAGGGGAGGGGTGCTCTGGTTGGTGTAACAAGGAGGGGCAAATGGGTGGGATCACATTGAAATGGGCAAGGGCAGAGCAGCGTTGGATGAGGGGCCTAGCCAAAAATGGGACTTGACGGGTGGGGTGGGAAGGAGGGGGATTTGGCCTTCCTCTACTCCCACCAAGGAGTGTAACTGAGTGAGGAGGTGCAAGCGGAAGGGCGGGCTATGGGAGCGACCTGTTCAGGCTGGGGGGAACTCTCTGCGGGTGGGGGGGGGTGGAAAAGGAACATTTTTTAAAACAAGGTGAAAACCAAGGGAAGTTGGGGGGGACCTAGATGAAGGTATGGTGGCACAGGTAGGGTTGCCAAAGGAACAGGTGGGGGGAAGGGCTAACGGAAGGAAGGATACACCGAGGGGGATGTGGGGGGTCAAAAAATAGGCTCGGGGGGTGACAAGAGGGAATCGGGGGGGCACAAGGTCCACGTAGGTGAAGGTGGGGCAAGCGCAAGGCTGGGGGGCAAACAGACTGGGGATCTTGGGGAAATTGAGAGAAGGACACATCGAGGTCAGTGGGGGCGGGAGTTTGGGGGGAGAAGGGATCCCAGGGAACTGTAGGTGGGAAAAAATGGGGGTGGCCGAAAGCAAGAGAAGGGAACCGGGAGAGGGGGAGGAGCAAGCCAGAGTAATGGAGGGGAAGGACTAGGGATTACGGAACTTGATGGAGGGGGGGACCCTGGGCAAGATCTCTGAGGAGGGACTAGGGCAAGGGTACAGGGAGTACGGAACCTTAGGATAATCTCAGCCCTCCGGGAAAAAAGCAGTAAGGTGATATGGTAATACTTGGGGGTTCAAGTTGTGGTTGAAGGATTAGGGTAAGAAGTTAGCCCAATGTGGACGGGAGCTCAGAGTAGAGTAGAAATGTCCACTAAGAAAGCTGGATATCGCAAAAGTGATGGCTGTGTAGGCGGTAAGGTAGTAATGTGATGTTTGGGCACCGGAATGGGTGTCTGTATAGGCAATAACTGTGATGTTTGGGCACCGGAAATGTGGTGTCTGTATAGGAACCTACGTGTTTGGGCACCCGAAAGGTTGTGCCAGTTTAGCTAGAAACTGGGCTAATAGGACACCAGGAAGGTGTCGGGGAATTAGAAACAGGTACCTTAGAGCAAGGGGGGTGGTGTCAAGAAAGGCAACACAAGCAACAAATCGAATGGCCATGTGTAGAGAGAAGCTGGCAGCAAGGGCTGGGCTCAACCAGAAGCGTCCACCCGACGCAGACGGTGGGGGGAGGTGGGGGGGAAATACCTAGGAAGCTTCACACAGCGTAGAAGAACCTTTGGTGTGGTTAATTCACGGATCGCCTGTACGATAACTCCTTGACTTTATGCAAATAAAGCTGCTGTGGCATTAAGATTTCCAACTTTAAAATTGTGTTATGTTGTTATTCCAGTAAATGCATCAATGCCGGGTACAGGTGGGGGGGGGATGCCGGGCAGGGGCAGGCCGGCCATGGGACTGAAGGGTGTGGGAGGAGGGGGAGGCGCGGCAATGGGATGCCCCCGCTATGGCGGCCGAACACGCCGACGCAGGAGGCATGGCGGGCGCCGCCCCTTAGTGGGGGTTGCCCAGCCAACCTCCCCCTCCTCCAAAGGTGGGAGCAGGCCAAAGGAGGGAAGGGCCCGCCACGGAAAATGGGAGGGACGACACAGGAAGGACTGGGGGCAGGGAACCAAGTGAGATGGAGGGCCTATAAAAATCCCAGGCAAACAAGCATCGCTCTCACTCCCTCGTGGTAGCCTGCTTCAAGAGGATATCTACTTTGGAATTCCCGCCCTCCCGCCCAAATTCCAAAGTCTGCATTAACTTGTCTTGTTTTTTGTATTTCAGGTCGCTCAGCGGAGTTACATTGCGATCCCTTTAGCAAAGCACTGGCAGGCCCATAGGGGAATGCTCAGCCAACAGCTTAGATCCTACGGCGCCCAAGAGTAACAGACTCAGGGGAGGCCCTGGGGAAAAAAGGGGAGGGTTTAGGGGGCTTGGAAGGCATTCCAACCCCAAAATGTGGGGTGGGGTGGAAAAAGAAAAATTGGAAAACAAGATAAAAACAAAGGTCTACAAGGGAAGTTGGGGGGACCTAGATGAAGGTATGGTGGCACAGGTAAGGTTGCCAAAGAAACAGGTGGGGGAAGGGATAACGGAAGGAAGGATACACAGAGAGGGGTGTGATGGGTCAAAAAATGGGCTCAGGGGTGACAAGAGGGAACCAGGGGGGGCCGCAAGGTCCAAAGAGGTGAAGGGGGGCAAGCGCAAGGCTGGGGGCCAACAGATGGGGTACTTGGGGAAATTGAGAGAACGACGCATCAAGGTCAGTGGGGACGGGAGTTTGGGGGAGAAGGGATCCCATGGAACTGTAGGCGGTAAAAAAAGGGGGTGGCCGAAAGCAAGAGAAGGGAACCGGGAGAGGGGAGGAGCGAGCCGGAGAAATGGAGGGAATGGACTAGGGATTACAGAACTTGACTGAGGGGGGGACCCTGGGCAAGATCTCTGAGGAGGGACTAGGGCAAGGGTACAGGGAGTACAGAACCTTAGGATAATCTCAGCCCTCCGGGAAAAAACCAGTAAGGCGATATGGGAATACTTGGGGGCTGAAGTTGTGGTGGAAGGATTAGGGTAAGAAGTTAGCCCAACGGGGACGGGAGCTCAGAGTAGAGTAGAAATGTGCACTTAGAAAGCTGGACATCGCAAAAGTGATGGCTGTATAGGCAGTAAGGTAGTAACGTGATGTTTGGGCACCGGAATGGGTGTCTGTATAGGCAATAACTGAGATGTTTGGGCACCGGAAATGTGGTGTCTGTGTAGGAACCTATGTGTTTGGGCACCCGAAAGGTTGTGCCAGTTTAGCTAGAAACTGGGCTAATAGGACACAAGGAAGGTGTCGGGGGAATTAAAAACAGGTACCTTAGAGCAAGGGGGGAAGTGTCAAGAAAGGCAACACAAGCAACAAATCGAATGGCCATGGGTAGAGAGAAGCTGGCAGCAAGGGCCGGGCTCAACCGGAAGTGTCCACCCGACGCAGACGGTGGGGGGGAGGTCGAAATACCTAGGGAGCCTCACACAGCGTAGAAGAACCTGTGGTGTGGTTAATTCACGGATCGTCTGTAAGATAACTCCTTGACTTTATGCAAATAAAGCAGCTGTGGCATTAAGATTTCCAACTTTAAAATTGTGTTATGTTGTTATTCCAGTAAATGCATTATTGCCGGGTACAGGTGGGGGGGTGGCTGGGCAGGGGCAGTCCGGCCATGGGACAGGAGGGTGTGGGAGGAGGGGGAGGCGCGGCAATGGGATACCCCCGCTAAGAGGTTCCTGATGAGAGGTACCTCGCAGGTAAGTACTAGGAAGAGGATGAGTAGGATTAGGAGTAATTACAATTACCAATAAATAATTTGAGACTTCAGGAGCAGCAATATGAAAGTGTAGCTGCATGGGCCAATACAGCTGTATATCTAAGGCTAAAAGTACTCTATGATTAACAGAGCAGCCAAGAGATTCCGAACACTTAGGGCCAGATTCAGAGGGAGCGATGAAAGTGGCATGGAACTCAGACATTGTTCAAGCAAAAAAATCACCATCAGCATTTTAAAATGGATGAAACAATTGGCGTGCAGCAGTCGTGAAATCCACGTCACCACATGCAGAAAAAACAGGTGCTGCAGTGATCACAGGCACACATATTGGCACGACATAAGTCGGGCCCTGCATGGCAATTGCTGTGGCTTCTTCGCGGTCACTGGCGCCCTTCACAACAGGACTCTAAACTCGAATACTTCATGCTCCAGCATGAGCGGGGGGTTCTACTCGTCGCCAATGTGCCATCTAATACAGGGGTCTGCCCTGCCTTGATTGTCAGGCCCACACAGAAACCTGACTCTGACACATGCAGTCGCGGACACAGGATTGGGTTAAGCACGTCTTTATTTATCGTTTTCCCACTCGCAACTGCCTGTGACTAGTATTCCCGCCCCTTCCGTCCACCCCACACCCCGTGTCTTCCGGCTTCCTGCCCGGTCACATGATGCATACTTGCCAACCCTACAGATTTAGGCAGTAGGCTACTGGTTTTTAAGCAGTCTTACCGCCTACAGATTTCAGTGACAGATCCTACTGCTTTTTACAGTGGCAAGTAATTTATGTGACTCTAAGGCAGGCTGCAGGACAAAACATGCAGCACATTAATCTATCTGCCTATACAGTGGACTGGTAGGTGATTACTTTGATTGCACTCAGACCAATCCACTGACCTTACATCTACTTGACTCTGTCCTGCACTCTTGACAGGCAACCCTTAGGTGAACAACACAAGTGGCAGAGTGTAACACCATCACACAGCATCTGCTGACAATTTGGTGTTACCATTTAGAATTATACATTTTTAACATTTCAACATCTTTCCATGTTGTGCTGTTACATGTTTTGTATTTACCTGTGATGTCATTGTTATGGGAAATATTATTTTTCAAACTTGAAAAATCATACATCTTTTCGGTCACAGAATGTTGGCAAGTATGCATGATGTAGGTCGTGTCTTAACGACACTACAACCACGACCAATTCGGACCCATCAAAATTGGTGTTTTTGCTAGAAATGGTTGCTTTCAAAGAGGAATCAGATACAATTTTCGGCAATCTGACAAACGAATACAACACCCCCAGCACCTAGAAAAGAAAAAGTTAATGCGAATATTCGTAATGTTCCACACCACTTCATCTGCCTGCCCACCCTCCCCCATCATATCCCCACGTTTGCATGCAATTCCGAACGGGAGTGCTCAGTTGCCTGGCTATTCGTGCCTTCCTGGCAAAAAGCCCCACCAATCCCTCGGCACCAAAACCCAGTTCTCAGCTGATCCAAAAGCACAGCGGACCAAAACCCAACTGTGCGGGAAAAGTAGCCCAAATGCAGCCGAATTAAGCAGATAAGGGAAAACAACATGTCTGTGAAGAACGATCTCCCTCCCGCCTGTAGGTGGCAGCAACATGAAGTGACACCACATAAGACTTTGCAGTGAAGTGAAACCTCTGTCCAGCCTGAACTGTTGAATAAGCGCAGTCTCCCCGGCAGGTTCATTGTTCCACTTTTGCAAAGCTGAAACCGTTCACTTCAACATATTATCTCACATTTTTTCCTTACGAGGCGATATTATAGCAACTCACCAGTGCAAGTGCATTCCGCATTAGGGCAAACATTACTCTAAGGCGACAAACATGGTCTTTCGTTGTATTTTTGCACCAAATCAATGTTTGCTTAATTCTAAATGAAGTGTTGCTTGCACTTGCACCAATGCAAAGTTTATGTAATGCCAACCCTGGTGATGTCTATTTGCAACCACAAGTGGTGGGAGTTACCGCACACTTCAGACTGACACGTGATCCCCGAACCTGCTCGCCTTCGAGTAGTCATCAATGCATATGTCACTGTAAATTGTCTGCGACTGTATTCGTCACCAAGTATTTGACATATCCTTATCAGCAAACGTCTGCCACTCTTCTCCTGGCATGTGCCAAGACCTCTGCTGCAATTTTGTAATCAGGTCTTCCAGGCAGCTGAGTGCATATAATGAAAACACGCATTGTGTACACATTGTAATGATATGCCGACAATGTCATATAGCTAAAATAATGAACATCAAGCATGTTAACAAACGCGAGTTCGAAATAGATCATGTACACGTATAGCTAGTCATCTGTTCCCACAGAGAGCGTTTTATTACTCATGACGATGGCGCTGGGCTCAGTTTCCACAGTTGTCATGGTAACGGCTTCGATTGAAAGGTGTTTATAATGCAGCGTGACTCATTTGCTTTACACCAGAATTGTTTATGAAACGTGTGGATTACATTTCGCCACTTGCCGAGCATGGAGCCCTGCGCATTCGACGGAAGTGCCGCTGCCAGGTGTGACTGCGGCTAACGGGATGGCGGCTAGGTTCCTCACATCAGCTGTAAATGACGCTCTGCTCCGCTGATCATCGAGTCCACTTGTCACAGTTGTGTATTGTTTTTTGACACGTTTGAGGACAAACAACAAAGGGAAAGATGTAGTGAAATAGTTGATCTAATGGCAGCCCATATTTCCCTCCAAATCTGACATGTTTGTCTAGGTACAGTCATTTAATTTCATGTTTTTCACATTTCTAGACATCTGTTGATGATCAAATTGTGCTCACAGAAATGCTTTTTTCATTAGATGTTTCTTGAAATAAATACAGCTTAGAATTATTTCGCCCACTGAGAGGAATTGCCATCTGGCAAGGGTGTTGAAACCCTGCCTTTTTTGATTTGTAATACCTAATAAAATAAAGCAGGTAAAGGGTGACCTGCCAACAAGGCTTGTCATTCATGAACTCCATGCCAAAAGCATAGTTTACACCTGTGCCCTGCTGAATCAGTATCATGATCTGCAGCGCCTGCTCTCTGCAGTGCCACCAGGGGCGTTGCTAGGGGGGGGGCTAGAGGGGCTATAGCACCGGATCCTTTGCTTGTAGCCCCGGATGAAGATCACGGGGCTACAAACAAAGGCTAGCCCCGGGTCAAACATCGATCCGAACATTTTTGCTGCCGCCTAGCAGTGCAGCACTGTGCACACAGGTAGACGGCGATGCAGCAGCAGGCAGCAGGGCCCAGGAGGCAGCGCGCAACGTTCAAATCGTTCGTGATTTGAATAAACAAACGATACGATTCAAACATGTCTGCCTTCCTGCTTCCTGGCCCTGGGCTGCTGCCTCATGATGACTGTCTGTCTGTGCTTGCGCAGGCAGCAGGGAACCGAGCCACTGCCCAGGCACGTGCCCTGTGTCTTTCCCTGCATGCGCAGATCAAGCCTGCAGGTCACGCCCAGCCCCGTGCCAGCACACACTAAACGCAAGCTGCCATGAGCAAGGAGTCCGACGACGCCAGTCGCTCACCACCTGCAGTGCACCATCTACTGTGTGACGTGACCCCCGGCAGGCCCCAGGCTGTGTCACTGCGCCCCCCCCCACCTCTGTGAAGCTGCAGACAGTGCCGGCCGACTCCAGGACCGAGCCCATTCGGTGGTGGCATACGACAGCTGTGGCGTCATCACCTAACTGCTAACTAAGGTAGGTGTGCCTGTGTCTGTCGTATGGTATTCACACAGTGTGAATACCAACCGTATTCAGCAATCTCCCCATTTGTTCTGCCAGGTTGGCCTTGGAGGAGTCATAACAGACACTGCAGGAGAGGGAAAGCACAGCTCTCAACAGCAAAGGCTGCAGGAGCTTAGTACTTTTATGCGATTCTGTTAAATGCAGTGCTTTTATTGTCATCTCCCATGTCGTGGAGAACTGGTACTATCTTACTGGCTTTGAGAAGTGCAGGCAGTGGCACTTGTTCCTTCCAAAATAAGAAGTGCAGTTACTGAGGGCCGGGTAGCTAGGACCGCTCATTTAAAACACTGCACTCCGCCTTTCACTTGACTGCCATGATGCCACCCTAGCTAGCCTCACTAGGCTCACTCCCATTAGTCCCACTGCCAACGCGGTGAAGGATGACCAAATAAAACAAAACATTTATTTCCAACGGTGCTCCTTCATATGCCCACGAGGCAGAGCAGTCACCGGAGTTATTTCCGATAGTGTAGCCTCCTTGTTCCTCCTGCTGTTCTAGACTCTGCCCCTTCTCTCTCACCTTAACTCTCCTCCATTTGGCCAGCCCTCTCCCTCCTAGAATAGCCCCACGACTTCACAGAAGTGGTGCAAACCTAGGGAGGGTTGCTCAGGGGCAACACACTCGCCTTGGAAAATAGGCGAAACAAAACGGGTTTGATCCCCGGGTTCGCGCTTATAAAACTCTGAGCATTAAGCGGGTTATAAATAACCAATTGCAATTACACTTGCACTCGCAGACCAGTCACCTCAACCCACTCCATCCATGTATCCTCTCCATATCTCACCTAGGCCAGCTCTCAACCCAATATATTGCTTTCTCTCAGATCAGCCAGCCTGTCTCTCTTCTGTAGCAGCTCTCACATGCTTCGCTTTCTTTGTCCTTTATCACTCGTGGTACTTTTACTCCCCCACCATTTCTCTCTATCCCACACTAGCTGCCCCCACTCTCAGCTCTTGGTCTCCCTATTTCTCGCAGTCATAGCCTTCAGCATACAATATGAATGATTCCGGGACCGGTCCGGTGCTGTGTTGTTGCTTCGGCTGGGAAGTGTTCGCTATCATGTCACATATAACTGTGCATGGAGTCCCCATGCTGAGCCGTGAACTGATCCCTTGGTCAGGCACTAGGCAGTGACATTTTCCAGGGGGGAACAAGGGGCTGGCGTAAAGAGGGGGCACGCTGATTCATTCCCCGTCTCCTCCACTCCCTCGCCCTCGCTCCAGCCACTGCTCCTTTCAAACTTATTCATGAGGTGATCTCTGGGAGGGGGGAAACGTTATTAGCATGATAGCATTACATTTAAAAGCCATAAATGATGGGCCGCTATAAATATTGCTACTTGCTAAATATCGCTGCTCATAAAATCTTATAAAGAAACGCACCATTTTTATGCACTCCTTTGTTTTTCTCATTCGAGATGCTGCATCCGCGATAAATCACCACAGATCTGAAAGTTAACAGCTAAATCACGGCTCTTTTTGCTATGTTGCTTGTGCTACAAATTGCTTTGTTCTCCATATAAATACGTAGATGCAAAGATGAGCGTGGGCGCATTGCAGAGGTGTTTACTTTGGCGGAGAACTGGCTAACTACTGGAAGAATACCCAATAACCAGTCAGACTATTTCACAGGCTGTGCATGGTAATGTAAAGTAGTCTTATAGTGCTCAACTTCTGCTATTTGGGTGGCGTGTGGTGCTAGGTTCTGTGCTGCACATGTTCCTGTGGGCAGATGGTGATATTTGTGTCAGCTTGAGAGTTATCCTTTTAAGTGTGATCACTTCTGCCCAAGTGACATTGAAGGAAATGCCTGAGGCATTTAGCTTGGCAACCTGACCACGCTCTGCAAGTACTGCATCTCGCGATTTGCCAAATGAAGTATAGCCGTAACCTGCAAACGGAGTCCTACTGGGGCAGTGGGGCTTAAAAGTGCACCGGACACCAATGAAAATGTGTCCCACAATTGCAAATGGCAATTCATTCCTTTTGTGACAGACTGTTTGAGTTAAGAATAATTTATAATTGCACCCATGGTCAGCGGTGCGCACTGTGATGCTTTTAAGCACTAATGCCCACAATTTTCTTATCCCCAGGGGTCAGCTTGGAGCGCAGAGCTGTACACGCTGCCAGCCCCCGCCAGGAATGTGTGTTAATTTTGCAGCTGTTCAGATTTGCTTCCCCAGAACTTGGAGGATTTATCCAGGTTCTCAGATATCAACATAAAGTTGCAGATCATTATGTTGTGTTCTGTCATTATCTGGCCTCTCCTACTTCTCTGTTTGAACTGTGAACAGGTGTTTGAGGTTTCTGACATGTGTGATGCACACATCTCTCTGGATGTTTGCGAGACATCTTGTTTTGGTTTCATTGGTCTTTGGAACCTGCCTCCGAGTGTGCGTGATTTCATGCCATTTGCCCGAAGCTTTAGTTCTGAGGGTAAGCATGTTATACATTGTGCACAGTTTGAAATGTTGACGTATTTGGTCTTTCTTTGCTGTCCTGGCCTTTGGGTTCAGCATGGCATCTGAAGGCTTATGAATCTGCTGGTCAAAGTGACACTGCCAGGCCCCAGGGCCTTGCTCGGCAGGTACATATACTTAGCATCCTTTCCAAGATGTTTGCCATAAAAAATTACCCTTTTCTTTCTAGTATTAGAGGCTGAACCTTCCCAAATGAAGATGTCAGGTGCGACTTCCTGAGTGTAATATGATCCTGGTCCATTTCTTTGTATCATAGGGACTTCAACTATGAATGACAACTGGATATCACTCAACAGAATCGTCACATACACAACAGCTGATAGTAAACAAATTCCAGACACTTCTATCAAGCCTCACTGAAAATGTCTCTTAACAATGTTAAGGACTAAAAGTTATTACAAATCTCAGTCAAAGTGGGAATAAAGGCAACACGTTAAATAGTATATTCATTGGGTTTAGCCTAAAATCCCATAAACAGGAAAACCAATGACAAATATTTTAGCCAAAAAACGTCTATAACAAGTTATTTTGAATCACTAAAACTGAATGTGTTTCATGGCTCATTAGACAGTTTGACGTCACTTGGGAATGTGACAGTCTTTGTGGTTTATGTTTGCATTTCTCTTAAGATCTCCCCCGAGCCAACCTGTGGTGAAAGCTTCTGGGATGTTGGGAAATAAGGTGCGTCTCCTGAGCCACATTAGTGTATTTAAATACATGAGGTGGTGAGCAGAGGGGCAGCCCACCCTTGCCGGCAAGGTTGGGTTTGTCAATCCAATGCCAAGTCTTTGGCGGTCCTGTCCAAAGGCTTTCTTTGTCTTATATAACCTCATAAAGTATTACATAGCACTACTGGATGAATGTTCAGGTTTTGGAGTGGCAAATCTTCAATGATCATGAGCACTTTGAGCAGTATAGTTTGCAATATTATCGCTTGAAATCGCAACGCGATGCGTACGTTCAGATCATGTAGTTATGTGAAGTCCAAACTTGCAATGGGTTCTAGCCCCGGATCTTTTACAAACCTAGCAACGCCCCTGATTGCCACAGAGAAGATTCAGTTCACAGGTGCCCCCTTGACAGCTGCAGTGACAGCCAAGTCACTACAGCGCTGTGGCGGCAATTAAGATATGCACCTCTATACCAAAAGCTACAAACTGCATCACTATGAGAATGCTATCCTGGTGGGTGGGATATTAAACTGTACATAAAAGCCATAGCTGAGTTGGGGTATGGTGGCTGGGATCTCTCATAATTATTGAAGCCAAATGAATTTGATGTCACACATGTGCCAGCCCTGTGAGCCCAGTTCAGCTGTGAAAGGGGTATTTCCCCCAGTCACACTGCCCCTACTATTCCCAGTACGACTGTAGCTCTGAGGGATGCCTCTCTTTGTTTCTTTGTGTGGGCAGGTAATGCACCCAGCACTGAAATTACCACTCCACATGAAGCTGTCATGGGAACAGAAATCAAAGGGCATAAAAACAGGAGATCCTTTCAGAAATCCCTTTAAACTCTGCTCTTTAGGTAGCTCCCTCTTTGATACTCTAGGCACACAGTCTCTCAGTAGGTAGGTGTGTATTTCTTGGTTGTCCTGTCTTTCTTTTGTTTGTTCCAGTGTGCTTATGTGCGCCCAGATGCCTGTGGGTTCCCAGCACGTAATAAACAAAAAAATGAAAAAGAACACTCATTCAAAAGAGGACTGCCCTTATACCAGAGTGCTCCATGCCTTTCATGCTATTGACAAGGGAAAGGGCAGGATTAGCGTAGACAGGGGGAGCTCAGGCCAGCTGGAGGAAGGTTCCACTATCTTGTTTTCTCTCTGTACCTCTCGTCCTTTCTGTCTCCTCCACTTCCTTTAGCACAACGCACTTTAGGTGTGATATCAGAAGGCGAAGTCCACTTGTTCCAAGAACAGTGATCACACTTCTAAAGATTGGACCTCAAACGCAGGCTTGCTTTCTTCCAATCACCCGTGAACGTTTGCATTTCAAATAAAGGGACTCCCACTCCTTTGAATCATCTGTGGACTTGAACCCCATTTGGAGAGCAGACCTTTCCAAAGTCCTCCAGTTGTGAGGTGAAAACTGGTAGTCCAAGTCAGAGGAAAGTTCTTCCTCCTAACCATCCTTTGGGCAAATTGGGGGTTACCTGCTGCTGCAGCAAAACCTGTACCTCTGCCAGTCACACTGCTGCCCTGGACCTCACTGTGCTTAAGGATACCTGAATGTGTGTGCCAGCCTCCCCTGTGTCTGGGAGCCACTGATCAACAAATAAACTGCCTCTGAGAACCTGGAGTGGAACTGGCAGCTAACGGAGAGCCAAGACAGTCAGGAATCATGCACAATCATCTTCAAACTGCTGCGAGCCATAATTCAAGTGTGCACAAGCCAGTTGGAACCAACAGGATTCTCCGGAGCTGCTTTTGGCACTCTCTGACATTTGAACTACAGTACTGCAAGTTGAAACAGGACACTGCACCACCCTTCCAAATGAAGTTTTCAATTGCCTCAACTCAAACAAAAGAACATCACTGCACCTGCACTGTTCAAACCACTGCTTGAACCTCTAGCCGTTTCATCACTGATCCAGTCGACAACTAAACTGACCCTGCTTTTCTTCCTGAACTGCATCTTTTGAGCACTGCATCAAAACGAGTTGCCTACACATCCATCATTAGATCCTCCACTGTCCAATCTCGACCTTCAAACTGAACCTAGTGACCACCATGATCTGCATCGCTCAATCATTGCTTCGAATTGCAGCCTTCTTCACTTACACTATGCGTCAACATCTGCTTGCAGCTGGACTAACACGACAGTCGCATTAAAAAAAGAATTGCACCACCGAACAGCACAAGATGCCTCGTTCTCTGTTGCTGACCCACCAAGACACTGCTAAGGTATTATTGCGTGAAAACTGTCTCCCTGGTCCATTTGGGCCCTACAGACTGGCTAGGTCACATTACTCCTTTTTGCACTTCAAGAACATTTCCTTTACAAGAACATTGTCATTTCTATTGCTGTTTCTCCCCCGTCTAAGTACCTGGAGTGCTGCATCTTGCTATTTTGCATATTCTGTGTTCTTTCTACAGGGGTGGGATTTTGTGGTGTTTTTTATTTAGTTATTATTGCAGATGGTGTGTTTAATTTATGCATGTATATTTTTATAGAACCATGACTGGACATTCCCTTATTTTGGAGTAACATACTACACTGCTTGGATTGCAACTATCTCACATTCACACCTATTATGAGAGAGTTGTGGGTTCTAAAGAACCAAACTGGGTAGACCAAGAACGTTGACCCTAATGGGGAGGAGGGAGCCCTCCCACTCTCACCTTAGTTGGTAGTAGGATTCAACTCCCTTTTTAGGTGCTAGGGTAACTATCGTATACTGGCTCAGAGCCCAGAAGATACCTCTTCTCGCCTGATAACAATGATGAGTTTTGCTCTGGTTACAATCATTGGGTTTGTTTGATTATTCACCTCATGGGGGCTCAAAGCATGTGTCCTTCCCCAGTCAATATACACATGCACATACAAATACAACCCTTAACAATGTACACACTGAATCTGCAACACGTTCACAACAGCACGTATTTATGAAGAGATAGAGAAGAGAACAAAATAGGATGGCATCATTGAAAGAGGCATATTACTTTAGTACAACACTTTCACATTAGTATCTCCAAGTACCTGCGTCACCAAATGACAAACGTTTTATAAAATAATCAATTTAGTTCATAAGCATAAAAGCCCTCAATGTTCTCTCCTAAAATGTTCCAACTAATCAACCCTCTTAAAGGGTGCAAGTCATATTTCTTATTCAAACCAATTATTATTTAATATTTCTTCCAAAATCAAAAACACTGTTCATCTTCAGATTGGGCATAACACACAATTCTCTTTACGAAAGGCCCAAGGCCCTATCTATGCTTCAATACCAAATAAGTTCACCGAAACTTAAAATTTCCAAACTAAACCCTAAGCATGTATCAGAAAAACATCATTAGAATGAAATGCAAAAATGAAAATACCTTATCCAACGCATCAATCATCTATCAGTAAAAAGAGACCCGCATTATAACATCACATTAATTCAAGCTTTTCCAAATGCAATCTTATAAGATGCAGACTTCTAAAAGAAGTAGCTAATCCAGAGTGAGTTTTCTGACAGGTCTGTAGGACAGCAACTTCTCGTCTCATCTTTTCCCATCTAATCTGCCCGCCCAGCAACTGGGATGTCATGGAGTTTATATAATGTCTCAAAGGAAATCCCCTAATTATTAAACGTACATGTCACTGGATAGGCTGTTTCTATGCTTCTAATACAACCCTATGGTACATGGATGTTAAACCTTTCCCTCAGTTTGTGATATATATAAACATTCTACATAGTACATCCCTTTTAGCACAGTGCAAAAATAACAAACCTTAGTGTCTGACGACATCATATCTGCTGTTCGCAAGTTGCTAAAAAGTGTCTTGCCTTGTTATCAATTTTCAGGAAGTTGCTCTGAGTGATTGCCTCATCGCGTTATCAGTTTTTAGCTCAATGCTTCTAAGCATCTAGCTATGTTATCACGGCAAAGCAAGATGCTCTGAACAGCATTCTGCTACTTGGTAGGAAGTCAAGGGCCCTCATTACGACCCTGGCGGAAGGGGTATTACGCCAGCGTAATGCATGGCGTACCCTTCCGCCTTACTACGAGTTCCCGTAGCGCCATGGCGGTTTTCACGCCTGGTTTTTCCGGGCGGAAAAATCCATGGCGCTACGGGACCTGTTGTTGATTACACCACCGTAATTTACGGTGGCGTAATTAACGCCTTCCCCACTCCCATTATGCCCTATGGGGCAAAAATGGGAATGGGGAAGGGTAAATGGGGATTGGGGACTTACCGCCCCGCCAAGGTCGGAATGGGGTGGTAAGTCCGCCAACCCCCATGGCGGAGTTGGCAGCTCTGCGCCATGGTCCATGGTGCAAATTGCACCATGGACCTCCGCCAGGGTCGTAATGAGGCCCAAGGTCCTTTACGCAGTGTCTCTTGCTTCATCAGCAATTTGTGTTCATGCGGGAAATACACATTTATTTGCTTGCATGGCTTGTTGGCTCAATATGTAAGTATATATTACTACACAGAACTAAATAAATATGCATGTTTGCATAAGCAATCAAGCGTTTAGGTGCATTTCAGTGCAAGCGGTTACATGAAGCAATGATTGAAAAATTAATGAAAAAACACACTACAAGACTCACTCCACAAAACAAGGCTTTTATAGGCCAATGCAGGGCTCTAGTGCTTTGAGTGTGTCTTGCTGTTTAAAGCACTATATTCCTATTGAAATATAGATTGCTCTCCACGTGTATCGCGCTTCACTAGTCTCTAAGCACTACATTCTACTAGCACTACCGTGTACTAGTAGGCCTCGTTTGACCTATGCTAGTTACTTATATGAGGGGCATCCTGGTATGTCATTGTATCTCATATTCTGCCTTTCAGTCCTTCAAGGTAGAATGGGTGCCCACACATAGTATCTCCCCTAGATATCATGAAAATGGTGGGATTGACCAAATCAGTCCGCTACCTTTTTCTATGTAAGTTGTTTTAGAAACATCACTGTTTACAACTTGTTCTCACCTTGTATTGTTTATCTAGGTAGTTTGTGGATCTGCACAAATCTCTTTTAGGGTATTCAGCAGTACTTAGCAGGACTTATATTTAGTCACTAATTGATGTGGACTTTGTGTTACCACAATTCAATATTCTAATATGCAATTTGACATTGTAATGCATCCCAAGTTAGTTCCAACTAGCATTAATTGTGTTGGTTTGATATTGCCTAGATGTACTGTTCATGAGCTCGTGACTCCCCATTCATAATGAAGATAGGAATATCATCTACATCCCATTGGATGTTATTTGCATCATTTTCTGATTAGTCCTCTCCTCTTAAGGCCAAAGAGTGTACATCTAAATTAGGAACAATTTCATTTAACACATCAATGTTGACAGTACTGGATGTATCAGCTGTATTTCAGTCATCTAAAATGACACCCTTCATGATTATCATGGGCCATTCATCTCCACTCTGATCAATCAGTTCATTAACAGACTGGCTTGCTACGTAGACAGCAGCTGTTTCGTCTGTTGGCTCTCTTTGCGGGGCCATTATTCCTGGTTTCATCCAGGTGGCGTGCAGCCGTATTCCATGTTTGAACTGGACATGGGAGTCCAGCAGTACTCTGTAGTCATTTCTCCTTTGCACCCTGTGTTTTCTCGACACAGTTTGTCAGTTCGACTGTTCCGTCAACAGGATTCCTTGGTAGGGACACAGGTCACATATTACTGCTCCTACATATCCTCATCCATGCTGTCCATGCTTTATTGCCATGGTGTAATGATATTTAATGGCCTTGATGAAATTACCTCCAAGTTCCACATGTAACCTGTTGCAGGATGCAGAATGAAGAGCTGCCATTGAAGGATAGCTGGAAACAGTACTGCGCTTGAAATATGAGAGCCTGTAAAAAACGTTGTGTCGCAGTAAGTAAAAAGAAAAGAGAATGAGAATGAAAAAGGAGCCTTGTTACTGTGCTACACGATCCATAGACCAGCCCCCAAAGTTCACCCTAAAATTACTAGGTGTTTGCAGTAGTTCAGAAGCCTCAAATGTAGGCCTCTGAGCAAAGACCAGTTCTCTTGCTGTATAGAAAAGAAAGATTGGACTGGTGATTTCACTAATCAGCGTTGGGTGCAAGGCTGCTTGTCCAAAGACTGGAAGGCATGTAAACAATCCGATCCTTCTCGCAGATTGTAGCAACATCTATGTTACACTTGTAGATCGTAAAGTTTAAAGGAAACTGCTTCTTTCTGGACCCAGGAAGGCTCAACTGCGCGGCACAGAACTGACGCTGCTCTTCAGCCGCAGGCCAAGGTCGAAGGATTCCCACATGTAGCAGAATCAGGGGCAGTTTTCACCCTGTTCTGGACCAAGACCATCATAAGGAAGGATTTTCTCTCCTTGAACGCCGAAACCACCATCACCACTGATGCAAGTTCTCACAGCTGTGGCACATGTGGGATCTTCTCTCCACGATGGATGCAGGTGCACTCTTTGGCTGCAGATTGCAGTGCCTGCTGGGCCACAATATCTGGGGTCTCTTTTTTCATTCTTAAAATGCAGTTGCTGCAGTCGTCTTTTATTTTTAAATTTTTTTTATTTGAAAGTTTTATTTACAAACAGTAAAAATCACATACAACTGAGTACAATGAACCCCTAAATACTTAAAACGGTATACAAAACAGTTATATACATTACAAGTTAAACCCTCAATTAAATCAACCACAATTCACAGTCACCCACCCAACCCCAATATGCACGATAACAATACCAAGTCTAGTATAGCTGGAGAAATTTACCCCAGATCTTCTCAAATACACCCATTTTCCCCAATCTTCTGAAAAGTGTCCTCTCCACAGCTGCCAAATCTTGCATTTCAGTCAACCATGTCTCAACATTCAGAGTCAAAACAGTCTTCCAGTTACGCAAAATAATTTTCTTACCAATCATTGCCCCTCGGAACAACCACTTCTTCTGATTCACAGTAAGATCCTCCAGAGACACATCATCCCCCAAAATCACCATCCAGAAGTCCATAGCAGGCAGACCCTCAATATACTCCCCACAAACCCGACCAACTTACCCCAGAACAACCTCACCAACCTGCAGTCCCACAACATATGCTCCAACAAACCTGCCTCATGAATAAACCTCCAACAATCCGAATTCTCCGACATCCCTCTACTCACCATTCTCTCTGGTGTCCAAAAAACCCGATTAAGAATCTTTATCTGCCTTGACCTTTCCGTTAGACCCAAAGAACTCAACTTAACATTTTCACACATCCGGCGCCACACACCTTCAGAAATATCCGAACCCAATCTCCTACTCCACTCCTCCCTTAACAAGTCATTCCCACTGTAATGGGACACAATCTCCTTATACACTCGACTGGCCAGGCCACCTTCCCTCCCAATTGGTTTCCTAGTAAACAAACTCAGATTCATTTTCCTGTCAAAGTCCACCACCCCAATAGCCCGTTTCAACCTTACATAATCCGAAGATTTAAAATTCTCAATGCCAAAGCGCAGCTGCAAATCCCTTGCTGTCATCCAAACACCGTCCTTAAACAGATCAACCACCCACCCACCGCACACCACCCAAAAACCAGTCCACCCAAAACACCACATTACCATCAATCCTAATAGCAGGATTAAACCACAACGATGCACCAGGCTCCCTAAATGCGTCCACACCCAAACAATCGCAAATACCTTTCCATGAACACCTCAAATTCTCAACCAGCGGATCCTTACCACAACTCTTTTTCGAAATCGAAGTCAGGACCGCCTGCGGAGTCAACGGCCCAACAAAACTAGTCTCAGTCTCAACACACACATCCTGCACTTCATCCACAAAAGGTAACAAAAACTCAGACATAAAAGCCAAGTGATAGGCCCTAAAACTTGGAACCCCTAAACCACCCTTATCCAATGGCAGTTGCAATTTACACAACTTCAATTTTGGAGGCTTTCCATTCCACAAAAATTCTTGAAGCATCCTATCCAAATCCTTCCAAATCCATACTCGTTACATAATTAATTTTCGGGGCTGAGGTCATCTTCTGGGCATTCACCTTGCCCCAAAGAGAGAGATTCAACAAACACCATCTGTCCAGCTCAATCCTCAACCCACTGCACACCGATTTCATATTCTCCAAGATCAAATCTCTAATCACAGGAGACAACCACACTCCCAAATACAGCATCTTCTCAGGACACCAACGAAAGCCTAGGTCCACCATAAATCTCCTATCCACAGAGTTTGACAAAGGCATAACCTCAGACTTAGTCCAATTAATCTTGAAACCTGAGCATACCTGAAAATCTGCTATGATCCCCATAAGCGCCGGAACAGACCTTTCCAGATCGTCAAGAGCCAACAGCATATCGTCCGCAAACAGCCAAATCTTTTGTTGCAGACCCCAACACGTAAGCCCTACCACCTCATCTGCCTCCCTAATAGCCTCGGCCAACGGCTCTACAGCAATCACAAACAGAAGTGGTGATAAAGGACATCCTTGTCTAGTTCCCCTCTCCAGCACAAACTTACCAGAACACAAGCCATTAGTGACAACCCCACCAGTTGGAGAAGTGTACAGCAACCTAATCCAAGAAATAAACCTCTCACCGAAGCCCAATCTTGACAAAACAGAAAAGAGAAAATCCCAATGTATTCTGTCGAAAGGCTTTTCCGCATCTAACGACAACATGGCACAATCTCCCTGACGTCCCTCCGATTTTGAAATAGTATACAATTCCTTCCTAATGTTACTAGAGGTTTTCCTGCCTTTTACAAATCCTGATTGATCAACATGAATCAATGTCGGGAGCACATTTTCAATCCGAATTGCCAGTAATTTTGCCAGAATTTTGTTATCAACATTTATAAGACTAATAGGTCTATAACTCGCAGGCTGAGTATCATCCTTCCCCTTCTTCAAAAAAACAGAAATCATGGCATGCCTAGTAGAATCTGGTATGATACCACTATTCAACGATTCCAAATACATGTCCCTCAAGAGCCGAAGTGCTGATTGCGGTAGTAATCGATAAAATTCAACCGGAAACTCATCAGGGCCAGGGTATTTCCCCACATTTAATCTGCCAATAGCCTTCTCAATCTCCTCAACCGTGACATCCGCTGCCAGCAATTCTGGATCACGGAGTCCCAACCTCGAAAGATTCAATCTATCCATCCAAGCTCCGCTCCTCCCGGTCACTTCAGGCTCATTCTTATACAGATTCACATAAAAGTCTTGAAAAACCCTATTTATCTCACCAGGATGATAAGTAATATTGCCATTCCCATCACGAACCACAGTGATAACTCTTTCAGCTTCCCTCTTCCTCAGCCTATAGGCCAACCACCTATCACACTTCTCCCCCTTCTCATAGTAATCACATTTAAGAAAAAAGCTACGGCGTTCAGCACGTTCATCAATCAAAGACTTCAGTTCTCTCCTTGTTTCTTTCAATTCAGCTAACACCTCAGCCCCAACCGGGCCCCTCATAACTCTCTGTGACAGTTCGTCCAATTTTCCCCCCAGCAACGCCTGCTTGTCATCTGCCTGCCTTCTAAGTCCACTGGAAACAGCAATCAAATACCCTCTCATTGTACACTTCAGAGCCTCCCAAACCATACCAGGTCGAACCTCCTCCGTGTGATTATTTGCCACAAAACAATCTATTTCCCTCTTCAACGAATATATCACATCATCCCTGCGCAATAAGTCAACATTCATCCTCCAGGAATTACGTCTCTTCAGGGAATAACTCAACTCCAATTGTAGAATCACATGTGCATGGTCAGATAGTAATATACTACCAATTTCGCACGTCCTATAAGATTCTGTCATCTTACCAGCGGTTAGAAACATGTCCAACCGGGAATACACTGAATGTGCTCCAGAAAAAAAACAATACTCTCGGGAGGTTGGATGCTCCAACCTCCAACCATCTTTTAGATCGTGTTCCAAGAGTAAATCCTCCAAAGCCAAGCGTTGCCTGTCAACTCCCCCCTTAGCCGTTATCCCAGTCCTGTCAACATCAGAATTCAGTACAATATTAAAGTCACCCCCAGGACAATGTCCCGTGAACCCAGGTCTTGTAAGGTCTGTGCCACCTTCCTAAAGAAAGTTCCGTCATCCAATGATGGTGCATAAATATTGCATACAGACATCAATTGGCCCTGTACTTCCAATAACAGAGCCACCATCCGTCCCTCTCTATCCGAAATCTCTTTCAAAACCTTAATAGGAGTGTTCCTTCTAAACAAAATTTCCACTCCTATAGATCATGAATTAAAAGAAGCACCATATACCCTTCCCACCCATCCTTTCCGCAACCTTTCAATCTCTTCTAATATCAAATGTGTTTCTTGCAGCAAGCACACATCCACTTTTAGTTCATCCAAATAATGCAGCACTTTCATTCTCTTTTTCACATTATTCAACCCATTAGCATTCCACGACACAAGTCGCAAATCACCACCCATCTTCAGCGCACCAATCGAACCCCAGCACAGATGTAGAGGCACTACTAGCAAATCTGTGTGACCTGGTAAACTATATACAACCACACCCTGTACACCCAACCCACCCCCTCTGAAACAAATGCAGAAAGCAAACCACAGCACAACGAAACAAGTCAAAAAATATATACTAGAGCCCCAGTGTCCCAGCCCCACCCCCCCAATTATACAGAACTCCCATTTCAAATTCAAAAATGCCATGCAAAAAATGCCATGAAATCCCAATCCCTGCCCCTGTTGCACACCCCATTATCTCTACCAACATCACATAATAAATCACCGCCACTGACCAGTTACCACACTTCCCCACCCTATCCCCATACCCAACCTCACATTGCTTAATCAATATGCGACCAGAAGCATCAAATATAGTAGCCAGACCACCCCCTCACTTCCACCTGACAAAATTGCGCACCAAACGACAGCATCCACAAATAAGTAACGCCAAAGCTCACTCAATGTAAAGTAGGAAAGACAATATAGAGATCATGTCCAGGGGACCATATGGTAACAATCCCATGCCTCATAGAACCAACTTCAAATAATACATAATAAATTCCAAAATACCTGCAAAAAATCACCATGAAAAGACAACACTCCATCTGGCTCATAAGTTTCAAAAATACCCCGAACAAAACACCCCCATGTCCGGCAAGAGACATCAACATTAGTAAGATAACATTCAAACCCCCCGCCCCCATAGACCCATTCATCAGCAGTGACAACTAATGAAATCAAGGGACTAAATGAAGAACAGTTCCAGACGAGATTCAGTGACCAGGCACCAACCAGCACCAAAATGTTGACCCAAGTCTATTGTCCCACAGCTTAACAAAACCCTCAATAACTAGCACAGTATCAGCCCACAGGATCCCCACATGCATGCATTTCAAATGACCGGATTTGACCTGTGGCATAAGGTGCAGAGGGATTATGCAATGCAACATAGATTAGAGTGGTTACAGAGAGCCAGAACATAGACATCCATCAGGTGGAGCAGCCATGAGGTAAGGTAGGGGGCCACCCACAGCTATCTTGACCCAAAACAATCAACATGACCTGTTTGCACAGCTTTGAGCAATAAAGGAAGAAGAATATACAGACCTCCCAGCTTACACATGCAATGTTTCTACCAACTCATAAGAGAAATGAGTCTTCCGCAGCGGAGCAACCCATTATTCTGCATTGTGATTAATGAGCATTAAATTCGAGCCCTCTCTGCACATAGATAATTTCCCCCATATACAAATCTGGAATCCGATGAGAGCAAATGAGATGCAGAGCACACAATTTAAACGCCAGCTACCCACAAACTGCAGTGTGTCAAGGAAGTACTCGACTTGCCAAGAAGCGAGCCTCCGCACGAGCAGAGTGTATTTACAGTATAGCAGGCTGCTCTACACATGAAAGCAGGCGCGTTACCCTTGAGCCACTTTTCACCAGCTTGACAGTTACTCAAACATATTCACTGACAGCCCTTAACAACCTGTCCCCAGCTGCCATAATGGTACGCTCGCACAGGTCGACTTGAGCACCGTGAAAAGTGACAGTCACGCCACAAGGATAACTTTCATGGAAACAAAAAGACGTGATAGGTGCTGAAGCGAACAGACAGCTCCGAGACATTTATAACTAAGACCGTTCGTATCGTAGATTGACGCCCCTTCTGTTAGGCTGACATTGCGACTTACAGTCGATAAATGTCAAAGTTCAACCCGAGGAGTGTGCAGACCGTAGACCCGCACCCATCAGCATCTCACCTTGGAGTCATGTAGAAAGAAGCAGCTCCGCTCACTGCCGCCCATAAAATGAAGTAGGTAGTGCCTTCATCTTCAATACGGAGGCACGATCAACAGCAGTCCAGTCCACCATCCTCCTATAACATATATTCAATGCATCCGATGATCCCTGGTTACCGCCGCTAACCCTAAACCAACACTGCTGAGTCAGAAGCAACACGTCTTGATATGGAGTTCCATGTGATCACGCTGGACCAGAAGGTCCTTTCCTCACCGGGCGTCCGCTCCACAGTCCCGAGGCCGAGCAGGAAAGTGCACGAGCCGAAAGATGTTGATGCCAGTATATTTTTAAATCCACCAAACGACTAACTGTAACAGGTCAGCGGTGCCATTTTAAACAATGAAAACACAATATGAATACATTGTAAAAACACCAAATACCAAATGAAACCCATAATGTCTGAAACAAGGGGGTGTGCAATCAGCAATTTCAAACATCTCTGTTATGTAGAGGTTCCAGCCAACCCACAGCTTCCTATGGATCCGAAGTAATCCTTTCACCCCCTCGGAGCACAACAGTCAGTACATTATTCCTATTAAGGAATGCTTTCACTCCCACCATCTTAGCCAGATCTTTAGCTTCCTTAAATGATTTCCTGATAAGCAGAGATTCCTTTGGATAATCGGGGTATATAAAAATCTGCTTACCCCCATAGGTGACATTACCTTGTTTCCTTGCATTTCTGAGGACATTCTCTTTAATCTTGGATTAGGACTGACTTTCCTGCCAACCCTATAAACATTGTCAATGTCATTTAAAGAAATCTGATCACATCCAAATGAGGATTTCACAATGTCCAACACCAGCTTCATCAAATCCTCAGTGCCATCTTCCACTACACCAACCAGTCTCAAGTTCTTATTTCTGAACTTCAAGTCCAACTCCAAGTGTTTATCTCTCCCCTTCTGTACTTCTTCCTTCAAGCTGTTATACGCCCTAAAGCTGCCTGCTATCTCCCCAGAAATAGACGCCGATCCATTTTCCAAGGCAGAAACTCTGCAATCCAGCTGAGATACTTTCAGGGACATATCCTCCATAGCAGACTTAACATCCCCGACATCTTGAACTACTTTACCAAGATCCTGAGCCATCTTCAGTAGCAGAGCATAAATATCTTGGGTACTGGGAGTTTCCCCCATTTCTGGTTTTGATTTTCTGGGGAGAGTATTGTCCGCAGTTTCAATTTTCTTCTTAGAGTTCATAATCCAAATATGATCAAATCAGGGAGAGGGCCAGGAGCTACAGGATTATGCTGCTGCCTCTGATGCCTGCATTCCGGAACATCTGCTGCAGTCGTCTTAATCTAGACTGGCTGGGGATGCTGATGCAGACAGTAAGCTGCAGTTACCCTGGAGCACAGAGGAGTACTAGGCCTCTTCCCAGCGATCAAGACACAGATGGGCAGGTTGCAGTTGGAGGATAGGATGGATGCAGCACTTCTGAAAGCTGATGCAAATGGAAGATGAAAGTCAACTACATTGCACACATTTTCATGTTGTTCTGCACATGCACATCCTTATATAACACTAGTATCTTTTCACTATGCTATGCTACAATGATTTGTTTCTAGACCTAAAACGAACAGGGCTTCCCCAAGATCACACTGATCACACTGTTCTCAGAAGCCTTGGAATCACGAGATTAAACTGTGATTTGTTACTGTGTTACACCTTTCTGCTGTTGCATTAGTGAAGTCTACATATTGTGAAGACCTGCTAGTATTTCTAGCATCTTAGATTTGTGGATAGGCTTTATCCTACCTAACATCTTTAAATACTGCTATTGCTGACAACACAACTATTTAATAGTAAACCTATTTTGTAGTGGACCTTATTTGCAATACTACATGCAATTCTACTTGTAATCACGTTTGCATTCTAGAAACCTCTATTGTGCCAGGTTCAAATGGCCAAAACAATCCTGTCTTGCCTCTTCTATATTCGAGATTGTTTAATAGTCACATAGCCTCATTGATGGCTGTAAGAGTGAATATCATCTCTATCTCCTCTTGCTCTGATTCTTAGAGAGAGAGGAAGTCATAAAGTCAAGATTATTGTTATATGCACATGGTAAATGCATGCATGTGTATGCTCTTAGTAACAACAATATCAATTTACTTTTCAAATTCCCCAAAGAGAAAAATGCAATTTTAAATAGAAAAGATTAGATTTTTAGACCCTTTGCACAATAGATAGTCCTATACCTTGTAAAACACCTATGTTTAAAAGTGTAGTATACATATTTATGAGCAGTAATGAAATGCACATTTTTAGTATGCAGCATGTTGCAATAGATAAGCTCAACTTCACACACCTTTCTCTGTCTGGCATAAGCAGTATACAAATTGGAACTGTTTCTCCCTATTCATCAGAGAATACTTTTAAATGAGTCTTCCGCAGCGGAGCAACCCATTATTCTGCATTGTGATTAATGAGCATTAAATTCGAGCCCTCTCTGCACATAGATAATTTCCCCCATATACAAATCTGGAATCCGATGAGAGCAAATGAGATGCAGAGCACACAATTTAAACGCCAGCTACCCACAAACTGCAGTGTGTCAAGGAAGTACTCGACTTGCCAAGAAGCGAGCCTCCGCATGAGCAGAGTGTATTTACAGTATAGCAGGCTGCTCTACACATGAAAGCAGGCGCGTTACCCTTGAGCCACTTTTCACCAGCTTGACAGTTACTCAAACATATTCACTGACAGCCCTTAACAACCTGTCCCCAGCTGCCATAATGGTACGCTCGCACAGGTCGACTTGAGCACCGTGAAAAGTGACAGTCACGCCACAAGGATAACTTTCATGGAAACAAAAAGACGTGATAGGTGCTGAAGCGAACAGACAGCTCCGAGACATTTATAACTAAGACCGTTCGTATCGTAGATTGACGCCCCTTCTGTTAGGCTGACATTGCGACTTACAGTCGATAAATGTCAAAGTTCAACCCGAGGAGTGTGCAGACCGTAGACCCGCACCCATCAGCATCTCACCTTGGAGTCATGTAGAAAGAAGCAGCTCCGCTCACTGCCGCCCATAAAATGAAGTAGGTAGTGCCTTCATCTTCAATACGGAGGCACGATCAACAGCAGTCCAGTCCACCATCCTCCTATAACATATATTCAATGCATCCGATGATCCCTGGTTACCGCCGCTAACCCTAAACCAACACTGCTGAGTCAAAAGCAACACGTCTTGATATGGAGTTCCATGTGATCACGCTGGACCAGAAGGTCCTTTCCTCACCGGGCGTCCGCTCCACAGTCCCGAGGCCGAGCAGGAAAGTGCACGAGCCGAAAGATGTTGATGCCAGTATATTTTTAAATCCACCAAACGACTAACTGTAACAGGTCAGCGGTGCCATTTTAAACAATGAAAACACAATATGAATACATTGTAAAAACACCAAATACCAAATGAAACCCATAATGTCTGAAACAAGGGGGTGTGCAATCAGCAATTTCAAACATCTCTGTTATGTAGAGGTTCCAGCCAACCCACAGCTTCCTATGGATCCGAAGTAATCCTTTCACCCCCTCGGAGCACAACAGTCAGTACATTATTCCTATTAAGGAATGCTTTCACTCCCACCATCTTAGCCAGATCTTTAGCTTCCTTAAATGATTTCCTGATAAGCAGAGATTCCTTTGGATAATCGGGGTATATAAAAATCTGCTTACCCCCATAGGTGACATTACCTTGTTTCCTTGCATTTCTGAGGACATTCTCTTTAATCTTGGATTAGGACTGACTTTCCTGCCAACCCTATAAACATTGTCAATGTCATTTAAAGAAATCTGATCACATCCAAATGAGGATTTCACAATGTCCAACACCAGCTTCATCAAATCCTCAGTGCCATCTTCCACTACACCAACCAGTCTCAAGTTCTTATTTCTGAACTTCAAGTCCAACTCCAAGTGTTTATCTCTCCCCTTCTGTACTTCTTCCTTCAAGCTGTTATACGCCCTAAAGCTGCCTGCTATCTCCCCAGAAATAGACGCCGATCCATTTTCCAAGGCAGAAACTCTGCAATCCAGCTGAGATACTTTCAGGGACATATCCTCCATAGCAGACTTAACATCCCCGACATCTTGAACTACTTTACCAAGATCCTGAGCCATCTTCAGTAGCAGAGCATAAATATCTTGGGTACTGGGAGTTTCCCCCATTTCTGGTTTTGATTTTCTGGGGAGAGTATTGTCCGCAGTTTCAATTTTCTTCTTAGAGTTCATAATCCAAATATGATCAAATCAGGGAGAGGGCCAGGAGCTACAGGATTATGCTGCTGCCTCTGATGCCTGCATTCCGGAACATCTGCTGCAGTCGTCTTAATCTAGACTGGCTGGGGATGCTGATGCAGACAGTAAGCTGCAGTTACCCTGGAGCACAGAGGAGTACTAGGCCTCTTCCCAGCGATCAAGACACAGATGGGCAGGTTGCAGTTGGAGGATAGGATGGATGCAGCACTTCTGAAAGCTGATGCAAATGGAAGATGTAAGTCAACTACATTGCACACATTTTCATGTTGTTCTGCACATGCACATCCTTATATAACACTAGTATCTTTTCACTATGCTATGCTACAATGATTTGTTTCTAGACCTAAAACGAACAGGGCTTCCCCAAGATCACACTGATCACACTGTTCTCAGAAGCCTTGGAATCACGAGATTAAACTGTGATTTGTTACTGTGTTACACCTTTCTGCTGTTGCATTAGTGAAGTCTACATATTGTGAAGACCTGCTAGTATTTCTAGCATCTTAGATTTGTGGATAGGCTTTATCCTACCTAACATCTTTATATACTGCTATTGCTGACAACACAACTATTTAATAGTAAACCTATTTTGTAGTGGACCTTATTTGCAATACTACATGCAATTCTACTTGTAATCACGTTTGCATTCTAGAAACCTCTATTGTGCCAGGTTCAAATGGCCAAAACAATCCTGTCTTGCCTCTTCTATATTCGAGATTGTTTAATAGTCACATAGCCTCATTGATGGCTGTAAGAGTGAATATCATCTCTATCTCCTCTTGCTCTGATTCTTAGAGAGAGAGGAAGTCATAAAGTCAAGATTATTGTTATATGCACATGGTAAATGCATGCATGTGTATGCTCTTAGTAACAACAATATCAATTTACTTTTCAAATTCCCCAAAGAGAAAAATGCAATTTTAAATAGAAAAGATTAGATTTTTAGACCCTTTGCACAATAGATAGTCCTATACCTTGTAAAACACCTATGTTTAAAAGTGTAGTATACATATTTATGAGCAGTAATGAAATGCACATTTTTAGTATGCAGCATGTTGCAATAGATAAGCTCAACTTCACACACCTTTCTCTGTCTGGCATAAGCAGTATACAAATTGGAACTGTTTCTCCCTATTCATCAGAGAATACTTTTAAATGAGTCTTCCGCAGCGGAGCAACCCATTATTCTGCATTGTGATTAATGAGCATTAAATTCGAGCCCTCTCTGCACATAGATAATTTCCCCCATATACAAATCTGGAATCCGATGAGAGCAAATGAGATGCAGAGCACACAATTTAAACGCCAGCTACCCACAAACTGCAGTGTGTCAAGGAAGTACTCGACTTGCCAAGAAGCGAGCCTCCGCACGAGCAGAGTGTATTTACAGTATAGCAGGCTGCTCTACACATGAAAGCAGGTGCGTTACCCTTGAGCCACTTTTCACCAGCTTGACAGTTACTCAAACATATTCACTGACAGCCCTTAACAACCTGTCCCCAGCTGCCATAATGGTACGCTCGCACAGGTCGACTTGAGCACCGTGAAAAGTGACAGTCACGCCACAAGGATAACTTTCATGGAAACAAAAAGACGTGATAGGTGCTGAAGCGAACAGACAGCTCCGAGACATTTATAACTAAGACCGTTCGTATCGTAGATTGACGCCCCTTCTGTTAGGCTGACATTGCGACTTACAGTCGATAAATGTCAAAGTTCAACCCGAGGAGTGGCAGACCGTAGACCCGCACCCATCAGCATCTCACCTTGGAGTCATGTAGAAAGAAGCAGCTCCGCTCACTGCCGCCCATAAAATGAAGTAGGTAGTGCCTTCATCTTCAATACGGAGGCACGATCAACAGCAGTCCAGTCCACCATCCTCCTATAACATATATTCAATGCATCCGATGATCCCTGGTTACCGCCGCTAACCCTAAACCAACACTGCTGAGTCAGAAGCAACACGTCTTGATATGGAGTTCCATGTGATCACGCTGGACCAGAAGGTCCTTTCCTCACCGGGCGTCCGCTCCACAGTCCCGAGGCCGAGCAGGAAAGTGCACGAGCCGAAAGATGTTGATGCCAGTATATTTTTAAATCCACCAAACGACTAACTGTAACAGGTCAGCGGTGCCATTTTAAACAATGAAAACACAATATGAATACATTGTAAAAACACCAAATACCAAATGAAACCCATAATGTCTGAAACAAGGGGGTGTGCAATCAGCAATTTCAAACATCTCTGTTATGTAGAGGTTCCAGCCAACCCACAGCTTCCTATGGATCCGAAGTAATCCTTTCACCCCCTCGGAGCACAACAGTCAGTACATTATTCCTATTAAGGAATGCTTTCACTCCCACCATCTTAGCCAGATCTTTAGCTTCCTTAAATGATTTCCTGATAAGCAGAGATTCCTTTGGATAATCGGGGTATATAAAAATCTGCTTACCCCCATAGGTGACATTACCTTGTTTCCTTGCATTTCTGAGGACATTCTCTTTAATCTTGGATTAGGACTGACTTTCCTGCCAACCCTATAAACATTGTCAATGTCATTTAAAGAAATCTGATCACATCCAAATGAGGATTTCACAATGTCCAACACCAGCTTCATCAAATCCTCAGTGCCATCTTCCACTACACCAACCAGTCTCAAGTTCTTATTTCTGAACTTCAAGTCCAACTCCAAGTGTTTATCTCTCCCCTTCTGTACTTCTTCCTTCAAGCTGTTATACGCCCTAAAGCTGCCTGCTATCTCCCCAGAAATAGACGCCGATCCATTTTCCAAGGCAGAAACTCTGCAATCCAGCTGAGATACTTTCAGGGACATATCCTCCATAGCAGACTTAACATCCCCGACATCTTGAACTACTTTACCAAGATCCTGAGCCATCTTCAGTAGCAGAGCATAAATATCTTGGGTACTGGGAGTTTCCCCCATTTCTGGTTTTGATTTTCTGGGGAGAGTATTGTCCGCAGTTTCAATTTTCTTCTTAGAGTTCATAATCCAAATATGATCAAATCAGGGAGAGGGCCAGGAGCTACAGGATTATGCTGCTGCCTCTGATGCCTGCATTCCGGAACATCTGCTGCAGTCGTCTTAATCTAGATTGGCTGGGGATGCTGATGCAGACAGTAAGCTGCAGTTACCCTGGAGCACAGAGGAGTACTAGGCCTCTTCCCAGCGATCAAGACACAGATGGGCAGGTTGCAGTTGGAGGATAGGATGGATGCAGCACTTCTGAAAACTGGTGCAAATGGAAGATGTAAGTCAACTACATTGCACACATTTTCATGTTGTTCTGCACATGCACATCCTTATATAACACTAGTATCTTTTCACTATGCTATGCTACAATGATTTGTTTCTAGACCTAAAACGAACAGGGCTTTCCCAAGATCACACTGATCACACTGTTCTCAGAAGCCTTGGAATCACGAGATTAAACTGTGATTTGTTACTGTGTTACACCTTTCTGCTGTTGCATTAGTGAAGTCTACATATTGTGAAGACCTGCTAGTATTTCTAGCATCTTAGATTTGTGGATAGGCTTTATCCTACCTAACATCTTTATATACTGCTATTGCTGACAACACAACTATTTAATAGTAAACCTATTTTGTAGTGGACCTTATTTGCAATACTACATGCAATTCTACTTGTAATCACGTTTGCATTCTAGAAACCTCTATTGTGCCAGGTTCAAATGGCCAAAACAATCCTGTCTTGCCTCTTCTATATTCGAGATTGTTTAATAGTCACATAGCCTCATTGATGGCTGTAAGAGTGAATATCATCTCTATCTCCTCTTGCTCTGATTCTTAGAGAGAGAGGAAGTCATAAAGTCAAGATTATTGTTATATGCACATGGTAAATGCATGCATGTGTATGCTCTTAGTAACAACAATATCAATTTACTTTTCAAATTCCCCAAAGAGAAAAATGCAATTTTAAATAGAAAAGATTAGATTTTTAGACCCTTTGCACAATAGATAGTCCTATACCTTGTAAAACACCTATGTTTAAAAGTGTAGTATACATATTTATGAGCAGTAATGAAATGCACATTTTTAGTATGCAGCATGTTGCAATAGATAAGCTCAACTTCACACACCTTTCTCTGTCTGGCATAAGCAGTATACAAATTGGAACTGTTTCTCCCTATTCATCAGAGAATACTTTTAAATGAGTCTTCCGCAGCGGAGCAACCCATTATTCTGCATTGTGATTAATGAGCATTAAATTCGAGCCCTCTCTGCACATAGATAATTTCCCCCATATACAAATCTGGAATCCGATGAGAGCAAATGAGATGCAGAGCACACAATTTAAACGCCAGCTACCCACAAACTGCAGTGTGTCAAGGAAGTACTCGACTTGCCAAGAAGCGAGCCTCCGCACGAGCAGAGTGTATTTACAGTATAGCAGGCTGCTCTACACATGAAAGCAGGTGCGTTACCCTTGAGCCACTTTTCACCAGCTTGACAGTTACTCAAACATATTCACTGACAGCCCTTAACAACCTGTCCCCAGCTGCCATAATGGTACGCTCGCACAGGTCGACTTGAGCACCGTGAAAAGTGACAGTCACGCCACAAGGATAACTTTCATGGAAACAAAAAGACGTGATAGGTGCTGAAGCGAACAGACAGCTCCGAGACATTTATAACTAAGACCGTTCGTATCGTAGATTGACGCCCCTTCTGTTAGGCTGACATTGCGACTTACAGTCGATAAATGTCAAAGTTCAACCCGAGGAGTGTGCAGACCGTAGACCCGCACCCATCAGCATCTCACCTTGGAGTCATGTAGAAAGAAGCAGCTCCGCTCACTGCCGCCCATAAAATGAAGTAGGTAGTGCCTTCATCTTCAATACGGAGGCACGATCAACAGCAGTCCAGTCCACCATCCTCCTATAACATATATTCAATGCATCCGATGATCCCTGGTTACCGCCGCTAACCCTAAACCAACACTGCTGAGTCAGAAGCAACACGTCTTGATATGGAGTTCCATGTGATCACGCTGGACCAGAAGGTCCTTTCCTCACCGGGCGTCCGCTCCACAGTCCCGAGGCCGAGCAGGAAAGTGCACGAGCCGAAAGATGTTGATGCCAGTATATTTTTAAATCCACCAAACGACTAACTGTAACAGGTCAGCGGTGCCATTTTAAACAATGAAAACACAATATGAATACATTGTAAAAACACCAAATACCAAATGAAACCCATAATGTCTGAAACAAGGGGGTGTGCAATCAGCAATTTCAAACATCTCTGTTATGTAGAGGTTCCAGCCAACCCACAGCTTCCTATGGATCCGAAGTAATCCTTTCACCCCCTCGGAGCACAACAGTCAGTACATTATTCCTATTAAGGAATGCTTTCACTCCCACCATCTTAGCCAGATCTTTAGCTTCCTTAAATGATTTCCTGATAAGCAGAGATTCCTTTGGATAATCGGGGTATATAAAAATCTGCTTACCCCCATAGGTGACATTACCTTGTTTCCTTGCATTTCTGAGGACATTCTCTTTAATCTTGGATTAGGACTGACTTTCCTGCCAACCCTATAAACATTGTCAATGTCATTTAAAGAAATCTGATCACATCCAAATGAGGATTTCACAATGTCCAACACCAGCTTCATCAAATCCTCAGTGCCATCTTCCACTACACCAACCAGTCTCAAGTTCTTATTTCTGAACTTCAAGTCCAACTCCAAGTGTTTATCTCTCCCCTTCTGTACTTCTTCCTTTAAGCTGTTATACGCCCTAAAGCTGCCTGCTATCTCCCCAGAAATAGACGCCGATCCATTTTCCAAGGCAGAAACTCTGCAATCCAGCTGAGATACTTTCAGGGACATATCCTCCATAGCAGACTTAACATCCCCGACATCTTGAACTACTTTACCAAGATCCTGAGCCATCTTCAGTAGCAGAGCATAAATATCTTGGGTACTGGGAGTTTCCCCCATTTCTGGTTTTGATTTTCTGGGGAGAGTATTGTCCGCAGTTTCAATTTTCTTCTTAGAGTTCATAATCCAAATATGATCAAATCAGGGAGAGGGCCAGGAGCTACAGGATTATGCTGCTGCCTCTGATGCCTGCATTCCGGAACATCTGCTGCAGTCGTCTTAATCTAGACTGGCTGGGGATGCTGATGCAGACAGTAAGCTGCAGTTACCCTGGAGCACAGAGGAGTACTAGGCCTCTTCCCAGCGATCAAGACACAGATGGGCAGGTTGCAGTTGGAGGATAGGATGGATGCAGCACTTCTGAAAGCTGATGCAAATGGAAGATGTAAGTCAACTACATTGCACACATTTTCATGTTGTTCTGCACATGCACATCCTTATATAACACTAGTATCTTTTCACTATGCTATGCTACAATGATTTGTTTCTAGACCTAAAACGAACAGGGCTTCCCCAAGATCACACTGATCACACTGTTCTCAGAAGCCTTGGAATCACGAGATCAAACTGTGATTTGTTACTGTGTTACACCTTTCTGCTGTTGCATTAGTGAAGTCTACATATTGTGAAGACCTGCTAGTATTTCTAGCATCTTAGATTTGTGGATAGGCTTTATCCTACCTAACATCTTTAAATACTGCTATTGCTGACAACACAACTATTTAATAGTAAACCTATTTTGTAGTGGACCTTATTTGCAATACTACATGCAATTCTACTTGTAATCACGTTTGCATTCTAGAAACCTCTATTGTGCCAGGTTCAAATGGCCAAAACAATCCTGTCTTGCCTCTTCTATATTCGAGATTGTTTAATAGTCACATAGCCTCATTGATGGCTGTAAGAGTGAATATCATCTCTATCTCCTCTTGCTCTGATTCTTAGAGAGAGAGGAAGTCATAAAGTCAAGATTATTGTTATATGCACATGGTAAATGCATGCATGTGTATGCTCTTAGTAACAACAATATCAATTTACTTTTCAAATTCCCCAAAGAGAAAAATGCAATTTTAAATAGAAAAGATTAGATTTTTAGACCCTTTGCACAATAGATAGTCCTATACCTTGTAAAACACCTATGTTTAAAAGTGTAGTATACATATTTATGAGCAGTAATGAAATGCACATTTTTAGTATGCAGCATGTTGCAATAGATAAGCTCAACTTCACACACCTTTCTCTGTCTGGCATAAGCAGTATACAAATTGGAACTGTTTCTCCCTATTCATCAGAGAATACTTTATTGTACACCCCAAGGCAAAATTAACGTTGTAATCTTGTAATGCTAATGGGCTTCGCTAGAAGGAGCAATGGAATCAAACTGTTTCTGCAAAGCAGGTTTCAAAAATTGAAATATTATAGTGTCGTCATGTGACAATGTGGCTCTAGGCACTATCTTTGTGTCAAATTGATTGCAGGGTTATTGCTGTCATTTTGTACATACACAATGCCCAATGTTGTTGGCAATGATTACAGGCCAGATCAAGCTTTGAGGAGGCTGTTATATGATTTAGGTTATTGATTTAAAAAATTGCCAATTACAAAACATCTGTATTCATCAGTGCATCGTTCTGGTGATCATCTGTTGTGTATGTGATAGCATTTACACCTGAATAAATATGTGCTCTGGTCTTGCGTGATCACAGCTAGATCTTACATACATTAAAAGGAGCATTTAGTATCCATAAGTCTATTTAATAAATGACTGAACACTGAAAATCCTCAGGAGTTTCAAACAGGTCAGAACTCTTTCCAGTCTTGTCCTCTGAATCAGATTCTAGGGGATTGTGACTAGTTGCCTGTTGTAATGTATCACAACAGGATCTACCAAGCTAAACTGCATCAACCCCATCACTAATCACCATTATCAATCATCGAAAACTTCTAAACCTAGTTCTCTTGGTAGGTTTTCAGATATCAAATAACCCAACTTCAATACACTTGCCATGTTTGATAGCAGGGTATTACTCTTCTAGGAATTACTTATAGCGCTATATTGGCCAGATATACACCTAGGAGCTATTAGGCGTTATGCTTTCCATCTAACACACTCCCCTTTAAGTTTATTGCCTCTTATTCTGGTTTGCCTCTGCCTAAATATCTCATATATCTGTTAAATTTTGCCCAGCCTGCCTGTAGCAGTTCTGAATTATTGTAAGTGAGTGAACTAGTACGCCTTACTTTACATTAATCTTCTTGGTTGTAGAAATGTAGCAGTTTCCACGGCTAGTATGTGACTGCCTTCGCTACTTTTATAGGCAATTCTTACGCCGTTCTGTCATCTGCTGTGCATGGTGGCAAATGTCAGCTAATAGGTAATATTCTAGGGCCATGTCATCTCTACTTCCCAGAGTCTATACTTCATGCACAGGGGAGTGCCCTGGGTCCCCTGCCCCAGTAGGGCTATTGTAGGAATAGAGGTTGTGATAAGCATATTCCTGCCACACAGGAGTGGCTTGCTAATATTGTATGCATCAGATGGACCCTATCAGGTTGTCTTCCACATCTGAAATTATAAATGTTATGTGTGTTAACATGATGTAGGGTTTAGAGATGCTTCCGAGTGGAATTACATCTTCAGGATGAACCCACTTGGCTCTGCACGCATTAGACATAGGCATTTATTATTTATGCCGCAGGATTATTGAGGCAGAAATTCTCATGCATTAATATCTACTATGAATTGCTTCACTAAATTACGCTAAGCTATGTGTGAACGTCTGAGCTACACTTTGGTATGGGGTATAGTAGCTATGATAGCTACAGTAGACTGATTGTTGTTTGCATGTAAGAGTTCACTCTCAAATGTATAGCTTGAATTAGCCTACTTCAGCCTGTGTTGTTACACTCCCTACAGGGCTTTCCCATTTGGCACCTGTAACTTAGAATCCAGGCATAGACCTAGCCTATGGTTTGACCATGGTTGGACATGGTTGGACCATGGTACAGATTAGCGGTCTAACACTGCTCTAATTGCACTCGTTGATTATGTGTTAACATATGTTAATCAACAGTTTCCTTTGTTACTCATATGTTGAATCATCTTGCAAACTGGACTGATCTGTAGCTGCAGCTAAGTGTCCTTTAAAGGAACGTAGCTTGTTCTCTGTCCATTTCAGCCTATTTCGACCTCCTTCCAGAGTGAGCTTGTGTTCATAGTAGTTCTAGGCAGACTGTGTTGTCAGTCTAGAAAAATGGATACCTCTACTGTGTGACCGCAAACGTATTTTGGTGGCCGTGGGCCAACCGTCTCATGCACGATATGACAGAATATAGGTTTTCAAGTTTGCCACTGAACGGCCATCTTGATGTAACAAGAACCGCCATTTTGTTTTCTAACCATTGCTCATTGCTTTCTGCTCTTATTGCTTCACAGCATATTTTCCGCTTACACTGCTCGACTGTAAAACATTGTTGTCTGCACGTAAAATGGACAGGGCCGCAGGGCCGTGAGGATAACAAGAGTTTGTTGAAACACAAACGTAGGCAGCGCCAGGAAGAATGCCCGGCTCCCTCCCGAATGTAGCCTTGAAGCAGAGCTACAGGGCATTTAATCATTTCGCAGCTGCCAGCCAGTCTCGTTATATGGTAGAATATGTTAGAATAATATAGCTAAAGGCTTAAATTATGCTTTTCTTACGGCCCCCTTTTGCTGAGCCCGCTAGAGCGTGTCGGCTCCCAGGACACAAATAGCACCCAATAGATAGCAAGGTTTGGAATGCAACTGTTCCCCCCGTATGTAGCTCGCTTCCAAGAACAGAAGTGCTGTGTTCTATACAACAACTGAAAGATGCCTCTGCACTCACAAATTGCAAATTGTTACTAGAATAGATGTTTGAAGGTGTCATAGTTGTCGGAGATGTCCATCATCACACCAAGTTCAAAGAAACCCAATAAAAGGGGGGTGTTAAACATGTCATAGCTGATTGTTTGATATGCATTTTGTATATATGTAACTGATGTACGTAATGTATTCTTTTGCGTCCCTCGAGGTCTAGAGATACACGTCGCGGGGCGTGAGACCGAGTTGGCCAACTGAGACTTTTGCTTTGCAATAAACCCTAGCTTTGGGAATACAACCTCGTGTCTGGCGTATCTATCGTGTGTGGTGACTCACCTTGTTTCCATAGACGTTAGGGACCCCTAGGGGCCCCTTTCAGGGTCTCTTGTGTCCAGGTTAAGGCTAGGATGTTATGGTCACTTGCTAGAGTTGGAACAATCTCAAGTTTTTCTATGGTACTGATGGAATGCTTAGAGACAAAGATATAATCAATTACAGCAACTAGAGTGTCACGATGCCACGTCAGAATAGGAGGAATATCTCCTGTCAGAGTGCCATTAAGCATGGTAAAACTCCTATCATCCATAAGGTCAATCCAGCAATTGGCTCGGGAAGAAAGAGAAGGATAGTTAATATCTAGGCATTTTATATTAAGGTTCCCCGTTATCAAAATATAATCAATGGTATTGTCACCCATGCCTAGGTCTAAAAATTTTCCAACGAGATATAAAATGATCGTCAGAAATTGCATGCGGATTTCAGTAAAGATTTAAGCTGGCAGTGCTCTTATAGTGTGGTCAAATTATTTTAGAAGAACAAAGCTTAGTTAACTGGACAAAGGGATGGGGAGAGGACCAAGGTTCCCGCGAACAACCATGGTCTTATTTTATGGCTGTTAGGAGGCCCGCAGATGGCCGACCCTTAGGATGCTTGATTGCTGGAATCCAGCAGATGTCTCGCCCTGGCCAAATAGGCTGGTCGGATAACCATGTTTTTTGAAGGAGGACTATGTAATAAGAAGATAATGAATAAATATTGAGGGAGCCATGAGATGTTTAAAGCCCTGTGTGTTCCAATCTGCAACTGTGAACGTATTATTCTTTTTAATGTCCTGGCTCTAGTAAATATATCAGGTTTTGTTTCCATTTATGACTCTTTGAAGTCATGTCCAAGTTGTATCTCTAGAGACAAGATCCAAATCACCCATGGCTACTTTCCTGGTGAGGTCTCCTTGATTACCACAACAAATGACTGGTAGGGGTTCAAAAATAGGTGTTGTTTTTTACTTAAGTAATGGATGTTTGGATTGAGGCCTTAGTGTAGATCTAGAAGGGTGTGTCTCTGTACTAGATTAAAGTTTGAATCCACAACTTCTGAGTTGTTCTCTTGCATCCCATAGAAGATCTCTCACAATCTTGGAAAAAACTGTCAACTTTACTTTATCAAATCTATAGTGATCTATAAACCAGATGTAGGGAATGTCTTGCGATTGAATGGCTTTCAGAGTGGGAATAGTTTTCAGTAAAGTTAGGATTGTAGTCCTGTTGGGATACGGGTCATGTCTTTGCCTGTCCTTCATTGTTAAATGCAAGTAATCCAAAGTCCCTCGACTAATTGAAACCGGTTGCAGAGGTTGCGATGTACTGTCACTTCTGACCCTTTCATAAGAAGTCTTAACCATGGTATTGTTGTATGGAGAACCCCAAAAAGTGAAGACTGTTTTCTATTTTTTTGTCAGTAGTAGATGATACACTGGCAAGATTGCTTATGGTTATTGAGTGAGAAATGTAATGTTTCTACTAGGGACTCTGCCACTCTCTGATGACTCCTGATCATGGCATCAGGAGGCGAAGGTGCCATGATCCTTTGGAGGAGGAACCGAAGGAGCAAGAATCAACGGGCAAGTCAGCTGCGATGAAATAGAGTATATGGATAAGTTCAGCAGTTCTGCATCTGCCGAGGGGATTTCCATAGCATTATCTGGATCAGTTAAAATGATGGAGAGGGGTGAGGAGGGGTGCAGTAACGCTGATTCACAAAGTGGAATTTGGGAGTTATTACTTTTTTTCCTCTTGGATGTTATAGTTTTGTCAGCCGGCTTTCCCTAAAAGTAGTGTGAAGAGAAGTGGGGATTTCTTCCGAGCAATGGTCAAGGCATTTATTCATTTTCTGGAATTATTTGAAGCAGATCTAGGAGACGCAGAATGATTCTTGGATTGTTTTGTAATAGTTCCATTTAATTCGGCTTTCTTTCGCTGTTTTTGAGTCTTAAATAGATCAAATAGCGGCTTGTCTAACTTTTGTATAGGGGTTACAATTTCAACAGATGTAAGTATCATAAGCTTGTGAGAGGGTGTTAAACATGCTTCCTCAGTGAAAGCAATGTCTTCAATACTTCCTTTGGCTGGGCGGTATTAGGGGGTACTTCCCTTAACAGCAATGTAGGTAAAATCAAATTGCAATGATCAGAAAGGGGGCAAAATTGAGTAGTAGTAGAAGGTTTTAACAAATTAATTTTGTGCAGTATTGTATTTATGAGTATTGTTTGGTCATCAGGTTTCTTTTCTAGCATTGCAAATAATGTATTTAGGCTCAAAAGCCTTTTGTTCATTGCTGTCAGGGAGATTTCACATAGTGGATTAACTGCGGGGGTCAGCCCAAAGGAAGGTCTCGGGGTTGTTTTTGCAAATGACATTGGTGAGGTTGATGAGGAATTGAATGAGGAGTTCAACGACTCCGGACATAAAATCGGCAAGTGGGACAAATTTAAAGGCTGAGGATGGGGAACCTCTCTTAGTTGGGTTTCTTGGATCACTGGTGAGTTGCTACAAGCTGCAGGTGCTACGTTAGAAGCAATTTCATTCATAGAAATAGGAGGAAGATGATCTTCTGTCAAGGGGACTTGATTTCGAATCTGACTCGCCGCTTTAGGTAGCAGTTCAACAACTTGAGAATAGACTATTGGTTTTTAAGTGAGTCAGTTGTATGAATTAGATCCTCCATTGTGACTAAAGATTTAATAGTAGCAATTTCATTTGTAATTTCTTTGTTAGCTGATTTCATCACGAGATCATTGGCCTGTGTAGGAGTATTATCAATTAATTCTGCCAGTAACTCCTCATCCATTATGTGGTTACGTTCGATCAAGCACGGCTCAGGGTGGATGTGTGTGGGTTGAGAGGTTACTAGCATATCCGCGGGGACCGCAGATCCGCTCAATTGATGAACTGTTGAAATAACAGGACCTTGCAGGCCGTGTTGTCAAAAATGCCTACTATCAGCGGTAAGAGATTTGGATTGCTGGTTTTTCTTTTTGAGGGGTGCAATTTCATGAGGGCATTTCTCTGCGGATAATTTACTCGGCGATCCATTAATGAGTCTTCCGGCTGTTACTGGCATGGTTGATTTTGGTGTGTACATATGTAAACCAAAACTTCTTATGTCAAATAACTGATCAAACAAACAGAAAAAACGTCAATAAGGAATCAAATGACGGATTACGCACCCAACTATAAAGTTATATAGCTTGTAGGTATTCCTGAGGAAAAAATGGGCACTCAGGTCTTGCTAAACAGCTAAACAGGCGAACAGCACTCCATCAGTACCCCCTCGGTGAGCGTGCGCTGATGCATGCGCTTGCCAGATTTAAGGAGGAAAGCTGAAGTGGGCAGAGTCACAGGTAAAGTTGCATACGATGTTAACAGAAATGTTGAAAAATAAAATTCACCAAGGGTGCTTGAAGCAGTAATCACTACAAGTGAAATGCAAGAGTAAGTGTCCACGCCAAAGTCCAAAATGTAACTATTATTATTGAATGAAAGCCAAGGTCGCCGTACCTGGATCAGCAAAAGAAAGTAGTCTGCCAGCTGAACAGCACTCCACGAGCACTCCCTTGAAGTGCTCGCTGATGCTCGTACTCGCCAGATTTAAGGAGGCAAAGAGAAGTGGGCGGAGTCACAGGTAAAGTTGTATATGATGTTCACAGAAACTTTCAAAATAAAATTTGCCAAGGGTGCTTTAGTAGTAATCACTGGATCAGCACAAGAAAGTAGACTGCCAGCTGAACAGTACTCCACGAGAACTCCCTCGATGCGCCTCATATGTTTAATGAAGCCTGTGCCTACGAAGTTCTGTTTCTCTGTTTCATGTGCCCAAACAGGGCAGCGCTGGTCTTTCTTAAGGATGGCATGGAAGGGCTCCATCAATGACTATGCAGTTGCCACTATTGTGTCCACATTCCTCTCTGGAGGAATGTTATGACTAAATGGGAGCCTGTGACCTTTGCTTTTACCAGTGCAAGCTTAATAGCTTGTTTGCTTGGCAGGGAAAGAAACTGTGTTAACCCATTACTAACCAAGAGGCCAAGACGAAGAAATCAGAATGCGCCATGTGACAGATTCACAGTGATCTGTGTCATTTTTAAGTAAACATGTATTCTCTAGTCATGTGCTTCTTGCTCATTTATTTAATAAAGCTTGCCAGGCAAAGCCTGCTCCGTTTCTTAGCTGCAATTGCTCGATCACATTCATGCCAAACTATCTGCCTGCTGACAGGCGGGGCAAAGCTCTCTCTTCCTTGTCCAGCCATAGGAAGATAAATGACGTTTTACTGCATTTCGCTGTTAGATAGCGGTGTCTGTTTGGAATGCAGCCCAGAGACTTATCTCGCTGGATGAAAGATTGAAATGCATTTATTGTTTTTACAGCAATATATGAAACCGGTTTCAATTTAGCGCACGAGGGGGGCCCTGGGGGAAACACAAAGCATTCCCCCCACCCCGGGGTTATTTTGGGCACTGCACAGGCCAAGGAGCTGGCCTGCGCATAGCATGCCTCCATGAGTATTTAAGGGGACAGGGAAGGTTCGGGAGCAGGCGATGGTTAGGACGAGTGTTTGTCCAGGTCGCCTGCTCCCGAGCCTTCACTGCGTCTGGGCCTGTTAGTGGAATGTGACTGAGGTGAGGAGTTTAGTAGCATAGTGGTTAGCGGGTGACGGGCAGGTAGTCAGGTTATATTTGTTATGAAAAAACTTAAAGAATTTGCCAAGTTTAAATAGTCGGGGGTACCGTAGATAAGGTACCCCCCCCCCCTTACCGCAGGGGTGAGGTCCAGGGGGTGAGGAGGATCTTGTGTGGGCTGCATTCTCACGGGGGTGTTGAGCGTCGGTCCGGGGGGTGAGGAGGATCCTGTGTGGGCTTCGTTCTCCCGGGGGTGTTGAGCGTCAGTTTGTCCCGATTCACATGGAGCAAGCTTCCTCTGGTTGTTGGGGAGCTTGTTTGGGCGGGGGCGGTAGAAGGAATGTCGGGTTTCGATGCGCAGTCTCTGCTGTCTGGCTCCCGGCATCTGCGTCGTCGGGGCAGGGCTAAGCCATTAAAGGGGCCGCGTCTATATTATTAGCGCGTGTCCAAGGAACGGCAGCCTTTCATTGAAAGGATATTACATTGCAGTGATTGGGGCGGTAGGGTTTTTCAAATTTTTTAGTGTGGGGAACAGGGGCATCCACGTGGTTGAAGGCCCCTGAGCCTTACAGATTGGTGGGGGTTATGTTTTAAAAGGGGCATTTTTGGGAATTTCGGCAGGCAGGTGGGGATATATATAAAAAAATAAAATAATAATAAGGGGAATAAGTAAGATAATACATATAACATAATCATATATTTAGTATACAGGCTTCTGTATTAAGGGCATACCAGTTAAGTGGTATCCCCCCCACACGTATTTTCCCCGAGTATGTTTTGGCTCGGGGTTTAGTGCATTTAGGTTAGAGCATCAAGGGGCATAGTTTGGCGCTCAGCTATATTAATTTTGGTTCGCCATGGTGGGACAGGGGTCCAAGAAGAAGGGACTGGTGGGTGCCAAGGCCCTGAGGGAAGCCTTAGAGATCATTAGCAGGGCATCCTAAGCCCAGTTTAAGGGGGCGGTGGGGGAGGTTACGGGTGAAGGGGAGGACGGTGGAGGTAGGCCGCAGCAGAGAGCAGCAGCAGATGGGCTCTCGCGGCAGTGGTAGCTTGCAGCCCTGCGGCAGGTAGAGGGGAGGTCTGGGAATCGAGGGGCAGGAAGATGAGGAGGGAGATTGACAGGAGAGCGTCCAGGGGGTGAGTGCAGTCAGGAGAGGGGCTGGAAAGGGAGTGGGGGAAAATGACCAGGTGGATGAAGTGGATGGTAAGATTTTGGAGAAAGGTGCAGGGAGGGTGGGGGGTGAAGGTGGGGGTGACTGGGTGCAGAGAGGAGTGACAGGGCAGAGGGGCAAGGGAGGAAAATACCTGCAGAAGAGTGCAGGTGGGAGGAGGAGAGAGCGGTCCCCTTCAATTAGTGAGTTGAGATAGGCGCACGGAATGCCCGCCCGGCTAGGAGGATTTCGTGCAGAGGGCACAGGGCAGTCCCCGCTATTGAAGAAGGGGAACATGGAGAGGGTTTAAGAACAGTCCCTCCGCAACCTTCGCGTGGACAGTCTAGAGGGCACAGCACGGCCCCTAGCAAGGAGGACCACAGGGTGGAGGAGAGAACCCCTCGCCCGAGAGAAGAGGACCAGGAAGAGGTTTCTGCAGCCCTGCCAAGAAGACGCCGACGGAGTGGCGGGGCAGACGCCCCGGGCTCACAGGAGGAGGATCTGCCCGGCCCGAGCACGTGCTCGCAAAAGCAACGGTACTACATGGGTGATGAAGAGGGGGTGGAAGAATTTGTGGGCCAATGGGAGGATGAAGGGTACAGTGCTGTAAGGAGGACGGAGCGGGCAAGAAGGGGCTTAAGATGGGAAGGGGAAAGACAGGAGGAAGTTGCTAGGGGGCAAGAAGTCGGGGGATAACTGTCCGGGTGAGACTGTTGACATGTTTTGTCTCACAGCAAGAGCCTGGTAAGGAAGGAGATGAAGTGTGTAGGCTATGGGAGCCTTGGGGGGGGGGCAGAAGAAGATTTCTTCGGTGGAGGTGCAGACAGACAGGGTGATTGAGCCCTTGGCACCAGAGGTAAAGGTTACAAAGGAGAAAGATGCAGAGGGAAAGGGCAAGGAGAAAAAGCTGCCATACATGGGTATTACGATACCCCTGGGAGCACACTTGATGACAACAACAAAGGATAAGATATGGGCAGGGGAATTTGTGGACGTGTTTAAGCTGCTTCATAGGGAGGTCAGAGCCAAAGAGGGTTCTAAAGAGGAGGAGAGGGAGCAGGCCTCGCGCCCAAAGGTACCGGTGACAATCGAGAATTGGACACCGGCTTTTATTGTCTATACGAGTGTCTATTGCGAGAAATTTCCAAGCATTCACGAGTTTTGGGGGCTTCGCTTGGGTGCGTTATGATGAAGAATTTAGGGTGAGGATGGCAGAGGAAAGCCAGGAAGTCTGGGGTGAGATAGATATGGATCTCTGGCTGCAGTGGATGGCACCGACGAGGCCAGTCCTGACATTGCACACAGCGAGTGGTTTGCCTGTGCCTTTCCGGCCATTTCTTGGTCGCCCCGCCCACGAGCGGGTGGGGGGAGGAGGCAGAGGGCAGTCCTCAGCGGCATACTGGGCCTTTAATAAGGACGGCTGCACAAGGACGGCCTGTAGGTTTAGACATGAATTCAGTAAGTGTGCAGGGCGGCACCCAATTACTCAGTGTTTCCAGCAAGGAGACAGGGGGAGAGGGCGAGGAGCAGGGAGAGGGGTTGTGGGGAAAGGCTTTTACTCCAATTAACGTGGAGGTGTTGGAGAAGTGGCTTGAATTTTATACGGACAGGGAGGGGTCAGAGATTTTGGGAAAAGCTTTTCGTTATGGATTTAGGTTAATGTTATCAGCGTCCAAGGGTGCGTCGTTTGGCGGAGAATTTGAAGTCCGCCAGGGAAATGTGGAAGTGGTAAGAGAGAAATTGGGCAAGGAAATAGCAGCAGGTAGGGTGGCAGGGCCATTTGCTGAACTGCCAGCGGATTTAGTGGTATCCCCACTGGGTGTTGTACCTAAGAAGGTTCCAGGGGGGCTTAGGTTAAAACACCATTTGTCATGGCCTGAGGGCATGTCCGTAAACGATTTTAATACTCCGGAGGAGTGTGGAGTTGCATATGGAAGTGTTGATCAGGGGGTGGGTCTGGTGAGGAAGGCGGGGCGCGGGGCCTTCATGGCCAAGTGTGACATTAAAGCGGCTTTCAGGTTGTTGCTGGTGCATCCGCAGGATTTTTGGGTGCTGGGAATGCAATTTGAGGGCTGCATCTACATTGACAAGGTCTTGCGGATGGGGTGCGCAGTTTCTTGTGCTTTGTTCGAGCGTTTCTGCTCATTTTTGCAGTGGGTTTTTTCATATAGTTCTGGATCGGAAGGGGTATTGCATTACCTAGATGATTTTCTGTTCATTAGTGGGGCGGGCACAGAAAAGGATTGTAGGGAGATGCTAGGGATGTTTCAGGAACTGATGGGAGAGTTGGGGATGCCGTTTGCAGAAGACAAAACGGAGGGACCGGCAGTGGTGTTGACCTTTTTAGGGACTAAATTGGACTCAGTGGCCATGACCTCACGCTTGCCGCATGACAAGGTGAGCAGACTGGTAGGTTTACTGGAAAAAACAGAGGGGGCTCGGAAGATGACACTAGTGGAGATGCAGAGGATGGTGGGGCATTTCAATTTTGCATGCAAGGTGGTGGTCGCAGGGCGGACTTTTTGTAGGAACATGGCGCGGTCTATGGTGGGAGCAAAGTGTCCACACCATCAGGTAAGGGTGTCAGGGGCAGTTCGGGAAGACTGTAGGATTTGGTTGCGTTTTCTGGAGAGTTTTAACAGGGTGTCCATGTTGCTACAAGGGGATCCGGTTCTTGGGAAGTGCAGATATTCTCAGATGCAGCAGGTGCGGGGGTTTGGAGTGTTTTGGGGAGGAAGATTGTGCGCTGAGAAGTGGCCAGCGCGTTGGTTGAAGGAAGGGAGAAGCATAGCATTTCTGGAATTTTTTCCTTTGTTGGTTGCAATGGAGTTGTGGGGGAAGGAGTTGCAGAACAGGAAAATGAACTTCAACATTGACAATGAATGCGTGGTTCATGTAGTGAACAGGCAGTCAGCAAGGAATCAGAGGGTGGCGAGGTTAATGAGGGAGTTTGTTTTGCGTTGCATGAAATGTGGTGTTTAGTGCAACACATCTGCCGGGGAAGGGTAATGGCATCGCTGATGCATTATCTCATTTTCATTGGCAGAGATTCCATGGATTGGCACCAGGAGTGGAAAAGGAGGGGCAGCGGATTCCGGAGGAGCTGTGGAAGATAGGTAGTTGAAAGCGCTGTCTTTAGTAGAGGGTTCACTTGCCCCAGGATTCTAGGGAAGCATACAGGAGAGCATGGGAGGATTGCGGAAGAGCGAAGAAGGAATGATGTGGTCAATTTCCTCTTGAGGTGCATGGATAAGGGTTGGTCTAAAGCAACTATAGCTGAGAAGATGGCAGGGATCACTTTCTATGGGAAATGGTTTTGGGGTTTCCAGCCGAGCGGTGGGGAAATGGCGAGCAGGATGTTAGAGGGATGGGCAAGGGAGAGTAAGAGGGGGAAGGATAGTAGGAGGCCGGTATCGGCGGCTCTGTTGGTCAGGTTGTGCCGGGCTGTGAAGGGGGTCTGCTGGTCAGCTTGGGAGGGAGTGATGTTTGAGACTTGTTTTACATGGTTGTTCTTTGGGGCCTTTAGGGTGTCTGAGCTTTTGGGTGGAAAGAGAGGAGTAAGTGGCCTGCGGTGGGAAGATATTTATTTTTCGGAGTTGGGTTTGGACATCAGGGTTAAGAGGTCAAAGACGGATCAGAAAGGAAAGGGCTGTTGGGTATTGCTGGGTTGGGGCTGTAAGGAGTTGTGCCCTTTGAGGTCAGGTTTGGCTTGGAAGGAACTATGTGGGGGAAGGCAAAGGGCAGGTTTGGTTTTTCGGCACGAGGATGGAGCGGCAGTATCAGGAGCACAAGTTTTGGTGGTTCTAAGGAAGGTGTTGGTAGTGGTTGGGGAAAAGGCGGAGGAGTTTGGAACTCATTCGTTTAGAATAGGTGCGGCATCTGAAGGTAGTCGGTTGGGTTTATCTGAGGAGAAGGTGAAAAGTTTGGGACGGTGGAGGTCCAGAAAGTACAAAGGGTACATTAGGGACATTGGTAAACAGGCTGTTTGAAATAAGGACGGGGGCGTAGGGGAGGGCTGAATGGTGGGATGTTGTTACTGGGAAGTGACATTGTGATTTCTTTTTCAGATGCAGTGCGGAGGACGGGGGAGATGCCGCAGATTTGGATTGTGGGCCACTCTATTGTTAAATGGGCGGGGAAGGAGGCGGAGAAAAGGGTTTTTGGCACCCAATTGGGGTGCAGCTACAAAGTGGCGCTGGTAAGGTGGTGAGGTTTAGGGGGGGCTTTGTTGGGATCAGCTGCTTCCTTTGTTGGCAGGGTTGAAGGAGCGCTATGAGTCTCCAGAGGGGGTGATAATTCATGCAGGGGAGAATGACCTAGTAAGAGATACAGGTGTGCTCTTCTGGGGAAAATGAAGAGGGATTTGGTATGGGTCCGGGAAATGTGGCCCAAGGCAAGTGTAGTGTGGACTAAGCTGTTGCCGCGGAGAGTATGGAGGGGAGCGAGAAGTGAGGAAGCAATAGAGCGGGCAAGGAAGGGAATAAATAGAGAGATGGTAACATTTTGTGGCTTGGCGGCAGTGAAGGTTTTGGAGCACAAAGAAATAGTATATGAGGGTTTCAAGATTTTCAGGGAGCATCGCGTTCACCTGTCAATTTATGGGAACAGTTATTACCTTTTAGATTTGACTTTGCAGGTGCAAGTGATAATAAGGAGTTGGCAGTAGAAGGAAGTTGGTAGGGGTGGGGAAGAAAGAACACCTGGGTGGAGGGCTTTTCTGTTGCCGGGGGCATGGCCCCTTTAGATGAGGGGGAGTGAAGCACAATGGTGAATAGCGTGGGAAATGATGGGGGTGGTGCTGTTTGCATAAACGGGCTACCCCGGGGGGACAGGTATTGAAGATGGAGGGGCATGGCCCGGCGGAAAAAGCGGGACGCCTTGAGAAGATGGTAAGGAGACGATAGGGACCACGGGATAGGTAGGGAGGAAGTGGAACTAATTAATTGGTGTTTAATTATTAAATTGGTTGTTAAAACATTTTGGGCCTCATTACATGGTAGGCGGTAAGGGTTTACAGACACCGGTAAATCCTTACCGCCTTACTATGAGGTCCCTTTGCGGGTTGGGGAATTTAACGCCTGCTTTTTGCAGGCATTAAAAACCAACCCGCAAAGGGACCCAGGGAGCTAATTACGGTACCGCAATTTGCGGTGCTGTAATTAGCACCTTTCCCATTATGCCCTATTGGGCAAAAATGGGAATGGGGAAGGGCAATGGTGGAAGGGGGAATTACCGCCCCGCCAACCTTGGAATGGGGCGGTAATTCCCCTTTCCACCAAGGCGGTGCTGGTATTTTACTGGCATGAACCATGGCGCTAATTGCACCATGGTTCTCCGCCTACCGTTTAATGAGGCCCTTTGTGTGTTAGACTGCAAGGCCAGGGAGCCACGTTAGTGGTTATTTGTGAGCTTTGGCCTGTCACATTAAAGTGACCTTTTCCACTACAAGCGAGTCTGGGTGTTTTTGTGCAGTAAGCCCAACTGTCTGTTCTGTTTGATTTATGACTTTGAACCTATTTTAGTAAAAAGTCTAAGTTTGCTTCTGTAATAAACACCTTCACACTGCATTAGAGAAGTATCCTGTCAGCTGTGTTTTCAGATTGAGCTCACTTCTGACTGATTTTAATTGGTCGATCATTAAACCTTTTCCCGAGGCCTGGCACATGCGATGGCATCTGTCTGAGTAAGTGAATTATTCGCACGTGTAATCATGGTATGATGTTTCCTTATGGAAGAGTCGCTTAGCTATTGAAGTGTGTCATTATTGATGCAGACTGTGGATGTGGCTTCAGCCAGCAAGGAAGTCTTTAGGACCTGATAAGCCAGTTATTGTTATCACTGCACATTGTATCTCTATTTATATAGCGCTGCCAGGAGTTTCAAAGTGCTTAAATCAGAAGCGTTTTTAACTAGGGTAACTGTTGGATCTCAGATATGGAGCTAGATTAACATACAGATATCTCTAATTGCAAGAGCATATTGCAAGATTTGCATATGTTATACAACGGCATACATTAAAAAGGGGAGTGTTACATTTCATTACAGTTAGGCACGGAGCATAGGTTAGTGGCACACACATTATTTTTCTGCATTTATTTGTATCTACTGCAGTTATCACACTGTTCTATACACACTGAGTCTACCTAATGAATGGTTCGGTTTCTCCCAGCTAAAGGTTTAGCTTATTACTCTTTATAGGGAAGTTCTCTTATATTGCTGGACATCTCAGCCTGAGTCTGAGGAGTTGTGCTCCAGCTTTATTGCAACACAGTCTAGTGTCACTTTATCCAGATTATTAGGCATTTTCTTAGGGAACCTCTTATTGTAATACAGACAATGTTTTACTTTCTTTGTTGTAGTATTTGAGGGGCCTGGCATCTCTTGCTTTTTATCTGGCATCCGTGTGTTAGAAGCTTCCTTTATGATCAAGTTTATGATTTTACATACTGTGCTCTGTACACAAGCCGTGTGTGTACCACTTAGGAGGGGAGAGCCCTCTGGTGACGTTTGCAAACCTAAGTCTGCCTGAATGGAATCATACGTTATTTCCCGACTCTGCATTTTTGCCTTGTGCTACAGTGTCCATCTACTCAGGAAGTCAAACTGGTATTTTAAAATTAAATATTTGCTTGCATCTATTTTTGCAGTTAACTCCCTTATGGGATGAAATTCCAAGGCCTTCTCAGGAAAACAAGGGGCATGTGCCCGTGTCAAGCAATTCCTGATGGGAATTGACGACCGTTGCAAAACCAGGATAAGTATCTCTTTCTTGACCACCAGAGTGTGTTCACTAGTTCAGAGTGTGCCACATATGAAATGCTGACCTGGTGAGTGCGGTAAATAAGACATCTAATGATACCCCTGATTTTCACTGAGAATGTATTGACATACGCATACAGTGTTTCTTTTCTGTAGGCAGAGAAATCAATGTCTTTGGCTGCTGTACCTTTATAATGAAGTTTTGTTTGACTTTAATGGCGTCATTTGTAGTAAGCCAGGAGTTAACCTGGTCAAAGCACAGCAAAGGGATATATACGTCATCTTGCAGAGATGCAGGAGGTCCATCGGTCAATGTTTCTAAAGGCCCTTCCGGGGCACCAAATCAGGAGGTTTGCGTATCTGCTTTTGTGCATATTTCTCATGGTCGAAGCACTTATGGAGGCCGATTCATGGACTTAATGTGCGCCGAAAATCTCGGTGCAAGCGTGCGATAGCGTGCGAATCGCAGCGCAAGTGCGAAAATCGCAGCGCAAGCGTGTAAAAGCGGCGCACATCGATTCATGGAAGTCCGTGCGGGTGTAAATCCTGGGATGTGCGCTAAAATCCTGCGTGGCGCACGCGGCCGCACACGTCATCAAGCGGTGTGCTCTACGCGCACAGCGAAAGCGCACATAGCGCGGCGCACACAACAAAAGTGGGCGGAACACGGGGTGGAACACGCAGAATGGGGAACAACGTGTGAAAATGTGGGCGTTACGGGGGAAGTACAGGAGTTAAATGCGCGGAAGGCCAACACGAGCGCCTACAACACGTATTCATGGAATCGAACAGGGGAAACGCTTGCGCCAAAAAAGACTCGCTAATCGGGAAACACGTACGCCAGCAGGAAGCAGGTGTACGCGGCCCTGCGCAGCATAAAAGTGCGTGCAAACAACAAACAAGCTCAGACGCTACGATGAATATACCGTTCCTCGCAGCAGTGGTCGTGGGACACCGCAGGAGGAGGAGGATAGTCAGGCCCAGAATTTTTACACCCAGGACCAGCCTTTTTGGGATGCCTGATGACCAGGTGTATGGGAGGTACAGGTTTCCACCTCACATAATACTCGACCTGGTGAGGGAGTGGGAGGATGACCTCACATCACCCACCCAGTGCTCCCAAGCACTAAGCCCCTTGGAAAAGGTGCTCAATGTACTGCACTTCTTGGCCACTGGTTCATTTCAACGGACAAGTGCCATAGTGGGGGAGGTGTCACAGGCCACGCAGTCACGCTGCCTACACCAGGTGTTGGCCATCATGACTGCACGCTCTTCAATCCGCAGGCACATATACCTGCCCAGAACACCTGCAGAAAGGCAGGCTGCAATCCAGGATTATTACGGGGTGGCACACTTCCCCAAAGTGCTAGGTGCCATTGATTGCACCCATGTGGCTCTACGTCCTCCCAGGGTAACTGAGCACATCTATAGAAACCGCAAGCACTGGCATTCCATCAACGTGCAGGTAGTATGTGATGCCAAGGGAATCATCACCTCAGTATATGACAACTATCCAGGGTCCACCCATGACAGTTTCATTTACAGAATGTCACCCCTAAACCGGGACCTAGAAACTGGGCGGCATGACGATACATGGCTGCTTGGTGAGTATAAATGCCTCTGCACATGCATGCATGTCAGATACAGAATAATGTCACAACCTCACTAATGATAACCATTATCACCTCCCCAGGGGACAGTGCCTACCCTCTGAGCACGCCAATTTGGAACCCCACGACACCACCCGAGGTAAGATACAACACAGCCCATATTGCAACCTGGGGCATAGTGGAGCGCACATTCGGAGTGCTCAAGTAACGCTTTCGCTCCCTTGACCGCTCTGGTTGGCAGCTGCTTTACGCACCCCCAGTAGTGTGCAGGATCATAGTGGCAGCATATGTCCTGCACAACGTTTTAACCCGCCGGGGCCTGCCGGTGGACATGGTGGTGCCCCAACATCCCCAACCACATGCACGGCTGCTGCGCATGGGAGGGGAAAGGGCACGTGGTGAGGCAGCCCGTACGCAGCTGGTGGCTAATTACTTCACCTAAAATCACACCCCTGTGGAGTGCACACAGCCCTGGCACATACCAGCTGACAATCAATGATGATGACATAAGGGACAGTCAACTGTCACAACCATACCAGCCTGAGATTGGTCACCTGGAAGTGTTACATTGTGTACATCCCTACCTAACGAAAGACAACCAATGCTGTGTCACAAAAAGACACACATTTATAATGCATGAATGACTACCCCCATGCAAAATACAACATGAAAACAGCGCCATGTCACCCAACCCCTCCCCATCTCCGCCACCCAACACACCATGGCATGTCATGCAATGTGAAAGCAAACAAAGGAATGCACAACACATGACACAAGTGTCACAAAGTGCACTGTCCCAAATGGAAACAGGCCACAGACAATATGCTCCCAGTAATCAATAACAAACAGCACACATGACCAAATACTTCCCAGCAACACAATACAGCAACACAGGATGAAACATTTCCAAAATATGACAGTACCAAATCAAAGTAGTGCAAGTCTTACAACCTGAATAAGCCAGCACATCGACCCCTTCCAACTGCAGAGTGTTGCTGTCAGGCAAATGTGTCAGTGTACTGCATACAACATGAACTGCATCTGCAAAGGAGACAGCCTTGTGAAGACATGAAGAAGGTACCTGTGAATAAGGAGGAAGACATGGATGCAAAAGCACATATCAATACACCATGCAGTGTTCAACACAATAACAATCCCCACTAGGGATGTACACACAGTTTTGACTACAGACTGCCCACACAGCTCATGGGAGCCCAATGTTACTGTGTAAGTCACTGTCACTTGGCCACACCCTTTGCAAGCCCATGGAAAGGGAAGCAGGAGGGGTGTGTGTGTCAGGAACCCAAGCATCTAACCCAAAGACAGGACAAGCCTACATGTGCCCAGCTGGAATACACAGTGGATGCCCACGGGAAACACACAAGGCAACACACTGTAAAAAAAAAAAATCAAAAATGGCCATATGGGCGCCAGGGGGGAGGCCACCCAGGAGGTTCGAGGACAGGGTGCACACCAACACCCACCAGCGTGGATGTTGCGAGAAAAAAAAAACTCCATGGGCTCATGGCCTGCATGGCTACGCTATTGTGGGAGAACTGCTGCTGTCACTCTCTTCACCCTCTGCTGCTGCATCAGGAGGTGGTGGTGCTATGGGAGGCAGCCACGCAAAGCCCTGCTATGGTCCTCCATGGCAGCAAGCATGCAGGTGTTGAAGGTCTGATTCTGGAAGATGATAGTGAGGAGATCCCCATGCAGCACCTCACGGGTTGCCTGCATTTCTGCACGCATGGCCTCGTGTGATGCCCGGATCTCCTCCTGAGTTGCCTGCAGCTCAGCTGTGAGTGAACGTGTGAGCTGCTCCAGCTGCTGTTCTGATCTTAAATTTCGGGAAGCCTCAAGTTCACTTAGAGTCTGCCTGAGGAACTGGAGTTCTAACCTCAGGGCTTCCCTGTGGCCCTGTGACTCTACAGAAATGGCTTCCCGCAGAGTCTCCAGTGCCGCCCGTTGGTCCCTGTTGGACACCAACATGTCTTCCCTGTGTGATTGGCAAATGCAGTCTATTGCCTGCTGTTGTTGCTCCATCTGCCTTTCAGGGGGGAGAATGGAAATGGCCAATCTCTCCATTGCCTGAGCCATCATTTCAACCGATGCTCCCTGGTGTGCTGTTATACCGTACATGGAGTTTTCCCATACAGTATTGCCTGTATGTACCGTGTCGGCGGGCACCACACCTGTTTGGGGCAAGGCGATCTGCACCTTGCTGTGCTGGCACTGCCTGAGGCTGCAGGACTGCATTCCCCCTCTGATCTGCTGGCCCAGGAACAGGATCAGATGTTGTGGAGTGTGACTCTGCATCCGTAACCGCCAAAGGCGGACTTACCAACACTGACATCCCCATAGAGGGGCTACCCCTGGTGCAGGTGGGTTGGACAGAATAGAATCCCTGTGGGTTGGACAGAACAGAATCCCTGCCAAAAACACTCCCTGCGACAGCACATAAGTCTCATCATCCGATTCAGCACCTGAATCATAGAGGTCTGGGGAGGTGCAACCAGAGACACCCCTGGACAGTATGGTCTGCAGTAAGATTGGGTTTTCACCCACCACCACACCACGTCCTCCACTGCTGCCTGGTCGTGCCTGAGATTCCTCCTGGGTCTGCACCATCTCCTCCACCTCAACAGCATCAAGTGCGTCATCCCCTGCAAAAACATGAAAGACAAAAAATGGAAACAGGCATTAGCACCATAGCACACACATAGGCCTGACAAGTCAGAGATCCAGTACATGAATTACACATGTCCCACATGACTATAACCCATGCATGCATGCACTGTCAATGAGTTGGAAGGCGAGGCAAAAAGCAGACACTGAGGACACCAAGATGGAAAAGCAACACATTTGCTGCATGCTGGGTAGTACTGACATCTCACACTAGACTCTGAGTGGCATGTCCAATACACATACATGACAAATGCCAGCACATAGATGCCATGTAGCATAGCCATGGTACATTTCACAAGTACAGCCACATGTCAGTGAATGAGTACTGTCACCCATCCATGTGAGATGGACATGATGAGATGAAAAATGCAAAATACTGTGTCAAAATACGCATGTGCCACACACTGCAACACATCCAGTGTACAATGATATAGTGATGGCATGCAGATGGATACATCAATGGTTGGTCACTTCAATATAACACGAAAGACTATCATGTTCCACATTCAAACAGGCCCCAAAAAAGTTTTGTGAGCAGGCCCTTACTCAATCAGCCTGAATGGTCTAATCATTCCCATAACAAGGTAATAAATGTGGCCCAATGTGGGGTGTAATCAATGACAGAAGCATGTCACATATGTGGCATTAGGGCTGAAAAATGCGTTTAAAAAATGGGAGAATTGAAACAATCAGGCTGAATGAACACAGAAAAATTCAGAACAATGTTGTTGCAAGATGACAGTTCAAGGGCAACTGCAGTAATGTTGTGCTAATTGGCTAATGTGGTCAGAAGGGATACTGTCATACCCAAATCCGAGGCCGCTGAATGTTTTGGAGGAAGCACATGGGTGACCCATACCACTCAGGACTACACACCCTCACCTGGCACTCAATCTGAACACGTCACCCATGCAACATACACATGGATTACACACACGTGCATGGGCACTCACCGGACAATCCTTCATAATCAGGTAGGTCTCCCACACCTTGGATCTGTTCCTCTGTGATGAAGGTTCCAGCAACAGACTCATGTTCAGTGAGTTGGTTGTACTCTGGTGGAGACCCACCGCCAGTCACCAGAGTAGAGGCATGATTGGAAGCCAGCTTGTTCTTTGCTCTGCGTTTCAGGTCATTCCACCGTTTGTAGCAATCATCAGCTGTGCGCCTCACAAATCCAAGGGCACTAATGTGGTCCGCGATGGTCTGCCAGTGTGCCCTACGTTGACCAGGTGTGGTCTTGTACCCTGCAGTCACCAACATTTCGCGGCTATGTGCCGACACATAGGCCACAAGTGCATCAAGTTCGGCGTCATTAAAGCTAGGCTTCCTTGACGTGCCGGAGTGTGTAGCCGTGTCTGGAGTCTCAGCCTGTAGTGCCTGAGCAACCTTCTTCTTCTTCTTCAAAGGTGGTGCGGATCCTGAGTGGCTTACGCCGCTCTGGTCAGTAAGGGCAGAAGCGCAGGTGCACTGGGTAACAGAAGCCTGTAAAGGCACAATGACCATAGGTCTTGGTGCAGGCATTGGCTGCAGAGTGATGTTGGCAAGGCCAACGTCGGTTTGATGGACCTGGACTGACACTGTCCCAGCTGGTAGACTCAGAGCTGGGGTGGATTGAGCTGCAGCTGCTCCTGCAGCCTCCCAACCCTGGCTAATTGGGGCAGCAGATGACATTGCTGCCCCAGACCCACATGGCCTGGTGACAGCAACTTTCACCGCCACACGTGGCTTAGACTTGCTGACCTAGAAGTTAGCCTGGGAGTCATCCTGTGCCGGTTCAGGTGCCAAAATGGGCCGGTCCAACAAGGGCTGAGCTGGGATGGTGTCAGCTACGTTTCCCACAACAGTTGGAGGGGGGGCATGGGTGTCCCCGATTGGTCCTCCACACACAGGGCTCTAGGGGCACCCTGCAAATCCTGGCCACGTCCCCTACCGCGCCCACCACGCTCACCTTTTGGAGGTCGGCCACCTTTGCCTTCCTTACTGCTTGGTCGCCTCCCAACCATGGCACTGATGTTGTTGTGTGTATGGGAGTTGCAGTAAACAATTGTCCTGGGCAATTGGGGTGAAAGGGGTAGGGTACTAGATGGAATTCGTACCCTAGTGCTCTGGCAAGGCTGTATGTGACCCCTGGGGGAAGATGACGGGTCACGCAAATGCACAGGCACCCCAAAAACAAAAGCACACATGCACACAATCACTGGTAGACCACGTGCGTGGAAATATAAACCCGCACTACGCTGTGGCACCCAGAAACACAAAAATAAGCGTACGCGTGTTACACAGAATCACTCTGGAGGAGCCACCCTTGTGACTCCAACAAAGATCGCCTTATCATCACCACCCATAACTACAAGGAAGCGATCTTACAAGCCAAAAAGGAGACTTACAACCAACGGATCACCCAGGCGGAATCCAACACCAAGGAGCTATTTAAAATCCTAAAGAAGTGGAATCCCCGCTCCAGCACCTGATACCTGTATTAAAGACAGTAAATGGTGCAATAACATCCAAAACGCCCTCCTCAACAAAATCACCACCTTGCAATCGAAAATTAACGGCAAACAAACCACCTTACTCACCAACCCTCCCACTAAATCATCCATTACTCCGACGGCATCCTTTTCTCACACTCCTTTTAGCTTCACCCCACTCTCTACCCCCGAGGTCGAAAACATCATTCGCAACCTCAAACCATCTAATTGCCAAGGCGACTCTTGCCCAGCACCTATCATTAAGGAAGTGGCACATGACCTCGCTCCTTTCATAACCACCTTCATTAACTCTTTATTCTTAACTGGAATGGTACCCAACAACGTAAAGGACACCTGGGTTATCCCTCTCCTAAAAAAAACAACCTTAGACCCGGAAACACCAACAAACTACAGACCTATCACTACCGTACCGTTCTTACTCAAAATACTTGACAGAGCAGCATACCTGCAGATTCAGAACTACTTGGAAACTCATAACCTCCTCGGCTCAAGACAATCTGGCTTCAGACCTAAGCACAGGACTGAAACAGCTCTTCTTGACCATAAAACTCAAATCGATGACCTTAAAGACAACGACAAATTGGCCCTCTTACTACTATTGGACTTATCTGCTGCCTTCGATTTGGTCAATCACCAAATATTATGTCGGCATCTGAAGTCCGCTGCCCACTTCTCTGACAATGCCTCCAACTGGATCAGGTCATTCCTTGACAACAGGCACATGAGAGTTTTTTCAACAACCTCATCGGCCGATCCTACACCAGTCCCTTGTGGAGTCCCGCAAGGGTCCTGTGTCTCTCCAACTCTCTACAATGTCTTCACCAAACCTCTATTTGATGTGCTTGATTATCTGGGCGTCACCTACACGAATTACGCTGATGACACCCAGATACTCATACCTATCACTGGTGACTACATTGCTGACTCTAAAGCCCTTAATGACATCTACCTTGTCATCCAAGCCTGGATGGCCCAGCACGAACTGTGCCTCAATGATGACAAGACCAAGCTTCTCATCTTAGGGACGGAACAGAGACTCAACAAACTGAGTCCCCTGATCGGCTCCTTCAACATTGACGGCAATCTAATTAAAGTATCCAAAGACACCAAAACCTTGGGTATTTACCTCGACTCCTCCCTGACCCTCACTGGACAAACCAACGCTGTGGCTGCTGCATCTGCCTACACTTGCAAATTGATCGCAGCCTGTCGCCCGTTCCTAACCACGCAGAACTGCATCACCCTGGCCAGGACCTTGATTATGTCCAAATTGGATTACTGCAATGCTCTGTACCAAGGCACTAACCAAGGTAATCTCAACAAACTTCAGACTACCCAAAACAATGCCATTAGAGCGGCCCGCCATGTCGGGGCAAACACCATCTGAGACCACTGGCGACCCCCAGTCAGAGAGGCAGAGGGCCACCAGCTTCAGTGAGAAGGAAGTTGGAACATCACGCGCCAACAAGGAAGGACGGTTGAGGATCTGGGAGGACGCAGTGGTTGCCATCAACACGGAGGAGGTGGCAACCCGCGACATCAAGCATGTCAAGAAGCGCTGGGAGGACCTGAGGTCCAGGACCCTCTACAAGGCCCGGCGCCTCACGGAGGAGGGCCGGGGCAGCATGAGTAACATCCAGATGAGGGTCCTGGAACACGTAGCCCCAGCGTTCCACGCCCGAATACTTCAGAGGCAGACCCGTCTGGAGTTGAGCGGTAAGTGGGCAAGCATTGATGCGTGAGACAGGGCATGTTGCAGTGTGCTGGTAGTCTGATACTTGCCTGTATGTGTGACATAGGCCATGTATGGATGTGTGTGTGCAGGGACATCATGGTCATGCATGTCAGACCAGTAATGTGTGAACCACATGGATGGTGCATGTGTTCCAATGCAACATGGGGAGCTGTATGTGGAATTACACACATGAATGCATGCCAGTCTCTGTTCTTGGACATAGAGTGGGGGGTGAGGGATGGGTGCTGCTGTCATGTACATGTATGGTGCACATGTGTGTGTGTCTGAGAAGTGAATGGGTGTGACTTTGAAATGCCATGGTGGTAGATCACACGAGTTGGTGGCAGATCACTCTCTTCGGCAGGGGCCTCTCTCTGGAACAGCCTTCCTGCCTCCCTGAAACTCGAGGAGAACCACCTCCGTTTCCGGAAACACCTCAAAACCTTCCTCTTTGCTTCTGGTTTCTCTCCTCCCCTCCCTTGCTGAACTCCTGACTGAAATTGCACTGGTTACCTGGCCACCCCTCTGATCTCTGGCTCAGGCTGTCATGATGCCTACCCCTGGGTATCCGGACCAAGCCCATCAGCCCCAGGAGCAGGCATCCAAGTACTTACTAAAAGCCCAGCAGCCCCGGCTAGGGGATGTCTGGGTACAGTCCTGACGCCATTGGCCCCAGGCTCATAGAGGAAATTAGTCCTGGCGCCGTAGGCGCCAGGCTCATGTACATTACTTACCTCGTGCAGACCATGCTGCAATTAAGTCAAGCCAATGTGAGGCCTGAATGGGACTACTTTACTTCAGGGACTATTTTTTTACTTGGGTGTGGTTCTGGGGGAACGTGTTACCTGGGACTACTTTGCAGGCTATTTAAACCACGCCCGAACAGCAGCACATGCTTCGCGTTATTCTGCATCCAGCAGCGTAACCCTCACTGTGCCTGCAAGTCAGCATCCAGTCTTCTGCCACGCCCGCCTCGAATCCGGAGCTCCTAGAAAAAGGGAAAAGAAGGAGGAAAGGTTAGATCACGGACATTATTTTAATTCCTTACATGATCCCGGATCCAGCATGTCTCCGAGCCTGGAAAGGACATTATTTATGCACGCGTCGCATCGCCAGCGGCAGCGCCGCACCATACTCACCAGTCCTCACAGCATCTTTCGATTCGGCACTGCCTCCATCATTTTCTTCGCCGAACTCCAGCACCTGGGGAACAAAAGCTATAACAAGGTGAGCCGAGAGAGCCAACGAATACAATATCTTTTACCACCATAGACTTACCTGATTTACCACCGGAGGCATTATCCTTTAACACGCCACATCTTCTTATGCCTCACCTGTAAAAAGAGAGAGAAAACAACAAGTTAAACACATGCAACTTTTACCGGACAGTGTTGGGTAATACAGACTCTTACCTGAACGCCATCAGCTGCCTCTAGGCAATATTCTCTTGGACCCAGCTGCAATTCAAAAAGGGAATGGAACAAGAGTGAACATCGGAAATATTGAACTCTTTGAACTTTATACTTACGGGTCCACGCCAAGAACCTCGGAGTCAATATTCCTCTGGAACTCTTCCAACACCTTCAAACCAGTGAAGTAACTGGTATCTATGCACCCCTGCATTCCACGCAGGATGGAGAGCTCATCATTCAAAAACATAAGGTGAGATTACTGAAAGGGGATATCGGAGATGACTAGTGGGGAGAACAGTGGGGTGCCATCACTAAAATCCACAGGTGGCTAAATCCCTTTCTCCACTTGCAGGAGAATACTTCTATGGGTCAAGCAGATGAGATTAGGCGGGCCAGTCCAGTCTGTCATTTCTGCACTACGCATCACGTTGGTGGAGACCGCAGCTGTCTGGGTCCGATCAACGCCCCTGTGAGAGCCAGGTGAGCGTAACAGAACGCGAAGCCTATCTACAAATCCCCACCCGGGCATTATGGAAACCTCAGAAACCGACCAACTAGCCTAATTGTTAGGGGAACGTAGGGCAGAAGTGCACTCCGTGCGCCAAGAAACTAATGCCCTCAGGAGAGAACTGATTGTGTCAAAGGAGCGCACTGATGATCTTGCTGGACAACTGCTGCAAAACCAAGCTGGGCAAACACCACTACCTGGACTCCGGGGGAATCCAACTCCCGTTTCATCGAGCAATCCTGTGCAAGTGATTCTACCAGGGACTAGTCCTTTAGCTCCACCCGAACGCTTTGCTGGGGACCCGAAAATGTTTGCCGTGTTTATGAACCAATGCCGCTTGCGCTTTTTATGCAGACCTGGAGCTTTTCCAAACGACCAAGCCAAAGTAGCCTTTGTACTATCATACCTTAGTGGCAGCGCAGCGGATTGGTCAATTCCACTAGTCAATCAGGAGGACCCCCTTCTTCAGGATTTTCAGGGTTTTCAAATGATCATGGAAAGACTATTCGCCAGACATTCACAGGGACAGTCCCTAGATAACAAACTTTTATCCCTATGACAGGGTAACCAAGACCTGCTAACCTATATCGCCACCTTCAATAGGTTGGTGGTGGAAACGGATGGCCTGAGGCAAAACGAATTACATTATTTCATCGTGGACTTCGGGGAGATCTCAAAGATGTTTTGGCCCAAGTTGTGAACCCACCTCAGGATTGCGCAGAATATATAGACTTAGTGGTCTGGTTAGACCACCGACTTCAGAATTGAAAGGCTGATCGAGCTAAGTTCGAGAATCGGGTATTGGTTAAACCCAACGTTACCCCCAAAGGAACAGATGCATCAGAACCTATGCAGATCGGGGGGGTTAAAGGACCCTTAACCCAAAAGGAAAGAGAAAAGAGACGACAGATGCGATTGCATCTGCACTGTGGGACCTCAGGACATTTTCTACGGGATTGTCCAATAAAACCACCCAAGAAAGGGGTTGGAGTTTCTGACAGAAGCCAAACAGAGCCTGATTCGGGAAACGACCACGCCCGACAAGCGTAGAGGTCCGCTTGCCGAGCTTAAAGAAGGACACTCAGACCTCGCATCTAATCATACCAATGGTCCTTATTGATCCAAGGCAGCCATCACGTATGCACACAATAAGGGCCTACATTGATAGCGGGGCCGTAGGAAACTATATGGACCACGAAATGGCTTCAAGGATGAATCTACTTCTTTGCAAAAAGACCACTTCGGATGTCATCACCAAAGTCGATGGAACTGAAATTGCCTCTGGGCCTGTAACTCATTCCACTGCAGAGATGACACTGTTGGGTCAAGATGGGCATCGAGAGACTATTGTGTTTGATCTAATCAAAGCCCCGCAGTTCCAAATCATACTGGGAATGCCATGGTTGGAAACACATAATCCTTGTATTGAATGGCGAGAGAAGAGAATAACCTTCCCGGATTGTGCACACACCTATTATCCGGAAAAAACCTTGAACAAAGGCCTGGCCACAGTCACTAATCCAATTGCGCAGTTACCTCCGGAATATCAAGAATTTCAGGATGTTTTTCAAAAAGAACAGGCAAACACATTACCACCTCACAGATCATATGATTGTCAAATCGACCTCGTACCCGGTGCACAACCTCCATGCAGTAGGATTTATGCCCTTACGGAACCCGAAAATCTTCACCTATGCCAATACTTGGACCAATACCTTGCTAATGGCTTCATTCGGCCATCCAAGTCTCCTGCATCCTCAGCTTTATTCTTCATGCCTAAAAAGGAAGGTGACCTTAGAACGTGCATAGATTACCACGCATTAAATCAGATTACGGTAAAAAAACGATACCCATTGCCTCTGATCCCTGAACTACTAGACCAAGTAAAGGATGCTTTCATCTACACTAAGTTAGACCTCTGAGGAGCATATCATCTGGTACGTGTAAAGAAAGGCGATGGATGGAAGACTGCCTTTCGCACCAAGTACGGATTAGTCGAATATCAGGTGATGCCCTTCGGGTTGTGCAATGCACCAGCATCCTTCCAGTATTTTATGAACAATGTCCTTCGTGAACTCATTGACGTCTGTGTTGTTGTATACATAGACGATATTCTAGTGTACTCCTCCTCAGAACCAGACCATGCTAAGCACGTTCGTGCAGTCCTCAAGAAACTACGCCAGCACAAGTTATATGCAAAATTGGAAAAATGTGTTTTTCATGCTACAGAACTTGAATTCCTTGGATTTATCCTGACTCCAAAAGGAGTCCGAATGGACTCTCGAAAGGTGGACGCGATATTCAAGTGGCTTTCACCCAGTTCAGTTAAAGGGGTACAAAGCATGCTTGGATTTGCTAATTTCTACCGCAGATTTATTCCTGAATTCTCACATGTGGTACACCCCATCACAGCACTTTTGCGAAAAAACAAACGCTTCTTGTGGACTGAAGAGGCTGAAAGAGCCTTCCAAAAGCTAAAACTGAAATTCACATCTGCACCTGTCTTAAAACACCCACGCTCCGAGCTTCCATACATAGTTGAAACCGACGCATCCAGTTTAGCCATGGGAGCTGTCCTGTCCCAGAAGGATCCTGAAACCGGTCAACTTCATCCAGTAGCATTTTGGTCCAGAAAGTTCTCAGCACCCAAGTTAAATTATGCATTTACCGATAAAGAGTTGTTAGCCATCAAATCTGCCTTCAAGGCTTGGCGGCATTATCTTCTCGGTGCCAGGCATACCATTACTGTAATCACCAATCACAGGAATTTGCAGTATTTAAAAACAGCCAAGGCCCAATCATCGCGTCAACTTCGATGGGCATTATTCTTTGCCGAATTCGATTTCGTAATTACTTATCGACCAGGTTGTAAAAATGGCAAGGCAGATGCCTTATCCCGAATAGGGATGGGAGTAACATATCCGAACCCGGAACCGGTGCCTATAATTCCAGAACAGAGAATTCTTGGCATAACTACTCTACAGACTTTAGAAGATATTAATTTAAAAATCCAACAACTTTTCGATTCAGCAGGACTGGGTAAAGAAAGGCCAAGATTATTCAGTCATTAATGACCTACCTTATTATCAAGGGCGTCTATTTCTACCACACAAGAAACTACAAGAACTAGTCATCTCCAATTACCATGATGCTCTGATGGAAGGACACCCAGGTATCGCAAAAACTGAAGCTAAAATTAAAAGACAATTCTGGGGGCCCACCTGGCGAAAAGACGTAAAGTAATTTCTACTGTCTTGTGGTATCTGCGCCCAGAACAAAAGTCAGAAGAAAAAACCAGCTGGTCTTTTACAACCTTTGGATATTCCACCCACACCATGGCATAGTTTGTCTTTAGACTTTATTACAGATCTGCCTCCATGTAATGGATTTAACACTATTTTAGTAATTGTGGATCTTTTCTCCAAGATGGCCCACTTTATACCTTCAAAGGGATTACATTCTGCTTAAATTTTGGCCAAGGAATTTCTCGAAAACATTGTTCGAATACATGGATTTCCTTCCGTATTGGTTTCTGACCGAGGTAGTCAATTCATTTTGCAATTTTGGAAAAAATGTTGCCAATTGGCGCAAATCGACGTAAGGTTATCAACCAGTCACCATCCCCAGACCGATGGTCAAACAGAGAGGACCAACCAGACTCTTGAACAATACCTACGTTGCTTGCTACACCAGACCGAAGGCAATTGGAAGGATATTTTATGGATCGCTGAATACGCATACATTAACTCTGTACATTCAGGAACCGGACAAATCCCCTTTTACACCATATATGGACATCATCCTTAGAACCTCAGAACTCGATTCACCTCAACACTTAGAAATGCCTGCAGTGACTCATCTGAACTCAACTATTACACAAGCCTTTAAAGAGGCAACAGAACATTTGAAACAAGCAAAAGAGAAATACAAGAAAAATGCTGATCAACATAGAAGTGATACTCCACAATACCAGAATGGGGATCAAGTTTGGCTGGCTACAAAACATATACCTCTTCAAGGGACTCAGACTTTTAATCCTAGATATTTGGGACCTTACACTATTAAGGCCATTACCACCCCGTTAGCCGTCAAATTGGATTTACCCTCTAATATGCGGATACATCCTGTCTTGCGGATACATCCTGTCTTTCATGTATCACTCCTGAAACCAGTTCAACCCGGAACAATACTAGCCAAACCACCCGACCCCATCCTAATTTATTTATTTTATTTATTTATTTTATTTTACATTTATAAAGCGCTCACACAGCCCGCAGGCATCGAGGCGCTGTTACAGGAATTGTTTGTTTTTCTTAGTTGCATATTTTTTTTTGTCTTAGTTACGTATTTATAACGCGCTTAAACACCCAGAGGTTTCTAAGCGCGGACCCGGGGATCGAACCTGTTGTTGCTTTGTGTCGTCTTGCTTCCAAGACGCGCACGCTGCCGCTGAGCTATCCTCCCGGGACATAGACGGGGAACCCGAATTCGAAGTTAAAAATATCCTGGACTCTAAATTGATTAATCAAGACTTTTTTATTTAATCGACTGGAAGGGTTACGGACCACAAGAAAGGTCATGGGAGCCTAGTGGCCACATTCATGCACCTGGGTTGGTGAAAAGATTCCATCGGAACTTCCCAGACAAACCAGGCCCAAGGGGAGGAACACCTTTAGGAGGGGCCTTGGGGGGAAGTGCTGTCATGATGCCTACCCCCGGGCACCCGGACCAAGCCCATCAGCCCCGGGAGCAGGCATCCAAATACTTACTAAAAGCCCAGCAGCCCCGGATAGGGGCTGTCTGGGTACAGTCCTGGCACCATTGGCGGCAGGCTCATAGAGGAAATCAGTCCTGGCGCCATAGGCGCCAGGCTCATGTACATTACTTACCTCGTGCAGACCATGCTGCAATGAAGTCAAGCCAACGTGAGGCCTGAATGGGACTACTTTACTTCAGGGACTATTTTTTTACTTGGTTGTGGTTCTGGGGGAACTTCTTACCTGGGACTACTTTCCAGGCTATTTAAACCATGCCCGAACAGCAGCACATGCTTCGCGTTATTCTGCATCCAGCAGCGTAACGCTCACCGTGCCTGCAAGTCAGCATCCAGTCTTCTGCCACGCCCGTCTCGAATCCGGAGCTCCTAGAAAAAGGGAAAAGAAGGAGGAAAGGTTAGATCACAGACATTATTTTATTTCCTTACCTGATCCCGGATCCAGCACATCTCCAAGCCTGGAAAGGACATTATTTCTGCACGCGTCACATCGCCAGCGGCAGCGCCGCGCCATACTCACCAGTCCTCACAGCATCTTTCGATTCGGCGCTGCCGCCATCATTTTCTTCGTCGAACTCCAGCACCTGGGGAACAAAAGAAATAACAAGGTGAGCCGAGATAGCCAACAAATACAATCTCTTTTACCACCATAGACTTACCTGATTTACCACCGGAGGCATTATCCTTTAACACGCCACATCTTCTTATGCCTCACCTGTAAAAAGAGAGAGAAAACAACAAGTTAAACACATGCAACTTTTACCGGACAGTGTTGGGTAATACAGACTCTTACCTGAACGCCATCAGCTGCCTCTAGGCAATATTCTCTTGGACCCAGCTGCAATTCAAAAAGGGAATGGAACAAGAGTGAACATCAAAAATAGTGAACTCCTTGAACTTTATACTTACGGGGCCACGCCAAGAACCTCGGAGTCAATATTCCTCCGGAACTCTTCCAACACCTTCAAACCAGTGAAGTAACTGGTATCTACGCGCCCCTGCATTCCACGCAGGATGGAGAGCTCATCATTCAAAAACATAAGGTGAGATTACTGAAAGGGGATATCGAAGGTGACTAGTGGGGAGAACAGTGGGGTGCCATCAATAAAATCCACGGGTGGCTAAATCCCTTTCTCCATTTGCAGGAGAATACTTCTACGGGTCAAGCAGACGAGATTAGGCGGGCCAGTCCAGTCTGTCATTTCTGCACTACGCATCACGTTGGTGGAGACCGCAGCTGTCTGGGTCCGATCAACGCCCCTGTGGGAGCCAGGTGAGCGTAACACAGGCCCTGTCAACTGCCCACCTCTCTACTGCCTCCCTGGTAACCCCTGCACTTGGGGACTGTTTCTGTATCCCTTCAGTCCCCTTTCTAGCTCTTGTCCGCACTTCCTGCACTTGCCTGTTTTTTTTAATGTGTTTTATCTATCTTATTTTTTCCACTTCCCATGTACTGCACTTCCCCCTCTCCCTTTCCCCCACTTGCATTCTTCCTGTCCCCCCTTCCCATGTACTTGCGCGATCTGAATGACACCTGCCCTAGTAAGATCGTTATCTGTCCTCCCTTTGTCCCCCCCCTTGCCTCGTCGCGCCTTGAAACACTTGTGTATAGGCGCGTTATTAATGCCATATCATATCATATCATATCAAGACACATGTCCGTGATGATGTGTAGATTCACTTATGTAGTGCGGTCACCGTTGTATCCACTGTGTCTATCCACTGTGTCTGTGGTGTACAAGCCATGATGCATGACCCTCCGGTGATGTGTGTGCATGGGACCAGTGTGAGCCATGATGCATGTGAGTTTGAAGTCAACATTTTGTTTAACAGAGGCCCTTGTACATGGATGCTGATGTTGATTGTAGGCGCCAGGACTGTTTCTGCAGGTGTGTTGCGTGCATTCACCCATGTGTTGTGGAGGGACAGGATGGAAGTGACATTTGACAGTGCCACTCATGTGTTATTGCTTCCAGTCTAGGGGAATATTGTACTGTACCCTGATGCTTGTGTTCTATGTCTCCCTCTACGCAGCATCAAGTGAAGGAGAGGGTGGAGACTGCGCTGTGGAGCCAAGCGGCGGGGATGCCTCCACCGGGCGGCGACGCAACGCCCAGCCATCCTCCCAGGAATTGCCAACATCTGGGAGCGAGGGGGCTGGTGCTGCGTCTGCCACTACGGCTGTAGCGGAAGGGCCGGGTGAGCCCCCACAGGGGCTTGCAATGGCGGAAGACAGTGTGGAGACATCCAGGTTGGTGGTCTCCACAGAGGAGGAGGAGCCCGCTACTGAGCCGCACATGGGGCCTGGTGGGGGTAGTACCACTGGTGCAAGTGGTGCAGTCCAGGGCCAGGGTCAGGAGGCAGCACAGGTCACCGCGGAGGGGCCTGTGCATGTCGCTGTCCTTGGCCCTGTGACTGCACCACTATGCACCAGCAGGGATGTCCCATCCCAGGCCCGTCCGCAGGTAGGGGGGAGTGCCACGTCTTCTGCCTCTCCACTATCTGCGGATGAGGGGTCCCACGACCGTATGGGCTCCATCCTGGTTGGTGTCGCGTTGCGTATGCGTGACATTCGTGATGACCTGCGTGCTTCCTGGGCGGAGCACGCACGCCATCATGAACAGCAGCATCGCAACGTGGCACTGTTGGGAGGGACCCTGGTCGGTGGGTTCCTACATGTGTCGCGCACTCTGGCGGACCTCTCCTCCTCTGTGGAGACAATGCGCCAGTCATTCTCCCTGCCGTCTTCCGGCCCAGATTCCACCAGGGCCCCCTGTGAACCTGGCCTGACCAACATAGCCAGCTTGGTGGAGATCCCATCCCTGCCACAGTCGGGAGTCGGCGGTCCAGCAGGGGTGGACACCCCAACAACTGGAGTCCAGCAGATGGAGGATATGCAGGCACTGGACAAGGCATATGGACAGCAGCAACAGCAGCAGGCTCTAGGTGGCAGCAATGATGGCTCGGGGCCATCAACATCAGAGGGGCAGGCATCGGCCAGAGGGCAGGAGAACCCTGGAATGGGTGTGTCTTCCATGTGGCTGCAGTTGGGCCAGCGCATAGATGCGGAGCGGCAGTGGGCAGAAGAGGCGCGGCTCACCATGGTCAGGGTGGAGGTCTCCATGCATCGTGCATTGAGGCGTTCAGAGTGCCTCGAGGCAACTCGCAGGGAGTTGGAACAGGCCATGAGTGTATCCCTGTGAGACCTCGGGACCAGGGCAGAGGCCCACCTCCGGGACATCGACATGGAGTTCGATGATGCCCTGGCCCGGGACATCACAGAGTGAGCCGCAGGACTTGCCCGCCGTCATTCTAGATAGTGTTAGGTTTCCTTTGTTCTTCTTTTAATTTGGAGTTAATGGACATTGCTCCACTTTGTGTGTATATAGTTTTTTCTTCCTAGGACTTTTTTGTAGGTTTCCTTTTGTTTGTGGATCATTGACCATGTGGACTTACATTGTATATAGTTGCAGACTTGTACATACTTTCTTTTTCTATATTCCCATGGATCAATGTTTTTTTTTTTTGGATTATGTTTTTATTATGGACATTGGCAATGGACCACTTTTTTATTCTAGGTGATTTTTCTTTTTTTTTAACTTCATTGGATTTACAATAATTTTTTTCTACTTCGGTCATTGTACATTGATTTTCAGTTTACTATTCCTCAAAGTCAGTTCTTCATGTTTTTAATACATTTTTTATTACTTCAGAATTGGTGTTGTGTTCTGTAATTGGTTTTGTGCATGTCTCATTGAACATTTCCTCAGTCACGTGTTGCCACTTTGTGGCTACGTTGTCCATTCCTGCATGGGCATGGTGGTTCATTTCATCTATCATGTCATGGGTAATTTGGGAGTGGGTTCTGTGGATGGTTGCATGCTTGGATTGGGGGCAAGGGGGATTAGGGTTGGCTTTTGGGACATGGGTCTGTTTTGTTAGGACATGTTGTTTGTTGGACATAAGTCTGGGACTGAGACTCACTGCTAGGGGGTGGGGGTGCTTGGGGACATGAGTCTGGGCCTGCTGGCAGTGCCCATCACTGCTGGGGGGTTGGGGTGCTTGGGGACATGAGTCGGGGCCTGCTGGCAGGTGCCCATCACTGGTGGGGGTTGGGGGTGCTGGGGAACATGAGTCGGGGCCTGCTGGCAGGTGCCCATCACTGCTGGGGAGTGGGGGTGCTGAGGGACATGAGTCGGGGCCTGAGGCTCACTGCTGGGGGGTGGGGGTGCTGGGGGACATGAGTCGGGGCTTGCTGGCAGGTGCCCATCACTGCTGGGGGGTGGGGGTGCTTGGGGACATGAGTCGGGGCCTGCTGGCAGGTGCCCATCACTGCTGGGGGGTGGGGGTGCTGGGGGATATGAGTCGGGGCCTGCTGGCAGGTGCCCATCACTGCTGGGGGTGCTGGGGGACATGGGTTGGTGATCACTAGTGGAAGGTGACATGTGGGCTGGCTGGGGGGCATGCCCATGGTGGATGGGCTGCGTGCGAGACATGACCAGGGGTGAGGGTAGTCCCCTGTGGTGTTGGTTGCCTGCATGGGTCGTCGAGGGGGTAGAGGGCACACCTGGGAGGACCCACACTGCCAATTCACGTATGGGACTCCCCGTGCACCCCACTGGATACACGTACCCGCTCTGACAGCGGAATCACGTGTGATACTTCCCGTGTACCCCAGAAATAGACGTACCCTGCTCGCACAGGGCCAATCGCGTTTAAAACTTCCCGCGAACCCCAGTAATACACGTACCCCGCTCGCACAGGCCCAATCGCGTGTGAAACTCCCCGCGAACCCCAGTAATACACGTACCCCGCTCGCACAGGCCCAATCGCATGTGAAACTTCCTGCGAACCCCAGTAATACACGTACCCCGCTAGCACAGGGCCGATCGCGTGTGAAACTTCCTGCGCACCCCCGAAATACACGTACCCCGCTCGCACAGGCCCAATCGCATGTGAAACTTCCCGCGAACCCCAGTAATACACGTACCCCACTCGCACAGGGCCAATCGCTTGTGAAACTTCCCGCGCACCCCTGAAATACACGTACCCCATTCGCACAGGCCCAATCGCGTGTGAAACTTCCCGCGCACCCCAGTAATACACGTACCCCGCTCGCACAGGCCCAATCGCATGTGAAACTTCCCGCGCAGCGGGGTACGTGTATTCGGAGGGGTGCGCGGGGAGTTTTACAGGCGTTTTCGTGGTTGGGGGCCCATGCGCCATGTACGGGATTTGTGCGCTGTACATGGCGCACGGGGAGGGGTTGGGGGCATAACTGGTGCTGCTGCAGGGTCGCTGCGCCACTCTGCACCATGGCTGGTAATGGATGTTAAAATCCATGAATACGCTGTGCGCGGAAATGGATTTTGGCGCACGCGGCTGGCGCATACTGTCGCACGCGCACAATGTGCGCCAGCCGCGTGCGCCACTTGTGTGCTGGATTCTATGAATTACCCCCATAATGTTTTAATCATAGGTGTTGGTTCTTGCTTACTTGTTTTAAAATTAGCTAGAAATGTAAAATGTTAAATCTATTGCAGCGTATTACGCAGCTCCCTCAGCTGGAGTGCAGTAGAGATTTATGTGAACAGTGCTTTTCCTAGCTAAAACAAGGACAGCATCTCTCTCAGCTGTTTATCTTAAAAAACAATTTTTTAAACACTTGTTTCTTTCTAAAGAATTTACGAACAGATGGTCTACTTAAAAACCACTGCTCTTCACTGATGGAAGGAAAAAGACTAATTAACCAAGCTGAACTGCGCTTTCTTGACACAGTGAGGCACGTTTTTTCTGTGCTGTGTGCTAATGCATGTTGAGGTACATTGCTCGAGCCCCAAACAGAATAGATGGGCGCCAGAGCCTTATCACGCCCCATGTTGGAAAGGCAATTGTTGCGGGTTCTAAAGAACCACGCAGGCTAAACTAAGAGCACAGATCCTAATGAGGAGGAAGTCCCCCCACTCAACTTAGTTGGTAGTAGGAACTAGCTCCCTTTTAGCGTGTCAGGGTCGCCATCGTTCACTGGCTCACACCGCAGCGGAGGTCTATTCTCGTCTGATACCAATGCTAAGGTTTGCTCTGTTAGACTGGTTAAATTGATTCGGGGTAATTGTCCACCTCATGGGGGCTCAAAGCATGTGTCCCTCCCCCGCCCATATTCACATACACATACAACCCTTTACAATGTACTCACCGAATCTGCAACACATTCATGATAGCACATATTTATGAAAGGATAGAGAAGAGAACAAAACAGAATGGCATCATTGAAAGAGGCATATTACTTTAGTACATCACTTTCACATTAGTGTCTCCACATACATGAGTCAAAAAAAGACAAGTGTTATAAAAGAATACATTTTTTTCATAAGTATACACATAATCACTGTTCTCTCACTAAAATGTCCCAACAAATGAACCCACTTAAAGGGTGCAAGTCATATTTCTGTATGCAAACCAATTAACATGTATGCTCTCTTCCAAAACCAAAAACACTGTTCATACTTACATGGGCATAACTCACAATTCTCTTTAAAAAAAGGTCCATGGCCTTATCCATGCATCAATACCAAATACGTTCAAATAAACCTGTTCAACTCAAATTCCCAAATTAAACTAAACCATAAGCATGCATAAGAGAACCATCAATAAAATGAAATGCAAAAATGAAAACACATTATCCAATGCATCAATCATCTAGCAGTAAAAAAAGACCAACCTTCTAACATCATATTAATTCAAACAATTCCCAATGCAATCTTATAAGATGCAGAAGTCTAAAAGAAGTAGTGGATCCCCTGTGAGTAATCTGACAGGTCTGTTGGACAGCAACTCCTCATCTCAGCTTGTCCCATAAAATCTGCCAGCCCAGCCTCTGGGCTTTCATAGCATTTATATAATGTCTAAATGAAAACCGCCCAATTATTAAGCGTGAATGTGACTGGATGGGCTGTTTCTTTGACTCTAATGCAGACCTATGTTACATGGAGGTTAAACCCCACCCTCAGTGTGTGATGTATATACACATTCTACAAAGTAGGTCCCTTTTAGCACAGTGCTAAAATAAAAAAGCTTAGTGTCTGACGACATCAGAACTGCTGTTTGCAAGATGCTAAAAAGCATCTTGTCTTTTTATCAGTTTTCAGCAAGTTGCTCTGAGTGATTGCCTTAACGCTTTATCAGTTTTCAGCTCGATGCTTCTGAGCATCCAGCTATTTCATCACAGCAACACAAGATGCTCCGAACGGCATTGTGCTACTAGGTAGGAAGTCAAGGTCCTTTACACAGTGTCTCTTGCTTCTTCAGCAACTTGTGTTCATGCGGGGGATAACAAACGGATGTCCTTGCATGGCCTGCTGGCTCAACATGTAAGCATATATTACTATAGAAAACTACATATTTACACAAGTTTGCGTAAGCAATCAAGTTTCTAGCTGTTTTTGTAGGAAAGTGGTTACATGTAGCAATGATTGAAAAATTTATGAAAAAACACACTACAAGGCTGCCTCTACAAAATGAGGTTAATGCAGGCCAATACATGTTGTTTAAAGCACTATATTGCTAGTGAAATATAGATTGCTCTCCACGCGTATAGTGCTTCACTGATCTCTAAGCACTACATTCTACTAGCAGGCCTTGTCTGGCATATGCAAGTTACTTATATGAGCGGTACCCTGACATGTGATGGTATCTCATATGTTGCTTTTGTACCCTGCAAGGTAGAATGGGTGTCTACTCATGACTAGAGAATGACCTTCCCTCGGCCTAAATTACCACAAAATTCAAAGGAGGTACATCTCTCTACAGTGCTCGTTTAACCGTTAAGGATTCGGTTGACTCTTGGTTTTCTAGAGGTTTGAGGGCTGAGTAGGCACTTTAGCCTTTGCTCTTCGTTGTTCTCCTGCAAAGCAGAAGTCAATTTGTCACACCAACATTATCATCATAGTAACTAGCAGACTTCCAGCTGCATATCTGTATTATCTTGTGGATCTGCATCCATGCTGTAATAGCCTCCCCGCTAAACATGCAGTGATCAATTAATGTGCAGCACTGTGACTGCATTTCTATGTTGAGTGGACTGCCTGTATCTGGAAACATCGACTACCGCCATCTAGAAAATGGTTAAAGACCCAGAGCAAATAGAGTTACTTGGAAATCAAGTTTTTGGCCAAACATCATGAATTTCAAATGAAGAAGCAAGGATGTTGGCATAATCCATAGTTGTAAACGACTAGATGGGTGAGCAAAACTCTACAGAGATCTTCAGTGAACTGATCTTCACTCGTGTTGAGGATATAACTGTATAAAAGGGCTTATTCAGAATTATTAAGGACGATATCTCTGGACCATGAACGGATACACATCTCAGCAAGGCTCATTGTAAAGCTCCATATATGGGGAACAACCTAACACTCAGAGATCCCAGATCACATCAGAGGTTTCTGACTCAAATTTGAATACATTTGTACCTTTACATAGAACATCATAGAAACAGGCAGAAACATAGGTCTTTTAAGGCAAAGTGTTTATTTTGAACAACTCAGGTGATCCCCTTTTTACTATGTGTTTCTGCCTGGGTTGCAAAACCAACACGCAGGCTACTTCAAGGTGGACCAGTCACTCCAGGGCTTGGGTAATGGAGCTGAACTCCACAATCAAATATGGCATGTTCAGAATCAGGGACCAGCAGCATGTTGAAGCAGTGTGCCTTTCCCAAGGGGAGAGGCCAAACTTTGTTAAGTCTTCCTCCCCGACCCGCATTTTCTTCTTAGTCGTGAGTACACCCTCAAGTCCGAGAGCTACGCTGTATCTCTGCTGGAATTGGCCTGCATTTTATAGCCTAATGCCCTCCTGCTCCTTCCCAATACCAGGCAGTGTTCTTGTAGACAGCTTAGGCCGTATATAAGAGACAGTATCAATGTTCCATCTGATTCGTGAAATTTAAACCTAAAGGGGAGTCACCACTCTTAATAACCAGATAGGGCTTACAAAACCACATCAAGTCAATACGAACCTTCATCCAAGCTGAGATGTGGTTTTCTAGAACCAGTGAGGCATCTAACAGTCCACTAGGTTACCTACAACGAAGGGCCTAAAGCCATACTAACATACTATTTCCAAAGGGGGAACTCAGGCTGCCTTAATGCCCCACTTTATAATTGACTTCTCAGGCACACGTTACATAGGATATAGCAGTGTCACAGTGTATCATATTCATACAATTTCCAAGCCCATCACTGTACTCCTTCACTGCAAGAGAGCAAAGTGCCACAACATTACTGCACCAAAGAGCAGTCTTTTCTTTTGAGCATCACAAAAGTATGCAGCATAACAAGCAAATATACAAACAATCCATGTAAACCTATGTATGACACAAAGTCCACAAGACCACATTTTCTATCTTGGTTTGAAATGGAACCCCATTATATGCAGAAGTTGGCTGCATGATGGATCGCTTTACATTGATATCCCTTTTGAGGTTAAGAGCAAGAGAGCCTCTAGATATTTTTGAGTTGCCTTGAATACACTCCTCTTTCGTTCTAAAATGAATTCAAGAGTAGAGTGTATGTACGTATGCAGCAAAGTTGTACAGTGCACACCTAGCCGAGAAAGCCAGGGAGCACACTACAAGGTGAGCGAGACGTGATTCAGGTTTGTGAGGAGGACAGAATGTGTTGGTGGTGCATGCTAATCATAAGGTTGGTGAACTAAGTTAGAATTTTTGAAATGGGGAGTTTTCAAGGTATTGGTGGAATGCGGTTGCGTTCCACAGGGCAGCCACATACCGTTAGAAGGCCTGTTTCTTGGTGTTTAATTTCCTTCATGCTTTGGCTTCCAGACTTGCAATCTTGCAGTTTCTAAAGTTGCAATGGTCCATTTTGTCTAGATAGGGTTCTACCTGGGTCATGATCGCCTTGAAGGTGATACATGCAGTTTTGAATTTGAGCGGGCTGGTATAAGAAGGCAGTGCAATTCCATGAGGCTAAGGGGATCTGATCACATTTCTTGATACTGTGATTAATCCAGCAGTTAAGTTTTGAACAGCTATTAGTGCTGCATTCAGAAATATGCTGATGTGAAGTTGGTGGCCATAGTGAGTGAAGGCAGGCATTAAGTGGTTCTGTGTGGAAGTCCCTGAAGGAAAATCAGGTGAATGAGGGTGGTATCTGCTGCCCTTGGTTACTGGGCAATTGGCAGGTGAGGCTGATAGAGATGGAAGCATGGTCTGACCAGTCCACCTCAATGGAGTTTTAGGAATTCCACATGTGCAGCTGAGGGCATGGACCAGTTGAGTATGTTACCCTTGGAATGAGTGGGTTATAAGACATGTTGTGTGATGTTGTGAGAGCCAATGAAATCAGTGTTCTATTGTTTGGTGGATTTGGCATTGCCAATCCTGAGGAGATACCCAAAAAGATACTTTTTGAGTAGTTGAGTGATGAAGATGTTGATAGGCTGATGAAATCATCAAGACATCTAGGAGATGTGATGTGCCTATGGGGTTGATGGATGAGATGGAAAGTTGTGGTTTGTGTTGGCATGTGGGCGAAATCACACATGGATTCTGGATTGACCTGTAGGGGAGTTGATAATACAAAATGGCCATGCTCTTTAGAGGATAACTAGAGACCACCTCTGACCCTGCCTGTTCTGTCTATGTGCTTGAATCTATATTATTTTGGGACATAGAAATTGAGTACATTGGATGATGTGGTGTTGAACCAAGATTTTGTAATTCAATATCTTGGGGGTGATCAAGTCCAATATATCATTGGCAGGTCGGACCGTAGAGTAGTGATACATCGGCATCACACTGTGACTTGCAGAGGGGGTTAAAGTGCCTGGCAATGAGTGGAAAACAGAAAAAGGGCTCTTCTGCCCCAAACAGGCGAAAATGTGTGCTGGCCTTATCTGTGTCTTGCCCTATGCTTGAGACACTCAGGCTATTGTTGCCTTAACAGTCTCTGATAAAGGGTCAGGTCATGTGATTTGCTGGAGAGGCATGATTTTCAGGGAGTGAGTGGGGTGAAATTGCTCAGTCAATCCAGTTAGTGCGGGCGACCAGGAAGCTGAAAACAGCAGCAGGGTTCTTTAAAAATAAAAAAAAGGATGGAAGGGGAATAAGGTGGACTGATCTTAATACCTAAGGATTTTAAGCATGTTGCACACAATGTCATAAGATGTGATTGTGAATGGTGGCAGGCCAGGGAGGAGGCTGGGTTTAGCAGCCTTAGAGAATAATTGTGTTACTTATTTTGGTAACAGTGGGCTATAAAGGGGAATTTTGGATGGTCAGCGGCATGGTATCAGAGGAGCAACTAATGAAATGTATAAACTAGAGAATACTGGTGGTACTGTTACAGGAGGGTGTATTTATGTATAACATTTTCAAAACAGTTTGGTGAATACGTATGTTCGACCAACACACTTATTTCCATTTAGGAGAATTTAAAACTAGGCTGTCCATGAGTCTCATATTACAATGGCCAAGCGTGTGCCTTGTAAGAAGTATACATCGACCACAATCTGTCTGACAAACATACAGTAAATGTTCCTGGATTTTATCTACGGATGCTTCCTACAGGCATTGATGAGATTCAATGAGTCTTTGACGTCTATCCTACTGTTTGTCAGGAAATTGTCAATCCTTTTCTGAGCTGTTTTCTCAACACCTATTCAATTACAAAGGCATTTAAAGTGGACCAATTTTCCTCTCATGGTGCAGGCAACCGGTAGGTATCTAAGAAATACAGTTGATGGATGATTTTCTGCCGAGATGCCAGGACGTCCTCACGGATGAAGATGTCTCTCATTACTGTCTGCATTCCTTTTTCTAGTCTGAAGATAGGTTACTGGTCATACCTGTAGTATTTGGCCACCAGAACCTTTGTTTCCTTACCTTACTCTGCATTATCTTGCTCAGTTATACTTTTGAAATGGAAAGTCGTTGGCTTAGTCTGACAGGAAGGCAAAGGCTTTTCAAAGAAGGTGTTATTGTAGCATGTTTCAAGGAGCACGGAATAGTGCCCTGAAAAACTGATGAGTTAATACATTCTTAATTTCTACTTCAGGAGACCTTATGAACCCCTTGAATTCAGAGGATGTGCATGGTTCTATTTGTTTGAGTGATGCTAGGAATTGATGCTTTGATGTTTTTGTGCAATGTCATGATGAGGTATGCTAATCAGTTGAAAAGGCAATCTTGAAGTTAGTGCAGGTTTTATGTTTGCAGGGAAAAGGGTTTGTAGGGTCTCACGTGATTGTTTGTATACCACTGGGTGTGCGTCAAATGTTCTAGACCCTTATTGTAAGCAGATTGTTAAGAGCTAGAAGGCTGCAGGTTATTCTATGTAATTTAGGATTTCTTACAGCCATTCACTAAGGTATACATTGAGTGAATTTTAGGGGATTTCATGTCCACTTCATATTTTGATCAACTGCATATTATTTTAATGCTTTGTAGCATGTGGTTACATCATCTATTTTCTATCTTTTAGACAACTTTTAGTTTCTTTGTTCATAGAAGCCTGATTTCTTATGTCAATGCACTATTTCCATGAAGGAAAACAGGATAGTATCAAAGGTGCTGTACTTGGGAGAGAAATGTGGACATCTTACTATTTTGGTTAAAATGGCAATTTATTCAACACTTTTTGTTTCTAGAATCTCTTCGAGATGCAGACTATCCTGCTGCACATGGTGCTACATATCATTTCACCACTTTGTGTCTTTGTGTCACTCAAAAATTGTGCTTGAGCAGTTTAAAGGGGATAATGAAACATATACTAGTCATAAACAATGCATCAGCACCCAACAAGTCTATTGTATTATAAAAAGAGAATCACATGGAAGCTGTGGGATCACCAGCACCACCCGAGGACAGGGAGGCCCACAAAGGGTTCCCAATAACCCAGCAGTAAGGTAAGCCTACTTGGGCTATACCGCCAAGCAGAAAGAGAATGTTCTCTTTCATTCTAAATAATTTGAAAAACGCGACAACATCTAGCGCTTTCATTCGGTAATCCCTGCATTTCGCATTGCCAGCTAATGGCCCACAGAAACAAGCTCATTTTGTGCCTACTGTTTCATTTACACTACTGGCACGCTCGCCCCAACGGATAGTATGCACTCCAAAATGGCTGCACAGCCTTAACACAGTGGTGTGTACAGTGAACTTCCTTGTTGTGCCCCCGATCTTCATCGCCATTGGCTCATTGCCCAACAAAAGCAGCCCAATAGGAAGCCGGCCACTGAACACCGAACGCCGGCACCCCACGAAAGTCCCACACTCAGGCCCTGTGATCGTCATGCATATCCACAATGACAAGACCCCCATTTGAACGCTGTTGGATCACCAGCGCCACCCGAGGACAGGGAGGCCCACAAAGGGTTCCCAATAACCTAGCAGTAAGGTATGCCTACTGGGGCTATACTGCAGAGTAGAAAGAGAATGTTCTCTTTCATTCTAAATAATTTGAAACATGCGACAACATCTAGCGCTTTCACTTGCTTATCCCTGCATTTTGCATTGCCAGCTAACAGCCCACAGAGACTCGCTCATTTTGTGCCTACTGTTTCATTTCCACTACTAGCACGCTCGGCCCAACGGATAGTATGCATCCAAAAATGGCCACCTGGCCTTACCGGAGTGGTGTGTAAGGTGAACTTGCTTGTTGTGCCCCAGATCTCCGTCACCATTGGCTCATCGCCCAACAAAACCAGCTCAATAGGGAGCCAACAGGCGAATACAGGCTTCCCTCCAAAGGCCCACAATCAAGGCCCTGTTTGTGCCTGTTCGTGGCGCCGTGGAGACCGGCAGACACGAGGCCAAGGTAAGCGGCTCGCCCATTGTTCTATGAAACTGCCAGTGATTGTTCCCTGTTCCCTTCCATGCCTGCCAGCAAACACACTGCCGCCTGCCATCCTCACGGCTCCATCCAAGCTACTGCCCTTCTTCTCCAGCCCATACTCGGTCAGAGTTTACTTCCTGATTCACAACTTTCTTAGATTAGGACCAAGACTATAACCTCAAGTCGACCGTGTGCAAACACACTCCACCTCTGCACCTGGCTCTGGTACACATACCCTACTTTGGTGCACATCCGAACACTCCTGCTCCAGAATAATGGGCAGTTACTACTCATCCCATGTGAACCAATTGTGCCGCTCTTACCCCATCTCGTGAAATACATAGCGTGTCGCTTTTAGCCATTTTTTATTGAAGCACATATCATGTTGGATTTATCCTTTCATGTGAAATACATAGCGTGTTGCATTTAGCCTTTCCTGTGAAATACATGGCGTGTTGCATTTAGCCTTTCCTGCGAAATACATAGCGTGTTGCATTTAGCCTCTCCTGTGAAATACATAGCATGTTGCATTTAGCCTTTCCTGTGAAATACATACTTTGCTGCATTTAGCCTATCCTGTGAAATACATAGTGTGTTGGATTTAGCCATTTTTGATTGAAATACATAGCGTGTTGCATTTAGCCTTTCCTGTGAAATACATAGCGTGTTAATTTAGCCTTTCCTGTGAAATACATAGCGTGTTGCATTTAGCCAATTCTATGAAACTCACAGCGTGTGGCATTTCACCAATTTTGTGATTCACACTGGGTACCCCAGTCAGCATCCTGTGCATGACATAGTACACCTGCCTTGCTACTTTGCTATGCTCTCTGCCCAACCTGTGCCTGTCTACAAAGCAAATGCCCAGATTAACCTGTGCACCCTATAAATCTCAATCTCCTCACCCACTACACCCATACACGGGCCCTTATGCTTGTTGCTTCTCTATAGTGGGCGACAGCCTCTATGCTCTGTCATCAGGAATTGGATTAAACCAAACGTACTGGCCACCTTCTCACAGCCCAGCACACATTTGTTACGGCGGGCGACATGCCGGCCCCACAATCCAAAGCAACGTCACCTGCCCACCTACCTCATACTCTAGTTATGGCCAAAGTATTGCCTAACATTAATACCATCCCACCATCCTCATTCCTCCCACAAATGCTACAGTTCAAAACTTGCACAAATACCACCCCTAATACTATGTCCAAACTACTCCCTAACTCCACCACCAAACCATCCTCACGCTTAATCTCCCCAAAACTGCACAAGGACTCTCCAAGAACCACCACTCTTGATACGAGTCAGAGAAACAAAAGGCTAAAGGACAGGACAAAAATCTCCCCCAGAAACCAAAATCTAATTAAAGCTACTCACTACTTGGGCAGCCAAATCCATTCTAGAACAACTAAAACGAACTCAGCCGTACCGGACACAACTGTCCAGCTGAGCCAGATTAAGAAAAATAAATGAACAACGCCTATGAAAAAGCCACCCCCATCTAAAACTATGACGACACCCAACAGGGATAAAAATTGCGACGCACCTACCTCTATCAAAAGAGCCCTGATCAACGCCAGATCTCTCCCAGAACACTCCGTGGACATTTCAGATCTCATCACTACCCATGATCTAGACTTCATCGCTATAACAGAAACTTGGTTACTTCCTGCAGCTGCCCCCCCCCCGCCCTTGCATTACCTGATGGCTACTCTATCATTAAAATAGATAGAGCCATTGCAAAAGTAGTAGGTATTGCCTTCATCTCCAAAACTAACCTCAACATGCGAGAAATCCCCAACTCAGCCTTCCCATCAGGAGAATTACTGTCTACTAAAATCACCATCTCCGCCACAGCCTCCCTAACCTTACATCTCATCTACAGGTCTCCAGGCCCAGCCACCTCTTTTGAAAAGGACATCACCGCCCTACTATCTACTGACCTAAAACCCATATCCAAAGTCCTCATCCTCTAAGATTTCAATCTAGGACTTAATGACAGCAGTGACACCCAAGCTACCACCATGGCCAATACCATAGAAACACAAGGCTTCACCTTGCACACAGCTGGCCAAACACATGCTAAAGGCTGCACGCTTGACTGGCTAGCAGACTATAATCGCACCACACACTTCACCAACAACAACGCATACCCTTGGTCAGACCATAACATAATATCATTCTCAATCAAAACTCACACACAAGCATGCACCTTTACCATTATTGCCCATGCCATCCAGACCCATAATCACCAGAACATCACACCTCATAACACGCTACCGCTGCTTGCAACGCTCACCACACTCAATGAGAACATTGCTGATCCATCCTCCCTGGGAGCCACCTATAACCAAACAATGGAGGCTGCAATCAACAAAGTCCCACCCATGGGCAATTATAAAGCTAAACCCATATCCCATATCAATCATTGGTTCACCCCAGAATTTAAAAACTTACGGAATAAAAAAGAAATGCAGAAAGTAATTGGAAAAAAAACCCTTTTTGCAATAATGAACAACAATACGCCATCCTAGCCACAGAATACAAATAAGCCACGTTTCTAGCAAAGAGCATTGCATACAACATGCGCATAGAGAACGCCAACTCTGGTACCAAAGAGCTCTTCTCAGTCCTGCGGGAACTAGAATCACCTTCATAGACACCAGACCTATGCAACAAGGACAAAGACTGGTGCGAAAGTATACAAAAGGCAATTTCGTACAAAATGTCATCCCTCCAGTTTAAGATGAATTAAAAAAACTGAAACTTACCTCTCCTGTTCAACCTACTCTGGAACAGAACCCACCAAAACCATTCCCCAGATTTGAATTCTCACCTATTACCATAGATGAGACCACCAAAATTATGAAAGGCCTAAAACCATTGAGATCTCAAGGTGACATCTGTCCAGCTACGCTAATCAAAGACTGAGAAGATAATCTGGCGCCATTCATCACCTCACTAATAAACAATTCATTCGCCTCCAACAAAGTACTGGAAAAAATATAAAGGAAGCCAGGGTACTCCCTTTACTGAAAAAACCAACATTAGACCCTAACGTGCCAACCAACTACAGGCCTATCACTACGGTACCGTTCCTACAAAAAATACTACGCAGGGTAGTCTATGTGCAAATCCAAAACTACCTCGAATCACACAACCTTCTTGGCTTCCACCAATCAGGCTTCCGCCCAGGCCATGGCATAGAAACGGCCCTGCCAGATATAAAAATCCAAATAGAACACGTAAGAGACAGAGGTGACCTAGCCATCCTTCACCTATTGGACCTCTTGGCGGCATTTGATTTAGTGAATCACAACATCTTATGCCACCACCTAGCTAGCGACACACATTTCTCCAACAACGCCATAAGCTGGATCGAATCATTCCTCTCAAATCGATCCATGAGAGTCTTCTCATCCTCAGTGGCTACACGCCCTACTCCGGTCACCTGTGGGGTCCCTCAAGGATCCTGCATATCCCCTACAACGCATTCACAAAACCCCTCTTTGATAGGCTAGACAATTTGGGCGTCAGATATACAAATTATGCTTACGATACCCAGATACTACTCTCAATCACTGGGGATTATGACACTGGCCCTCATTACGACCCTGGCGGAAAGGGGTTTACGCTGGCGTAAACCATGGCGCCCCTTTCCGCCTGAGTACGAGTTCCCGTAGCGCCATGGTGATTTTTACGCCTGCTTTTTGCAGGCGGTAAAATCCATGGCGCTAAGGGACCTTGTTGTTAATTACGCCACCGTAATTTACGGTGGCGTAATTAACGCCTTCCCCACTGCCATTATACCCTATGGGGCAAAAATGGGAATGGGAAAGGGTAAATGGGGATTGGGGACTTACCGCCCCGCCAAGGTCGGAATGGGGCGGTAAGTCCGCCAACCACCATGGCGGAGTTGGCAGCTTAGCGCCATGGACCATGGTGCAAATAGCACCATGGATCTCCGCCAAGGTCGTAATGAGGGCCACTGACTCCCAAACCCTCAATGCCACCCACCTCGCTATTCAAGCCTGGATGGCTCAAAATGAACTCTGCCTTAATGACGATAAAACAGAGATCCTGATCATAGGCAGCCCAGCGAAACTCAAAAACCTCCCACTTTCCTACCAAACCTTCAACATTGATGGAAACAACATCACTGTAGCCAAAGAAGTCAAGACACAAGGGGTGTACCTTGACAAGTTAACGCCATCACGTCTGCCTCTTCCAACACGGCCAAACTCATCACTCTCATCACTGCATGCAGACCTTACCTTACTGTGGAGAACCGCGTCACATTGGCTAGAGTACTAATCCTCTCCAGGATCTACTAGTGTAATGCCATCTTCGCAGGCTCAGCTACAAAAAACATTAAGAAGCTCCAAATTGTACAAAACAACGCAATCCGAGCGACTCTCAGTATCCCAAAATCGGACCACATAACCACAACCAGAAGAAACATTCACTGATTATCAGTTAGAGACCGTATTATTATCTAACACTGCTCCATGCTACCTCTCAAACCTAATTTCCAAAACTCAATCAGCCAGACCTACCCGCTCAGCCTACCTAGGGCAACTGACTACACAATATATATAAAAGACAAAAAGCAGGAGGGTCTAGCTTCCCTGTTATTGTAGCTAACTACTGGAATGCCATGCCTACAGAATAAGGACTGACCCGTCCTTATGGTCCTTTAGCAAAAAACTAAAAACTTGGCTCTTCAACCAAGATATTGAGAACCAACCTCAATTCACCAACTGAGCTCTAGGTTTCCCCCCTGCTCACAAGGATAGATACGCCCTAATCAGCACAATGTGAAATTGGATACTGTTTTCTGCATATGATCTCTCTAAAAAGATGACTAAGCCTCAAATGTAATCTTGAACACTCACACACATATACTGCATTTGTATAAGCTGTGATACTATACATTCATTATGTAACTTTACTGTACCAATACTATATTTGCACCTGTACAAGTTGATACTATATTTGCATCTTGTAACAATACTGTACTGATACTATATCTGCATCTTTAACAAAACTACATAACCAAGTCGTTGAAATGTAACCATAGTCCTTTGAAACCAAGTCTTTGAAATGTAATCGTATTCTTAAGTTCAAGCGCCCAGATGCCCTAGGGTTAGGTGCGCTATATAAATGAAATAAATAAATAAATGTTAAGGCTTGATGACTGTCTTTTGCTTTTTCAGGCCACCTAAATAGTTTTTGGGTGGATGATTTTTTTTTTAAAACTTTATTTTTCTTGCACACAGGTAACATCAATGCTTACATATATTGCACATTGCTTCATTACATTTTACAAATTCAATTAGCTTCCGATCCTGAGTCATCTCGCTCTGCCTTATCAAACAGGTATTGTTTATATCTATCCCATATGTTCCTTGGTCTGGATTGGGGTAGCACCGAATCTATGTAGAGTTCCTCTGTATCATTAGTCCACACCATGTCCTTGTCCCAATCAGCCTTAGTTGGGGGGTATGCGCTCTTCCGTTTCATCAAAATTGCCCTTTTGGCTATTAGTAGGCTCAAATTCAACAGTCTACGCCAAGTCGGATTCATTTTCCCCACTGCTCCCAGCAAACATATCCTGGGTGACCATTCCAGTGGTTGGTCAGCCATCTCAACTAAGGCGGCACAGATTTCTTCCCAGTAGCCCCTTAGCTTTATACATGACCATAGCATATGATAAATATTTGCATCCTCTGTCTGACATCTAGGGCAGGTCCCCGACATGTTGGGATATAGTCGTTTAAGTTTTGCTGGGGTATAATGTGTTCTCTGCACTATTTTGTAGCGAATTACCTTATATCTGGAATTACACGATATTTGCTTGGTGAGCGAGCAAATCTGTGCCCATTCCTGGTCATCAAACTGTTGTCCCAGGTCTTGTTCCCATTGACTCGTAGCTGCAGTATTCTCTACAGGGCGCGTTTGAAGTAGTAGCTTATACAATGCCGCCGCCGAGACTTTTTGTGTCCCCCCTGTGAATATGTAGCCCAGACCTATATTTATCGCTAGTTCGCTGGGGAATGTGGGGCATGCTTCTTGTATGGCCATTCGCACCTGGGTATACTGCTGTTTATGTCTATTCGTGTTTCCCACAACCTCTCTGATGTCTATCCACTGGATAAAGCTCTAGTCAGGGAAGAGTTGTCCCCACTGGGTGATCCCTTTGGATGTCCAATGCATCTTAATTGGACTATCTGCACTGAAGGGTGTTTGTGGGTCTCCCCAGAGTGGCATACTCGGATGTTATAGCCTGTTGGTTTCGAACATATCGGCTATTTTGGCCCATGCAGTGGTCGTCACCTTCGCTGGTTCTATAGTGTTATAGTGCTTGAGGGTTGAGCTGCTCATTTTGTGGAGTGCCGTTATCGCTTCGCGCTCTTTATAACCGGGCATCGGGGTCACAGGGTTGAGGAATTGTGTAGCCCATTGGGAGGCGTAGTGTGCCTGTGCAGCCAGATAATACAACTCCAAGTCAGGTGCCATCATCCCTCCTCTAGAGTATGTATCAGCTTTTTCCAGCTCACTCTGGGATGTCCTCCCCACACAAATGAGGTGCACGCGCCAGTCAGTGTGGTAAATAAAGAGCGGCCCGGCCAGACAGGTATAGTGCTGAATAAATAAAAAAGCTTTGGTAATATAATCATTTTAATTAGTGCTATCCTGTGCATCAATGATATGGGGAGGGCGATCCAGCGTTTTATTTTCACGCACAGGGCATCAGTGAGAACGCAATAGTTTAAGGTGCGGGAGAGCTGTGTTGTTCTGGCAATGTGTGCACCCAAATAAAGTATATGAGTAGAGCTCCAGACAAGACCATATAGGTCATGTGGTTGCGGTGTATTTTCTGTGATTGGGAATATCTCTGATTTGCTAGAATTAAGACGTAGACCCGAATGTTCCCCAAACTGTTTAACCTCAGCCAGTACCTTGCCCAAGGTTCGATCCGGATTTTTTAAATATAACAGAATGTCGTCTGCATATAAAGTTATAATGTGTAATTCACCGTCTAGCCTGAGTCCTGCTGAGCTATACCGTGCCCTAAGGATGTCTGCTAAAGGTTCAATTATTAATGCGCATAATAATGGCGATAATGGGCATCCTTGTCGCGTTCCCCCCTTCAGTTCCAGTTTGTTTGTTAAAACCCCATTGATTCTTATTTTTGCATGTGGGCATGTGTGCAGTATTTTTATCCATTTCAGAAAATTGGGGCCGAACCCATAGTTGCGCAGAACCCCGAAGAGAAAGGGCCACGAAACCGTGTCAAAGGCCTTATGCATATCTAAGGAAACAGCCACGGCCTGGACCTCAGGGGGTGTTGTGGCTAAAATGTTATGGCACCTTCTAACATTGGTTGCAGTGGACCTTCCCTTAATAAACCCTGCCTGGACTTCATGGACCATATACGGTATCAAAGGTGTTAGTCTAGTGCCAGTATTTTTGCCAGGATCTTTGCATCAGTGTTTATTAATGATAATGGTCTATATGACCCACACTCCTCAGGGGTTTTCCCCGGCTTGAGTAACAGCGTAATCACTGCTTCCCTAGTGGTTTCGGGGAGTTCTCCTTTATGTAGGGCCTCACTCCATACTGCCATTAATCTGGGGACTAGTAGAGGACCAAACTCCTTATAAAACTCAGCCCCCAGACCGTCAGTGCCCTGCGCTTTCCCGTTGGGTAATGCCTTTATCGCCTCTAACATTTCCGCCTCGGTAATTGCCATCTCTAACAATTCCCTAGTGTCATCGGCCAGCAATGTTGTCGGTATTTGTGACAGGTATCGATCAATTTCCTCGTCTGTGGAATCAGATTGCGGGGAATAAAGACTTTTATAGAATGTATGGAACGTTTCTTCAATCTTGTCTCGGTCAGTGGTAACCGAACCATCTGGCCTTTGCACGCACGGTATGATCGTTGGTCCCCTCTCTCCCTTCACTGTCTTGGCCAGTAACCTCCCGGGGCGCTCACCCTCCCCATATCGGCGTGCTGCAACTGGTTTATCAAAAAATCGGATTTCCTGATCTGCTGCCTCATTGTATTCATCTAGTTTTGCTTTCATTTCGGAACTGAGGTGAGCTGATGGGGTTTGTGCATATTGAGATTGCAGTGATGCTATATACGATTCCATTCTGTTCTGTCTACCTCTGATGTCTTTAAGAATTCAATTTTCTGTCGATATTGAGCTTCCCCTTATATAGGCCTTAAATGCTTGCCATACTATTGCTTGACTGGGCACCGAGTTTTCATTGATTTCGAAATATTCCTGTATTTGTTGTTCCATAGCGTTCCTGTAGACCAATTCACACAATGCTGCAGGTTTAAATCTCCACATTGGTCGCTTTACTACAGTGCCTGGAATTCGTAATGTTAACTGGATTGGGGAGTGATCTGAATATGTTCTGGGATAATGCTGTGCTGCTAGGACCCAGGAAAGGACTACATTATCTACCAGCCACAAATCTATTCTGGAGTGCATATCGTGCACTGTCGAGTAATATGTATATTCCCTCTTAGTAGGATTTAATGTTTTCCAGGCGTCTTTCAGACCTAGGTCTACCATATGTGTAGTTATAGTCTGCGCTGCTTTGGTCAGTGCCCTCGTCTGTGTTGATGTGCGGTCTGTATGGACATCTAAAATAGTGTTAAAGTCCCCACCGCATATCAAGTGCGCCGTGGGGTAGGCGGCAAACCTCTCGAATATTTGGGAGAAAAATTCTGGATCGTCCACATTTGGTCCATATATGCTTAGGAGACCTATCTCCTTATTGCAAAGTGTGCCATGGAGTAGGACAAACCTCCCTTCAGGATCACATTTTGCTTCTATACATTTAAATTGGAGGGTTTTATGTACTAGAATCGCGGTCCCCCTTGCCCGTTTAGAGTATGTTGTGAAGTACTGGTGCCTTCCCCAATTCGGAATTAGTTGTCCCCCTGTTGAGGTCCCACATGAGTTTCCTGTAGAAAAATGATCTTAGTGCCCAGTCTATTGATATATGCCAGGGTTTTTCTCTTCTTGACTCTGGACCCCAGGCCTCGGACATTCCAACTTAGTACTTTGATACTTTCATCGTTATTTCCAGCCATAACCTATGAAGCAGTTATCAATGTGTCCAAAAAAGCATGTTTCTATTAGGAGCTTGTTGGTCATCACGTTCATTACCTGTGTGCGTTTTATTTTACTACCATCCTTAACATAACCATAACCCAACATTCCCAACCTGTCCCCTCCCCCCACCCTCACAGTTCCCACAACTTTAACTGTGCGCATAGGATCCCAACCCTCCCTTCCCATCACTGGTTGTGCACCTGCTGCAGGGGGGGGGGACCTGCGGCGTGTTCCAGTGCCCATGCCATCTTGAGACTGGTTAAAGGTAGACCGGTTCAACTTGGTTGCTCACACATATATCGAAACCTGTTGGGGCATCACAATTTAACAAATCCTGTGAATTCGGTCATATATACCCCCTATAAAGGTCGTCCCCGGTGGGGGATGCGGCTATTGCTTCGGGAATTGTACATTACATAGCAGAAACATGCCCATTTTCACATAATCAAAGATTTCGTTAAGTTGCCCCTATCCTGGGATGATCAGTCAAAGCAGGAATATGTGTTTCCACAAAATGTGCAGCTTCCTGAAGAAGTGGATCTTGTTCTGGAAATGGATTTTGAGTCTCGCTGGATACAACATAGCATACTGAATCTGTCTTTCCCGTAGCATTTTTTGACCCCTGTAAAGAGCTTCCTCTCCTGCTGCACCGCAAGGGTAAAGTCTGGAATAATGCGTATAGTATTAGCTTCCCAGCGTAATTCTTTCTTTTCTCTTGCAGCCTTCAGAATTAAATCTCTTTACCTGTAGTTCATCACTCGGGCAATTATAGGCCTAGGGTAGGCTCCTGGCTTCGGCTTCGAGGCAAGGGATCTGTGGGCCCGCTCAATAATGAACATCGGTGACCATCCCGGGTCACCCAGGAGGGCACGCAAGAGCCCCTCCACTGTCTTTTCCATGGGTGCTTTTATCGCTTCTTCTGGAACACTAATTATTCGAATATTATTGCGTCTTGATCTCGCTTCTAAATCCTCGCATTTGGACTTCACAGTCCCCAGGTCGATTGCCATCTTCGAGACCGTGGTCTTCAGGGTTTCAAGTGTGTCTTCCGTGGCCGAGATTCTCGTTTCGGCCTCGGTCATGCGTGAAGTAGTTTTGGCCAGTTGCGTTTTGATGGCCGCCACATTCGCCGTTATCCCATCTAGTTTGTCATTGAGGTCTGAAAAGCCCTGTTGCATGGCGAGGAAGACAGCTTGGGGTTCCATCATCGTTGCCGGGGGGGTCTGTTGTTCGTGTGGGAGCGTGCTCTCCACCATCATCACCGCGGGTTCTTTCTGCAGTGGTGTTGTGAACTTATCAATGGAACCCTTACTCTTCTTGGGGCCGAAGACCTTTGGCATTGTTCCCTCGGGGCCAGTTAGTCTGTGATATGAACTGCAATGTGCCCTTTTCTACGCTTCGGTTCTGTGGCGTGATACACTGATTTACTTATGGCGGAGCGCGCAGAGTGGAGGAGTACCGCCTGCCCCCCTATAAAGTGATCCCATGGCCCCGCACCAACAAGGCCAGCCCACGCCTCGCCGTCGAGTTACGTGGTTATAGGGAGTTGTATCTGTTATTTACAGTTGTCCACGAGTAGCCCGTGTTGGCCCGAATCTGATCCGTGCGTATCACGGAGGTATTGTTGGGGGAGGGTAAGAGAGGAGGATCACCGGCGTTCTGGGGGTACGCATAAAACTTGTCCCACACAGGGGGTTATACTGCTCACTGTGCCTCCCCCTGGTTATGGCCGCCCCACTTATCTGATCGAATCTGTCTGGTCTTCTGCAGTTCACTCCCCGGGGGCTCTGCAGTTTGCACGGGCCGCACACCACAGCTCCCGCGTGTGCCCCACATGCTACACCCTCCTGGGCCGTGGCCGCAGGAGCCCGATGATCGCCGAGTGTCTGGGGCGGAGAGGGGAGTTGAGGGGGGGCCACTCGCGGGCGCTCAACGAGGAGCGGAGCTCCCACGGCCTTCCAAGCTGATTGTTGCGCCGTCTGTTGCCAGCGAGTATCCGCGTTGCCGCTCGCCAAGCTCCTCCTCTCGCTCCTCGGCTGTCCTCAGGCGCCGCTTCCCTCCGCACGTGGGATACGGATACTGGTTTTCCACTGAGATTTTGCAATTGCCAGACACCAAATTTTCACAGTTTGTTCCGCCGATGTTGCCGTACATTCTATACAGTTTCTGTCAGGAACCGGTCATCGCAAACGCTTATGTCGGCATTACGGCCTTGGTCCACGCCGGAGCTCACACGAGAGCGACCATTTTCTCTCGCGCGCAACAGCGCCCCCCTTTTTGGGTGGATGATTGCCCAAGATATTTCTTTCCATTGTGGAGCTTGCAGTCCTACATTGATAATGGGCAAATCAGGAGTGTTATTTGTTACAGATACACACTCTATAACAAAGGTGCTTGTGTATGAATATATGAGCAGGACGTTGGCAGTCTTGGGGAACTGGCCAATGCCATAGAATGTCATCATCTGTCTAAACCTATAACTTTACCATGGTTTCCCCCCAATAGGTGACTAATGCTAATAGACGACTTAGTGAAGGCAGCCGATGTAGTCTCCTGTCATATATCATCACACCACATGAAAAAACCAATGCACGTTTCCTTTTATTTTACAACCCCACTGTCCTTTGAGGTAAAGGCATACTCTTGGCACATGCATTAGACAAATGTTGTTACATAAGCTCCTATAACTTTATGATCATGTTAATGTTTACTTCTGTAAAAGTCAGCCAACAAGCATTTAGCCATGCAGTCATAACTGCAACAACTTAACTGCTGAGGTCAGCATTCTCCAAAGCCATGAAATGTGTCAGGAGCCTTTCATAGTCACTGCTGAATTGTGTTGTGTCTAACCATTTTTTCTTTAGATTTTAGACTGTTTGCCTAACAACATCCTCAGTAAATTAGTCTGCTCACCTTTAGTTCTCAGATGCATTTCCCTGACCTAAGCCCAGCTATTAGGGCCCTGAAGGCAATATATATGCTTTCATGGTGAACCGGACAATCCCTATAGCACCCTGTCATCAAAAAAGGAAAATAATTAGTTTGATAGAATGTCTTTCGACATGACCATGGTCCTTGACAACCTTGTAAAATAAGTGAGAGATTGCAAAGTGCCATCATTACTGCATGTTCAAGTATGAACACAGTATTTTCAATGGCCCAATCAGATGAAAATACCAAGCTCTAAAGGGAGGCAAATGTGTTCCAAACTAGTCAAATCATACACACATGAATTTTAGAACATGATTTGCTTACATTGTAAAGCAAAAGACCTGTGGAGAAGGAGCATATCACCATAAAAGCCAACAGAACAGAAGAAGTTCTCATGATCGCTAAATGTGAGTTGCTTTAATGGACAGCATGTCTCTATCCTGCCTCTTACTATTAAAAACCAGTGTATATATTATATGTGTCCTGAGGGAAATTGATTGGAGGTTATGAATGTGTTAATTACACAGGGAAATTGTGAAGCAAAGGGACAAGAGAGAGTTATTTAAAATACATAATATATATTAATGAAGCATTTTTTGATTATCAAATAAGGGCCATTCTTTGCAAGTCACCCTGGTTTTAGAGGTATCAATTGTGTTTATCTAATTTCTACTCTCCCAGCTAGCATCATGTCTTTCAGAGGAATTACCCTCAAACTAAAACATCATCAAACTCCAAAGAAAAGTTAATTGCCATCATCAAAATGGGATCCCATCCAAAAGAATTCTATTTCACCCTCTCGACATACTCTGCATATTGTGACAACAATAATACATGTCCATGACATTAACATGCTTTATGGTTGTTTACTTTACTGCCAACAACTCTGCTACCGCAAATGGTGCTGGAACTTCAAATATTGTGATGGGGACATTACAGAATATGCTACTGGACGACACAACTAAATTGGAGAATAATTAGCGTCCAGAAAAAAAAAAACAGAGTTGTGATGGCTATAAGAAGGGCAGGAGGCTAAACGCATTGATAGTGGAAGACCAAAGGATAGGGTTTCCAATGACAAAATTGGACTTTTGGCACACAAGCTATCTACATGCAGGCCTTCCCCAAATCCCAAGCTCTTACATATACAGAATGTACTGTCTGAAGAAATATGCAAACAGAATAGGTCCTTTTACCTCCTAATTAACTGTGTGCTTCTTTTAAAGAAAACTTTAGAACAGGGGAGGGGGAGAGGTAGCTGGCTGCCCAGGCCAAGCAGCAGGGTGAAACACAGAGGGTCCTGTCGGGGACCACCACTATCAACATCTATTTTATAGTTGAGGAAGAACCTGAAGAGTAATAATTCATGCTTCCACTCCAAAGTCCAATGTCTTCCAACCAAAAATCTACAAGATCAATGACAGAATTGTCCAGACTGTCTTCTCTTCTGCACATTTGGCAGTCAATCCTATAGCATTCCAATTATTTCTGCAGTTGACACCTTGACACCCTAATATGAGTGTTTCCTGGGAACGTTCACTTGGCACTAATGCAATACCACCATAACACCTTCCCACTTGACAGCATCCCCAATAAGAGCTTCTCCCAGACACAATTCTCCTGTGTTCCAGCCTCAGGCATGCCATTCATTATTTGTGCACCATACACCCAGCTCATGTTTCAAAGCAAGAAGAGGAAAATGGGGTCAAATACTGCAGAGGACATGCAGGTCATTGTTAGCATCTGCAATCACTCTTCAAGTGACATGTTCAAAATGTCATTCCAATATTTGGTGAGTTGCAAACAGCATCAGCAAAGGTAAAACAAATGTTTAACTTCAATGGATTGTACAGCAGGTGATCTCTGTGTCTTAGTCTAAGGAACATAATTCTGTCCTTTGTCCACTCAAGATTTAAAGATGAGCACAGCCAGCAGTACAATAATAAGCTAAATGAGTTCTTAAGAATAGAAAGGTAAAATTGATGTCCCCCATTACAACCTGTGCCCTCAATACCCTGCTCCCTTCAGTCTGGCAGGAATCAGCCTCATCCACCTGTGTTCAATGCACTCACTTCAAAATGTCAACACCTCCCCCCACCATGACTACTACATCATAAAACCCATTCCCATGGACTGAACACCCATTGATTGAAACAAATATACACCAGTGCCAATATAATGCATTAAAAGCATGTATTGCTTATGAAATGCATATAAATATAATACAATATAAATAAAAAATCCAGAAACAGTAAAACATTGTAAAAACTCTGTGTGGTCTCTGCCTGTAACTATATAGCCATGGGTCGTATCTCTAGAGATTGGAAAAAATAGTTATTATGAGTTTATTTATTTCTAAAAGGATTTGAATTTCAAACACAAAATATAAATTGACATTCGTTTTCCTTAAAGGTGGTTCACAAAAAACCACAGGATGGAAATATAGTTGTCTACCTTTAAGTAATATCACCTAAACATCAAAAAGGTGAAGCAGATCTCAGAATAACGTTTGGAACAGAACAATTAACTTATTTCTCTGTGAAACAATTGCTGAAACCATTGACAGAATTGGAATCAGAGAAAGAATGTTGACATACGTTTTTCTTATTCTTGTACTGATAACAATTTAAAATGTTGGACACTACCTGTGATACACTAGTTGTTCCCAGATCAGACATAGATACAAACATATTGCGCACTATCTGTGTGGTGTTAAATTGGTTGCTGTTTTTCATTTAATATAGGTGATCGGTTCAGAAATTCCGTTTGTGTTTGAAACCTGCAGACAGCATAGCCTCACTCGCTCTTTGCTCTTAAGAAATCAGGTTCATGCTCTCAACAACCCATATATTTAAGCCTTGCTCGCTCTTTGTTCTTAAGAAATCAGGTTCATGCTCTCAACATCCCATTTCTTGTATTCATTAAGAAATAGATTTCAACTACTTTATTGGCTATGATGGACACCAATCACAAAGGCTTGAAATTCCACTTTTCAATTTGGCCCAGAGAGTTCCCAAATTGCTTGATAAAATGCTTATTATGGTCAAACTACCTATGTTTCAAATTCCCCCTTTTAGTGACATAGCTTGTAAACATGATTCGCCAAAATAATTGTAATTGCTATTTACGTTTAAATTAATTCTTGGGACATTTGTCTAGATAATCTCGGGTCAATATATCCACTTTTACTTTGTCTTTCAATGGACCATGATAGGTATGGACATCAATCGGCTTCTGACATCATTGCCAGGCAAGCTCTACATTTCAGTTTGGTCAAATGCTCTTGAAGCACCCACTCAAGTAACCTGGTTCTGTGATGAGTTAGGCCCCTATATTTAGTCCCATTTGGAAAAGGCCTTCCTAAGGAGATTTGCCAGCAGCTGCTTCCAGTTCACATCCCAAATCTGCTTTTATCTTGCCGGATGGTGTCCCTTGTTGTTCTGCTTTCCCAAAACCCCCTCTTGTTCCTATGTGTTTGAATGTAAATACCCCTCAAACCCTACTCCTTTGTAGCAATTGAGACGATTGCGGTCCTATTGATCAGTGTATGTGGTTGGTCTCGAAACCCATAGGAAAATGAAACATCTCACACCCCCTTCTTTCCCATTGGCTCTCTCACCTTAGATGGCTGAGTAACAACTTTATAAATAAAGGTTCTGTGTATCCAATGGTGTATACAATCACATTTTCATATGTCTTGCAATATGTAACTTATGTACCAATGTGTGCTGTCTCTATAGAATGTAAAGTTGCAAAGTTGTAATTTAAACATTTTATTTTCCAAAAGTCACAAAATGCCACTAGCCAATAATTTTCATATGTATAGCTGCAGTATACTGTCACTATAATGTAGACATTGCTAGGCAAAGCTATGGCATGTAATGTGAGTCACAGACCAAAAGAAAAGGCCTCCGGAGTAAGCTCTACCCTCTAAAGGAGCTATGGCCCACATCCCATGCCGGAAAGGTACAACCCAGGGATCTGTGCACCACACTATTCATTGCAGTAAGCAGGTACTTCACAATTAGTAGACAAAAATGCATTTATTTTATTAATGGACGCAATCCTTTATATAAGAAAATTATTACATTGACAAGTTTTCCTAATATAGGAGTTAGTATCATACAAAATACACAAACGTTCATACTGTTTTTTATTTTTCCAAAATTAATAAAAACCTACATCTTCACTGTTCTGAATAATTAAATCACTGCATAATCGCGCTTAGTAAACAAAAATATATGAATATAAATGAAAATGCCAAGATTTTAAGGACCACTATAATAGCTCCTAAATATGATGAGGTCTTTGGAAATCACTTCAGTGTTATACCTAATCCTGGTTTACTGAGCTCCAAGAAAGCCTACTCATCTACATTCAGAATACATATGGAAGATTCTGTATACTTTTTCTTGGGCAAGTTATCAATGCATGTCTACTGAGCCCATTATGTCATGTTTCTGTTCCGTAATTTATGAATGTGGAACTTTCTTCAGGGGCCAAGAGTGAAGAAGCCCATTTTCACTCACAAACTGAGTTAACATGACTTGTAAACATTCATGAAAATTACAAGTCCAAGATTATTGGTGTTCATCACAATTTAACTTGGTTGCTTCATCCCAAAGAAAGGGAGAAGGAAAGGGAACTGGCCCATGTGTGTACGTCCAAGCTGCAACACAAAAAGGAAGTCAATTAGCTGTGAATGCCAATCCTACATATTGCCCTGACTTACACCAATTTCAAGTTAGTGGAGCAGTTAACTGTTAATGTACACTGCTCACGTGACTAATAATGTAAACCTCTCATCTTCAAAGGAATTAATCCCCACATCTATAAAAGCAAACACACATCTGTGTGTCATTTTGGTTATGAAGTCAACCCCACAATAATAATCCAACCAATTAATGCATTACAGGCTGAATCACACCTGTTCTTTACACTGCTTATATCACCGGGTAACTCTTGCCCTCAGTATCGGGGCATCTTGCCTGTTAGAAGTTCTCAAAATGGCTTAATTTGACTTTCTCCTGGGTGCACCTAAGAGGGAGACACATCAGCTCTGTTAATAAATATCCTAGCCCATCATGCACTATGTTCTAAACTCCAATCATTAGTACGAGCCCTGTAATACCTGTTATGTAAATGCCATCAGAGCTTTTATCTTCCACGATAGGTTTCCAACAGCATTATGGATCTCCAAATGCTGTCACTGTGTGGTGTTCTATGCTTAGTCCTTTCTCTAATTAGTGCTGCTTTGTGCATGTTGGCAGTGGCTGCTTTGCAGCGGCCATCTTAGAGTGGAGGCTAAATTAAAGTATTTTAAGCATATATGTCAGGAATCCGACCATGCACAGCCAGGAGAACATTATGTTCCCACCAGGTAGGCGGAGGACCAAGTTTACCCCTGCCATGGCCAGCCTGATTTACTAACAAAGACTCTATGTATCCGCCCTTCTCATTTGTTTGGCCCTGCAGCTGGAGGCAGCAATTAACATGCCAATTAGATGGTACTTCAAACAGGCACATATGGGGCCTGGCTGCAGAAGTTAACAAACGAGACGGGAAACCCAACAACCTTCCATATGTAACTGTGTCAACCTGAAGCCAGTTGCCACCCTCAGTATCAATGACCGTGAGCTGTCATATTTGGGACTTGTGTTTACAAGCCAGAGAGACTGGCCCTGCCGCAGCTTCAATCGAGACCTGCCGCTTTAATCAGGAACCACAGAGAGATACATCAACCAGAGAGACAATTTGATCAGCAGCAGACAGGAATATGGGTGGGACGTAGAATCACATGTTTTACCCCTTTACCTTTCCTGTTGCAAAGCACTCTGGTTATGACCTCATGCATACATGAGATTGTTGGTAGGGACTCGAGGATTGGTTCATTAAGGTAGGGATAGCCTACACCAATCACTGTGGCCCACTTGGCTTTAAAAGAGGATTGAGCCCCATCTAATTTGAGGCAATGAAGTGAACAAAGGAACTGGCCAAACCTGATCATACTTCTTGGGTGGCACAATCAGCCATTCTGCAGCATGAAGCTATGCCTTGAGATGAAACACCAAGTTAAGAGAGCCAAGGTGTGTGGCACTGTTTCAGATGGGTTTAGACGAAAATACAAATGGCTTCTCTCCAGTATGTGCAAACATACGTCTAACAAAGGCTGCGTTTCTGATCAAGTTCTTGCTTCAAATACACCAGGTGTTGGAATAGTCGTTCCGTGCCCCCATTGCAATATAGGGCAGGTGCGATAGTTTTCCGTAGGCACGAACAAATAGCAATCTCGTTGAAATATGAGACTAATAGCAAGTCAATGCATACAATTAAAATGGTCTTAAGGATTCAATTATTCTTAAAAACACAGTGTGGTCTTTCGAAATCTACCAACTTGGTTCCTGAAACAAATCGACATTTCCTTTTTTATTCCTAAATCCTATGGAATTATTAACTCAAAATGGTTACCACACAAGTAGTGTGAAATGTAAATACCATTTACATCTGATGGCTCCTTAGACAGTGAATACACTACGAATGGATCGTTTGCCACTTTCCAAGGCAAAGTCCCATGCTCTCTTCCAAATGAGACCCATTGCGCACTAGCAGCACTTCATATCTCTCCAAGTTTTGCAACAGTTACATCATTTGATTAAATCATTCTGTACAGTCACTGATGAGTGTAGCAGAGGGAATATTGCACCTCGGAGAGTCTGTTCCCTGAAGCTAACAAGACAATCGTAAAACGTTTCTTTCACTACTTTTGAACTTCAATTGTATCATAACTTCCTCCAGGACCTAGGTTGTGCTATGACCTGCTTGCAAATCGTATATATGCCCACCAGTGGGTTTCCTTTCTCTTGGGAATAGCAAGAGAACAAGCAGAATTTAGCAGTTGAATCTGGGAAAAGAATATAAGAAAAGCCGGGCTTTAATAAGCTTACACAACAAGAACACAATCACTAATTTCTCTGATGTACAAAGGTAGCAAATTCCATAAGACAGGGACAGCCGAAGAAAAAGTTCAACCATCTCCCCTGCTCCTGTGAGAATGAAGAACTTTCTCCAAAGGCATGCCTGCGGATTGAAGTGATCTGGTGGGAGCAGATCCCTTCAACGATGAGTGACTAGGCTGTACACGATGTACAGCCTAGTCACTCATTTTGTGCTGTTCTATGTATAGAGAACAGGCTGCAGCAGTTTGGGATGGCCTCTTCCTGTGGTAGTCTGAAAATTAGACAGTTTGGGACTCTCTCATAAGCACAGGAGAACACAAGAAGAGAGACGGAATGCCGCTCATCGATTATATACCGGTTTTTGCAATGCAATGTGGTGAGCATTTCTATTACAATATTTGGATTGAAGCATTCACAACACACCAAGATATGCATTGACAAATGCAAACGTTGAATTGCTTTTTGCTGATGTCCTAATGCATGCCAACTGTCAGCAGTTCTCTGGTGATTGCTTGAAGCTTTGAGAAAAATACTGATGTAATCCACATACAGCAAAAACCTTAACTCACTTTCCCCCAGATGCTCAATCTCTCCAGAGCTCTGGTACTCTTCAGGCTGGACTACTGCAACAACCTCTTCCTTAATCTACCATTTTCTTCAATTAACCCACTTCAACTAATCCAGAATAGGGCTGCAAGGCTTATCCTTGGCCTTAAGCCCAGTGACTGTATCTCTTCTGCCCTAAAATCTCTACACGGGCTCCCGGTTGCTGGAAGGATCAAATTTAAATCCCTCTGCATCATCCATAAGGCTCTCTGGGGCTAGGCACCCTGCTATTAGCAACTTATTCTCATCAAATACTCCCCTTCCCGAACCCTCCGATTCTCCAGCTCCAACTCTCTGCTTGTCAAGCGGGTCTCTAAGCAGAGAGCTGATGGCCGTTCTCTCTCATCAGCTAGCTCCCCCCTCTGGAAAAGCAATCCCCTTTCTCTCCGTCTTGAGCCAGATCTCAAGTTCCGCAAACACCTCAAGACTTTCTTCTTCCCCTCCTCCTTTCCTCCCTCCCTCCCTCCCCTGATAAACCCCACAGTTCCTGTGATTGGTAGCCGGGGCATTTATGTGTCCTTTTGGGTCCTGGCCTTTCTGTTTGATCTCATGCAGCATCCGCCCTACCCCTTCACTTGCCTCCGGCACCACTTGGCCTGTGATGCCTCACAGGCTTGCACTTATTTTATGGGCTGGCGACCCCGCTTCCATTTAGTGGTCACTGCCTACCACTTACCTGTTGCCTCACAACTGGCTCTTGCACTTACCTGTTGCCTTGCAGCTATCACCCTGGCACTTCACTCCCCTGTGGTTCCTGTAGGACTTAACCCCCCCTCCTGACCTCCCCGGTCTCTCCTCTTTCTATGCACTTGCATGATCCAAATATTCACTAGGCCTAGAAGGACTGCTTTCCATTTTCTTGCGGTTTTCCCTTGTTCCCCTCCATTTGCCCTGTGGGTGCTTTGAAACACACATTTCTCGATGTATAAGTGCCTTACAAATGCACAATAAAATAAATAAACACAAATAAAAACGCTCACTGTTGCAGAATCAGGGGTGCCAGACAGCAAAGTGTATCAGCTAAGTAAATGTGATCATAAATAAGGCATTCACGTTCCAGGTGAATATGGTGGACAGCAATGGCTAGCCTCTTAAAAGGCTGATGTATAACACACAAGAAAGACACACATGCCTGCTGTGTGCGGATAGGTTGTAGGGTGTGCAATGTGCTGCATGTGGTGCAGGTACAGATTGTTCTAGAACCAGGTATCAGTGCATTCAGAGAGGGCACATAATAAAGGGTTCAGGAATCCCCTTAAAAAGTTTCACAAAAGAAAAATCCTGGCAGAAAACAGGCATGCCAGTATGGCTTGCCAGTGTCGGAACCGAAGATACGGGAGCCAAGCAAAAGCCAGCATGCTTCAGACGGGTGTGATGACGCTGGCATAGGTGCTTACTTGGTAGATCTGTTGCCTTATTCAGCTCAGGTATTTCAATGAGAAAGTGGCAGGTTATAAAGAGAAAAGGTTTGCTATCAAAGATTGCTGGACTTCTGTTCCATTTACTGGGATCCTACCATTCAGAATTATTTTCTCTCTTATCTGGCATTTTCTCATCTTCTCTTGTTGGCAGTGACTGGTGCCAGGAACAAAAGTTTTCTAGACAACTAAGTGCCGGATAACATAGCTTTCATTGAAGAAAATATTGTTTGCAAATTCAAGGTTTTGGCTGTTTTTTGATTGCTCTATTTGTTACTGCTCCCCCTAGACTTTGAATATCCCAGCATATTCACCATGATATCTTGAAGACATGGTCTGCGGGTTCTAAGCCATGAGTGGGTGGCAATGACATTGTGTTTCTGGAGAACTCTTCCTGCAAAGTCAAGAGGGCTTTTGTATTTCGTCTGAAGAACTGAAACTTGTTCAGATGGAAGTCATTCTCTAAATAGCTTACATTTATTCCAATATAAACTGCCATCAAGCGCATGGATTAGAGCACTTCATTCCGGAAGCTGATTCGGTTAGGTGAAGGCTTCACTAATGTAATTTTCCCCTTTAATACAATATTCCCTCCATAATTGTGAAGACCCACAGAAGCAAATTGCGAATGCAGGTGGCATTTAACAGGTTGCATGAAGCTGCCATTCAAACCAGGGAATGATTTAGAAGACTAGTCAAAGACGTTGGTACAAAACTTTATACCCTAAACAGTACCTCTCATTTTCACATATCAGGGCATTACTATTGTGATTGTTAATATGCATGCCTCTATGTATCCAATGCATTTTTAAGATACTTTGTATTTATATCCAGTGACTCAACGATGTTAACAAATATTCATAACAAAATACACTACAATCTGTTCACATATACGTACTATGTACACATCCACATATGAATCCAGAGCAACACATGTGTCTGCAGAGATGTGGCATATACCTCCAGGGTTTCCTATGTTAGAATTATATGCAGTCCTGGAGTAATCATACTACTTTAATGAGCCAATTATTGACTAGAGAGCATGATCAGGCCCTGCCCCCCTGCCTCCCTCAGAAGAAACTAAATTATAAGATAAGAAAGGACACATTTGAAACTGCACTTTATATTCTCCTGGCACAAATAATAGTTTGTTTTGCTACACAAGGAGGGGACAGATAAGGCAGTAGCATGCACAATTAGTGTGTTTTTAAAATAGAATAGATTAGGCGACAGGAAGCCGTGTACCCAAGATAGGGACTCACAATACAAATAGGGCAGAACACGTGTAGGCAGATAAGGTTGCTGCTACCCATAGGTAGAGATATCATGTGCAATGCATGTACTAGGTACTCGGTAGATAGCAAGCAAATGTGTCCTCCAGAGGTAAATAACGTGACAAGCAGCTGCCATTTTAAATTGCACTGCACAGCAGAGAATGGAGCTCTGCAGTTGTAAGAAAAGTCCCCAGTTAAGCACGCTTGAACAAATACATTTAATTCAGGAAAATGCTGTGGTTGCTGGACATAGCTGCTTCCAAGGAATGTGAAATCCCAAAGCTTCGTAGGGGAGGGTTACATGGCAGAACAAGATACCATTGTTTGCATCCAGCTGTCAAGGTAAATTAAGTTACGATAAGATGGCAGACTATTTCAATTTTATGGGATGGACTGATTAATGTCTCTGCGATCAGCTAGGCGTGACAGAGAAATGAAATGCTACTAAAAATATCTCCCCGGAGGGGGGGGCGCTAGAGAGCCCAACTAAAATGGCTGCAGCCGTATGAGCTCCCGTGCACCTTATTATTAAATACGGGACACAATCCGGATGTTCCCCACCGAAAATCATTGGCATAAGCGCTGCACTGTGAGACTGTGAGGGGGGAAGAAGCGCCTTTACCAGGAAGCAACCCCGGTCCAAATCAGAGTTGTGGAACCCTGCAAACACAGTGGAGCAGACACCCGACGACACGTGGGAACTGATGTGTGACAGAGGAGGAGCCATCTCCAACTCAACCCAGAGTCCTTCCACCAAGTTGGGGGCCCTGCGAATGCAGCAACCGGACATGGGACGCTGGTTGGAGCCCTGGGAGCATACTGAGTGGGCTGCGGCACCCGGTTGGCATGAACAGTGGTCGTAGACACAGCCCACGGTAGAAGCAAGCACCAGTGGAGGTCCTGCTTTGTTGTTGCCATTGCGCCTATCTGCTGTGGGAGTTCGTAGCGGATTGCCTGGCCATCGGGCCCTGGGCGCTCTGCAGAGCATGGCCTGAATCGCCGGAGCACCACCAATGGGACAAACACCCGGCACCGAGTGGGAGGCGAGCTCAGCTCTGGTGGGTGAACCCACAGGTGGACCCAGAGTGTGGTGATCATCCCTGGAGGTGTTGACTTGGAGGCCCTGCCAATGGGGGGACAATGATATTAACGCCTCCCCCTCCCAGCTGAGAAAGGCTGCCGACAACCCTCCTCCCAACCCACGACACCAGGATGGGGTGCAACTAAGGGCCAATATATGGGGGTCACAAGCACTGGAAGGCGACATCTGATCTGGAAGCCGCCGGTGACCTGGGACAGTATAGCGCTCCCACCAGTGGCAAATGTGTGGCCTAGTGCAGGCTGGGGACTGGACACAGAGGCAGGGAGACAGGCTGGCAACTGCCTGAAACCAGGACCTGATGCAGGTGGGATTATGAGCCGGTGGAGAATTGCAGGCCACCGCAGTGGAAATCAATAGTGTGAGTCCCCGCCCCAGCCCAAGAATAACAGAGGAGCGGGCCCAGAAGAGCCAGAACAATGTGGCGGTGTGCTCCTTGGGGCCTCCCCAGTCACCAGCGAGCAGATGGACCTGTGCACAGAACAGGAGACTTCAATTTGGAGGTGGAAGGGGCCCCAGCTGCGACGGGCACACACACTTCATCCATGCACTACCCACCGACACTGTGAGTATCTCTATGAGGACAGGTAATTCAGGACATGTAGGGGAGCCACGGCTATCTGAATATTACCTGCCGCCATAGAGCCCGGATGGGCAGTGGGCTCTGCAGAGGGACAGGAGGTGCGGGGAAAGAACAACGCGAGGACCGTGAAGAGTGTGGCTGATGGGGGGCAAGGATCCCTTGTAAAGATCACAAATCCCACTGAGGCCCCGCAGGACCAAGTGCACACTCTGTTACATTGGGAGCTGGCCACCCCCACTCTGGGTGTCGAAGACCACAGCTGGGGCACAACACAGCTGACCTAGGATTTGGGTGCAGTCCAATCACTCCTGACAGACAATACCACAGTAAGAAAAAACAGGGGAACAAGCACTCACGGAGGGGGATAGACCTCTCTGAATCGCACTTTAAATTTTCCACCCCTAATCCAAGCACTATTCACAGTGGGAGATACAATAACCCTGGTGGAGAGCAATGGGGGGCCAGTGCTTGCCCCCCCAATGAACTCTACGTGATCACCCAGTCAAGAGCGACGGAACCATGTAGTCTGGGATTCCTCTTGACACTCGACAGCAATGTCCAAATATGGGTAAACACCAGGCCAAACTACAATTTGACACACCAGCACAAACCAAGACCAGTGAAACGATGGAGTCCTCTCCAGGGACACATCTTCCGGCATCGTCTCAAGACCTGGCCTGCACATTTCAAGATATCAAAGAGATGTTCTATCAATTACAATCCAGCATTCAATCATTGTGTGGAAAACTTGACTCGTTCACCTGCAAAGTGGACCACATGCATGTCCATCTGGCCAAGACGAGAGAGAGGCTGGACGAGGCACAGATAAGGCTATCCAAGGCAGAGGGCGTATCCATGTCTACGACAAGGGAGATGTCCGAAGTCAAGTGAGCATTGAAGGACCTGGTTGATAAGCAGGACAACCTAGAATCGAGATCGTGGAGAAACAACCTCAAAACCGTCAGAGATTCGGCAGAGCAGTGGAACACTGAACTCCTCGTAGTGGAAATATTGTGGGACGCACTTGGTCCGGATAGGTTATCGGCGGTCTGCATAATCGAAAGAGTGCACCGGATCTGCAGTGGTAGGAGACCAATCCCAGGCGTGCCGCACCTTCCAATCATAGCCCATCTATTGAACTACCGGGACAGAGACGTGGCTCTTCGGAAGGCTAGGGAAAAGGTAACAGTTCTCTTCAAAGGCGACACGATCAGACTGTTTCCGGACTTTTCTGATAAGGTGTGGGAGTCGAGGAGAACATTCCTTGAGGTTAAGAAGCAGCTACATGATCGAGGACTGAAGTACGCAATGCTGTTCCCAGCCAAGCTATGAGTTGAACATGATGGGCGGGTGCTTTTCTCCACCACACCGGAGGAAGCCATGGCTTTCCTCGAAGCTCAGCCAAGGCCCCCCCAACTGAGGGGGAACATTGACTGATGAGACTTCCTGGTACCATATCCTTGTAATGTGTTGCAGCGCTAACGATAACCCAGAATAACGATTGCAGGGACTTGGGAAATCATGCATATTTGTAGGTGCCAAGTCGAAGCACGAATGGGTGCTCAGTTGAGGGGGAAGGGGTCTCTGAGAAGTTAGGGCACTCAGAGGGGTGGGAGGTGGTTTTGGGGGATGGGAGTTCTGCGGGGGGTGGAGGAGGGGATTCGCATCACTGACGAATTGGGGTTGTCTGTGGGGGAAGGGGGCGGTGCGATGCACTCACACTAGAAATACCATATCACTTTACACTTGCACAACACATACAGAAGGCAGTCCATTCGAAGGCCATATTGCACATAAACAGGGCTAATGGCATTGCTTAAACTCTGTACTTGGAATGTTCGAGGGCTAAAACATCCCACTAAATGCTGTAAATACTTCTCTTTCTCCAATAACACCAGATTGGCATAGCTTTCCTACAAGAGACCCATCTAACACCAGAGTCTGAATCCCACTCCGGGAAAACTTGGGGATGCCATAGATATTTCTCCTCATACTCATCATACGCGAGGGGGGTGGGCACCCTGATAGGCAGCTCTGTCGGCTTTCATCAAACAAAGGTGGCAAAGGATGGGGAAGGGAAGGGCCTCATAGTTCAGGGCACTATCCAGCGTAAACTTATACATTAGTCAACTATTATGGCCCTAACCAAGATGTAGCAGAAGCACTGGAATGGGTGGACCGTCGGCTAGGGGAACTCCCACTTAATAAATAAACTGAGCTGGCAAATTTAATGCAGTGATGCAACCTGAACTTGACCGAACAGTGGGGCATGAGAGGTCTGGGTGTAGGAGCACAAGCGGGCTGCAGGGCATGACGATTTCATGGAATCTTACAGATGTGTGGCGGGCGAGAAACCAGAAGGATCGGCTGTATACTTGTCACTCGGCGTCACATAACTCGGCATCGAGGCTGGATTTCTTTATGATATCCCATTCGCTACTGGGATGGGTACAATGAGCAGAGATAATGGCCTGGACCTTGTCGGATCAGGCTCATGTGATGCTGACGCTCGAGCTACAGGGGCGAGAGAGAGGCAGACCCCCATGGAGGTTTAAAAGTGAGGGCCTCAAGGATGCAGTCTTCCAGGAGGGCTTGACATCAGCTATAGACCCTTTTTTTTAGATAAACACAGGATCAGTTAAATCTGCTGGGTTGCTGTGGGAAAGCTTCAAATGTGTGATAAGGGGGGAATGCATATCGAAGGAAACAAGGATGCTCCAACAGATCAGAAGAGAACTAGTAACCAAGGAAAACATCATACGCACGTTACAGAGGGCAACCCCTGCTCCAACGAACGGGGAGCAGGCAGAAATTCTGCAACACCTTCAAGAATACCAGACCCTAGCTCTTACAGAGGTCAAATACATGAGCAACCTAACCAATATTCGCCTGTATGGCGAGGGGAACGCACCGGGTTGGACGCTAGCAAGGGCAACCAGGATGGATAGTATAGGAGGCAGGGTCCAAGCCATAACAGATGAGTGGGGACAGGACCAGTGTGAAGACACAGAGATAGTAAATACATTTTTCAAATTTTATAGCCATCTATACTCCTTCCAATCCCGTGCTACTCAGGCAGACATTGCGAGATATCTAGACCAGGTAGCCCTATACTGGTGTACAGATGACCAGAGAGAGTTCCTGAGTCGACCCTTGACACTAGCTGAGGTACTGCTTCTGATAAAATTCCTGCCAAGCGGAAAGTCGCTTGGGCCCAACAGGCTCACGGCGGCGTTCTACAAACATTACTCAGATAAACTGGCGTCCCTACTTTGCTGGAAATGTTCCAATACAGCATGGGGGCTGGGCACCTACCCGAGACGCTTGGGCAAGGGGTGGTGGTAGTATTGCTGAAGCAGGATAAACCTAGAAACGACTGCTCCTCTTATCGCCCTATTTCGTTGATCAATATAGACAACAAAATTCTGGCATCTCGCCTGACACTAATAATGCCAATAATGGTAAAGTTGGACCAGGCGGGCTTCATCTCGGGTCGGTCTACATCATATGGACTCCAGAGAATGTTCGGGCTGATAGAAGCGATGTCACCTGAGGATACGTTCGTGGCTGCTCTACTGGACGCCACAAAGGCATTTGACTCTGTCGAATGGCCGTTCCTGTTCGCGGTATTGAGAAAGATGGGGCTGGGCAAACAATATATCACTATGGTTAAACTGCTTTACACACAACCAATGGCTCGGGTAAGGATGAACGCTCAACTGATGCTGAGCATAGCACTCGAAAGAGGTACACGACAGGGGTGACCACTTTCGCCGATGCTCTTTGCGTTAGCGATTGAACTATTCGCTGAACATATATGGGACCTGCACCTGCACTGTGGGGTCAGACTACACGTGCATAGGGTGATAACATCATTGTACGCGGATGACATGGTATTATTTGTCAAAGACTCCAAGAATAACCTCGACCCAATTATGAGGGATGTCCAGCACTTCGGGGAGGTGTTGGGTCTAAAGGTTAACGCATCCAAATCAGTATTCTTTCCACTGATTTAGGAGGTAGTACAATACCAGGATGGATGGGGATTTCAGTGGCATAAGACCCAAACTCGCTACCTAGGTATCAATATAGCGAGAGACGAGAAAGTGGTGTACCACAGCAATTATATATGGGGTCTGGAACAGGCCGAAGCGGCCATGGCGAGGTGGACAACTCTGCCACTTGTATCGTAGGATAGCTGTAGTCAAAATGACCCTGCTCCCCAGACTCCTTTACATTTTTTTCAATGCTTCGATAAGAGTCCCGGGGGAATTCTTCTGCAGACTGAAATCAGCGGTTCTACAATTTATATGGGCGGGCAAACCGATAAGAGTGTCCTGGGACAAACTAACAGCAGCCATATACACGGGGGGACTTGCACATCCCGAATTCGAAGCCTATTATTATGCAGCACAAGCAGGGTTTCTTAAGTACTGGTATGATGCGCAGGCGGAGAGGTGACATGTGGAAGTAGAAAGGGCATTAGCGGCACCAAACATGCTTAGATCGATCATATTAGCAGCACCGAACAGAGCACAACACACTCGCAATCTAGTGGAGGTGACCTGCAGGGCCTGGGCATGCATAGAACACAAAGAGAAGGGGGAGGTCCTCTACTCGTCCCTACTCCCAGCAATACACGTACCAGGGATCCCCATCATGGTCGAGGTGAGCTATGTGACGATGGCAGAGATACTGGGGGTGTCAAGCCTCGGGGATCTATCCCCGGAGGAAGATTTAAAACTCTGGAAGGCCTGAGAGAAAGGGGGGCAATGTCGGCCTTAGACATATTCTCGTACTATAGATTGAAAATGAGTCTGCAGCAGGTGTTCACCACATTCCCAGATCCACCACGAGTCTCCCGCATGTTAGACGGTGTAAATGGTGGCACCATAGGGCGCAAGGTGACATCTGAGTTCTATGCCATAGGGATTCAAGCCAAGGTAGAGCGGAAAACAAACCCAAGGGAAATGGAAGGCAGCCCTGGGTGGGAGATCCCAGATGAGATGTGGAGTTACTGCTGCTTGGGCAATAAGAAAGGGGCAATCAATGCATGATTTAAACTTATCCTTTTTAAATATATACACCAATTCTACTGCGCATCTGCCAAACTGAAGGAATTTTTCCCAGAAGCTTTGGGGAAATGCATCAAATGCAATGAACATTCAGATTTCTTGCATGTGGCCTGGGGATGCCTGACTATACATCAATACTGGGAACGGGTGTTTGATACGAGCAGCGGCATCACAGGACATCTAATAGACACAGACCTGCTGATAGGCTTGCTGGGATACACTAAATGGATTCCCAAATGTATCAGGAAACTGGTAGGCCTGCTACTTATATTGCCCAAGAGACGAGTGTCGCTGAATTGGGTAGGGAAATGGGGCCCTAAAATATCACAGTGGCATGCCGATATATTGTACTGCACAGACATGGAAAATGGGTGGTGGTCAATGACGCGCAGCCGGTGCAATGCCAGCAGTATGTGGGACGCGTGCACTCAATTTCTGATTCGACAACCCGATACTACAGAGATGGTATTGCCCACACACGAAGGCAAGACACATAACAACCTGAATAAGGAAGTGCGAGTCCAAGAGACTTGTTTGGAATACCCAGTGCTTAAAGTGGGCCGGGGCCTGCCGGGGCCGGGCCCCGGCAGTCTCCAAAAAGTGGGACTGAGCCGGGGCCCTGCCGGGGCCCCCGTCCTACCGCAACATTGGCGGGATGCATTATCCCGTCGCGGCCGCAGCTGCGACGGGATGATGCGCCTGCAATGAAGTCAGGCAAGCTGACAGAAGTGGCAGCCAGCCACAGCGACGCTGTGACTGGCTGCCACTTCCGTCAGTCATAGTAACTGCATCTGGTGACCCCTCACGCGAGAGGTCACCAGAGGCAGTTACTGTCCCTTTGTTTCCCCAGGTCGCTGAGGCGTCTTTAACCCTCGGCGAACCAAGGGGATTCCTCGACATTTTAGAATTTTATGAATGATGGCTTTGAAAGTACACATTTCAAGCCATCTTTTATAAAGCTTTGCCGACGGACAATTTTGTCCGTAGTCAAAACTTTATAAAAGATGGCTTTAATTGTGTACTTTCAAAGCCATCTTTTATAAACCTGAAATGTTTAAAATAGATGGCCTGAAAACTAGGCAAACCGTAGGGTATGCACACAAAAATATATAAATGTTATATATTTGTGTGCGTACCTTAATATGTTACATATTTCTATGTTTATAAAAGATGGCTTGCATAGTACACAAACCATAGTAAGTTACGCACACAAATATATAACATTTATATATATGTGTGTGTATACCCTACGATTTACGTACTTTTTAGGCCACGCCCCTCCCACAAGCTACGCCCCCAAATGAGGCCCCCCCTCGATTTCTTACCCCACTTAAAGCCCTGGGAATACCCATTCAATGATGTATGCGATTCGGCTCCACTGTATGATATACGAATGATTATGGTCATGATGTACAGGTCGGTTTGAAACTCTACTTGAGTGCATCAAGGAGGCAGAAGGGAGGGGCCTTGTTAGCACACTGTGTTGTGCGTTTCTTTAATTAAAACGCCAATAAAAAAGAAGTGTAAGAAAAAAATATATATCTCCCCGGAACTCAGATCCAGCTCCACAATCCTAGGAAATCTATGTGCACTATATATTTATTTTAGAATGCTGTGCGTTCGTTGTTTTAAGCTATGTCAGGCAGGAATTTAAACCATGGCCGCTAGGTTCCGAAGTTAGACACTTCCCCACAAGACTACTTGAGGGTCTGAACTGGAGCTTTGTGCAATCTCTTGCAAATGTTTGCACTGTACTGGAAATATTTATGTGCATTTTTTAGGTTCAAAGGCGGTGCAGATTGTGTACTTTGCTGAGGGGACGAGGCAAATGTTCATGGGGGTGACTAAAATACCTGCCTACACCCTCACAATCCTCCCCTTGCTTGACATGGCCCCTTTCTTTGCGCTAGGTGGGATACCCCTGTAAGAAAAGTCCATTTCCACCACGGTCTGTTCTTTAAATCAATCGTTTTGGCCTATTGGTGGCACAAAAGTGTCGCCTAATAACCAAAACTAGTGGTGAGGACAGATAATCCTGGCCAGAGAGTGGCACTTATAAGAAGACCCTGCAAAGGAAAGGGGGCTACGATCCCTGAAGTTTGTATCCGGGTGTAGGTGCAGCTCCCCCCACCAGGATGGTTTAAATATAACCAGCATATCCATATACTGCATGTAATTCAGAAGTTTCTGTCATCAAGTGTGCATATAAACACATGCCACGTGGAGAACATTGCACCTTTCCAGGCCATCACCGGCCCATGACTTAGCACGATAGGGTGTTCCCAAGCATACATATAGCTCGCCTCTGGTACTGGGATATCCTCTACTTCTCGAGTCCAAATCCTGGCTGGACCGACTACATACATCACACTTCGATGGTCAATAAATGGACTACCATTAATCGCATGATAATAGCAATCATAACAGTGCTTAGAAGAGTAAGAAATCTAGCATGAAGCACTATATACAAACCTAATATTACTATGTTGCCCAAAGGAGCTTCTGATCGCCTATGAATGATAGGGTAAGCAATGGTCAAGATGAAGTGCGAGCTCCCAAGTAGCATGTAGTGTCTGAACACCTACTGCCTTCTCATCAGAACGACAGCGGAGTGCGAAAGTTGGGAGTAGGGGGATGCTGACTATAATGATGATGAACTGATGGGGATCTTGCTGCTATCAGCAGCACCCTTTTTCCACGGGTACCTAACTCCTAGCACTGGCTGTTGTTGCTGCCTGGCACTGCAAATGCATTTTGCAGTGGTGCAGGGCACTTGCTTCTGTTCTCTGCTGCCTCCACCAGCCAGGCAGTGGCACAATTGTAAGTGGCTGGAAATGTCATGGGTCTCTTGCTGTAGGGGAAAGATGTTCCAGCTGTGCAGGACCCCAATGCCAGGCAGGATGTGTCACATATCTCCCCTCCTACGAAAGGCTGCTTCCAGGATGGACAAGAATGTGTATGCCAGGCTAGCCATGAACCATTATATTACCCCAGGGCCCCTTCTACTCAGAGCAGGGAGCTATGAGCCACCACTGCAAACCCTTTCGACCGCTACCCACAACCCATCACGGTAAAGACCCCGTGAAACCAGCCCTACTGTGTCACGACCACACAGACCATGAGGAATCCTAACCCACAACTACATACTCAACCCGAGAAGATGGAGTAATGAGGCTCAAGCCTCAGTTTCCAAAAATACAGCTGATGGATAAAATCTATCAGTAAGAAAAGTCAGAGAGCTCCTTCTACTAATGAGGTAATACGCCCAGGATCATACATTGGTAGAGAAACTGAGATTTAAATCTAGGAGCCCTGTTTTAACAGTTTCCAAGGCACCTAACAGACCACATGCTTGTCCCGCAATCTTTAGTTTTACACAAACGTAATTCTTCGACAAACATAACAATATTTCTGTATTGTTTTCTTTCATAAGCAGAACTAGTTGTTTGTGTTTAATAGAGTGGGTTTGCAAAGCACACACAGCTTTCTAAATCAACCTGGGTAAAACAAGCATGATTCTTTCTATTGTTTTCTATATACTCCATGACTTGATAATATCATGTTCCATTTTGTAAGATAACAAAATATGTTATCTTTATCCAAGATAATGGTACTAAATCTATCAACATCGGAGGGGTGAAAGGCTAAATCGGCCATGTGGAATGAAATCCGGGATGTGCCGCAGAATGAACATAATTACCTGCAGCATCCACTATACTCATTGAACTAACTGAACCCTTTCTGCATATTGTTTTAAAAAGAGGGTCATTTCAGAAATGTACAAAAGCACACAGATGTAGGTGCTACGCACATTTTACAAGGAAGTGTCCCACATAAAACGCACACAATAGACAAATACTGTTCCATCAAAATAATGATTCTGAAGATGCAATGGCAGGTGATATTGTGGAAATGTTTCGTTTCTGTATGTCAATGGGTGAAGCTCATTTTAGGGCAAGACGTGCTGGCGGTGATGGTACCGCCTGTTAAAGGATTCTTCATTTTGGCAAGATGCAAACAACATTGATTTAATTCAGGGCCAAATTTTGTCACTGAGCATTAAATCACATGATGACACCCACATGTGAGAGCCAGTAGGCCAGGCCGTGCAGAGGAAGTGCATGCAGTACCACATAGAATGTAAGGGGTATCAGCTGATATTCTTGGCTACACCCATTTGGCATCTGTGGACAGGCATGTATGAAACGGTCTATTGGCAATGCTTGATTACTTCAAGGTGGTCTTCAGTACACCTTGTCTTACCCTTTCTCGTCCCCGCACCATGCCCATGGTAGGTGTTATTAGTGGTGGGGTGCCTTTGATTGTCTGTTTTCTATAGTGATTAATGACAGATTGCAGACAGCATTTACTGATCGATGCTATTGGGATCTGCGTGTTCATTGGCAGCAGCTAATGGTAGGCAGATTCCACAGGAAACCTCTAGTTTCACCACTGCATGTAAATCTCATGACAGTGTTATAATAAGTGTCCTCACAAAAGAGAGGAGACGAAGGAGGAAAGCATGGCAGCTATGTTAACTCCACTCTGTGCCCCTAATCCACCTTGTGTTAGCAGGAAATGGGCTGTGGCACAAAATGAAGGCATAAAAGCATCAAGCCTTGCTTTTACTCTTTTATTTCACCTACCAGCACCTTCTAACATGGCCACCTGTGCAAAGTTAAACAGAGTCCTCTACAGTTGTTAGGCACTAGTCCTTAAAGACACTTATCAAACATTGCAACAGTACATACAAATAGTGCTAAGTATATCCTTTCTTAAACCCATCATAATGTTTGTGCTGTTTGCTAAACAGACCCCAGTACTCCAAACGTATTTATTCTATTTACTGTTGATCCTATGTATTGCACTGCCCCCCCACACCTTTCCCTTTCACCCCTCCCTTTCCACTTGCATGATCCCAATGTCACGGGGCCTAGTGAGATCTTTGTCTTCCCTCTGTTCCCCCTCCCTTGCCTCTTTGCGCCTTGAAACACGTGCTTATAGGCGCGTTATAAATGCCATTTCATATCATAATCGCAAGGATGTCAGTCAATATCACAAAGATAATGACTAGTGGTTGCGAATCCTGTATGAGGTTGTCTGCATCTCTGGGAGCTGTCTGCCTTGGGTTGAAAGGGCAATGTATGGAAAAGTACTACCCTATAAGAAAAAGACATGTTCTGATGTTTAAAAAAAACACGCTTTTCAGCTAATGTGCATACCCGCAGTTTATTGACCAATGGTTCCGAACTGGTGGTGAACTTCTAGGAATGGCTATTGGGTGGTGGTGTAGCATTTGGGTCTTATCTGAAATGCTTATTCTCCTTTAGAGTCTTTGTAATTTGTGGCTATCGAAACTCCATTTGAATAGCATAAAAAACTTTCCTTTAACAACTGTTATTTTATTTTAAGTAACTTAGACGATTACAAAATCATTGTGTGCATGTGATAACTTAGCAAAAACACAGAAAAAAGTATGACGTTTTGTTGCATATTAATTTCTGTAATGGTAGCATCACGTTATTACCCTGATCTGTTTGAAGGATGAATTGCTGCACTGAAAATAGCACATCTGATATTTCTCATAAAGATTGCAATATGTTTTACACTTGATATAATATACTATTGAAGTTTCATTTAAAATACCATGAAGGAGACATTTCGAATTTCCTGCACAGCAGATCAGTCTTCCTGACGCATTGCTCATCTCTCGTCCTCAAAACTGATGAGCTGGTGAGCAGATCACGAGATTCCATGCAGGCGGCCATTTTCTGTTTACTTGGAAAAGCCAAAGCAGTTCCTTATTGAAATGCCATCAATATGGCGGGAACGATTGCAATTACACTTTTATTGAACACACCTCAGTGTTGTGTGGTGGTCTAGTGGTTCGTTGACGTGAGCGTCATGACGATGTCATGACGCTCCCTTAATAAAAGGGGCTCTGCTGGCAAAGCAAGGGCAGTGCAGCAGAGCCCCAGGAAGCGGCAACTCGTCTCTGTGTCTTTGTGGGGGGGGGCCTTGCCACGTGTTTGTGGCCTAGGCCGCCGTGTGCCCTGGGTGCCCCCACACCACAGTGGACCCCCTTCTGCTGGGTGCACCCAGCTGTGACTACCGGGGCCGGTGATCCGGCCATAGCGGGGTGATCCCCGCTCTCATTTGCTGCGTGACCACAGATCCCGGGTCCGGTGTCGGAGGACCCGACACCACCTGAGGCCCGCCCCGGAGACCCGAAGCGGGCCTCTAACACTGGTGACGAGGAAGTCGTGCCTGCTGGCTGGTGTTCTCCGTGGGCGGATAAAAGGATCTGCGCACGCGGCCGCAGTCGGCCGCCGTGTGACTGAAGCATAGAGCGGCCCTCAAGAACATAGGAAGGAGGCGGGCCTGGAGCTCCGGCCCACTGCGGCGCGTCCATTAGAGCGGGGAGAACATCGGCTGAGCACCTGGGCTGCCACGGGTGAAAACGTTTGCTTTTACAAAAACAAAAAAAAACATCATCACAAGGTTTTTCAAATGTTTGGGTCTCAAACAGGCCCGAAAACGGGTGATGGCCCTCCTCACTCAGCAGTAGCCTGATGCAAGGAAAAGAAGAAGAAAGCAGTCCTTGTTGGGTCTCTGTCACACGTGGACCCTGAGGCTGGCCAGACAACCCAGTGGAGGGGCGAGGTAACAAACCGCCAACCCTTCTGCGGCCACATGTGCACCGAGCCCGAGGGTAGCGGCTCCACACGAAGTGCTTGTGCACCCCGGGGGGGTCTCTGTGTGTGATGCCGCTGAGGCACAGTCCAGGGAGTGGTACAGCGGAGAGGGGCCCATATTTGAAACCTTGGCTCCCATACACACCCAAGGGAGCAGCCACCACGGGAGTAGGTGGACGCCTCAAAATGGACCTCCCCACAAGGGGTCAAGCTACCTGAAGCCCAGCATCTGCGCGCACCCCTCAACACCGGTGACTGCATCCAGCATCTCCATCAGCAGTCAGCATGTCGGACGACGAGGGGATATGTCGGGGACAGTTGGCACCAATACCCCACTTCGATGTCCTGGGTGTGCCTGCAAGTCTGGGAGCCCAGTGGGTGGCCTGGGTGGAGAACCTGGAGTTGTACTTCGCTGCAGTGGAGATTAAGGACTCAGCCAAATGCCCAACACTCCTGTACTCGGCCGGACTGGTAGTTCAGAGGCTGTTCAAGACGCTAACACCCAGAGATCAGACATACGGTGCTGCCATCGCAGCCCTGAACGAGTATTTTCGACCCATGGTCAACAGGGACTACGAACGGTTTAGAATGAGGTGTGCCAGGCAGGAAGAAGGGGAGAGCCTTGATGCGTTCCACGGCAAGTTGCGTGGCATTGCACTGTCCTGCGATCTGGGAAACTTCGAGGGAGATGAAATCAGAGCGCAGATCATCTACGGCTGAAGCTCCTCAAAGCTACGCAAGCAGGTCCTGAGGGACCCGACGTTGTCCCTCGATCGCATACTAGATCTCGGCCAGGCCCAGGATCTGGCGGAGGTGCGGGCCACGGTCATGGACTCATCCAGACATCACCTAAAGCTGGAGGCCCCCATGCAGCGGGTCAAGCTCGAGGAGGTGGCTGCTGTCGGCAGGTGGCAAGGACGTAAGCCGATGAGGAAGGGGGACTGGCCAAGGAGAGACCCCAATGCCGCCATGTGTCACCAGTGCGGTTGGGATCTTCCACACCCGCAGGACTGCCCGGCGAAAGGACACATCTGTGGAAGGTGCGGGAAAGCGGATCACTTCGCCCGGGTGTGTCTCGCCCCAAATCCAGCCAGCATGGTGGCAACGTCGGGAGGGAGTGAGCTGAAGGGGAGAAAGACCCCCAGAGTGGCGGCGGTCCAGGTGGCTCAAGGTCCCGGGGGAACATGCTATGATGCCGGAGAGGAGGAAGATGAAGAAAATGCATTCTTCCTATCCTGCAGCAGCACCAGTGGCCAGTTTGATCCTGGAATGTTCTGAACTCCGGCAGCCCGTCGTCGGGCACTGTGGTGTGCGGACTAGAACACACCCGTTTCTTTGCAGTGCTATATGGTTAAGTTTTAGTAGCCATTAAGAGGTGCTCGGACTAGAATGCACCCAATGTTTGTTGTGATGATGTAGGGGCATGATGGGTGCCCGGACTAGAATGCACCACGTGTAACCCACTAGAGAGTTTTGTTTGTAGTGGGGTTTGGTTTTGTTTGTTTATAATAAAGGAGGGATGTTGTGTGGTGGTCTAGTGGTTCGTTGACGTGAGCGTCATGACGTTGCCATGACGTTCCCTTAATAAAAGGGGCTCTGCTGGCACAGCGAGGGCAGTGCAGCAGAGCCCCAGGAAGCTGCAACTCGTGTATGTGTCTTTGCGGGGGGGGGTGAGAGCCTTGCCACGTGTTCGTGGCCTAGGTCGCCGTGTGCCCTGGGTGCCCCCACGCCACGGCGGACCCCCTTCTGCTGGGTGCACCCAGCTGTGACTACTGGGGCCAGTGATCCGGCCATAGTGGGGTGATCCCAGCTCTCATTTGCTGCGTGACCGCAGATCCCGGGTCCGGTGTCGGAGGACCCGACACCACCTGAGGCCCGCCCCGGAGACCTGAGGTGGGCCTCTAACAGTCAGCATCTTTTGTTTCTCTGCTTTCGACATTGTTACTGTGAAATCGCATCACCGAGAACGAAAGCGAATTTTGGAATGTTTAAGAAGTTGGAGACTTATTCTGTCAAGGTAGTTTTTTTCTTTATTTTCAAGATGCGGGTGATCACATGACTTCGAAAACAAATGCCCTTTTCAACAGTGTTGAGAAATAAAGACAGCGGGATAGGAAGACTTCTCAAAGGAAAACAAGATTTTATTCAAATTTAGTACGTAGCCCCAGTCTAGAACTCAAGCATTTATGCCTCAAACAGTAGACTGCGCCACATGCTGTGATCTGCCAACTGCTACCAGGCAACTTCGGAAAGAATGGGGATCCCAACGGTCGGACAAAAAATAGTCTTACATGCAGAACATAATGCCGTACAAAGTGGGGCAGCAATGGCCGCCATGCCGGTAGAGTAGGAGCCGTGTAATTTGACGCAGTTCCCTGGTGAAGGTCGCATAGAATGCAGAGTTTGAATGTAAACACTGTAGTGTTTAATGACATTTTAACTCCACCGTCAGAAACGCAAGAACCAAAAGATCTGTTTTCTTTAAGTGATGGTTTTGTGTAGACCTACATGGAAAGCTAATGTAATGAAATAATCCTCTGCGCTGGTCCAGCAGCTCATGCCATTCCTGTATGCACAGACGAACTATTAAATGTGAAACTGAAAACAGAAACGTTCTGGAGGACAAAGAAGGGGGTTTTCAGACCACCTTTGGAAGGCATTAGAGTGCATGTTTTCTCAGCAGAGGCACTATTTGCAAATTTACACATTGTATAATGTCAGCAGTTTGGTGAACATATGTGTAGACCATGGATGTAATTTGGGGGTCGCCAGGGGTAGTACCTGGGGCCCCTGAGATCTCACTTGCTACCCCTGTAGTCTCCCTTGTTACCCCTAAAAAAGAACAAAAACAATGCTTTTGTTCTTCTTTTCTGTGGCAAGTGCCTTGGGCACTTTGTTTCTGGAGTGGCTGGAATTTTTGTTGAGGCCTCTTAAAAGTGTAACACTTTTAGCAGTGACGCTAAATAAGAAAGAATAGGAATATCAAATAAATTGTCTTTCTGGAATTCTATACAATAATTCCTAGACACATTAAAGTGGTGAAATGTCGTGTTCTATTGCTTCCCATGATGTCACTTTGGGGTGGGGTCAAATGGCATCACTTCCTGTGATGTCATCAGAGGTCAAGGGTCATGTGATGTCACTTCTGCTACCGCTGGTATTTTGGTGAAACGACGTCCCCGAAGTAGACATATCACCAAATAGCTGTTTCTTTTTGCTTCTCACATTCTTTTGCCGGGTTCCTTGCATTTAGGTTCTGACATTTCCAGTGTCCGGTTTTCCAGTGTGGATGGCCATGAGAAATGCATCTGATACAATTAACAAAAAAAGGGCCTTGTTCAAAATGCTTGTTCATTTTTCACAACATGACAAAAATGAATAATTATAAATTACCAACACTATGAGGGCAGCTGAAGAGAAATTTTTGTAACACACAGCGTTGCTTTGTACGTCAAGTGTTTGTAATGCCTCTAAACGTAATGTACTGTGCTAAGAACAGCTGCAGGAATGCTCGCTCCTTGACGGCAGTCTGTCCTCACTTAGAATGCTAATATGGCCTCAACACACCTGACCTCACTGCTAACCATGCACACTGGCATCTACCCTAACTGCAAACTGACCTGAACAACAGGGGAAAGCCCTGGGCCATTGAGGCTGAGTGGGACTTGGACAGTGACAGCCCACATACTGTGTCATCCTTGGCCTCTTCCCTGGGTCACCCATTATCCACTCTGCCTACAACCACTCCTCTCCCTCCTCAGCTGTGCCTCTAATCCAGCCATGTCCAGCCGCTTCTCCCATTCCCTACCCCCCTCGAAAGTCTTCCTGCTTCGTCACCATGCCTCCACTCCACCTGCATGTGCATCACCTCTGTAGTGTAGAACTACAACTGCTGTGCTGCTCCACACACGTTTTACACCTCATCCACTGCACCACGGTGGACATCTTACGTCAAGAAAACCTTCCCTTTAACAAGGAGCTGCATGTCTGGACGCACCCCTTCATCAAAGAAAAAGTATTTCTTTTTTTCTTTTCACATACATGGTATCAGCACCCTTATGTGGCTATAAGACCTCACTTCACTCGGGCCTACTTTGGCTCCTGCTGGTGAATCATTAATGCCGAAGCCAATCCACGAACGTGTGTGTTAACACCACACAGGAGAATATGTCTTTACTGTATCAACTGGGAATACTCAAATGTAGACTTACTGTGCAAAGTTGGCATACTGGAATATGATTCGACTGTGCTAAATGGGCCAATAACATTTGGCCTTGCTGTGCTAATCATGTGTAATAAACAGGCACTGTTGTGACTGCGAATAATTGAATGTTACATTGGTGCACAAACTTGGCAGACTCGAAGTTTGACTTCTTGTGCTAACTAGTATGTCTCCTTACTGTCTACAGGTTCCAGCTGTGATCGTCGTTGTGTTGTTATTAATGTCCTTCCTTATTTCTAATGGTGCTATGTTTCCAAGATTAACTGCTTTCTGCGTAGGGTATGTTTAGACCCCACGGGCCCCTTTTCATGGAATTTTTGCATGGTTCAAAGTGACTTTGCACTGTTGAAAAGTGACTTTGCACTGCTGCCACAAACCTTGATTCATGGAACTGTGTATTTTTTCCGTGCAAAGTCTGTGCAAAGTCAGCACATAGTAATTTTTGCAGTACACTTTGCACAGTTTCACGAATCAGGGTTTGTGTCGAAAGTGCAAAGTCACTTTGAACCGTGCAAACAATTCCATGAATTGGGCCCTAAACCTGTATGTTTCAATCTTGTATATACCAAATAGAAAAAAACTACCCAACCAAGCGCTTACCATTTACAAGATTCCTCTCGTTTGTTGATTTAATACATATTAGTTATCTCATGAACTACAAACAAACAAAGGGTAATGTGCACTTCTCCTTATCCAACAACAAAATCAATTTGCGTCGTTACAAATCTAACATATATTAATTACTAGATGCGATTCCACTTTTTGTGAGTTTCAATTTATTACAATTTCTCCAACATCTGTCCCCAAAAATGATTCCAATCTCTGAGTCCTGGTTCAATATAATTTATGTTCCATAAGCCAACATGTGCTCCACTCTTAGGCCATACTCTCAGTAATTTGGCCTTAAGTGAGCTTCTTCTGGGATAACTACATCTATCGGCATAAATGAACATAAAGAATATTTTCTTAACAAATTTTAAAAAAAGAGAGAAAAGAAAAAAGAACAGAGAGTAAAAACGAGTAGGTTGTTGCTTTTCTATTTGCTATCCAAATTAGCATTCCATTCATTGAATATTTTAAATCCAAACTCAATAGTTTATTATTTGTAATTAATGAATTTCCAATGTATCTGTATGAAGGTTATCCTTCTTACACGTATGTACAGATTCTTTAATTTCTTCTATAAGAGACATATTTGTGAAATGTGTGCATGGACTATACATTTTTTGTTGATATAAACGTTTGAATCATACATTCGTTTGCTTCAGAAATCCCTGTAATTAGCATGGAAGTTTCATTATTTATCCTGCCTGTATTTTAGTCCATTTAAATTTAGAACTTTCTTGATCATCCTTCTAATTTTTTTTTTTTGTAAACGCAAAAACAAAACAAGCAATATAAGTTCACACCCAGACGAAGGCACCACCCCAAGCACCCATCTCACATGCCATAGTCATAACAGTCTAGGAGAGAGAGTAAAAAGAAAGGAAAACATAATTTGGACAGAAATAAAGAAGGTTTACATATTCAGACTCAGCAGGGGGAGTGACAATCCGACACCTCAGACGCATCACTACTAAGTGACAGTAGGTAAGCCACATACGGGCCCCAGATATCCTTTAAACTCGACGTCAGGTGCACATAAGTTCCATAGCCTGTTTCAGTTTCGTAACAGTATAAAGTGTCAGATTTCCACTGTTTAACTGAGGGAGAGTGGCACCTACCCCACACTATGCCCGCTCTCCTTTTAGCCAGCAGCAGTAAAAGACCCAATAGTTTCCTGACATGTTAGGCATATTTGAATTTCAACATCGCCACACTCGTTCCCCTGAAATGTCTTTAAGCAGTTGAAGCACCTGCTCCCAGAATGCCTGGATTCGTGGACAATCCCAGGCCAGGTGTAGGAAGGTTGCCGAGGCTGGACTGCACCTTCTGCACGATTCTGAAGCCTATGCAAAAAAGTCTTTGAATCTCTTTCGGGGTCAAGTAAAATTGATTCAAAAACTTAAACTGAATCAACTTAAAATTGTTGTTGATAGCTACCTTACGGGTTTGTAGACAACTGCATCTCCAAGTATCATCCGACAGAGGGGCTCCCAAAGCTCCTTCCCATTTAGCCCGAGAGTCCCCTGTCCATCACTCTCATCAGTTATAGGAGCATATAACCTAGAAACAATCCTGGACTTAGACTCTTAGCCAATTAACCCATGCAAGATCGGAGCTACTTTAGGTTCCCGGGGGAAGTCCATGAACCTGTCCTTTAATATGACCTGCAGTTGAAAATACACAAAAACATCCAGCGCTGGTAGCTCTCTCTTGGTCTTGAAGTCCTCCAGAGTGAGAAACTGCCCGTTACGGAAAATGTCCCGCCAACATGCAAGGCCCAAACTGTCCATACATTGGACAAAAACTGTCTCCCCTGTGAGTGGAATACCCAGGACATGTTTAATTGGGAAAAGTGGAGAATAAAGCAACCCATCGCGGGCCACTCCTTCAGTTTTCTTCCAGACGCTTCAGTTGAGCTCGACTATATTCTGTGGCTTGGAGACTCGCTATGGGGCGGTAAGAATGACTGCCCTCAGGAGTGAGGGGAAGACCAGTGCCCTCTCTATTTGCATGTGTGATCTGTTTGGGATCAAGTCAAACCAGTGTGGCAGAAAGGATGCTTAGGCTGCCATCTAGTAAGCTTCAAAGTCGGGAAGGGCAAGACCTCCCCTCTGCAAAGGGGCCACCAGCTTCTCCCTACACACACGTGCCTGCTTACCATGCCAGATGAAGTTTGTTATCACGGATTTCAGTGCTTTAAAGAATTTAGCTGAGATTGAAATAGGCACATTCACGAATGCATTGAGAAATGTCGGTAGTATCACCATCTTATTTATCGATATATACCCATATAGTGACAGTGTTAGGTTCATCCACCTCCGTAGTAGTGTCTCAGTGTGTGCCAGTTTTTCAGCATAGTTTCTTTGAAGGAGCACTTCAGGTGATCTGGCCACCATCAGCCTCAGATATGAAGAGGTTTCTGCATGCCATTGGAAGTCGAATTCTTCCTGGAACCTCTCTGTACCTCTAGTCAAAGGGAACAGCACTGATTTCAAACTGATTTCGAAGTATTGACCTGTAGCCCAGAGAAGCAGCTAAAAACCAGAATGTCCCTCATAACCAGTGTTAGATTTACCTCAGGGTCAGTGAGAAAAAGGATCAAATCATCAGCATATAGTGAGATGACTAATCTGTGCGTGAATAGTCGCATCCCCTTTCCTATATACTTAAAGCGGACCATTTCGGCCAAGTGCTCGACCGCGATTGCAAATAGCAGGGGGGGCAATGGACATCTCTGTCGCGTTCCCCTCTCCATCGTAATAGGGTCAGAAAGTTTACCATTTACCCAAAGGCGAGCCACAGGGCGGCCATCCAACAAAGCAAACATTGTTACAAAATCCTCTCCCCCAAAACAGTAAAAAGAGTCAAATGCCATCTCTGTGTCAAGTAGAGCCGCAACCACAGGTGTATGCTGGTCAAGGATCGACAAGAGCATGAAGATTCTGCAAAGCCTGTACGACGTGGAATTTCCTGGAATGAACCCAGCTTGATCAGGCAGTATGCATTTTGGCATAATCGGGGAGATCCTATTAACCAACACCGTGGCTAAAAAGTTATTGTCCAAGTTTAGCAAAGAGATTGGGCGGTAGGAGGAGCAATTATCAGCATTGTTATCTGGCTTTAGGAGTAAAGGGACCACTGTCTCTCTCAATGACCCGGGCAGTGCCCCATCCTATATATCCTGCAGATACATGCACACCAAGTGGGGAACCAAAGATCTGCGTAAGCTTTATAGAAATCGGTTAAGAGCCCATCAGGGAAAGCCACCTTCCCGGCCGGAAGCGCACTGATAGCTGCCAGCACCTCTTGCTCTGTTAACCGACTGCCCAGCCAATCTCTTTCTTCCTGTGCCGCCCAGTGCAGACCCACATGATCCACATACTCCTGAATCTCTTCTCGTTGTTCCGTAAGCCTTGAGGAATACAGGTTCTTATAGAGTACCCCCCAACAAACTCCCCCATTATCCCATCACACATCTGCAGGAGCTCACCCATCTGGTTCATAACGGCAGCTAAATGCAACTTAGAGGATTCAGCTTTAATCAACTGAGCCAATAGGGTGCCCGTCCTCTGACCTTCCCTCTATCTACGTACTGCCACCTTCCTATGCAGGAACCTAACTTCCTGATCCGTTGCTTCCCTAAACAGACCCAATACCTCACAGAACCTAGCCTGCATTCTGGCATCCATGGGGAACCCCTAACCTAATTCCAACTCCTGCAGAATACCCTCATGGGTCATTGAAGGCTTCCCAAAGGGTGGCGTCGGATGTTACAGATCCCTAATTTTCCTGAAAATAACAGAGTATCCCCTCTTGTATTTCTTCCCTAAACACTGGGTCTCTCAAACTCTAATTCTTAAAGTGCCAGGTCCTCCCCCCCTGCCAGTTCCCAGGGATTAAGAGGTCCTCCACAGTGGGGGAGTGGTCTTACAAAGTATGTGCCAGAATCCTACATTCCTGAACCAGCCTGAGTTGCTCGCTGACATCAAAACATAGTACAGCCTGGATGCCATCCCTTGCACTGAAGACCTGAATGTGCACCCCCTTTCTAGGCCATGATGCTCCCTTTTTATATCCACCAGACCAAAGTTTGCTGAGATGTGGTGTAACTTCTGGGTAGACCTGGTCACCTCCTTACTGCCAGGATCTGACCTGCCTAGTGAATCTCTCATGACAGAGTTAAAATCACCCGCCCAGTAAATCATGCCCACCGGGAGATTCCTAAGCTATCCTTCAATGAATTTGAGGGTATCCAGTGAGACGATGTTGGGACCCAATGTGCAAGCAGAAACACCCCAACCCACTCTGCCCCCACCGGCAACCCCAATTTGCCAGGATTGACCCCCAAACCGCCCCTTGGAGAACAATGAGCTGAAGCATGGGAGCTTCTGGAGGCTTAGCCACCACAACCTGCCACAATCCCTGTGAAGCGCTCTGATAGCTGATCACCCTTCAGGACAAAAGCGCAGAACAATAGGGCTAAGAAGACGCTGTGGGACCATAGTGACACTCCCAGGCTCTAGGTGACACTGTCTCCCGGCCATTCTTGCCCCCTTTCGACCCAGATCCATTTTCGTTACTGCCAAGGATGTCACACGCCCCCTCTGGGGTCTGAAAGAACAGGGCTTTAGCATTGATTTGGACCCACAGGCATGCCAGGAACAACATGGCATATTTCAATCTTTTATCGCTAAGTCTTTTCTTCACTTCCAGGAAATGTTTATGTGATGCCTGCCCTTATGCGAAAAATTGGGGAAAAAGCAGATCTGAATCCCATGGTAGTTAGGGGAGCCACATTCTCTTGATCACGGCAGCGCGTGGGCTCTGTCCCGGTAATTGAGTCTGGCAATGATGGGCCTGGGCAGCGCACCCGGCACCGAGGGGTGACCACCAGGTATGTGATGGGCCCTCTTGAACACGAAGGCTAAGGAGAATTCAGACTCTCCAAGGGCCTTTCGCAGTAGTGCCTCCACCATTTGTCCCCTGGGTGCTCTATCCACCGCCTCCAGGACCCCGATTATTTCGAAGGTTTTTACGGCGGACCTGAATTCCAAGTCATCCTGCTTTTCTTGCAATTCCTTCAACGCCTTCCGTAGTTGTACCATCTCCCTGGAAGTTGCGCAGGACCGGTCCTCATCCAATTTGTAACATGCCTATCTAGGTGTGCGCATCCATCTTATTGTCCAGGGAGGAAATAAGACTTTGCAGCTAGCTCAGGATATATTTAATGTCTGAGAGTTTCCTGCAAGGGCTCCACCATTTGGTCAGTTGGACAAGGGAACAGAAGGACAATCTCTACCACTGTACTTAGGAAAATCTGGGGAAATCAACTTCAAAATGAAAGCATCAACTTTAAAAATGTGCTTCCTCCTACACCCCACATTCTAGGAACTACACAAACCTGAAACGATGTATGTATGACATTAATTACTCTAGCATTTTACATTTTCAAAATTTTGGTCCTACAATATTGCACATCTACTTGAACATTGTTGTGCAGTTTATTCACTCAATGCTTATGCTTGAGCTCAGTAGACGAGGGACGCAGGTACAGCAGAAGGTTTATCTTCATGAACAGCTACCCACAAAGAGTAATCATCCCTGTCTCCTTCTGCAAAAGTTGCCCATCCTCCCGGCATCACAGCCACTGATTAGGCAGTCCCATATCTACCAGTTAAAGTGCAATCATTGGTGCTTAGCCATATTCCCCCTCTAGATGCACCATATATATCTCCAAGCTGCTGAGTCAACCTCCTTTTAAATCCGTAGTTTCAATGGTCTGGTCCATAACACCATGAGTTAAGGGACATGCTGTTAAGCTGTTCAGTCTAGTTTCCACCTCAAAGGGTAGGCGTGGTCTTCTTGTCACATGTCAATCAAACAACAGGCCACCCCTGAATTATTTGAATTATTTGTATGATAGAACGGGAACCTGCTCAAGGCCAGGGGGATACATCAACATGCATCAACATAATGCCAAAAAAGGGAGTAGGTCAAGCAGCCTTCTCAAACAGATGTACACATCTGTTCACAAATATTTCTTTTTACACCAGATTTAATCGGGTCAGAAAAAGATCATACCACGTACACATTTGTCTTTTTATAATTCTGATTTTTATTAACATTTTAAAACTATTACAAGTAAATGCAAATGTCAACTGAAACAATTCATCATGAATGTTAACACAACGTAGCTCATTGTAGCTGATTATAATGGACATCTCATACAATTACATAAACTATCCCCTGTCATTTCTATATCCGACCACTACCTATTTGACAAATTGTACTACCCACGTTCATACTCCACTCCATAATATGCTATACTTCACAAGCTTCCAGATAGGTCCATGGATCTTTGCACAACCCCAGGAGGAAACCTTTCTCCACTCAACTGATTTATGGGTCCGTATACTAGAACAGCAAAAAAGGAACATCGAAAACTTGAACGCAACAAAAGTAACCCAACACATGGCATTAGTCTTAACAGTAAAATCGCCCCTCAACCTGCACCCAGTCTCTAAGCAGCACAGGAGGGAACCCCAGAAATAGTGACAGTATTTCAGGAATGTGGGAGGGTGGGTGGAGGGGGCCAGCGGGCTCTCTAGCATGATATGCATGTCCACCCTTAGTCCTGAGAATGTTGTAAGAACAAACCCCAAATAGCTCAAAAGTCTGCTTCCCTATCCAATGCCCTGTAAATTACCTGCTAATATATTGCTGCTTTGATCATCTCCGAGTCCCTCATAATTATAATTGGGCAGGCCAGTGATCTCCATAACCTCAGCACAAGCTGCTTGGCAAGTAATAGTGCCGTGTTCACCCACCTCTCCTCCATCACTCTGCAATCGCTCATTTAGCCAGGCCATGCAAAGCACATCATTTTGGAACTACCATCCTCAACGTTTCATGGACTTTTGAGAGGATACCGGCCAAGTAACTCTTCAGCTTGTAGCAGGACCATAGACTGTTCAATAGGCCACCACCCACGGAGTGACACTAGTTGTCGGACCCAGTCAGGCCCGCTTTTAGGAGCTTGTGTGGTGTCGAATAACAGTTTTGGAGACTCTTAAAATGCATGAAACGCAGCTGGGATTCCCTGAGCCCTCTGGAGAAGCTATGCAAGATATCCAGCCACATATCTCCCAGCAGTCCTCTCCCAGCATCTCCTGCCAGTTCATCTCTATCCATTCTTTACTTTGGTCATTACATAGTGTCTTTGGTAAAGTAATGTAAAGTTCGCCAATCAAATGTTCTGCCCCCACTCCAGGGTCTTGCATGCTTAGTAATTGGTGAGCTTCTTAGTGGTAATTTGTGAAATCCATGCGTTGCTACTAAACAATGTGCCAACTGGCCAAACTTTCATACTTCTTTGTCGGCCAGGTCAAATGATTTCACTATGACTTTGAAGCGCCTAAGTGATGTCCCTCCCACATGTCCCTAACTTGGCATATCCCCCTATCGCTCCAGCTCACCCAGGGAATTAACCTGTTTGCTATCCTTAACGTACTATTATTACACAACGGTGCCAATGAGCAACAACTTTGATCAATGCATGTACCTGTCGAAAGAGAAAGCATATCGTGCCTCCTATTGTAATAAATATATTAAAATTGGCCTACGCCAAGCTGCTCGAAAGTCGCTTGTGAAAGAAATCCGTGTTGCAAGGTCCTGACCTTAAATCCATGTAAGCCACCATTTTAGGTCAAACTGCCATTTTAGGATTTGCTTTGTAAAAGTCACCCTGTGAGTTAAAATGGTGGACGATGTCATTCCAGAATACAACATGGCCGTCTTGACCTCTGTACATAGCTAATGTGTAACTTGCCTGCAGGCCACTTGTTGAGGTCATGAACTGAGACCTTGTCCTTCGTTAATCCTATGTATAGAAGGATTACTTGTGCAATGAAACTAATCCATGAGCATATGTTGAGACAATGTATTCAAATACTGAACGAAGAACATCTGTTTAATTACATTGTATTAATGTCTGCGAAGGCCTGCATTGAAAATCTTAGAATACACAGTTATTGCATAGGCTTGTTGATACATGTATTAAAGGCAAAACCAGTTATATGCGGGTGTCCGAGACTTGGCACGAACCCTAGATCGGTGATGTACTAAATGGAATATTAACCCGAAGTGGGGCTGGACATCGTGCCCACCGAATGTATAAAAAGATAATGCATTCTAATGTACAACGTCTCTCACTGAACACACTGAACCACGCTGGAGTTCGTTGTGTTGTACTGAGGGGCGATAGCTATCTGATTTTGCTCTGTTTTTGTAACTGGATTCAGTATAAAATAAAGTACTTTGTATGTTCCTTTGTAACCCGTGTTCGGTCTATTTCCTTTTGGGGTACTCAGCCTCGATATTTTGATTTTGTTTTCACAGTTGGCGCCCGAATAGGGACCCTCAAGATTGATGCAGGATTGTTGAAGGTTGACGCATGCTATCGACCCTGGATCAGACAGTGTGACATAAGGGGCCCTCTGAACGGGAAGTGACACCTCAGCAGCGCTGCACAACCCGATCCTTGGACGATAAGCGTGTGGTCCGAGATGGCATCTTGACGAGCGTCCACTTATCGAGGCGGGCAGATTTGCCGAAATCACCATACACAAGGCAAGATTAGTTAGGTAAGATTCTTAGAAATCTGATCGGACCTCCTTAGGTTTGGTCAGGTGAGTCGTGACCCGATTCTTAATTTAATCCTGACAATTTGAAATTTGGTGCATTGTATCTGCAGACACAATTATTGACCAGGTAACACCAAGAATTTGAGATATGCCTGGGAAATTGTCTACCTGCTTTAGGGCATTATTCCGCAGTGATAGACAATCTTTGGAATTTAGCCGTCCTTCACCGTAGGAGGGGTTGCCGGCATGTACTATGTACTGTAAGCATGGCATTGGAAGTATAGTATTTAATGACATTTGGCACAGACAAACCAGACATGCCTCTGAACTTCAGTGGCCAATCAATGGTAGTTTTGAAATCCCTCATATTGAGTATTTAGAGTCAATTCTATTAAAGAAAAAGGCTAGACCTGCAGCATTTGATGTTTTGCAGAATTGGAAAAAAGAAGGGTTGCAACAATTTAAAAGTAGAGAGAAACATGCACGCCGTCATAAAACGAACACTGAAAAAGCGTTGTTATATGATCAGGACAAACAGTCTGAGGCGACTAAAAATATGGATAGGGCTTTCTCACTCGGTATTCAGAAAATATATCCTTCTAAAGATCTTCATATTTCTGATGAGTTTATTGACAAATTATTAAATGAACGAAGGCCTGGTGCCTCTGCGCCACCTCCGTATGTTCCTCTTCCTGCTGCTTTGCCTCTTCCTCCTGTTATTCCTGCTCCACCTGTTGTTGTTCCCGTTGTTCTTTCTCCGCCTAATGTTCCCCTTCCTCCAGCTCCCCCATCTCTTTTTATCACACCAGTTATAGTACCTCCATCAAATATGCCTGCTCCCTCTCTTCCAAGTGGTCCTGAGCCGCTTGTAATCGATCAAGGTGCAGGGTCAAAGGTTGTCACTCGCAATACTGTACCACCGGAGAAGAAACGTGAGTTAATTACATTGGCTAAGCATTGTATGGAGAAGGATGATCAAGCTAGCGTTTTTGCCACACTTTGTGATATGGATAATTTTCCTGAGAAAAATGTTTTTATTGAAGGTTTAGGGATTCAGTTATGTATAATGTGAGGACGATTAAATAATGCAGGTCTTCCCCAAGGGTTAAGGGATCTAAATACTCTAGTGCTTTCTAGAGACACTGTGGAGAAGGTAAATGAGCATGTTGAGAGGTTATTTGGGTATAGAAAGGAGTTAGAAAAGTTACAGAATGAGGATGACAAGGAGGAAAATATGTATGTACAGAAACGGTTCCTTCCGTGTCGTAAATCGATATCTGAGGAAATGCAAATTTGTAAGAAAGACGCGATTAGATGGATTTCAGACATATCGATAACTCCAGTTGAGGTATATGACACATACAGTCAATATATGCTAGAAATGCAGAGGAAAGCGATACAGGTAATGGTAGAGTACCTGCAGGATGAGTGTGTAAAAAGGAAGATTAGTTGTCCAACAGAGTTATTGAGTATTTACAAGAGAGCTTTTTCACTTGACACTTCTTCGACTGCTTTAGGGCTCGATTTAGCTCTGTTGCTTAGTAAGCGTTCAGAGTCACCTACTTCTCAGTTGCCTATGAGAGAGGTCCCCCCGACATTTGTCCCAAAGGTCGAGGTTGCGGCCGATGCTGCACGGGGTATAGTTGCTGTGGACATTCCCGCACATTATGTATTACAGTTTGTCTATGTCCCGTTTTCGCGGCAGGAAGTAAACACCATTAAACAGTCTATTCCCTTGTCCAACTGACCAAATGGTGGAGCCCTTGCAGGAAACTCTCAGACATTAAATATATCCTGACATTAGGAAAAATCCGACAGTGTTCTATAAAGAGATAGAGTCCGTTTTTCAGTCCTCAGTGTTCACCTTAGGCGACATTGATTTGTTGTTTCCTGTACTCCTGCCCGTAGATTTATGGAAGCAAGTTAGAACTATTGACAACATACCCGTGTTGGGAGATACAATGGTAAATATAACTAGACTCGATGGAGAAAGGCCAGCTGGTGAAAGACATCCTCAGGTGATATTAACTTTGCCTGACAGAATCGTTGCTAAATTAAAAACCATAATTCCGGAAAAGAGAATTATTTGGGACAAGCTTACGGCCTGCGTCCAAGGAAAGTCTGAGGGTGCTACCGAGTTCTTTAATTGGTTCAAACAGGTATTCTCGGATTTCAGTGGACAAGGCTTAGGCACAGAGTCTAGGAAAAGATTATTTGTGGACAAATTTGTACGTGGATTGCTGCCTGACATCCAGTCACAAATGATGTCTTTTGTCTCTGAGAGCACTTGGCAGGCGAAATCACAATCAGAAGTACTGCACATGGCTCAGTACTATGAGAACCGTGTCAATAATTAAAAAGATAGGATTGAAAAACGAAAAGGCGATTTAAAAACTAAAGTGCTATTGCAGCAAATTGTTAGAGGCCCCAGAGGGGGTAGTTCTCAGGTTAGAGGTCTGTATGTCCCGCAGGGGAATGTGCCCTTGGGTCCTGTGAACATTAACCAGTGCACTTATTGTTGCCGAGAGGGTCATTGGCGAGCACAATGCCCTGTCCTTCAACAAAGGTCAAATAATACATTTGGTAATATGGGTAGGCGATCCGGAGGTCGCCCGGGTGTAGGGGGCCCTGGTAGAAGTCAGTTTACACAGGACCCTCAGCAACCTTTCTCGCAGGACAATCATACTCCGAGTGTGGACACCAGGAACATATTTGATCATCCATCCTGCATATTTATCTGAAGAGCTTCCTTTTGATGACATTCTGTTTAGTTAGGATTGCCGGAAGCAGGGTTTGGAACCTACACCTATTCCCGTCAATCAGAAAGGTCCCTACGTTTAAATGGTGGTGGGAAATAGGAAGCATCAGTTTTTGATAGACACTGGAGCACAGAAGAGTTCCATTGATTATTCACGGGTTCCAAACATTCCACTGTCAGGGCAAACCAATGTTTCTGAAGGGTTTTCTGGTACACCAGTTGTTTGTCCGGTTTCTATGCTGGTACCTATTTCTTTGGGGCCCTTTACAGGCCATTGTCCATTTCTGTTGACTTCGGATTGCGGAGAGAACTTTGCTGGGGTTGAATCTGTTAAAAGAATTAAATGCAGTGATTTATTGTTCTTCTGATGGAGTGCGCTTGACGATTTCACCACAGCAATTTTCTGCCTCGCAATTCTTGACTAGACCTTTGCCTCCAGAATTCATTAATGTACCAGAGAGCTTGTGGGCTGTCGACGACAATGATGTCGGTGTTCTACAGATTGATCCTATCAAGATAGTTTTGAAATATGGAATTGAGCTGCCACGCATTCCCCAGTATAAGATTTCGGTTGAGGGCGAGCGAACCTTGAAATGTATTGTTTCCGATTTTGTGCATCGTGGGGTGATTGAAGACATTTCAGGAAGTTTGTGTAACAGTCTGATTTTACGCGTGTACAAGAAAGGCGATAATGCAATTCCATTCCGTTTCATAATTGATTTACGTGCCATTAATAAAGTTGTGGCACCACAATTCCCAATTGTGCCTGATGTAACAACAATCCTAACCATGATTCCAGCTACAGCTACTTACTTTAGTATTGTGGACCTGAAGAATGCTTTCTTTAGTATTTAGTATTCCTATACACAAGGATAGTAGATATTTGTTCGTGTTCACCTTAGGGGAAGGCTCGTTCACATTTACTCGTGCACCTCAAGGGTAAACAGAGAGTCCTAGCATTTATAGTAGGGCTTTGAAAGAACAGCTTGATACCCTTGAATTGCCCTCTACCTGTACTTTGCTTCAGTACGTTGATGATTTGCTTCTAGCTGCTGACTCTGAGAGTGCCTGTAAGGAGGGCACTCTGTTATTACTCATCCATCTAGCTAAGCATGGTCACAAAGCTTCGCTTAAAAAATTTCAATATTGTTGTCAGGAGGTCGCCTATTTAGGCTATCTCCTGTCAAAGGAGGGAAGAAGATTGACACCTGAAAGAATAAAACACATTTACGGTATGTTTGTCCCAAATACACAGAAGGAAGTTAGGGCCTTGATAGGTATGGCTTCTTACTGTAGGTTGTGGATCCCAAATTGTTCACTAGTGATCAAACCAATGTTGGCTTTGACAAAGAAGGGCATTTGTTCGCCATTGCCATGGAACTCGGTACACCAGCAGTTGTTTGACTTGCTTAAGACTGCATTATGCCCTGCACCAGTTTTGGGCACAACAAACTATGAAAAGGCCTTTGTGTTGTTTGTGCATGAATGTGATGGATGTGCTTTGGCTGTATTAACGCAGGAACATGGAGGGAAGAATAGGCCGTGCGGTTACTTTTTTTCTGCCCTTGATCCTGTAGCATGCGCTTTGCCAAGATGTTTGCGAGCTGTCGCTGCTGCTGCCGTGTCTGTAAAACAGAGTGAGGGAATGGTCCTAGGCCATGATTAAACCCTGATGGTGCCTCACTCTGTAGATGTTCTACTGAACCAAACTCAAACGCAACACCTCATTTCTGCACGGTTGACAAGATATGAATTGATCTTGTTTGCTCCTCACATTCAAATTAAGAGGTGTTGTGTTCTTAATCCAGCTGAACTCCTACCTTTTCCGCAAGATACTACTTGCGGCGATGAAGTGCCACATGATTGGTTGTATACGACCGAACAAGAGACAAAGGGTAGAATTGATTTGAAAGATACTCCCTTGGATAATCCGCAAGGAGAGCTGTTTTGTGACGCTCCTGCTTCAAACGTCCGGATGGTACATCCACAGCTGCTTATGCGATCACTACATTGAGCACGGTTGTGGAAACTAAGAGAATCACGCATAATTCTGCGCAGGCCGCAGAGATTATAGTATTGACCCGAGCTTGTGAACTTTCCGAAGGGCTTGCAGTAAATATATATACTGATAGTCAGTACGCCTTTAGGGTGGATCACAACTTTGGGAGACTTTGGTCAGAGAGAGGGTTCCTAACTTCGCATGGCACCAAAATTCACCATGGCTCCCTAATAGTACAGGTACTCTCAGCGCTTGCGCTCCCTACTCAGTTAGCAGTTATGAAATGTGCAGCACATCGAAATATTACAGATGATATAGGGAAAGGGAATGCTTTCGCTGATCAGATAGCTAGGCAAACTGCTACCGATCCTTCCGGAGATGTATGTTTCAAGGGAATCTGTAGATGCTTATGCAATAGATGAGGGTGTTGGGTCTGTACGGGATATCCAAGCTGATGCCACGTTAGAAGAATCCAAAAGATGGGCTGAGGGCTTGGGGAAACTTGATGATGACGGGTGTTGGGTGGACAGAGTAGGAGGGAAATGGCTACTCCCTGACGCGTATGTCATGATGATGGTCATCATGGCCCATGGTCCTACGCATGTATGTGCCCAGAAAATGACAAATATGTTCGAGAAAATTTGGGTAAATGACAAAATTTCAAAAATTGCCCAGCGCTACGTCCGGCAGTGCATGATTTGCCTGCAACACAACGTGGTAAAGGGGACAGTAACTCCAAGGGGTAGTTTTGGGCCACCCTCTGTCCCCTTTGAAGTGATCCACTTTGATTTAATTGAAATGGAACGATGCAATAATAAGACATGTGTACTGGTGGTTATCTGTGCTTTTAGTAAATGGGTTGAGGCTTTCCCTGTTAAAGATTCTACAGCTATGACTACTGCAAAAATCATGTTAAAAGAATACTTCCCGCGGTTCGGTTTGCCAAGAGTTATCTGGTCGGACAATGGTCCACATTTTGTCGCTGCTGTAATTCTGCAGATATGTACGAATTGACAAACGGTTCCATTCGGCCAGACATGCTCAGAGCACCAGACTAGTAGAAAGACACAACTGTATCATCAAGAACAAGCTCGCTAAGACGTGTGCCGGCACCAAACTAAAATGGCCGGATGCCTTACCGATCGTGTTGTTATCCATGCGCACAACCCCTCAAACTAAGACTGGGCTCTCTCCATTTGAGGTGGTAATGGGGAGACCTGCCAATATTTGGAACCTTCCTAAATGTAACTCATTAAGAAATGTTGAAAATGTATTACTTTCAGATTATTGTAGCCAATTGACTTAAAACCTGTATTTGATTTATCACCAGGTACGAGAAGCTTCACCTGTGCGATACGAGGGCCCGGGCCACAGCATACGGCCTGGAAGTTGGGTGCTCGTCAAATCTTTTGAGCGCACCTCTTGCCTCGCGCCTCGCTGGCATGGCCCATTCCAAGTCCTGTTGGTCACCCAGACAGTGGTGCGGGTCTCTGGGAGAAAGAACTGGATCCACGCGTCCGACATCAAGAAACTTCCTCACCCTGTGCCACACGTTACAGAAGAACCAGAACCCCTCGCTGACACTGCAACCAATGATTCCAAAGCAGTAAGTGTCACTGAGAGTGTGTCGGAGAATCTCTCTGAGCCCGTGAGCCTTGGGGAAGCTGCCATTTTGTCTCCACACTCTCCACAAATTTTACATCCGGAAACTGCTATTTCGAATTCAGCACCTTCACTTGCTTCCGACACGTTGCTTCCAGCAGGAAGTGACGACATATTGTTTCCGGATCAATCAGTACCGGGAAAAGTAAGATACAATCTACGACCACGAAGATAGATTTACGGCACGGTTTTGCTGTGCATTTGAATTTGATAGACTTACGGCACGGTTTTGCTGTGCATCTGATAGACTTACGGCACAGTTCGGCTGTACATTCGAAGTAGGAAAGGAGTCATCGAGGGATTGCTTTTTGCCCAAATTTGAGAAAGGGGATTCTGTTGGCTAGGGTTGTGGAAGGACTAAGAAGTCGCTCGACCGGGAGGTCGCCAGCAACACACTTTGGAGTATCCCTTTGAAGACTACAATGCCCGCCACTGCTACTGCTCGTATGGGACTTGTAAATAAGTGGGTGACCAACCGGGACAATGGACAAAATGCCTGGGCCCCGAAAATGTATTTTATAATGATATTTGGGTTTTTAATAGTCGCTGCCTTAGGATTGTGGTACCTCGAGGAAACTCACTCTTTAGAACTTTTGTTACCTACTGAAAGTGCACCCATTGTTCCTACTCCCTTTGTACATTTGCATACTCTATCCCCTAGGGATTCTCAGCACAAACAAAGGTACCACAATAACACTTTACTGCTTATCATGAATGCTACATGTGCCATTTTTAATAAATCTAACTGTTGGGTCGGCTCACATTTACCGCAGCAGGGGGATACGGACCTAGGTTGGTATATTCATCCTTTACCATTGACAACTGCTTGCTATGCTTCTCTTAGAGCACTGTTCTTTGGCCAATTGAATGATAGCATCTCAGGGAACTTTGATGGCACCAATTTGAATAGTTTTGAGAAACGTGTTTTGACTCCCCTGGGATGCTCGCTTTTTGCAAATAGGAGTAAACCGAATGTTGCTTCTATTAGGCCTTCTGATAAACTGTCTCGTCCTTTCCAATCTTTGATTTCCTTTAAGATTGCTCCAATAGGCAATAAGGATGCCATGCCTCCTTCTTACACTGTTAACCATAGCCCCGATTCAGTTTCTTTTGGCATACAGAGGAATGGAACTCAGTCAATGGGAAATTTTCTAGGTTGTGCCAACGTTGCAAATTTGACTGGGGAAAACAGACCTTGTATGTAGGCAAACCTGTCTACTTTGTCTGCGGTAATGTAGCATTCCCATGGTTGCCCAGGGATTGGCAGGGAACCTGTTATTTAGGAATCCGGTTAACTGGGGTCCACGGCGGGACGAGAATGGTGACACACCAGCACAAATCTTGGGAGATGTAGCTAAATCAGTTGTGCCATTTTGGGGGCAGATAGCGAATTCAGAAGATATCAGAAAACTAGCGAGAGTACTGGAGAGAACCATCAACCGGACCACGGACATACTCTATAATATGACGTTAGAACAAAAGGCGATAAGATTAGTAGCACTTCAAAATCGAATGGCATTAGTAGTCATTCTAGCTGAGCGTGGTGGAGTGTGTAAATTAGTGGGGTCCGCTTGCTGTGTTTTTGTACCAGATTCCTCCCCAACTATCTTCAAGGCAATACAGAATCTGCACGTCCTTAGTTCAGAAGTGCATGTTCCCGAGGGAAACTGGGATCTAAGCGCATTGTTCGGGGACTTCTTGCGATCTTGGGGTTGGAAGGTACTTTCAGTCTTACTAATTATTTTTGGGAATTTTGTTGTTTCTTTGTTGCTGTATTCAGTGTCTACCTGGTATATGTTCGATGCTAGGGGGATGTTGCGCACAAGCGATAGGTTCGATAGGACATAAAGTGTATGCCCCGGATAAAACTTCCAAATAATATGTGTTGAAAGATATTTTAGCAAATGACCTAATGGCAATGGATATTTCCGATAGTGATTCAGGGTGCATGGACGATGATGCATGGAGTTTTTTGCAAGGAAATCCAAAGTAGTTTTTGTGCCAAAAGGAGGGTTTGTCGAAAGAGAAAGCATATCGTGCCTCCTATTGTAATAAATATATTAAAATTGGCCTATGCCAAGCTGCTCGAAAGTCGCTTGTGAAAGAAATCTGTGGTGCAAGGACCTGACCTTAAATCCATGTAAGCCGCCATTTTAGGTCAAACCGCCATTTTAGGATTTGCTTTGTAAAAGTCACCCTGTGAGTTAAAATGAAGGACGATGTCATTCCAGAATACAACATGGCCGTCTTGACCTCTGTACATAGCTAATGTGTAACTTGCCTGCAGGCCACTTGTTGAGGTCATGAACTGAGACCTTGTCCTTCGTTAATCCTATGTGTAGAAGGATTACTTGTGCAATGAAACTAATCCACGAGCATATGTTGAGACAATGTATTCAAATACTGAACGAAGAACATCTGTTTAATTACTTGTATTAATGCCTGAGAAGGCCTGCATGAAAAATCTTAGAATTCACAGTTATTGCATAGGCTTGTTGATACATGTATTAAAGGCAAAACCAGTTGTATGCGGTTGTCCGAGACTTGGCACGAACCCTAGATCGGTGATGTATTAAATGGAATATTAACCCTGAGTGGGGCTGGACATCGTGCCCACCGAATGCATAAAAAGCAAAAGCATTCTAATGTACAACGTCTCTCACTGAACACACTGAACCACGCTGGAGTTCGTTGTGTTGTACTGAGGGCCGATAGCTATCTGATTTTGCTCTGTTTTTGTAACTGGATTCAGTATAAAATAAAGTACTTTGTATGTTCCTTTGTAATCCATGTTCGGGTATTTCCTTTTGGGGTACTCAGCCTCAATATTTTGATTTTGTTTTCACACACCTGCCCCATTTTTCTATGGTATCCCCCAATATGGGATGATTCTTTATCGAAGCATTCAAATCATGTAGTATCAACACTCCCAACTTTCCAGACAGGATTTGTTCCCGGCGCACCCTGAGGGGCCAAACCTCCATTTCACGGAAGAGTATCACAACCTGGGAAAGCTGGTGCGGCAAGTAATAAAGCTCAACATTTGGGAGTCTCGGGCCACCCGCCCCAACCGATGTATATAAATTATTAATTTTTAGCTAATGTCTCATTTTGCCCCATACAAAGACCTGATGCCATTTCTCATTGTCCTCATGATAGTAGACGTTACCTTCAAGGGAAGCATACCAAAAAGATAGTTCAGCCTCGCTATTACCACCATCCTAACCATTTTCATCCTGCCCCACATTGAAACATTGAGTGCCGACCACCTGGTAAGGTCTTCCTGTATACTGTCTTATGTCCATTTAGATTATCTCTAGTCAGTTCCCCCAGGTCTCTATGCAAAAATATGCCAAGATATTTGAGCCGCACCTCCACCCACTTTATCTGCCCATCACCAATACAATGCTTGTCTGTTCTGTCATTGAGGGGCATGACTTCAGATTTCTCCCTGATTACTTTGTAGCTCTAGAAGGACTAGAAAGCGTGTATGTCCCCCATAAATGCTGGTACCGAGAAGTCTGGCATGGATTGGGTCATGAAAATGCTTTTAGCTCTCTGACTGGCTTGCTAATTCCTTTAATTCCTCTGTGTTCTCTAATGGCCAAGGCAAGCGGCTCCAGAACCACGATGAAAAGTAACAGGGACATGCTCAAAATCCTCGCCAAAATGGCCTACTTACAAATCCAACAATATCTAGAACACAATCATCTTTTAGGAATACGACAATCAGGTTTCAGACCTCAACATGGAACTGAAACTGCTCTGGTAGACCTGAAGTCACAAATAGACGAGCTGAGAGACGAGGGTAAGACAGTACTACTGCTGCTCCTCGATCTCTCAGCAGCATTTGACCTAGTCGACCATGAGATCCTGTGCAATCACTTTGAGTCGGCCGCCCACTTCTCCCAAGAGGCAATAGACTTGATTCAGTCCTTCCTTAATAACAGAACAATGCAAGTCTTCTCACCACTGGCAGCTGCTGACTCTACACCCATTACCTGCGGTGTGCATCAGGGCTCTTGCGTCTCACCCACCTTGTACAACATCTTTACGAAGCCCCTTTTCGATGATTTCGATGCTCTGGGTATCACCTACACGTACTACGCTGATGATACCCAGATCCTCATCCCGTTGACGGGGGATTATGACAAGGATTTGGCCTTTGTAAACAGAGTGTACCTCATCATCCAGGCATAGATGGCCTCACATGGACTATGCCTCAATGATGACAAACCAGAACTCCTCATTCTTGGTACTACAGCTAATATCAACAAACTTGGCCAAAACTACTCATCATTTGTAATCGACAATAATACTATTGTTGTGGCCAAGGAGGTAAAAACCCTTGGCTTTTACCTAGACTCCACACTATCTTTCAAAAAACAGGTAAATGCAATGGCCTCCGCCACTGCCCATACCTGTAAACTTATCAGAGCAGCCAAACCATTCCTATCCTCTAACAATTGCTTTACCTTGGCCAGTGCTCTGATCCTATCTAAGTTGGATTATTGCAACGCCCTCTATGCAGGTAGCAATAAATACATCATAAACAAGATTAAAATCCTGCAAAATAACGCTCTAGGAGAAGCACTAAGTCTCCCAAAGAAAGCCCACATTTCAGACACCAGAAGATCTGTCAATTGGCTCTCCACGAAAGATAAGATATTCCTTAAATCTGTCTCTCTGATTCACAAATGCCTTCACGAACTGGCCCCTAAATACCTTATATCGAGATTCACCAGACAGTCATCCTACCGCCCTTCTAGAAAGGCCAATACCAACCTACTATTAGTATCAAGATTCAAACGTACTCTGACCGGAGAGAGCAGCTTCCCGGTCAAAGCAGCATTACATTGGAACTCACTACCACCACCCCTAAGAGAAAACCTCCCTTATCCACAATTCAGGACGAAACTCATCCAATGGATTAAGGATCATGACAACTAATACACTGGCATCCCTCTTGCCCTGCTAATCTGACATAATTTTATACTTGTACATTGTAACTGTGAATTCTGTATGTTATCATATGTATAGTGAACCACTGAAATGACTCTACCTATATGTAAACTGTCCTGGATAACCCGTCCTCCATTGTAACCATATGGGATGCTATCCAATATGCTCTGTGTAACCAAGCTATACAATCCTCTTGCTACTCCTGCACCTTGTTACACCTGGGTTATGTGTGCATTACAAATAATAAAAACAAACAAACAAACAAACAAACAAAGGGTAGCCCTGCCTTGGCCCCCAGCCGATATGCAAGACTTCCAACAGGAAGCCCCGACTGTTCACTCTTTCACTCGGGCTCTCATATAAGAGCTTAACTTTGTGCAAGAACCTTTGCTAGCCAAACCTTTCTAAGGTGCAGAACATCCATACCCATTCTATCCTGTCAAACGCTTTCGTCAATGAAAGCGGGATCGCAGAGTGCAGCCCCTCTTTTTCCTGACATATCACATGCAATATCCTGTCCATTCTCTCTTCCTCTACCGCCTCTTCCTCTCCCTCTACCATACCAGGTCCCTCTTCGGCCGTATCTCGTACATCTTTCTTTTCCTTTCCCCTGTTAACCCTGAGGAGGTTTCTAGACTAGTCTGATCTAAGGAAATCTTGTTAAAGCAAGTACTCCCCTACTCTTCTAGAACCATCAAGGATCACATCGACACCCTTGCTCCAGCCTTGGCCGATTTCTGCAATCACTATTTTGCCACTGGAACCATCTCTTCCCTCTTTAAGCACTCCCTTGGGCACCCCCTTCTTAAGAAGCCCTCTGCTGATCCTTCCACTTTGGCAAACTATTGCCTGATCTCCATCACTCCTTTCCTGGACAAACTCCTGGAAAAGTTTACTATCTCCCAGCTTAATCTACATACTGAATCTGTTGGTTGTCTCCACGACCACCAATCTGGCTTCAGAACAGCCAGAGGCACGGAAACTGCTCTCCAGAACACCCATCAAGACCTGCTCTCTAATCTTAACTCTAACCTTCTTTCTGTCCTCATTCTTTTTTTAATTCTTTTTTTTATCGTTCATTAGTTTAAAAAAACAACTTTAAGCACATAAATCAAGAGACAACATAGCAAATAGAAATACAATTTAAAAAAAAACGGTTACAATACATTTAATTTTTGGAACTAATGAAAATCTATTCAGTTTTTTTTTAAATTAAGTGATTTTAAAAGGTTTTCGATGCTTCGTTCTATATAGCATGATCTGCTGCAGTGATAACGCTGGATTCTGCACCAAATACGTTAGCCCAAAATTGATCTTGGGCGACATGCTCAATGTTAACAACAGACTTACCATACCCTTTTTGATAGCATAGTTTGAGAGAAACACAGTTGGTCAATATATGTTGTCCAGTCTCCACTTTGGTATGGCAGAGATGACAAATGTGCTTTTCCAATGGTATGCTCTTCCAGGAGCCAATATGCTACATAGTAGGAAGGGGATTTAGGCGTAAGCGTATTATAAAACGCTTGAATTCCATTGTTTAGTGCTTAGGTAGATAAGTACATGGGTTGTGGGGATGAAAGCTCTGATGAGAAAATTCATTGTGCCTTCTAATCCCCTGCAATTGGTCAATGTTTTTTACTTGATCCTGTTGGGCAGATTTGATTTTAATGCCCTTTTCGAATTTTGGGGTTTGTATTGATGATGTCCTCTGCTAGATCTAGCTGCTCAAGATATGACTTGGCCATGAGCTTTAATTCTTTGATAAAGGTATTGTGATTTTCCAATCCCATGTTTTTCCCTAACAGTTGCAATAGGGCATTAGAATTTGGATTTGTGGTTATAGGTTTGAAGTACAGTAAAAGACCAGTAACAGACCAACGTGTCAGCAAAGAGGTTTGCCCATATTTGAGTCTAAGTGCCTCAACCGGCACTGATTCCAGATTTAAGCAGTGATTTTCTCGCCATAATAGGCTGCGATGGCGTTAGCAATGATGGGGAAACCCAAGTAAGTGTATTCCTTCACATTTTCCAGGTGGATACCTTTCAGATTCCAATTTTTCCCCCCGTTGCTTTTTGTACACTTTCCCAGAATCATGGTCTTTGTTTTAGTTGTATTTATGATCATTTGATTTTTGATGGAATACACCACTAGCGCATCAGTGAGCGTTGTAACCCTTTTTGTGTGTGGTCAACAAGTGTAATATCATCCGCGTATGAAAGCCACATGCTTACTGTTTATTTTTGGCAGGAAATTGTTGACTTTCTGGATGGCTTGGGCAAAGGCAGCAGCGAACAGGTTGTACAGGGTGGGTGCAAGTACACAGCCCTGTTTGAGGTCGCAGTTCGTTTGGCAGTTATTGGTCTGAACCTCTGCTAAATTTAGACAAATTGAGATATCCATGTCAGTGTGCTGTTGTATATAGTATATAGCGATTAATTTATACCCCAACCTGACAGTTTTTCCCACAGTAAGGGTCTAACTGCTAGGTCAAACGCTTTGCTGAAATCGACGAAGCAACAGTACAGGGGCCGCTTTTGTTTTATGGTTGTTTCTGAGATGAGGTACTGGAGGGCACATATATGTATTAGTGTATTGTGTGACTTTCTGAAACCAGTTTGACACATACTTAATAGAGCAGATTTCTTTGCCCATCTGGTAAGGTTGTTTAGGAATACAGCTGCAAAGATCTTCTGGCACACATCTATCATGGCTAGGAGGCGATAGTTGGATGGATCCAATCTGTCGCCCCTCTTAAATATCGGTACCAGAACGGATTTACACCACCTGGGTGGTATTTACCCTGAGAGCTCTATGTGCCTGTATAGTATAGCTAATATTTTTGCCCAAAGATCTGGATGAGCTTTCATGACAACATTTGATATGCCATCGGACTCCGGGGCACATGATCTCTTTTGCTTGCTTTGTGATTATGCTAACTGATGTGTCCTCCTTAAAGTCGAATTCAGTGAGTGGCATTTTTATATTTCTCAGGGTTACGCAATTTACTTTCAGTGTGGAGTCCTTGTGTAGCTCGTCAATATGCTGAAACCATGCTCCTTCTGATATTGGATTTAGGTCAGCAGGCGTCAGTGACTTGCGATGGTCTTTAAAGTGTGACCAAAACTCTCGGGTGTCATCAGATTTTAGCCAGGTGAACAATAGCAGCCAATTTGATGTATTAATAGATGTTTTATGTAACAACAGCCAATTTTTGTAGCGAGTGGCCAGTTTTTTAATAAGGCTCTTCTTCATCTATTCACTCAAAGTATGGTCACCCTTGACCCGGATGCGTGCCTTGTTGTTTAAATGTTTTCGGTCCACAATAGCTGGGTCATAGAGGTATCTTTTGTTTGTAGTTCTATGGCACACCTCATTATAGCTATTTTAGTTGGAGTCTTGCACTCTAGCTAAATGATAGCTCCAGCTCAGAACCACATGGTCACTTAAATTGTTGAAGCAAATAGAAACATGACTGCAACAAGTGGTGGACTCATAGTTAGCCGTGATATAATCCAAGTGTAATTTAGCACTTCCATTGGTCCAGGTATAAATGTTATGTTCTTTGATGTCATTTACAAAAGGGAGAGGGACCAACTCAAAGGTTTTCAGAAAACGAAATCACTGGCTGGCATCTGGCTGGAAGAAAGAGTGGTTATTCTGCAGGCCCTTTACATTTAGGTCATCCACAAAGAAAGTGGCTCCCCATGCTGACACATCATGCCATGGTATGATTATTTTGTCTATTGCCGCATGTATGTCTTTAGTCTGTGTATTTCCAGGTGGATCATAAACGTTTGATATGAAGATAGGAGCTGTTTTTCCATTTGCGACCGAAGTATCGCTGATAAAACGTAAGGTGAAAGAATTTTTAAGAGGAACTGACATAGTGAGTGTGTTAATTTTGCACCTCTAGCATGACTGCCACTGGCACACCCTCTACCTGAGGGGAACGCTGTGTTTTGAATGATTTGGAAACCATTTATACCAAACGATTTAGAACACCAGGTTTCCTGCAGCATAAACACATCACTGCCTACAATAGTTTCCAGCCCCGCTCGGTGAGTAAGGAAAGAGTGGTAGCCGCGCATATTCCAGGATATTCATCGTAGTTGATGGTTTGAGATGCAAAGTCAATTTGCCCTATTCACAGTACGTTCGGGCTGCCAGAAATCAGCTGCGTGTTCTTCGATCATGGCTTGGTCCATGTTTGTTTGTAAATCCCGAAGAGTAGATCTTTCTGATTTGTTACTTCCTTTTGAGGAAACAGGGGTCTTATCTGTTTTTGATATGACCCCAAATGATCTGTGTATTTGGCTCTGTGGCAAAAAATAAAGGAGAGGCCAATAGCAGACAAACCTGTTGAACATGATTTGAGTAGTGACGCTACTAATGGAGTTCAACTAAGACCCAGTTTGTGGAGCTACCCATGGAGGGCAGTTCAATGCAAACAATATTGATGGAGCTGATTAAGGCAAATTGCAGCAATTGCTGGAAAATAGACACAAGTGGGAGCGATTCAGAAAACGGCTAAAGTTAGTAGGATGCAGCTCTTCCAAAATGGCCCATTTCCCCAAAGGTTGAACATTGTTGCACTCAATCTTAGGAGGAGACTCGTGTGTAGGAGAGTCAGGAGACTCTACAAGGTTCTTTTCCTTAGAGCTTGATTCCTTGGGACTGTTCCCAGTGTGTATGCAGCAGCATATTGGGCCCTATTAACATTTGAGCACGATGATGCTTGTGCCCGCGTAGACAGGCGTGCACTATCCGGCCGAAGTGGCAGTTTGGGCGGGGGACGCTTAAGGTCACTTGCCTGATATGACCATTTGCCAGTTTATTAGTTACTATTTTGCCCTTAGATTATGGGTCACAGATGGCAGACACGGTCATGGCCTGATTACATGAGGTGAGTGCGATCTTTCTCTTTTTTTCCTGTTGGCTTATTTAGATGTTTGAGTTGAATTTAACCAATTTTGTAGACTTCTCAGCACCAATGGAGCTTGTTTGAGACTTATCAAATGGAGGTATTGCAGAGACGAAAACCTACTCATAATACCAATTTTCTACTTGAGCATCCATCTGCGATGAGTGTATGAAGGTAGATGGGGCAAATACGTGGGACGTAGGCTTATTTTCTGCCTTCATAGATGATGTTCTATACAGTGTTTTTTGCAATTACTGTTATTTGCTTAGAAGGAGGGGGAACAGGAAACAGTGACTTGATGGTTTTGCCACAATCTAATGAGACATTAGAAACTATGTAGATATGATGTCATCTTGGTCCTTGGCCATTTTTTCCATTTGCAGTGAAAAGGCGTCCATTTTAGCAAGGAACATAGGCATGAAACTGAGAGGTAGGTTGGCACCAGAGTTATGTTCGAAGTTCTGTTCTGTCAGACTGGCCGCCTCCGTTCCCTGGCTTATGGTAGACATGCTTTTAGAATAGGAGGGCGAGACCAAAGCAGCCAGGTCTGGTGAATTAGAATGATTTAAATCTATAGAGTTTCCTTCACACGGTTCTGTAGGCAAGTCCTTTTCCCCGCCAACCGATGCATGCTGCAGATTTACAACAATTTTTAGCAAAGAGTTGTTGTTGTCAATGGTCTGTGAGTAGAATTCCTCTGATAGGTCACTTAAGGTTATTGGGGATTTAGAGTTCAAAGGAGATGTTTCTTTTGATACCAAAATGTCAGTATGAGGAAGACTTGTTTTGTTTTTTGACTTTTTCATAATGTTAGTAATGTTTTTCCGATGAGACGTAGCATGGCTCTGAATTTTGGTCTGGTGGTTCACACAAAGCATTACTCTGCGTAGCATCGGTTTTGGCATTTTTTACTGCCGAAGTGTGGGAGAAGTCAGAGGAGCACGATGAAGACAAAGGGGAATTTTTTTTTAGGAGGACCAGCCGAGAAAGCCTCTGTTCATATTTGACTGCCGACTTTTTCCTTGAAAGACTGGAGACAAATGCACAGTAACGCGCCTTTTATGTAAGCGCTTGAGGGTAACTTGAGGGGTGTGTGGGGGGCAAAAAATGTGTGCCGCAACCCGTGTGGTCCAAAAGGCTACCTCCACAGGTGAGCACTAAACAGTCATAAAGATATGGTCACAGATGTAACAATGTTCTCTCACGCGAGGCTTGCGACAAACAGCTGGATAGTCCGAGCATCCAGTACAGTAGAAGGCAGGAAAAAGGAGTAAGAGTGGACTTACCTTGTCCCTCCTGGACCCTGACCACAGCAGATCACCTCTACACCACTTCCGCCTCGCGTTCTGCAGCTTTTAAGGTTTATAAATCCACAGCTAGCTTCAGGGATAAGGTAGCCACACCTCCTGGTGACAAGCACTGTAAAAATATTTCGCTCCTTGCCTCTCCACGGCCGACCACCTCTGCACCAACTCTGCTCTGCGTTCTGTAGTTTTTAAGGTTTATAAATCGACAGCTAGCTTCAGGGAGAAGGTAGCCACACCTCCTGGTGACAAGCACTGTACAAATACTGCACTCCTTGCCTCGCCACAGCAGACCACCCCTGCACCACTTATGCTCTGCGTTCTGCGGTTTCTAACATCAGCTTCCAGCCTTTCCCTATATCCTATTTTTCTTAAGAGCACATTTAAATCAGTCTGCCCCTAATGTATGTCTTCCCTGCCACCCAAACCGAGGTCATTGAGTCTACCGATTAATATTATTAATAGGATACTCCTTGATCATGCTCATCAATTCCTCCTTCTCCTTAGGTTACGTTAGGTGACCTTATTACATCCTCCATCTGTTAGCTCCCTGCTGCACTACCTGCATGTCTAGGTCTATGGAAATGGTGCAGTGGTCCGAGACTCTTCCAGGCAAAATGTTGCAGTGAGTCACTTAAAGAGTAGTGTACAGGACACCACAAAGAAGTGTATTCGGGTGCATGTGCCCTGCACATAGGATGTGAAATTGTATCTCCTACAGTGTGATTAGCAAATTTCCATGGGTCTTCTAAACCATGGTCTGCAAAGACTTGTTTAAAGAATCCCATACTCATTTTGTTCCCATCTATGTGTCTATCAGATGTATCCATATAGGGGTCTAAAGGGAGATTCCATTCCCCTATGAGCCCCACCACCTGTCTACTCATCTTCATGTGCACCATGTGCAGATACAAAAGAAATGCCTTCCTCTCTGTAGATGGAGTGTAAACAGAGCTTGCAACCAGCGCCCATTCCCCTAGGTGAATCTTCACTGCCACAAACCGCCCCTCTCCATCCGACCATATCTTCGAGATCGTGAATGGGAAACGTCCACTTACCAAGATGGCCAATTTATTCTTCTTCCCTCCCTTCCTACAGCCATGATACACCTTCCCCACAAATACTCTCTTCAGCTTATCCGCCTCCAAAGTCTTAAGGTGGGTCTCCTGTATGAGGGAAACATCTGCCTTTTGCACCCTCAAATAATGTAAAACATTTTCCTCTTAACCTAACTGTTAAAACCATTCACTATTCACCAGAAACTATTTGCAAGTCCACATGTGTCATATCTCGCCTGGGATACCTGATATAAGCACCCTCACTGCATTGCAAAAGTTATCACCCCATTTGGTTCATAATTTCTACTGGGGCTCTCCCCCTTCCAGCCTTATTGGTACCTCGTACAAAATAGCTGTGTTGTGGTAAGCCAACAGAACAACTACATCAGTGACCAAACCAACAAGCCTGCACTGATGGGATCCACCATCTCCCCCAAACCTTCCCTGCCCCTCATGCATAGGAGACTCCTGCCTACCCTAAGCAGAAACAATGGTCTCCATGAGTGGCAGCCAAAGTCTCACTGCCTCCAAACATCTTTAGCCAAGGTTGCCGAAAGCCCAGTACTCAGCCCACTCATCCCACCAAATAAATCAAATAAATCTTCCCCCAAGTCCCCCTCTCTCCTCCCAGTCCACTCTAAAGTCAGAAGGTAGAAGAGCTGAACACAAGACACTCTCCCCCCTCTGACCCTTCATATTATAAATTCTACCTCCCCCTTACGCACATTTAAACTACTCGTCCTTCGACCCAAACAGTTTGCACATTCCATCTACTGAACCCACATTGGTAACATTAGGCATGCACTTGTGTCGCACTTGTGTCCAGCTGTCAGACCGATTATGTTCTTATCACTTACTCTAAAATATTGTTTTCAGACTCAACTGAAAGTAGACAATTAGCCGTACCCATTAACTGCAGTGCACTCAACTGTCGAACAGACTTCCTTCTCCAAATCTTGGGCAGCAGTGATGTGAAAACACTGTTGCAACTAATATACCATAGAAGATGACAGCCTTGAATGAATAGAGAGGAAGCAATACCTTTCTTAGCCTTGCAACCTTACAAACGTCCTTATAATGTTATGGAGACAAAATGGCGGACAAAATGGGGGTGAAGTGGTGAAGTTTGGACAATGCGGACAGGGTTTGTTGAAGGGGCAGAATCTGGTGATGGTGCAGGGACTGGCAGAGGTGGAGTAAAGTTGGGGGGCCATATTTGGGCCTAGAGCAAGAGAAAGCCTAAATATGCCACTGACATGGACGAGTACCATTAGATGTAACTAGTGCATTTGGTACAGGGTGGATGGATGACATAAGAGGGTCAGTACAGTTACCTATTTGCATACTCTGATGACCAAAGTCTTTCAGGATATCTAGATTAGAAGTAACACATGTTAGGTCCGGTCACTTTGCCAAGTGTCTCTCTTAGTGAAATTGAGCTTATGTAGCTAAAAAGGAATTTATTTTAAGTTAAATTATTTCTAAAACAAACTCTGACCACAGGTCAGTAGGGTGCTTTACAATGAAATACAATCCAAATTTAGACTTCATATATTAATTAATTTAATTTATTGTGATTTAGTTCAAATTTGAACTTTACACAAAAATACAAATACATAAAACTTGATACAAACAAACATGTTACACATTAAATACAAATGAGTAAAAATGATATGAAAGTTAAATAAAATTTTAAAAATCAAGTTATGCGGGTAAGCAGATACAATACAGTACAAGGATAATACTACAATGCAATACAGAAATTGGGTACAAGGGAAAAATGGATAAAATGTATAGCCCACTCCATGTGTGTCATTATGTTCCATTCTGCACACTAAATGTCTTGCGCAGATGGGCACAGATAATTTAGTACCAGGTATCAACCAAATAATCCACCAAATAGTCCAGCCTCAATTCAGCCTTCAAACATAGGAACTGATACCTAAGATTCCTTGGGATCCCCACTCGTATCCACTAAAGCCTGCAGAGCAAATTGAGTCCTAATTGAGACCAAATTGAAACAGTAATCTCAGAAGGGCTCTCCCTTAATAGTCTGATAGTTGTTGACTAGTTTTCCCAACATGCTCATATACAATGGGCCCAAACGGGGGCACAAGGTCAGGACTTGCCTAGTCATTTCTAAATGTTCTTCCTTTTCACAGATACGACAGCTCCTGTCCTTAGGTAGAATATCCAACCGTGGCCCAATGACCGCTAACACCTGTAACTGGTTCGTCTGCAGCCTTAACATAAATTGGCGTACCTCCGGATCTGGGCACAATAAGAAGTATTGTTGAGGCTTTCTGTATCTGTGGATTACATGGGTTACAGCTTCGTACCCCTTCAAGGTTGACAAATGCACATAGTTCTGGGTCCAGTCCCATCTATTCATTTTTTGTATAAAAGATTTTTTCTGATTAATAAATGGCATTAGCCGCTTCTTGTCATGAGAAAAGTCTATGTCGGCAAAGAGAGATTCATTTAGCTGTTTGTAGCTATTACCTTGTGGTGACCTTTCTTTATCAAAATTAGTGCCGGCCAGGCTTAACAATTTACAAGGTGAAGAGGAGATAGCTTTAAGTTAGAATACACCTCGAGCTTGCAGTGCCATACCTTTTAAAGATGTTAAACCCAATTCTAGCCTAAGGTACTGGACAGAACAAGCCCGGCCCAAGCCAAAAACTGCTCGCCAGTACTGACCCTCAAGTATAGTAAGCCAATTCATATCCTGTATAGCTAATGCCTCCAAGCCATACAATATAGCGGGGATGAAACACTGTTGATATAATCTAATAATCCCGCGATACTAAACCCAGCTGTTCTTTTGGCGAATTTACAGGCCTGCAGTGTAAGGAGTTTTGCCCGCCTCTTTTTTTGCGAGATGATCAAGTTATAATTGGGTTGAGTATCAAAATCCAACCCCAAGTATGGATATGATTGGTCAATACTTATGCTTCCTAGGCTAGTCTCGACTCCTGACTGACAGGGGCCATTTTTGGCAATTACCAAAATCTTGGTTTTCCTAAGATTAATGGTAAGTCCCAGCTCCGCTGAGTAAAGAGACAGCTCTGTCAACGTACGATCAAACAAAATTAAATCGTCCGCATAAAGCATCCCTACAATAGGGGTATCCCCCAATTTTGGGGGACAGTTTGCTTTAGCGGCCATCTGGGGTAGCAAAACAGCTATGTACAAGTTATAGCACATGGGCACACCAACGCAGCCCTGTTTTACTCCCATGTTAATACAAATAGGATCAGTGGCCTCTCCCTCGTTGTTAAGTCTGACCCTGGCGCTGTTATTACTATGTAGACTCACCAATATATGCAGAAACCAGCCAGGGCACTTCAAGTTCCTTAACTTGTCCCACAAGATCTCCCTCTTGACCTGGTCAAATGCACTACAAAAATCAACAAAAATTATGTACAGAGTAGCATTTTTATTACTCAGGGTGTTGTTGATCAGAAGGTCCAAAACCCTGATATTATGGGCTGTCCCAGAACCAGGTCTGAACCCCGTCTGTGCATAATTCAAGATGTTATTTCTAGTAACACATACTTCAAGTTCTTTAAGGATGAGTGTCATAAATATTTTACTAGTTACGTCAAGCATGGAGAGAAGTTGGTAGTTACCAGCTTTTCTTCGATCGCCCTTTTTATGCACTCGAATAAGCACCGACCCTCTCCATGAAGACGGAATTACAGCCGCCCTACAAATACGTGCAAAAAGAGTTAAAAGAACGTGAGCCCAGTTATCCGGGTCGCTTTTTAGTACCACATTTGCCAAGCCATTTGGCCCAGGGGCTTTAGAGGGTTTGAGTGCTATAATAATCTGCTTTATCACTTTATGGTATAAAGGCAAGGGCCAAGGGGATATATTTAATACCATGTTAGTGGCTGGTACGTTTGCATTAAAAAATGGTGCTTAATGTGTGCAACCCACTGTTCCTCACCAATAGGATTGACTGTTCTTAGTCCCTGGTTCCCTCCTGCCTCCCCTAATAATTGCCAGATTCTACGGGTATTTCTACTCAAAAGGGTCTGTATAAAGCCCTCCAATTGTTCACGTTTTAGGGACTTACGATAGTGATAGAGCCATGTATGGTACTGCTACTTGATATACTTAATCGCAATCAGCCTCTCCTGCAGGCTCCCGATATGAATGGAGGAACATCTACAGGTTCGAATTTCTCGCCTCATTAGCCTTTTACGGTCTCGAATCTTAGCATCAAACTTACCCCTTTCAACAGCTTTCCATTTGGTTTTGGAAACCTGAGTGTGCTTAAACAGAGATTGTGTGAGGGATTGTATCCATACCTCTATCTCCTCAGGGGATTTCCCCCTTAGTGCACTCTGCAAACAGCAACCCTCAGGGAAGATCAAGGACCTCATTCTTTCAATATTAACCTGGGACCAACAGATCCGCTTCCTTTGATTTGTTGTAATCACATCACTACAAACATTCCCTAGGCCTTTCCCCCTACCCCCACTAAGGCTCAAAATGACTGGGGCATGGTCACTATAAATGTTAGGGGCAATGTGGATGCCCATAACATTACCCACGATTTCTTTGGATACCACCATATAGTCCAAAACTGCCCTCTTTGGACCCATATTCCAAGTGTATTGACCAGGTGTATTACCTCTTGTGCGAACATTTACGATTATACACTTCCATTCATTTAAATAATCAACCCAAACTTTGCCTATGATATTAGAGGTAGCTAGTGGCATTTGGCTGAAATCAGATACATTGTCATATTCACCACAACCTTTTAAGTCCACACATCTCACATTCAGATCCCTACATAATATAATCGGGTTGCTTTCGTAATCAACGGGCCAGTTCACTAAAATGGTATCCAATTGCTCGAGTATAGACTCAGTCTTCGATGTACACAGTGGATCATAGATATCAATGATTAACAAGTCTTGTTGTTTTCCTTCTTTCTCCTTTATAGTCACTGCCATGGCTAACACGTTGCTACCGGGTTTAGGGTCACTTACAAGCCTGGGGCTATATGCCGATTTTACTCCTACTAACAGGCCGCCCTTGGGACGACCACTTTGCCCCTTAGTGGCCTCTGCTTGAAAAGTCACATACCCATCAAATTCTACCTCAAATGTGATCCAGGTCTCCTGTAACACAAACATTTTGTGAGAGAACAACACTTCCTGAGCACTGCCCCCCAACAGCCAGTGACAAAACCCCCTAGTATTCCAGGTCACCACTGACCAATTTCAATCTGAACAGCTTTTAATAGCAATCATGTTCTTTAGCCATTCCCAGCCTTGCTTATCATTACATTTAACTATTGGCTTCAGTTCAGCTTTAGTGTCTATTGTTTGGGTCTTATGACAATTACATTTAGTACAACCTTCTTCCGGCGCATCCATCTTTGGCTGTATGTCTAGAACATATCCCAAATATCCCAAGGATACTGAATGTGATCTAATTAAAGCTGTGGTTTCCGGCAGGCTACAGTGAACTTTGGTGGTCTTAGTGGTCAATGGTCTCAATGGCTCCACAAAATCAAAGTCACAGCTGTTAAGTCTCCTAAGAGAAGGAACCTTATTAAACAGTGACAACAGAGCGGCTAGATTCAACGACCGCCCCTCTACTGCTGTCTTAGGCGCAATAGTTAAAGTTCTCTGGGGTAATATCACTGAGATAGTGGAAGATGAAGTCATCGCAAAAGGATCGACGGCAGGTATAGCGATATTACTAGGAACCGTATTAGTAATGGTTGGTAAGTTCTGAGTCACATGAGGGGGAGCATCAGATCCAGCAACTAGATTAAAGTCTACATGGACCTGATTTATGGCTATATCCACCTCCTGGGGAGGCGTAGCGCAAGCCGAACCTTCTTCTATCAGCCAGCTAGTGAGAGTACCCACTGCTTGCGCTGATCATCTTTTACGTCTTGCAGCTCTTTTACGTTGCTTTTTTGACATATTGGCATTACTGAGCTTTATTGTAGAGTTTAATACGGGTCGGTTCACATCCTGGGTATCCGGCAGCTCAACAATGATCTTCTTGTTTGTCATTGGGGTTTTCCGTTTTGTCTGCATCCACTAATGTTTAGTGACAGACCCCATGTCAGGTACACAGCTTATTAAATCTGCCAGAGACGGTATTAAGGTTGCATCCAGGTTTACTACACACGGTTCCACAATGGCGCGGTCTTGGATCATGCCTTTTACTGCAGAAGATTTATGGTTAGTAATCACTCGCGGTTCAGTAGTTACCCTTTCTTTAGATTGATTTTGAGTTGGTAGGCATTCACATATACTTGCAAATGCAACCCCCTGCATTTTCAATTCTTCATGAATAGTACCACATCATTTTAAAATAATTTTTACTGCAAAATTTAAAATACTGTTATTATGGTTTGCAGAGATCTCGTGGGTACTATACTCCTCTTCAGTAAGTGTGCTCGAGGGCAAGTTGGTGCCATAAAACATGTTAGGACTGGCGGATAGCCTGGCTGCCTCCCCTTTATTGGACCGAGGAGGTAGGGGGGACTCCTGTATGTCCCCAACCACTGGAACACCCACTGCCACACTCGTAGGGGACATGGTTCCCAATGTAATCTCCTCCCTTGGCAGCAAATTTGCTTGAATCTCCTTCGGGGGTAAAAGGACCGGCAAAGTGGGCAGCAGCCGAGTTGGCACTGTTTCTGGAGGCTCTTCAATCCTCCTCTCCCCACACCTCCCCTTTACAACAGGGGAGGTGCGATCTTGCAAAGCATAACATAGCTGCAGTAAGGAGTCATTGTCCAGGTCCAATGGTAGATAGCTACTGTCCGCCTCAACCAGAGGAGGTATCACGTCTGTTGCTGGTAAAGAAGTTGTCTGAGCAGAAGTTATCTGGGCAAAGGTTTTCATGGGGAAGAACACATCCAATGGGCCTTTTTTTTAATTTAACTCCTCAGGTACTTTCAGTCTTGTGTCCCCATCCTTGCCAGCTTTCTGCAGCTCAGTGCCAATTGCATCCATCTGTTTGGTCGAGCGCAGTGCATAGGGTTTTTTCCCCCTAGTACCTGCTGCTTTGCAGCGATTGGAAGCCTTTCCTGGCATTACCAGTGTAAAACAAAAGGCCAGGGGGGAGGGGAGGTGGATATGTGATGATATGATAAGTGCAGCACTAAAGCAAATTAATTTAACCCAAATGGGCTGTCACACTCCCCTTGCGCGATTCACTACCACGGCTCTGCGCCTAGATCTGTTAGGCAGTCTTACCGCTAATCTAATAAGGCCGTGGTTACCGAGTAATCGAAGCCCAAACTCAGCACTGAGGTAATCACTGAGATAATCAGGTATTTAAAATTTAAAATTCAAGGGGCTTACCATTGCCCATACTGCAGCATGGAGCACAGGGGACGCGTATTCCGAAAACCAATCTGAGTCAGTCCGGTCACCGGGCTCTCCTCCAAGCTCTCCTCCTTTACCTTTTAACCTTTATTTGCCCAAACCGCAGTGGTAAGCCTCCAACTGCGGGCCGCTATTCACAGAGCTGCGGCTGCCTGTGGGTCCAGCCGCGCGTCTCCAGCCGTGCGTCTCTAGCCGTGCGTCTCCGCCCGACTCCAGTCGACTCTCAGGGCTCCGATCTTCCTGGTAGAGGAGGTAGAGGAAAGGACCTAACACGCAATGCGTCACTGTCAAGCTGCACTGAGGACGTACTGAATCGTACCGAATCAGCCACTTCCGAAAGCAAATCGACCGCTATCAGCGCTATTATATACTTCATATATTTACTGTGCAAAAAAGAGAAATCAAACCCTAGTGTAAACTAGATACATAATGGAAGAACTAAAGGACATTCATGTTTCTTTAATAACCTTAACTTTGTTTAACCTGGTTGTGTGAAGATAGGATAGGAGATTAGCCACTGTGAGAGAGGACCAGATCACCCTACTCTATTTCGCCTATAATGATAATTATGTGTGTACAGCCCAAATCTAGTTCAGAAGCAGTGGAGTGTTGTACAACTGGATTAGAGTAACATTAACAGGCAAGAGCGTTGAGGAGCATAGAGTAACACAGTACTGTGTGTGCTAACACAAAAACAAAATTAAATGGTAGCACTGCGTTTGGTTGCAGATAGTCACCTTGTGGCTGGTTTGTAGCCTCGTGGTCTAAGCAATGTCAAGGCATGACAAAATAGCCAGATGTCTAGCTCTTTTTGGCTCAGCAGGAACAGGAGACGAGAGGGACTGGTCCGGATTGCTGTTTTCTAGTTTCCACCTTGCGAGTCTCTAGTCTAACAATCATACTATAATGTGTATGTCGCCATCTTGCCAGGGGCATTTAACTTAGCATCCAGCTAAGGTGGTGTGCTGGCCGAGGCAGTCTGCTAAGTGATACAGGCATTTTTTAGCAGGCGAGTGGTCTGTAATCCTAACCAATAGAGCTTGCGTAACCAATAGAGCTTGCATAAAGTTGGGGGATGGTGAGGCATGCTTCTGAGTGCTGTGCCACTGTAAAGGGGTCAGCTATGTGAATGAGGTCCTGGCAATTAGGACATTTCCCCTTCCATTTGAGAGATTAACAGAATCTGATGTCCTGGGGCTGCAGGAAGGGTGTAATCTTGCGAAGTAGGGTCATTTGATTGCATGCCATTGCCATTGGGGCTTTTTGTTTCACTGAGTTGGTGAGTTGCAGGGTAAATCCATCCAAGGCAATACTGCCCAGCCACCTCTGACTGGGAGCCTGCATGGCTGAGGACATAAGAGAATGAATTTTCTGTTGGTAGGGTTACATTTCAAGTATGTGATTTGCATCCATGTGGTGACTCCCAGATAGGTATGAGGCGATCCATTTCATGACAATGCCTGTAAAGACCATCCTGTGTGTACGGATGGCCAGTAGTATTTCATGTTCGATCATGTCACATGTAGCTGAGAGGCTGTCGAGGACTAATAGGCATGCCTCACTTTTAGCAATAATTTGCAAGGGGTCATAGACTTCATGGATGATGCCTGTCTCTGAGCTGCATTTGGTGCTGAAGCTGGATTAATAATCCTAAAGTAGGCCAAATTGCTCAAGTTTAGCATTGTTCAAAAAAACTGGCAAACATTTCCAAATGTAATATACATTTCACTTTTATTGGAAGGTGCTAGACAAAGTTGTAAAGGGGAGATCCCAAATATTGCAAACCCATGTAAACACCCGTAAGGATTTTTTGCTCTGGTTTAGCAACATGAGTACTTTGTGGATGTACAACAAGCCATGATTAGTGGTTGGCATGTCATCCAACTTGTAATTTTGACTTGATTTATTGGGTATATCAGTAATGTTTTGTAGAAAAATATAAATCTTGGGATTTAACAAATACAGAGATATTGCTTCAATTATGTCTGTAATTGATTGACGACTGGTTGGACATTTTGCATAAGCTAACCATCTTAGGTCAACAAACCTGCACTGCAAAAGCTTTTAAAGGGAGCATATAGCAGGCCCCATGTACATGTCAAGACACACAGGATACAAATGCCATTCACTAGAGGGCTAGACTTTCAAGTAAAGCGAATAATGGTGGCATGTATCCATATGGATTGTGAACTCCCAGCCATAGAAAAAGGCAACAGTGACATATTTTGAAACTTGGATCCCACTGATAAAATAGCGTGAGGGTTTAAATGTAAATATTCCTGTTAACTTGTATGGCTTTCTATCCAAGGAAGGAAAATTTACAGGGTGATCCGAAATAAATACTTTTTTCATTAAACTTGAATTCCAGTGGAGGGAAGTAAGGAAGTAAATGAACCTTTCGAAACACATATAAAACCTGTTATGATTATTTTTGGAAAGTGTCCTGTTGTTCTTTCCTCCTAGTACAATTAAAGGAGAGAAACATTAAACAATATCCTAATCAAATCCTTAAAGTCTGTTTTCTGAAGTGTATGTTTTGAAAATGTTCACCAATGGCCTGTCTGCTAGTTTTAGGAGCACGGGGAAAAACAGGATGTAAGGCCATACACAAGTGTTCCTATGACTTTTAATTCTTTGTGATGACTTTAAAACCATTTCACAAGTCTTGCTATGCTGTGTCATGATCTGCTGTATGGAGCTTTAGGTTTTCTTCCCATCGAGGTCTCCCGTTCTAACATGCGCAAATTCTACAACTAAGCCACCCACACTTGGTAGATGAAAACCCCACCCAACAGACATCAAACATCAGTATACTACACCACTGCAACTAACTTGCATACCAAATCCTGTGCCAATGCACTCTAGCACCATGGGCACATGCGACTCCCTTTTGGACTCAAATACCTCTGTGCTCGCGACACTGAACATCTAGAGTCTAACCCACATGCAGATCTCAGGGCACTTCTCAACAAAAGAGCAAACCTATCTTACATGTTAAATGATATATGAATGTTGGAATATGGTGCGTCGCACACTGCCTGTCAATAAGCTGACATTGGAACCAGATAATACATTTTATTGCTTAGTTATAGGCAGGTGGTCCCCAAAATACAATTATTCTTGTTATGTTCCGCCGAGACATGTTTCGACCAACCAGGTCATTCTCAAGGCCAGTTGTCCTATGACTTGAGTAATATGCCGGAAAAGACTGGTGTCACGTGAATGCTAAATGCAAAAGGGATGCTGTAGGTGGATTCTACTAGTTGAGATGTCATAAGGACACTACCAACTCATATCAGTGAGTTGATTGAATGCTCCTGATTCGCAGCAAGTGAACAATTGTTGTGGGTATATAATCCCGAATAGTATGTGTCGAAGTGCTGCCTCTAATGGCATCCGATCTCGTTCCTCAGGGTTAAATTCCTCACCAAAGGACTTGTGTAAACGCAAGAAAGCTTTCTCGCGTTTACACAAGTCCTGTGTAGTGTCCTGATGACATCTCAACTACTAGAATCCATCTACAGCACCCCTTTTGCATTTAGCGTTCATGTCACATCAGTCTTCCTGAATTCAAACATTCATATATCGTTTTACTATTTCAAGGCCCTGTTGGTGTTGTTTTTGTGGAAGTTTGTTCACTGCATTCCACCAGTCCAAGTAATTTGAGATGGGTATATTAGCAGACAGGTATACGTGTTGAACCCTTTACCCTAATATTTTCTATCTTACATGTTCCCCTCTCCCTCGACTAACCTCACTCAGCCCATCGTGTCTTTCAGATCCACCAGACCACATGGAGGCCATGCAAATGGCAACGAGGCATGTTATACATCCTAATAACATGACCTCACATCCGCCTACATAACAACCCCCCAACATGGCATAACATGATGCACTAAGGAAACCTACCACTAATGCCTTGCATCACCATTTCTACTACCAATTGCAAATATAACATCAAGTGCGTATGGTATCTAGTGCGCTAGTTTGTGGTATGTTGTGGAGATGGGTTACGAACAGTGTGCCACCAATTCAAAATTAATGGGTGAAAAACAGGGTGCGGGCCACATCGCCAAAATGTAACACACAACAATGTAACACGTCATAAGGGGTGAGTACATTTCAGTCCTACCTAATGGCATGTCATTGGCTCTGCATCGAATTCTGGATTAATTTCACACTCACACTGACTGTTACTCTCTCTAACGTGCAATCAGGAATGTACCCCGACATTTGACAGGATCTATCGGCATATTTTGGAGTCACAGATCTCAAGCACAGAAAAACTTGATCCCAGCACCCGGGCATACCAGATTCCACAGAGCAACATGTGGTATGAATCTCCTATATTTGGAGCAGGGGATCAACTAGCGAGCCTCCTATCATAGCGCATCTTCGCACACGAGACCAAAAGGACACTCCCTTCCTCAAACCAGCTCTATCGTCCTGAGGAATGTCAACCACATGCAAGCTTCATTAAACAGCTCCCCTTTTTTGGCTGAAACACAGTAGTGTCAACAACCTTCGTTTTGTTACCAGTGTCTATCAACAACACTGTTATTTGTGCACTGTGAATCTATGTAGTGCTTACGTGTTATCTGTTTATTGAATTCCATACATTTTAAAAAGTAAAGAACATGCGTATTGTTCATCAATTCCAGTCAATTTGACTGGATTGTACCTGTATATATGTTGTACTAACCTGTATAAAGTGAATAGTGGCCTTGTTGTTGTACTGTGACAAACATATGTGCATTAAATGCTTGGGGTAAAAACTCTAGTGACCGTCACAACTGTTCGAGAACAATGTTTTTCTTGCACGTAGGGGTATAATGATAAAAGTGTGTGTTTTTCTCTCACCCTGATTACTGTGATATTATATGATTGTCTACCCACCTGGGTAAATCAGGGCTTAGCCAGGAGCCCTTTTCTTGAGCAGTTCCATACCACTTGAGCAACAACAAACTGTCTCCTCAGCTCTCACAACCTGAGGCTCGTTGCTGCTCCTGAGGAATGTCATGATCTGTGAGTACTCAGTCTCTTGACTTGGAATCAAGTAACTCATGCTTTCATATCGAGGCATTTAATATGCACCACTTTGTGAAGCATAAATGCCAAGGCTCCTTTCCTAAAGGCCTGTGGCGGGGGTGTAGGCCTTTTGCCGTCTTATCTACCACAATTTCAGGTCCAGGTGAACTTGTGGCCTCTATCCACAATAAGGATGTGGGGAGGCAATGGCCATTATTTTCTTTTTTTTTAGTTTATTGATTTTCTTTTCAGATCCAAACAATGACATGAAGTTCATTCAAATAAACACACCTCTACATATAGAAATACTTATTACTATAAAATATTATTAACTAGATGGTAAAGAAAAATAGTATTCTCAGAAATGCTTGCCATAGAAGCACAATGTGGAATCGAGCACAAAAACAAAGAACAAATATCGAGATAACAATAATATTATACTATTAAACAAATGAAGCCTATAGAAGTTTTATTACTGACCATTTTAAAATGTCTACTCAAGACATTATTAAGATATCCATGTAAGAATCTAATCATATCTAAAACTAAATAGTACTCAGGACATAAAGGAAAACATAACAGCAACAAGAGAAAAGAAGGGTAGATACAGGGGGGTAAATGCATACAAATATGAATAACAGAGTATGTATGGTATATCCATTTACATTTCAATTCATGTAATGACATAACTGTGATCACTTTAATATATATTGATTGCTTAACACTAATTTGGATTATACTTTAAGTTTATTATGAATTGATGCCATCTAAATAATCAATAAAGAAACACCATTTCTTCTCATATTTGATCGAAAGAACAGGTGTATTTCTAATACATTTCTCCATTCTGTGAATCTTAACTGTCATCTTTTTGAAACCCTTCCAGTTAGATGTTATCAAACGTATTGCTTTTAGAGTGAATACATTAAAAATAACATGGTTGTTTAATCTTCATTGAGTTAAATACCAGACTGGCTAAAAATATATTGGAAAGACTTAAGGGGGTGGAGATTTTGAATATATGTTGAAGAGAATTCCACACCTGATACCAAAGGATACCAAAGATTTTTCAAAATGGAGCACTCAAAGAACATATGTTTAAATAAGCCAGTTTCCAAATGACATGACCAACCCAAATCATCATTAAATAGAATTTAGCCTTAAATAATTTTTTCGGCCTTAGATAGCCTCCGCAAACAAAATAATAAAGAGTTTTACTTTAGATTTGCTGACGTCAAAATCACCTTAATCTTGGACCAAATAATAGACCATGCCAATTCACTGAACTGTATTTCACAATCCACCTCCCATTGTAACTCTGATGACCGTTTAGAGTTTGAAGTTCTTCCTTCACAATGTTAAAGAAATGAGATGCTTTGAATAATAAAATTTAAATAAATAAATGACTCCGTGTAGTGAAGTCTGGATGGGCCCATAACTAGTCTGTCCGTACCATCCATATTGAAACAGTCCAATCTCAGACTAGCAAAATCAACTTTAAGTTTGTCACTGGTAAGAATATTAGATTGAGTTATAATTTGATTAATATATCTTACTCCTGTATTTAACCAAGATTTCCATAGGACTGTTCTACCATTTATGGTAATATTTTGATGACACTATAAGAGCTGATACATAAGAAATGAGGTAGGGATAGTCCCTTAAAGCATTATGTGGATTGGGACATGCGAAAAAATATGTATTGTTATACCAACGGTATCCACTATGCTATTTCAAAGAGTCTGAAATCAGTTAAGTTAATTTAGTCTTGTGTGTATCCAAAAGCGGATATCACAATTATGTTGAGCCACTGTAGATATGAAAACAGTCCTTCTTATTAGAGCAAATTTAATAGAACATTTTGCAAGACCAACATTATTGGCATATTGAGTTTGAAAAAAGCATAACTAAAACAATAAGCAAACAAAAATTACAAGCAATTGCTGAAACTAATTTAAAAAATGAACCAAAATTACATAAAGAAAATAACAAATCTTAAAAATAAACAAACCATAAGAACTGGGACAGCGCTTTTGATGGTTTATCTATTTGGTAGAAAAGGAATTCCCTTAAATAGGAAATTGTCAAATAAATTGATTTGGATAAAACTAATTTAAATTGATTACAAATATATGTTATTATCTTTAATATCAAAGGGTGAACCCAGATGTCATGAAGCCAATAATGTTTGGAGGGTCCTAACAGGTAACTATGCAAAATGTGTTGCAGATTGCTGAAATGTTGTGAAATTGCATAAGGAACAATGCTTTGCCAAGCCACAAACCCACACATGCTCACTTTTATAAATATAGATGCCAGATAAAGAGGTACTATTATTTTTCACAAAGGTTAGATGCATTGAGTTATTATTGCTGGCGATCATTGTTTTCTATGCTTTTTATGGAGCTTTGGATGTGCGGGGTGACTGGAAAAACTATATTGATATATATTTAAGTGCTCTGCAAGAGAGACATCTGTTCTGGTGAAAGGATAAAAAATATACTATACAATTCCAGACAAACTCTCTTAGAGGGTACAAGTCATATTTCTCATGGGGGTACAATTTGCAATTCTCTAAGAATGGCAAAAGCCCTCTCCATGCTTGTATACTAACTAAATTCAAAGAAAACGTGCCAATGCAAAGTTCCAAACTTAAACTAAACCAAAAGCCTATGCTATCATAAAATCAAAGGAAATTGAAATGCATTCATGAAAACCACTTTATTAAATGCATCAATCACCTATGAGAAAATAACAAAGACCAGCATTTAGCACAGCTTTTAGTAAGGTTATTCCCCAGCAAATAAGATGCAAACTTCTAAATTAATTATAGCACCCTGTGTCATCTGTCTGTAATGACAGATCCGTCTAACAGCAGCTCATCAGCTTGTCCCCTCTGGTCCCCCACCCAGATGGGCTTCAGATGGGTGTTTTTAGAAGGCCCAAATGGAAACCCCCTAATTATTATATGTACATGTCACTTGATGGGCAATTCTTCAGCTTCCCCATGCAAACCTATGTTACCTAGATGATATAACGTGCCACCAGTATGTCATGTGCATTTACATCTACATCAGCAGATCGCCTTCTTAGCATGGTGCTGCTATAAACAAACCTTAATGCTTGGCGACATATCTGCTGTTCGCAAGATGCACGGAATGTCTTTCTTGTTATCAATCATCCGCACAATGCCCAAAGTGTCTGGCAACGTTATTTGTATTCAGCACGATGCTATCGGACAGGTTGCTCTGAAACAATTGTCTCTTCGATTATCAGTTTAAGCTCGGCGCGCTAAGCATCACGGATGTCACGTTCTCATGGCAAGACTAGATGCTACTGGATAGAAAGTCAAGGCCTTAACATGATCCCTGGCTTCAGTAGCAAAGCTACAGCATTACCGTTTTCGTACAGGGAATACACTGAATTTGCTTGCATGTTCTGCTAGTTTAATGTAAGCGTAAAGCACTTTAATAAAATGAGTGGTTACATGTAACAATGAATGAAAAATAAGCTACAAAGCGGTCTCTGCAAAGTAAGGCTCATATAGGCCAATGCAGGCCTATTGCACTTTGAGTGCCTCTTGCTGTTTTAAGGCACTAAAATGCTTATTGAGATGTATATTGCTCTCCAAATGTATAGCGCTGCACTAATCTCTTGCAGTACCTTCTCCTACCATTTGCAGGTTACATATATGAGGGCAGTTCTGTCATGTCAGGATATCTCATGTGTTGCTTTTCTACCCCTTAGTGGGCAGTATGGATGCCTACGCGTGACACTGTGTTATGAAGGAAACCATCCTGCGCGTCAAAAAGTGACTCAATGTCCTACATGTTCCCAAGCAGCTGACAGGAGACACAGCAGCACCTGTCATGGGGCTCCACTCAAGTAAGGCTGATGGCCCTGCAGTCTCCAGGATGGAAATAATGGAGTATGAGCCCACTAGTTGAAGTGGCACGCTACTCCGTAGCCCACCATGTACAGTATATCAGTCGAATTACCGACTATAACATCTCTGGTAATTAACTTTAAAAAAAATTGGAGCAGGAGCAAAATGGTTAGTCCGTCATTCCGTTTGGGGGCCCTGGGCATTATTTTCTGGGTTGTGATGTTGGGCCTGGCTATTGGAGATGAAAATAAATATCACGGTACAGATGGATTCAATTTGGTTCACATCATAATCAGCCTTTAAAAAAAAGTCACAAGTCTACACCCATTAAAACACTCCAAAAACTGTGAAGATTCCTTAGAAACAAATTTACCTTGAGATATTCGCACTGGATATGAGTGAGCAACACGCACTGAGAACAAAAACAAGATTTGTTTGTGTCACAGTAATATAGAATTGTTGAAATGGCACTTCGACCCAGAAAAATTATATATTTTTTACAATTTCTATGCATCTGTGGGCATGCCCATGACCATGTTATATGAATCGTCTGTCAACATAGAAACTCTCGAAACCAATCATTGATTTTGATCAATTACTGACTCAATTGGTATTGTAACAACTTGAGAGATTTTTCTGTAAAAGGTATCTGCGAAAGGTTTTTGAAAGTTGAAGGAAACTCTGTAGAAGCAGACATACATGCAATACATTGAGGTATGAGGTGAAGATGTTTCAAGATGGCTGCCAAAATCGCCTGCACCGGCCACAGTAGAGCTTGCTAGGTAACAGCCGTACAAGTCTGTAAACATCTACAACAGTGCAAATGACAAAAACAGTCTGAATGTCCAGACGCGAGCAAGTAAGAGACACAGAACTTGCAGAAAAGAAAACAATGAGGTATGTGCAACTGGATACCATGCCATTAAGTTCTAGACGCTATCCGATCAGAGTGGAGGATAGATCGATCGTTCTATAGCCATTGCAGCAAGTCGCAAACATATGGCTTTTCACTTGGCCATTAAAAAATATAAGCTAAATATCGAATCAAAAGACCCTTGTCAAACTGAGAATACTCTGGTTAACCCACGGCGTTAGGCTGACAGCCCACAAAGAAAAACTAAGGACAGGAATGGCGTTGTAAAGTACTCCCACACGTGGGACAATGAACAAGGCATTACCTGTGTGTGCAAATAAATAGACAGTGGCCGTAGAGACCAGTTGACAAAAAATGTCAACATGTTCTAGACCAACGTATATTATAAGTCCGATGAATAAATAAACGACAAAGACAACAGTATAAAGAGCATTCAACATGCTTTGCTCTCTAAAAGAAACAAGACAAACTAACATCAGAAATCAGCATCCTAATTCATACCACAGCTTGTACCACATTAGAAGACCCTTGCCATGAGTTAAAGCAATAATGTTAAGCCTCGCAATATCACAGCACTATGTCAAAGATCACTATATCCGTATGACCTCAAAAAGTGATTTTACTAGAGCACCTGTCTGTGTCTCCATTTCTGTACCCGTACCAAATATGTGCTGACAATAGCATGAAGCCGCCCATGCTATATATCGTTCGGGTAAACACACGTAGGGGAGTCCCCCAAATGAACCATTCAGCAACTGATTTAATGGCTCAGTTTTAGCTCATACCAGGTCCCATTCCATATGCTGTTAGAATCACCACACAGAATGTTACATATAATACACAGTGTTTGTCATTTTATACAAAATAGTTATAATTTATTGCGTAGGCCATTGGTCCTACGTTGACAAAGTAAAAAAAACACATAAATACATATATCGATATGGAGGATGTATATATACATCTAATAGCATTTCAGTGATTCAATCATAAAACGAAAGGTGACACAGAGACAATTCTGCAATTTGGAGGAAAGCGGGCACAAAACACTGACTTCCTGGCCCTATCTGGCTAAGAAAGTCACAGAAATCCTCCAAAAAATAGTGTCACCTAATACACATTCTAAAATTGATTATGCATGACAAGATGAATTGTACATGACCGAAAATACACATCCCAGGGACCTGGTATGAGCTAAAACTGGGCCATTAAATCAGTTGCTGAATGGTTCATTTGGGGGACTCCCCTACGTGTGTTTATCTCATTACTCATTTGTCCCCTGTATGCCTTTGAGTATACTTCCTTTGTGTGGGCATATATCGTTCAGGTAGCAGAATGAGCAACAAGGAGGTTCAGAGGTTTTCCTGAACTGTCTGTGCAGAAGAAGGTGGGAAAAGCATATATTTTCCACTGAAATCAGTCGACTAGTGTGGATGTGCCCAATAGAATCGCACCCCCCATAGTAGAATGAAGATATACATTCACTGAAAGTGAAAATCAATCTCACTTACTCGGTTTTGCCAGATTGTGGAATTAATCCCTAGACGTGCACTATTAGGACTCAGTTACAATAGACACTTTCCTGGGGAATAAACAGAAATGATTCTGTCCTAGACTCTAGCAAGCTATATGATCAGACAACCTAACTAGAGTTTGTATGAATGGTGTGCGGACAGTAAATAATGCATTTTGATCTATATACTAGTCCAGAGGCACTTTTTAATTTGTTTTCTATTTCAGAAAATCATGTTTATTAGTTTAGAGAGTGTTCTCCTTCTATGGTGGCTTACCACCACTGACGAGGGGTCAGGCACCTACTCCAAGTGACAATTAGAGTCTTTTGTAGGTACATGTACCTAGGTTTCCAGGTCATAAATAATTGGTTTCTTCCTCTCTTTTCTGTGTTTTCATATTACGTATTGGGCGCCAGGGAGGAAATGAGTTTGCCCAATAGGCCTTAAAGGAATGGTTTGGTCAAAAAATATTATTGTCCCTATAGGTCGGCCATGTGCTTTTAATCATAATTCGATCGATCGTACAAACATTTCCTATGCACCTTACCCAAGTTTTCGTCTGTTGAACACAAGCAAAATCAGGCAGCAGGGCGCAGCCATTTTGTGATAATCCTATCACTTGCCGTATCGCTCTGGATGACCTGCATTTGCAGCACTAAATCATATCCCCCGCCCCTGAGCCTGACATCACTAGACGTGTACCGCCCATTTCACAACACTAAAGCATGTGTCATATCAACAATCTCTGTGCTTCAGCTAATGGCGTGTCGCCATGGAAACGGCAGGAAGCCTCTTTCCTCGAACAAGTATAAAAAGAGCGTTTCACAACACACAACAGCAGATTTTCTTTTCCATTCCTCTCGCTGTATTTCTTTGAGTATTCTGTGACTCGTTTCTGTGCTCTGGTCAGCTACCTTTGTTGCTTGTAGCCTGTGTGAACAGATACCAGTACGACCGCTATGAATTATTTTCTTTTCTTTACCACACAATGGCAACAATAATGCCCTACCTGTACGAGCCTGAGTATTCCGAGGAGGAATTACTGGAAGGAGCAAGCTCTGTAGATGATGGGGATTTGGACAACAGTTGGGCAGACGTTTCAACAGATGAAGAGCCTAGTCGCATGTATGGCGTTTCCACCTGGTGTACCTGCAATCGGTGCACGCTAATGCCAACCGAGGTGGAGAACTGCTACTGCCCGTAAAACTCTGGATGCTTGTCTTACATATCGCAAGGCCTTCCACAGCCGCAATGCGTTACCGAGCTGCCAGACTTCACGGTAGTCTGTCTCACACGGTCCGTGTTGAGGATTTTGATGGTGCTTATGCACAAACTTCACGCAACAGTTCCCCCTCGTAATCCAAGTAACGAGTAAGTGTAGTCTGGTTGTGATGTCAGTTAGGCCACTACTATTTCACGGTTGTTCAAAATATCATTGCCATATCCGTTTATTCTTGCAATTCTCTAGTAATAGTCGCATAAAAGTCGTTCAATATTGTGCAGTGTCTAGTTAGCATTTGTCCTGGCAAAAATGCCATTGCATTTAAGAATTGTCATTGACAACCAAGGTTTAATACACTTATCTTGGTCATTTTAAAACAGATTGTATATTTCTCTTTCATAGGTGGTACCGGCTGGCGGCCTATCGTTCGTACACGTGGTGACGACATGGGAGGCTTGGACACCGCGTTCGACGAGTAATACCCGCCTGTGTCGTTGGCGCCATTAGACAAACTTTCCCCAGTGACAGTGGTCAGTACAGGGGATTTTCCCTCGCCGAGCTGCAACCAGACCTTTACAATGTGTAGTATTTTTGTGCCATCAAAATCAGAAACCAAATAAAACACAACATATTTTTTATCAATGGTTGCTTCAGAAATTAAGTGACTCAAGTGTGTTTCCATTCAGCAGTGTTCCGGTGCCTTGTCTGCACGCCTCCTCTTTCGCTTCAGAAATTAAGTGACTCAAGTGTGTTTCCATTCAGCAGTGTTCCGGTGCCTTGTCTGCACGCCTCCCGGCCCATCCATCCCACCCCCCACTATCAAAGGCAGTTCGCACCAGTGGATGTGCGCTGCCATGGGGGGCTATCAGCGGCGCAAACGGCCAAGGTGCCATACAACATGTACACTTCAAAAGGTATCTCACGCCCAGGGGACATTGCTCACATGGCCTCCTCAGACCCCGTGTCTCCAGGCAGGCCTCCCCTGAAGCAGATCGCGCCCCTGCAATGTACATAATGCCACGACATATACACCTCATTCATTCACAAACACACCCCTTTTTGTTATTCTTTATAAACCACTGGATATTCACCATGAGAACATCCTTGAGCACTGCAAGTCAACTCGTGAACGTGCTACTCTGTGACCGCTTCGAGTGAACTCGTCAGTGTGCTACCTGTGAACATCCCCCTGCTCTCCTGCCACTAATTACTCTGCTTGCTGAATCCAACTGTATCCTATTCATATCTCCTTCATTTGTAAATTTATATCTATTCTGAAGTATCTAACTCCGTAGTGCTATGTTAATTTGTATCATTGCTATTGACTTTTGTTTCTTTTGTTATGTTATCGGTATATCAATTTTTATCATTGTCAATTGGCATCGTATTGCATCCTTCACAGACCGTGCCTATAGTATAAGCATGTTTCATTTTCGTGCATGATAGAACATTCAAGGGACGAGTAACATGTTTTGATTTTCAACACATCGATGAATCGTTTGTGAAATGTATCCTATAATACAGCTGTACACGCTGCACTGGCTTTGCTGTGGTGCCCAAAAGAAAGCGTGCATCGAACAATGTATGCTCCAATTAATTCTTTCGCCATGCTTATGCAAAATTATTTTCTAATAATGTTGACCTTTATTTTGCAGAATTTACAACAATGCCTGCATGTTCTATTTCCGGTTGCCCTTCGAAGACCCATGACAAATCCGAAGGCATTACAATGCATGTATTCCCTAAGACTGTAGATCGAATAAGAGAATGGGTCAGATGTTGCGGATATCCACTGGAAGACCAAGAGTCAACCAAGTCTTGGAGGACAAGAGGGGTCATTGATACCACATCTGCAGCCTGCACTTCTCACCCGATATGTACGACACATCCTTGCACACAAAGAGGAATCAACCGAGAACAACTCGGAAATTGCTCCCAAGCGCTATTCCAACTTTACTCGTGAAAATGCCACCATAGGTGAGTCACGCTTCCGGATTTAGCTTTACGCCTGTATTTTCGGTGTAAATGCCACCTATAGTACTTTCAATATTTATGTGATTGAATAGCTGTTCAAATAATGACTTTTTTGATAAACAGTCCTTATTTTGTAGAACCCACTTAGAAAAATGTTTTATGGGGATGGATAACTATGCTATATTATGCGTTTCAATAAGTGTCATTGGCCCTCATTCCGAGTTAGGACTACACCATGGAGTAAATAGCTCCATGGTTGGCAACCATGGAGCTATTTACTCCATGGAATACTGGCATGGTGAATGGAGTAATTACCGGTCAATTCCAAGGTTGGATGGACCGGTAATTCCCCATTCACCATAGCCCTTCCCCATCCCCATTTCTGCCCCCATAGGGCTCAATGGGAATGGGGAAGGAGGTAATTACGGCACCGTAAATTACGGTGCCGTAATTTACTCCAAGGTCACTTTGCGGGTCCCGTAATTTACTCCTGCTAAAAGCAGGAGGTAAAGAGGGACCCGCAAAGGGAACTCGGAATAAGGAGGTAAGGGATTATCGCCATCGGTGCCCTTATAGGCGCCAGTAATCCCTTACCTCCAACCTCGGAATGACCCCCATTATCTCTTATTCAGTCTCCTTACATGCCATTTTGTAATGTTGAATTTCTAAATCGAATAATACTTTCCCTTTACCACTCCATGACTATCCAATGAATATGAAGGAACAAGATTCAACATCCATGTCTTGCCTGGAGTCATCAACCACTTTGAGCGCGTATCAGGTAATCTTACCTAGCTATTCTGTTCCAGACTGGTTTTATGTACGGAATTCTAGATAATGTGATCATATTTTTGGAATGTATAATTGCATTACACAATGTTTCTTTACCACTTTACTGTTGATAAGTACCTATGTGGTCTTTCAAAATTATGTGTCCCGTTTCCATTCTTTTCGACATCACTAATGAAAGTACTGTGTTTCAGGGAGATGCTGAAGCGTCCACTACAATACGAACACCCCTCGTAGTAGATCCGGTGTCAGAGGTATGGGTCTTCATAGCTCAATAGGACGAGATAATCCGATCATATTTTCGCAACGTATCATTGCATTGCACAATGTTTCTTTGCCACTTTACTGTTGATATGTACCTTTGTCGTCTTTGTCCTGTTTCCAATCTTTTCGACATCACTAATGCAAGTACTATGTTTCAGGGAAATGCTGAAGCGTCCACTACACTCCGAACACCCTTCATAGTAGATCCGGTGTCAAGTGTATGTGTCATCATAGCTGAATAGGACGAGATAATCTGATCATATTTTCGCAACGTATCATTGCATTGCACAATGTTTCTTTGCCACTTTACTGCTGATATGTACCTTTGTCGTCTTTGGCCCGTTTCCAATCTTTTCGACCTTACTAATGTAAGTACTGTGTTTCAGGGAGATGCTGCAGCGTCCTCTACAATTACATTATCCATTGTGGGTGTTCCGGAACCAGACCATACAGTTGCTCTGGAGCCAGAGGTATGTGCACTGACAGTACCACCGAATAAAAGAAAGTCGGTCTAATTAGATGTGTAATGTCAATGACTTATTTTAAATGGATACTATTTTTTGTAGGGGTGAATACAAGATCCGTATATTGAACCGGAGGAACGTGTATCAGAGTCGGTCCACCAGTTTTATGATGTTAGAGTAAAGAAGGTTTCAAAGAATAGAAATAAAAATAAGGTTAGTTATAAACACTTTCTATTGTTGGCAAAAGTTTTGTGCCAAGGACTTCATTATATGCTTTTTTAATGTCATTTGTACAACACTGTATGTTGGATTTACACTGAACATCCCTTTTCCTATCTGTCCTGTAGTTGCCCAAACGAGTACGGACTATGCAGACACAGACAGCGATACAAATGACAGATGCTGCCTGACAAACTGTTTTCACCATGGAGGAACTATTCATTGAGGTGCGTCATGTTCACATTCGAGAAGCCTATGTCCATTGGCCAGAAAATGAATTTAACAAGACCGGCGATTCCAGCAAAGTGTTCTTGGACCATTGCTACAATGCGCCCGCTCCACCAGAGGAAGGTGCAATTGAATTTATAGAAGATAGTTTTACATTACTCGATGAGCACTTGACACAATCGACACCCGCCAAAAAAATGCCCCCCGAAAAACAGTCCACATTGATGTTTTCTCCTATCCATCGTCAAGTAACAGATGTTGAAATGACAGAAACTGAAACATCAACACTATTGACCGACGAAACAGAGAAAGATATCGACTATAGTATGTCCTGTTTTGCTGATATGTCCACCACCGGTCAGTCCGAAACAACAATGTTGCCTGACGACAGTATTATAAAAGAGGCCAAATACATAGGGCCTCATTAGGACCCAGGCGGTAAGGGGTTTACGGCGGCGTAAACAGCGCCGACCCTTACCGCCTGATTCCGAGGTCCCTTAGCGCCATGGAGGTTTTAACACCTGCTTTTAGCAGGTGTTAAAATCCATGGTGCTAAGGGACCTTGTTGTTAATTACGCCACCGTAATTTACGGTGGCGTAATTAACGCCTTCCCCACTCCCATTATGCCCTATGGGGCAAAAATGGGAATGGGGAAGGGTAAATGGGTTAATGGGGACTTACCGCCCCACTCACCTCGGAATGGGGCGGTAAATCCGCCAACCACCATGGCGTAAACTTAGTTTACGCCATGGTGGTAAAGGTACGACCCAGGCGGTAACTTACCGCCTGGGTCGTAATGAGGCACATAGTATTCGACAGCAGCTTGATGGACATTATAAAGATGCTGAAATGTGTGCATTTAGTGGGACGGGGAGTATGTGGAAAGCCGTTGGTGAGCGTGACTTGTCTTAAATAAGGCAGTAACCTGAAAATACATGCCACCTGTGAAAAGTCACAAAGCATTTTCATGGTCCGCTCAACCGATGCTGGGGAAACTGCCAGCTGGGAATCTACTGTGGGCATCAGCTTTACTTTTCAGTGGCTCTAGTTTCACAAAGTTATCCAGTTTCTTTCAGTTTGTGGGACTTTCATTTCTAAAACGCAATACTACAAATACCAACGTGATTATCTATTCCCTGCCATCAGTGATGCTTGGAAAATCGAACAATTGCTTATTGAAAGTACATTCCCCGACAAACGGTTCAGGCTAGCCGGCGATGGACAGTGTGACAGCCCCGGATTTTCTGCTAAGTACTGCACCTACCATCTTCAGGACATGGAAAGTAAGAAAATTGTGAGTTTGGTGGTCGTGCAGGTGTCCCAATGTAAATCCTTGGTGGCCATGGAGAAACTTGGTTTTATAAAATCACTGGAAGATCTACAATCAAGGAGAATGCAAATCGAACTCATAGCCACGGACAGACATGTTTCAATAGCCAAGACAATGAGAGACCAGTATCCAAATATTAAACATCAGATTGATGTATGGCATGTTGCCAAATCAATCCATAAAATAATATCTGCTGCATGGAAAAAAAAAAGGTTTTGAAAGTGTTTCACAATGGTCCCAGTCTTTCAGCAACCATCTTTGGTGGAGCTCCAAAACATGTGATGGGTCTGTGGAAATTTTACTGGAAAAATGGCACTCACTGATGCACCACTGTTCCAACGTTCACCACTGGACAGAAAACCAACATTTCCACCAATGTGAACATGGCCCTTTGTCCCCAGAGCAGGCACGGAAGAAGAAGTGGTTGATACCATCTTCAGCTCCACACAAAGCCCTTGAGAAGATTGTGTTTGATACAACTCTATCAAGAGATCTGAAAGGACTCACAGAATTCTGTCACACAGGAGATTTGGAGCTGTTCCACAATATGTGCCTAAAGTACAGGCCAAAGAGATTGCATTTTGGCATCCAGGGTATGAAATGTAGGACTTTACTAGCGGTATTAGCGCATAACGAGAATGTGGGCCGTGAACAATCTAGGACAGCTGGAAACTTAGGGATGCTTCGCTACAATATGGCCTTTACAAAAAGAATCAAAAAATGGGTGGTCAAGCCAGTATATGATGAAATGGAATTCGATTTTGTGAAAGATCTCATTGTTAATGTCGTTGAGATGCATAGTCATGGAATCGCGCACAAATCTGTTCAGAGCACACATACATTGCCACAAAACATTGCCAGCATCCCATGTCTACCCAAAGCAGAGCTTGTCAATTTGTTCAAATCCCGGTTGAAATGATGACCGTCTGTTTTTATTTTTGCACATTTTTTTTCTATAATCTGTATATATAAAGTATGCATTTTGTCTTTTGAAATCTATCCTCTCAGTCCTTTTCTTAAAAATATATTACAATTATTACGATTTGCTTTCACATTTCACAGTTTAGTTGAGATACTGTGGGACCTTCATTTTTCGTGTTAATGAACAATGGGTAACAGTGTGTAAGAATATTTGGGTTTTGGCAGTTGACTTGCAATAAAGTTACGCAAAAAGCTGAATAACTGCTGGACCTACAAAAGGGATTAGACCTAGGCCACAACAATTCTAGGCACGCAAGAAGTACTGACTTTGAAAACATGTCATGGGGTAGGAGGCCATGAGATAAGCAGAGGTGGCCCTATTGGCAAATTTCACCTACAGCTGAGCAGCACCACGAACAATGAGCGGACCCCTATTTCCTGAGCCCGTGTTTCAAAATTAATTTGCTCATGGATGCGTTGACATGGGATGTTGCAAAGCAAGAATGTATGTTCATTTTGAGTGAAGGTCACCAGCTTTGAATTTCGGCTTGGGATCTGTGAGGCCCCACGCGTCCCTCGCACAGTATAAGTGTAAAGACCGGTAGGGGGTGTCTGTACCTCTGCTCCCTATATGGTAGAAGAGAGGCACAGAAGACCCCAGCCAAGATTCTCTATTACGGTAGCAATGGACGAGCAATCAAGGCCTAGCTTCTCAGGAGGTGATGCAGGCTGGTTCTTAAGTACAGTGTATTCCCCAAGCCCCCACAAAGGAATGTCCACACACTGTATTACTGAAAACACAGTCTTTATATAATTAATTCAAAGGTTATGTACACTTATCACAATAACGCACCTTGTGCTCAGGAAAATCAATAATGGTAAATATCTACAATTCTAAAGTGGTACCACTAATATTAGACCTCATTAAAGTGCATCCACAAAAATGTCACACAGATCAATAAGTGAAACCAGCAATAGAGAGAAGAGAGAAAATAAGGTGGTTGAACAATAGGCAAAATACTGGCCCCTAACACTAGACACACACTAGACACAGTTCTGTGTGGAGATCCCCCCACCTGGGCAACCTGTAAAAGAAAGAGATCTAACACAAGCCCAGTCCATATGTTGTTCAATAGTCTTATTCTCTCCTACAATGTTTTTACCCCCCCAATGTACCTGGTGGAGTCGAGTCCTTCGAAGAGGCATCGACGGATCCTTCTTGAGCGACCCCCTTTCAAGCGGGAGTCACGGATCGTCGAGAGGCGTCGAGAAACGTCGAAGACCTCGGGGTTCGGCGACGGGGAATCGACGGCCCTTCTTGAATGCCTTCCCTTTCAAGCGGGAGGCACGGGGCGTCGAACGTCCGTCGACAAACGAGGTAGAACGATGTCGAAGAGGCGGCAGCTTCGTCCGAGCGGTGCTCGTCGGCGTCGGGGCGTCGGCGTCCTGCAAGGCGGAGGTGTGCGGGGCACCTCGATGACAATAGTTCTGGACCGCAAAGATTGTAGAGACGGAAGCCCAGCAAGGGCGTCGGGTCGTCCGAGTCTTTGAGGTCGTTGGGTGGCGGGAAACCCACCGGCAGGTTTCTCCTCGGCGCGTTGGTCGTCCTCGACTTTCTCCGGCAGGATAAGCGGTCGACGATGCGGTCGAGGGAGTCCTTCGATTGAATGTTCTTAGGCAAAGGAGCGGACGGCTCCGGTCGTCGGCGGCACAGCGTCAAGTGGTGCCCACGGCTGGGCAACACAACTTCGACGGGCCTCCAGCGGTTACACAAACCTGCGAACCCTGGTCGACGGCAATGGACGTCGACGGCGTCGATGTCCGGGTGCTTCACTTCGATCTCCTAGGCGGTCCCGTCTCGGGTCGGCAGCCTTTCGAGGGTCTGACTTCCAGGGCGCTTCGGCGAAGATGTAGCGGTGCTCGATGATCCCTCGGAGCACGGGAAGAGGGCGCCTTACCAGGTCCTCTCTCGGGTCAGTCCTCGACGAATTCGGCAACCTTCAGATCTGTCGAAGCAAATGCAGCAGCAAGTCTTCCAGCTGGACGTCGAGGATCAGCAGTTCCAGTTACTCTTGAGTGGAGACTCAGCTTCTGAACGCTTTTGAACGCTTCTGAACCATTTCCAATGGTGAGAGGTCCCCAGATATACTATTCTGTCTCTCATCCACACTGCTGGCCTACACTCAGCAGCCAATCATACAGAGGGGCATTCATGCAGTCAGTCAGCCAATCAGGCACACAGTGCATTCAGGCCACACTCCTCCCTTTCAGACACTCACAACAAGGAATGTGGATTGGGACAAGTACCCAGCCATTCAACACTACACACTGCATTCAGGCCAGTTTCGGGCAGGGCTGTCTCAGTCTTTGTCTCTCATGCCAGAAACCAGACAACCACAACAAGGAGTGTATATTGGTCACACACTCCATTCACCCAGGTCCCACCCACAGGAGGTACCCACAACATACAGTCACTGGGAAGGCTCCAGTCAGTCTAGCTGGGCCTTCACAACAACACCATATATGGAACTTCCACCCAACAGCCAGTCAGGGGGAAGGGACAGAGTCAGGGCTTCCCAGGACTTTGGGAAAAACAAGATAACAGGCAATAGAAAGCAAGAGGCCACAGGGGCCATCTTGTTTCCTATCAGGAATCAACTGATTCCAATGGCAGGGCCTGGGTATCCCAAAATGGAGGACACCCAGAGCACCTGTCAAATTCAGCATGGAGCTGCCACCAGCCCATACCCTGCTCTGTGGGCCACCCACAGGTGCCCAAAAACATACACTAGGGGCACAGGGTTGTACCCCTACCCATGGGTGCCTTAAGGGTATCCCATGGGTCTGTTCACCAAACCAAAAGAGAGAGCTGCACTGCCAGGAGTCCCAAATGGACTCATGGGCAGAAAACATGACAGAACACACAATAAAAGGCAGTAAAGGACAAGGATTCAGAGGCCCTGTCCCCCTGATGCATTTCCAGCATCACAGTCGCCCCCCCCAGACTGAGGTGGAGGGTGTCTAATCTCCCACGGGATAGACACCCTCATCCAGACGGTCAACATACCTTCTGGAAAGGCCATCTGCATTATCGTGACTCTTCCCTGGTTTGTGCTCTATGGTGAAGTCTAGCCCTTGCAGGCTAATGGACCACCTGAGCAATTTCGGATTCTCACCCTTCATCTGCATAAGCCACTTCAGGGGCTTATGATCTGTTTGGACCTTGAAGGTAGACCCCGTAAGGTAGGGCCTAAAACGCCTAAGGCTCCAAACTATGCTAAAACACTCCTTTTCAACAGTAGCCCACCTAAGTTCTCTACCCTTGAGTTGTCTACTGATGAATATGATAGGATGTTCTCTCCCTTTGTCATCTAACTGGGACAAGACAGCTCCAATTCCGGTGTCGCAGGCATCCGTCTGGACGATAAAGGGTCGGCTGTAGTCAGGCGCACACAACACAGGTGCCCTACACAGACTTTCTTTCAAGCCATCAAAGGCCCTCTGACAGTCTTCGGTCCAATTAACCTTCCTAGGCTGTTTGGGTGAAGTTAGAGCTGTCAGGGGTGCAGCTATGGTTCCATAGTCTGCCTTGAAATTGCGATAGTACCCAGTGAGGCCCAAAAAGGCTCTCACCTGGGTTTGAGTAGTGGGAGTCTCCCAGTTCTGTACATCCTGTACTTTACTGGAGAGAGGTTGGATTTGACCCCCTCCTACCTCATGACCAAGATAGGTAACTTTCCCCTGAGCTATCTGGCACTTGGTGGCCTTGATAGTGAGGTTAGCCCTTTTCAAGGCCTGCAACACCTTATCCAGATGTGTCAAATGCTCTTCCCAGGTGGAACTGTAGACGGCAATGTCGTCTAAGTAAGCCACACAAAAGGCTTCCAGCCCACTGAGCGCATGGTTGACCAATCTCTGGAAGGTGGCAGGGGCATTCTTCAACCCAAAAGGCATGACCCTAAACTGGTAGAGTCCCTCAGGTGTTGAGAAAGCTGTCTTTTGCTTGGCATGGTCCGTCAGAGCTATTTGCCAATAGCCTAAGGTAAGGTCAAAGGTGCTCACAAACTTGGCAGCACCTATGGTGTCCACGAGCTCATCAGCCCTGGGCAATGGGTGCGCGTCAGTTTTGGTGACGGCATTGACTCCTTGGTAGTCCACATAGAACCTCCAATCTTTGGTACCCGCCTGGGAACTTGCCTTGGGGACAAGGACCACTGGACTGGACCAGGGACTGGACCAGGTTCAATAACACCCAGATCCAACATCTTGGCGACCTCAGCCTGGATGTGGTTCTTGACGGTATCTGACATACGATAGCACCTGCTTTTGACAGGCACACTGTCACCAGTGTCAATTTCGTGCTTACACCACGGTGTAAGGCCCGGTGTCAGTGAAAACAGAGAGGCATACTGCTGGAGCAAAGCCCTGCAGGCCCTCTGCTGCTCTGTTGTCAAATCTGGAGAGAGATGTACTCCCTCCACTGAGCCATCCTGAGGGTTGCTATGCAGCAAATCAGGAAGGGGCTCACTCTCATCCTCTTCTTGCCCTGAAGCTAGCAAGAGACATGAGACCTCTGCTCGCCTGTGGAAAGGCTTGAGCCTGTTGACATGGAATACCTGGGGGGCTACCCCAGAGGCTCCCATGTCAACCAGATAATTGACTTCGCCCATCTTGGAGATGATCCTGAAGGGTCCAGTCCACTTGTCTGCCAAAGCTCTAGGCTTGGTAGGCTCCATCACAAGGATTTCCTGTCCCGGAGTCCAATCCACTTGCGAAGCTTTAAGGTCATGCCAGTACTTATTCAATTCCTTGTTGGCCTTGAGATTTTCTGTTGCCTGACCCATCATTTGTGTCATCCACCGCCTGAGGCCTAACACATAGTCCCCCACTTGCTTGGCGGGACCGGGAGGGGTGGCTTCCAAGCCTTCTCGGATCAAGGCGAGGGGCCCCCTCACGGGATGTCCAAAGAGTAACATAAAAGGGGCTGAAACCACCACCCTCTTGAGGTACCTCTCTGTAAGCAAACAGCAGGCATGGCAGGAGGAGATCCCATTTCCTCCTTAGGGGTTCTTCCAAAGCCCCTAGCATGCCCTTGAGAGTTTTATTAAATCTCTCAACCAGACCATTGGTCTGGGGGTGGTAAGAGGTGGAGAACTTGTAGGTTACCCCACACTCTTTCCACATGGTTTTCATGTAACAAGACATGAAGTTGGATCCTCGGTCAGAGACAACCTCCTTGGGGAATCCAACACGGGTGAAAATGCCCAGGAGAGCCCTGGCAACCACCTTGGCAGTAACAGTCCGAAGGGGTATTGCCTCAGGGTACCTGGTGGCATGATCTACCAAGACCAGGATGAACCGATGTCCACCTGAAGTGGGAGGGTCAAGGGGACCGACGATGTCGATGCCCACCCTCTCAAATGGTGTGCCAACCACTGGTAATGGCTGCAGTGGGGCAATGACCCTGCCTCCAGTCTTGCCAGACAACTGACAAGTGGGGCAGGTCCTGCAGTGGGACTCCACCTCTACTCCCATCCGTGGCCAGTAGAAATGGGCAGAGAGCCTCTGCTTAGTCTTCTTGGTCCCAAGATGACCAGCCAAGGGCACCTCATGCGCCAACTGCAGAAGGAAGGGCCTGTAAACCTGGGGTACCACCAACCTCTTGCGGGCACCAGGTTCAGGCTTAGTGGGCTCACTAACAAGGAGCTCACCCTCCCAATAAATCCGGAAATTCCTAGGCACTTCTCCTTGTGCCTGGGACAGGGCCTGTTTCCTCAGACCCTCGAGAGAGTGGCACTCCCTCTGTCCCCTACAGAAGTCTGCCCGGGAGGGTCCCCCTTCAGCTAACAAGCATTGAAGGTCGGGATGATCCTCCGGGTTGAGAACCTCTCCCACAGGAGAGTCTTCTGCCTCTTCTCCCAAAGGAGTTGAGTTTGGGTTTTCCACTGGACCCAGCCCGTCCGGAGCATGGATCCCAATGGGTGCAGCAGGAAGAGAAGGTGCTCCCTCCACAGAGGTGGCCTTCTTGGTCTTCCGCCTTCTTGCCTTAGGCCTCGCCTTTGGCTCGGGTATCTGACCCACAGCCAGACCCGGTGTCACCTGTGACCTGGTGACTGCAGCAGCAGTCATGGGAAGACCATCCGAGATCAACCCCAACTCTACTAGATCATTCCCTAACAAAATGTTAGCAGGGACATTGTCCTGAACCAGGACAGGAAGCTTCGCTGTCTTGTCTCCAATCATGAGTGTGACTAAGGCTACAGGCGATAATTTGGGAGGCCCACCAGCTAACCTGGTGGTTCTCAGAGGAGCACCTACATAGTCCTCTGGCTTGAGCAGGGTCCTGTCCACCACTGTCATGCTTGCCCCAGTGTCTCTCAAGCCAGTAGAAGGCTGGCCATTCAAGAGGACACTTCTCAAAAACCTACGGGTGTTCTGTGGGATAGTCGCCAGTACTTCCGCGTACTGGTCCCAGGCCCCAAGGGACACTAGGGAAATCTCTACCGGAGCACCAAATGTGATCCCGGTAGAGGAGGGGAGGACAGTGGCCTCCACCTCAGACACGGGGTAAGGGTAGGTCAGGCTGACAGCCTATACTCCAAGTGCCTTACCTTTACACCTGGAGTCACCCCTTTTGTGGTCCAGAGCCCCACAATCCCAACAAGTGCCAGGAGTGCGGGGTACGGTACTGGAACCACTGGGAGCCTGTTTTGCAGCAGGTGGACCACTACTCTTATTCCCACCCACAGAGGACTTATCCCCACTAGATTTTTGGGTCTTGGGAGAGGAAGGTTTAGGTTTGCCCGACTGTGACTGCTTGTGGGACTCCTCAGCTTTTGGAGAGGCCCCCTTTTCTTTGTCCTTGTCCTTCCCACTGGAGTCCTTAGGGGACACCCGGTGGGAGACCCACTTGTCAGCCAACCTAGCCAGCTTAAAGGGGTCCAAAATGTTCTGGTCAGCCACATACTGACGCAGCTCCGGTGAACAGGCTTCAGAAAAATGCTCAAAAAACAAGAGGTGGGACAACTCAACAAAAGTTTTCACCTTGTAACCATCAATCCACCCCATCATGTTCATGTGCGCAGTACTCACCCAGTCAATCCAAGACACATTCTCTCTTTTCTTAAAATCCCTGAACCTTTTAAGATATTGGGTAGGTGTCTTGCCAAACTTGGCAATCAAAGCAGCCTTCATACACTCATACTGACCCCTTTCTTCCACACCCAGCTTCAGAATACAGTCATATCCAGTTTGAGGCACTCTGCTTAACAAACACTTAGCCCAATCTCTTTTATCTACATCATGAATTGCACAAGCCATTTCAAACGATTCAATCCATTGGAGGATATCTGAACCCTCCACAAACACACCAACCAAATCTTTCATAAACTTGGTGGCTGGGGACCTGCCATTCTCAATTGGTCTAGCTGACGTCTCCACTCTAGCTTTCTCTAGCTGGATCCTCTGACATTCAGTGTCCTTGTCTTTGAGCGCAAGATCCCTATTCTTGAGTTCCACTTGCTGTGCCAGCTCCTCTTTCTTAAGCTCAGCTTCTATTTCCAACTTGCGATATTCAAAGGCCAATTTCATCCTTAATAACTCAAGTTCCATGGAATTGCTGGGGTTTGGAACAGAGGCAGCAGGAAGGGTGGCATTCCCAGAAACAGATTCAGCGACAACCCCAGGGGCAGAGTCCTCATTGGTTGCATCCCCCCCTTCATCAAGAGTTTCACCATCCGTCTGGTAGTCCACCAGGGCAGCTATCAGCTCAGCCCTAGACTTATCCACAAAGTCTAGCTCCCTGGCTTCACAAGCACTCTGGAGAGCCTCTAAGCTCATCCGAGTCAATTTACAATTTGCAATGGGCTCCATTGCTTGTAATGCAGTTATTTGGTACACACCCAAACCTTAATCTAATAAAGTGCGGATATTTTGTAAGTGGCACGGTTATACACTGAGTCTTAAAACCATAAGCATCCCACCGCTGCCACCAGCTGTAAAGACCGGTAGGGGGTGTCTGTACCTCTGCTCCCTATATGGTAGAAGAGAGGCACAGAAGACCCCAGCCAAGATTCTCTATTACGGTAGCAATGGACGAGCAATCAAGGCCTAGCTTCTCAGGAGGTGATGCAGGCTGGTTCTTAAGTACAGTGTATTCCCCAAGCCCCCACAAAGGAATGTCCACACACTGTATTACTGAAAACACAGTCTTTATATAATTAATATTCAAAGGTATGTACACGATCACAATAACGCACTTTGCACTCGGAAATCAATAATGATAAATATATACAATTCTAAAGTGGTACCACTAATGTTATCAAATCTCATTAAAGTGCATCAACTGTACGGTTAAATTGTCACACAGATTAATAGTGAGGAAACCAGCAATAGAGATAGGAAGGAACGTAAGATGGTTGAAACAATAGGCAGAATACTGACCCCTACCACTAGGCACAGTTCTGTGTGGAGATTCCCCCCACCTGGGCAACCTGTAAATAAAGATATATAGCACAAGCCCAGTCCATATAATGTTCGATAGTCTTACTTCTTCCTATTAAGGTTTTACCCCCCCCAATGTACCTGGTGGAGTAGAGTTCTCCGACGATGCGTCGACCGATCCTTCTTGAGTGCCTCCCTTTCAGGCGGGAGCCACGGATCGTCGAGAGGTGTCGGGGAACTTGACGTTCGGTGTCGGGGAATTGACGGCCCTTCTTGAGTGCCCTCCCTTTAAGGCGGGAGTCACGGGTCGTCGAACGTCCGACGGTGAACAGGGTGAACTACGGCAGGGAAGTGGCAGCTTCGTTCCTAGCGTTGCTCGACGATGACAGAGCGTTGGCGTCCTGCAAGGAAGAGGCGTGCGGGGCACCTCGGTGACGATAGTTCTTGACCGCAAAGAGATGATGGAGAACTGTGGCCCAGCAAGGGCGTCGAGTCGTCGGCGTCTCGGTGGTCCTTAGGTGGCGGGAAACCCACCGGTGGATGCTCCTCGGTGCGTCGACGGTGGGGCCTTCTCCAGCGCGAGACAGCGGGTGATGATACAGACGAGAGCGTCCGATGATCAATTGAAGTTCTTAAGAAACGGGAGCACGGCCGCTCCGGACGGCGACGGCGGTCGTCGACAGTGGCAGACAACAGTCCGGGTGCTTCTCCTTGGAATTCCGCAGAAGTCCCCGTATCGGGTCAGCAGCCTGTCGAAGGTCTGTCTACCAGGGAGCGTTGGCAAACATCAGCTGTGCACGATGGTCCCTCGTATCTCGGGAAGAGGGCGCCTTGCCAGGTCCTCTCTGGATCAGTCCTTGGAAACACAGCAGCCTTCAGATTGCGAGGGAGAGCCACAGCACTCCTTCTCATCCAGCAGGGGTTTCAAGGTCAAGCGTCAGTTACTCCAGTTATTCGTTGTAGTGGACTTCAGCTTCTGAACACGATTCCTAGCAGTGAGAGGTCCTCAGATATACTGTTGATCTCCCATTCATTCCGCTGGGTCACACTCAAGCATCCAATCACGACTACGGGCATTCATGCAGTTAGGCAGCCAATCAGGCACACGAGGTATTCAGGCCATTCACTTCTCTCCAGACACTCACAACAAGTTATGTGTATTGGGACAAGTACCGAGCCATTCAACACTCCAAGCTGCATTCATACCGGTTTTGGGCAGGGCTGTCTCAGTCATTGTGTCAACCACCAGATACTAGACATCCACAACACAGAATGCATATTCGTCTCACACTCTATTCACCCAGGTCCCACCCCCAGGGGGTACCCACAACCCGCAACATACATCACCGGGAAGGCTCCAGCTAGTTTGGCCCGGCCTTCACAACAACACCACATATGGCATTTCCACCCAACAGCCAGTCAGGAGGAAGGGACAGAGACAGGGCTTCCCAGGACTTTGGGAAAACAAGGTAATGGGTAATAGAAAGCAAGAGGCCACCGGAACCATCTTGTTTTCCATCAGGAATCAACTGATCCCAATGGCAGGGCCGGGGTATCCCAAAATGGAGGATACTCCGCACACCTGTCAAACTCAGCAGGGAGCTGCCACCAGCCCATACCCTGCTCTGCGGGCCACCCACAGGTGCCCAAAAACATACAATAGGGGCACAGGGTTGTACCCCCACCCATGGGTGCCATAAGGGTATCCCACGGGTCCGTTCACCAAACCAAAAGAAAGCTGCACTGCCAGGAGTCCCACATGAACTCCTGCATGGAAAACACAACAGAACACACGATAAAAAGCAGTAAAGGACAAGGATACGGAGGCCCTGTCCCTCCGATGCATTTCCAGCATCACAGTCGCCCCCCCGACAGCCTGAGGTGAAGGGTGCCTAATCTGCCACGGGATAGACACCCTCATCCAGACGGTCAACATACCTTCTGGAAAGGCCATCTGCATTATCGTGACTCTTTCCTGGTCTGTGCTCTATGGTGAAGTCTAGCCCTTGCATGCTAATGGACCACCTGAGCAGTTTCGGGTTCTCACCCTTCATCTGCATAAGCCACTTCAGGGGCTTATGATCCATTTGGACCTTGAAGGTAGACCCCGTAAGGTAGGGCCTAAAATGCCTAAGGCTCCAAACTATACTAAAACATTCCTTTTCAACAGTAGCCCACCTAAATTCTCTACCCTTGAGTTGTCTACTGATGAATATGATAGGATGTTCTCTCCCTTTGTCATCTAACTGGGACAAGACAGCTCCAATTCCGGTGTCGCAGGCATCCGTCTGGACGATAAAGGGTCGGCTGTAGTCAGGCGCACACAACACGGGTGCCCGACACAGACTTTCTTTCAAGCCATCAAAGGCCCTCTGACAGTCTTCAGTCCAGTTGACCTTCCTAGGCTGCTTGGGTGAAGTCAGAGCTGTCAGTGGTGCAGCTATGGTTCCATAGTCCACCATGAAATTGCGATAATACCCAGTGAGGCCCAAAAAGTCTCTCACCTGGGTTTGAGTAGTGGGAGTCTCCCAGTCCTGTACATCCTGTACCTTACTGGGGAGAGGTTGGATTTGACCCCCTCCTACCTCATGACCAAGATACGTGACTTTCCCCTGAGCTATCTGGCACTTGGTGGCCTTGATAGTGAGGTTAGCCCTCTTTAAGGCCTGCAACACTCTACCCAGATGTGTCAAGTGCTCTTCCCAAGTGGAACTGTAGACGGCAATGTCGACTAAATCAGCCACACAAAAGGCTTCCAGTCCACTGAGAGCATGATTGACCAATCTCTGGAAGGTGGCAGGGGCATTCTTCAACCCAAAAGGCATGACCCTAAACTGGTAGAGTCCCTCTGGTGTTGAGAACACCGTCTTTTCCTTGGCATGGTCCATCAGAGCTATTTGCCAATAGCCTGAGATGAGGTCAAAGGTGCTCACAAATTTAGCAGCACCTATGGTGTCCACGAGCTCATCAGCCCTGGGCAAGGGGTGCGCGTCAGTTTTGGTGACGGCATTGACTCCTCGGTAGTCCACACAGAACCTCCAATCCTTGGTACCGGCCTGGGAACTTGCCTTGGGGACAAGGACCACTGGACTGGACCAGGGACTGGTTGAGGGTTCAATAACACCCAGATCCAACATCTTGGCGACCTCAGCCTGGATGTGGTTCTTAACCGTATCTGACATTCGGTAGCTCCTGCTCTTGACAGGCACGCTGTCACCAGTGTCAATCTCGTGCTTACACCACGGTGTAAGGCCTGGCGTCAGCGAAAACAGAGAGGCATACTGCTGGAGCAAAGTTTGGCAGGCCCTCTGCTGCTCGGTTGTCAAATCTGGAGAGAGCTGCACTCCCTCCACTGAGCCATCCTGGGGGTTGCTATGCAGCAAATCAGGAAGGGGCTCACTCTCATCCTCTTCTTGCTCTGAAGCCAGCAAGAGACATGAGACTTCGGCTCGCCTGTGGAAAGGCTTGAGCCTATTAACATGGAATACCTGAGGGGCTACCCTTGGGATTCCCATGTCAACCAGATAATTGACCTCTCCCATCTTGGAGATTATCCGGAAGGGTCCAGTCCATTTATCTGCCAATGCCTGAGGCTTGGTAGGCTCCATCACGAGGACCTCCTGTCCCGGAGTCCAATCCACTTGCGATGCTTTAAGGTCATGCCAGTATTTGTTCAATTCCTGGCTGGCCTTGAGATTCGCTGTTGCTTGACCCATCATCTGTGTCATCCTTTGTCAGAGGCCTAACACATAGTCCCCCACTTGCTTGGTGAGACCGGGAGGGGTGGCTTCCAAACCTTCTCTGATCAAGGCGAGGGTCCCCCTCACGGGATGTCCAAAGAGTAACTCAAAGGGGCTGAAACCAACGCCTTCTTGAGGTACCTCTCTGTAAGCAAACAGCAGGCATGGCAGGAGGAGATCCCATTTCCTCCTTAGGGGCTCTTCCAAAGCACCTAGTATGCCCTTGAGAGTTTTGTTAAATCTCTCAACCAGACCATTGGTTTGGAGGTGGTAAGAAGTGGAGAACTTGTAGGCTACCCGCACTCTTTCCACATGGTTTTCATGTAACTAGACATGAAGTTGGATCCTCGGTCAGAGACAACCTCCTTGGGGAATCCAACGGGTGAAAATGCCCAGGAGGGCCCGGGCAACCACCTTGGCAGTAACAGTCCGAAGGGGTACAGCCTCAGGGTACCTGGTGGCATGATCTACCAAATGCAAAAAAACTATTTTGCACAAGCACACCTAATGGTTCAATTATTATTGATGTTTTAAAGGATGGTTAATGGGGTGCCGGGGAGAAAAACAACCTTGACACTAGGTTGTATCAATCTATGCGAAACCAACAGATGTCCATAAACTTATGGAACTATCCCGTCCCCTGCACACCCTTTCTATTGCATACACAATCTATATTTGGTTGATTTTATAGTAGTCATTGAAGATAATAACTTGGAAAACCAAACCCGTGTTTAGTAAAAAATTATGTATTCAAAACAAATTGTTTTTATAACTCTCATTTTTGTCATTAAACCCCAGTGTAACAAAACATTCACTTCTGTATTATAAACATACTAGAACAAATGTAGTTATCTTTAGCCCTATTGGTCCTTATAGGTAAACAAAATTCAATAACATGAAAACTTTTACCCTTGTGGGTAAACAAAAGTCAATAGCATGGAAACTTTTTCTCGACATGTTTCGGGGTTTAGATTGATCCCCTTCTTCAAGAGATGTTCACCCACTTTTGCTTATTCTTTCATTTGTTTGTTTCTTCAGCAATCACCTATAACATATAATAGTATAGTTAGATTATAGATTCTGTATATTTACTACTCTGTCATGTTACCATAATCATCCTTACTCTAATGATCATATGGATATTCACTTTTAAAAGACTAATGTTTATTAACAAAGCATGTTCATTTTCTGCAACTGGTAATCCATTTCAAAAACCTAAAAACCTAAAAAATAAGCTAACTGTTTAAAAGATAAGGAAATTAGTATGTCTCTTATAGCGAGAGACAAGATATTTTCTATTCATGCACAGTCTGATTCAAGAAAAAAGTGCAATTACCTTGGAGTCTATAGAGGCTTGCCTTGTCGATTATAGGTAGATGTTGTAGTATAGTCCCAGAATGGGTGGGTTAGGGCTGTTATCACAGATGATCCCCAAATGCTCAGGAGCTGCCCCTATAACATATATTAACATTTTAAGTTCTGTTTGTACACATTATGTTAGTAATTTGAATGATAACCAATTAGATGTTAACACTTACCCACTGCCATATGGGTGTAATCAGCGACTGCTGATGTTCTTAATTCGAAATAAGAGTCCCTCCTAGGTGTGTACCTAATGGGGATTAGGAAAATCCATTTAGGTCGAATTCTAAAAGTTTTTTAGCTATGGTGCAGCAAGTGGACCTCAATAGGTCCCTCTTCACTCACCTCTCCTGCTCGAATCTTGTGTAACCTCAGGGGAAGCCGCTCTGCACCTCTCGATGCTTTTATTCCGTTTCCTAGATGGCCGTTGTTTATAGTGTGACGTCATCACGTCACGGCGTGATGATGTCATAGTCTCGTAGCATTCGCGTGTGTCTTAATGACGTCCGCGCGTAACGCCTGTGTTACATTGGAAATCTGTGTTGTATGTCCCTGTTTACTCATTGTGCCAACCATGCGGGGAATAGGTGAAAAACTAAGTGTGTTTATATTACTGATTCTGACCCCATTCAGTAAGTGGTGTGCAGAATCGAGATGCTCATCTAATTTTGAAAATCAGGTAGTCTAAGAAAATTGATAATAGCTTCTCAATGACTATTTATCGATGATGGTAACATGCTCACATTCTCGACTGGATGTGACTATACATTCCAATATCTTTTATGTCACTTCATAAGTAGTGGTCAAAATAGAGGAACAATATCCCAAAAAGTACACAGAACCTTGGTACAACTTATTACTTCATGATGTTAAGAAAGAGGAACAGTATAAAAATGTTATGTCAGAAAGAGTAACAGTGCCTCATGAGGAACAGTATCTGAAGTTTAGTTCAAGGTAAGAGGATGGACTTGGATTGGTAATTTCTTGCTGAAGATCTAATCCTCATACTTAATTGACATCCCATTTATGCCAAATTGGTTTGTTGCAATTGTGTCTTTTTTTAAAAATGTGTTACAATTGTGATTTTTTAAAGAAAGCATGACAGACTATACTCCTCATTCATTCCATTTGGTACGTGACTGTTCAGTTTGTCGATCCAAAAGATTTCCCTTTGATTCATCAGTTTTCCATGATTTCCTCCTCTTGGTGATTTCTTTACAATTTCAAGTATTATAACTTTCAGTTGTGCTATGCTGTGTTTTTCCATTACAAAATGTCTAGCCACTGGTGAGTGTACGTTATTTGTCCTGATGTTGCTCTTGTGCTCATTCCAGCGTTCCTTCGCCTTTCTTTGGGTTTGTCCCACGTAATAGATCCCACAGGGGCAACTTAGACCATAGATGACAGATTTAGTATCGCATGTTGCAAAGTCAGAGTCAGAGTTTTATTAAATCTCTCAACCAGACCATTGGTCTGGGGGTGGTAAGAAGTGGAGAACTTGTAGGTTACCCCGCACTCTTTCCACATGGTTTTCATGTAACTAGACATGAAGTTGGATCCTCGGTCAGAGACAACCTCCTTGGGGGATCCTTGGGGAATCCAACACGGGTGAAAATGCCCAGGAGGGCCCGGGCAACCACCTTGGCAGTAACAGTCCGAAGGGGTATAGCCTCAGGGTACCTGGTGGCATGATCTACCAAAACCAGGATGAACCGATGTCCACCTGACGTGGGAGGGTCAAGGGGACCGACGATGTCTATGCCCACCCTCTCAAACCCTCTCACACCCTCTCAAACAGTGTGCCAACCACTGGCAATGGCTGCAGTGGGGCAATGACACTGCCTACAGTCTTGCCAGACAACTGACAAGTTGGGCAGGTCCTGCAGTGGGACTCCACTTCTACTCCCATCCGAGGCCAGTAGAAATGGGCAGAGAGCCTCTGCTTAGTCTTCTTGGTACCAAGATGACCAGCCAAGGGCACCTCATGCGCCAACTGCAGTAGGAAGGGCCTGTAAACCTGGGGTACCACCAACCTCTTGAGGGCACCAGGTTCAGGCTTAGTGGGCTCACTAACAAGGAGCTCTCCCTCCCAATAAATCCGGAAAGTCCTAGGCACTTCTCCTCGTGCCTGGGACAGGGCCTGTTTCCTCAGACCCTCGAGAGAGGGACACTCTCTCTGTCCTTTACAGAAGTCTGCCCGGGAGGGTCCACCTTCAGCTAACAAGCATTGAAGATCGGGATGATCCTCTGGGTTGAGACCCTCTCCCACAGGAGAGTCTTCTGGCTCTTCTCCCACAGGAGTTGAGACGGGGTTTACCACTGGACCCAGCCCGTCAGGAGCATGGATCCCAATGGGTGCTGTAGGAACAGCAGGAAGAGAAGGAGCTCCCTCCACAGAGGTGGCCTTCTTGCTCTTCCTTCGTCTTGCCTTAGGCCACACCTTCGGCTCGGGTACCTGACTCATAGCCAGACCCAGTGTCACCTGTGACATAGTGACCGCAGCAGCAGTCATGGGAAGACCATCCGCGATCAATCCCATCTCTACTAGATCGTTACCAAACAGAATGTTAGCAGGGACATTGTCCTGAACGAGGACAGGAAGCTTTGCTGTCTTGTCTCCAATTACGAGTGTGACTCGGGCTACAGGCGATAATTTGGGAGGCCCACCAGCTAACCTGGTGGTTCTCAGAGGAGCATCTTGCCCCAGTGTCTCTCAAACCAGTAGAAGGCTGGCCATTCAGGAGGACACTTCTCAAAAATCTACGGGTGTTCTGTGGGATAGTCGCCAGTACTTCCGCGTACTGGCGACTATCCCACACTGGTACTGGTTCCAGGCCCCAAGGGACACTAAGGAAATCTCTACGGGAGCACCAAAAGTGATTCCCGTAGAGGAGGGGAGGGCAGTGGCCTCCACCTCAGACATGGGGTAAGGGTAGATCAGGCTGACAGCCTGTACTCCGAGTGCCTTACCTTTACACTTGGAGTCACCCCTTTTGTGATCCAAAGCCCCACAGTCCCAACAAGTGCAGGGAGTGCGGGGTACCGTACTGGAACCACCGGGAGCCTGCTTTGCAGCAGGTGGACCACTACTCTTATTCTCACCCACAGATGACTTATCCCCACTAGAATTTTGGGTCTTAGGAGAGGAGGGTTTAGGTTTATTCGACTGTGACTGCTTTTGGGACTCCTCGGCTTTCTGAGAGGCCCCCTTTTCTTTGTCCTTGTCCTTCCCACTGGAGTCCTTAGGGGATACCCCGTGGGAGACCCACTTGTCAGCCAACCTAGCCAGCTTAAAGGGATCCAAAATGTTCTGGTCAGCAACATACTGACGCAGCTCTGGTGAACAGGCTTCATAAAAATGCTCAAAAACAACAGGTGGGACAATTCACCAAAAGTTTTCACCTTGTAACCATCAATCCACCCCATCATATTCATGTGCACAGCACTCACCCAGTCAACCCAAGACACATTCTCTCTTTTCCTAAAATCCCTGAACCTTTTAAGGTATTGGGTAGGGGTCTTGCCAAACTTGGCAATCAAAGCAGATTTCATACACTCATACTGACCCCTTTCTTCCACACTCAGCTTCAGAATACAGTCATATCCAGTTTGAGGCACTCTGCTTAGCAAACACTTAGCCCAATCTCTTTTGTCAACATCATGAATTGCACAAGCCATTTCAAACGCTTCAATCTATTGGAGGATATCAGAACCCTCCGAAAACACACCAACCAAATCCTTCATAAATTTAGTTGCTGGGGACCTGACACTCTCACTGGGTTTCGCTGAAGTCTCCACTCGAGCTTTCTCTAACTGGATTCTCTGACATTCAGTGTCCTTGTCTTTGAGTTCAAGATCCCTATTCTTGAGTTCAAGATCTGTATTCTTGAGCTCTACTTGTTGAGCCAAGTCCTCCTTCTTAAGCTCAGCATCGATTTCTAACTTGCGATAATAACTCAAGCTCCAAGGTATTGCTGGGGTTCGGAACAGAGACAGCAGGAATGACGGCATTCCCAAAAACAGATTCAGTAGAAACCCCAGGGGCAGCGTCCTCATTGGTTGCATTCCCCCCCTCATCAAGAGTTTCACCATCGGTCTGGTAGTCCACCAGGGCAGCTATCAGCTCAGCCCTAGACTTATCCACAAAGTCTAACTCCCTGGCTTCACAAGCACTCTGGAGAGCCTCTAAGCTCATCCGAGTCAATTTACCATTCGCAATAGACTCCATTGCTTGTGATGCAGTTATTTTGTACACACCCAAAACTTAATCTAATAAAATGCAGATATTTTGTAAGTGGCACGGTTATACACTGATTCTTAAAACCATAAGCATCCCACCGCTCCCACCAGTGTAAAGACTGGTAGGGGGTGTCTGTACTTCCGCTCTCTATATGGTAGAGGAGAGGCACAGCGGACCCCAGCCAAGATTCTCTATAAGGTAGCAATGGACGAGCAATCAAGGCCTAGCTTCTCAGGAGGTGATGCGGGCTGGTTCTTAAGTACAGTGTAGTCCCCGAACCCCCACAAAGGAATGTCCACACACTGTATTACTGAAAACACAGTCTTTATATAATTAATATTCAAAGGTATGTACACGATCACAATAACGCACTTTGCACTCGGAAGTCAATAATGATAAATATATACAATTCTAAAGTGGTACCACTAATGTTATCAAATCTCATTAAAGTGCATCAACTGTACGGTTAAAATGTCTCACAGATTAATAACGAGGAAACCAGCAATAGAGATAGGAAGGAACGTAAAATGGTTGAAACAATAGGCAGAATACTGACCCCTACCACTAGGCACAGTTCTGTGTGGAGATCCCCCCACCTGGGCAACCTGTAAATAAAGATATATAGCCCAAGCCCAGTCCATATAATGTTCGATAGTCTTACTTCTTCCTATTAAGGTTTTACCCCCCCCCAATGTACCTGGTAGAGTAAAGTTCTCCGATGATGCGTCGACCGATCCTTCTTGAGTGCCTCCCTTTTAGGTGGGAGCCACGGATCGTCGAGAGGTGTCGGGGAACTTGGCGTTCGGTGTCGGGGAATCGACGGCCCTTCTTGAGTGCCCTCCCTTTAAGGCGGGAGTCACGGGTCGTCGAACGTCCGACGGTGAACAGGGTGAACTACGGCAGGGAAGTGGCAGCTTCGTTCCTAGCGGTGCTCGTCGACGACAGAGCGTTGGTGTCCTGCAAGGAAGAGGCGTGCGGCGCACCTCGGTGACGATAGTTCTGGACCGCAAAGAGATGATGGAGAACTGTGGCCCAGCAAGGGCATCGACTCGTCAACGTCTCGGTGGTCCTTAGGTGGCGGGAAACCCACCGGTGGATGCTCCTCGGCGCGTCGACGGTCGGGCCTTCTCCAGCGGGAGAGAGCCGGTGACGATGCAGACGAGAGCGTCCGATGATCAATTGAAATTCTTAGCACGGCGGCTCCGGTCGGCGACGGCGGTCGTCGACAGTGGCGGACAACAGTCCGGGTGCTTCTCCTTGGAATTCCGCAGCAGTCCCCATATTGGGTCGGCAGCCTGTCGAAGGTCTGTCTACCAGGGAGCGTTGGCAAAGATCAGCTGTGCACGATGGTCCCTCGTAGCTCGGGAAGAGGGCGCCTTACCAGGTCCTCTCTGGGTCAGTCCTTGGAAGCACAGCAGCTTCAGATTGCGAGGGAGAGCCACAGCACTCCTTCTCGTCCAGCGGGGGTTTCAAGGTCAAGCGTCAGTTACTCCAGTTACTCGTCGTAGTGGACTTCAGCTTCTGAACACGATTCCTAGCAGTGAGAGGTCCCCAGATATACTGTCGATCTCCCATTCATTCCGCTGGGTCAAACTCAAGCATCCAATCACGACTACGGGCATTCATGCAGGCAGGCAGCCAATCAGGCACACGAGGTATTCAGGCCATTCACTTCTCTCCAGACACTCACAACAAGTTATGTGTATTGGGACAAGTACCGAGCCATTCAACACTCCAAGCTGCATTCATACCGGTTTCGGGCAGGGCTGTCTCAGTCATTGTGTCAACCACCAGATACTAGACATCCACAAAACAGAATGCATATTCGTCACACACTCTATTCACCCAGGTCCCACCCCCAGGAGGTACCCACAACCCGCAACATACATCACCGGTAAGGCTCCAGCTAGTTTGGCCAGGCCTTCACAACAACACCACATATGGCATTTCCACCCAACAGCCAGTCAGGAGGAAGGGACAGAGTCAGGGCTTCCCAGGACTTTGGGAAAACAAGGTAATGGGTAATAGAAAGCAAGAGGCCACCGGAACCATCTTGTTTTCCATCAGGAATCAACTGATCCCAATGGCAGGGCCGGGGTATCCCAAAATGGAGGATACTCCGCACACCTGTCAAACTCAGCAGGGAGCTGCCACCAGCCCATACCCTGCTCTGCGGGCCACCCACAGGTGCCCAAAAACATACAATAGGGGCACAGGGTTGTACCCCCACCCATGGGTGCCATAAGGGTATCCCACGGGTCCGTTCACCAAACCAAAATAAAGCTGCACTGCCAGGAGTCCCACATGAACTCCTGCATGGAAAACACAACAGAACACACGATAAAAAGCAGTAAAGGACAAGGATACGGAGGCCCTGTCCCTCCGATGCATTTCCAGCATCACAGTCGCCCCCCCGACAGCCTGAGGTGAAGGGTGCCTAATCTGCCACGGGATAGACACCCTCATCCAGACGGTCAACATACCTTCTGGAAAGGCCATCTGCATTATCGTGACTCTTCCCTGGTCTGTGCTCTATGGTGAAGTCTAGCCCTTGCATGCTAATGGACCACCTGAGCAGTTTCGGGTTCTCACCCTTCATCTGCATAAGGCACTTCAGGGGCTTATGATCCATTTGGACCTTGAAGGTAGACCCCGTAAGGTAGGGCCTAAAATGCCTAAGGCTCCAAACTATACTAAAACATTCCTTTTCAACAGTAGCCCACCTAAGTTCTCTACCCTTGAGTTGTCTACTGATGAATATGATAGGATGTTCTCTCCCTTTGTCATCTAACTGGGACAAGACAGCTCCAATTCCGGTGTCGCAGGCATCCGTCTGGACGATAAAGGGTCGGCTGTAGTCAGGCGCACACAACACGGGTGCCCAACACAGACTTTCTTTCAAGCCATCAAAGGCCCTCTGACAGTCTTCAGTCCAGTTGACCTTCCTAGGCTGCTTGGGTGAGGTCAGAGCTGTCAGTGGTGCAGCTATGGTTCCATAGTCCACCATGAAATTGCGATAATACCCAGTGAGGCCCAAAAAGTCTCTCACCTGGGTTTGAGTAGTGGGAGTCTCCCAGTCCTGTACATCCTGTACCTTACTGGGGAGAGGTTGGATTTGACCCCCTCCTACCTCTTGACCAAGATACATGACTTTCCCCTGAGCTATCTGGCACTTGGTGGCCTTGATAGTGAGGTTAGCCCTCTTTAAGGCCTGCAACACTCTACCCAGATGTGTCAAGTGCTCTTCCCAAGTGGAACTGTAGACGGCAATGTCGTCTAAATAAGCCACACAAAAGGCTTCCAGTCCACTGAGAGCATGATTGACCAATCTCTGGAAGGTGGCAGGGGCATTCTTCAACCCAAAAGGCATGACCCTAAACTGGTAGAGTCCCTCTGGTGTTGAGAACGCCGTCTTTTCCTTGGCATGGTCCATCAGAGCTATTTGCCAATAGCCTGAGATGAGGTCAAAGGTGCTCACAAATTTGGCAGCACCTATGGTGTCCACGAGCTCATCAGCCCTGGGCAAGGGGTGCGCGTCAGTTTTGGTGACGGCATTGACTCCTCGGTAGTCCACACAGAACCTCCAATCCTTGGTACCGGCCTGGGAACTTGCCTTGGGGACAAGGACCACGGGACTGGACCAGGGACTGGTTGAGGGTTCAATAACACCCAGATCCAACATATTGGCGACCTCAGCCTGGATGTGGTTCTTAACCGTATCTGACATTCGGTAGCTCCTGCTCTTGACAGGCACGCTGTCACCAGTGTCAATCTCGTGCTTACACCACGGTGTAAGGCCTGGCGTCAGCGAAAACAGAGAGGAATACTGCTGGAGCAAAGTCTGGCAGGCCCTCTGCTGCTCGGTTGTCAAATCTGGAGAGAGCTGCACTCCCTCCACTGAGCCATCCTGGGAGTTGCTATGCAGCAAATCAGGAAGGGGCTCACACTCATCCTCTTCTTGCTCTGAAGCCAGCAAGAGACATGAGACTTCGGCTCGCCTGTGGAAAGGCTTGAGCCTATTAACATGGAATACCTGAGGGGCTACCCTTGGGATTCCCATGTCAATCAGATAATTGACCTCGCCCATCTTGGAGATTATCCGGAAGGGTCCAGTCCATTTATCTGCCAATGCCTGAGGCTTGGTAGGCTCCATCACAAGGACCTCCTGTCCCGGAGTTCAATCCACTTGCGATGCTTTAAGGTCATGCCAGTTTTATTCAATTCCTGGCTGGCCTTGAGATTCGCTGTTGCTTGACCCATCATCTGTGTCATCCTTTGTCGGAGGCCTAACACATAGTCCCCCACTTGCTTGGTGGGACCGGGAGGGGTGGCTTCCAAACCTTCTCTGATCAAGGCGAGGGTCCCCCTCACGGGATGTCCAAAGAGTAACTCAAAGGGGCTGAAACCAACGCCTTCTTGAGGTACCTCTCTGTAAGCAAACAGCAGGCATGGCAGGAGGGGATCCCATTTCCTCCTTAGGGGCTCTTCCAAAGCACCTAGCATGCCCTTGAGAGTTTTGTTAAATCTCTCAACCAGACCATTGGTTTGGGGGTGGTAAGAAGTGGAGAACTTGTAGGCTACCCGCACTCTTTCCACATGGTTTTCATGTAACTAGACATGAAGTTGGATCCTCGGTCAGAGACAACCTCCTTGGGGAATCCAACGGGTGAAAATGCCCAGGAGGGCCCAGGCAACCACCTTGGCAGTAACAGTCCGAAGGGGTATAGCCTCAGGGTACCTGGTGGCATGATCTACCACATGCAAAAAAACTATTTTGCACAAGCACACCTAATGGTTCAATTATTATTGATGTTTTAAAGGATGGTTAATGGGGTGCCGGGGAGAAAAAACACCTTGACACTAGGTTGTATCAATCTATGCGAAACCAAAAGATGTCCATAAACTTATGGAACTATCCCGTCCCCTGCACACCCTTTCTATTGCATACACAATCAATATTTGGTTGATTTTATAGTAGTCATTGAAGATAATAACTTGGAAAACCAACCCCGTGTTTAGTAAAAAATTATGTATTCAAAACAAATTGTTTTTATAACTCTCATTTTTGTCATTAAACTCCAGTGTAACAAAACATTCACTTCTGTATTATAAACATACTAGAACAAATGTAGTTATCTTTAGCCCTATTGGTCCTTATAGGTAAACAAAATTCAATAACATGAAAACTTTTTCCCTTGTGGGTAAACAAAAGTCAATAGCATGGAAACTTTTTCTCGACACGTTTCGGGGTTTAGATTGATCCCCTTCTTCAAGAGATGTTCACCCACTTTTGCTTATTCTTTCATTTGTTTGTTTCTTCAGCAATCACCTATAACATATAATACTATAGTTAGATTATAGATTCTGTATATTTACTACTCTGTCATGTTACCATAATCATCCTTACTCTAATGATCATATGGATATTCACTTTTAAAAGACTAATGTTTATTAATAAAGCATGTTCATTTTCTGCAACTGGCAATCCATTTCAAAAACCTAAAAACCTAAAAAATAAGCTAACTGTTTAAAAGATAAGGAAATTAGTATGTCTCTTATAGCGAGAGGTATAGGTAGATGTTGTAGTATAGTCCCAGAATGGGTGGGTTAGGGCTGTTATCACAGATGATCCCCAAATGCTCAGGAGCTGCCCCTATAACATATATTAACATTTTAAGTTCTGTTTGTACACATTATGTTAGTAATTTGAGTGATAAACAATTAGATGTTAACACTTACCCACTGCCATATGGGTGTAATCAGCGACTGCTGATGTTCTTAATTCGAAATAAGAGTCCCTCCTAGGTGTGTACCTAATGGGGATTAGGAAAATCCATTTAGGTCGAATTCTAAAAGTTTTTTTGCTGTGGTGCAGCAAGTCGACCTCAATAGGTCCCTCTTCACTCACCTCTCCTGCTCGAATCTTGTGTAACCTCAGGGGAAGCCGCTCTGCACCTCTCGATGCTTTTATTCCGTTTCCTAGATGGCCGTTGTTTATAGTGTGACGTCATCACGTCACGGCGTGATGATGTCATAGTCTCATAGCATTCGCGTGTTTCTTAATGACGTCCGCGCGTAACGCTTGTGTTACATTGGAAATCTGTGTTCTATGTTCCTGTTTACTTATTGTGCCAACCATGCGGGGAATAGGTGAAAAACTAAGTGTGTTTATATTACTGATTCTGACCCTATTCAGTAAGTGGTGTGCAGAATCGAGATGCTCATCTAAGTTTGAAAATCAGGTAGTCTAAGAAAATTGATAATAGCTTCTCAATGACTATTTATCGATGATGGTAACATGCTCACATTCTCGACTGGATGTGTAATGACTATACATTCCAATATATTTTATGTCACTTTCATTCTCATTAGTAGTGGTCAAAATAGAGGAACAATATCCCAAAAAGTACACAGAACCTTGGTACAACTTATTACTTCATGATGTTAAGAAAGAGGAACAGTATAAAAATGTTATGTCAGAAAGAGTAACAGTGCCTCATGAGGAACAGTATGTGAAGTTTAGTTCAAGGTAAGAGGATGGACTTGGATTGGTAATTTCTTGCTGAAGATCTAATCCTCATACTTAATTGACATCCCATTTATGCCAAATTGGTTTGTTGCAATTGTGTCTTTTTTAAAAATGTGTTACAATTGTGATTTTTTAAAGAAAGCATGACAGACTATACTCCTCATTCATTCCATTTGGTACGTGACTGTTCAGTTTGTCGATCCAAAAGATTTCCCTTTTATTCATCAGTTTTCCATGATTTCCTCCTCTTGGTGATTTCTTTACAATTTCAAGTATTATAACTTTCAGTTGTGCTATGCTGTCTTTTTTCATTACAAAATGTCTAGCCACTGGTGAGTGTACGTTATTGGTCCTGATGTTGCTCTTGTGCTCATTCCAGCGTTCCTTCGCCTTTCTTTGGGTTTGTCCCACGTAATAGATCCCACAGGGGCAACTTAGACCGTAGATGACAGATTTAGTATCGCATGTTGCAAAGTCAGAGTCAGAGTTTTATTAAATCTCTCAACCAGACCATTGGTCTGGGGGTGGTAAGAAGTGGAGAACTTGTAGGTTACCCCGCACTCTTTCCACATGGTTTTCATGTAACTAGACATGAAGTTGGATCCTCGGTCAGAGACAACCTCCTTGGGGGATCCTTGGGGAATCCAACACGGGTGAAAATGCCCAGGAGGGCCCGGGCAACCACCTTGGCAATAACAGTCCGAAGGGGTATAGCCTCAGGGTACCTGGTGGCATGATCTACCAAAACCAGGATGAACTGATGTCCACCTGACGTGGGAGGGTCAAGGGGACCGACGATGTCTATGCCCACCCTCTCAAACCCTCTCACACCCTCTCAAACAGTGTGCCAACCACTGGCAATGGCTGCAGTGGGGCAATGACACTGCCTCCAGTCTTGCCAGACAACTGACAAGTTGGGCAGGTCCTGCAGTGGGACTCCACTTCTACTCCCATCCGAGGCCAGTAGAAATGGGCAGAGAGCCTCTGCTTAGTCTTCTTGGTAGCAAGATGACCAGCCAAGGGCACCTCATGCGCCAACTGCAGTAGGAAGGGCCTGTAAACCTGGGGTACCACCAACCTCTTGAGGGCACCAGGTTCAGGCTTAGTGGGCTCACTAACAAGGAGCTCTCCCTCCCAATAAATCCGGAAAGTCCTAGGCACTTCTCATCGTGCCTGGGACAGGGCCTGTTTCCTCAGACCCTCGAGAGAGGGACACTCTCTCTGTCCTTTACAGAAGTCTGCCCGGGAGGGTCCCCCTTCAGCTAACAAGCATTGAAGATTGGGATGATCCTCTGCGTTGAGAACCTCTCCCACAGGAGAGTCTTCTAGCTCTTCTCCCACAGGAGTTGAGACGGGGTTTACCACTGGACCCAGCCCGTCCGGAGCATGGATCCCAATGGGTGCTGTAGGAACAGCAGGAAGAGAAGGAGCTCCCTCCACAGAGGTGGCCTTCTTGCTCTTCCTTCGTCTTGCCTTAGGCCGCGCCTTCGGCTCGGGTACCTAAGTCATAGCCAGACCCAGTGTCACCTGTGACATAGTGACCGCAGCAGCAGTCATGGGAAGACCAGCCGCGATCAATCCCATCTCTACTAGATCGTTACCAAACAGAATGTTAGCAGGGACATTGTCCTGAACCAGGACAGGAAGCTTTGCTGTCTTGTCTCCAATTACGAGTGTGACTCGGGCTACAGGCGATAATTTGGGAGGCCCACCAGCTAACCTGGTGGTTCTCAGAGGAGCATCTTGCCCCAGTGTCTCTCAAACCAGTAGAAGGCTGGCCATTCAGGAGGACACTTCTCAAAAATCTACGGGTGTTCTGTGGGATAGTCGCCAGTACTTCCGCGTACTGGCGACTATCCCACACTGGTACTGGTCCCAGGCCCCAAGGGACACTAAGGAAATCTCTACGGGAGCACCAAAAGTGATTCCCGTAGAGGAGGGGAGGGCAGTGGCCTCCACCTCAGACATGGGGTAAGGGTAGGTCAGGCTGACAGCCTGTACTCCGAGTGCCTTACCTTTACACTTGGAGTCACCCCTTTTGTGATCCAAAGCCCCACAGTCCCAACAAGTGCAGGGAGTGCGGGGTACGGTACTGGAACCACCAGGAGCCTGCTTTGCAGCAGGTGGACCACTACTCTTATTCCCACCCACAAATGACTTATCCCCACTAGAATTTTGGGTCTTAGGAGAGGAGGGTTTAGGTTTATTTGACTGTGACTGCTTTTGGGACTCCTCGGCTTTCTGAGAGGCCCCCTTTTCTTTGTCCTTGTCCTTCCCACTGGAGTCCTTAGGGGATACCCGGTGGGAGACCCACTTGTCAGCCAACCTAGCCAGCTTAAAGGGATCCAAAATGTTCTGGTCAGCAACATACTGACGCAGCTCTGGTGAACAGGCTTCAGAAAAATGTTCAAAAACAACAGGTGGGACAATTCACCAAAAGTTTTCACCTTGAACCATCAATCCACCCCATCATATTCATGTGCACAGCACTCACCCAGTAAACCCAAGACACATTCTCTCTTTTCTTAAAATCCCTGAACCTTTTGAGGTATTGGGTAGGGGTCTTGCCAAACTTGGCAATCAAAGCAGATTTCATACACTCATACTGACCCCTTTCTTCCACACTCAGCTTCAGAATACAGTCATATCCAGTTTGAGGCACTCTGCTTAGCAAACACTTAGCCCAATCTCTTTTGTCAACATCATGAATTGCACAAGCCATTTCAAACGCTTCAATCCATTGGAGGATATCAGAACCCTCCGAAAACACACCAACCAAATCCTTCATAAATTTAGTTGCTGGAGACCTGACACTCTCACTGGGTTTCGCTGAAGTCTCCACTCGAGCTTTCTCTAGCTGGATTCTCTGACATTCAGTGTCCTTGTCTTTGAGTTCAAGATCCCTATTCTTGAGTTCAAGATCTGTATTCTTGAGCTTTACTTGTTGAGCCAACTCCTCCTTCTTAAGCTCAGCATCGATTTCTAACTTGCGATAATAACTCAAGCTCCAAGGTATTGCTGGGGTTCTGAACAGAGGCAGCAGGAATGACGGCATTCCCAGAAACAGATTCAGTAGAAACCCCAGGGGCAGCGTCCTCATTGGTTGCATTTCCCCCCTCATCAAGAGTTTCACCATCGGTCTGGTAGTCCACCAGGGCAGCTATCAGCTCAGCCTTAGACTTATCCACAAAGTCTAACTCCCTGGCTTCACAAGCACTCTGGAGAGCCTCTAAGCTCATCCGAGTCAATTTACCACTCGCAATAGACTCCATTCCTTGTGATGCAGTTATTTTGTACACACCCAAAACTTAATCTAATAAAGTGCAGATATTTTGTAAGTGGCACGGTTATACACTGATTCTTAAAACCATAAGCATCCCACCGCTCCCACCAGTGTAAAGACTGGTAGGGGGTGTCTGTACTTCCGCTCTCTATATGGTAGAGGAGAGGCACAGCAGACCCCAGCCAAGATTCTCTATAAGGTAGCAATGGACGAGCAATCAAGGCCTAGCTTCTCAGGAGGTGATGCGGGCTGGTTCTTAAGTACAGTGTAGTCCCCGAACCCCCACAAAGGAATGTCCACACACTGTATTACTGAAAACACAGTCTTTATATAATTAATATTCAAAGGTATGTACACGATCACAATAACGCACTTTGCACTCGGAAGTCAATAATGATAAATATATACAATTCTAAAATGGTACGACTAATGTTATCAAATCTCATTAAAGTGCATCAACTGTACGGTTAAAATGTCACACAGATTCATAACGAGGAAACCAGCAATAAAGATGGGAAGGAACGTCAGATGTTTGAAACAATAGGCAGAATACTGACCCCTACCACTAGGCACAGTTCTGTGTGGAGATCCCCCCACCTGGGCAACCTGTAAATAAAGATATATAGCACAAGCCCAGTCCATATAATGTTCGATAGTCTTACTTCTTCCTATTAAGGTTTTACCCCCCACAATGTACCTGGTAGAGTAAAGTTCTCCGATGATGCGTCGACCGATCCTTCTTGAGTGCCTCCCTTTTAGGCAGGAGCCATGAATCGTCGAGAGGTGTCGGGGAACTTGGCGTTCGGTGTCGGGGAATCGACGGTCCTTCTTGAGTCCCCTCCCTTTAAGGCGGGAGTCCGGGGTCGTCGAACGTCCGACGGTGAACAGGGTGAACTACGGCAGGGAAGTGGCAGCTTCGTTCCTAGCCGTGCTCGTCGACGACAGAGCGTTGGTGTCCTGCAAGGAAGAGGCGTACGGCGCACCTCGGTGACGATAGTTCTGGACCGCAAAGGGATGATGGAGAACTGTGGCCCAGCAAGGGCATCGACTCATCAACGTCTCGGTGGTCCTTAGGTGGCGGGAAACCCACCGTTGGATGCTCCTCAGCGCATCGACGGTCGGGCCTTCTCCAGCGGGAGACAGCCGGTGACGATGCAGACGAGAGCGTCCGATGATCAATTGAAGTTCTTAGGCAAACGGGAGCACGGCGGCTCTGGTCGGCGATGGCGGTCGTCGACAGTGGCGGACAACAGTCCGGGTGCTTCTCCTTGGAGTTCCGCAGCAGTCCCCATATTGGGTCGGCAGCCTGTCGAAGGTCTGTCTACCAGGGAGCGTTGGCAAAGATCAGCTGTGCACGATGGTCCCTCGTAGCTCGGGAAGAGGGTGCCTTACCAGGTCCTCTCTGGGTCAGTCCTTGGAAGCACAGCAGCTTCAGATTGCGAGGGAGAGCCACAGCACTCCTTCTCGTCCAGCGGGGGTTTCAAGGTCAAGCGTCAGTTACTCCAGTTACTCGTCGTAGTGGACTTCAGCTTCTGAACACGATTCCTAGCAGTGAGAGGTCCCCAGATATACTGTTGATCTCCAATTCATTCCGATGGGTCACACTCAAGCATCCAATCACGACTACGGGCATTCATGCAGGCAGGCAGCCAATCAGGCACACGAGGTATTCAGGCCATTCATTTCTCTCCAGACACTCACAACAAGTTATGTGTATTGGGACAAGTACCGAGCCATTCAACACTGCAAGCTGCATTCATACCGGTTTCGGGTAGGGCTGTCTCAGTCATTGTGTCAACCACCAGATACTAGACATCCACAACACAGAATGCATATTCGTCACACACTATATTCACCCAGGTCCCACCCACAGGAGGTACCCACAACATACATCACCGGGAAGGCTCCTGCTAGTCTGGCCGGGCCTTCACAACAACACCATATATGGCATTTCCACCCAACAGCCAGTCAGGGGGAAGGGACAGAGTAAGGACTTCCAGGACTTTGGGAAAACAAGGTAATGGGTAATAGAAAGCAAGAGGCCACCGGGGCCATCTTGTTTTCCATCAGGAATTAACTGATCCCAATGGCAGGGCCCGGGTATCCCAAAATGGAGGATACTCCGCACACCTGTCAAACTCAGCATTGAGCTGCCACCAGCCAATTCCCTGCTCTGCGGGCCACTCACAGGTGCCCAAAAACATACACTAGGGGTACAGGGTTGTACCCCCACCCATGGGTGCCATAAGGGTATCCCACGGGTCCGTTCACCAAACTAAAAGAGAGCTGCACCGCCAGGAGTCCCACATGAACTCCTGCGCGGAAAACACAACAGAATACACGATAAAAAGCAGTAAAGGACAAGGATACGGAGGCCCTGTCCCTCCGATGCATTTCCAGCATCATACCCATGCCAACTAATACTTCTTCAAATCACTGCAGCAGTTTGTGGATATCTTCTACGTTTACCCCATATGCAAAGCTGACAATCTTCAGGGCCTCGGCTGCAGCACAACTTAGGAGAGTGTCTTTGCTGACGTCGGTTTGCAGAGTATCTCACCACGATGGTGTTTGGCCCATGCCCCATTCTCAACACGAACGCCCCTTTCAGGGGAAACGGTTGTTTGCCACCAAAAGTAAAGATCATTACTTTCGCCTGCGCTAAGAGAGGTGGTCCTGGTAGTCCCTCGTAATGTTCCACTGCCATTACACTCACCGATGCACCAGTGTCTATTAACACAGGGATCTCACAGCCATTCACTGATACTGCACATCTCAGCTGTCTTTTTTTCTTATGTTTCAAGTAACTGAGGCTGGAAATAAAGAAATCTCTTCCTCCTCATCCTTCGGGGTCTGGGTCATGTGCTTGCTAATCCTCATCCTGGTCCACCTGTGCAAGTCTTGGGAAACGTCTCTGAGCGAAGGTGCCCATTTCGGCCGCACCTCGCAGTGTGGCAGCTGCCCCGGGGCTTTGCACATGCGAGTGAAGTGGTCCACTGACTCCCAAATACGCACTCTTTTGCCGGGTACTCATTTGCATGCAGGAGGATGTATCCGCACAATGTGCATTGAACAGTCGTTTCTGGCCCCCTGTCTCTCCTCGGACCCATTCCTCTCCGACCCCCTCTGGCACCTTGGCGTCCGATGGCGCCCACATCCTCCAACTTCACCATCCTCATGGCTTCGTCCATTTTGGACGCTCGTGTGCCCGCCAACTCATCGGATCATCCCATTTCAAGGATCCTCACCAGGGTGGGTCCCAGCTCCCCCAGGATCTGTCTCCTCAGTTTCAGCTGGTTTTGCACCATCTCTTTCTCACTAGTCCATGCGCACGTGGTTGTGAGGTGTCTTAGTCTGCCATGGGATGAGGCGAGCGACTCATCCCACTGCTTAGCTGCGCACATCACAATCCTCTCATAGTAAAAAGGGATGAAATGGTCCCTCAGACAGTTCTTCGTGGCATTGTAGGATCCATCTGCCAGCCTCAAGGTATCAATTACCTTCAGCACTGCTGGCCCAGCTGCATACAGTAGTGTTGACATCTTCACCTAGTCGTCCACCTCCCCAACCGCCAAGAAGTACATCTCCAGGTGTTTCAGCCACAGGTTCCATCTGGGGCCCAGGGCCGCCGACATCCCGAAACATCACATTCCAGCATAGGAGCCAGTGGTCCTTGTTGGCGATGTACCAGTGCCACTGCCAGGGCAGTTGTGGCGCTGTGGGTTCATCCCCCATGCTGGCATAAAACTGCGCACTGTGATATCACGCTGTGCACATAGGCACCCTCCTCCAAACAAGGGCCGCAACACAGCGTGACCATGAGGCAGGACGTGCTTAAGTACAGTGTAGTCCACGAACTACAACTAAGGATGAAGGGTTAAAGAAAAACTCTCGAAACTCCTCTTCCATTGGGAGAAAAAAAGGAAAGAAAACACCATTTCATTTTTTTTCTTTTTCTTCAAAATACACCCTTGGGTCCTCCAAAAATTGTGCTGGAGGTGCACATGCACTTCCTTATCTGGGAAGCTGCAACCACCTTTCACATGGCATTACAGGGCCCTTCTCACCTTCCCTCAGTGTGCCTTCACAGCTGCAAACGAAATGAGCATTCCAAACCCCTCCGAAAGCACAGCTGATCGCATTGCACACGTGGATTCAGGAGAGCAACCTCCTCATCGCCATTGTTGTGAGGCCAATGGCGTTGCATCATGGTAGCCCCCGGCCCCCACAGTGACAAAAACACACCTGCGTTCCGTCCGGGCTCTGCCTGCAAACTACTGCGCATGCGCAGGGAACCCCTTTTATTCACTGCGACAGATGTGTCACTACGTCGCAGGCATCACGTGACTCGTGTCACCACATGCCCCATGCCTCGGCCGGCTCTACCTTTCACGCATTAGTAGCCTGCACGATGAAAACAGGAGGATCACCCGAGGGGAAAGAATTTTGAAAAAATGTGTTGGCTACTCCCCACTTAGCTAGCATGTCCAGAGGTGACTGCTGAGTATGTCTGCTTCCATACCGGATGTGGTACACTGTAAATCCTCATTCTGAACACTACATGAGGAAGCTGCATTGAAATAGACTTTCTTGTGAAATTTGCTTTCTAAACCTCCCAAAAATAAAATGCCCTCAGTGCCAGAGTGTTCAAACTCCACCTATAGATCGCAAAACCCCAGTTTAATATATGCTATCAGCTAGGACTGTGCAGAACTAGAAGCCACTTCAGTTGAAGCGTTAGCATCATATAATTCAACTGCGTCCACCATAATTACATAGTGACAGATTAATTTCTATGTCAAGCTTAATTTATTTTTTAGAAGGCCATGCCCCTAAATGTAATTATATGCTGTGTCCCAAATCAAAATAGAGCTCCCTGTTGGCTCCAGTCAAGTTATTCCAGGTTTCAGATGTGTTTTTGGCAAAGTAGAAAGTAACACGCAATCACCAGTTACATTTAAGGAATTTAAGCAATGAAAATCATCAATCATATGTTACCTTTAGGATAACAAGGCCACTACTCTCTCTTACTGGAAGAGAGTCGTGTTTCTGATAGAATGTATTTAATTATTAAGTATAGGCTCAAATGAAGATTCGTTCAGTAATGGCCCTGAGAGAAAATGCTCTGCAAGAAGGTAACATGTGTGTCTTAACTGAAACAATGGGAATGTTCCGAGTTAAATAGAATGAACAATGTAGAGCAGAAGCTATGCTATCCGGCCCCCTATTAACTGAACACTCATTTAATTGGCACCTCCCACTGGCGGTTTTTGTCCTATTCCAGTTACGAACATCCTGCAGAAGAAAGTTTTGAAGCCAGATAACAGAGGTTCTGGGTGGCAGAGCAGAAGGCCATGAAGCATAGCTATCCAGCCATTTTACTATGGTTTCTGGCTCTCTGCAAACCAGATGACAGACATTTTGTTATCCAGCGCATTTGATTATGCAGATTTTAGGGCAGCGGTCGGCAACCTGCTGCTCTCCAGATGCTTCCTACTACATTTCCCATGATCCGACACCATTGACTATGCTGACTTGGATTGATGGGCCACTGCATCTGGAGAGGCATAGGTCGGAGACTCCTGATCTAGGGTTTCTATAGGTATGGGTAATCACACTTTTACTCTACTCTTTATTCACAGATTGCAGTGAACAGCTCCATCCTTGTTTCATTGGCATTTACTTATTTCACAGAGCAAAAATAATAATAAAAAATGAATTACCCAAAAAATTGATTGAAAGCATTGAATTAAAATTATGCTGGGCGAGGGGTAAATGGACAAAAACAAAGAAATATACGGAAGATAAAGGTAGTGAAGAGTAAAGGACTGAAAGGTCAATGGTAGAGGTTAAGTGATGGTATAGATTTGCAGGTGTAGTATGAAATTAAGAGAAAGAAAAAACATGGTTATGATCTGATATAATATAATATGATATGATAATTCATTTATATTGCGCTCGTACACAAGTATTTCAGAACGCGACAAGGAAAGGGAGGGGAACAGGGGGAACAAAACAACGATCTTGCTAGGCCCAGTGACATTGAGAACGCGCATGTGCACGGTAAAGGGAAAGGGGAAAAGTGCATGGAGGTGGGGAGAAGTGGAAAGTGCAGAGCAGAGGAGAACAGATAAATAATAATAAATACAAATAAACAGTGGTAGTGCAATAAACGGTGGTAGTGCAGTGAGCAAGTGGCAAGTGCTGTGTTTAAGGCAGCAGACAGGGTATGTCTAATAAGTGCAGAAAGAAAAGAAAGGGGGTGGGGGACTGTATTGGTACAGATACAGCCCCAGTGCAAGGGGTGGCCCGGAGGCAGTGCAGGAGGGTGGCAGGGTGAGCAGGTACCTGGGCCCGGAGGACAGAGGTTGGCCAGGTGCACGGTGCCAAGAGAGAAACAGATCAGCCGTGGAGCGTGGGGGGTGGCGAAGGCAGAAGCAAAGAGGAAGGTCGTGAGGTGCTTCCGGAACCGGAGTTGGTTTTCCTCAGGTTTCAGAGTGGCAGGGATGCTGTTCCAAAGAGACGCCCCAGCTGAAGACAGAGATCTACTCCCAGCTCTTTTTTTGAAAATCGATTGAGCCTGAGGGAGTTAGAAGTAGAGTAGCGAAGAGCTCGAGAGAGGAGGGATTTGCAGAGGGATATTTGAAGGTATGTAGGACCCAGGCCCCAGAAAGCCTTGTGGACAATGCAGAGGGTTTTGAATTTAATCCTTGCATCCACTGGGAGCCAATGAAGGGATTTCAGAGCTGGAGAGATATGATCCCAGGGCTTGAGGCCAAGGAAAAGTCTCACAGTCCTGTAGTCCCGTTCTAGATTAGTTGTAAAGGGGGGGGGGTAGAGGCAGGAAGATTTAGAAAGAGGCTGTTACAATAGTCCAACCTGGAGACAACCAGAGCATGGGAGACAATTAACTTCTGGGGGACAGAGAGGAAAGGCAGAGTACCTAGGAAGAGGTGCAGTAGGACGTTTGACTTTTTAGAGACATCTGAGATGTGGGCAGAGAAGGAAAATGTGGAGTCAAAGATAACCCCAAGGTTCTTAGCCTCACAGATAGGGGTAGGAGGAGGGCCAAGGGAGGCCGGCCAGAGAGTGAGGGCAAAGGATGGTGTAGGTGTACCAATGAGTAGGATCTCAGTCTTGTTTGCATTTAGACAAAGATCATTGGCGGCACACCAATCATGAATGGCAGTTAGGCAAACTGTTAGGCAAGCAGTTGGGTTCAAGTGATGCATGGCATGAAGGTGTGCAGTATAAACACTGTTTGCAGCGCTGTAGGGAAAGGCGTTCAGTTCATAGAGAGAGGCTGACTTCCTATCTGTGTTGCACTTGAAGCCGTCACCTAGCAAAATTGAAACACATTATTTTCCTTGTCATCCAAGGGCATGCTGTAGATTTACACAGGTACAATAGACAATTCAAAGCATTTGCTGAGAAGACACAGCCAGCAGCCTCTCATCAGCCCTTCACGGGTTTGCATGCCTGCATTTGACTGCTTAGGTACCCCCTGTCTTTTAATTGTCTATAACAAGTTTACGTTTAATGTAAAGCTTGTCTTCTTCAGTTCATTCTTTAGCATAGAGGGGGTCTTTAATTTTCTGTATCCCAACACTTCTAACTTTTCTTAGTATACCATTATTGTTTTAATTATTTGTCCCATTCTCAAACCTTTGGATCAAATCCATTTAGGTCCAAAGTTTTCTTGAAACCATTTCCTTTCTTTCTCTTTTAAATAAATTTATGTATTCCCTTCATGTAGGTTTGTCTATATTGGGTAGGATCAACTTTTGTTTGCCCCAAATCAGATCTTTGTTTATTGTGTTCAGCTGATTCATCTCATCCTTGATACAGATGATTGGACATTGCTTCTTGGGAGCTTGTCACTTAGGATACCTTGGACCAAGAATGATGCCAAGACAAAGTATTTGCTGGTGGACTATTTTTATTTGTCGCCAACTCATATGCAAAACTGGAAACCGACTCTAGGAAATAATATCAGTCAGGATGATCATCTCTCCCAAAAATATTTCTCCCTCCTTAGTAGCTGATTGGACCTTTATGCTCCCACTAAAGCCAAAGTGTGGGTCTATACATTTTCTAGGAGACTCCTTTCCCTCATCTCTTGCAGTATTGTGGGCTTTCGGGTTTCACAAATGCCTGTGATTCGTCTCGTCTGGGCTAGTTGGAGGATTTCCAGGGCCCTGCAAGCTGTGACTGATTCTGGCACCTATTCCTGCAAGTTGACCGGTCCATAGTCATGGTCAGCACAGAGAGTTAAAAAGGTGTTCCTGGGCTGAGCTGGGCAGTGCATCCCTGAATTTCTTCCTGATCGTCTCTTTCATATTACTGAAACTTTCCCAACCTTATCTTTATCCTCCTCCCACCATCTGGTCCTGCCTACGTCCGACCTGCACACTGGACTTTGTATGCACATTATCTGTGCCAAGCCTTCTTCAGTTTCTCCATCACATTTTGGTTTTCTCCTTCCACCATAGTACAACTCTGCCTAATGTGACTGGATCTCTGCTACTCCCTGGACCTGATGTATAACCTCCTCCTGACCCCTGGGCTCCAACATCTCCTCCTGGCCAGTGGTCGGACTGTACGAAAAGAAGTAGTGGAACTATGTTCCCTGCTGGCCTGCATCCACTCCGCACAAACCGCATCACCACATCCCCTCCCACACACAATACACCCCCCAAACACTTGCACCTGCTGTTTAAGGGAACATTCAGTGCAGTGCACTGAAAGTACATCATCGCTCGCTAAGTAAAGTGGGTGTGCTGGTAAGGGGTAGTTAGTTTTCCCTTTCTCCTGTAAAAAGGCTTTCTCAGTTTTTTGGTGTCACTGTTTGAATGTCTGCAGAAGTTTTGATGTGATGTATGATACAAATTGAGCTTAGGACAGGCCCTGTATAGCTATTTAGGTGGCCCCTATGTTCTAGTGGTCTGGTTTATTACCACCCCCCTGCTGTCCGCTCTCCACTCCTGATGTTATCACCTCCTCAATAATCTGCCCTACTAGCACCAACTCATCGTGTCTGCTCTCTGCTCACGATGTTACCAACACCATGATCTGCTCACTCTCCACTCCTGATGTAAACTCTGTCTGCTCTCCACTGCTACTACGCTCTATCCTCTTTCATCTCTCCAATGTCCTCTTCCTTTCCTCCACTTCTCTTAACTCTTCACCCTTCTCCAAAGAGAAGCCTCCTGTTCCTGCAACCCACTCCCAGTGACTGGGCTGGTTGTATATATACTCTCTATTCAACACCATAGGCGTGCATTCAGGGGTGGACTCGGAAATAAAACTGGCCCGGGAAATAATGTTCAAAGTGGCCCCAGATGACACATTTCCAGCAAGCCCAGCCCTGTTCCCATGAGAACATTTGGAAGTTACATGTTACCATACAAGGGTGCAAAGGCCTACCGGGAAATCTCCACAGTTCCCTACCTGCCAGTCCGTCCACCCATGGGTGCATTTGTTTATTTACAATTAGTCATCTTGCAATTTTTCTAAACCTCTCTCTCCATTCTCTTCTCCTTCCCCTTTTCTTGAATTGTCTCTATTACCCCTATGCTTTTGCTGTCACTATGATTTTTTCTGTGCTTACCTCTCTCTCTTCTGCTCTCCAACACCTCTTTGCATTGCCACATCTCTCTCTCTAGTTACAATTCCACATAACATCACCAACTTCCTGAAATGGTTTCTCCCTCTGATTTATTAAGGGATTATGTGCTGTGCTATTACATTTTTGGCCAATATCACACCTAAATGACTATGTACTGTCATTGATAGACAATGGGCATCACCACACATCCATGAAATACATTTGTCCACATTTGATGTATTTTAAAAGATGAGCGTGTTCTGTTTCAATAAATATAAGACCATTAGTGTGTTCTTATACTGTTTCATTGTCAAACTCTCTCACTCTAAGTGATATCATGAAAGGTGTTGCTATTAGCATGATTTGAATATTACTTGATGTATCTACCTTGGGAAGAGGAAAGCCTGCCCCTCTGACCAATCCAAACTCAGACGTGAAGTGTCCCTTGTAACAAATGTTGTGCTTGATCAACTGTTAAGTTGTGATTGCTAGACTGAAGTTTCAATAAAAAATAAAAAAAAATAAAAAAGTTATAGACTAACACTTTACTCATACGGCCATCAAATCCTCTTTTCATAAACTCCCAGTGATCTGTAGTCACTGACCCACGAAACCCATGCTGCCCGGGCCTTTCACCAAGTAGTACTTAAGTAAATGCCAGCCATTTGTTCCAGAATCCCTGAGTACCGTTAAATAACAAGATCAGGCGGCGTGACCATGTCTTCCTCTCCCACGTCATACAGTCTCTCCTGTTACAGCTCGGACAGAGCAACATCAGTGGTCGAAGTGTACGAAAAAAGGAGCGGAACTATATTCCCCGAGGGCCTGCCACCGCTCCCGACAGACCTCTCCCATGCGCAATCCAAGCCCACAAACAAACACGCCTGCTATTTAAGGGAATGTTCAATGCAGTGCACTGAAGTGCAAGTTTCAACTTCTTCCTACACTTTTATTTGAAAACTAAACCACTCGGAACGCTTTCTTTTTTTAAAAATAAAAGTATTGGAACAGTAAACCTTTTTTGTTTAAAGAAGAGGAGCTCTGCTCCTCACCTTTCCCGCCCACTTCGACCACTGAGCAACACTCTATTAGTAAGTAGGGGAATATTAAAGAAGGAGACACAGCCTACACGTCGATATATCTCGCGCAGTGCTGCAGCACAGTTCTTCCCACCCAGGCCACAATGCATGCATGCCATCGAAGACTCCAAACGCAACACCTCATGTCCGTCTGCCAGATACTAGGAGAAAAGAGGGTTGTATGGGTGGGTTCGGGTGGAGTGAGCAACTGCACATGTGATCCACGAGGCTTGGGTGCTGCTAATAACATTCAGCATATGCACTCAACTGTAAAAACGACAGTGATCAGGCCCACCTCCAAAATAAGTCCCTAGCAAGGATACAAACTGGTCATCGCCAGAACACCCTTTGAAGCTACAGAGAATGCAATATACAGCCAACAGAGCACTAGTATTACTGGACACAACAGAACATAACACACTAGCACATTACACTGCCTGCTGCACCTCAGGAGAAGAAATGTACTTCAAAGCACTCTGAATTGCTCACTGCCCCTTGTAGCACCAAAATGGATCCAAAGGAAATTATGCCGGGCCCTTAAGAGGTATTTAAGCAAATGCCAGGCCATTGGTTCCACAATGATGACTGTTAGCTAACAGGATCAGGCGGCCTGACCATGCCTTCCTCTGCCAAGTCATGCATTACTACCAAGGTCCAGAAAGTGGGACCCTTGATTGCACCTCAATACATGAAGAAGCATTAAGGCGTGTCTTTTGCAGTCATGGCGACTGCATTCTGAAACACTCTCCCAAAAGGAGTATGTTTCAGAATTGCCAAACATATTGAAAAAACATCAGCACAACACAAAACATTTAACAGACTCAGATAACTCTACGTAATCCTGTGATACTCTCGTTTTAAGCGAGTAAGCCTCGAGCCTGCCAAAACTGATAGTCAGCAAACCTTGCCACACCACCCTGTCTCACTAAAGCTCTGTGCAAAGGATATTGATCCGTGCCACCTTCTTGCACATATGCAACAACAATGAAACCGCTCTATGCAGGGACGTCATTTGGGGGTGACAACTGCAACCCCTGAGGTTTCCCTTGCTACCCCTGTGGTCTTCCTTGATACCCCTTTAAAAAAGTTTTTTGTTTGTTTTGTTTTATATTGAAGCTCCTGGGCTGTGGCCAGTGCAATGCGGCTCTTTGTTTTTGGAGTGACTGGAATTTATGTTAATGCCAATGATGACAATTGTAACACGTTGAGCAGTGACCTTAAATATAAAGAATAGGAATAATAAATAATTGCTAGACTCATTAAAGGGCTGAAAGGTCATGTTCTATCGCTTCCTATAATGTCACTTCAGGCTGGGGTCAAATGACATCACTTCCTGTGATGTCATTAGAGGTCAAGGGTCATGTGATGTCACTTCCGCTACCGCTGGCATTTTGGTGAAATGATGTCTCCGGTTCTATGTCACTGCATAAAGACACGAAAGGCACATTGCCATTGACCATTCCAACTCACCCTAACACTAATTGCAAACACTTCCTATCAGACAATCTGAACCCTTCATCTTACACACCTACCATAAGGGACACACACTCCATGTACCAACATAAAGTACATCCAAACACTCACAGAGAAGTTTTTCTTGCACACAGAGCCCAATTCCTTTGGAGCTGCACACCTCAAGATAGCAGCAAAACAAACTTGCTCTGCTTCTTTAACACCACTAGCCCATCCCAAAATGTCTCTTGTATGAGCCAATATTGAGAGAAAAATGAGAATGGCAAAAGTAATGCTTTATAAAAACCCAGTAATATAACACAACACAGAATAAAATAAAACAACATACCATGACATAGCATGACATTAGGCCCTGCAAATGTCCACTGGTTTTGCAACTGTACTGCCAAGACTTGAAAACACACAAAAACAAAAGAAAACTGTATGTGCATGTCACCTGCTCAGAGGCGTTGCTAGAGGCGTTGCTAGTTGGGGCACAGGGGGCTATAGCCCCGGGTCATTTGGTTGTAGCCTTGGATAGAAGTTCAGGGGTTACAACCAAAAGGCTAGCTAGCCCCGAGTCCTGAAAGTCCCAACATTAGTGTAGCCCCAGATATTTTCCAGACTTAGCAACATGCTTGTAGGCATTGTTTGACACAGACAAACAGGGAAACTCTTTTGTGTGTCTGTCAAACAAGCAACTACATACAATACATGGTTTAAAACGTGAGAGGACTTTTTGCGTTTTAGTTTGATTGAATTGAAAGAATGGACAGACTAAGTAGTCAAATACAGTATTGAATGGTTTTCATCAGCTAAAAATCAGCGATACAGTTCTTACAACCCAAAGTTCAAACAATGATCCATTCCACACTCACCCCTGTATCTGCTGGCATACACATCAATAGCTTAGCATGTAACCGTGGGAAGATAGCAAAGGAAGGGCTAGAAACGTATTGCCCAGTAATTTCAAGGCTTGCTTAAGGAGCTTGCTCCATCATTGGTCCATCACCTGAGGACTTTGACAGTGAGCAATCAAGAGCAGGTTGTGCCATTCCCCTTAGCTGGTGCCTCCCCGATTAATCAAGAATTTCTATTTAATGGATATAGGCAAACTCAGCTTAATTTATAGCAGCCAGTGACTGAAACTCGAGTCAAGGTCAAGGCAGGCACTTGGCCTGAGCCAACCCAATGCCTGACTGTCCCCCCACCTCTTCTGAGTCATAAGGGACCTTTGCAGCCATGGATAGAAATCGTTGAGAATGAAAATGTTGCATTATGTAGATGGCCATCTAATAAATGTTCAAAATATGAGACATTGACAAGCTTGGGAAGCAGCACAGTTTCATAAATCAGTTGCCAAAGGAACATTTATAATATGGGAACTAAAGGGCCATCCTGTTGATGTCAAGTGCCCTTTAAACATGTATTTTACCACCCTCATATCTAATAATATGTTTTAGAAGGCTGGGCGAATGCTGCACTTTTTTTCTATTATCTAAACACCTACTGTGGAAGATTGGGACAATGCTGCACATAGGGAAATCATGACAGTATGGAAGCACAGACCACAGAAGTCATGACAGACCGTGGGTGTTCTGTGCATTCCCTAGTGGTTATTTTGAGTGTGCAATCAAACAAATATAGGCAATAGGAGTAAGTGGATGTGACAAATTGATACAATGAGAGTGGGAAAGAACTAAGAATAAGGATGCATCCAAATTCCATGTTAGATTTATGGCTATATGTACTGTGGAGAACTCATTCAGTATTTTGAAGTTTGATCATTTCAAAACCAGTTTAAAAGATGGTTTGCATTGTGCACCGCTGCCATTGTCATGGTCTTCAGGTGCTCACGTGGCACAGTAGGGAAACGTGGGTTGGGTTGGTTAGTGAGGGACAGGGGATATGATAGATGTTGTGCTCATGTGTTGATGAGTATAGAACCAGGTGGAATTGACATCTGTGAGTGAGATTTTTCTGGGTGTGTTTTGTTTTGTTCACTGGTCTTGTTGTGTTCAGAAGGGCGTTGTCCAATGTTTGAGTTGTTTGTTGTCATATGTTATTGGGTTTGTAGCTTGGTTAGAGAGTGATGTGGGGTTTACATAGTTTGGTTGGTTGATCTACTAGCCCTCTGGGCATGTGTTGTAGGTGGGAGGTGTCGGTTGTGTCGAAGAGATAAATTGTTTGTGGGTCTTGGGGCAGCTCTGGGTATTTGAAGTTTGTAGCATGAAATTACTCTAAAATAATTTGGCCATAGATAAGATTAAAGGTATAATATTTTATTATAACTTTAATCTTATCTATGGCCAAATTATTTTAAAGTAATTTCATGCTATCTGTGTAAACTCAGTATTTTATCAGCAATGTTTCTGCTAAATAGTTTTAATCACAAGATAGTGTTTTATTTGTTGTTGTAATGTGTATCTATTTGTCCATTTATAAGCTATTGTGTTTTACTCTTTGTTGTATATGCAAAACCTTTCTGGTTACAAGTATATTTCAAATAAACAAATAAATAAATAAATGTGTAGTTATGCTATTGTGTTTTATTCAATATTTATCCCTTGTTTCCTGGTTTCCGGCTTATGGTTTGTAGCAGCAGGCATTGTATTGCTTGGGTGGTCTGCTCGCTGGGGTGGTTGCTGTATAGTTGTTCTATGTTTATCTCAGCAAGTTGAATAGCCAGGTTTTTTGTCGTTTCCTGAAAGTTAGGTTGTCTTCCTTCATTCTCATTTCATTCTGGATCGAGTTCCGCAGGTTGGCTTTAGAAAGTAGAAGGTAGTTCCTCCAAATTTTCTTTTTTCAAAGCGCCTTGTTTTTATTTGGAGGTTGGTTGTATTTTTTGGAGGTTATGCAAGAAAGAACCTGAAGGACGCTGTAACTTGGGGCCTCATTATGAGTATGGTTATAAGATTAAAAACATGTGGTATTTTCATTATCACATGCTTTGATAATACCACATAATTATAAGTTGCATTCAGATGAGATATTCATGGCATTTAGGGTACAAAGAAAAGTATATTTACCCAAACTGTGATTTCTATTTTGCCCTATTCTACAACTATCACCTGGCATGGCAACTCATACATAGGAGGAGTTTTAAAAACACCACACGTTTGTACTGTTATCTCCATACTCCCAATGAAGCCTTGATATTTAGAAAGTTGAGTTGGATCACAAATTGCTTTTCAGGCACAAAAGTATCAAAGGATTGTGAACGCTCAATGAGGGGTCGTTGGATGGTGTGTAAGCGTGAGCCATTGTATTTTAAACAACAATCCTGGAAGGTTGCAAATAGGAAGGCTGATGGATGTGAACTCGAGTGCAGGTTTTATTTTGAGTGATTGCAGCTTAAATTCCACAGTATTGATTCGTACATGGTTTTCTTCCAAAGGAAAACATCAGATTATATTAGGCAGCTTCCTAGACGTCCATCACCCAGTCAGACTCCCTATAGGTGATGCCGCGCAAGTATTTGAGTGAAGTCTGGGCATCGATTGACTCGTACGGTACGGAAGTTGACATGTACGGTGCTGGAAGTACTCAGGTTGATGGACTCCTTCTGCCATTTGTGCAAATGGCAATTGTAACATCTTACTTGACTTTCTAATAGTGAAACTGGAGTGAGTTGCAAAGAATTAGTACTGCTTTTCCTTGATGTTCTTTGGTGCTGCAAATTTAGAAACACATCTAAGATCCCAATTATACAACAAGAAATGTATATGCTTTGGAGATATTGGACATGGGCTTGATTGTCAAGTGGGTACTCTTCCTCGGAGAAGAGCCATGTTCACTAAACCATGACCTTTGACACTTCTAGCTCTAAGAATGTCTTAAGGAGTCAAGAGTGTTATAAAAGTTGCTGTAATTGGGAATTGCGCATTAATGCACAAATGAAATAGCAAGCAGTATGCAGTTGTTTGCAACTAGTAAGAAACCAGATCCGTAAACAATGTTTTCATTTTGTTTAGGGCAAACCACACTTCAGATAATAACTCACGAATTACAAAGTAGTGATTAATATCTAATGGAGTAGACCATGCTACGGCCCTCCCTCATCTCCACCATGAAAGGGGATATGACGTACAACCCTGAAATGGTTCCAGTCTTTGTTCCATAATATATCCTACCACCATTTTCATCATAAAGTATGGTCCACATAATGCATTGTTACTGATGGCTCTTCTTTCTCCCCGCGGTTGTTTAATGTTTATTTTAGACCATTGCCCATAGCCTGTCTTTAAAGCACTACACAGTAGGTGTACACATGTTTCTCCACCTAGGAGTAAACCACAATCAAAGCAAGACTGACCCTTCCTGCAACATGGAAACCCAGCCATCATTGCCATCCAGCAGCCTCTGCCTAAATGGAAATCAAGGTCCTATTGTTCGTTTCAACCATCTACAGTGACTTCGTATTCAACCGGATGGCAATGCCGGGTCTCCGACTCAGCCTAGCATGTCAAGTACAAACATGGCAATATCTTCAATTCAGTTCTTCTCAGAACCAATCAAGTGGGCGTCCAAGATAATAAACTTCAAACTCCACATGCTGAAGAGCATTATAATCCGCATGAATTATCAATGAAAGGTGAACCTCCTGGGGGGCCTTAATAAACACCCACCTTGGGTATCAGGTAATAAAATCGCAGCAAAAATGCTGCCGGTAAAAAAAATCGCCGGTTTGACCCGGTAAAGGTGTACCGCATTATACCATTTAAGAGGAGCGGGGGTTGTGGGGGTGTCCCCCGCTCCCCTTAAATGGTATAATGGGTCCAGGGGTTGAGGGGGTGTCACCCGCTTCCTTTACATGATTGTGGTGGCAAAACCACAGCATTTTTGCCGTGATATTTTGTATCGACAGCCATTTTTGCAGCGATTTCAATACATGGAATCCCACCTTGACTATTCCAACAGTGTTTCCTTGGGTGCAACCAACAATCTGTACACACAACTGCAACACATAAAAAACTGAGTAGCACATATTATACCAAATACCGCAAGGAGGGAACATATCGCTCCTAACCTGATGGTACTTCATTGTTTCTCCATCAAATCTCAAATGATCATTAAGCACCTATGCACGGGCCAGACAACACTCTGGTGCACTGGCCCAAAATACCTGACTCCCATCGCTATCTATACATACCGCCAAGGAAACTGCAATTCACTGGGAAGGGTCTCTTCATAATCAAACCCACGAAGAAACAAGTCTCAATCTTTATCCCCAGAGGGTGGAATGACCTGCTTGAAGAACTTAGACATCAAAAGAACCACATACATGTCAGGACGTAACATACATCCTTGCTGTCCACACAGGCCTTCTATCCATCCCCTATCATTCAACATGTGTACCTGCTCTGGAACCCCCTTCCACTCCTTTTCACCCTTCCTTCGGCTCATGTTTCCCAACTTATATCACTATGGGGGACAGGATGTCCATCTCACTCTCTAATGGGCCTTTCACACGCCTTACACTCTAGTTCCCAAGTGAAATATTGTACAAAGGTCCATCTCTCTCTTTCTCTTCTTCCTTCTTATTGTGCCCTTTTCTACCTTTAAGGGATACTTCCTATTTGCTATTAGTATTTATATAGTACCTTTGGCCTAGGCATCTAAGCACTGTTGTGCAAAACAATCAGGGTTCCCCCAGGAGTGACTAACTAAACAGAAGAGGTTTGAGTCTCTTTCTGAAGTCGAGAACATTTTTTGAATCTAAGATCAAGGAGGAGGTAGTTAATTCCAATGCTCGATGGCCAACACCTGAAAGGACATCCCCATTGCTCTTGACCGACTCGTTCTAATACAAATTAAAAGCAGAATATACGCGCTCTAAGAGCGTGTGGAGGAGAATAGAGTTGAAATTGTCATTGAAGATACCTGTGACCATTGTTCTAAAGAGACTTGAACATTAATGTCAAAGCCTTGAATTTAATGCTGGCTAAAACTGGCAGCCAATGTGTCATTTTATTGTTGAACGCTGTTTGATGTAGTTTCCTGAGAAAAGGAGAAATGTGTGTTCTTAAGGGGACAGCTGTGACTGCTCTGCCAGTTGTATGTTAGATCATCTGTACCCAGTTTAGGCCACCCTTAGGCATTGTAAGTAGTAAGGCATTGCCATAATCCACCTGAGATCTACTGACTGCTCGGCCTATAGTTGCTGTATGATGGTAAAAAAATAAATAGCCTAATTTGCCTGAGAATCAATAAGTAGAAACTGGATAATTTATTTACATGCTGGCAGATGGACAAATGCGAGTCAAAATAGATCCCTATATTTTAACAACCGGTTGAGCTTTAACAATTGCTTTGTCCAAGCATAACTTGATTAAAGAACGTGAAGGGTTAGCACTCAGCAACATACTCAGACATTCCGTTTTTGAAGTGCTAAGTCTTAACCAGTTTAGATTCATCCAGCGTTCATTGCTATTAAAGATTGTATTCATATCTTCTGTTTTCTTTCCAGAACTAACCAAGTTCAGATGGGAGATTAGTTTAGTGTCATCCGCAAAGCCTGGACAGTCTGAGACAAAGGCAGTGTGAAGGGGTTGTAGATAGACATTGAACTAAAGGGGGGTCAAGCATGCCCCGTGGTGTGCCCCACATTCTAAAAGGTGTTCTTTAGATTCAAATGGATACATTCATACTTTAGCAAAACAGTCTTTCAAGAATGAGTTGAGCCATTTAGATGCATTATCCATGATATTGGCAACGTTTTTCGGCCTAAACAACGGGATGGAATGGTCCAGAGTGTCAGCATTTTCCGAGAGGTCCAAAAACATAAGCGGAGCTTATCTTTAACATCAATAAGCTATTCTATGTTTCGCTGCATTTCTGGTCTCTTATCACTCCCAGGTTGTCTTTTAGCTCTTCTAATTACTAAAAGGGATATGATGTCTTTTACACCATAAATGGATATTGTATTCCTTCTCCCTATTTGGGGTTGAGGCAGGGGTGGACTGGGAAACAAAATAGACCTGGGAAATAATGTTCAAACCGGCCCCGGATTACACATTTTCAGAAGCCCAACCCTGTTGCTATGAGAACATTTGGAAATTACATGTTACCATACCAAAGAAGTCCAGGGTGCAGAACCCTACTGGGAGTTCTCCAGAGTTCCCCGCAGGCCAGTCCACCCATGGGTAGAGGGCTTCTCACGCTAATGCAGAAGTTCTGATATCTTTGCGAAGGACACTCTGGTCTTCCAAGACATTTTTCTTCCTGGGTCACAGCGTCTGCATTAGGTCCCTTGGCAAATTCCCCTAGGACTGGCTCTCTCTCATTACACCACTATAGTGCTTGTCTGGCACTACCTCGCTTGTTGTAAGTGCCGCTTCTGACTCTACAACCTCCGGATTTGGCACTCTAAGTATGGATGCCTCTCAAAAGCTGTTGCCTCTTTCTGCTTCCCTGCCCATACTTTTATAAGGGCCTCCTTTCCAATAGGCTCACTATGATATGCTGTGGTTTGTGGATGTGTTCTATTATTATTATTAGTATTGTATTGGTTTCTTCTAACCTTACAGAATGACTAAAACTGAAAATACTAAATTGATAATTAGAAATATCCAATCATTACATATTAATTCCATACATTTACCATTACATGTATACAATCCATACAATTATGCACTTTTCCTTTAACTTTAATATTTACACATTTATTCACATTATAATCAATTTAAACATTCCTAAAAATTTCACAGCGGCTATCGTCAGAACAATATTTTTCCCACTGAGCAATCTTCCCCAAAAATAATCTGTATGTAACAATTGTGTTCATAGACAAATCTTGCATGCATTGCCTATCTCTGAGTATGTAAAGTGGGACATTTTATCATAATGTGTGAAGGGTTTCTATTTCATGCTTATTTGCACAGAATTTGCAGATGTTGTCTTCCACAATCTTCCTAATGCAATCTATTTCTCTGGTCACAATAAAGTTTTATCTGAATGTTAGAAAAATACTCCTATATCGTGCATCAGGGAATTTCTCCAAGTATGTAGGAATGACCCCATAGTTCTTATTTTCACGTGCAATATCTTTATACAATTTATATAGGCCCCTAAAATCACAAGTATTACACCAGTCCCACTCATAGAATGTGGTTTTAGTGCAACTGGACACATGCTGATGCCATTAATTGTTAGTTTTAAAATGTCTAAAATCCTTCTGCACATTTCCTTAAAAACATTCATAATACCGGTATTGGGGTTCGCCATCTGCCGCAGTAAATCATGGTATAACGTGTTTTCTGAAGAGGTTATAATATTTCTCAAAAGAGATAACATCCCCCATAGGTAAATAGCATATAACAAAAGCAACCCTAATTGTAATTGGCACACAATTTGGTAACGGCAGTGCCTGGCGCCAGACTTTTCCCTCTAAATGTGCAAAGTTAATATTGGCCGACAACGAACAGACCTCCACATTGTACATAAGGGCTAGAGTCACTTTTGCACAATAGAATTTGATCGAACGGGTCAGTAATTTCCTACAAAAGCTTTATCCTAATTTATGGCGGGGAAAATATATTATGTTTGTTTGACGTGAATTCATCTTTTATTTTCCCCAGTAAAAATGTTGAATGCATTTATGAAGCGTTGCAGCCCCACTTGTGTGTGGTCAGTAAGGATGATGTCATCCTCATTAGAAAGCCAAGAGACTTTGCAACCATCAATCTGAGGTGAAATAAATGCTGCTTTGTTTAAGTAGTCAACTATATATGAAACATACAAGTTAAAGAGACACAGATCCAGCACACAACCATGTCTCAAGCCCTTGTTTGTGGTTATTTGCCTGGTTCAGCAGGTTATCCAGAAATTGGCCTTTCGTTTATTTCATCCATAGACAAGATCATCCGACCATATTAAAGGCCTGTGAGAGGTCTACAGTGGCGGTCTATAGAGATGGAGTATCCTTTTCACAGGCCTTATCAATCAACAGATTTATAAAACCATTGAACGAGGTGCTCACCCATTTCCTAAATCCTGTTTGTTATTTAGAAAGCCTACCAGTCATTTTTGTTCTGACTCTTCAATTTCTTTCAAAATGAATGACAAGGAGATTTTGCTGTCTGTGTCCAAATAAGGCGATAATGTACTGGATTTTTACCATCACTCTTTTTTATAAATCAGGATGATTTACAACAGTAGGGGATTGTTTTTATTTTTAATACATTGCCAAAATATATGAACAATAGGGCGGCCCATACTTCAGGGGCTCCCTTAAAAAAATCCTATTGCTCTGTCCATTTGCACCCAGGGCCATTCAATGAGTCCATTTTTTTTAATGAGTGCAAAGATATCTTTATGGCTAACATTCAGGTTAAATGGTTCAATCTTGACGGTCCGATAGCACAGCGAGTGGAGCACTCGCTTTGACATCCGTGCAGATCCTGCTGACTCAGGTTTGAATACCGACAGGGCCAAACTCAGCCTTTCATCCTTCCGAGGTTGATAAATGAGCACCACACACCGTAATAGAATATGATGTGATATGGCATTTATAACGCACCTGTACACAAGTGTTTCAAGGCGTGACGAGGCAGGTGAGGGGAACAGAGGGAGGACGGACAATGATCCTACTAGGCCAGGTGTCATTCAGATCGCGCAAGTGCGTGGGAAAGGGGCAGGGACAGTGCAGTGCATGGCAAAGATGATAACAATAAGTAAGTAGCGGCCAGCATGTGGCAAGTGCATGGTAAGTGCTGACATCAGGTGTCAAGAGCTGGGAGGGGGACTGTAGGGAATACAGAGAACAGCCCCCAAGTGCGGGGGGTTGCCAGGTGGCCAGTGCAGGTGTGAAAAGCTGGTGGAAGGACCTGGTCCCGAGATCAGAGGATGTCCAGGCAGCCAGTGCAGTTCCAGTTACAACTGAGAGGTCAGTAGAGGAGGGGAGGAGAAAAAGCAGAAGCAAAGAGAAAGGTTTTGAGGAGCTTCTGGAACCGGAGATGGTAATAAATAATAAACAGCGCTCAGATGCCTGAGGGTTCATAGCACTATATGAATGCTAAATTATTATTATCTATTTTCTGTTCCTTTTTTACAAGTAAAGCAACTAGGTGATTAACCCATTATCTTATTATTATTTTTCTGAATAGCTTCAAGCATGCATTCTCCATCCCTTTGTGCTATCAAATACCTATTTGCCATCAGCCAGATATTATATTTTTGTTTCTGTAACCTATCTAATTGTTTTATTAAGCATAGCTTACGGCTCAAGTTTCTTTTTCTTATTCGGACTGTCTCATCGAAGGTGTATCATTTTGGTCTCAGTTTAAAGACACGCACAGTGAGTTAACAAATTTCATTTCAGAGAAAGGTGAAACATTAGTATGTTCTAGTCACATCCATTTTCAAGTGGAGTATTGAGTAGTTGTACAAATGTGTGATTTTTTCATTGAAATCAATAATCTGTTTTGGACTCCAAATGATTTCGTTTTTGTTATAGTTTAAATCAAGTTCTGTTAGTCTCCTACATCGAGTTATAGTGTTTTTCAAACTTAATGTTAGTATCAGCATATGATGATCACTCAGATATGTTTCTCTAATAATAAAATAATCACAACTCAAGAAAAATCTGTTCCATCGTGAAAATTTAATCCCCCCAAGAATAGGTGAAGAGCAAATATTGAGAATGCTGTACGCAGATGACATCATTCTGTTGGACCAAACGCCTATAGGCCTCCAAAGACAATTGACGAACTTGGATTCTTATCTGCAGGCAAACCAGCTTCAAATGAATCAAGAAAAAACTAAAATCATCATTCTGGGAAAAGGCGTGAGCAAAAAGGTGAAATTCACATGGAAGGTCCGGGAAGAAATACTGGAAACGGTCGAGGACTTTAAACACCTTGGCATAATACTCAATAAAAACATCAAAGAAAATCCGATGTGTGAGACCTGCGTCTGCTAATAACACAGACCAAAATGCTCTCCAGAAAGTACGGCCATTTCTTATTTGCCCCAGTATTGACATTCTATAGGATGAAAGTCATCCCCACCTTAACATACGGGGTGGAGGCTATGTCTTACATTACATCAAATTTTTGGCAGAAAGTAGAAGGTCGTTATTGGCGCAAAGTCCTCAACTTACCACAATCAACGCCTGTGAGAGTAATCAGGAATGAACTTACTCTACAGTCATTACATTCCATCATCGCAAAGAATGAATTGATGCTATACCGCAAAATGCTCTCTCCTAACTCCTCGGCGATACTTAAAGCAGTTGAACAAGAAATGAGAGCAGGGACGTGCAAGATGCTCCAACAATGGGAAGAGAAAATCATCTCCCGTCTTGACTGGGCATGCTGCTCTCGAGAGGACCTCATTCACACTCCGGGAAAAGTAAAAAAAAGAGTGATGGAGAGAGACTGGATACAAACCAAAAACGAAGTTCAGCTAGTAAAATCAATGAAAAACAGCCCAAACAACCCAGTACAAATTAACGAAACAAGATCTTACCTATTGAAGTGCCCCTCCAAGAAGCTCTGTGAAAGTTTTATGCAGATCCGCCTTAACATCGCATACACAAACGAGATACTAGAGAGGTGAAACCAAGCCAACACCAGCCTCTGCCGATTCTGCTCCCAACCAGATTCAATTGAAACCTTGAAGCACCTACTCCTAACATGTAGAGGTGTAGACGAAGCTCGCTATTGTCATTTGGGGCATTTATTTTGCAAATTTGACTTTGTGGACGATGAGGGGAAATGGAACAATTTGATGAGTGGAGAGAATAATAAATGGACAATCGCAGTTGTGGGGTTTTTTGAAAGTGTTGGCCTTTTGAATCGTCAGGACCAGGACAAAGCAAACAATACAACTATAGGAGACGACGCTGCGAAGAAATAAAACTGCATCTCCACTCCATTCAACATCCCCTCGCCAAACAGCAGAGGCTGGCAAGATCCAGAATTTTTATTTTATTTTAGGACATTCAGGAACAACCTTGTAAAAATTGTTTCTTTTTTAAACAATTAAATCAAGTTAAAAAAAAAAATAAAAAAAATGTAATCTATTCGTGAATGCCTATCTTGGTTGTGCCAGGTAGATTTACTCGGGATGTCCCCCTAACATTTCCATTTATCATGTGGAGCCCCATTCCTTAAACACACTATTCCACATGCTACCGTACTGAGGTTTTCGAGTTAGATGAGAAGGCGCCCTTCTCATGTTGCTCTCTCTTTCATTAGTTAGGGATGAATATGTAGAATTCAAATCTCCTGCGATAAGGATATCTCCTTCTGGAGTCTCATATTTAAAATCTTCTAGTAGAGATCTAAGTTCTGAAGTTATGTCAATTGCAGAATGAGAGGGGTGCCAAAACACATTTTCGTGTAATAAACCTTGCAGTCCCGTCTCATCCACTAAAGTTATCCTTATTGCTAGCAGACCTTTCAGCTCATCTTTAACCAATTTGCAATTTGCATAGAATTTGTTTTTAATTGCAAAAAGTAGGCCAATTGAGGGCTGACCAGCTCTTAATTTAGTGGCTTTTTGTTGATATATTTGATAGCCATCCCATATGAAAGAGTTTATTGTGCAGGTTTCCTGAAGGAATATTATTGTCCGGGTTCTGATCTCTGCACATAAGGAAATTTCATTTAACACTTTGCTGCAACCCTTCATGTTCCTTGACATGCAGGTTACAATTTTCTGTACATTAAAGACAATTTCTGCCCCCTATTTTCAGGATACTTTCTAGACTTTTAACAGGCTCTGCCCCTATACTTACTGTTAATTCATTAATGTTTCCCACTTTCTGCAGCTCTGAAACTAATTATAGCTCAACAGCCAACTTTGTATCAGGTGGACATTCACCTTCACACCATTTCCTTGCTTATCTTAGGTGTCTGCCTGTTATTTCATTTACTCATAGTGAACATTTGCCTTGTCTCTGTGTGTCCCTGTTTTTTGTAAACTCCCCTCCAGCTGAGGGTAAGAGGTGAGATAGTGTTGACTGTTGCCCTGGCTCTACAGTTGGGCCCCATAAGTGCAGAATTCCACTCAATCCTCACGGTGTCTCTTCTTCTGGCCCCAGAGTCTGATCCTGCCTCAACCAAAGTAGGGGTCCTGCAGCGACCAGGTGACCATAACACCCCATTGAATAGTAGCGTTAGTCCTTTCCGGTAATCTCCTTGATGACTACTTTGGCTTCAAACCTTCTCATGGTACACGAGTTGCCAAAATTACAATTTCAATTCAGGAGATGGTCTTTTCTTCTGCATTTGTTTCTGAGTCTGGGAGCAGGTACTGACAATAAATCAGTGGTTTAGGGTTAGCCTTTCTCACCAGGAGCTTAGGTTGTGCAAGTACATACGATTCCCTTTAGTTGGGGTATTGCTAATTATTGCTCCCAATCTGTATTGCTTCTAGATAGCTAGTGACTCTGGCTTGATTGCTCTGGTAGGCCCAATTTCCTGTCGGACTGAGACCCTTGTGTGCAAAGTGACAATAGAGGTCTTATTTTGTCATTGCGTCTCAATTCCATGTAATGAGTTGAAAAATGTGTTATTGCTAATTATCTCATGTGCAATTATCACACGTAGAGTCATTCTGCTCTGGGCAATCTATGGGGCTTTGTCATCTCTCTGATCCTTTCCAGGCTGCTCTCCCACTTCACAAATCTCATTGCATATATTTCACTCTCTCCCATTTGCTGATCACCCCTTTTATTACTCCTCATGAGCTGCTCATCCGTTTTGTGCTCGTCTCATGTGTGCAAATTGTTAGTTTAGTTTTACACACTTGTTTTCCATTGCTGTCCTTGCCCTTGCATGTAAACACACACCTTTGGCTGTTGACACCCACGGTAGAGTCAGTTTTCACACCCGGCAATCCCCTTGCATGTCCATAGGCATCAATGGAGCTCTCACCCGTATTTACGGAATCCTCAGTTTTCACCCACCCTGGCAATTGTATAGGTTGACAGGTATGCTTGCATCTCCGTTCATCTACTGCTCCAAATGCTGTGTGCACAGGAGAGCACTGAAAGGGGCACTCACTGTCTTCTTTAAACTCAGTGCTCATTGGAGCCGTGATTAGGTGGCCTGGAGAATACAGTTGTTAATCATTGAACAGTTTTGGCATGTAATTTCATTCTTAAAGTGGAATATTTGAGCCATGGGCCCATGCCTTGAGGCATATGCAGATTCATATTTTGTAAACGAGAGAAATGCACATTTTATTCCGGCAAAGCTAAGCAAAAGTGTTCATAATTGTACATTGAACAGAAAATAGTGTTTTCATTTGAGAGTCTGGGACGAGGGACCTTGGTATTAAAACTATGTGTTGTGCTTAGTATAAACAATCCCTATGACTGCTCCACAGGCTTTCTGGGATTTATGTATTTATTTTATTTATTACATTTGTTGGATGCACAGACCTGCAGGTATCACAGCATTTGTATAGAAGACATGAAGCGGCAAGTAAAAAAAGAAAAGATATAGAATAACATTAGTCATATTTGTTAAATAGCCATGTTTTCACCAGTTTTCTGAAGGCAAGTAGGAACGCTCATTTCTGATGTAGGGCGGCAGAGAGTTCCAAAGAGAGAGCGCCATGACACAAAAGCAAATGCATCCAACTTTTTTTACTTCTGAATCTTGGGGTGACCAGCATCAGACTAGCCGCAGATCGTAAGATAAACCAGCACCTCTTTATGTATGCATTGGTGCGTGATGGACAACATTTTAAATTCAATGTGTGGGTCTTGAGGGGAAGCCTTCATCTGGTAGCTGAGATGTGATCAGAGCGATGCAGGCCTAGCACTGCGCAGAGGGCTTTATCTTGTAGGAGGTGATGTTTGCCAAGGTATTTTGCTGAGTTACCCATGAGGAATGTGTTACAATAGTCCAGTTTGCTTTTGATGACGACCCTTGTGAGCATCAAGCAATTGTCCAGAGTGAGGAATTGTCTCCTCAGGGAGATAAACTTTGAGCGTGTCATAGTAAAATAGGTCAAAGGCAGCAACAAGGTCGAGCAGGAGGAGAATGGCTAGGTTCCCTGAGTCACAGATGTTGTCTAACTGGATTTTGAGACCTAGCAGAGCTGTTTCAGTACTCTGTTTTGGCCTGAAGCCTGATTGTCTTGTTACTAGCAAGTGGTAGTTTTTCCAGTTCGATTTGGGAGTAGCCCATACAATCCAACATTTTGAGGAGGAAGGGGACGGTAGTGATAGGGATGGTGGGGCGAGCAAGGGTTTCATACGAAGAGGGTTAACCAAAGCCGCTTTAATACTGGTAGGGACTGAGTTAGTGTGGAAGGAAGCATTGATGAATTCAGTGATGATAGGGGTAAGTGTGGTGGCACAGAGCTTGACGATATGGGCAGGGTAGGCATCTCCCTTGGATAGTTTGAGAGCATGGATAGTTTCAAGCACCTTGGCTTGAGATACATGGGAGAAGCTGAAAGGAGTGGGAGGAGGGGTGAGAGGTTAAGCTGAGGTTGTGCTTTTTTGGTGGTGATTTTGTCTCTAATTGTAACAATTTTATTGGCAAGGGCAGTTTAGATAGTGGAGTACTAATCTTTATCTGACCAAGTCAGCACGCAGGATGGGACAAGCTTCTCTAATTCTTTGAGAATGGAGAAGACTTCTTTAGCATTGGAACTGGAATTGGAGATTCTGGCATTGTAAGAATTGGTTTTAGATTAAATAACTGGCTTGTTGTAGGCATCAGTGGCAATGGAGAGGTTTTTATAATTGGAGGGGGTGGGGTGTTTCCTCCAAAGGTGTTCTAGAGCTCTTTTGCATCTGCAGAGTATGACCAAGTCTTCTGAGAACCAGACGTTAGCTTGTTTGTGTGGTTTTATTACTTTGGGTTTAAGGGGGGCATACACATCCATTTTGTGGGGAAGGCCCAGAGCATAGCAATCATCTAGTATTTGAGGGTTCCTACTTGACGGGGACGGTGGGGTAAGAACCTTCAGGAGACTAGGTGTAAGTAATTCTTCTGTGAGCTTGACGGTATTGCAAACAATGGTAGAGTTTTGAGGGAGTGAGGGAATGGTAAAGGGGAGGGAGTGTGACAAGAGATACTCAATCAGGGAGTGGTCAGAACAGGGCATGGGATTGATGGCTGAAATAGTGATAGAGCCATTTAAGGAGAGGATCTGGTCCAGTATACAACCTTTGGTGTGAGTAGGAGTAGAGAAGTGCTTCATGAAGTTCATCTCAGTAAGAGAGATGGCCAGGGCTGTTGCTTTAGTTTCAGATGAATCAGTGATGCCCAGATTGAAGTCGCCCAGCAGGTTGACATTAGTGGTAGGACTAATGAGGGGGGTCAGCAGAGGGGGAATGTCTAATTCCAGGGTACTTAGAGAGTTAGGTTGCTGATAGAGAATAAAAAGTTTGTAAGTGGTCTGGGTGTTGATGGTGAGTTTGGTAAGATGAATTTCGTAGCCTACTGCAGGTGGGGTGGGGATCTGTCTAATTTGCAGGGATGATTTTGCAATGAGGGTGATGCCACCTCCTTGAGTGGTAGAATGATCAGCCCTAAAGATGGAGTAGTTGTGGGAGATCGTTAATGAGAATAATGGGCCAGATGCACTAGGGAGCAGCCAGGATTCAGTGGTAGCAAGGATGTCCAGATGGTGGTCAACGATGAGATTGTGGATTTAAGGGGCATGAGTGCCAAGCAAGTGTACATTTAATAGTGAGCAGTAGAAGGTTGCAGCCTGATTAGCTGTGGGCTTGGGCAAAGTGTGGGGATTCGGCATATACACTAGGTGTATGGGCATGGGTGATAAAAGAGAGGGGGTAAGCAGGAGGGGTGGTTCATGAGGAGAGCCTTGCACATGGGTAGAGTGAAGTCCGAGGGAGGTGAAGTGGTTCCAGATGTGTGTGTCCGGAGCTTGGATAGACAAAGCGGTCCAGAAAATGGGGTGGGGGAGTCAAGCTATTTGGCAGAGTAGAATATTGTAAGTGGTGGTAGGCTGGTTGGGAGTGTGGTGAGCAGGGCTAGTGGGGGTGCCCAATATGACCAATGCGGGTGTATGGATGAGCAGGAGTAGAAAGGGGGTAATTGTAATTGAAATTGTTTATTAGTACAGCACTTATACACAAGTGAAGTGCTTCAAAGCACTTCCAGGCATGAAGGGAGCAAGGGAAAACAGTAGTCACTCTTAGGCCTTGAAGTTTCCGAATGATCTAACAAAAAGAGTAAATACCGTACTAGGCCTGCCGGCATTTCACCTAGTGCAAGTGCATGAAGTGTAACAGGCACACCACATTAGGGAGGGAAGTCAAAGGGGGGGACAAGACAGAACTTACTAGGCCAAGTAAATTCAGGTCATGCAAGTGTACAGATGGAGGTGCAAGGGAAGCGGGAGGGGGAAACAAGTGTGCCCAGTCAAGCAGGGCCTTGGGTTAAGTGCAGAGATGTTATCTCTCTCACAGAACATATGATGAAGTGCTGTAGGGGTTACCAACCTCATGGAACGAAAGCTGAAAGTGCAGTAGTGCTGGGCATAGTGATGAAGCCTGGAGGCAAGTGCAAGGACCTGGCGGGGGAGCCTGGGACCTGTGAGGCTCTGGAGGTGATCCAGGCAACCAGTCAGCAAAAACTGAGCAGAGTTAGGGCAGAGATAGAGGAGTGAGGCTGCAGATGAAGAGAGATGGGGTTAGCAAGGGAGCAGGAGAGAGAGAGAGGAAGAGAAAAGGAAGGTCTTGAGGAGTTCCCAGAACTTAAGGAGTTCTGGCTTAAGGCGGAGAAAGGCAGGGAGAGGGCTCTAGAAGGACAGTTCTTAGGAAGTGACCCTTGTAGATAGTGCAGTCCCCCCAACCCCAGAAATCCTTGTGTACTATGTAGAGGGTATTGAACTTGATCCTAGCAGCCACAGGGTGCCATTGGAGGGACTTCATACCAAGGATAATTCTTGCGGTTCTGTTCTGCATGAGTTGTAGCTGGAGGAGAGTAGAAGTAGGCAGATTGAGAAGGAGACTGTTGCAGAAATCCAGCCTAGAGAGAACCAGGGCTCTGGAGATGGTGAGCCTTTGGGGAATGGTGAGAAAAGTTAGAATACCTCTGAGGAGATGCAGCTGGTAGTGGGACTTTTTAGAGATGTCCGATACATGAGAAGAGAAGGTGAGAGTGGAGTCAAAAATAACCCCAGGTTTTTTGCCTCACTAGCAGGTGAGGATGCAGGGCCAAGGGAGGACGGCCAGTGGGAAATTGGGAAAGCAGGGGCAGGGGTCCCAACGAGGATGATCTCTGCCTTACTGGCATTGAGGCAGACATTGTTAGCAGCACTCCAAGAGTGAATTCTGGACAGACAGTAAGGGATGAGTGATGAGGAGGAAGAGGCCGAGGGTAGCCTGAAGGAGAGGTGAAGGTGGAGAAAAAGTGGGCCAGAGGGGCCATGTAAACATTGAAGAACCACAGGGATAGGTTAGATCCCTGGGGGATGCCACAGGTTAAGAGAGTGGTAGAGGAGAGGAAGTACTGCCTGGGAAGGGCGGTCAGAGAGAAAGGAGGCAAGCCATGCCAGGACCAGATCTGTGATGCCCAGGCTATCACAGAGACAGGTGTTCAGGGTGTTGTGGTTTACAGTGTCGAAGGCAGAAGAGATGTCAAGAAGAATGAGGACAGAAGGAGAGTGAGAGTCAAGATTTGTGAGCACGTTTTCACAGATGTTTAGAAGAGCAGTTTCTGTGCCTCTGGATGCTCTAAAGCTGGACTGATGGTCATAGAAAAAACCAACGGATTCAGTATGGAGTGTAAACTGAGAGATAGCTAACTTTTCCAGGAGTTTGCCCAGTAAAGGAGTGATAGAGATCGGGAGGTAGTTTGCCAGGATAGAAGGGTCAGCAGAGGTTTTTCTGAGCAGAGGGTGCACAAGAGAGTGCTTGAGTGAAGTGGGGAAAACTCCAGTGGTGAAAGAGAGGTTGCAGAGGACGGCACGTCTGGTGGTGTGGAGGAGAGAGAGGATAGGATGTCCTTTGTTTTGGCAGTGAAATGGGCAGCCAGGGCCGAGCAAAGGGCATGGGTGGGTGCAGTAGAGGATGAGGCTGCAGTAGGATTTGCCAGTTCCTTGCAGACTTTGAAGAGTTCAGTTGTGTTGTTAGATGGCGCTGAGATGCAGGCTTGTATATAGCCTCTTTTCTTGGAGCAGATGCAGAGTCTATATTGCCTTTTAAGAACGTGGCAGGCCAGTTGATCAGATGTTGCACCTGAAGATCCCCATTTCCATTCTGCTGGCCTGCCCTTTCATTTAAGGGCAGCCAGCTTGGAGTCGTACCAAGAGTTGCACTTTTTGGAAGGCTTCAGATGGACCCTCATGACAGGGGCAAGAGTGTTGGAGATAAAGAAGTGAAAGGCTGAGAGGGCTGTGTCAGGGTGGGAGTCAGCCACAGAAGTAGAAGGAGGAGAGTAGGTGGAGGCAAAGGCAGTAACTGTCACTCTTTTCATGGGTCGGATTACCTTGAAGGCAGGAGGTACTGAAGGGAGTGCCGTTGCTAGCGGAGAAGAGAGCATCATGTGGGACAAGAGAAGAGAATGATCAATGCAGGAGAGTGAGGTAGTGAGATGGATAGAGAGAGGGATGTCTTTGGAGATAAAAGCATGTAGAGTGTGGCCAGTGGTGTGCATCGGGCCAGCAGGTAGCATGGAGAGAGAAAGAGAGCCACATAAGTTGCGGAAAGGACCTGAGGAGTCAGTATAAGGAGGAGTTGGAAGGAGGAGGAAAGGAGAGAAGAGGCTAGGTCAGCCCATTCAGAGAGAAAGAGGGTGGGTTTGTCCGGCAGCCAGAGTGAGAGAGGAAACATGGGAGAGAGAGAGCTTGCAGACCAGACATTTAAAAGAAGAGTAGATCTGGGTGGGAATGATGGAGACAGGGATCGACTCAGGAAAGATGAGGGCTACTCCATCTCCTGGCCTGTTAGGCCTGTGCACAGAGAGGATCATGTAGCCTTCAGGGAGAAGTGTCAAAACTTGTGACAAAGCTGTCCATGAACCATGTGTCAGTAAGGGCTAGGGCATCGAGATCCAGGAATTCAAGGAGGTGGCAGATATCAGAGGAGTGCTTGACAGCAGAGCAAGAGTTAAGATGGCGATGTGGAGCAGATTGCTGTTTTTGAAGGACTTATGAGGGAGTTACAGGGGATAGTGGTCCCCCCAGTGAGCGGCGAGAGTACCTCAGAGACAGAGGTAGGAAGGGGCAGATGAGACGAGGCGACAAGGTAAAGGGAGTGTAGGCAAGGGAACCAGAAAAGTAGTAGAAGGCAAGGGAGCCAGTGTAGGAGGGGCCACAAGGGGCAAGGGAGCCGCAGATACATTGGCAGTGGGTGGCAAGGGCACCAGAGAGGTGGAGGCTGAAAGGGTTGTCAGAGCCATGTGAGAAGGCAAGAGAGCCTTTAGTGTTGCAAGCGCCAAGGGAGCAGTTGTGAGAGAGGCAGTGAGGTTAGTAGGAGGCAAGGTAGCCAAGGTGGGCGTTGCTGGCCAGGGGCCCCGGGCATCAGTAGAAACAGGTGGCAAGGGAGCCCATGAGGAAGAAAGTGGAAAGTTGATAAGGCGAGGAAGAAGCCTATCAAAAAGTAAGAGGTTGGGTTGAGGCCCTTGTAATAGAACAGTACCATTTCGATAGACATTTTTGATGTCTCTGGTGGTAGAGAAAAAGGCAGGAAGGACCTCCCAGTGGGTGCCACCATTCACGTGAGAGGAAGAGTAAGGAGAGAGCAGAGGGACCATACGTATAGTCCATATGTCTTAAAAAGGAACTACAAAGAGGATGTTGGTGAGAGTCTTTTTGACGGAAGCACTAATGTAGGTGTCAGCGAAGGGCAGGCCTGGGTTGGAGCCCAGTGTGTCCTTCTTGAGTTTCTTCCTGCCAGACTTAGTGAGTGGAGAAGGATAGGAAATAGACAAGCAGTTGAGGAAGACAGGAGAGAAGGAAAGCACCATAGACAAGGTCACAGAATGTGGTATACATAAACCAGACATAGCAGCTGAGGGGCTTGTGAGGCAAGTAGGCAAGGAGGGAGCAGGCAAACAAGTGGACAGCATGTGACTGGGAACTGCAGAGGGTGAGAGAACAAAAACAGTGGGAAAGGGAGTAACCTATCAGCGCAGTACAAGGAAAAAGAAGATGAGCAGACACATAAATCTGAAATTTAAAAATAGAGGCAGATCTCATTGAAATGCAGGAGGTTCACTGATGGATTAAAACACACCTAAATACGATTTATGAAAATGGGGGCACAACACAGTGAAAAGCAGGTGGTTCACAGATGGACTAAAACACACCTAAATCTGATGTTTAAAAATGGGGGCACAACACAGTGACATGCAGGAGGAGGTGTAGGAAAGAAGATACCACAGCTACCAAATAATTAAAAATTAGGCACACAGAATGCAATGAGAAGAATGGTCGGAGGAAAAATGCAAGAGAATGCAACAGTTAGAGGAGGGGGTAACTGGAGTGTGATGTTTAGGAGATCAAGGCTGTGTTGCCCAGCATTATGGCTTGTAGAGGGGCAGGGACCCTTCAGAGCCCTACAATGCCCAGCCAGGCACAGACAGGGCCTTAGATGAGGGCCTTTGGTGTAGTGGCTGGCTCCCGCCTCCCAGTGCTCATGGATGGCTGGAATAGGCTGCAGGCAGCCTAATGGGGGTAAGCAGGCTTTGTACAATGGATGGCTCACTTCCCAGAACAGGGGTGGCCATCTTAGAAAGTGCCCAAATGGGCTCAGAATCAATGTTGCAGATTTCAATTTTGCCAATTACAGCATGTTGAAGAATGTGCATGCAGCACAAATGTTAACACTTTGTTGCAAATTAATTATCAGACAAGGAAGGGAAGGGCTAGGAAGAGTTAGGAAGGGTCCGATAGCTCAGGGGAGTTGTCCGGGATGCTCTGAATTAAGTAGCTTGTCTGGGCTGGGTGGTGCAGTGCTGCAGTGGGGGCCGCAATGGAGTGCACTCCCAAGTAGTAGGAGTGGACAATGGAGACAGAAATGGGGTGGGGGAGAGATGGGTTGGTGTGGTTCATCACCAATGCAACACATCCTAGGTGCAAAGGGGGTCACTACTTCTACTTGTGTGGCTGCCATGGTCTGGGTGGCACAGTGTTTTGCCAGGCAGGGTGCACCTACCAAGGCAAGAAGTGGCAAAAATATGGTAGGGGTGGGATGGGGGCCCAAGGAGCAACAGCAAAACAAATCTTAGGAGAAGGAGGGTTCACTCTGCTCTGTGTGGCTGACTTTGATGGGCCAGTGCGGTGTTGCACTAGGAGTGACAAAAGGCGTTCCAGGGGCTTCTGGCCATAGAACGTGCTGGCAGAAATTGAGTGGGGGAATAGAGGGGCATCAGGGAGCAACAGCACAATGGGTTTTAGGAGAGAGAGGGTTCACTCTGCTCTGTGTGGCTGACTTTGGTGGGCCAGTGCAGTGTTGCACTAGGAGCTGCAAAGTGCACTCCAGAGTGCTGGCCATAGAAAGTGCTGGCAGAAATGGGGTGGGTGGGGTAAGGGGGGAATGATTGGACACAGTTGTAAAGGTCATGCCATAATAACCAACCAGGGCTGATGAGATTCACCTTATCTTTAGTGCTGGTGTGGGGCCCAACAGGGGTTTGAAGGCTGTAGGAGTGCTAATCTCTATAAGTGGCAGGTGGGTTGTGCAGGGTCTGCAGAGTCAGGAAGGTAGACCGTGGGTCTGGGCTACTGGGCATACCCAGACAGGCCAAGACATGCATCCTATTACTTAAGGGGAGGCCTTGAAGTCGGGCTGGCTCAGCCTGCCGGCAAACTTGGAGACCGGGTATAAGCTGGGCTAGTGACCAATCAGCTGTGTTGGATCGAGCTAGTGGTAATTGCCCACTGAGCAGCTTTAGGTCCATGCCGGCCATCTTGGTGTGGAGCAGCAGTTCCAGAGCGGCAATGGGAAGCCCAACTGGGCTGCGGCAGTCGTATGCCTTGGCATCCTGGTGGTGTTCCTCAAGTGTAGCGCAAGGAGGCAGAACATCTACCTTGCAGCTACCAAGAGCTGTAGCAGATGAGCGCCAAGTGTTCCGGTTAAAATGGTAAACAAAACTGAGATAGCAATATGAAAGAACTACAACATTACGAAAAGACTAGAGAACTACTTGTGGAGCATTTTGCGGTCAGGCAGCTTTTGTTAACAGTGCATTAGCCTTTTTCTTAGCATAAACAATCTTTTGGCTTTTCACAGGAAAGATGATGAGCACTGATAATGAGCTTGTTTAGCCAACTTCAGGCTCAAGAAGATCATTGTTTATGTTTTAGTATTTAGTAACCAGTGAAGATCCAGAGTGAACACATTATAGAGAACACGTGTTACTTAATGATTTACATGCTTTTATGTCCCTTCACACTTCTTTCCATGATTCATATTATGCCCGGTAAATGGTAAACAAAACTGAGATAGCAATATGAAAGAAATACAAAATTACGAAGAGACTACAGAACTTCCTGTGGAGCCTTTTGCTGCCAGACAACATTTTATAGTGGGGGAAAGGTGCATTAGTCTTGTTCTTAGCACAAACAATCTTTTGGCTTCTTACAGGAACGATGAGGAGCACTGATAATAAGCTTGTTTAGCCAGCTTCAGGCTGCTGCCCAACTTCAGGCTGATGCCCAACTTCAAGCTGCTGACCAACGTCAAGCTGCTGACAGATATATATCCATTAGTAGGCATTAAAAGTGAGAGGCCGGAGAATATAAAAGGGCTGCATTTGACTCCCACAGAAAGAGATTTTGCTGTGTGCAGACTGGGAGCTGACAAGAAGACATGAGGAAGACAAAAGGCTGGTGAGAGAACAGCCCTTGAGCAGAGGTGAGGGGGCAAGTCCTGCTTTCTCTGGCTGAATTTTAAAATCACTAAATAGAATATTTGGCTTTTCTGAGACATGTTGATTCCCCAGAGGGCTCTGTATTCTGACCTTGTAGCAGAGCCTTTGATTATGATCGAGCTGTATGAGAAATATATTTTACTTCTCCACCCACGGCAACACTTCTCACAACCTCAATTATAATTGTTTTAGTTTTCAGGGGGTACACTCCTATGCAAATTCTCCAAGAAAAAGGTATATAGAGGACATGTACAAATACATATTCAGTTTGTTAGAGACAGCAAAGCTGAGATAGGTGTATGTGAATTACACAGCCACATATGTCTTGTGAGAGTTGTGTTAGTAAGTGATGTAAGCAAAATTCTATTTCAACATTAGGTTTTTGACTCCTGTACAAAGCAATATATAAAGAACAATATATTTATACATGTCCTGTATATACCTTTTTTTAGAGTGCTTGCATAGGGATGTACTCCTGAAAACATTTGTCATAGTAACACATGTGATGTTATGTTATGTTACTTTGCATTTATATAGCGCCTTATGTACCATTGGTATGGTCTGAAGGTTCTGGTAGGTTGAACGCCCTCGGGAACCGAAGTTCAAGTCAGTAGAGAGAGTAGAGAGAGTCAAAGGTGCTTTTGAGCACCGGATGTGTGTGCTGCTGGTGTGGCATTCGTGTAATAGCTGGTTCATAGCGGTAGGTGTGGTGGTTGAGAGATCAGGGGTATGTGTTCGTTCTGGCAGGTTTTATCGAGACCGGTTCTGGCTGCATTAGGCCTGAGGAGAACGCCTGGCTGGGGGGTGTGAAACCAGCAGTGATTAGTTAGAGTGATGTGGAGTATGAGGCAGATGTTGGTATGAGAACAACTATACCAAATGGTTTCATAGTATCTCTGTGTTCTAGTTGAGTGGTGGTGTAAAGAGGAGAGTAAGCATGGTGATGTGATAAGATGGTTTACATGTTCTTTCAAACGTTACATGCATTCCAAACCATTCATGTATGTCGCGCACTTCTATGCACTCGAGTCAGTTCCACGCACTCCGAAACCAGTTCCATGCACTCCAGACAGTTCCACGCACTCCGAAACCCGTTCCACGCACTACGAAACCCGTTCCACGCACTCAGAAACCCGTTCCACGCACTCCAGACCATTCCACGCACTCCAGACCGTTCCACGCACTTGGATCTGTTCATGTAATCCGATAATTGCTGTGAATCTTAAATTGTTTTATGCACCCCATCCACATTTTTCATCTGTACCTTCCACATATTTCACCCGTACCTTTCACATTTTACATCAGTACCTTCCACTTACTTAATCCGTTCAATCCACATACGTCCCCATTCCATCCACATACATCCCCATTTCATCCACATACGTCCCCATTCCATCCACAAACTTCGCACGCTCCATCTGTTCTACGCACTCGTCCGTTCTGCGCACTCATCCATCTACATACGTCACTCGTTCCATCCACATATTTCACCCATTCCATCCACTTTACACACTCAGCGGCTCTACGTATTCATCCACTCTACATGCACTCGGCACTCATCCGCTCTACGCAACTCTTCCGCTCTACATGCACTCGGCACTCATGGTTGAGTGTTACCCATCCCTGCAATCTGCTGCATCAAGAACCCTATTTCTAAAGTATTAGAAAACCTACTTACTAAATGAAGATTAGCACAGCTAAAAGGTCTCTCAGCCAACCACCTCAAGTTCTCACAAACTCAATCATAATTGGCTACATGCTGCCACCATGCTAAATCCCAATTGATATGAACTCTCTTTGAAGCATTTTTCCTCAATTCTTATGCTTTTTAATGATTGAATTGTAATGATATTTATTGATGGTTTTTGACATATTTGGGCACTATTTGGTATTTTTCTAGGACTGTGTAAATCACTCTAGGCTCCAGGCTCTTCTAGCTCTGATCCACCTGCCTATCAGAGATAGTGAGTATGCGAGGTTTTTAACCATTCATTGATATCACATTGACAAACACGTAGAGGCATTGAGGTATTGAAAGGGTAGGTGCTTTTATGTGATTCTATGAAGATTGCCTAGCAACATTTGGTGAGGTTGCCTAGCAAAACCTAGTGAGGCAGCTCGTTGTTTCTTGAGGAGACTATGATATCCTGAAGAAGGTTGATCAGTTTTTAGTCTTGAGTAGATGTAGAGGCAATCAAAATAATTACTGCTTATTCATTAATGACTTTTTGGAATTTAAGTGTGTTGTGCGTAGTGACCATTACGATAGTAATGTTTCTTTATTACTTATTTATCATTATTAAAAGAAGTACTTTATACATAACAGTGTAAGATGCAGTCATTGAGTGTTCATTACTGAGCTTCTTGTAGGAAGCATTTGAACATGAACTTTAAGAGTGAGGCATCTAATTGCATGTATTGTGCATTGATGTGCTGTATATGGTACATGTATTTTAATACACTTTGTTTGGAGGGTTACTAGCAGGTATGAGCAGTGTAGTATCACTACACAATAATATGAAATAAGTAAGTCTCTCCTGGGCAGATGAACACTATTAGTCACCTACTGCAGGGGTTCTTGCCTTCTCTTTTTACTGATACACAATGACACGTGTATGCTCTTCCTTATCTCTATTCCTATTACAGCCCCTGTTGGGATGGGGGGGTCTTAGACGCTCCCCTGGGGTTGGAGGGGTGGGTCTGGAGATAGGGATGATCACGTCACCATCAGCCTAAAAAATTCTTGTGGTTGGAACACAGCACCTGGGCAGCAAACCTGCCACCCAGCTGCTAATGTCTTTGTAGTGTTCAGCTTCTGGGTTCCGAATTGTTGAATTTCCTCAACCACCTTTAGCTACCTCCCCGTCACCCAGTCCATAAGCTCACATTTACAAGGAAGCCAATGGCAAGCATCATTTTAATCTCAATTTATTTCAGAATATGTTCTACCTATTAATTCATAATCCTATTAAGGCATAATTATCTAGGTAATTGTCATTCTAATGGGTAAACATAAACAGGATGTATTATCGACCAAGAATTACTGGTACATTGCAATTTGAATTATTTACCATGGTCGTAAAAATATGAATAGAATATCTGCCTCAGAGATCAATAAACCAAATGAGGTATGATTTACAAAATGAAGTTAAGAAACTGTAGATACAATATTATCTATGTCCTGTTAGGGCCGGATAAGTGCCAAGGGCCAGTGACTCCGCTCATGCTACACAAGGTAAATATCACCATCTCCCTCCACTCACCACAACCCATTGTATTCCTCACCAGGGATTGCACAGTAAAAGCCCAGAGCAGCCCCGTACAACTTACCTCGGAAACCTCATCAATATCCTCACACACCACTATGACATGCCCCTTTTATTCACATCTGCCCAGTTATGATGGTAAACGCTCACTCAGCGGTCGCACATGCTGCTGATATCGCCGACCTTATAACCAGAAATGCTATTGATGGCCTTTTCATTACTGAAACATGGTTTACATCCTCCTCCGCCCAAGGCTACAGTTTCAACATACTGACCACACAGAAAAAATTGAGATGGGATGGCAGTCATCCATAAAATCAACTGGCCCTACATGGCAATTTCAACCCCAGCACACAGCTCATTTGAATCCCTGGCATGCCGGTTCTCCATCACATACAATGACTCAGTTACATTCCACCTTATTTAAAGGTGACCTCAAGGGAGTGGTAACTTCATTGATGACCTTTCTCTCTGCTCTGCAACAGCTTTCTACTCTAATAATATCCTCCAGGGACATCTCTAGATCCCTGAGTCCCAACCAGCAAAACACCTACGTGACTCCCTATTCTCTCTGACCTTAAACGGATTGTACTCTCCCCTACACATGTCGAAGGTCACTTGTGTGACCTATTCTTCACCTTCTTCCCAATCCTCTCATGTACAGACCCCTTTCCCCTCGACTGGATCAACCATGCTGCAATCCCTCTTCTCATATAACACACAAGGCTGCCCCACCAAGTTCAGCCAAATACCCTGGTATTGAGTGCTGATCCTTCAAGAACATATTGCTAGACAAACTACAGGCAATGTTTACAACATTCCCTATCACAGGTAGTTCTGGATACATTTAACCAGCTTTCCAAAGAACTAATGGATGCCCACACAGCTCCAAAATCTAGTCGCACCAAAGTCAAACCATCTGCACCCTGGTACTTACCCAAGCTCGCAGAAATAACAAAAGCTCTCTATTAGATCCCTTGAAAGGAGGTGGTGCAAAGGTTGCAGCCTAGATGATCTCTCATTGCACAAACTCTTGTGTACCTAACACAGGCACATGATCTCTGAGGCTAAGTCGGCTTCCACCATTTGTATTTATTTGTTTATTTATATACAGGTAAGGCATTATGTCATTGAGACAATCTCTAACAGGAGCAAAGACGTATTTGAAATAGTCAAGCGTTGCTCCAAGCACACACCTGTCCCTTAGGTGCCAGCTTCACAAGAGAGATTCAAGGGAATAGACAGCTTCTTCATTAACAAAATTGATAAAATCAGAGGTCATATCGATGCCTCAAAACCAGACATATTTCTGCTAGCCATCCTGCCACGGTTATTGCCCGCCCTGGACAGACGTCACCCACCTCTCACTTAAGGACCTCTCAGACACACTTGCTTCACTCAAACCCACTACGTACATGGACGACTTCCTCCCAGCCTCCCTCATTAAATAACTCACTGGCCCAGAACTTAACAGACTCCATCTCAAAAAACCCTTGAGGACCTTTAGCCAACTACAGACATATCACAAGCCTCCCGTTCATAGAGAAGCTTATTGAGAAAGTACTTGCGATCCAACTGCTTGCCACAATTTACCAGCTTAACCTGCTCTGCAATTACAAGTTTGGCTTCCACCCCAAATGTGGCACTGGAACTGCAGCCATCCAAGTGGTGGATGATGCACTCAGAATCACAGAGACTGGCGACTTGTGTCTCCTAGTCCTCTTAGACCTCTCAGCTGCCAATGAAACAGTTTATCACCAAATAATCTTCTGTCTCCTGTCTGACAGCATGGGCTTCTCTGAAACTCTCCTAAAATGGCTTGCATTCTACTTATCTGATAGGCACCAGGTTGCACAGATAGGCTTGTTCAGATCCAACTGACTCCAAAGGTTCCGTTCTCTTCCTAATCATCTTCAATCTATAAATGGAACCCTTGGAAACTGTCCTAAAGGACCTCAAAATAGCCGTCTATCGGTACACAGATGACATGCAGCTTTACCTTAAGGTCAGTGGTCCCCAGGACATTGCTCACCTCTGCAAATGCCTGACTACTACCCAAACAAGGATCTGAAATGCTTACCATAAACTGAACCAGACCAAATCTATTTCTGTCCTCATCTGACCCTCCACCAAACAACAACTTGTGCAACAATGGCTGGATGACGTGTGCCTGGAAGGATTCCTCTCCCAGCTGTCAAACTCAGCCAAATTCCCACGCTACATTCTTGACTGTAACTTTTCCTTCCAAAAGCATATAGCCAAAAAGGAACACACCGCATGGCTAAAGATCCAAACACTGCAAATCAAACCTTTAATTCCTCCAAATGAATTCCATATGGTGGGCCAAGCCCTCTTTATCTCACACATAGATGGGGGAAATGCCCTCCTTACTGGACTTCCAGTCGAGGACCTGGCCCCTCTCAAAGCAGCACACCATTCTGCAGACCACCTAATTACAGGTGGTCGCACATTTGACTGCATCTCTCCAACACTGTGCTCACTTCACTGGCTCCCCCTCCCTGCCAGGATAATATTCAAAACTGTTATGTATCACCTACAAAGCAAAGTTATAAAAAATAAAAAACTGTGGGAGTGCCACCACTGAGAACAAACATGGTTCAAATAACCTGTTCATAACCTGTTCAATGGGAGGTCTACAACCACGTTTTAGCTCACTGTACATTTCAAAGAGGAGAAATATCCATTGCATATCAGTCTGGTCCCACCCACCAGGGCAGTCCAGTACTGAGAACGTAGTCTCAAACAGAACACCAACATACTTGGCAGCTAAACTCCACGAGAAAGCTCTTGCACCTCAAGTAGAAAAACTGTCAAAAGGTCAATGCTAGCCCACAAAGAGAAGACTCACAATCAGTCCTTCTCCTGGCACGCCCCGATTATCTGGCACTCAAACCCGGTAGAGGCTCGAAAGACCCCTACCATCCTCCAGTTCTTCAAAAACTAACAACGTGTCTCTTTCAACAATACTTGCTGGAGAAATAACAATGCCTCTCTCTGTCTACCAACAGCACTGTGTTACTGGATAAAATGCTAAACCCAATTCTGGCACAATCCTGTTGTAAAGCGCTCTGTTGCTCTTGAGCTAGGTTCGTGCTGTAAGCAATACAATAAAAAGCGTTTGGTCCTATTGCCATTGCTGCTCACTGAAGAGCATCTTTGATAACTTTGAACAGTGGCTTTCATTTGTGAAGTTTTGCAGAAGCTTGGTTTAGGGAGGTGTTTTATTAGATTGATTCAATGAACAGATTATTTGTGACTTATTAACTTTAATAGACAAAGCAGCGCAGTCGACACTATGATGCCTCCAACATAGCTGAGCATTTTGAATTGACAGAGAATGTGGTAGACTGTTTTGTTGGAGAATTCAATAGAGATATTTATTTTATTGAAGTACTCAGAAAACATCTATCTAATCGCTGCAATATAACTGTTGCAGTCATTTGAGACCTCAGGGGTGAGGGCTTGACTACCAACAGGTTGTCTGACATCATCAAACAGGCAGTTATATCCAGACCATGAAACTATGAAATCAGATATCATACGTCTCGGATTTTAATGCTTCCTTGATTTTATTTGGGGAAGCACACACTTTTCCATTATATGTTTTTTTTTATTTGTACTGTTAACAATGCTATACTTGGCTGTCTCTCAGAGCATATATAATGCTGTAATATGTGTTTTCATAGTTAGCATTTTGAAATTGACCAATTACTATACATATTGCCATTGCCGTTCCAGGCCCCTAGCCCCATAGCCACCCTTTTGGTCCCCCTCAGCTTCCCACAACACAGGCCTAAAGACCTGGTTGCCGGCAGGGCATCAGCGCCATTTGCCGTTCCATCAAGGGCAAGGTGAGTGTTTTCCAGGACACTAGTCCCATAGCCACCCTTTTGGGAAAAATAGCATTTGTGCTTTAAAAAGCACGTGGAGCGCGGCATGCGCCTGGGTCCCCCTCTCCCCTGCCTGCTTCCTGGCAATGATTATCCCGCCTCCCTGCCCTCCCACACGTTCTGATTGGTCCACCTCAGCTCACCTCAGCTTCCCACAACACAGGCCTAAAGACGTGGTTGCCGGCAGGGCATCCGCGCCATTTGCCATTTCACCAAGGGCAAGGTGAGTATTTTCCAGGGCCCTAGCCCCATAGCCACCCTTTTGGGAATAATAGTATCTGTGCTTTAAAAAGCACGTGGAGCGCAGCATGCGCCTGGATCCTCCTCTCCCCTGCCTGCATGCTGGCAATGATTATCCCGCCTCCCTGCCCTCCCACACGTTCCGATTGGTATACCTCAGCTTCCCACAACACAGGCCTAAAGACCTGGTTGCCGGCAGGGCATCCGTGCCATTTGCCGTTCCACCAACGGCAAGGTGAGTGTTTTCCAGGCCCCTAGCTCCCTAGCCACCCTTTTCGGGAAAATAGCATTGTGCTTTAAAAAGCACGTGGAGCACGGCATGCGCCTGCGCCTGCTTCTCCCCTGCCTGCTTCTTGGCAACGATTATCCCACCTCCCTGCCCTCCCACACGTTCCGATTGGTCCACCTCAGCTTCCCACAACACAGGTCTAAAGACCTGGTTGCCGGCAGGGGATCCGCACCATTTGCTGATCCACCAAGTGCAAGGTGAGTGTTTTCCAGGACACTAGCCCTATAGCCACCCTTTTCTGGAAAAATAGCATTTGTGCTTTAAAAAGCATGTGGAGCGCGGCATGCGCCTGGGTCCCCCTATCCCATGCCTGCTTCCTGGCAACGATTATCCCGCCTCCCTGCCATCCCTTACGTTGCGATTGGTCCACCTCAGCTTCCCACAACACAGGCCTAAAGACGTGGTTGCCGGCAGGGCATCCGCGCCATTTGCCGTCCACCAAGGGCAAGGTGAGTGTTTTCCAGGTCCCTAGCCCCATAGCCACCCTTTTGGGAAAAATAGCATTTGTGCTTTAAAAAGCATGTGGAGCGCGGCATGCGCCTGGGTCCCTCTCTCCCCTGCCTGCTTCCTGGCAACGTTTTTCCCGCCTCCCTGCCCTCTCACACATTCCGATTGGTCCACCTCAGCTACCCACAACACAGCCCAACTCCGCCTCCCAGACCTCCATGCGACCCGATTGGCCCCTCCCCCATTATCAAGGATACTCCCAGGGCATCCCCTGGCCCGGCAGCCCCTCCGGCTAAGGGCCACAAGGCAAAGGGCGGCTCCAATAGAGGCGGCTCCAGAAAGTGTCAGCAGGTGTCCGCAGGAGACACCAGGGGAAGCCAATGGCCAACCATCAACCGGCACCAACCAGCAAAGTAAGTGTGGCATGGGTGGGGGGTAGAGCAATTACTCTACTCCAAAATCCCCAGCCATTCTACATTACCCTACCTCGGAATTGTGATTATTAGAATGTGCCACACCTAGACGTAATTGTGAACATTAGCCGGCGTTGCATCTATACAATAGACTGCCATACACTTAGACCATGCACACTTAGAAAGATTTATGACCACCAGCCTGAATGTATTCATGACAGGATTGTAAATGTTGCCTTGCATCCTAACATACTAGTCAATGTTAACAAACGCACACTTAGATGGAATTGTGAACACTAGCCTGCGTCACATCTAGATAGGACTGTGAAAGCTAGCATGTGCCACATTTAGATGGACTTGGGAATGTTAGCATATGCCACACTCAGACAGAATTGTGAATGCTGCATGTGCCACACTTACATGGAATTTGAATGCTAGCATGTGCTACACTTAAAATTGTAAACATTAGCCTGCTTCGCATCTAGATAGGATTGTGAATGCTGCATGTGCCACAATTAGATAGGATTGTGAATGTTAGCATCTGCCACACATAGATGGAATTTGAATGCTAGCATGTGCTACACTTAGAATTGTGAACACTAGCCTGAGTCGCATCTAGACATGATTGTGAAAGCTAGCAAGTGCCACACCTTGAATGGAACTGTGAATGTTAGCACGTGCCACACTTAGATAGAATTGTGAACATTCGCGTGCTCCTCATCTAGATAGGATTTGAAGGCTAGCAAGTCCCACTCTTAGATGGAATTATGAAGATTAGCAAGTGCCACACTAAGGCAGATTTGTGAATCTTAACATGTTAATGTCATATAACCCACTAACCAAAAACCTCAACTTCTGCACACTTATCTCACTCAAAAAAAAAAACACACAACCATCTCTCGCACATCAAGCCGCACGCACTTCACCACACCACAACAACACTTAAGCCGGACAAACAGCACATGAGGACTGACATCGATCCGATACTCACACCAAAGCTCAGCACCCGGTGTATACCGAGTTGAAGCTGCCAACAGAACACCACCCCTCTCACTATCCTACCCCCTCTTCACCTTACTAACCCATCCCACCTTCTCGTTTAAAGATTCACCAGAGCACCTGGGGACCAACTCTTTTAGTGACGGTCCGCGGTACAAATACCTTTAACATATAACATTTAACATATATTTATATGTATATGTGCAGGGGTGGACTGGCCTATAGGGAACTCTGGAGATTTCCCGGTGGGCCTCTGCACCCTGGGCCTCTTTTCTGTGGTATTTCCAAATTTTCTCATAGGAAAAGCATTGGGCTTTCTGAAAAGGTGTCATACAGGGCCACTTTGAACTTTATTTCCAGGGCCTCTTTTGGTCCCCAGTAATTATTTCCAGGGCCTCTTTTAGTTCCCAGTCCAGCCCTGTATATGTGTATGTGGCGGTAGGGGAGTAAGGAGTCAGAGGGTCATGGGGGTGAAGTGTGTGCTGGAATGTATTGCAGGCCCCCATTAAAACAAATCTGGTCGAATTCATGCTTTTAAATAGCAGTCTAGAAAACATGTCGACCCGTATAATGCAGAAGTAAACACAGAAACAAAATCACAATGAGAAAAAACATGTACTACTATACAGGTGCACACGGTGTTTGTGCTTGTGTTGGAGCAGAGGGGGAAGCATGGTAACCCCATTTGGTGTTCACAACGTGGCTCTCCAAGCCATCAAAGCACCTTTATCTGATGTCTTATCAACTTAGTTCCCCCAAAAACTGTCACGGAACTTGGCAAAAGCCAGGCAAGAAAGAAAAGTTGGCAAATATCAACAGTGTATCCCTGGTTGTCTTTCCTATTTCAAGGACACAATCTCTCTGCCAACATCAACACCAACATCTCATCTCCAGTGAACCTTCCTTCCCACTCACCTTGAATTCCTGCTTTGGAGTCCTGCCTCTCTCTCCACTGCACTACTTACAGCACTGCACAAATATAAGCAGCAGCTCAGCACCCCTGTGTGTACTTAAAACCTTGCATCTGTTGTTTCCTGATCACTGGTATTTGGTTTAGCATATTGTCATCTATATGCATAATGCTGATTGCATTCTTTGTGTGTGTTTATTGTGATTAGTGTTGTTCAACCTTTATCAAGGTAGCAGCAAAATAAGGTGTTCCTGATGCCAACGATAAAATGGAATGCTTAAAAAACCATCTGCTCTGCACAACGCTTGGCAATCCTCGAGCGTCACAACATTGTGTGAACACCATGCCCCTGGCCTTGCTGTCCGGAGCTCCACCGCATCAAATAGCAGTAGGAATTTTGAAATACTGTGACTTCTGAGAGCTGCCAGAGGCATGCATCAACTGCAGTATAACACCCCCGACAATTCGTATGTTCCCAGACCTCAGTACACAAGTACAACATGTACAAAAGCCTCCCAAGAAGCAAAAACAATCTTGCACAAGAACAGAGTTCAATGGGCGATGTAGTATCTAGCAACACTCTGCGTAATATTGGATGGGAAAACATCTTTCCTCACAGGTCCTAAACTGGCACTGAATTTCACAAAGAGCTCTCTCAACCGGGAGGATAGCTCAGGGGCAACGCGCTGGCCTTGGAAGCAAGACGACGCACAGCAACAGAGGTTCGATCCCCGGGTAAATAAACAATTATAATTGTACCACCACCAGGGAGCCTCTCATGCTACCGCCGCCCCCTGTGAAAAATGCAACAGACTGATAAATTATGACTGCAAGCTTGTTTATTCTAGGGGGCATTACACATGAGGTGAATGTAACAGAGAAGTCAATGCATCTGCACCACAGTCTCTACTAGATGCAGGTGTCAAGCAGTTGCGTCTATCGGTGCATTTCCAAACTCCCCCTGAGGGTATCTAGCTGCAAGCTTCTGTAGTTATGTGTGGGCTGGACTGTTGCGGTTGCAGGCGGGGGTGGCAAAAAGTAGGTGGGTTGGGTTGAATGAATGGTTATTGGTATCATCTAATCTTTCAGAGGCGACAACTTGGGTTGATAGTAGGCAGGGTTCAAACAGTTTCACAAATAAGCAATTACTATGCTGTTATAGGTCGTACAGAGAAGGATTCTTTGCATATACAAAAGGATTGCCATAAACTGAATATCATGAACTGGAATATCGGAGGCTTAATGTGTGTTTAAAAAAAAAGGCTATCTTGTTATGTATGTCAAGAGAAATTATTCCAATATTCTAATGCTGCAAGAACCCCATAGCCGCATTGGTACTCAACTCCCTCCAACACCTTCCTGATGAGGTGTGGTTCGTCGCACACATAAAATGCAAGTGAGGCTGCTACTTACGTTTGTTCCTACTTACAATTCAAATTTTACAATACAGGCCCATGGAACGGGTTTAAAACACCATTAGCACCCTGGGTTACCAAAGCTGTAACCTGGGGTGTTAAAATGGCGCCCAAAAGAGGAAGAGTTAGGGGATTTGCAGCGGTGGTGGTGGGCAGCGCAGCCGCCACAATCAAGTAAGTGGGGTGGGTGAGGCAGGTTGGGATTTTTTTAAAAATAGGGAACGGAGGGTGGAGGAAAGATAGTGGGCTGCAGAGCCAGCCATCACGCGACTTGGAACGTGGGCTAGATCGGGAGTATCAGCCAACATTTCCAGCCTCATGATTGGCCAGCTCCCAGCTAATATGGGCTTGAGACTTCAACTGTCCGCTGTCATTTGATCTTGGCAGGATCTGGCAGCTTTATTAGAGCACTTCCTAGAGAAGTGATCATTTTGAATGACGTAGAGAAACATGTAGAATCTTTCCCCAGAAGGCAGAGAATATACTTGCCATCCAATGTTCACTCTGCTTCCCTATGCATTGATAATCTAAAGGTTATACAACCTGTCCTAAAGACCAGTGGCAGCTTTTACAATTCTCAGAAAGTCTCTTTCAGACAACTCTCCCATAATATTGAGAACACAGATCCCAGTAGTGGTTAAGCAATAAAGATCTTAAGGATTTAAAAGTGATCCCCTCCACAATCCTATATTCCACTAAGCCATAGCAGAGGAGGTTTCAGTCATGTTTACTAATATGGGCTTAGTGCCTGATGTTCGCACATTATAGGAAACAGAGGAAAATGGAAAAACTAAAATGGAATTATAAAAACTGCAAGTCAGACAGTTACTCATATTTGTGGTGAACTTGCGACCCTAGGACAAAGATATGCTAGGGATGACTCACCTCGCCCACTTTAGGGAGACTTCACACAAATTCCAGACAAAAGTTGTTTGAGAAGTGAAACATTTGTTTTGTTCCCTGACCACTAAACGTTATGGTGAGGGAGACCCTCAGGATACATCCTATCCATACCCATTTGCAAGGTGAGGGGAGGTAAATGCAACCCGGGAATTAAACATGAGGGGGGTTTACCAATGAAAGAATGGATACAAGTATACAGGCTATGCTCGAAAATACCATGTATCAGTGTATTCTTCCAAATTGCATAAAACTGTGGCAGACATAGCACATTTTGGGTTCAAGTGGCACTTGACTGCCTGGAGCGGAAGCAGGTGAAACACTGAATGCACTGACAACAATGGATGAAATCAAACAAATCTTAAAAATCCCTCCCTATTGATTAGGGACTGGGGAATGATCATTTAACAGAGTAGTTCCAAAGGAGTTTGCAGGAGAAATCATTCCGCAAGTATTGAATGTGCATGAAGCTTCACTCAGAAAGAGCGCTCTCCCCCATTCCACTCTCTCTCCTCTGGTGACAGTCATGCTTCAACCAAAGGAGCCAGGACCCAGAAGTGGCTCTTGTAGGCCCCTTATCATTAATCAACATCTCCAATAAAATATTAGCTAAACTGCTCGATTGACGATTCTTGGCGTCAAAGACACTGATCAGGCAGGTTTTGTCAGAGGCTATCAATAGAGAACATCTTGCATTGATTATTTTATTGATTCATAATGTCTATCCAGACCTGCCAGGTGTGACAGCTACCCATCAAAGTAGAATTGGATTGAACTCTTTTGAATTGTCTTTCCTATTCACGGTGCTCCGCAGAGCTGGCATGGGACTGTACCTTTCTAACTAAATTAAATTCATACATAATAACCGTAAGGTGCAGTTCTGATCAATAAGGCACGATCAGCTTTTTTCCATCTGTGATGGGAACCAAGCAGGAATAGACTTGGGGGGTCATTACGAGTGAGGCGGTAAGGGGTTAACGGCCCGGTAAAGGTGCCGGCGCCATCAACCCCTTACCACCTCATTACGGGTATGCTCGCGGGAACCCGCTAAGGACACCTGGTATTACCAGGCGCCCTTAGCAGGTCCCGCGAGAAGACCAGGGTGCTAACAACTGGCCCGTTATTAACAGGCCCATTGTTAGCACCGTCCCCATTCCCATTGAGCCCTATGGGGGCTCGAATGGGAATGGGGATGGGTTCCATGAATGAGGAATTACCAGTTCCTCCAAGGTCAGAATGACCCAGCAATTCCTCATTCAAGGAACAAGGAACGCGGTACACGGTAAGGGGGTAGCCATGCCGCTAATAGCGGCATGGTTACCGCCTACCTTGTAATGACCCCCATGATCTCTCTCCACCTTTCATTTTCCCAACACTTTGAGACACATTGATTTCTGTCTCAGAGAATTTCATTTACCTAGAGGCATACAAATGTATACATTTACCATTTCAGTTCCATTCCGTTATGCACATACAACATGTGCTTCATATGAGACACAGAGAACACAATCTAGCTCCCGTACTGGGAGGAAAAATAATGTGTAGTATAACACAATGTAAACACATAGGGGCTTGTCGTAAACAGGGTCGTATTGGCACCTGGGCCTTTCGGCCCGTGGGGCCGGTTTCTGGTCATGCCTCGGCCGGTTTGGAAGAAAAAAAAAATTGGAAAAAAAAATATTTCTTTTTTTCAATTTTCTTTTTTTTCAAAAAGCCTTTCATCCTTCTTAGGTCGATAAATGAGTACCAAACAGGTTGGGTGATATTGTATGCATATTTGTTCTATAAAAAAGAGCTTAAGCGTAAGTGCTATACAATAACATGTTATCATTTGGCCTTGGACGTCTGCTTGGATTCACAGTAATTTAGTGTACTTAGGAACAATGCTATTTGATGCCACTTCCTGTTTTGTCAAGGGGTGAAAGGTCGTGTTTCATCACTTCCCGGGATGTCACTTTGGGGTGGGGTCAAATGACATCACTTCTGGTGATATCATCTGAGGTCAAGGGTCGTGAGGCGAGATGTAGGCCACTTTCTTTTGGGTGACCGGGCCTATTTCTTGCCCCATTCCGACCCTGGTCGTAAATGCACAAGGCATGAAGAAGTTGGAAATCATGTTAGCACAATTAGCACAATTAGTGCTTTTTCATGTGAAATCCTAGGGAAGACACACACTGATAAGCCTTCTGCTTCTGGCAGAGTGCTAAGACACATTTCAAAGCCGGGGAGCTTGCTTATATACCTTCTAAAGTAGTAGACAACCCTGAGTGCTTAGGTTAGGATGAAACAACATGCATTCATGTACTACTTTCACTTTGTATGTGGACATTTCTATGACCACATCAATGTATTGGGCGTGAGGCAATCACACACGTATTTTGTTGAATTGTGAGGGAAGTTCTCAGTCTCTATGGTTACAGGGGTTTCTCTGTTTGCTTGAGTTTTGTCTTCCGCTGCGCAGTGGAATTAAGATTCTCTGAATGTGACCTGACCCAAACCATTTTATTAATTTAATTAATTAACAAGCTAGCTGCATCAAATATTACAGACTGTGTAGCTTGACAATTGCATTAAAACTTCTGAATCTCAAGAAGCTACAGTGTTGTGGTGGATCCATATGGCGTTTCTCACTTATAGCCTGGATATCTGTGGCAAAAATGATTTTCAAGCCCAAATTATTGCATATATTTACAAACACTTCCATTGTCCCATTCTGAAGCTATTAATATTGCCTTAAGAAATTAATGATGACATTCATCTGTGCTTAAAAATAACCTAGAACTGTATGCCACCCTCACCCAAGTCTATCAACAGGTAGCTCTAGGTCTGCCTAATCTTATAGCACATGGTAGCACACACCCACTCCGCCTTCATTTGTACTCTCACATGCCATGCTCTCGCAATGCTCGTAATAAAAGACTTTGAGCTGGTTACTCATCGCCAGCTTCATTGGCAAATCTAGTAATCTCGGGTTAAAGAAAAGTGGTGCTGTATTAATTTCCATTGAGGAGTTTGTATTGTGCTTCAGCCATGGAATAGACAAAGTGCCAGAGCTGGTCAAGATGCTGTTAATGATTAACTGTGTTAAGATTGCTTTGGAGTTTGACCGAAGGCGAATCCAGTGCAGGACCAGCTCCAATACCAGTCCATCCTCCAATACTGAATGCCTAGTTCTAGGTGGGAAGCATAGTTTGGAGCTGATTGTGGGAGTCCCAATGTGTTCGCAACCACTGTAGCAAAGACGTGTTCGGTGATCCCTACAAGGTGGCTCCATATGATGCAACAGGTTTGGTGTCCATCTCATATATTTTGTTTAATGATCATGATTTGCAGATCCTCATGAATCGAATGATGCCCCCAGAGTTTTTTTCATTTTGCCTAGAACCGGATACCAAGATACTCGAAATCTGTCACTTAGGGAACTGAAGATTGATTGTGTGGTTTTCGGCAATGCCTCAGTTTTAGTGCACATACTAATATTGCTGATTAATTAGTGTTTACTCTTTAAGATCTAGAGAATTCATGAAAGTAGTGTACTCATTGATCAGACGATGAGTTTGGAGGGGTCTGAGCAATCATCAAAGTATCATTAGCATACGCCAACACTAGTAGAGATGTATTCCCAATCTTTGGTACATCTACTCTTTCCACAATAGTTTTGTACAAGTCATTTATATATAAAGAAAACAACGAAGGGGCTAAAATGCACAGCTTCCGTACTCCTGATATCCTAAAGTAGTGGGTGCAGTGGTCATTCGGCCCACTTATAGCACAAGCTTTAGTTTCTTGGTGAATGTTTCGGATCTATTGACTTTATTGAATGCTGCACTCAGGTCCATAAAAGCAGAGTAAAGTAGTTCTCGCTTTACATTTAAATAATGGGCTAATATTAAATATTAAGTGCTTGTTCGCTAGTCCCCAATACAGGTTGAAAGCCTAACTAAAGGATATTATTTTCAGTTACCTAGTGCTCTAACATTTCTAGCAAAGCCCTTCCAAATATTTTTAAAGGGGTGTCTAAAAGTAATATAGACCTAAAAGCCAAAGGGCTAGATCTATTTTCTTTTTTAAATATTGGAAATATTGTAGCAAATTTCCATGAGTCAGGAATCTTGCCAGTTTTAAATATCAAGTTGTAAGTAACACTAAGAATGGGTACCCAGAATTCAATCTTGTCTTGAAAGAGGTCCGCCGTGATTCTATCCGGGCCTGGAGAACGATTGTGAGAATGTTTCATAATAGAAGCAATGTCCTCTTGTATAGTGTATTCCCAGGACAAGGGCTTCAGACCTGTTCCATCCTCTGCTTGCAATTTTGGGAAAATGTAAAAAAGTATTCAGTTTCCGGTTATGGGATTAATTTCCATATAAAGTGCTGAAAAATGGTCAACCCATATTTGATCCTGCCCCTTGGTTTCTAGACCAGTATGGGGGTGTTCATAAAGGGGGGCCATTTGTTACAAGTTCCCAAAACGTTTTAAGTTGTTTGAGGCACATGCCTCCAAAAGATCCTCCCAAAGAAGGTGATCAATGTTACACCTAGCTTGAACCTCATTGTAATTTGCCCTCACCATGATTATGTCTGATTTAACTGGAGCTAGTCATTTTACTGCTAGTAAAATGTTTACTTTCATCAGTCTTCACTCCTTATCCGATCTATGAAAGTCTCGTCAAAACAGGTGCTTACCTGTTCTTCCAAAACCATCAAGGACCACATTGATACCCTCGCTCCTGCCCTGGCTAATTTCTGAAACCACTCCTTCACCACTGGAGCCTTTCCTTCCTCCCTGAAGCACTCTCTTGTGCACCCTCTTCTAAAGAAACCCTCAGTCGACCCCTCCTGCCCAGCTAACTATCGCCCGATCTCATCACTCCTTTCCTGGGCAAACTCCTGGAAAAGCTGGTCATCTCCCAGCTTAATCTTCACACTGAATCTGTTGGTTGTCTCCATGACCATCAGCCTGTCTTCAGAGCATGCAGAAGCACAGAAACTGTTCTCCTGAACATCTGTGAAGAACTGCTCTCTAACCTTGATTCTAATCTCTCCTCTGTCCTCATCTTACTGGATCTCTCTTCTGCCTTTGACACAGTTAGCCATGCCATCCTGCTCAATCGTATCCCGTGATGACCTGGGTATCACTGATCAGGCCCTGGCCTGGCTGACCTAGTTCCTCTCTGAGCGACTCTCTCATTTCGTTCCTTTCCTCTATCTCACTCTCTACCTGTGGTGTTCCCCAGGGGTCTAACCTCTCTGCCTGGCTGTTCAACCAATACCTGACACCTCTTGCCCACCGCATTGCCACTCTCTGCTCCAACTTTCAGAGCTATGCGGATGACACTCAGCTTGTTTTCAGGCTCCCTTCTGCCACCTCTTCTCTGTCTCTCATCTTTGACTGTCTGTCTGCTATCCAGGTATGGTGTGCCGCCAACGATCTCTGCCTTAATACAAGTGAGACTGAGATTCTCCTTATCAGCACACCTGCACCCTCCTTTCCTGTCACTCTCTGGCCGGCCTCCCTTGGCCCGCTTCCTGCTCCCACCTGTGAGGCTTAGAACCTTGGTGTCATCTTCGACTCCCCACACTCCTTTTCTCCTCACATCTCTGATGTCTCTAAGAAGTCAAACTACCAACTGCACCTCCTGCATTCTTCCTTTCCTCTCCTTCCCCCAGAAGCTCAATGTCTCTAGAGCTCTTGTTCTCTCTAGGCTGGACTACTGCAACTGTCTCTTTCTAAATCTGCCTGCTTCTACTCTCAGTCATCTGCAACTCATCCTGAACAGGACTTTGAGACTTGACCTTAGCCTCAAGCTCAGGGATCGTATCTCTCCAGCACTCAAATCTTTGCATTGGCTCCCAGTGGCTGCAAGGATTAAGTTCAAGAGCCTCTGCATTGTCCACAAGGCCTTCTGGCACCTAGGTCTTCAATACCCGCAACTCTCTCTCTTTGTGCATACCTTCCTACTCAAGCTCTTCGCTCCTCCACCTCCAACTCCAACTCCCTCAAGGTCAATTGCTTCTCCAGGCAAAAAGTTGGTCCCAGATCACTTTCTTTGGCTTGGACCTCCCTCTGGAGCAGCCCCCCTGCCTCTCTGAAACTTGAGGAGAACCATCTCTGGTTCCGGAAGCACCCGAAAAGACATTCCTCTTTGCTTCTGCCTTCTCTCTTCCTCTCCCCTGCTGATTTCCTGTCTGATACTACACTGGTCACCTGGATACCCTCTGATTTCGGGCCTAGGTTCCTACCCTCCCAGTTGCACACCCGCACTGCCTCCTGGCAACCCTAGAACTTGGGTCTGTATCTTTAGCCCTACAGTCTCACTACCTGCACTTTTGGACACCTGCTGTCTACACTTACCCATGTACAGCACTGCCCCCTCCCCTTTCCCCTGGCACTTTTCTCCTCCCCCTCCCCTGCACTTGCGCAATCTCTGTCACTGGGCCCAGTAAGATCGTTGTCTCTGTCCTCCCTCTGTTCCCCCTTGCTTGCCCCATCGCACCTTGAAACACTTGTGCATAGGCGCGTTACAAATGCCATATCATATCATACCTAATTAAAACAGCCTTTTTTATTAGATTTACAGCTATGGGCAATGTTGGTGTAAAATGGTTTGAATATATTTGCTATTATCAACTCGAATAATATGCATTCCAAATAAGGTTATTGTCATTGTCTAATAATGCAATCAAAGGGGCTCGATTCTCAATGATTTTGTGTGTATGAATTGTAGAATTACTGGTTTTGCCCCATTTTATCTGTTGTTAGAGCTTATCTCTACCTCTGGTAGAAGTGGCAATATATTATGTGTCCCCTCAACAGATCATTTAAATGGAACTAATATCGGGTGGTGACCACTAAATAGGTCTGAAATCATTTGAATGAATTCAAGGAGCGACCAGCGCTTTGTTGCAATGCAAAAATATTGAGTTGCCATGATGGCCTTTAAAAGTTTAATTCCCTGGGTTATCCTTGGGTGTAAATTGAAAGCCCACTCCAAAAAGAAAACGAGCCCCATGGAACAAGTATGGTCATCTAGCATTGTAGGCCCTGGGATTCCCAGCGCCATGTCCTCTAACGGGTCGAAAGTATCTTGTGGATGGTCGTGTCCTATTGTTAGGTTAACATCCCCAAAGAATAACCAAGCTGATCAGAAAGGTTTCTCTTAAAACCTGATCATCCATAAGTTGTTTAAGAATCAATAAACAACCCATGTAACCAGTGCTTTGGGTCTCTATTGTAGAAGTTCACTTGAACGACTGCTTCTTGATTTAGAGACATTACATTTAGTACTTGGAGAAATTTGTGATTAATGGACATAGACATAATAGAACAGCCCAGAGATGATCTTACAAAAATATCCATGCCACCAAAACATCTCCCACGTGCCTTTTTTGTTGCATTAACTAGAAATGCAGTATATCCATGTAGAGCCAGCTCATCTACTGACCAGGTTTCTTGGAACAGAGTTATATCAAACTTTTTTATTTAGTCGTTGGTCTCCACACAAGATAGCTTTCGCTTAGCACCGGCTATATTTCAAGAAAAGACTGACGGGATGCCACAGTGTTGAGCCTGGATGCGCCATTAGCTGTCAAATAATGATGATTAGGAGCAGGATCTTTTTCCTGGGTAGTTAAATACATATTTAATCAATCTACATCCTCAAGTGTGCATATAGGATCAAATCTACAGGCTCTAACACTGGTTTTCAAGGGAGACGCCTTTTGAGATGTTCATAGGACTAACAGTAGGGGAGTTGCTTTATTTCTGCGAAAGTGACGAGATTTGGGAGCCATCTTCTCTGATGGGCTAGATTATTTCATAAAGGCTTGCCCTGTACTTCTTTTCCTTTGTTCGTCTCCCTTGTTTGTAGGGTGGGAGGGTTTTGTGGTGAAGAAGCAAAGGTTTGGAAGGCACTGAGTAAACAGTGCACCTCCTAGTGTGTTTGGGTCCCCTTTCATGGTCCACAAACTGTTCGTATTTTCTCAGAGCAGCAGCTCTGTATTTATAAGACCCAGGGAAGCCCTGGGTCTTTGATATGTATAGTAGTGGGGGCTGTTATGTTTCAGCCCCTGGCCGGATAGCCGACTATCTGGCCCCCTCGGGGGCAGGTCTTTGAACCTGAGCCCTGGCTGCCTGTTGGTTTCATTAGGTGCTTAGCACCTTGCTGCATGGAGGAAGGGTGAGGTGATTGCTCACACCTCTCCCTTCCTCAGTATTGTGTTGCACAGACTGCGTGTCTCCCCAGCTTGGGGGAAGGAGAGGGGCATACAAGAGGGGGAGGCTGTGTTGCCCTTCTCCAGGCCTGCTGATGGTAACAGCAGTTACCCTGCCTCGCTTTGGGCGGCCCTACAGCATTGCCCATAACTGCTGAACCCATATGCATGCATACATTCTTGCCGGCCCAATACCCCTTACCCGGAATAATTGGCTCACACATAGTTTGTCAAGTGTTGGCAATAAAAGGCTGTGGTTTTTATTGTACAGATATGGTTATGGAGATAAAAATAATCACATATCATGATGGTAACATACTTTTGGGAACCGGGTCTTGGGGTTATCCCCCTCTGGCCTGTGCCGCCACACGTGGGCAGGTTGACGGCTGACCGCGTTCCACCGAAAGTATCTCTTAATGGCAACCTCTGGAGGCTAGGGTTGCTGTAATTTCTCTAAAGAAATGTTCCATGCCTTGGTTTGATAGGTGGGTGCCATCTTTGTGAAAAAGATCCGAGTCACCCAGTGTAATGGCTGGGTGCTTTATGAAGCCCTAGTCCTCTTGCTGTGCAAAATCTTTCTAACCCCCTGTTGAGCTTTCTCCTAGAAATGTCTACAGATTTGTAGCAGTTGGCCCCTAGCCATTTCTTTCTGGGTAGGATAGCCGAGAAGTATATTTCTGTTCCCTTCCAATTGTGTGAAATGCCTGTTAGGGAGGCGCTCATGTCTTCAAATAAATTTCTCCTTCCAATGGAAACTAGGTCATTGCCCACTAGATGTAAGACCAGAAATTCCGGCGGGTCTCTGTATGGGACCAGCTCTGCTAATGTTTCGTGGATTTCCGCCCATCGTAGGCCTCTGTAACCCACCATGAGGAAATGGTGTTTCTGAAAGGTGGCCTTTCTTTGGTCTCTTCTGCCCATCGGCCCGTCCTGAAGATAAAAGAGTGGCCGACTATCCATGCTGATTGGAGAGAGTTCCTCCCTTCATCTGATGTTTCTGTATGAAGGGGGGGAGAAAGAAAAATGAGGACGGCTGGCTAGATCAACTGCGGTCTAATGTATCTTTTGTAACAATCTGATTTCCAACCCCCTAAGTTTTTAATTTCTTGAGGAGCTAAACCTCCTTGCCATGCTGAGGTGGCGGCACCTATTCTGAAAGAGTGGGTGCCAAAGTTTTTGGGATCCCACCCTGCATTGTTGATTGCTTTCATCAGCCTCCCTTTGAATTGGTAGCGGCTTAGTACCGATGAATCCTTATGGATTAGAAAACTCCCCCCAACCTTGGGTCTCTGTGCTTGGTAAAGGTTGGTGATGCATACAGGGCAGTTTGCTGCCTCATCAATGCAACAAATGTTGATGGTTCTTTTGGCCCTGGTTTTGGATTGTTGGATTTCTATGCTGATGCTCTCCTGTCTGACCCTGACTTCCATGACACCCAGGCCGTTGTTGGCCTTGGTGCTGGAGGCAATGAGTTCTCCCACACGGGAAGCCCCAAAATATGCCAGAAAAAAGGCTGTTCTGAACAGTAAGATCTCGCATGGATGCCAGCATATGGCTTCCAGTTGTTTTGAGATTTGTACCAGTTTATTGAAATCCAGGGGGCGGCGGGTGTCTACCTGGGGCCCCTCTATTCTGGCCCAGCCTTTTAATGCGTAAGATATGAGGGCGCTTTGGGTGGGGTCTGAATCCCCCCGGATTTTTGAGAAATATGAGATTGCGACTAAATGTCTTTTTGCCCAGTGCCTCTTGAAACCCTGGTCATGCGCCCATTTAAAAAATATTTCTATATCTTTAATCGTTATTAACTCTATGTGTTTTACGCCGGTGTCTTTAAACACTGTTTGTAAGCACTTACTGTACTGCGCTGCGGTGGTGCTTGCCAGTGCTTTCCCTGCCATCTCTGTGACGAAGCCTAGGGCGTTGTTGGTACCCGTCTCTGAGGTGCCTGATTTGTATTGGACATCCCGGCCTTGGCTCTCTGGCGCTGGCGTTGATGCCATTATTTTGTTGGTCCCCATAATTGGGGTGCCTGTTTTATGTTGGGCATCCCGGCCTGTGCTCCCTGGCGCTGGCGTTGATGCCGTTATGTTTGGTTTCCCATTATTTTCCAGCATTCTGCTGGAATCAGCATCATCTGATCCTGGGCGTGTGGCGCTAGCTCCCGAAATCTTGGCCACTGAAAGCGAGATAAAGCATCTGCAATGTTATTATCCGACTCAGCTGTGTGTTTTGCTTTGACCTCAATGTTTTCTTGTAGTGTGACTGCTGTGATGGCTCGTAGGACTTTTAGTACTAGCGGGCATTTGGTAGACCTTCTGTTTATGGAGCCTACTACTGCCATGTTGTCGCACCAGACCAAGAGTTCTGTGTTAGCTAGCTGCCTGCCCCAGATGTGTAGTGTTAGCCAGATGGGGAATATTTCTAGGAGGGTGATGTTTCTAGTCCACCCTGCCTGCTGCCATGAGTTGGGCCAGTGTCCTGCCACCCACTCTGTGTCTAGTATGGCTCCAAACCCCTTGCTCCCGGCTGCATCGGTGAAAAGGACCCTTTTTGTCCATGCGTTCAAAGGCGTTCGCCAAAGTGCGGTCCCATTGAAATCTTTGAGGAAATTCCCCCAAATTTCCAGATCTTGTCTCACCTCTGCGCCTAGTCGGATGTGCAGGTGGGGTTTGGTGTATGATTTGATTTTTAGTTCCAGGCTTCTGGAAAATACCCTCCCTTGGGGATTTATTCTAGCAGCAAAATTGAGACTACCTGCTAATGATTGAATTTCTTTAACTGTGCCCTTGTCTTTCTATGCCCAGGAAAGTTATATTGGTGGCTGGTTTAGTTGTTTTTTCCCTTGCTAGAGGTATACCCCATTGTGCGGCCATTCCTTCTAATTTCGCCAAAGCCCTATTCCATTCTTCTGAGTTTTCTGGGCCCATTACCATGAAATCATCGAGATAATGTACTACTTTGGTCCCAGGTCTCTGTTTTTGGAAGGCCCATTGAAAAAATGAGCTGAATTGCTCGAATAGGGTGCAGGATACTGTGCACCCCATGGGGATTTCTGCACAGAATTTGTTGTTAAAAGTAAAACCTAACCATTGCTGGGAGTCTGGGTGGACTGGCAATAATCTGAAAGCGGATTTGATGTCTAGTTTGGCCATCAGGGTGTTCCTGCCACATTCCTGTATGAGTCTTACCGCCTCCTGGAAGTGTGTGTAGGATACTGTGGATTCTGTGTGTGGAATGCCGTCGTTCAGGAATTGGCCTTTGCGATAGGATAGGTGGTGTATTAGCCTAAGTTTTCCAGGATCTTTTTTGGGGACCAGTCCTAGCGGTGATATTATGTAATCTTCGAGGGGCATATGGTCTCAGGGTCCAGCAATCCTGCCTAAAAGCAGTTATTTCTTGATTTTGCTTTCCACTATCTGGGGGTTGTCCCTGGCCGACTTTATGTTCAGTGGGATGTTCTGCGACCCTGTGCCCTGAAATGGGATGATAAAGCCCTTAGAGAAACCCCGCCAGATTGCCTCGCTGGTTACTCTGTACGGGTAGTTCAAGAGAGCATCTCTAAAATTGATTGGTTGATAGGCCTTTCAACCTCAGGCCTGGTGCCAGGCCTGAGGTTGAAAGGGCGTGGTTGGCGCTAGTCTTTTGAGTTTTTGGCTGGCAGTCTGGTGCAGTTGCTTGCTGCGTGATCACCGTTGCAGTTTGTGCAAGCGTGTTTGTACCAGCATTCCCTACGCCAGGTGCACTGGTTTTTTCCAAAATTCCTGCATGGAATGTTGGCTTTTGAACTGTGCTTTTTGTTATGCCTTTGGGTATTAGACTTAGCTGCCCACGGCTGGTTCTTACAAAAGGGCTCTTCCCCCTTTTTATGTTTCTCATTATTGTTATTTTTGGGACCTTGCGTATTTTTGTTATTTTTGGAGGGGTTCTGGGAGGCCTCTTCCTCTGCTGGGGGCTCAGCATTTAACATGTACAAATCATTTTGGACCTCATCCCATTCTATAGCTGGCCTCTCAGACATGCTTCTCCTAAATCTGATGTCGTATGCAAGTCAGGTCTTCCCTTTCTGGGTGACTTTCACTTCTCTTATTTTATCCATGTAGGCCCATATTTTTCTGCCATCAAGGGGAAATTTCTCCTCGTAGATTGTTGCCAAGATGGCGAAAGCTTGAAGCCAGTTGTCCCAGTTCTGTTCTACCTGGGCGTTTCTGGCTATGGCTTTCTCTTCTATCTTTTTGAATCCCTAAAAGCATCTTTCCCTTTGCGTTGGGCTTCTATTAATGAAAAGATTTCTATGAACTCCTTGGCCCATATGGCTTCTTTGATTGTGGTGTCAATATTCCATGCTAAGCATCTTTTATATCTATTCAGTATTTCACTCTGGAAGGATTTCATTTTTAAATCTAATTGGGCATTGCAGATCATTGCTATGTCTGTTGGGTTGCTGTTGCTCTGCCCCGATTGTTCTACTGTAACTGTATTGGGGGTTGCCCATGCTTTTAAAGCGCCTGTTGGGTCTGCCGTAGCTGCCGTTGGTGCAACTGTGGGGGCAGCTGTTGGCGTTTCTGGCACCTGTGGCAGTGATGTGGCTGGTTCTGCTATTATTTGGATTGTTGCTGGAGTGGGGGGCATCACCACTATGGTAGGTTCTAAGGGTATGTTGTGGTTTGTGGGCCCCAGTTCTCCTGTTTGAGGTAATTGTTTCTCCCTCATTTCCCACAATAACTACTGCATTTCTGACATGTTGTCACACAATTTTGCCAGTTTTTGTTCTGGTGCCATCTGTCACTTTCTGTCTCTTTGATGGTGTAGTGACGTCATCTTGGATGGATGGCATGGTTAGCCCTTCCCTTGGCAGGCCGTACATATTCTCCCTCACCCAAGCCCAACCGTAGTGTTCTGCTGCCTCTATGGCTGCCAGTAGGCCACTAGGTGGGGAGATTTGGGTTTCTGTGCTGGTGTGGTGGAATCCGGTGATTTCCGTTTGGGACCCATGTTTTCTTTCAACCTGTTTCGATTATAAAGAAGATATATTTAAAAAAGGGGGTGCGTTTCGCCCCCAGTAAGATTTTAACACAGTGTCGGCAGACTCTGCACAGATGTCAAAAATTGAGCTCCCTGTTACTGCTTCATTGTACCAGCTATCATGTACATTTACATTATTAATGCCGAAGGTTGGTGTTTCCCGTGCTGGGAAAATGTCTAATGTTGTCGAAAATGTGTTCAATTTAGTTCAACAGAAATGCATGTAGTGTTGCTTTTTGTCTCTTGTGCAGGTTGTAAATAATGTATGTAATCTGTCAAAAAAGACCTGTTATAACGTTCTTTAGCCTTAAAAATAGTGATTTCCCAGGATGAGTTTCCCCCGCAGTTATTGTGTTTGTTTTTTGCAAGATTTCTATGCAAATAGTCGTGCAGCGCGTGTCCCGCGTCTGCCGGGGGAGTGGCTGACAGCGGATGTTTACTTTTGCCTACTCGCGTAGGAAAACAAAGTTTCTATTGCGCTGTACGGCGCCCGGCGTGGCGGCTTACCTTGAAATAAACGTACTCCAGAAGACACCGCCTACGCCGGGCCGCACTGCAGGCTTTCCTCCACTCGCTCAGGTATTTGGACTCTTGTTTCCTTCGCGATTCTTCCCGGGAGACTTTGTTTGTTTATTTAGTGTTCGCCGCTCACTCGTCGTGTCGAGTTGAACAGTGCAATGTTCAAAGGGAAACAAAAGATGCTGCGAAATGCAGTAAACTTTAAGAGTTTGGGCTAAAGAAGCAAAGGTTTGGAAGGCACTGAGTAAACCGTGCACCTCCTAGTGTGTTTGGGTCCCCGTTCAGGGTCCACAAACTGTATTATCACAGAGCAGCAGCTCTGTACTTATAAGACCCAGGGAAGCCCTGGGTCTTTGATATGTATAGTAGTGGGGGCTGTTATGTTTCAGCCCCCGGCCAGATAGCTGACTATCTGGCCCCCTGGGAGGGGCAGGTCTTTGAACCTGAGCCCTGCCTGCCTGTTGGTTTCCTTGGGTGCTTAGCACCTTGCTGCATGGAGGAAGGGTGAGGTGATTGCTCACACCTCTCCCTTCCTCAGTATTGTGTTGTACAGACTGCGTCTCCCCAGCTTGGGGGAAGGAGAGGGGCAGACAAGAGGGGGAGGCTGTGTTGCCCCTCTCCAGGCCTGCTGATGGTAACAGCAGTTAGCCTGCCTCGCTTTGGGCGGCCCTATATCTTTGCCCAAAACATGCAGATTTTAATTCCCGATTTGGGCTGCTGCAAAACATCCCCTTTCGGTCAACAATAACAGGTCATGAAGAGTGGCTCAAGGGCTCAAGTCCGCAATCCCCACCCAAAACCACAAGTTCCGATTTATGGAAGGGTTTAGACTGGTGCAGGGTGAACCTGCATATTAGATTATTTTGAGGTGTGGCTCAAAGGTAATTACCCACAGTCACCACCCCAAATACACTAGGTATTGTTAGTTTAGAAAAAGGACTAAAATAATGACTAGGAAATTTTACAATCTGTAAATATAGAAATGAAAAAAGTTCTAATGCAATGATGCTAGTTACAATGTGCAAGAATAGCAAGAAAGTGCATGGAGCACGAGGTAGAGCACACATAAACAAAGTAAGCCCTACCTGGGTGGTAATACCAATAAACCTTGGGATGAACGAGTTACACAGATGTTATTCACTAATTTCAATTCATTTTGGTTCAATGTCTCGTGACACAAAAAATAGATAAACATAATTGGTAAATATAAATGTCCTACCACATTGGTGACCACAGCAAGATGAGACTATGGTTATAATTATCGCTGGGTCAGAGTTAGACGGTACTCAGCGGTAAGTAGGGGGCAAGGAAATCAACCAGCTGCTCTCTCAGCCAGATGAACAAGGATGTTCCCTGTCAGAAGGCAGTCAGAAAAGAGTTCACAAAGAGTCCACATTGGTTTTGCGAGCGTTGGTGGCTCAGGGTTAAGCACAACTGCTTTTCAATGCTACGACCAGCACCACACAATTAGGATAAAGCTCTCACAGGCAAGAACTGGGGAATAGCCGGAAACAGCCTGCACTGCAGCCGACTACACTCTGCCTTACAAAAGCCCTTAAGGCTTAAGAGGATAGTGCAGCGGCTGTGTAATGGTGCTTCTGGGCCCTTCCTTTCATTGATGCTCCAGCTTACAACAGTGGGAAACAGCAGGCTCCATTTTGTGTGGGAGAGTGAGAGCGACAGAGGCACCCTGAGTGTGGTCCAGTGTGGTATTTCTAGACATATAGTATGAACCTCATTACAAGTTTGGCAGTGATTCGGCAGTAAATCTGCCAAATATTCATCTTATTCAATGACCATTACCGCCACTCTGTCCTGTAGATTTACTGCAGTATGAGTGGTGCTAAACGAGAATTAATCCCCATTTTTGGAGTCCATAATACTCCATTCGGATTTTGGCAGAATTACCATGAGATGTAATTCAGTCGACTTTTTACATTAATGTGGGGATTTACCTCCAGCATAATGCCATTCGGTTATTGCCAAAAAATGTGTCAACAATGGAATTACTGCCACTTTTCTACCACTCCACCAGACTTGTAACGAGGCTCGTCTGTAGTCAAGAGGTAAGGGGTATGCAGATAGGCTTCAAAGGAATGTTTGGAGTTCTGACCAGACGGGCAAGCTGCATGTTTTACAACTGCACTTGTTATTTTCATTTTTTGGTTAAATATTACATACTCTCACAAATACATACATTCAGCCATCAGTACCCACCAATCAGAAGCCAGCACGCACATTAAAGATTTCCTTGGTGCTCACAAAAGAAACCACTCACAGGGATATTTTGCAGATAAAAAAGGACATGTATTCTCAGCAAAATCATGTATTAGAAAAGAAAATTAATTGTATTAACATTGCAAGCTGGATATTCGGTGTAATTTTACAATGTTCGCTTGTGACTATTACTTCCAATGTAAGGCCTAGTCATATTAAGAAACCACACCTAGAATAACCGCAGACATTATTTTGTGGTAGAAGGTTATCATTTCAAGATGGACAGTCTGGTGCATGGCTATATTACTCTTTTGAAATACCCTAATGGGAGAGGAAAGAGGACAACAAGCGCAAATTGAGGCGTTTGGGTGCTTTTCATAAGATACAAAGAGCATCTTGTGAACACGACACTCACCACAGACCTTTTGACTAATTTATGTGAGTAAATAAGGCTAGTATACTTGAATCCCTAGTCATAGAATGCACACTGGGTCTTCTGCCTGAGTGCACAGCTATAATGTGTCCTCTACTGCTGTTATCTTGGAAGTGAACATCCTAGCTTGGTCTCATCTCTCTAGGTGGCAAACAACGCAGTGTCTCCTATCACTGCGATTCAGGTACACAGTTGGTCCCACCACAGAAGGAGAATATCTAGGTGTTTTCAAACAAAGAGAGAGATGGGACCAAGCTAGAATAGCATATCCTTGAAAAAGGACTTACGTCTGAAATGCTCCAGATCCTTATTCAATTAAAGCCTTTTGTCTTTCACAAATAATTCGGTTGAAATACCTTATTGCTGTGATGCAAGAATACAGACTTGTGGATAAAAAATGATTAGAGGTCAAGAAGAAATTGATTTACATTATTAGGCATTGCCAGTGGAGGTTCGCCTGGTTTCTAACCATCCCTTTGCATATTGACAACCCTGTGTGCATGAGGGTGTCCAGTGCAGACCAAATTATTTTCTGGCAATATCAAATACATTACGTGCTACTAATCAGTGGTGCCCACTCAACTAAGCTTTCAGTTAAATTCCATATGATCTCTGCCCACTTGATGTGTTTTGGAACATTACTCCCGTGCATCAAACACAGCATTCCGAGAGTTTTGACTCCTTCCTTCCTTGACTGATACCTCGACAGCCAAACCTCCCTAAAGGTAAAGAACAGTGTGCTCAATGTCCCCACTAAAATCCAACACATTTCTAACTACCAAGTGCAACAAAGCAACCAGAACACCCAGTATCAGAACATTCAAAGCTTTTTATGGTATACGTAACTTGCATTATCAAGAAAACTAAGACAAGAGAAACAAAGAGGAAGCCTTTTTTTCAGAGAATTCTGTATATGAACTGGTGATAACTAATAAGCCATCTTGTAGTCTAGGGTGTATTTCCAGTGAAGTGTATCTTTTGTACGCTGTGTGGAATGACTCAATGGATTAGTGATAGGCTGGTTCCAAACCAAGCATCAATACTGATCTAGTTACAATATTCATTTTGATCATCTCGGGATGGCTATGCAATTCTCTGCTTTGACCAATATCCTGGTCGGTCTACTCTGCTAACAAAGTAAGCCAGGCTATTCTGATTGCCCATAAAAGCAGAAAGAGTTGCAAAAGCGTTAATGGACTACTGTCTAAACTTGTAAATATTCTGTTTTAAACCAGACCATCTTACGGTTAAGAACTGTTCAACATTTGGCTGTTTCCTAACACTTAATGTGCCCCTCCCATACTGTGCATTTCCTAAGAGAATGCCTACGCTGTTAATAACCCACTCAAGCAGATGTTCATGTGCATTGTGTAGCTTTCACCAATGCACTGATGAACTTTATCCAATTGCTCACTAACACTATACCCCTGCAAACCGCTTGCAAGGGTCTCAAAGCTGTATTTTGCAGAGGCAACAAATCACCTTTGGAGAGCTCTATTTTCTTAAATCTCAAATCTCAAAAGCACTTCCCGCATACAAATCCCTTTATAACTGTTTTGTGTCAGCTGTCAGCTGTAGTTTCTTCTAATAATACTATTTCATGTAATTTAAGCAATGTACACCTCTGCGGGAGGGCATTCCTGGTCAGGTAACCGCCTGGGACCAGATCTACAGACCCCATGCCCCAAGAGAAGGGTCTAAATGTGGGCCCTGGTGCATTCCCTGACTGGTAATACCCTACCACTGAGAGGTATATTGCTATTAGCACACCGGCATGCTTTTCGGGATACTCATAATACTTTTTTAAAATTAAAATGGAAACAGCATGGTTGCTGTTTCTTCACTTATAAAAATACAAAATGAAATGGGCATCATCAACGTAGGGAGATAAAGGTAGCTCTTTCTTCGTTTCCATCGTGGCCATTGCTTCGGCAGGGGTGCTCCAAAACAGAGAGTGTTCCTGGTGCCGCAGAGGGACAAGGCAGGCGCAGGTAAGTGAGGCCGGTAGATTTGGTGGGTGAGGTGCAAATTTCAGAGTAGCAGAGTAAAGGGTGGTGTGGTAAGGCTTACCTTCTGCACGGCAGGGAAAATGGTGGCTTCTTTCTTCTGAGGAGGCTTGGAAGATGGGCAATACCATATTGTATAGCCCACATTCTGAGCTTCCTGCTCTGCTGCAGGTTCTCCTGGGCCTCCCCTGATCCCTGCCAGGCACTAATTTGAATTATAGTCCATTATAAAGCATGCACAACACTTATCCATTGGTAACACACTGATAGGGCACATATTAATCCAATTGTCGCACACGTGTGGCCTAAAAAATGCCAATAGAGTATGCAGATTCGGAAAATTGAGAATTTTCATTCTTGATAAAAATCAATTGGGTGAAATCCGAAGCAATGCAGGGTTCACCTGCCTGCTCCAGCACTTGTGTTATGAGGCTCGGATTTTGTTGGTGTCCAGAGAAAATGAAATATCTGGGTGTCTGGCTAACACATGATAAGTCGAATGGTGGATGTTAACATGAAGATCTTAATATCAAAATTGAAGTTGGAACTGGCACGATGGTCTCAATTGAAGTAGGGAAGGTTAATGCCATAAAAATGACATTTGTGCCACGCATCAATTTCGTGATGAGCATGCTGCCACTACATGTTAAGAAGGGAAGCTTTAAAGAAATCGACAGCTTGCTACAAAACCTTCTGTGGGGAAACAAACAGCCACGACTAAAACTGTGGAAATTACAACTCCCTTGCGAAAGAGGTGGTCTTGGGATCCCAGATGTTGCATTGTACAATCTATCAATCTCTGCCACCCACCTGTTACCATTCCTGGAGAAATCGGCAGAAGAGTGGGCAAGAACAGAGTCTGGTCTGAGCATGCCACTGTCTCCTGAGGAAAACTTGTTGTCCATAAACATAAAAGGATATACAGCATTGGAGGCAACGTATTTTTTTTAGGAAAACATGGCGGAGGTTGGTGGAAATTATTGGGGAGCAAGGCACAGTCCTGGCAAGGTTTTCTGTTTGGCTGAATACAAGTGTATGAATCAATAGGAAACTGCTTTTCTGGCTGGATTGGTTCGTAGGCGGGGCACAATGGATCGAGGACCTGATAAAGGACAATAAGTGGATACCCTTCAACACTATGGCTGCCACAAAAGACCTCTGGGATTGCACTTATGGTGAATACCACAAATTAAGACTGCCATTTAGTGAACTGAAAGTGTCAATGATGATGATGATCTTAGAAGACATCTAATGACGGTGAATGCGAAAGGTCATTGTGCATCTGGTATGCACAAGTTCTTGTTGAGTTTTAGGCGCCCAAATGGACAACTTCTCAGGGCTTGGTCTGATTGCCTATGATCAGAGGTGACAGCTAGGAGATGGGAAAAAATGTGTGGAAACATTGCTTTGACTTCCTTGAGTCTAGGGGAGAGAGTCTGTCAGTTCGAAATACTGAACAATGTGTACTGGACTAGGGTTTAAGATGTTTGCAAGAGGTTTGAGTGATGCAGACGTTTGTTAAGGCTGTGGTCACAGGGAGGGATCCTTCGAGCACATGATTTGGGATTGTTCGAAGGTGAGATCGTTTTGGTTGGATGTGACTAGAACCATGAACAGAATAGAGTTTTAATAACAGATGTTGATTTTGGTTTTCAGACTGTCATTTTTGGGGATGATTCCCCCTTGAACGATTTGAGCTACCCACAGAGATGCTGATTTTTAAGGGCAGCCTTTTTAGCAAAAATAATCATTTTGAGGGACTGCAAAAATGCCACTGTTCCATGCAGGTCTGCTTGGATTGATGATTCATGTAAAATGCCTCAGCTGGAGAGGGTAATTTTGAGCAAACAGATGAAATTGAACATGTATGATGGTATATGGGGGAGGTTCTTGGAGATTATGTGGTTACTGGACTTGTTGTTGCCCGTCTCGGCCTGTATTTTGATGTTTTGTTGTGCTGTAGTAAAACTAATAACAATGTGAATATAAAGAAAAGAGTACCCAGGAGATCAGAGAGATATGTTCTCTACTTGCAACATGAGGACTCGGCTCACCTTCCTTGCTTTGCTAATGCAAAGTCTGGCTTGCTCCATGTTAAAATTAAAAATCAATTTAAGGTGTTGGAAAATAAGTTGAAGATGTTTATTTTTAGTGAAGGACAAGTCAGTCACAGCTTTTACATATGCAGTCATGGTTCAATTCATGAAAAGCTTTCCCCCTCCCACCTTGGATACAATGACTCTGTTTTGGAAGGGCCTTGCATGACGTGGGAGGTGGGTTCCCTGGAGAAGAAACTCTCTCCACTAAATCTAGCCAGTGGTGCCTCTCAGTGAAATACGAATCTAATTGTTTAGAGGCCAGCTGCCTCTCATTTATTATAATAATGTATAGACTCTGATTTGAGCTGCCTGTGATCCAAATAATGCAGGGTCCAAATAATGCATGCACCCTGTAGAGCTATGTCGATAAGTGATGGGAGTAGAGCATGTGAAATCAAACGGGAGATCCCTTGAACCGAGGAGCGTGCAGGTGCTCTGTACAGAGGTACATCTGTGACAGTCAGAATGTATACATTTAAAGGGTGGTGACATTCACGGATAACATATAGACACGCGTCTTGGTGAAGGGACTATGGTGCTCTTCTCTGATAATCAACTGGTATCCTGCACAGACATAGGGGAGGTGTGTTTCACGATTAATACCATGTAGACTCTGAGAAAGCCTCAAGGGTACGAAGACGGCCTCTACACCATACTCCGAAGAAAATGTTATTTTTCTTTGATTTATTTTCTCCGTTTTATTGACAATCCAAACTGCACACAGAGACAAGTTAGACACTAGGCTTCCATACAAGCACAACATATGTTAAATGAAAGCAGAAGCCAAGGAGCAGATAAATCCAAGGGGCAAAATTGAAAGCAGCTGCTATGTCTGCTCTTTGAAACTGACCATGGGTTCTAGGTGCCTTGCAAGTCAAGACCTACTGGGCCATCAAATGCTAGATGCAGCCCAGACACAGTGACAATGGACTTGCGTAACCCGAAAGGGAAGCGCATAAAGCTATTAATAACAAAACACAAAGCCATCAATAATCTCAGATCTTGGCATTTCCATAGAACTGCATGGGTCTAACATCCTTCATCAGTGCCAGAGCGCTATCAATAATGGATCAGGGAGTTTGCAAACCATTTACCTGCACAACGAAACATCAATCTACCTAGACAGGTAGTGTTGACAAGAATCAAAAGACACTGCCACTGCATATATAATCATTAGTATACCTTCAAAAAGCATGTGAATTCGTATGCCATGTGTAACTGCTCACTGTGCCTCGGCTGAGCAGGGATAGAGCGAAGATAATGGGCAGTGTATCCCTATCCCGTGACATAGATCTCGGGTCATTATAGAAACTGCCTCTCTGACATAAATACTTGCAGGAGTAATATAAAAACAGGCATTGGCAAAGTTATCAGTGTTGACGTTCCTAATGGGACCTCCTTCCCCTGGACATGCCTCCTGTCAGGTCTCCGGCCGGCAGCCTAGTGAGTCAGCCTGCAAAGCCAAAGGTGCACCACCATGAGAGAGAAGTAGAGGCCATCTTCACTCCCCTGCACCAATCAGCCTTCCAGTTGTCCTTCAGTGACCACTGACTGTCGCAGGTCCCAACACCTAGATCTCTAACAATATACCCCTGGATTCCTCTGATCGTTGCTAAAGCCACACTCTGCGATGAAACTAAAGGGATACCTATGAGGCAACACTAATTCTGTTATACAACTGATATAGTATGGCCCACAAATAATGGTGCTGATAAAGCACCACCTATGAGACAAAAATAAAGCTGGCCCTAAAGCATGACTTCTGAGCCACAGCTCATGGTGCAGAGGAGCACCACCTGTGATTTAAAACTATCTGCATGGTGCTAAATTGTCACATGCAAGCAAATACTAATAGTGGCTGTACGGCATTGCAAGGGAGACATTATGTCGCCTCACTAAGTAGTGCTGAAGCTCCAACTATGGCCCTCATTACTAGTTTAGTGGTATTAGCATTGCTAATACCGCCAATCTAAATTACCGTTACTGCAAGTGATAATAGTAACTGACCGCCTAATTATGAATTATAGTTACTCTTCATTCTGAAGTCCCGTAGGACTTCATTCGGGATTGGCGATATTGCGGCAGACAAGCGCAGTTACTGCCATTGTTAATGGAGACAACAATTCCACTCAAAAGCAGGTCCTATGGGTTTCTAAACCAATAATTAGGCTGGGTGATAAAACAGGGGGAACCTGGATATACACCCTGTTTTAACAATGCCTCAATACTTACATTGAAACTTTACGTGCTAAAATGAATGGCTAGACCAAAGCATTAACAATTAAATTAAATTAAAGTGCCCCCAGAGCCAAAACACAGTTTTCTAAGGACACCTACTACTTTTCCCACTTCCACAATACCTTCCCTCTCATACTCTATCCCAATTATTTATCATCACTAGGTTGCACTGAATCACCTCCTATGAGCATTACATAGGTATGTTAATGTACATTGCTAGTACTATATTTGTGCCTGTTTTGCTGGCAAGTACATAGTAGAGAGTAACACTTCTTATGCTGACTTGCTCAATGTTTTTGTGGAAAAATTATCGGGGTAATGGCTGGCGCACAGTGTGCGCGTGCGACTTTCTGCGCCAGCCGCGTGCGCTAAAATCCATTTCCGCGCACAGCGTATTCATGGATTTTAACATCCAAAACCAGCCGTGGCGCAGAGTGGCGCATCGACCCTGCAGCAGCGCCAGTTACGCCCCCAACCCCTCCCCGTGCGCCATGTACAGCGCACAAATCCCGTACATGGCGCACAGGCTCACAACCTCGAAAACGCCTGTAAAACTCCTAGTGCACCCCTCCGAATACACGTACCCCGCTGCGCGGGTAGTCTCACATGCGATTGTACCTGTGCGAGCAGGGTACATGTATTACTGGGGTTCGCGGGAAGTGTCACACGCGATTGGCCCTGTGCGAGCGGGGTACGTGTTTTACTGGGGTTCGCGGGAAGTTTCACACGTGTTTGGCCCTGGGTGCAGGGGGACATGAGTGGGGGCCTGCTAGCAGGCCCCCACTCATGTCCCATACATGTCCCCCTGCACCCCCATCCCCCAGCAGTGAGGGGCACCTGCCAGCAGGCCCACACTCATGTCACCCTGCACACCCACCCCCCAGCAGTGAGGGGCACCTGCCAGCAGGCCCCCACTCATGTCCCCCTGCACCCCCACCCCCAGCAGTGAGGGCACCTGACAGCAGGCCCCCACTCATGTCCCACGCATGTCCCCCTGCACCCCCACCCCCCAGCAGTGTAGGGCACCTGCCAGCAGGCCCCCACTCATGTCCCCCAGCACCCCCATCCCCAGCAGTGAGGGGCACCTGCCAGCAGGCCCCCACTCATGTCCCCCAGCACCCCCATCCCCCAGCAGTGAGGGGCACCTGCCAGCAGGCCCCCACTCATGTCCCCCTGCACCCCCACCCCCCAGCAGTGAGGGGCACCTGCCAGCAGGCCCCCACTCATGTCCCCCAGCACCCCCACCCCCAGCAATGAGGGGCACCTGCCAACAGGCCCACACTCATGTCTCACTCATGTCCCCCTGCACCCCCACCCCCCAGCAGTGAGGGGCACCTGCCAGCAGGCCCCCACTCATGTCCCCCTGCACCCCCACCCCCCAGCAGTGAGGGGCACCTGCCAGCAGGCCCACACTCATGTCCCCCGCACCCTCACCCCCCAGTAGTGAGGGGCACCTGCCAGCAGGCCCCACTCATGTCCCCCTGCACCCCCACGCCCCAGCAGTGAGGGGCACCTGCCAGCAGGCCCCCACTCATGTCCCACTCATGTCTCCTGCACCCCCACCACCCAGCAGTGAGGAGCACCTGCCAGCAGGCCCAGACTCATGTCCCCCTGCACCCCCACCCCCCAGCAGTGAGGGGCACCTGCCAGCAGGACCCCACTCATGTCCCCCAGCACCCCCACCCCCCAGCAGTGAGCGGCACCTGCCAGCAGGTCCACACTCATGTCCCACTCATGTCCCCCTGCGCCCCCACCCCCCAGCAGTGAGGGGCACCTGCCAGCAGGCCCACACTCATGTCCCACTCATGTCCCCCTGCACCCCCACCCCCCAGCAGTGAGGGGCACCTGCCAGCAGGCCCACACTCATGTCTCACTCATGCCCCCCTGCACCCCCACCCCCCAGCAGTGAGGGGCACCTGCCAGCAGGCCCCCACTCATGTCCCACTCATGTCCCCTGCACCCCCACCACCCAGCAGTGAGAAGCACCTGCCAGCAGGCCACCACTCATGTTCCACTCATGTCCCCCTGCACCCCCACCCCCCAGCAGTGAGGGGCACCGGCCAGCAGGCCCACACTCATGTCCCACTCATGTCTCCCTGCACCCCCACCCCCCAGCAGTGAGGGGCACCTGCCAGCAGGCCCCCACTCATGTCCCCCAGCACCCCCACCCCCAGCAGTGAGGGGCACCTGCCAGCAGGCCCACACTCATGTCTCACTCATGTCCCCCTGCACCCCCACCCCCCAGCAGTGAGGGACACCTGCCAGCAGGCCCCCACTCATGTCCCCCTGCACCCCCACCCCCCAGCAGTGAGGGGCACCTGCCAGCAGGCCCACACTCATGTCCCCCGCACCTCCACCCCCCAGTAGTGAGGGGCACCTGCCAGCAGGCCCCCACTCATGTCCCCCAGCACCCCCACCCCCAGCAGTGAGGGGCACCTGCCAGCAGGCCCACACTCATGTCTCACTCATGCCCCCCTGCACCCCCACCCCCCAGCAGTGAGGGGCACCTGCCAGCAGGCCCCCACTCATGTCCCACTCATGTCCCCTGCACCCCCACCACCCAGCAGTGAGAGGCACCTGCCAGCAGGCCACCACTCATGTTCCACTCATGTCCCCCTGCACCCCCACCCCCCAGCAGTGAGGGGCACCTGCCAGCAGGCCCACACTCATGTCCCCCTGCACCCCCACCCCCCAGCAGTGAGGGGCACCTGCCAGCAGGCCCCCACTCATGTCCCCCAGCACCCCCACCCCCAGCAGTGAGGGGCACCTGCCAGCAGGCCCACACTCATGTCTCACTCATGTCCCCCTGCACCCCCACCCCCCAGCAGTGAGGGGCACCTGCCAGCAGGCCCACACTCATGTCCCCCGCACCTCCACCCCCCAGTAGTGAGGGGCACCTGCCAGCAGGCCCCCACTCATGTCCCCCTGCACCCCCACCCCCCAGCAGTGAGGGGCACCTGCCAGCAGGCCCCCACTCATGTCCCACTCATGTCCCCTGCACCCCCACCACCCAGCAGTGAGGAGCACCTGCCAGCAGGCCCACACTCATGTCCCCCTGCACCCCCACCCCCCAGCAGTGAGGGGCACCTGCCAGCAGGACCCCACTCATGTCCCCCAGCACCCCCACCCCCCAGCAGTGAGCGGCACCTGCCAGCAGGTCCACACTCATGTCCCACTCATGTCCCCCTGCGCCCCCACCCCCCAGCAGTGAGGGGCACCTGCCAGCAGGCCCACACATGTCCCACTCATGTCCCCCTGCACCCCCACCCCCCAGCAGTGAGGGGCACCTGTCAGCAGGCCCACACTCATGTCCCACTCATGCCCCCTGCACCCCCACCCCCCAGCAGTGAGGGGCACCTGCCAGCAGGCCCCCACTCATGTCCCACTCATGTCCCCTGCACCCCCACCACCCAGCAGTGAGAGGCACCTGCCAGCAGGCCACCACTCATGTTCCACTCATGTCCCCCTGCACCCCCACCCCCCAGCAGTGAGGGGCACCTGCCAGCAGGCCCACACTCATGTCCCACTCATGTCCCCCTGCACCCCCACCCCCCAGCAGTGAGGGGCACCTGCCAGCAGGCCCACACTCATGTCCCCCTGCACCCCCACCCCCCAGCAGTGAGGGGCACCTGCCAGCAGGCCCCCACTCATGTCCCACTCATGTCCCCCTGCACCCCCACCCCCCAGCAGTGAGGGACACCTGCCAGCTGGCCCCCACTCATGTCCCACTCATGTCCCCCCATCCACTCACCCACCCAGCAGTGACATGCCCATCTCATGACACAAACCAAAAGTCAACTATGTACATCAACACATGTCCGTCACACACACACACACCCAGGTTGCCATTGATTGAGTAAACCCACATGTCAACATGCATGCACCCAATGAGTGAATCCCACACATTGAAGTAAAAGATCAAAATGTATTAACATGAAAAACAACTGAAAGTACTTAAAGCATAAAATAATGGCAAACATGAAATGAAATGCATGTCCAAATAAAATAAAAATAAATCCTCAAAAAAACCCAAGTAATCCCAAAAAAAAATGGCCAAAACTCTCTGTCCACCAAACCAAATCCAAATGAAACGCAAAAAGGTAAATCCATTGATCCATGGTGAAATTAAATTAAAATGTCCAAATAAATCCAACGTCCAAATATGTTCAACCATTTTCAAGGGTCCATGCCCAACGAAACAAATGAAACCTATCTAATAACCTACCTAACCAAAAAACTATTTACAAAATAAAAAAAAGGAAACCTAACACTATAAACTATTTACAATGGCGACGGGCAAGTCCTGCGGCTCACTCATTGATGTTTTCGGCCAGGGCATCATCGAACTCCATGTCTATTTACTGGAGGCGGGCCTCTGTCCTGGCCCCGAGGTCTTGCAGGGAGGCACTCATTGCCTGTTCCAACTCCCTGTGAGTCGCCTCGAGGCACTCTTCCCGCCTCAACGCCCGACGCATGAAGAACGCCGCCCTGACATGGTGAGCTGCACCTCTTCCGCCCACCGCCTCTCCGCACCTATATGCTGTCTGGCTGGGGGTCGCCAGTGGTCTCAGATGGTGTTTGCCCTGACATGGAGACCCCCGAGGCAGGTGTTGGTGGCCAACTGGGTCCTGGGGCTGGGCTGTGGAGTGATGGTATCCCAGTCGGGAGTCTTCTGTTCCAGCGGGGGTGGACACAGCAACTGGAACCCTGGCTGATGTGCAGGCACCAAATACCAAGGCATGTGGGCAGCAGGCAGACAGCAGCAGATGGCAGGTGGGAGCGTGCGCTGGGCTCTTGGGGGCAGTAATTCGGCCTTCTGGGCAGGAGCGTGGGCTTCCGTGTGTTGTTGCGTGGCCAGCTTGATACGGAGTGATTTGGCACGTGAAAATCTTGCACGTCAGCGTGTAATTCGAGGAAAGGCCCTTAGCGCGTAAGAACAGCATTCACTTCTTCTTTTGTCCTGTCTCCTCAGACAGCATACAATTCTTCTTTTGGCGGAGGTGTTGCCAACGCGCACACGCGCGTTTTTTTCACATTCTTTTTCCAGGCAGACAGTGAGTCGCGCACGCATTTACCAACTGTGCTTGCCCCGTGTATCGTGTACCCCTTCAGAGGTCGTTGTAGGCTGCGTGCAACATGCGTACGCTTATTTTTTTGTTCCTGCGTGCCACAGCGTTGTGCGGGGTCATTTTTACACGCACATGGTCTACGAGGGGTTGCCTACACGTTATTTTTTGTTTTCGGGATGCCTGTGTGTTGCGTGACCCGTCATCCTCCCCCAGGGGTCACAGACAGCCTTGCTAGGGCACTAGGGTATGAATGTCATCTAGTACCCTACCCCTTTCACCCCCAATTGCCCAGGTCAATCGTTTACTGCTACTCCCTATACGCACAACAACATCAGTGCCTTGGTTGGGAGGCGACCAAGCGGTAAGGGAGGCAAAGGTGGCTGACCTCCAAAAGGTGGGCATGGTGGGTACGGTAGGGGACATGGCCAGGATTTGCAGGGTGCTCCTAGACCCCCATGTGTGGAGGACCAATCAGGGACACCCATGCCCCCCCCATGGTTGTGGGAAACGTAGCTGACACCATCCCAGCTCAGCCCTTGTTGGACCAGCCCATTGTGGCACCTGACCCGGCACAGGATGACTCCCAGGCTGACTTCCAGGTCAGCAAGTCAAAGCCATGTGTGGTGGTGCAAGTTGGTGTCACCAGGTACGTGGATCTGGGGCAGCGATGTCATCTGCTGCCCCAAGTAGGAAGGGTGGGGAGGCTGCAAGGGCAGCTGCAGCTCTATCCACCCCAGCTCTGAGGCTCCCAGCCGGGACAGTGTCGGTCCAGGTCCATGAAACCGACGTTGCCCCTGCAACATCACACTTCAGCCAATGCCTGTACCAAGACCTATGGTCATTGTGCCTTCGCACACTCCTAGTACCCAGTCCACCGGCGCTTCTGCCCCTACTGACCAGAGCGGCGTAACTCAGAAGGTACAAAAGTGCCATATGCACTTCCGATTTTTCGTCAAACAGCTCCGTCCATTGCTGTTAATAGGTCTAAGACATACCTATTTTGCATTGTCGTTAGCCGCAGGGCTCTCAGCTCTACCTTGATCACGTTGAAACCTTCTTCAGGGTCGTTTGCTAACTGGATCAGCTCCCAGCGGGTTATTTGGAGCCACTTAGCATTTGCTCGGGCCTGGATGCTTGGAATGAGTGAGGCAAAGAAAGTCTCTGCAGAGCTAAACAATCGATATCTGTCTGGGATCTGTGCCAGCAGTTCTGAAGATGCTTTGGATATGTAATTGGATGATCGTCTGTTTCGGGACAGCCTTTCTTCCTTGGTGCCAGAGGACAAAACATACATTTGCGGCTCTTCTGTCGGTTGGGCCTTGTTTTCACGAGGGGCATCTTGCCCTTTCCTGCCCCCACTGATGTGGCTCTCTGGTATCACCATTAGTGCAGAATGTAGTGTGGCCAGTGAGCAACTGCCGCTCCATGATTGTGGGAGATGCAAGTATGCCTGGCTGCCACACACCCAGTAAGTGTCCATGAGTGCTGCCGTCCCCTTCCTCATGTCTAGGATGGTGAGGGTCCTGTTGCAGTTTTTGTTTACCCCCACTATGGTTTTTCCTTCTCCCAGGAAACACAGTTCATATGTTATCTCTTTCTGCAGTTTGAACGGTTTTTCAATGGCAGTTACCCAGGTTAGATTTGCGATATGCTCCTTCCAGATTGGTGTACACGTTTTTTCGATCCACTGCAGCTTTTCAGGTGACACTCCTCGCAGTGCCTCAGCTTTCCCTGTCACTTCTTCATCTTTCCATCTGTTGTCTGTGAATAATGTCCCCTTTATTATATAAAATGGTTCTTTCAGGCATATTACGCATTCTGCTTTCGGGTAGCATGTTTTCTCGTTTTGCAGTATGCTAAAAGTTATCTCGTGTGCCTGAAAGGTGTTCTTAATTCTGCACAGCGTAAAATGAAGGAGACATTGGGCATTCATAAGAGGCAATTCTTTTGGTAGCAACACCCTGGGTGTTCCTGAGGCATGGGGGATAAGGGAGCAGACATAGCAACTCTCATTTGTTGTTTGCTTGGCAGTTGCGCTCATGTCCGCATACCATTTATTAGTCTGGTGAGGGTGTCTTGGGTCTTCCATTTGACCTAAACCCAGACCATAATACTCGTTTCCCCACCTCCCTTTTCCTTCTATTATTTCTAAGGTACCTTCCAGCTTTGTGGGCGAAGTGTAATTTAGACCCCCCTTTTCCCACACCCCCCTCTTTCCATTCATCATACAGAGAAGCAAACGTTTCTGCCATCTTTTTGTTCTCTTCTTTTATTCTATGATGTAATGCACTGGCTGCTGTAGGGGTGGTTACTTGTGTGGGCGGGGTAGTGGGGGTATTGTCATTTAGGCTGTGGGCATTGTAGTCAGAGACGTTTGACAGTGGAGTTGTGCTAACTTTCATTTCAACACTGCTTTTCTTGGAGTGGTTGATTGTTTTGGGCGGTTTCGTGTTATAACCCCATACAAGCTGGTATCCGTTCCATACCAAAAAATCACCTTCTTCTGCCCTTTCAGTTGTTTTACTTTCATTTGTTATATTGCTTCCGTTCCCCCCTCATTCATCTCGACAGAGATGAATGCTATGAACCAATATGTTATTATGCCTAACAATATCACAAAAAATAATACGATGCAGATAGACAGTCCACATTCATACGAATATCTACAACGTTTTAATATGGCATCTCTATATCTAGACATTCTATTGCTATCCATTGCGGGCTGCCCGTTTGTTGCCATTGTTGTTCCTATTTAAAACATAAAAGTGCACTAAGTATATACATATAAACATTTCTTTTGTACTGTGTCTACCAGAAAATTATAGAGAGAGAGAGAGAGAGAGAGAGCGAGGGGGTGGGGAGGGGTGCATAGAGAGAAAGAGAGGGGGAGAGAGAGAGAGAGAGAGAGAGAGACAGAGAGACAGAGAGACAGAGAGAGAGAGACATTATTATTTTTTTTCATATTTTCTTTGCATTCATTAGTGTTATTCAGTTATCTTTTTCTTGTACCTGTAGGTCAATTTCTTCTTCAGCATATTAATATACTTGTTACACTTCCTTTTACTTGTAACTTTTCATTCAACATTATCATTTGTTATTGTTTGCTGTTGTCTGTGCCTCCTCATTCACTTCCTCCTCAACATTATTGTACGCCCTCCGTACGTCTGTTAAATGTATCCAGTACTGTAGTCCTTTGACCTTGACAGCGGTGGGAGTACAAAAAACTACCTCGTGTGGGCCATGGAACCTTGGGGCATTCCACCTGCGCACAAAACTTCTAACATAAATGAAATCCCCTGGCATTAGTTGTCCCTGGGGGCCCTGTTCCACAAATGACACAGCTGTGTTTCCGTCCTCTCTTGTAAACGGCGGTCAAAGTTGTCTTGCTATTGCACGCGCTGCCCTAGTCAGTTTTTTCAGGTAATCAGTAAACTCATCTCCTAAAATGTTGATCTCAAAAGCCAGATTGATGAAATTAAAGACAAAGGCAATGCCGCTATCCTACTCCTCCTAGACCTCTCAGCGGCCTTTGACCTGGTCAGCCATGAGGTCCTCTGTAATCACCTTGCTACCGCAGCCCACTTCTCCTCCCCTGCCATCACATGGATACAATCCTTCCTGGCTAACAGAACCATACGAGTCTTTTCCACCACAGCTGCAGCAGACCCCACCCCCATCACATGCGGGGTCCCACAAGGTTCCTGTGTATCCCCCACTTTGTATAACATATTTACAAAGCCTCTATTTGACCAACTGGATCATCTGGGTGTCACCTACACTAACTACGCAGATGACACCCAGATACTCCTCACTATCTCTGGTAATTACCAAGAAGACTCCGCCCGGATCAACAAAATATTCTCCATCATTCAGGCATGGCTGGCCTCCCATGGTCTCTGCCTGAATGATGAGAAAACAGAGCTCCTAATTGTCGGCTCCCCCAACACTCTAACTAAACTTGACCCTTGCTATAATAACATCACTATCGATGGTCATCCCATTTCCATAGCCAAAAGCGTAAAAACCCTGGGTTTCTATCTAGATGCCAACTCCAACCTCTGCAAACACACCAATATGATCGCCACAGCCGCTGCCTATACCGGCAAGCTCATTAGGGCCAGCAGACCCTTCCTATCACCCAACAGCTGCCTCACCCTTGCCAGGGCCCTAATACAATCCAAACTGGATTACTGTAATAGCCTGTACCTAGGTGCTAATCAATCCGTTCTCAATAAATTGCAGGTAATACAAAATAACGCCTTACGCGCAGCCCTCAACATTCCCAGACAAGAGCATATCTCTGCCACTAGGAAAGCCTGCAATTGGCTCTCCATACGCCAAAAAATTGATCTAAAAATCATCTGCCTCACGTACAAAGCCCTCAATCACCTACCACCACCTTATCTAGCTAACAAACTCACCCTGAAACCTGCCACCAGACTCACCAGATCCTCCAACACTCTTTGCCTACTAGTGCCCAGGTTCCACTTAAAAAGAGCGGGAGGGATAAGCTTCACAGTGCTGGCCCCCCAACTCTGGAACTCCCTACCGCTTAACATCAAAACTGTCGAATCCTTCCAGATCTTTAGGAAGCAGGTCATCAGATGGCTGCTAAACAAAGAATAACACCACTATCTCTAGTCCCGTGCGGATACTGGCTTAAACACTGTATTTATTCTGAAAATTGTATATTGTACGCACTGCATATGTTCTGTTTATTAACCACTGTATATATATGTATATATTATAAACCTGTACGAAGTATGCACACTGTAACCATATTCTTAAGCGCCCTTCTACCTCCGGGTTTGGAGCGCCATACAAATAAAATAAACAAACAAACAAACAAACAAAATCCTGGCGCTTCTGTGTGCATCTGAGTGTCTACGCAGTGGAGAATGTGCTGTGTGCATTCGTCTTCACGTCACAATCTCGTGCGGGGACAAGTGGTGGTCATTACTTGGTTGATTTCTCAGCTCAAATAGTGCAAGGGGTAAACAATACACCTAGTTCTTTTTGAGTGAGAAAGACAGTTTAGACAGTCTTCCTTTTAATAGGCCGTTGATCTTCTCGACAACGCCATTACTTTGAGGGTGATAAATCGAGCAAAGCTTATGTTTAATCCCCAATAACGCAGTAACTTCCTTGAACAGCTCATTCACAAAATGAGTGCCGTTGTCTGAGCGAATCACGTCGCAAATTCCCCAGCGCGGGAACACCTCTCTCACTAGGAACTTTGCAGCGCACTTAGCATCAGGGCGTGCACATGGACCAGCCTCGACCCACCTAGAGAATGGACATACAACTACTATCATGTAGCGAGCCCCATGACACCTTTCCCCCATGTTTGCATAATCAATATGCAGTTCCCGGAAGGGCCCTGTAGGTTTTGGAATTATCCCTCTGAGTGTCCGTAAGGTCATCACGGAATTGTATATCTGGCATGTTGTGCACTCCATTGCTAATCTTGATATTTGTTCCTGGAGCCCAGACAAAAACCAATCTTCCTGTATCTCTGCTGCTATGTGTTGTTTGGCATTGTGTGCTGGAAAGTGTAATTGCTGGAACGCTATCTCCATCAGTTTAATGGGCATCACCACTTTACCTGTGTTATTTTGGTGCCATAATAAGTCTGTTGCTGATTGGCTGCAACCCCTTTTTTCCCACAATGCTTTTTCCTCATTACTTGCTCCTTCCAGCAACTCTAGTATTTGCAATATGGGCATGGCATTGTACCCTTCTGGTAGTTCCTCACTCGCTTGTTGCTGCAATATGTACTCACCTGCAGTTTCCTTTTGGAAATATGACGCCTCTTTGGCGGCAGCGTCTGCTGCCGCGTTTTCCAAAGATACAATATCTGTATTAGATGTATGGGCTTGGCACTTGATGATTGCCACCATTGTAGGTTCTTTCAATGCTTCAATTAATTCCTTTAACAGTTCGGCATGTTGTACCGGAGTCCCATCCGCCCTGCGAAACCCTCTCCTCCCCCGCCGGGCCAGACCACTGTGTACGGTGGTAGTCATGTATACTAAATCTGTGTATATTGTGACTGTGCACCCCTTGGCTGCATGTAATGTTTCAATTAGGGAGACAAGTTCTGCTGCTTGCGCTGAAAAGTGCGATGGCAGACGATATTGTACTAGCACCTCGTACTCACCTTCTTCTAATCTCACTTCCGCCATTCCCACATGTTTTTCACCCGTATCCATGTCAATTGATGCTGACCCATCTACAAAGTACACTTCTCCTTCCGTTAGAGCATTTTCACTTACCACCGGGCCCTCTCCCTGTTCTCCTGTGTATGTTGCACAATCGTGCTCTTGCATGTCTTCTAATGTACATGGTTCTGTGATGAATGTCGCTGGGTTCACTGTTCTGCACCTTACTATGTGGATGTTGGCACTGGACAGTATTATCTCGTATGCTGTTGCCCACTGCGTTGTTAGTGTGCTTTTTGATCTTTCCAGTATTCCGAAAAGGGAGTGTTCCACAAATAATGTAGCGGAGCACCCCATTACTATAGTGGCACTTTTCTCAATGGCGAACGCGGCGGCAGCGAGAGACTGCTCGCACGCAAAGTGACCTTGCATTACTGCGTCTAGCGTGCCACTGTAGTAAGCCAATGGCTTGTGTCCCATGAATGTCTTTTGGGTCAACACAGCTGTCATAAGAGTTCCTTTGCAGTGGGAAAACAGGTAAAATTCAGGCTCATAGTCCGGGTTGGCGAGTACTGGAGCGCTTGAAATTAACTGTTTCAGTAACGCAAAGGAGTCACTCATTTCTTTTGACCATTTTATTTCTCTGTTCTCCCGCTGGGCCTCTTTGAGTGCTTGCAGTAAGGGCCTGGTGTATTCTGCGCAATCTAGTATCCATGCTCTGCAGTAGTTGCACATTCCTAGAAATTTTTGCATTTCTTTTACCGTTTTTGGCTCTCCTACTGCTGTGATCGCTTCTACTCCACAGGTATAATACTTCTGGTTGACAGTATTGTAGTTTCCCTCTGTCCACTTTGTATCCTTTGTGGGCCAGCAGTGTTAGGAGGGTAACTGAGTCCTTCCTGCACACTTCCTCATTCTGTGCGCAAATGAGCAGGTCATCTACGTACTGAATGATGGTGCTCTCAGCTGTCAGGTTTCCCAAGTCTTCGTAGAGGATGTGATTGAATATGCTGGGACTTTCACAGTGACCCTGTGGCAACCTGCAATGTTCATATATTTTCCCTCCTAGTGTGAATGCTGTCAAGTATCTGCTTTCTTCTGCCAAAGGAATGGAGAATAATGCATTTTTCAAATCAACCACTGTGAAATGTGATGCGTTTTTTGGGATACTGCAAAGTATAGATGCTGGGTTCGGGACTTTTGTATGACGTCATTTAGTGGGCGTAGATCCTGGATCATCCTCCATGCCCCTCATTTTGCTTTCTTGATCGGGTAAATGCAAGTATTACATGGGGAATTTGAGGGTATTATTATTCCCTGGGCCAATAAGGCACTTATCGTTTCCTTTATCCCTTCCTCAGCTTCACGGGACAATGGGTACTGTTTGACTAGGGGCAGGATTGCTCCTGGTTTAAGCTTTATTGTGACTGGGTTAACTCTGTGCAACAACCCTACATCATGGGGACCCGTAGTCCACAAGTTGCTTGGTACTAATTTCATGTCATCATCAAAAAAGGAAGGTGGTGCTCCTACAACTGCCATCAACTGTACGGGCACTTGTCTCATTTGTATCAAGATATCACATGCTATTGCTATTTCCATTATTATCTCTCCGTCACTTTCTGAGTCAGAAAAGAGATCCTCATCTGATAGGTCACGTAAGGCAATGTCAGCATTGATGCACAAAACAGTGCACCATTCACATCCATCTATGTCCATACCAATTACTGCAATTCTTTTGGCTGATATCTGTACCACATGCAAATCTAAAGATATCACTGAACCGGGTGTAATGTCTATGCGTACTATTGGATGGAAGATGAATTCTGCTGGCACCCGCCACTCTAATCTTTTTAGCTCAGGTACTACTCGGGCTTGTGTTTTCAATCCTTCATTGAACACATTTGCGTCTACTGGCATGCCACGTATCTCTGGCGCTGTTGCTCGCGCATGTACCACCAGCATTACATGCAGCGGACATATTCCTGGAGTGGAGCAAACTATCCCTCTTTCTGTGAAGGACATAGTCATGTTGAGCTTGCTGAGAAGGTCCCTTCCGAGCAAGTTTATTGGTGACTGTTCATAATAAAGTAGGGGTGTTCTCACTGTTTAACCCCCCACTGTCACATCCAAATCTTCTGTGTAAGGAACTTCTACGACAGCCCCAGAGAACCCCTGCGTCTCCAACCTACGGTTAGATAGCGGAAACCGACCTTCACGTATGCATGATTTTACGGCTCCCGAATCCACCATTAATATAAATTGCTTGTCTCCTATCTGCACCCCCACTAATGGTTCCCACGCTGCATTGTAGGTGGTAGTTAGAACGGAACACGCAAGTGTTCCCTGTGGGCTGTCCTATGCTGGCTGCCTCATGGCTCCCCCTTGACTAAAGACATTGCCTGACACTACTGCTACACTGCTGTAGGGGGCTGGGGCAGGTGCCCCATTCGCAACTGTTGCGAAAGGGTTTCCTAGTGTGTATTGCATAGGTTCGTCGTTTTGTGGGTGACGTTGTGCTCTATTGTGTTGAGCTAGTCTTTGGTCTACATACCCTTGCTCTTGTTGCCTATGCTGTCTTCCCATTGGGAGTACGTATGGGCTTCCTGGGTGGGGGTTATCATATTGCTCCATATCCTGAAATCCGTTGTTTGGTCTGTTCCTACATTCTCATGAGAAGTGCCCCCACCTCCCGCAATTCCAGCAACTCCCTGGCGCACCTCTGGGACCTTGCCCCACATATCCTCCATTACCACCGTACCCCTGCCCACCTCCTCTGCAACCCCTTTACCCACCTTGTCCCCCTCGAGGGGCCCAATCTTGCCACTGCAGACATCCGTACGGCTCCTGTCTGTTCCACTGTGGTTGTCCTGCTCCTGCCCAATTCGCTGCCATCCTCCCCTGTATCGCTACCAGCCCCTCCTCCTCCTCTTCTCCCTCCATGTTATGTGGGAGCGCCGCTACTGCTGCAGTGACCTTCACCAGTTTTGTTTGTACTAACTTAGCCTCACCTGCCAATCTTTTTTGTGCTATTTCTTTTTCACGTTCTTTTATTCTTTTGCAGTGGTGGACTATTATACTCTGTATTTCGGGCCACCCAGTCGCCTCGATCCCTGCAATTTTGTCAAGTGCTTTCTGTACCTCTTTAGGCAGGCCTCTCTTTATTATGAAATAAAACAGTGATGTTGACTGGTACCAGGGCGTGTCCCTTTCCGCTCTCCACATCTCCTGTACCCGGTAAATGTAATCCATGCATCTTCCCCCTCATTCATTGTACATTGCATAACCGACTGTAAGTCTGGTGTGTCTGGAAATGTTTCTCTTAATCCGTCCCACACTCGTGCTCGCACTGTGTTCAATGAGGCACCATCATGGCGGTCATAGTCTAGTGTTATCCCCGGGAAACCAGCTTTTACCCACACTCTATCTGCCTGGTCCCCGACTGCTGATACTAGTAGGCTTTTCACATCACCTACCGCTAAGGGGACTCTAGCTGTGTGCTTCTCTAATGCATATATCCACTTACTTGCCCCTCCTGACATCGGTGGTAACAGTTTTAACAAATTGGCTTTAACCATCTGAGCCCAGGTTATGTAATTTGGTCTTCCTCCTCCCCTGTGTATCAATGGGAGTTGTAACTTCCCCTTTGTCACTTTGCTTGTACTCACCTTCGTTCCTTTCTTTCCTAGTGAAGCCATTCTCCCCAATCTATTCCTTAATCGTCCTGTCCATTCCTCATCCATTGTTCTCCCTAAAGATGCACCATCCATCCTCCCACTCTCTCCTCCCATTGCCGCACTTAATCTCCTACCTTCTTCTTCATCGTCCTCCACATCACACCACAAGTCCTCTCTTCCCCCTGTGACCATTATTTCATCATCCGCATGTTCACTTGCCCCATCTACTTCTATTATTCGCGTGGGCTCTTCTTGTATTCTGAACAATATTTCCCCCTTCTTCCACTCCTCCTCAATTGTCCTGTCATGGCTCTGTGCCCTGGGTGTTTGCTCTGATCGGGCAACATTAGTCCCGCTTTGCTCACAAATGTTTTTAATTCTTGATAATTCTTCTCTTGCTAATGAGAGCCTAGAATCTAAATCCTCTGTTAGCTTTTCTATGTCTACTGTGGGTGTACTTATCTGTCCACGCTGTCTATGGCTTTCACACGGCGGGGGTGCAGTCGGGCCATGTGTTGTTGTAGCTGGGGTTGGAGGCACATATGTGGGGTCACTATATCCTTCTGCGGGTACTGGTTTACTAAGTATAGGGTACAATCGTGTCACTTCACCTGGCTTTCCTTCCTCTGTCATCTCTTTGTCATCTTTGGGTATCAGTAATGGGTTATCGGTGGTGGATGGCAAGTTGGTCCCTGACTCCTTCTTTTTGAGAGGGGGCACTTCTTCAAACAATCGCCAGAGATCTAATATCTCCTTCCTATTGTGGAACTGCTTCCCCTTATATTTCATAAAAATGCAGGTAGCCACCATGTCTAGAACATTTTTGTCAAACGATCCTCCTTCGGGCCATATTTGGGGCAGGCCTTCTCCCTTTAACTCTGTGACCCACTGATCATGGTATTTTCTAATGCGTTCAGCATACCCAGGTAAACTCCTTACAAATATGGGCCAGGGGTGTCTCTGTCCCCATTGTATACGCTTGGCTTGTGTATCTATATATATATATATATATATATATATATATATATATATATATATATATATATATATAGTGATACACAAGCCAAGCGTGTATCACTATATATATATCTTTTAAAACCTTGTGCGTTTTCAACACCTGGGCAATAAGGGAGTGTGTGTGTGTAGCCTATTCTTAAAAATAACTTAGGGGGCACATACAAGAGCAAGCCACCTTTTGCACACCACCAGTATTTCCAGCCCAAATATTCAAAGGAAACAGCTTAATTCATCAGGCTTACCACCTTAGAGTGTCTCCTGGTCACACTTACCATGACCACACCATAATCATGCACATTTTACCATTCACTAAAATTATCATAAAATTGCTACGATTTAACACATATAATGCATATACAATGATAGTCAATACCCTATTCATAGTTAACCTTTTTTCTCCCTCCCTACTTGACCTCTTCTTTCTTTATTTGATATGAGGTCCCCCTTTTGCTCGAATCTCTTTTTGTCTTTGCTCAGTATTAACCTATTTTTTTATTCATAGACCCAGAAAGAATGAAAGAATAGTGTTTACTAATATATTCACAGTGTCTCCCTTTTCTGCCAGACACCTTTATCTTATTCTCCACTTGTTCATATATTCCCAGTACTAGTCAAGATAGCACTATGCAGCGCTGCCTTCTATCCCCTTGCAGAGCTAGGTTCCCGTCTCTTTATCTCTTTTCACCTTTTGATCCTAATGGACATATGCGAAGAAAAAGTAAAGAAAGTGTAAGATTGCTTTTAGTGGTCCCAAATGTGTCCCCTTTTAAATGACCTCATCTTTTATCCTGCTCCCTTCCCCTACTCCCCTTATGATCACTCGCACTTGATACTCACGTGCCCGTCTTGAACCGAGAGTCTCCGAACTGGGTTCGTCCAGGCGGCGCTGCCACATGCTCAACGGCCAGCCCCAGCTCCGGCGAGCGGTACTCAAAGGGGATTTTTGAAACGGGATCCCGTACCCTTTCTCTGGTGAGCGCGCACTTCTAAGCGTACCAGTTGCCGTAGGCGGGTAGGTTTCCGGAGCAGGCGGACCGTGCGTCTCCCCTTTTGACCGGAGATTTTCGTGCCAGAGGGGATGGAAGGATATATTGGGAGATGTAATCACGCAATCGGGGTCACCACTGAAGGCGAGCGTCCCCGAATAGCACGACCCTCCCCGCTATGAGAGGCAATAATGGACTCTCCTAAAATGGGAATAAGGCTAGGACCAAGTGCGGGTGAGCTTAATGGAAGTTTTATGTAAGTCAAATAGGGCATGCAAAGAACTCTGCAAACTCCGAGAGCGCTCTGTCTGACAATCGCAAAGACAGGCGTTTATATTTACAAAAAGTGTCATAGGCACCTACACACTATAGGGGGCACATGTACATGGGGATTGGGTGTCGTCGACTAACTATATGTGCAGCTGTGATGCGTTGCTTCGTGGTTGGTGGACACCGCCGGGGGCCAACGTGGGGTGGGCAGGTCAGCTGGGCTCATCCGGGAGGTGCTGTCAGGCCAGGCGTGGTCAGTGTCATTGATGGACATCTTTCTTGGCTTTCTGCCCTAGTGGCCATGCACACCCCATTCATTCAATGCTGCAATGTCAGTTGTCCTGTAAATCCTACAATAGGTTATTCTACAGGATAATACAACACAGGAAGAAAGCACATTAGGTGGAATACTTTGGCGATACATCAATACATGGTTACTGTTTTCCTGTTGACTAGGTATTATGGGCCATGGGGTCGGGTCTCAGGGCACGGGGTGAGCTGTCCGAGCTTTAGGTCTCTTTAAAAGTAAGGACAGATGCTTTTACAGAATGTTGGTACAATATTAGGTGTCTTATTTTACAAGCGTCATTAATCTGGGGTGACCTGGTGGGTCATGGGACCTATGAGGGGGCACCTCTGGCCTTTGGTTGTGGCCGGGTTTTACTGCTGGGCTGTAAATAATTCAGGTGGCTGGTCGTGGCCATGTGAGCTGCGGGGGAACATGAATGCTTGAAGCGGCTCCAGCCGAATTGGGGGAGGTGAGGCGGTGTAGGTCTGGCCTTTGCTTTCTCCGGCAGGCTTCAATGAGAAGGGAGGGGAAGTGACCTTGGATATGCCCACGATGATATTCTCCCGGTATGCTGAAAATTATATTAAAAACAAAGGGATTCGTACAATGTATAATGCTTATTAGTTCTCTAAAGGGTTACACGTTTATATTCTTTGCACCGTTAGATAGTCATTTCAAAACATGTTAACTTATACTAACATTTCTATTGATCACTACAGGGTGAGTATTTGCAAAAATAGCAGCTCTTGTATTATATGGTAAACATGATACGTGAGGTAGCATTAGGGTTGGCGGAGCACGCAGGAGCAACAGACCAATATGGTTGACAGCAGTAATACACGTTAAACTCGTACATTCACATTTGATGGCATTCTATGTATCTCTTTAAACAATTTACATGAGCTTGCAATTCTGTCGCGCTTGTGTTCCTTTGCACTCTAGCAGCATCAGGGTATTCATGGCATAAGGACTTGGTATCACTCTCTTTACATTACCCCTAGAGGAACACATAGTAGGAGGCCAGGGGCACTGAGTGTTTGCACATAACTGAGGGGGTTTGAGTATCGTGACCATGTTGTCACACAATAACACATTCTTTTATTCTTACAGTTTTTGTAGATTTTTGACAAGGGGGTCGTGCAGAAGGAATATCATTGTAATGTAATATATATATATGTATAAACAGTTTCTTGGTATAAGATTGAGGATTTTGTTTCATCGAGGACCATTTACAGTTATTTTCCAAGACAGCCGCGCTACCCGGGTCACGCTGAGGATAATGATGCACTGCGGAAGGTGAAAGATACAGTGTTTGCTCTAACACTAGCTCATGTCCGACTGTTCGTCGGAATGGGCTTTCAGCAGATCTGCCAGGGAGCGGAGGCAACAGGGGCAGGCGAGGACTCTCTGAAGGTGGGGGCCGTGCTGCAGTGCACGAGGAATCATGTCTTAAGATGGCGTTCTGGCGCTCTATAAATCCTGACAGGAGAGCTGTCTTGCAGAACCGTGCAGTGAACAGAAGGGGGTCTTATGTAATTAAAAGTTCAAAAGACATGCCTTTCCTGATAACTCTTAACACCCCAGAGACCCACACCAGGAGGCAGGATATCACATAGCCCTGTTAATTGAGAGGGAGGGGTTTCTCCTCCAGCCTGCAGGACCCAACACAATAGTCTCTTTCAATTGAATGGGATATGCTGATTTGGCTGTGGACTGTAAACAGAGTTCTGCCTGGAGGAAGAGACCTGTGATCCCTGACTCACCCAGTTCCTAGGGGCGGGCCAGACACTTTTTGTAAATTGAATTGAAGGCAAATATATGTTTTTATAAAAACACTGATAACTAATTGTAACCAGCTGACAGGAATGTACAATTTGGAGATCCTTAAAATGGATTATGTACCTGCAATTTGAGTCTAAACTCAATTCCGTACGATGTTCTGGGACCGAACCCCGCAATTTATTCATGTTGCAGACACTGGGTTTAAACTAGAGACATGGAAATTTACTGGATATGTGTAGAGAGACAGGGTACTTCTGTGTAAATTTGGGTAAAAGTCCAATATTGGTAAACCAACCAAAAAGCGCAAAATGTTGTCCTTTCTTAATCCAAGCTCTTAGAAACATCAGAGTTGGAACAGAAACTACATTATGTGATATATGATGTGTACATGTAATGTCAACCACTTGTGTATCTGGGAAATGTGTTTAGTTATGAAAATGATTTTCTAAGGTAAAAGCAAAGGGGAGTGTTCTTTCTGTATGCCATGAAGATGACTCACTCTGACTCACTGCTCCCTTCTCAAATCAGGTCAAAGAGAAATCCTTGACCTATCAAATCGTGAGCGGGTTGGGCAAAGAAAGTTAGCATCCACACCCATTTTCAAAAGTCATAAAAAGAGCCACTGGAAGCTAGACAAGGACATTCACTTTCCACTTTCTTGCGGGACGCTTTGCTGGGAGACTCCAGACTTCAAATCCATCAATCTCCAGAGACCAGAACTTTGAATCCAGACTCCAGAACTTGTAGCAGAGAGGCCTGAATCGACAAGCTGAATCCTTTTTCAGCAGGCCTCAAAATCATTTGCAAATTATTCAAACAGCCGGGCTGAGCTGTCGGATTCTGGCCTAGAACTCTGTGCCAGAAACACCCAGAAAGCAGAGCTGCATCCAGAACCGCAGACTGGACCCAGACCAGATCGCTGTGAGCAGAAGCAGAGATCCAGACCAGACCAGACCAGAACCAGAGATCCAGAACCAGAGAACCTGTACCAGAAACCACCCAGAAGTCCAGTCCAACCTGTTGACCAGATCCGTGACGAGGCCCATTCCTTCCAAAATTAGGAGTGAGTACCCAGCTAGAACTGTGCAGAACCCATCTCTTAGCTTAAAATAATCTGATTCAAAACATTTGAACCTGTCCAGAACTGCATCATAGAATCGTGTATCCCTTCACCGATTTTAAACCTGTAAAAGTGTAATTTTGCCATTTTGAATCATTATTTCATTTCTTAAAAACTACCTTCACGAAATTGTCCGTATCTCTTGAACCGTTTGTGCTAGAAGCAAGATTTAACTTTCATTTTAAAGCTAAGATTGCAGGCTTACCAATGAACCTTTCTATTCATTATACTTTTTCCGTAATCGCGCTCGACGCACTCGGAAAAAGTGCAGCGATTTGCGATTTGGCTCAAATTGCTTCACTTGTCAAAATAGCAGCTTCTTGCTTTCCTTTGCTGAAATTCGTTTGCAACCTGTCACTCATTCATAGAGCATTGCTAAAATGATCCTGAACTAATTTGAAGTAGCTATCACCTACCCTGAATCTCTTATAGGGAATTAAAATCATTTTTAGCATATTTTTCCCTTCTTTGCATGCCACCTTTAAAGTACTTTGCCTGTGTTTAAAATCATCCCTGGTTCTCTAAGCGTGCTAGGGGGGAACTGAATTTGTATTGTACTGTGATTGTATTCCTGAAGACTGTGTGTGTTACTTCCATCTCCTTACATTGCATAGAGGGAAGGTGAATTGCCAAAAGGGGAAAAGTGATTATATTATGTTTTGCTGAAATCATATCAAGTTTATTCCTGTGTTGCTTTTTTCCACCTTGCATTTCCTTGTACCATATAAAGCATTCTCAGCTACCTTATCCTCTATACTACTCCTAAGTAATTAAACCAGTGTGCTAGTATAACATCAACCATTGTTGATCACTCACTGTCATATGTCTAAGTGTGATATCAAATATTAATTTATTATCAAAGTGTGATATATATCTATTGTTTAATTTTTCAAATAAACCTTTTTAAATTGCAACACAAACCTACTTCTTGGCTCAGTGGGGTCAGGGGGATTCTAAGAGAGGGGCGTTATACAAGGGTTCATCGTCCAGATTATAACTTGTCATAAAAATATATAAATAAGGGCTTCCCTTGAGCAATCCCAGACAACGCACTGACTTAGTGGGAATGCTTGATTGGAGTCATTAACAGGTGACACATTCAATACCGCCCATATTGTATGTCCTTTGAACTGGGTCCGATGATTGACAATTGTGATGAGTATGACACCTTCAAAGATTCATTTAGCAACAGTTTGAAATTTTGCGAGCCTACAGATACAAGTCTTTGTTTTAAAGAACACAATGCTTCTGTTTTTGCAAGCAAGCTGTGTTCAGGGGAGAGACACATTCCAGGCCTTGCTATCTCCTAGTTTCTATTCGTTTACTGGGGGTCAACTTGCTCTCCAGGGCTCTACAGGGCTCATGAAAGGGGGGCCGCAAAGAAGAGCATAATTCAAGCCATTTAATGTTCGCTTCTAACATTTCTACTGTATTAAAGAGACTAGCTGGCACCTGTGTACTGATTAAGAATGCCTTGCCGCTCACTTCCAAGGAATTGTGAGGGAGGAGACCGGGCATTTCTATCTGGGTTGCTGCGTTATGTTTCAACATGTCTCTCGTGGCCTTGCGTTATGCACTAGTGGAGCAGAATACGTTTTCAGCGAAGCAGTTTTAACAGAAAGCAAAAGGCAAACGTTAGAGAAAACAAAATGGTGATTTCAGTCACCTTAAAATGGCCGCACTTTAGTCAAGCTTATGGCTATATATTTCTAATACTGAACACATGAGGCGGTTGGTCTTCTGCCAACAAAGTACATTGCCTTATGATTGAGGGGTGTCTACTTTTTCTGGACTGACAAACCCCCCTTTTGGCCGTGTGCCAAACGCCTCATCCGTACATTGCATCCTCTTCGGACCAAGTATCTGATTCTGATTCTGAATCTAGTACACTACTGGTCTCCTCCTTATTGATTGACATGAATTATTTTACTGTCTTTAATTCATCATTACCGTGAGTACTTGATTTAGTAGTGCTCTTTTTTTCTACCATCTGTACACACTCCTCGCTTATTTCGGTACATATTATGGGTAAGCAGTGTATGCAACAACAACATGTCATGAATATTCCTAGTACTGCTACTAGGATCGCAAATAATTTCCATCCCCATGAGCGTAATATATCCCAACACTAGGCGCTTATGTTAATCCCAAATTCCTTCAGGGGGGTGAAGGTCAGAGCTTAACTTTCTTAACTTAACTTTCTTATCGCTTCAAAAATCGTAGGGGAGGAGTCTCTTACCAATACGCAACACGCTGATCCCACGATTTTGCAAACTCTGCCACGATCAACAAGGATTACATCAAGAGCCATTCTATTTTGGAGTGTCATTAATCTAATTCCTTTTTCCTCTAGTGTCATATTGTATAATATATCTGTTGTCCCATTCATCGTTTTCTCTAGTATTCTGGACAGTTGTCTAATATTATACGAATGTATTGCTTGGCCCCAAAATGGTATTAATGATGTTGCTATGTCCTCTGCGATTAAACCTCCTTCCTCATTCCGCCGTGGTCTTGACCTGGCCAATTTGGCTATGTCTGCTGTTTTTGAAAGGAATACCCCAGGGAACAGGAATCCTAAGTAACAAGTACCTCCCCAATTTCTAGGTAACCAGGGATACACTTTTTCTCCACATATAAAATAAACAGGATCTCCTACATAAACTGGCTCTACCTCCTTATCAGGGAATGCTATATTCATACATCTAGTGAATGTCCCCACCAAATAGGAACCCTTCTTTCTCAGGCAGAGCGTGGAATGTAATTTACTGGATAGGAGGGGGCGCTGTATCTTTATTTCCTTCTGTGTTCATTTGAAACCTGATTACAGATGATTTATAGGGCACAAATAGTCTGTCTTGTTGCATCACTACTGGTGTGATAGGCCGTGCTTTGGGAAATATAGAACAACCTACAGGTTTCATAATAATCTCTTTGAATTCATTCATATTTGTTCTATCTAATTGACCAGTTTCACTTTAGTCCCATTTCCCATAATATAATGCACAAAGTGATGCGTAACATGTAGAACTCAATGGTAGGGGCTGCACATACCAACCAATTCCCTGACCACCATGCTGTGGCAAGTGGGCACATACTCAGCAATTATTCTTTCTCAATATTGAGTGAGTCATATTCATTATTAGCAGTAATGTGTTATTCCCATAACCTTCCCTGTGTCTTTCTTCCATTGGGGACAAAGTATAAGTAATCACATGGACCGGGCTTTCAGTAGTGGAGATGTTTTCAACTGGCAAGAGTATTTCTAAGGGGTGTATTTCTTCCAAATACCATAATACCAATACGGTCATTATTGGGGCTAATATACTCATTATGCACATTACTATTGTTAAGATCAGTATACAATTTTTTCGGCAATTCTTTTTGTGTAATCTTCCAGTCTCTATGTTTAACTCATTATCAGCAGTGGTGCAGGAGGGGGCAAAAGCTTGTTCTGGCATTTTTCTCTCGCTGTCTTCTCCGACAATGTTCGTTGTGAATATCTCTTGTTGCTGCACTCGTTTGAATGTCAATAAATTTGGTAATTGTCAACAGTCTATTCTGCCAGTTCTTAGCAGCCTGGATTGCTTACGTTGGGCAAGATCTCTGTGCATCTGCACATTGCTCAAAGAACTCCAGAGCAGTTATCAATTGCCCTCGTAACATGTGAGCCCCTCTTGTCCGGGAGGGGTGACCTGCACATGGATTTTTTTTTTGCACCGAGCAGCCTCGTTCTTGGGCTGTCCGATTTGCACAACCCTCACGCCGCTCTCTTCTAGGCCTCCGGTTCCTACTTCATCCACAATAGGAAACAGAGGCAACAAAGATAAAAAGAAATGAAGATCTGATCACTCCTTCTTCCGGTTCCGCAAATTATACCATCTTGCTCCTGGTATCGTGTGATCAATGAATAGAGCGGGTGCACTTCCAGACTCGAGCTCGGAGTCAGCCTGTGGCGCAATGGAAGATGATGGTGGGCGCCAAAGTAGTACACGTTTTGTGTCAGCCAGCAATGATGCAGATTCTGCTGGACAATGTTGGGGCACTCTTTGCCTTTCCTCTTTTACAGCAATCTTTTCAGGCTTTGTTTCAGGATCAGGCAGATTTTGTGGCAAAGAACTGGCAACCGTTTCTTTTGTTTCTGGGACCGCTGTCTCTTTCTGGTCGTCTCAATCAGGCAGTTTTTCAGACGGTGATGGGACCTTTTTAGTGTGCATTGCATGAATCCATGCTTTCCTTCCGTCCGCGCGGATGGCTGTCTGGGTTGTTAAAAGTATCAGATAGGGTCCACGCCACCGTGGTGCAGGAGATGTTTTCCTCTCAAAGTTCTTGATCAGCACCCACTCGCCGGGCTCCAGTGCATGCCCCGGACCAGTGTATCTGATTGGTAATGCCTCCTGCACCTGCTGATGAATCAAACACTATTTTTGAATTAACAGATTACAATAAATGCTGAGCACAGGATATTCAAGCTCCCTTAGCCGCTTTGGCTGCGGTGCACACCAAACATTCGCCGGTCTCCCCATCACTATTTCATATGGGGAGAGCCCAGTTCTTGCCTGCACAGATGTGCGCATGCACAGTAACGCTAGTGGTAATGCGTCTACCCAGCTTAATTTGCTTCCTGCACTTATTTTACTTATTTTGGCCTTCAAAATGCTGTTGTGACGTTCAATAAGACCGGCACTCATGGGGTGCCTAGAACAATGGAATCTCTTGTCAATCTGAAGACCTGCGCAAATCTGTAATATCACTGCGCCCACAAAATGCAGACCATTATCTGACCATATGACACGGGGCAGACCAAAACGGGAGAAATACTCCTTCAACATTACTTTTGCCGTGCTCATGGCAGTACAGTCTTTTAATGGATATGCTTCCACCCATTTACTGAATGCACATATAACCACTAGGACATACTTCAAGTTTTGGCATCTCTCCTTTTCTATGAAATCAAAATGGATTACCTCAAATGGCATAGAGGGAGGGTCAAAACTGCCTGTTGGAGTCACTGTTCCCTTCACCACATTGTGCTGTAGGCACGTGATACAATTCTGGACCATCCTCTCTGCATTTTTCTTTATGTGTGTGTCCTCCCATACTGTGGCTAGATGCTGGACTATCTTTTTGGCACAAATATGAGTAGGGCTGTGGGCCATCGTGACCATAGCAGTTACATAGGAGTTGGGCAGCATCCAATTTTTACTCTTCTTGTCCACCCAGCAAACCTCTAGATCTAATTCAGCTCAGTCCACCCTCGTATTTCGTCAGCAGTGGCTTCTGCCTGCATCTCTTTGACAGTAGCAATTCCATTCTCTATAATGCAGGGCACTTCCTCAGACTGCACTGTCAACATTTTAGTATCCAAATCAATGGCAGTACGCTTCGCAATCCTGTCTGCAAATGCGTTTCCTTCTCCCACTTTGCATGTTACTTTTCTATGTGCCTCGCATTTTACTATTGCTAGGCGCTTCGGACACGTAGGTGCAGACAGTAATCGTACAATCAAAGGGCCATGTTGAATCCTGGCCCCATTTGATGTCAAGAAACCCCTTTCAGCCCAAAGTCGGCCAAAGTTATGAACCACGCCAAAGGCGTATTGGCTGTCACTATATCTGTTTACACTAAAATTTTCAGAAATCTCACAGGCTCTAGTTAAAACTATTATCTCCGCTGCTTGTGCAGAGTTGTAGGGGATTCTCTTGCTTTCTACAATAATCTTCAACCTGGTGATAGCATAGGCAGCAGTTGATGTGCCATCTGGTAATTTAAAACAGGAGCTGTCACAAAACAGTTCTTCATCTGGCTCTTTTTGTGGGGTATCTCTTAAATCAATTCTTCCCTTTGTTTCTTCCTCAGTAACCATTAAGCAATCATGGGGAGGTGATTCATTTTCACCAAGTTCTTCCATGGGCAGTGGCATTAATTCTGCAGGATTCAAAGCGCTACACCTCATAATTTGGATGTGTGGCGCAAAAAGGACAATTTCGTATCTAGTCAATCTAGCAGACGTGAGGTGTTGCGTCTGTGTTCTATTTAATAGAACGTCTATGGCACGTGGCACTATCAGATTTAAGGTGTGCCCCAATACCATCCCTTCCCTTTGTTTCACTGAGGCAGCAGCCGCTTCAACAGCTCGCAAACAATGTGGTAGTGCGCGTGCTACAGGGTCCAGCGCGGAAGAAAAATAGCCGCATGGCCTATTTCTTCCACTTTGTTCCTGTGTCAAAACAGCCAACGCGCAGCCTTCACTCTCGTGTACAAACAATCTGAAAATGTTCTCATAATTTGGTGTGCCCAAAACTGGAGCAGAACACAATGCAGTTTTGAGCAGATCAAATGCTCTCTGACATTCTTCATTCCACTGCAAAGGCATCACAGCATCCTTTTTTGTCAATGCCACCATTGGCTTCACAATCAATGCAAAGTTTACAATCCACTTCCGGCAATAGGAAGCCATGCCTATTATAGCTCTGACTCCTTTCTGTGTTTTCGGAATAGGCATACCAGAAATGCTCTCTATTCTTTCCGGGGTCAGTCATCTCCCTTCTCTCAAAAGTAGGTAGCCCAAATAAGCCACCTCCTTATGACAATATTGGAATTTCTTTAAGCTTGCTTTATGGCCATGTGCTGCTAAATGTGTTAACAGTAAAACAGTGCTCTTTTTACAAATCTCTTCTGTATCTGCAGCGATCAATAAGTCATCTATATACTGTAACAATACACAACCTGCCGGTAATTCTAGCATATCTAGCTGTTCTTTCAATGCTCTGCTGTAAATACTTTGACTCTCTCTGTAGCCCTGTGGAATGTGCGTGAATGTAAATTTGTATTTGTATTTGTATTTTATTTATTTGTAATGCGCACCTAAACCAGGGGTAGCCAGGCACAAAGGCAGCAAGAGGGTTGCAAAGCTTAGTTACATACAGTAGGGTGAGGTCCAGCTGAGGTTACAGTGCCGGACGTATCGCGCCAAATAGGAAGGGTAGAACATATACACTAAAGGCAATACTATAAACATATTTACATTCAATGAGGAGCCACATGGTAGTGGCGCATCTGGGCATCGGAATGTCGTTATGAGTCGAGAGATTTGAGCCAGTGGATAGTCCTGGCTCTGAACTGGTGGTAGGGTAGGTCCTCCCTGCAAGTAGGAGGAAGGGAGTTCCAGAATTGTGCTGCTTTTACTGGAAAGCTGTTGCCTCCAGATGTTGTACGTTTGAACCTGGGCACCAGAAGAAGGTTGGACTTGGCCGTTCTCGAGGGGCGAGAGAGGGTAGGTCTAGTAAATCTGGCGATGAGGTATTGCGGGGCTGCTTGGTGGAGGCATTTATGAATCAGAGACACCGATTTAAGGAATATCTTGTCCTTGGTGGATAGCCAATTGACAGATCTTCTGGAATCTGAGATATGGGCTTTCTTCGGGATACTGAGGGCCGCTCTAAGGGCATTATTTTGGAGGATTTGGATTTTGTTTGAGATATATTTGTTACAGCCTACATATAAGGCGTTGCAATAGTCCAACTTAGACAGGATCAGCGCCCTGGCCTCCTTCGCTACCTTGATCTTGTTATCATCAATTATGAACGATGAGTATTTGTGGCCTAGTTTGTTGAGGTAGTGTGTAGAGCCTAGAATGAGGAGTTCCGTCTTGTCATCATTCAGGCATAGACCGTGTGAGGCCATCCATGCCTGGATGATGAGGTACACTTTATTAATGAAGGCCAAATCTTTGTCATAATCCCCCGACAACGGGATGAGGATCTGGGTATCATCGGCGTAATTAGTGTAGGTGATACCCAGATCGTCTAGATCATCAAAAAGGGGCTTTGTGAAGATGTTATAAAGTGTAGGGGAGACGCAAGATCCTTGAGGCACGCCGCAAGTGATAGGTGTAGGGTCGGCTGCTGCTGACAATGAGAAGACTCTCATCGTACGGTTATTAAGGAAAGATTGGATCCAATTGGTTGCTTCTTGAGAGAAGTGGGCAGCTTTTTGTGGGTGGTTGCACAAGATCTCATGGTTGACCAGATCGAAGGCTGCAGAGAGATCAAGGAGTAGCAATAGTGCTGTCTTACCCTGGTCTCTCAGCTCGTCTATCTGTGCCTTGAGATCTATAAGTGCAGTTTCGGTTCCGTGCTGTGGCCTGAAGCCCGATTGTCGGACGCCTAGGAGATGGAAGTGCTCAAGGTAATGTTGGATCTGTTGGTATGCTATTTTGTAGATGATTTTAAGAAGGAACGGTACTGTGGTAATAGGGCGGTAGTTAGTTGGGGTGGGTGGGTCTAAATTTGTTTTTTAAGCAGAGGGAGGACCCAGGACTGTTTTAAATTATTAGGTACGGTGCCTGATGTGAAAGACGCATTTATTAGTTTGGTAATAAATGGTGCGAGATCACGGGCTGCATCCTTAATCAGTTGAGCGGGGCATAGGTCTCCGTGGCAATTTGAGGGTTTGAGGGTGAGAATGGTATTTTCTACCTCTTTGGTGGATACTTTGTGGAAATTAAAGGAGGGGTTGTGTGCTGGGGGGGATGATTGAGTCAGGTGAACCTTTTAATGGGAGACGGTACTCGCCTTAGTAGAGGAGAGCAGAAATTCTTTTTTAATGCTTATCTTAGTCTTAAGGGAGGAGATTTTGTTCGCTAGGGCATTTTGTATGCCCGTGCACCAGTTTTTATCTTTGATATACGAGTCGGGCACTTGGATCGGGGATTCAACCTCTTTAAGTATTGTGAAAAGCTCTCTAGTGTTAGATTTAGCTTGTGAGATTTGCGTGCTATATGATGTTTGTTTGGCCAGTATAATTTCTTTTTTATATTGGGAGGCTAGACTACTCAAGTTTTTTTTGTTATTTTCTGAGGGGTAAGCTCGCCAGATTTTTTCACAGCGTCGCTTTTCCTGTCTGAGGGCTTTAAGATGAGGCGAAAACCAGGAGTTGATATGTTTCCGGGGCTTGCTCTTTTTAGCTTCAAAGGGGCTATGCATCAAGGGATGAGAGCATGATTTTATTATAGATGTCCACCATCGTGAATGGATCTGTGTGATCGGGGATGGCATTCAAGGTTGGTGTGATTAGCGGGATCAAATTTTCAGGGGTGATGTTTTTTTTATTTCGGGATTGGACAGCTGGAGCTATGCTGTTAGCTTGTGCTGGGGTTGCCTCTAGGGTGAACGAGATCAAGTAATGGTCTGTCCAGGGCTGCGGGAGTATGGCAGAGACCAGGACTGGGCAGTTGTGAACAGCTAGCCAGTCCAGAGTTCTCCCTTTGATATGGGTGGGCTCAGTGATCTTCTGGGTGAAGCCCAGTTCCTCTAGGGTGTTATTGATTGTACTGGCATTGGCATCTGCGGGGTCTCTAAATCCGAGGTTAAAGTCTCCTAGTAAGATGCGTTGTGAGGAGTTTTTAAGATTGTTTGATAAGATGTCTGTGAGGTCTTCTTCAAATGACCCTAGAGGGCCCGGTGGTCGGTAGATAAGGTGAATGGAGATGGATTGAGTATTAGATAGTGTTAACTTGGCTGTTAGAGATTCACAGGAGCTAACATTAGTGGGTGATTCAATTGTGATAGTGAATTTGGTTTTGGCTATGATGGCATGACCTCCGCCTCTAGAGGTGGTACGATCAAGGCTTAATAGTGTGTAGTCATCTGGTACTGCTAGCATAATTGCAGGGCCTGCCGTGGGGTGAAGCCAAGATTCCGTGACTGCTAAGAAGTCCAGGTCTTCGTTGTGTAGCAGGTCGGCAATGTCTGATGCATGGGCAGCGGGCATTTATTAGTGCACCCTTGGTCCCGAGATCTACTGGGTTTAGGGGTGGTGGCACAGATTCGTGCGTACTTTTCTGGTCACGGATGGGCTCACGGTGGAGTCTACTGTTCAGTTGAAGAGGGTGTAGAGATGGATTCCTAGTCACCTTGTTGTGGGCTGGTTTAGATAGAGGGTCATAGAGCCTTGGGAGCCTGGCACGTATTCTAAAGTTCCTTGTGAGAACAGGGCAAGGTGTGGAGTTCATTTCAGTTAATGTGTATGGGTTATGTGCGGGCTCAAGTGCTGGTGAATTGGGTAGCATGGTTAGGTGTTGGCTGTTCAAGATGTGCAGTATTGATCTCAGTATCACTGTATAAAGCGCATGGAGATACATTGTGATATTGGGAAAGATAGGCTAGTACAGTGTTGTTGTTGTCCGGTAGCGTAGGTCTAGTCTAATGGGTCACTTAGATGCTAGTGACCTTAGCATAGGTCACTAGCAGGGTGCGTAGGCAATGGGTCACCTAAATTCAATTTTAGCAATCAGGACACAAGAGCATAGGTAGGGTTTCCTGTTTTAGGGGGTTATTTTTTTTTACTTCTGGGGGTGTTTTTCCAGTGTTTTCAAAAAATTTCAGAATCTGTGTTTATCAGTGTTTTCCCATTTGCCCCTTTCAAAAAATCGCGGACAACTGTTTTTCCAGGTGTAAACACAGAAATTTTATTTTATTGCTTCATTGCATGCAAATGTAGGGTAATCTATCAATGTGAGATGTTCTAAACAATTTCTAGATTGACCGTAAGAGGGAGCATTTCTCTCCCCACACCAGTGAGTGACACTTAGGACCTAATGACATTCTTACAGGCCATGAACAGTAAGGATGTGAAATTAACTATTGTACTCGGTCTGGCGACATTTCAGATAGTGCAAGAGCTAAGACATAGATAAGGAAGGGAGGGGGAGAGTGGGAAGGAAATGGAAACAGACAGGCGACTACCGATTTAGGCCTGGCAACATTTCTGGTAGAGCTGGAGAAAACAAAAGGTGAGAGAGAGTGGTGGAGAAAGGGAAGGGAGGAACAAAACAAGCGACTATCGTACTAGGCCTGACAACATTTCAGATAGTGCTGCAGGGTGGGGGAAATAAGGGGTCATACCCTCACACACCACCTTGTAAGTCTATGCAATGCCTGTATCCAAGATGTAACTGAGTATGCTTTCCTCTGTGACCAGCTATGACTATATTATCATGACTACCACCTTGCAAGTCCTACCCAAAACCTAAAAACGAGCTAAAATCGTTGACTTTGTCAGTACTTGCTTTTTACAGGACTTTTGCTTCGAGGAACAGATGTGGGGGAAAGGCACACTTAAGACATTTTCATTTTACCAGTAAAACATTTGTAAACGCAATTAAGCCATTAACTCACAACAGACTACTAATTAATAATAGTGGCTTGATGTTACGGTTTGATAGAGAAAGCTCTAAGACATACCAGGATGGTGGGCATTGAGTGGGGAACGGCAGGTAATGGGTGGTAAGGACAATAGGGTTTAGTTTAGCAGTAGACAGTCAATGGGTGGGGGAAATAACCAGGGGGCACCAGAGGCAGTAACAGTCCTGCCCTGTTCTGCTCCTCTGCCACGGCCTTGGTTTTTTATTTATTTGGACAATGTTTTTAGGGTCAACATTGCGGAAATAAATAATTAATCGGGTCCACAGACCCGAAGAACATTGCCCAAATAAATTTAAAAAACAAGGCTGTGGCTGAGGCCTGTAACTGCCGCTGGGCACCAGTGGCAGTAACTGCCCTCCCCACATCCCGCTCCTCTGCTGGTGGGGGAGCTACTCGGGGGCCAAGGGCAAGACTTGCCTCTGGCCACGGCACAGTTTATTTATTAATTTGGACAAAGTTTGTCGGAACATTGTCCAAATAAATAAATAAACCAGGCCGTGGCGAAGGCCTGTAACTTAGGGTGACCAGATTTCCAAAACGAAAACCGGGACAACCAACAACATAAAAGAGGGACTCCCAGATTGCAGCCCACCAATGACCACCCCTCCCCCAACACGTCCCCACAACCACTACCCAATCATATTTCCAGCTCTTCTCCTTTTTATAAACTGTATATGATCTCATTTGTGCAGTTTTGTCTCTGAATCTTGGGCATGTTACTTCAAAACAAGCGTTTGCTATAACTCAGTCATATTACATGGCCTGCTGTACAATTATTTCCAAGCCAGTCTCTGTAGCACAGTTAGTAAGTGTTGTGACGTGCACCTGAAAGGTTGGGGGTTCGAGCCAATTCTCCAACTCCAACATTGTGAAAAATAATTATAATAATTTTAATTTCCATAGTCACCCAACCATGCAAACCCCCGACGGTAAAATTAAAAAGAACTCCTGGGTCGCGGGATGGAGGGCGATTTCCCTGGGAAAACCAGGATGTCTGGTCACCCTACTGTAACTGCCTCTGTTGCCCCCTTGCAGGGGGCACCAGAGGCAGTAACAGTCCTGCCCCTGTCCTGCTTCTCAGCCACGGCCGTGTTTATTTATTTGGACAATGTTTTTCGGGTCCGTGCACCCGATTAATTTATTTATTTCTGCAGTGATGGTCCCCACCAGCATTGCGGAAATAAATAAATTAATCGGGTCCACGGACCCGAAGAACATTGTCCAAATAAATTAAAAAACACGGCCGTGGCGAAGGCCACTGCCTCTGGTGCCCCCTTGCTAGGGGCAGCAGAGGCAGTAACAGTCCTGCCCCTGTCCTGCTTCTCGGCCACGCCCGTGTTTATTTATTTATTTGGACAGCTTTCTTCGGGTCCGTGGACCAGATTAATTTATTTATTTCTGCAATGTTGGTCCCCACCAACATTGCGGGAATAAATAAATTAATCGGGTCCACGGACCCAAAGAAAGTTGTCCAAATAAATAAGAAAACACGGCCGTGGCGAAGGCCTGTAACTGCACTGCCCTCCCCACATCCCGCTTCTCTGCTGGTGGGGGAGCTACTCGGGGGCCAAGGGCATGACATGCCTCTGGCCACGGCCGTGTTTATTTATTTATTTGGACAACGTTCTTCGGGTCCATGGACCCGATTAATTTATTTATTTCTGCAATATTGGTCCCCACCAACATTGCAGAAATAAATAAATTAATCTGGTCCACGGACCCGAAGAAAGTTGTCCAAATAAATAAATAAACACGGCTGTGGCCGAGAAGCAGGACGGGGGCAGGACTGTTACTGCCTCTGGTGCCCCCTTCGCCACGGCTGTGTTTTTTTATTTATTTGGACAATGTTCTTCGGGTCCGTGGACCCGATTAATTTATTTATTTCTGCAATGTTGGTGGGGAAGAAGTGCCCTTATTGTTGTGCTTATGAAGAAATAAGCACAACAATAAGGGACTAGTTGACAGAGAGAACAAAAAAAACTGTTTGCAAAATGCATTCAATTCACCATTCAGCCACAAGGTGGCAATGGTGCATAATCATTTAAGGCACTAAATCCAAGTCTTTCATAGAGCTGCCATGATAGCGTCTCATCCCGCTCCCAGGATATGATTTACCGGGGAGTCCCCCCGAGTAATAAATAAATAATAACGGCGGACTCCCTAAGCATAAGTCACTAGCAGGGTGCATAGGCAATGGGTCACCTAAATTCCATTTTAGCAATCAGGACACACGAGCATAGGTCACTAGCAGGGTGCATAGGCAAAGGGTCACCTAAATTCAATTTTAGCAATCAGGACACAGAAGCATAGGTCACTAGCAGGGTGCAAAGGTAGTCAATACTAATCACAGATATACTGAATGCAGTTGTGTGCGCAGGGCATATTTAAACTAGTCAATGCTAATCACAGGTATGCTAAATGCAGTTGCAGGGCATATCTAGACTAGGCAGGACACAATTGAGCTAGTCAATGCTAAGCACAAGTGCAAAAGGTTTAGTACAGTGACTAAAATGCAGTGCAACGCCAGGGTGTGGGCGGCGCAGTTAGGTTAAGGTGCTATGGACAATGACAACATTAATGTGAGAACAATACAAATGTATTACATAGGCAATAGTCAATGGAGGCGCGTTCAGTTGGCTGCAGTTCTTCAAGATGCAATGAATGACTATGTAGCTCACGCAGTAGACATAGTTTCAGATATAAGGGCATACATGAGAGCAAATGGGCGAGGCCGTGTAATGGGAAGCAGTAGCAAAGCAGCACTGTGCTCAGAGTCAAGTTGGTCCCTGGAGGTGATGGTGGAAGGGCTCTGAACGCACGTTAGGTGATGAATGTAGATGAAAGAGGGGGGGGTGACAGTACTCAGGCAGGAGACAGGGTCGAGCAGACAGGTTGTGTATAGATTAGCAGCTCTTTCTGCACATACGTGCAGTGCGGTAGAATTAACCCATTATATTAGAGCAGCGGCTGGAGAGGGTGAGGGTGTACCTTACATGAGATGGGCCAGGGGGAGTGGCACACGGCCCTCACGGCTCCAAACAGGCTCGAAACAGGAGACAGCCTTGCCTCCGTGGGCCTTGGAGGGAGTGGGCTGGCTTCGCCTGCCGGCAGCCAATGGCGGTAGAGATAGGCCAGTAGGCCAATCAGGTGGCTGCTGGGAGGCTGGTTAGGTGGAAAGAGCAAGAGGCATCGGGTGGGCGGCCATCTTCAAATGGATAGGTACCTCATGTACCTTAATGGCGGCGAGGGCTCAATTTGGTATTTCAAGGCAAAGATCATGCAAGTAAATCCTTTTGCATTCCGAATTGTATCGGGAGCTCGCCTGTAATAAAACAGGGGCTGATGTGACGCTTTTAGGTTCGTTGCGCGGATGACCTCGGCGCTTACCAAATAGCAAGTAGAATGCAGCAGGGCATGAAGGAATCCTCCGTGGGTCCTCTGCTCCAGCAGGGACGTAGCCTGGAGCCTTGCCTCCGTGGGCCTTGGAGGGAGTGGGCTGGCTTCGCCTGCCGGCGGCCAATGGCGGTAGAGATAGGCCAGTAGGCCAATCAGGTGGCTGCTGGGAGGCTGGTTAGGTGGAAAGGGAAACAGGCATCGGGTGGGCGGCCATCTTCAAATGGATAGGTACCTCATGTACCTTAATGGCGGCGAGGGCTCAATTTGGTATTTCAAGGCAAAGATCATGCAAGTAAATCTTTTTGCATTACGAATTGTATCGGGAGCTCGCCTGTAATAAAACAGGGGCTGATGTGACGCTTTTAGGTTCGATGCGCGGATGACGTCGGCGCTTACCAAATAGCAAGTAGAATGCAGCAGGGCATGTAGGAATCCTCCGTGGGTCCTCTGCTCCAGCAGTGACATAACATACCCTGGAGCTCCTGCTCCTCCGGTGGGTGGTGGAGGACTACAGCAGGCTCGAAGCAGGAGACAGCCTTGCCTCCGTGGGCCTTGGAGGGAGTGGAAGCAGATATCTACTTTCCCTGTGCTAAAGAAGGCATTTTTCAAATCATCAAATCAAGCACACTAAAGTACTTTGCCGAGGCAGGAATCATTGTCAAAATTGTGGTGACGTCTGGAACCAATGGGAATTGAGGATCTACTACTTTGTTTAATGCACGCAGATCAATTATGAAATGATATGGTACCTCATTACCTCCTTTCTTATACACCGGAAGAATGGGACTGTTACATGTACTGCCTGTAATCTCTTCAATCACCCCCAATTTTACCAATTCTGAAAAAATGCTTTTCAATCCTTTCTCTCCTTCTGCTGAAATTTTGTACTGTGGAATACGCGGTAACGTTACTCCTTCTTTTAGAACAATTTTTACTGGCTCTATCCTCAAGCATCCCACATCATTTTCATTCATTGCCCATATACAAGTTGGCACTTCACTCAATTCTCCTGGAAAAGGCTTGGACAAAAATTCAGACACTGGTACATTCTGTGGCGAAATTGTCAAGAACACTCCATCTGGTGAGCAATGGATAACTGCACTCGGTTTTTTCAATAGATTTAACCCCAAAAGATTTTCCCCACAGTTTTCTGTTAAGGGAAATGGACAATATTCACTGAATGGACCTAACGTCACTGCTACTAGTTAGGACACTGGATTTATTACTGGGTTACCTGCGAACCCTACTGAAATATTTCTTTGCCCTGACCGTGGTATTTCTGGAACCAAGTGATGATCTATCGAGCACTTTTGTGCCCCCGTATCTACGAGAAAGCTATGCTCTCTATTCCTGACTTTCATTTCTACGTAGGGTCCTTTTTGATTCACGGGAATAGGCACTGGTTCCGACCCCTGTCTTGGGCTGTCCTATTGAGGGAACAACACATCCTCCGATGTGTAATCACTACTATTGCTGTAGTACGTATTTGATTGGGTGTCAAAAATGTTCCCACCCTTTGCATGATGGCTGTGATTCTGTGTAAGAGCAGTTTGATTCTGAGCTTGGTTCTGATTTTGGGTACCATTTCCTTGGCTATTTTGCTGCAGCTGCATGTTGTTTCTATTCTGCCCATTTGTTCCTGGATGCCCCCTATGCTGTCTTCTCTGGCCATACCCATTTCTATTTTGTAAATGTGGACATTGCGCTCACCAGTAACCTTCCTCCCTGCAGTACGCACACTGATTTAATACCAGAGGCCCTCCATGCATGTTCAAATTACCTCTGCCTTGTGCATTCCCTCTCCCTCTATTGTGTCCTGCCACTTGCTGAAGTAGCACCTCAACCATTGTTCATAGTGCTTCTATTTTCATTGGCAAGGGGTATTCATCAATATCTCATGTATCTCCATTGTGGGGATACTAGGATCTGAAATCCATTTTAACGCCTCTCGTATACATACTTTTAGTTTATCGCCTGTCTGTCTTGACAATGGCAAAAATCACTGCTGTATATATGGCACCGCCGCATCCTTCTTATCTCTCCTAATATCTTTACTCCTGCACCCCGGTGTGGCAAACATTTCAGCATATTTATCATCAAGCTCATTCTTAAATTCAAAAAGTCGTTCCACATGCTCCCTTATTTCTTCATCTCTCTCTCTACAACGTGCTAATGCATTCAAATCCAACAACTGTTGCGGCGGTAGCCTTCCAATTAACTGTTTCCATCTCGCTGTTAAACATTCCCCCATGCATTCCAACAATACCTGTCTTTCATTGCTCCTCCTGAAATCATACATCGAAGCTATCTTTGACGTCTCATCATTCCCGTTCATATACATCTCTGCCTGTTCTTGCAACTCTCTTTTTCTCTCCTTGCTGATCGCACTACGGGTCACTCTCGCGCATCCACTTTGTCCGGTCCCCTCTCTCGTTTCAATGAGTTCAAGTTCAATTATTGGAGGGGTAGATGGGACAGAAACAATCTCTAGGGAGGGAGGTGCAGATGGAACAACGAGAATGGGAAGTGACTGTTGCGGCACTGGCTGGCTAATGGGAGGCGCTGATTGTGTGGTCTGTGGCTCTGCTGGGATTTGATCAGTAGGGAGGGGCTGAGCAACTGGACGGGGTGAGCAATAGTCACTGACGCAGTCTTTTTAGTCTCTCCCCTTGGGCCTCGCTTTGTATCAGTCAATATTTTATTTATCAATTCATCTGATGAATGCAATTCTCACTGTGGGTATATTTTTTCTATACTCAACTGATTGTGTCTATTTGACTTTCTCAAATTATCATTCCACTCCTCCTCCTCCTTTTCTTTCACTCTCTCTGCTTTCAATTTATGCCTGCACGCATGTTTCTCTCTACTTCTCCAACAAAGCATAGCTTCCCTCCTCCAGTCCCTAAGGATATCAAATTCTGTAGGGCGTGTTTTCTTTTTCATCAACACCTTCTCCAAGTTATCTATTCTCCTAATCTGAAAACTCCCATGATTCGGCCACTGAAGATCTTCCTCCTTTCTGGTTTGCCTATGCCAAATCTCCCAAAACATTATCGCCCCTAAAACATATTTCACATACATCTCATACGCCGGCGACCCCATGAGTGGCGAGACCTGGCCAGTTTCCAAAGATTGTCTACTGCAGCGGAAAAATCCCGCTTAAGTGGACAATACCCCAGGCATGTTTTAACCTTAACCTCGGCTAATCAACCTTACACTGGGTGTTTGATTTTGCAAAATCAACTCTCAACCAATATCAGGATTACTTTGAATCAGGGCATGACTCACCTGATCAGTCAAGTCATCTCTCAAGACGCAATTCGTCCATATACTAATGCAACCAATGACGTCGTGTCTGCGTATCTTGGCTCACTGTGCCTCATTTCGGGACCCTCGCCTCCTTGTTCTCTAGCCGGGCACGTCGATCAGGGATCAGTTGTGTGCAGATCTGCAAAGGAGTTTCTCATCACTTTCACAGGGGCGCCCCAAACACCTCTTGATCCCGGCTCAATCGTCCCGTCCTCGCCATTCTATCCGCCTTCCTTATTTTACAACGTACACGATGGAACAAGTGGGGGAGGGTCCCTATTCGGGCGCCATCTTGAAGGGGCACTTGAGGGACCCTCGCGTATGGAAACAAGGCACAATCACCACCACACACGAACTGATACGCCTTACACGAGGTTGTATTCCCAAAAGCTAGGGTTTATTGCAAAGCAAATAGTCTCAGTTGGCCAACTGGGTCCCACGCCCCGCGACGTGTGTTTCCAGACCTCAGGGGACGCAAGAGAGAGAGAATCGTACAACAGTTACATATATACAAAACAAGCATCTTACAATCAGTGGTGATACATTGAATACCGCCCATATTGTATGTTCTTTGAACTGGATCCGATGATTGACAATTGTGACGAGTATGACACCTTCAAACATTCATTTAGTAACAGTTTGCAATTTTGCGAGCCTACAAACACAGGTCTTTGTTTTAAAGAACACAATGCTTCTGTTTTTGCAAGCAAGCTGCGTGCAGGGGAGAGACACATTCCAGGCCTTGATATCTCCTAGTTTCTATTCGTGTAGTGGGGGTCAACTTGCTCTCCAGGGCTCTACAGGCTTCAGGAAAGGGGGGCCGCAAAGAAGAGCATAATTCAAGCCATTTAATGTTCGCTTCTAACATTTCTACTGTATTAACGAGACTAGTTGGCACCCGTGTACTGATTAAGAATGCCTTGCCGCTCACTTCCAAGGAATTGTGAGGGAGGAGACCGGGCATTTCTATCTGGGTTTCTGCGTTATGTTTCAACATGTCTCTCGTGGCCTTGCGTTATGGACTAGTGGAGCAGAATACGTTTTCGGCAAAGCAGTTTTAACAGAAAGCAAAAGGCAAACGTTAGAGAAAACAAAATGGTGATTTCAGTCACCTTAAAATGTCCGCACTTTAGTCAAGCTTATGGCTATATATTTCTAATACTGAACACATGAGGCGGTTGGTCTTCTGCCAACAAAGTACATTGCCTTATGATTGAGGGGTGTCTACTTTTTCTGGACTGACAAACCCTCCTTTTGGCCGTGTGCCACTCCTCTTCGGACCAAGTATCTCATTCTGAATCTTGTACATTACTGGTCTCCTCCTTATTGTCATCAATATTGATTGACATGAATTCTTTTACTGTCTTTAATTCATCATTACCGTGAGTACTTGATTTAGTAGTGCTCTTTTTTTCTACCATCTGTACACACTCCTCGCTTATTTCGGTACATATTATGGGTAAGCAGTGTATGCAACAACAACATGTCATGAATATTCCTAGTACTGCTACTAGGATCGCAAATAATTTCCATCCCCATGAGCGTAATATCTCCCAAAACCATGTTTAAATCCCAACTTCCTTCAGGGGGGTGAAGGTCAGAGCTTAAAACGTGCAAATTTCTTATCGCTTCAAAAAATCGTAAGGGGGAGTCGCTTACAAATAAGCAACACGTTGATCCCACGATTTTGCAAACTCTGCCACGACAACAACGATTACATCCAGAGCCATTCTATTTTGAAGTGTCATTAATCTAATTCCTTTTTCCTCTAGTGTCATATTGTATAATATATCTGTTGTCCCATTTATCGTTTCTCTAGTATTCTGGACTGTTGTCTTATTTTATACAAATTTATTGCTTGGCCCCAAAATGGTATGAATGATTTTGCTATGTCCTCTGCGATTAAACCTCCTTCCTCATTCCGCCGTGGTCTTGACCTGGCCAATTTGGCTATGTCTGCTGTTTTTGAAAGGAATACCCCAGGGAACGGGAATCCTAAGTAACAAGTACCTCCCCAGTTTCTAGGTAACCAGGGATAGACTCATACTCCACATATAAAATAAACAGGATCTCCTACATAAACTGGCTCTACCTCCTTATCAAGGAATGCTATATTCATACATCTAGTGAATGTCCCCACCAACTAGGAACCCTTCTTTCTCATGCAAAAGGGGACAGAGTGTGGACTGTAATTTACTGGATAGGAGGGGGGCACTGTATCTTTATTTCCTTCTGGGTTCATTTGAAACGTGATTACAGATGATTTATAGGGCACAAATAGTCTGTCTTGTTGCATATCACTACTGGTGTGATCGGCCGTGCTTTGTGAAACATAGAACAACCTACAGGTTTCATAATAATCTCTTTGAATTCATTCATATTTGTTCTATCTAATTGACCAGTTTCACTTTAGTTCCATTTCCCATAATATAATGCACTCAGTGATGCGTAACATGTAGAACTCAATGGCAGGGGCTGCACATACCAAACAATTCCCTGACCACCATGCTGTGGCAAGTGGGCACATACCCAGCAATTATTCTTTCTCAATATTGAGTGAGTCATATTCATTATTAGCAGTAATGTGTTATTCCCATAACCTTCCCTGTGTCTTCGGCCAACAAAGTACATTGCCTTATGATTGAGGGGTGTCTACTTTTTCTGGACTGACAAGGAGTTCTTGTTCTTGCTCCCATAAATAATTTAATTTGTAGGGTACACACTAAATTTAATATGCAGCCAAGCTCGCCTATATTGTTTGGAAGTATATGTTTGCATAATTCTGCGTAGAAAATTATAATGTGTGAAATGATTGAAAATAGTATACTCCAATAGTTTCACACTTTTCTCTACCCTCCACCTCTCCTTGCTGCACAAGAGTTCCAACTGTGTGATTTTGTGGGCACTCCCTGTTGGACAAGAGATGCAAGCATGAGCATGTTATTTGTATATACTTGTTTTGGTAACTGAGATACAAAAGGCATACTTTGGCTCTGACCAAGTGATACTCGATATCTAAGAAGTGTTAATTTCCACACTTGTTAAGTGTTTGCAACAAAGATGATCATATTTTGGGTTCTCTCTACTTGTCGAGAGCTATAAAATGAGAATGTTTGCATTCTCATGAAAGCCATTTTAAATATTTGGGTTATTCAGTTGAAATAAGAATGGTACAGACTCGCTTCAATTGCACAAGAATTTCCGGCATACACTTTTATTGTTCTCTTCTTCCTGCTGCATACAAGCCTTTTATAAGGTTCTCTCTGTTTGGTTCTGCCTGCTGCTTGAAAGCCTTAGGCCTGAGAAACATTGGATTGGCTCCACTACACAGGAGACTTGTTTTGATTCCTCTACTTATGTGTGCGCCACAAAAAGATAACATCTTGCTTTCTATAATGTAAATGAGAGTCACAAACAGGCCTAGCTGCCTCCTCATAAGCGTGATTCTCAAATATTCAAATATGTTAGACTGGCCCCACTACAAGATAGTGTCAAACATGGTAATTGTCTGAGACAGATGAAAGAATGAGAATTGTATTGGTTCTCCACAAACATGAGAGTTCTACTTTCAACCAGCAGGGGGTTTTCACTTTCTCTAAGCTACACGTGCGCTGGACACATGAGAATGTTTCATACACATTCTCAGTGCAATGAAAACCACAGGCACGAACATGTTTTGTGTTCTCTTTGCTGCACAAGAGATGTAATTGTGAGATTGTGTGGGTACTCCCTGCTGTACAAGAGCTGCAAGCATGCACATTTCATTTGCTCCTCCTATGGCATGGAAGACACAAACGTGACAATTTATTGGGCTCACCTCTCTACCAAGACCGAAATAAAAAGAGCTTGTTTTGCCTCTTCTGCTTCAATAGAATTGTACACATTAAAAATGTTGTTCTGCTCCTTGAATGCTGCAACGTATCCAGCTTCTGTCAGGTTGCCCACATCGTTGTGTGGGCGGACCCCTGTTGGGTCCCACAGGCATGACGTCCCGGACGTGACGTCAGGGGAGGGGGGAGGGAGGAGGGCAGGCTCGGCAGTTCCGCCGATGTATCCAATAAAGCAGGTTGTGTGAGACTCCTGGCTCCTGCGTATCATTCCGGCGCGCGCAGGATCATCGGCCCGGGTCCGCTTCAGAGCGAAGCGGAGACCCAACAGCTTCTTCCTTTTCATCCAGAAATGGGAGCATGTTTTGGGTTCTACTTGCTGCCAGGGAACTGGAAGAATGATAATATGTTGTGTTCTCTCTGTTGCACAACTGCCGCATCATTTAGATATTTTGTTGGTTTCCGCAGCTGCACAAGAGTTGAAATAATGATAAAGTTTATGGTTCTCTAATGATACAAGGTGCCATCAAATATAAGAATTTTTCGGATTCTATCTACTTCTCGAGAGCTTCAAACATGAGAATGTATGCATCCTCATAAAACACATTATACATGTTTGGGTTCTCCCTGCTGTACGAGAGCAGCTTTCATGTGAATTGTTCAGGTTCTCCTCACTTACAAAAGAATTTCAAGCATTCACTTAGTTTGACTTCTTACTGGTGCGTGCGAGCCACAAACATGATCTTTTTTTCAGGTTTTCCCTGCAACATTAGAAACACAAAACCTGAGAATTTGTTTTGTTCTCCCCGCTGCACAAAAACCTCACACCTGGTAAATATTGGTTGCTCCCCAATACACAGGAGCTGCAAACAAGAGAAGTTTTAGGGTCCCTCAACTTACATAGGAGCCACAAACAAGAAATCTGTTGGGTTCTCTGTTCTGAATGAGAGTAACAACCAGACTGTCCTTACTAAAAGATAGTGTCAATCAGAAGAATTCTTTGATATTTCACTGTGGCAAGATGAAAACATGATAATTGTGTTGGTTCACCCAGATCTATGTGATTACTATGACAAAAATGGCAAACATGAAAAAAAAAGATTTCACGTACATGTCACCGCAACATATGCAGGGGACACCCCACAAACCCCCATACTCCTCTTATATTTGTTATTACCCCACCCCATCCCACCACATATAATTGCAGCATTTTTGTGTTAGCAATGTTTTGCTGCAAAATTATGGGGTGATACCAGTTCGCCCTGCTACACCAGAACCATAAATGTAACCATAAATGTAAGAATTCCGCTCCTGATACAAGAATGTGAGAGGTTTTATTTTCTTCTCCAAAATACATATGAGCTGGAAACATAAACATTGTTCACCTTCTCCCCTCTAATTGAAAGCCACGGACATTCAACTGCTTTGGGTTCTGTACTAGATTTGAGAATTTGGGGGTTTTCCTCACTAGTCACGAGCTGCAACCATGAGAATTTGATCTGTTCTCCCTGCTACAGGAGACACAAAAATGAGAATGTTTTTTGTGTCCACAAATACCGAGGGCCACAACAGGCATGTGATATTTCTGGGGTCTATCTGCTGTATGTGAGCTGCAAAACTGACAATTTTCTATGTTATGGTAAATGAGAGTACACACAAAGATCTTTGTAGGTGTCCCCTGACTATTCTTTGGAATCTACAAAGTACATGGGAGTCATAAGAAGGTGAAACTTGGGGGTTCACCCCCGCTACAAGAGAGCCACGAATGTGGGAGTTTCTTGTCCTCTGCCAACTGCATGCCACCGTCAAACATAAGGATTTGTCATGTTATCCCTGCTTTATTTAATCCAGAAACATGAGAATTGTGTATGTTCTGTTCGAGGCTGAGATCACCAAACATGAGAATGTGTGTGGTTCTTCCCAACACAAGAGCTATAAATCTGGGATCTGTAAACATGAGATTTTCGTTGGTTTCTCTGTGCTGCATGAGACCCACACGCATGAAACCTTTTGGGTTCTACATGCTCCATGACAGTAGAGTGATAAACATAAGAATTGTTTGGGGTCTCATTGCTGCCTGAGACCCACAAGTAAAAACATTCTCCCATCTACCCTAAAGCTGGAAACATATGTCTTTTTCAAGTTCTCTAAGCTGCACTAAAGCTGGAGACATTATTTTCTAATTCTCCCTGCTAAGCAAGAGTTGGAAAAAGAGCATTTTTCAGATTCTCCCGGCTCCGTGGGAGCAACAAATATGAGATTTGTGCTGCTCTCTATGTTGCATGAGAGATGCAAACAGGAGACATATTTGGTTCTCTGATGAACAAGCGGCATAACATATTTCTGTGGATATCTCTGATACTATTTCTCACTAACCCCATGCTGTGCAACAGCTGCAACTGCAAATATTTTCAGGATCTCTGAGCAGTCTCCCTGCTACGTAACAACTGCAAACACAGGCTTTCACAGGATCTCAATAAAATAAAATAGTTTCAACTACCAATGTTTCACAGGGTCTGTATTGCTATTTCTTAGGTTCCATTGGTGACAAGGTACATTAAAACATAACAGAAATCGAATTATAAAAATGCTACTTCATACTATCATCATCCTTCTTTATTTGAGTTGCTATACCCTGGAAGGTACATCTTTAAATCAAATAATATATTGCAATAAAAAGGACACTAAAACAATAGATACATGTAAAAATAACTTGAGACCTTTAAAGCTCATCCTTCTTTATTTGAGTTGCTATATCCAGGAAAGTACATCTTTAAATCAAATAATATATTGCAATAAAAAGGTACACTAAAACAATAGATACTTACATATACTTACATATAAAAATAACTTGAGAGACCTTAAAAGCACATGATAGAGGTCAATAGCAGTTACCCAATTAGCTCAGTTCATAAATTCATAAATCAATTTTCTAACATATATGTTTTCCTTATTCTCATGGCACCTCTGAGAGAGCTTGAGAGCACCCATGCAGTGGTTGCAGTATCAGACCAGAGAAAAAACAAGTAAAAGCTGGGTAACGCTTGGTAATATTAGTCATGTGATGTGAAATGCAAAATATGAAAAAGGAGTATAAAGATGCTACCGCGTTCCTGTATTCCGTACTTCATCTTGCATATGTTGTATTTATTATTAAACAATGCAACCTTAAATTATACCTTGTAAAAAGGGCTATGGGTCCGATAAGGCGCGATTCATTGACCTTTAATGTCAATGCAGAATCACCAAGAATATTCTTTTGTATAGATTTCGTTAAACTAATTAACAACATCTCTGTAGCTAAGATCTGAAGCTTCCTGAAGTGCTCCCATCACATAATGTAATCAAGGAATCTTACAAATTGTATTATTTTTCAGTACACTTTCCAGCACCAATTATGGTATCTGAGCATTCTAGTTCAATATTGGATTAAAAAACAAGCAGACCAGAGCTAAGCCTAGATCATCCTCCAAGAAAGGCAAACCTAATTCGGTAGGCGGTGCCAAAGCTGCAGCCGCAAGTATAAGGCCGAACATGTGTTCTGTACCATTTTTAACTGGGTAGTAGTACCAACTCCCAAAATGCACATGCCACAAGAAGCCACCCGATTGACATTGCTTGGTATGCATGTTCAATGTGAGTCTAAGACTGAGTTAACAGCAAAATAAAACAATCCTCCAATATCTTATAGATTGCTTTCCATTTGACTACTGTAGGTAAATGTTAGCAAAGAGAATACCCCGATAGTAAACAAGGAAATCTGGCAATGGCTCACCAGCCGTATAAGCACTGCAAGTGTTTTTTTTCTTGGATTTTAACAGCAGATTTAGACCCCTTCATTTTAAGGCCCAAGGTATTCATAATCAAGTGACAGAGAAGGACACTAGAACGATGACTCACCCACGTTTGGTGCAAAATTATACATTGTGAACTGGAAGCCGTGCTGCACATGTCTGGAGTGTGGAGAGGCGGTCCCCTACCGTCCTCTAAGTGACAATGCAAGAAAAAACAGCACCGCTGAAACACCTGTGCTGGCTTAAAGGTATCAAAAAGAAGAGATTGACTCGAATCTCAACCACAATGGTTTAATGCTACATTAGTGTTATAGCTCAATCATTTGATTACACATTGGTGTTACACCCAACACGTGGTTTGACCCTAATTGGGTCCTTCAAGGCTGCTCAGTACAGGTTTGATGATCATGTTGAATGGTAGAAAGTATCATATTATACAAAAAGACACGACATTGTGATAACAGAGTTATTTTTCATTCTGAATTGGATTGGTAACTTGATTTCTTCTGGATTAGTACACAGAGTGAATATGCATTTTCCATGTAGCACTTTTTCTGCATCAATATTAGCAAGTATGGACTATACGCCCCATGGCACTAGGTGCACACCTATTCTAAACTGCACAATCTCTCACACGTTTTCCTTCTTTCCGCAGAGCTCAGTCAGCACTTGGGTGTAATTTTCAGTAAATATCTGTACCTGTGTCGAATCAAAATAGATCTCGGTAAAATGACCCAGGCACCTGTGGAATGACTAACTACATTTATACTGGGCAAAATCGATATTACAATTGAATTTTAATGTGTGTTTTATTCGACTCCCACTCCCCTCCCCTCTCCTTCATGTTCATATTTCAGATTGGCTCACCTGTGTACAAATTTTTTTTATATCCAAATTGTTTCTAACAATATCATTTTCATTGTAAAATAATAATTTAGATCCATGTATTCTATCCCATTGTCACTAATGGGTCTCAATAATCTATCTGGGTATCACCATATCGGTGATGCTTTTTGTAATACAATCATTTCTACTAATCATCGTGATCATCAAACCTGTACTGAACAGCCTTGAAACAGACCTGGATAGAAGCAAAACACGTGTCGGCTGTAACACTAACGTGTAATCAAACGATTAAGCTGTAACACTAATGTATATGCTTGGCCATATAGCACTTTATAAGCACAAATAAAATACAAATGCAGCATTAAACCTTTGTGGTTGAGATTCGAGTTCATCTCTTCTTTTTGATTACCTTTAACCGAGCACAATTGTGTCAGGTATCGTCTGTTTTTTCTTCCAAGCTATTCATGAATTGCGCATACATATCTATTGATGATTGTAATGAAATCAGAGTCCTGACCAATAAAATGCAAGCATCAGTCTAACATATGATCAGGATTTTAAATCCTGCAATATAAGGAATATTTGAGTTTGACTGGCATAACATGCCATTGCAAAGAATCGGTAAAAGGACAAACAAGAGAGGGACCAGAACAGATAACTCTCTGAACCTTCTCATTATAGATATGGGTGAATGTACACTTCCCCATTTATTAAACCTTAACACTGCAGTGTTATTTTCATTCAGTTCCTTAATAATGTGCAAGAGTTCACCCATGTCTCCAACACATTTTATCTCAGCACATTAAGTGAAAAGAATTAGCTTACAAATCAACTTTCAATCAGATTTCCCAATTGAAAAAGGCTTTTGTAAATCAGGCCCTTAATCTCAGCACACTTGGTCATCTGCATACAAGCTTAAATGAAATGGTGTGTAATAAATTGTTGATGAGTTGTTAAAATACGTTTCAGCATATGAATGTTGTAAATGCCTTCTTCAGGACCAGAGACCAACAATGTCCAATTCCAAAGACCAAACACTGACTGGTATTATTTTGCCATTGCTCCAATTGAAATGTTGCACTTATTTCTTTTTACCTCTTAACACTGGTTTTCAAACGTGCATCCAATTCAGATTAATGATTAATGAACTGCATCTAAAAATTGATTAGTGATAAAAGAGAGAAAAGGCATGAGTCATAAACCCCTGCCACATACCAAAGTAACCTTGAACCACTTGACAAGCAATGTTATTGATTAGGATTTGTCAGGACCTTTTTAAGGATTTTAGTGAATTTTCCAAAGTCACCTGTAACAAATCAACAGGCAAGATGGAAGCTCAGTAGCGGGTAAACAGATGTATATTTTTCATAACTGATCAAAGGTGAAGGACTAGTAATTTAAAGCCCTTCTGGATCAAATATGAGTGATGTTCACACCACACCTAAACCCCTAAAAGATAAACCCTTGCTGCTAGACCGCTGTACATAACCGCTCTTCCACAAAAAGTGGATGAACCCTACGTAGACAAGAAGGGCAGGGATGAAAACCAGCAGGAACATACTATAAATTCCCCAATTTAACAAAACATTATTTTTGCTCTAAGGCACCTCAAACTTATAGATATCACTAGTTCCTTACACCGAACTCACAAAATAGGCTACAGAAGAAAAGGAAAAAAAAGAAGCAAAGGATTTAAAGTCTTAAACACAATAGTAGAAAGAAATGTAATTCCTTTTTACCAAAAAGTAGATGTAGGATCAGAAAATAAAATCAATAATGACTTTTCATTCTAGCTCTGAAACAACTGTAGAAATATTGTTTTCAGACATTATTAAGGCATATATTGGCAAGTGCAAATTACCCAATAATTAATTGTGTGTGTATATGTGTATGTTCAACATAAATACAACACATTACACCAATTTATCAACCCAACACATTAATTACAGTTAAACACACCAAAACTATTACAAAGTCCACCAGTGATAAAGAAAAAACAAAATCACATGAAACCTTTGATCATAAAGCACACAAAAATCATTAAAACATAGGATAACAAAGTTTGTAAAAACACTACCTTGTTCATTCATTAATGCATTTAATCTCTGCACATTTGGTTTCAGAACTTAAAGTATTGATTTGTACTTTCATCGAAAAATGTAATCTCAGCACATTTGGTCTTTTGTATATTAGGTCAATGCATAAACCTAAAATACAGGGGGCTGCCACCATTGGCTCTGCAGATGTTTTTACACTACAGCTCCCATTGTCCTTGGCCAATGTAGTTAATGTGCAGGGATCATTGGAGTAATAGTTCAAAACATCTGGAGAGCCAAAGGTTTCATTTCACTGGTGTATAATAATTGGCTTGTGTGTTGTAAAAATACATTTCAGCATATGGAGGATGTAAATGCCTTCCTCAGGACCAGAGATCAACTGATATTCAACACTCATTTTCTTTAACCATGTAACACTCAATTTCAAGCGCGCCTCCCATTGTGATCCATTATTGAATGAACTGCATCTAAAATTTGATTAACAAAAGAACTGAGAAAAGGCATGAGCAGAGTGTTAAACGGCTGTCAAAGATGTAACCTCCGAACCACTTGACAAGCAATGTTATTCCTCCTCCTTATGATTTGTCAGGAGCTGTACATTTCTTCTAAACGCGCCATTTACTGAATGTTCAAATGTCACCTATAACAAATCAACAGCAGAGGTGGAATTGAAGTACCAGATGAATAGAGCTCTATTTGATACTATTGAAAGATCTACATTCCCAGTTTAAAAAACCCAAATAAAATGTCTTATTAGTATGAGCGCAGATCATCAACCCTGTAGGAGGTGGCTTTTGCATTTTATATGACGGCCAAATGTCACTGGAGATAATAGGGCACTGATTGGAAGAGCAAACCTGCTTGAGCAGTTCAGTGGTTCTGTTTCACTTGGACACCAAACTCAAAAGCAAGTTTTAAACCAATATTTGACTGTCTGCTAGCCAACCTCACTAGGACTCACAAAGCCCACAAATCCCTAATAAAGTATGTTGTTCCACTGGTGATTTTGGCACAGCAAATTATTTCCCACATTACTGAAGGCCATGAAATGTATGGCATTTTTCTTGCATTCTGAAAAAATGGGGTTGCTACTTAATTCATTCAGGAATGTATCAACTACAATAAAACACGGTCCTACATTTTGCTATAAAGGTCAACTTTTCAGGGAGTTACATATCACTAAGAATGTAAACAGAGTGAACCTCATATAATGTCTGCCTGGCAGCTGAACTATAAAAACAATGTCAGAGCTGATGTCTAAAAGCTTGATAAAATGTACCTTCTAACTGGATTTCAGTGTGTCTGTGGTCGTACCACAACTGCATGTAGCTCTTACAGACTGCTACTGATTATTTTCTGTATGGATTTATTACCTTCATTGGCGAATCTCAGTGCAAGGTTTACCACTAACCTTCACCTGTGATATGTTTGTGGTTCACATCAACACGGGAACCTGGTAGCTGGCTTGACCATTTTATAATTATATGCTTTATAAGCAATATGATCATATCAATATCAGCCAAATACAAGTGTTGTTGTGGAATTCTGGAATAATTCTATCTGCTTTAGATGCCTCTGGGGAACTCCAATGCTGATAATGTGACAATAGTATTCTTGTGGCAGCACTATGGCTTGGACCAGTCAACTGTTAATCATAAGACAAGAGACTATTTTGCTTAGCAAATGCAGCTGTAGTCATGCAATATTTATCATAGAATTTAACCGTGAAATAAAGAACAACAAGGTCTCAAAGTGAATATCCTCAAAGTACTTATTTGTTTACTTTGCTGTGACACACATAGCTAAGAAAACTTAGACAGCTTGGTATCAGCTCTCCCTCCTGTGGAAAGTCAAGCCCAGATTTCGATGCACCGTTCAAGTACTGGTCCTATCACACGTGGATGGGGTCAATGCCCTCCTTCAAGGCCACCCGGCATCCTCCCTTGTGCCCCTGAGAAGTGTCCTACATGTGGCCACATGCCTCACCAAGGGTCTATGTAGATATGACCACATCATCCCGGCCGTCATCGACCTTCACTGGCTCCCACTGCATGCACAAATCACCTTCAAGTCTTGCTGCATCATCTATAAAGCAGTTGCCCTCAAGTCACCCAGCTACCCTATGGAGAAAAACAGCATACCCCCAGAAGCCAGGACACGTGCAGACTTAAAATTCACCACTGCAAAAAGGAAAAGATCAGAAAACAAGCCTTCTCTGCCTATGCCCCAAGGCTACGGAACCTCCACTCCATCAGCATCAGACTTGCCCCCACACTACAACAATTCAGAAGAAAACTCAAGACTCACCTCTTCAAGGAGTCCCACCTCCACAACACTGAGACCACGTTGCCCCTGCACCACCTGACTCAACAGACACCATCCGCCCTCTCCTCCCCATTACCTTCTATCCCTACTCTGTGCCCCTCTGCATGTTACCCGTGCTGTACATCAGTTCAGTTGTTACTTCTGGAAAGCACTCCATTATGCATCTGTACCGTTGTAAACCCCTGTAAAGCACTCAGTTGTGTATATGTATTGTTGTGTACCTCTGAAAAGTGCTCTGTTGATTTTCAAAGCAAGGTCCATGCTCAATAAATACCATAATAACAATCATAATACCAATAACTCTGGGGGACCCAGTAAATGCAGCCAGATCCATAATATAGGAGCCTAGATCAATTGCCAATGAGTATTAGCGTCTCGGCATGACTAAGACACAGGCTTTTAAGTGTAATCCATCCTTATGTCTGGGAGGGTGCATGTACACATTCATCAGACATGGTTAAACAGCCAAGCCTATCTGTATGCAGTGTACATGAATCTGAGTGTACAACGTAATCTATGTATACGCGATTCAGTTTATCCCCCCACACTTTTGGAAATGCTGCTACGTGGGTGTCTGCATTTATTTGCTAAATGAATGTAAGTCACGGGTGTGCATATACATGAAGGAAGAAGAAATGTAAGTGGTCTTCAGGTCTTCAAACATAAGAGTTTTCCACAGCTACTTTCACGTCATCTTTTCCAAGTTTAATTTGTCCTCAGCGGATTAATGTAGGACATGGTAAAGGGTTAGTTGTCTAGATCTTGGTTGAGGGATCTGAACAGAAACCATGTTTGGACCCCACTTCCAATATCCTTTTGTTTAGAGACAGGGTGTTGCAATGTCAGGTGGAAGGAACCATTTAGAACCAGCTTCATAGTTGTTTTTCCAGATGAAGTTTCAGGTATTGGGCTAGTTTAGGAGTATGCCAACTCTCTCAAATTTCTTAAATTACCTGACCAATCAGATAGGTATATTCCTGAATAGCATCAACGACCTTTCCCCATATAACCTTCTATAAAGACAGACTGAGTTTTGGGGAGAAAAACTGTTGATATACTGGAGAGTCTCATTTGAAAGGTCCCAACTCTGCTTCAGTAATTATTGGTCCCGTTATAGGCCGTCTTTGCATGGTAACTCTCGTAGCTTTGTTGAGATTTATGAATGTAGATAAAGTTCTGCAAATTAAAAGTGCAGTAGAGTGAATATTCCGTTGAAAAAGCATTCCAAAACATAAGACCTTAATTCATTTGAACATAACTCTTCCACACATCGTCTTGTAGGATCAAAACCGTGCATAGCTGGCAGTGTTGAAGCATTCAACGTTCACACTAAATGATAGGCACCAACAACCATTCAGATTGCGGGTAACCTGTGAGCCAAGCTGGCTTTAAAATATGTCAGCGAAAGGTGCAGGTCACCCAGATGCCTGAGTCCCCCCTTGTTGCAAAGTGTGGCTTCTTCATTAAAGGAAGAGTCTTCCTCTATCCTGAATAGGTACTGTTTGTCACAGATAACTAGCCAGTGTCAAAAAGACACTTGGTCAGCCAATGAAAATGAGGTAGTGGATGAAATTCGTTTCCAACATATCATGCCTGTGAATAGTCTGTAGTTCAGTTTTGAATTAATTGGAATGCATAGGCTCAAGTCCTTTTGTACCAATCATAGGTCTTGTTGGCAGTGGCGTAACACAAGATCTGGGGGCCCCCCTGCGAGCCATGCTGAGGGGGCCCCCCAACTTGGCAAAAAACCATGGGTCGCGCCACACTCTGGGCCGGCCTAGATTACCACACTTGCGCAATACGCACACACATGCTGCTGAAGGGGTATGCTGCACACTGCACTAGGGGAAAGATATAAATCTGTGTGTTAATGCAATATACAGCACACTTTCTAAGAAAAATTGGCTAAAAAGCCACAGTGTTTGCTATTGTTTTGTAGGGTAACACCAATCCAATATATGCAAGTCACCAACAGTGCACAGGAACATTAATGCTTTGCTATTAAAAATGCATGCCACATTGAAAACATGTCCAACTGGCTGCACAATGTAGACCAGTGTAGACACGTAATAACATTACAGTAAAGCACGCCAGGCCACATTTATACATACCTAGACTGGTTGCACCAAAATGCCAGTCGAAGCAATAACACTCATCAAGAAGAGAGCAAACATTCAAGCCTGTGTCTCTGTGTGCTCTAACAACACGGACAAACTCTTTAAAATTTCCAAGCAACTGGCCAATCCTTTTTTTTAAATTTGTTTTATTGTTTTACCAACATAACTTAAACAAACACAACACTTTATTACAACATAAGAAAAACCGCCTCCCCCCTGCCTGCCCAATCCTCCCTTTACCCCAGGACCAGTCCACGCCTCCCATATTCCGTCTGAGCTGGAGAATCGTTATGTACTGCTTGCGTCTCCATCAGAGGAGGCATCCACTCTTAGGTGAAATAGTGACACCGTAAGCGATACCCATTGTTGCAGGTCATCGCTAATGTCCTGCTTCTGCTCACGCTGGGCATTCTCCTAGTCTCCTATTTCTGCGGTCGACCACTTCCGGAGGTCCTCCCACCACTGTGTTATGCATGGAGTCTTAGGGCTCTTCCACCCCAAAAGCGATTCGCCTTTTGGCGAGGATGTACATCAAGTCTTTCATCTTGTTGCGGGGTTTGTTTTTCTTGGTTTTTTTGTACTTGCCCAGTATACATGCCCCTGGTGATTCTATGTCCAACGTTATGTCTGCATTCGCCGCCCTAGATTCTATTTGTCTCCAAAATATTTGTAGTACCGGACAACCCCAGAACATGTGGGTCATACCCGCGCAGGGTTCTTTGCATTTGGGGCAATCTGTGAATCCAGCGCCTTGGAAATTGGAAATGACTTCCGGGGTGAGGTAGGCTCGGTTGATGATATAGAATTGTATAAGTTGCAGTCTAGCGTTTCTGGACACTTTTTTGTGGTAGTGTGTTATGGTTTGCCATTCTTTGTCCTCGAACTGCAGGCCCATTCCGCTTTGCACTTGAGGTCTTGCCTGGTTACGCCCTCGAGCAGTGACTCATAAATCCTCGAGGTTTCATGACCCCCCTCAGCCGCGCTCAGCATGTTTTCCACAATCTCTGTCCCAGCTTCAAAGTCCGCGATCTCGGGCCATCGAGACTTGAGGTTGTTTACGACGGCTCTATGCATCAGGAACTGACCTGCAGGCAGGCCTGTGGTCTCGTGCAGCTCACAGAATGCCATGATGCCCTGATCGCTAGCCAGGTCGCCCAGGGTAGCGATTCTGTGGGTCTCCCAAATATTTCTGATTGTCGTCCGACCATCAGGTCTGGCGGTCATGGTGGCTGCGATCGGGATCTGTGGTGAGTAGGGGTCTTTAACATTCATGGCTTTGCAAGCTCATTTCCATGTCCTGATCCCCAGGTCTACTAAGTATGGGTAGTTCTGTTTGATCTTAGGTGTGAGCCAGAGAAGGTCTCTAAGGAGACCATGGGGGATTGCTGGCTGGAGAAGTCGGGTATCTGTTGTCATTTTGTCTGCCATCCATTGGATCACTGCAAGGAGGTACAGTTCAAAGTTGGGGATTTTCAAGCCTCCCTTGTCATAGGGTCACTGCATTACCTCTAATGCCACTCTGTGCCGCCCCCTTGCCACAAGAATCTTCTGCAGAGCTTGTTTAAATCTCTAAAGAATTGCTGAGGGATGTTGTTGGGACATGTGTAAAGTAGTGTAAGAGACGGGATAGTGCCACCATTTTAAGAAGTCCTGCTCTCCCAGCAACTGAGAGTGGCAGCCTGCTCCAGAAGTCCATTGCTTTTTCTAGGCTGTCTTTGGCTTTTACCATGTTCAGGGCGTGTTCAGTCTTGGGATCACGGTGGATGGAGACCCCCAGGTATTTAAAGGAGGTAGTCTCCCACTTGAATGCTAGTTTAGGGAGTCCTGATGCGCTAACATCACTCAGGGCCGCCAGGGGGAAGAGGCAGGATTTGTCGTGATTGATTTGGATCCCGGTGTATCTGCGGAACCCCTCCAAAGTTTCGAGTATGTATGGTAGTAGGTGTTCTGGGTTGCTTAAATAAAGGAGCACATCATCTACGTACATTGAGACTAAGTGGGTCACCCCGTCTATCTCTTTGCCCCCACCCCTGTATTCCTGTCTCAGATATGCTGCCACTGGCTCGTCTGGTATTATATACAGCATGGGGGAAAGTGGGCAGCCTTGCCGCGTGCCTCGGTAGAGGCGCCATTTCTCGGAGTATGTGCCGCTAGTGCGCACCTTGGCTGTGGGGTCTGTATAAATTAGTTTAACCCATCTTTGAAAGGCCTGCCCGATTCCCATTTTAGTCATCGTGGCGTGCATCCAGCTCCACCTGACAGAATCGAATGCCTTGGTGGCATCTAGAGATGCTACCGCACATTTGCTTGATCTGTCCTTTGTACTATGTATGACGTGATGTAATTTGCGTAAATTCTCTGTGATGGACCTTACGGGCACATATCCCGTCTGGTCCTGATGAATCACTAGCGGGATCACTTTTCTCAGCCTCCTAGCTAACAGTGCTGTTAGGATTTTGTTGTCTACATTTAGCATGGACAGGGGCCTGTACGAGCTGCAGTCATCCCCCGGTTTACCCGGTTTCAGGAGCGGTATGATCAGAGCTTCTCGCATGGATTCCGGTAGGGCACCCATATCATAGGCTTCATTGTAAACCTGGGCCAGTAGAGGAGCTAACGTGTCGTCATACATTTTGTAAAACTCCCCGGGGAGCCCGTCGGTGCCTGATGTCTTCCCGAATGGAAGTGACCTGATGGTGGCCACTACCTCGTCGGGAGTGATGGGGTTGTCAAGGGTCTCGGCTAGCTGCTCGTCAAGTGCAGGCAGTCTGATGACATCTAGGACATCCTCAATTTCAGTGTCGGTGGGAGAAGGGGGTTCAGTGTAGAGTGCTTGATAATACTTCGTGAATATAGAATTTATCTCAGTCTGCGTGTGCGCTGTTGTTCCATCGGGTCTGCGGATGTGACAGATGGGCCTCCTAGGCGCTTCCCATTTATACAGCCACGCTAATAGCTTTCCCGGTTTGTCCCCTGGGGAGTGCTTCCTCTCTAAGTCCTTGGTGTAGCTGAGCCTCCCAAGGTTTTCCTAGTGGGTCAGGCAGGCTTGTTTAAGGTCCGCAATCTTTTTTATGTGGGCAGGGTCAGAAGAGGGTATAATTTCTAAACTCCTTAACTCACCTTCATCCCGTACCAGCAAGGACGTTATGGATTTCTGTGCCCCCACCCCTGCGGCTGCTATCATCTCCCCCCTCATCATGACCTTGTAAGCCTCCCATGCTGTGCGGATGTGTTGAACACTATTCTCATTTATTTGCCAGTAGTCTATCGTGCTACTACGGATCTGTTCCTTGAAGGCTACGTCCAGCAGAGCCTCACACCTGAGCCTCCACGTGGGTACTGGGGGTCGGGGAGTTAGCAAAGTCCAGGTGGCTGTGAGTGGGGAGCGGTCGGACAGTACCCTGGCCTCATAGTGTGCGTTTTCAAAAAGGGCCTGGTGTTCTTCACTCACAAACAAGTGGTCTATTCTGGTATACACTGCGTGTGGAGGCGAGTAAAGGGAATATTCTCTAGTCTCGGGGTGTTGCTCTCGCCAAAGATCTATTAGCGCGAAACATTGTGTCAGAGCTTTCAGAATTTTGGCCGGAGGGGAGGACGGGTGTGCTTGTTATCGGACCTGTCAATACGGGGTTCCAGGGTGCAATTATGGTCACCCTCCCAATCTCTGTACGGGCCGAGCCTAGTGTATAAGGAGCGAAAGAAGATTGTGGTGTCGTGATTGGGGGCATAAGTGTTGATCAGGCAGACTTCCTTTCCTTCTATGGTGCTGTGTATCAAGGCCATTCTCCCCTCGTTGTCAGTTTTCGTGTGGATCAATTTTATGGGGATTGTGGGGGCTATCCACGTGAGGACTCCCCTAGCGTATGTGGAGAACGAGGTGCCAATCATTGTCCCACGCCAGATCTTGGCCAGGGCAGTAAGCTTGGGGCCGTCCAGGTGTGTCTCTTGCAAGAAAGCGATTCCCACCTTGCTACGTTTCAAGTATGAATGTATCCTATGCTGTTTGACATAGCTGCTCATCCCCCTGACATTCCATGTCACGATTCTTATTTTATCAGCCATGGGAACGTAGTGGTCTGGTGGTCCCGGGCTGTGCCTGGGGAATGTCTGTTTTCTGATCCGGCGACTCTGGGCGCTTCAGGTGGTCCTGGGTCTATATGTGCACTATTCCCCAACTGAGGTTCCCGGGTCAGAGTTCCCCTTAACAAGAACTTAGAACTTCCCAAAAACTTAACAGGTCTAGCGGGGTTACCCCCGTTCTGACTAACCCGTTTCCGCTCCATTTGACCTTAGGTCTCCAGGTGACATACGGGTGGGTTTAACGAACCCACATGTCTTTAGGGGACTAGAAGCAGGATCGCTTCGGTTGTTGTCTTGTGAGTCGGTACTCAACTCCTGTGCAGCTCCTGTGAGGATCCGTGTTGCCGTATTGTGTTGCGTCCTGGTTGCCGTGTGAGCCTAGCCCCTTTGCTGGGCGGCTTGTGTCACTTGGGGTGCTGCCTTCGTGGCCTGCGCTCACTTGATTCAAGATCTGGGAGCTGTTCGCCGTCCATACACTCACAGGCCTGGGCTGGCATATCGAATAGTAGCGCTTTGTTGTTGTGTAGCACTTTTAGCCTAGCCGGGTAGAGGAGCATGTAGTGTAGGCCCGCGCTTTTTAGTCTTGCCTTGGTAGAGATTAATTGGGCCCTCGTCATCTGGACATGTAGTGTGTAGTCCGGATATATGGCCACACTGGCGGAGTCCCTTTGTATGCGGCCACCTGTCCTCGAAAATGCCAGAATCGCCTCCCTGTCTCTGTAATTGAGCACCTTGGCAATTATGGGGCTAGGTGGAGTCCCCGGGGGCGGCCGTTTGGTGAGGGAACGGTGTGCCCGTTCGATGGTGAAGCCTTGCGACAGCTTTCCGGCCCCAATTTCTTGTAATAGGAGGTTCTCAATATAGTTTGTGTGGTCACTTCCCTCAATGCCCTCCGGCAAACCAAGAAGTCTAATATTGTTTCAGCGGGCCCGCCCTTCTGCCTCCTCGGCTCTGCCCTCTAGGTTTTTCACCTTTTGTTCTAATACGTCCACATCTTTAAGTATCTGGGTTTTTGCCTCAGTGTTCTCTCTGACCTGGATCATCAGCGCTTCTGTTCTTTTTGCAATGGCGCGGACATCCTGTCGTAGCAGGTTTAGATTGATTGCTACAGCGTCAATCTTGCTCTCCATGGTCCTCTGTAGAGTCTTGATGGCTTCCATGAGCTGTGAGTTTGCAGGTTCCTGGGTCCCCTCCTGTTGAGCTTCCGTGCCGGTGGTGCAGGTGTTAGGATGGGCGGGGCCACTGGCTGTATAGGTTTCCATAGTGGTTTGCTTCTGTCTACTCTTGTTGCACTTTACGGACATTTCGCTGTGGATGGTCGGGCTCGCGGGTCTCAGGGCAGTTCACAGGTTGGCTTGGGAGCTGTGTACAGCTGTTGAAGCGCCATAACAGTAGTCCCTCAGGGCCATATGCGCTGCACCCTTCCCCTTCAGTGCAGGAAGGGGGCCCCCGTGCTCACTCAGGCACCTCCTGGCTAATATCCCCCAAAATAGTGGGCTAAAGTAGTTCTCCTTGGGCCCGCGTAACAGTTGGCCCGTGATCAGGCCGCTGGATGAGGCGAGTACACTATCGCCCAGAGGTAGGCACTCACAATCCGGGACCTCCTGGTGCCCTCCTCGGGCTCAGTGTGTTAATTACTGTTGTGCGCTGAAGTCACGCTTCGTTGGGCAGGGCACCGCCCGCAGCCCCGGAGATTCCGGTGCCGCTGTGAGCGTGGGCACCAATGCGTTGTGGCGGGCGGGCAGGGGGGGCCGCTAGTCCTGTGAGGGTTGGTGGTGATGGCGGCTAGGTCCCCCTCTCCCCCAACTCCTTACCCCGAGTGTGCTGGGTGCGCTGGCTCTCTGTTGCTCTGCCCGTCGGCTGTTTGGGTGCTCTCTCCCTCCTTCCGCAGGCGGGCAGGCAGGGCCGCTTGCGCCACCCTTTAGGCACTGGGATCCGGTGATGGGAAGTAGGCCCCATGGGGCCGTACCTCCCCAGGGCTCGGGGGACTTCGGGTCCCAGGTTTCCGCTGCGTGGGGCCACTCCGATCTTCACACCGCACTCCTCACATCCAGACCACTCCCCGTTGCGCCGCCAGGACACCCAGGTCACACGCTCCGTCAGTGGTTCGGCCGAGCGTTACCCTACGTGACGGCATCTACCAGGCAGGCGCCATTTTTTGGTGCCGGCGTCTCCCAGCAAAAACGAGATATCGTGCAAAGAGGTCACAGCAAGCCCAAATTTCGTGTGCAGGTGCTCTGGGTAGTTAGCCACGGATGCGGTGAGTTTCAAGAGTGATAGTGGAGCGTAACCTCAGTCTCGTGGCAAAATCAAGGGCACATCAGTCGGAGCTGCATGGAAGAACGTCCTGCTTACATGGCGGTTTGCCATGCCTCCAAGGAACTGGCCAATCCTGTTGTGGTCTCTACCTCTCGCTTCTCCGCTAAAACTCAGGACATCCTGTCCACTTTCCTCTTCCTCTCCCTCTTCCACTCTCCACACTGACTGTTTTGGTTGTCTCCATGACCAATAGTCTGGCTTAAGAGCTGCCAGAGGCACGGAAACTGCTCTCATGAACACCTGTGAAGATCTGATCTCTAACCTTTATTCCAGCATTCCTTCTGTCCTCATCCACCTTGAACTTTCCTCTGCTTTCGAAACGGTCAACAACGCCATCCTGTTCAATTGACTCTGTGAGAACCTGGACATCATGGATCAGGCCCTGGAGTGGCTGACCTCCTTCCTCTTGGACCAACCCTCCCAGGTCCAATTTGGTCCCTTTCTCTCCACCACCTTTATCTACCTGTGGCGTTCCCTAGGGCTCTATCCTCTCACCCTGTTTTTTCCACCTCTACCTGGCCCGTTTGGCCCATTTGATCTCTACCTTTTCCTCTAGCTTTCAGTGTCATACTTAGCTTTCCTTCAGGCTCCCCTCAACCTCCTCTCCTCTCTCGCTCATTCCTGGTGTCATTTTCAACTCCACTCTCTCTTTCTCTCCTCACATCTCGGACGTCACCAAGAAGTCCCACTACTAGCTGCACCTCCTCAAAGGGACTCTTCCTTTCTCACTTTCCCCCCAGAAACTCACTGTCTCCAGAGCCCTGGTTCTCTCTAGGCTGGACTACTGCAACAGCCACTTTCTCAATCTGCCTTCCTCTACTGTCCGCCCTCTGCAAAAAATCCAGAACAGGACTGCAAGACTTATCCTTGTCCTCAAGCCCAAGGATCATATCTCTCCAGCCATGAAATGTCACCACTGGCTCCTGGTTGCTGCAAGGATCAAGTTCAAGACCCTTTGCATTGTCCACAAGTCTTTCTGGGGCTGGGATCCGCACTACATCCAACTCTCTCCTCCATAATACCTTCCTTCTCGAGTCCTAAGGGTTAGATGCTTCTCCAGGCAGAGAGTGGGGGGTGGGTCTCTCTCCTCTGCAGGTGCCTCCCTCTGGAATGCTCTGCCTGCCCCTCCCAAACTTGAGCCGGACCACCTGAAGTTCCGGAAGTAGCTCAAAACGTTCCTCTTCTCCTCTGCTTTCTCTCTCTCCCTCCCCTGCTGACCTACCTGTCTGCTGTACCGACTGGTTGCTCGGCTACCCTCAGTCTCACTGAGTCCAGGCTCTTTCTTGATCGGTCACCCTTGCACTGCCTGTAACTGTAACCATACAGCCCCTTGTTCTCCTTGCACTACCCAGAGCCGCGCTGCCCTGGCTGCACTTACTCAGAGCATTGCTGCCCTGTTGTCCCCTTCCCTCTCCCTTGCACTTCCCCCTTCCCTTTCCCCTTGCACTTTTCATTCTCACACTTGCACGATTTGAATGACTCAAGGCCTACTAAGATCATTTATCTTGTCCTCTCTGTTTTCCTTCCCTTGTCTTGACGCGCCTAAAACACTTGTGTACAGGCGCGTTATATATGACTTATCATATCATATCATTTCATAATTTTATCACAGATGCCCAGAAAAATATACAATGCCGCAGTAAGAAATGGCTAGACTGGAAGAACCCAAACGCCAGTCTAGCCAGGTGATTACACTTAGCAGGACTGCTTTATCAGAAATGCCCAGTTAAAAAAGTCATACCAAACTCAGGAATTACTAGACTGGCTGCACCAAAATGACTCTCTAGCCACTAATACCACATATCATGCCTGCTTAGCATAGACCTGGACGACCATTATGATTTATTGCACAATCCCGACCCCATACATCTCATCTCCCTCGACCCTACCATAACCCAACCTCCAAAATCAGCTAATTACCCCAGAATTACCTCCACGTCCCTCTTCCTTGTCCCAGTGCTTACGTATGAGGCTCTTTGCCTCATAGGTAAGCACTGGGGTGAGGAAGAGTGGGACTAGGAGTAATGAAGATTACAGGAGGCTAAGTCGGGCATTACCTTCATGTACCTCTATCTCATCCCAGTACTTGTGTATGAGACATGCTGCCTCATACACAAGTACTGCCTCATACACAAGTACTGGGATGAGGAAGAATAGGGCTAGGAGTAATGCAGATTACCAATAAGTAATCAAGGCATTAAAGATAAGTAGTGGTGCAACACCATTGAGCTAACTGGGCTTCAGCAGCCCCCCCTGAATTTGTGGGCTATGTTGACTTGACCAGGCTGACCTACAGAGCAGGTTTCGGACAGAAAAGGACACAGATGTTGAACGTCACCTGGGTTTCGCTGTTAACAAGGGCCAGGCCCAGCAATTACTAACGTATAGCATTTCACTGTTAGTACCTGCATTCAAATGCCAAAATTTTAGGCAACTGAAATTGTGATGTGAGTTTACTACTTGCATGCCAGGCGAGTGATTGGAAGGGTAAAGAGGGAACAGGAGACCAGTCATTCTCACAGCAGTCCGTAAGTGGGTGCTTTCAGACTTAAAGAAGAAAGTTAAATGCTTGTACATTTTAGGCTGCACTAGAATAGTCTCATTAAAATGTGTAAAGAAGTTAGATGCCCCCACACAGATAAGTTTGCTCCTCCCCTTCCCCCTGTGAAGTTAGCACCTCTCCTAACATTTCAAGGGTTAGCCCCCCTGAAATGTAGGTTTTGTTGCACCCCTGAACACAAGCACACACACCAATTACCATATATACACACGCACACCCAGCCATCCATACATTTAAGTGTGCACCTTTTCACCGTACACGCACACATGCATACCCAGCCACCCATACATTTGTGCACCCTCTTTCACCATACACTCACACACGTCATGGGGTTGAGGGGAGCCATAATACTTCAAATATAAATTGTTTCTTTTTGAAGTCACTCTGACTTCATAAAGAAATTATTTCTGTTAAGGACCGTACCATAACGGAAATAATTTATTTATGAAGGCAGAGTGACTTAAAAAATAAACTATTTATTTTTGAAGTCAGAGGGCTGCCCCCAACTCCATGACATGGAGACCTCCAGCCTAGGGTCTTAATCCCATGGGGTTGGAGTAGCCCCGGGACTTCCAAAAGAAGGTTTCTTTTTGTATTCACTCTGCCTTCATAAAGAAATTATTTCTGTTACAGAAATTATTTCTTTATAAATGTAGAGTGAATTCAAAAAGAAATGTAAAACAAAATAAAAAACATTTTTTTGTCCATTTTTTTTTGTCCAAGTGGGGCACCCTCCCAGAACATGTGGTTGCGGGGCCCCCCGCACAGCAGGGGCTGCGGGGGCCCCTGTTACGCCAGTGCTTGTTGGAACTAGGGAGCAAGCTATATTAGAGGCATAGTGACTCACTACTGCTCACCCAGGCGAAAAGAATCAAAAGGAATAATCCTCAGCAGAAAGTATAACAAAGGGTGTGATGATGGGAAGATGATTTCATTAATACCCCTCAAAATCTGAAAAGGCCCCTCCTTCTCCTCTTTCCTTCTTCAACATCATGAATCAATAAAACCCAGAAAATGTATTTATTTATTTTATATGTTGGGAGGAACACTGCTCTTTTGATCACAAAGGAATGTTAAATAGATAATAGATCAGATTTGACAGGAAGCAGTGAGCTTCTTACAATGGGGTGTGTTTTTATGTGACATTCGGACCAGGCTGTGGGAGGGGAACAAATGGAACAGTGACCGGGGACAATACATGGGTGGACCTACATAGATTAAGGACAACCAACATTAGGGCTAATTAAGCCTGCCCTGTTTTGCATAATCAGCCATCCAACCTCGTGACAGTATGAACAAGCAGATGTGAAGTCGGGGAGTTCAATGAGATTCCTGGTAGCAAGATCATTAACTTTGCTTCCAGGACTCTCATTGAACTCCCTCACTTTACATCTCCTTCCTCAAACCGTCACCAGGCTGGATGGCTGACAATGCAAAACAGGGACAGATTTAAATGTCTTCTACTGGTTCACAAATCTATTGATGGTAAGGCACCACCGTATCTATCCTCCTCTGTCTGACTTGGGTTAAACTCATAACATGAAAAGTGTGCTGTGCTGAGAAGCAGCATGATCAAATACATTGTAATTCCACTCAGATGGAACGAATGAAGTGGTCGACAGTGACAAGTGGTATGCAGCATGGGCCAGCTATCTTCCTCTCCATTAATAGATGGAAGTAACAAGGTTAGCCAGTGTCTTGACATCATTACTGTATTTGACCTGTAAGAAGAGCTGCACAGTATCTGATGAGCATATTGCAAGTTAGAGAAGATATGGAGGGTCGAGGGTAGTACTTACACATTGAAACATGCATGAGCATAAGAAAAAGCCTTTTGAGGTGTCACAGGCTAAAAGATGAAGTTGGAGCAGTGATGGACCAAGCACTACTTTTTGAAGTATTTTCATCATAAATGATGTAATGTAAGATGGGATTGTGCCATTATAAATCGCTTCTGTGGATCAGGCCCTTAGTGATCACCCAGGGAGCTGTAATGATCAATAGTGTTGAGAACAGCAGAGGAGACTGCAAGCTGAGCACCTAGAGAGCTGTGGGAGCTACTCACTGAGGACTGCCAGTGATAACATTATGGTGAGGTGGATGGATCAGGGAGTTTACATATGAGATGATGCTTTTGAATTGTTATACCCCCCTTTCCGAGGGGCCTGATTGAAGAAGGGTTGCATAGTTGGAGGGGTGGTAATCAGTAAATAAGAGGCATCAAGGAGTATCATTTTTAAGCTGTGGGTTAACACAGGCTTAATTAAATGAGACGATGATTGTTGTTAACTAAACTAAACCCATTCTACAAATAGACACATTTCCAATCTAGGGATGAAGCTTGAATATTCAAAAAAGGAAGCAATATGAAACCCGGAATAGTAAGGCCTTTTTTAAGCAGATACAAACTTTTTTTCATACCTTTCAGGCTGTCACAGGTCCCACTAAAGACGGTTCTCAGATCACACAACACAATGGGCCTGATTTACAAAACCTTTTTCGATAGGAGTCCCCGTTGCAAATCAGGCCAAACGTCTCGGTATGGACAGAAAAGCCAAACACGTGCACAGTGTGAATACATTGAATTTTACTATTTGTCAAAAGGATGCGTTTTTCTAACATGTACCTTTGCCAAATGAGTTCCGGATAAGGTAGATATGCACAAATTTGAGGGCCTGAGAGAGACTGAGCAGAAGGAAGGAGGTGAGAGAAACACGAAGGACTGTTTTATTGGCTTGCATGCTAAACGGCATGTTGCATGTATTGCTCCGTCAAGCAGGTTTCAATGCCTCACGCGAACAAAATAAGGTGTTATGTAACTCTTCCAGTGTGGCTGATTAGCTGATGGCAGGCGGCGGAGCGGGTAAAGTGGCCATGCAGTGGTGTGGTGCTTTAGCATATTTACTGGTGTGTCTCTTCTTTTGTGGCTGGTACTATGCAAACTTCCTTCTTTCTATGATTATCTAACATGTATCACCTCAATGAACATGACACTGAAACATGTTTTACACTTAATGCGATAACAAAAAATGTTTGGTAAATAAATAAAAAAAATGATCCTGTTTGTATGGTGAAGTAGCCTTGGATTTCAGATTGTAGATTGTGGGTGTTTCTTCAAAGCGTGCAGCACAGTTTTGGCATACTTTATGTTGGCAGGGGTTAGTGCCCTAATTCGTCGCTAGGCCGAAGAGACTTTTTCGGACAGTCATTTGTTCCTATGATTTTGTTGCCTGAAAAGTAGCAATGGCATTGTACCTTATTGCCATGATTCCTTTCTATACAGTGTAAATTTCAATATATATATATTTTAAGACTGTGTACATGTCCGTCAACCGGCCTCCTTGTGTTAAAGCACTATCTGCCACCAACAGCAAACGAACGTGCCCGTGTAAGGCACTTACTGAACACTGAAAGAGGTCAAAACAAAATACATGTTAGGCTAGAAAATGTCCAATTCCTTCACGATTATGTAATGCTTATCTCTTTTTTTTTTTTTAAGGAAAAAGAAAGTTCCCTTCTTGCACAGCTAATTTGATCATCTCCATCTGAAGACTGAATAGAATGGACCTATGGTTTGAGATGTAATCAGCAGAATCGGTTCCCTGGACACATTCCTTTTGAGGAATTGAAACTGTGCATGGCTCCAGGAGCTCATTCAGCAGATATAGCGTAGCAAACACAGAGCAATCATGGATAGTATTGTCATGGGTGCTCGTGGATGGATCTGTGTCTTTCTTGGAAATTGACTGCAATTAATCTAATGCCTCTATGTTGTGTCTTAGCTAGCAAATCTCCTGATGACATAAGAAGGCCAGGAAGTGGTACCGTGTAGCAAGGTGAACATTACACCTCTGTGTGAAACACAATATGACCGATGAGCTGATATGCCCACACCGCGCAACGCTCACATTGCCACATACAAAATTCAGGCAAATGGTGAGGAACAATGGTGTACAAGTTAAGAATGGCGTTGGCCTAGTACGGTGCTGCAAAAGAATTCACTACAGTCCAAATGCTTTTATATCTTGCTGTGTGTCCGTTGTCTTACTTGGAATTAGAACTAATGTACAGTACCCAGCTCTAGGTGCATGTTTATGGTTGTGCAATGTGTGCATCTGGATCTATAGCCCATTGAATCCTTTTCAATGTATAATTTTTTCAATTTCTGAAAGAAAAGGGCGGGTTTCCAAAGGTCTGGTTACTATTAGACATCCACCAACCACAGAGACTGAAAACAGAACACATTTGCTTGACATTACAGACTCAGAACCTTATTGTGAGTGGGTATCTTAAATTAAACCGAAAATAAAGGTGAGAAACAATGGGACTATTATCTTCTATGAGTACAAGGTAACGAGACAGAAAGAGAGAAACCAACTCTTCATAGCACTCACCCTAAGATCACTCCACAGGAGTGATGGTGTTCTTAATAGCACATAGTTTAATACCGTTTTATCGTATTGCTGAAAACACGAACAGTACATTTGCAGGAGTTACGGATTAAATCATTGTATTCGGCCATAGCCCTTCACAAATGTATAAACGCAAAACCATGCAAAGCAATCATTCCCCAAAATTCTGCAAACTTAAAATGCCAAATTGCCAATCTTCGATTGATAACACATATTCCAAACCAACTTAAGATGCAAAAACATCTTCTGTATCTTTCAAAAGCAGCGTTTACAAATGTGCATAACTCAGACATAACATTAATATCATTACAAATCATAAAAAGGCACATAGCACCCCTAATAACCCAAACATTACATTTGACAAAATGCCTCCTCAGCCGTCGTCTTCTGCAATCACAAAGAATAGGACAAATCAACATAAAATGTAATAAACCTTCCTCAGCTGTCGTCTTCTGCAATCACAAAGAATAGGACAAATCAACATAAAATGTAATAAACCTTCGTCAGAGTCAGGCCCACAGGCACACTGGCAGGGGGACATTTTGTTCTAAGCCCCTACAGGTTGTGTGTCTATCTCAGCTAAGTTGTGTCCCTCTAAGCCTGCAGCAAAAGCATACGAATGCTGTCCCTTGTTATACTTCTACTTCACTAGTGTGCACACATGCACAGTCAGGCCACAAGTCTGATGTCATAATAAATTCCTACTGTTACAAACGTATGAAATCTTGACAAAAGTTGGAGTTTGTTTAGATGTATTTTTAGAAATGTACACTCAAGTGACTTTTTCTGTAGTCTTATCTTGGATTCACAATCATTGTTTACAACACATCCCAGAGCTCAACTTTACTGAAAGGCCTGGGGGCGTTGCTGATCAGATAACGAGAGATCAGCTCCCTTGCTTATGTAGAGGAGGAGTCAGGTACCCTCACCAAAAGCTCTGCCCCATGTTGCCTATATGTTGGGAGCCAGAAATTGCGATACGTGCAGTACCAGTGAGGATGCCTGTACCGCAAAGAATTCTAGAAACAAGATCTCCACTGAGAAAACCCTATATGCATTCACGAAGACATGATGGTCTTTTGGACAAAGTCCCAGAAGAAGTGTGAGAATGAGTGAAAAAGAAGATTGGTGACATCATGCGGAGCAGAACTGATGCACCCAGAAAAGACACACGAGGAAAAAGAACATAGACATTATATAAGATCTGAAGAGGAGGTGTGGAAGATCAGCAACATTTCGTGCGCAAGATGAAGATGCTCATATTACAGAAACGCCGAACAAAATGCTAAAACAGTTTACACTTGTACAGATGCAGTAATGCATGTATTGTATTGTATTGTATTTTGCATTTATATAGCGCCTTATATACCATTGGTATGGTCTGAAGGCGCTGGTAGGTTGAACGCCCTTGGGAACCGAGGTTCGAGTCAGTAGAGAGGGTGAAGAGAGACAAAAGGTGCGTGTGCGCACAGAGTATGTGTGCAGCTGGTGCGGGGTTATTGTGGTAGCTGCTTCTTAGCGGTAGGTGTGGTGGTTGAGAGGTCAGGAGAATGTGTACGCTCTGGCAGAATTAATCCAGCTCGAGAGTGGCTGCGTTAGGCCTGAGGAGAGACGCCTTGCTGGGGGTGTTAAACCAGCGGTGGTTACTTAGAGTGATGGGGAGTGAGCGGGAGATGTTGATATGAGAACAGTTATACCGAATGGTGTCATAGTATCCCTGTGTTCTATTTGAGTGATGGTGTAAGGAGGAGAGTAGGCGTGAGGTGTGGTATGATATATGTTCATTCGAATGTTCCCGCATATCAATGCATATTGTGTACGTTCCTCACACTCAGCCAATTCCTACATTCAGCCATTTCCCACACTCAGCCATTTCCCACATACTCAGACATTCCCATATACTCAGCCATTCCCACATACTCAGCCGTTCCTACATACTCAGCCGTTCCTACATACTCAGCCGTTCCTACATACTCAGCCGTTCCCATATACTCAGCCGTTCCCCACACTCAGCCGTTCCCCACACTCAGCCGTTCCCCACACTCAGCCGTTCCCCACACTCAGCCGTTCCCCACACCCAGCCGTTCCCCACACCCAGCCGTTCCTCACACTCAGTCGATTTCCATACTCTGCCGTTCCCTACACTCAGCCGTTCCCCACACTCAGCCGTTCCCCACACTCAGCCGTTCCCCACACTCAGCCGTTCCTCATACTCAGCCATTCCCCACACTCAGCCATTCCCCACACTCAGCCAATTCCCCACACTCAGCCATTTCCTACACTCGGCCCTTCCTCACACTCGGCCCTTCCCCACACTCGGCCATTCCCCACACTCATCAGCCATTCTCACACTCAGCCATTTCCCACACTCAGCCATCCGCTTTCCAGACCCATCCGCTCTCCAGACCCATCCGCTTTCCAGACTCATCCGCTACTCACACTCATACACTCCCCACACTCATATGTTCTATACATTCATACGCTCCCCACACTCAGTCTCTCCCCCCATTCGGTTGTTCCCCACATTTCTCCGCTCTAAATGTGCCTCTGTTCTCAGCGCTCTTTCGTTCTGCATGATCTTGCGCTCTGCACATTCTCCAGGCTCATTTGCCAACAGCATTTATCCTCACATTCACCCATACTCATCTATACTCATCCATACTCATTCGTTCTTTCTACTCATCCGGTCGTGCCCTCTATGCTCATCCGCTCTCCTTGTTCATCCGCTCTCCACGTTCTCTTCTTTCCATTATTCAGTGATTTTTTTTCTATTTAATCATTTCCCTGTTTAGATCTAGTTTATTCGTTTTAGTTCTGTTTGTCAATGTAGGTTACAATCTGGTTCGGTTACTTTATTTATTTATTTTAATATATTTGTTTTATGTTTTTTTTTTTTTGTTTTTTTTATTTTTTTTTTTTTATCTTTTTTTTTGGGATGATGGTGGTTTAGGGCTGGTTGGTTTTAGGGAAAGAGCCAGGTTTTCAGTAGTTTGCGGAAGGCCGTTAGGTCCTGAGTTCGGCGGATGTGGGGTGGGAGCGAGTTCCATAGGGTTGGGGCCAGGGCTGAGAATGATGCTCCGCCTAACCTGACTGAGTTTGTTTTAGGAATTACTAGGAGGCCGGCTGAGCTTGATCTAAGGGTGCGGGTGGGGTGATAGGGTATTAGCTTTTTTTGAAGATAATAGGGTCCAGTTTTATGTAGAGCTCGGTGGGTGAGGCATAGGGTTTTGAAAGCTACCCTGCGGGCTACTGGAAGCCAGTGCAGTGTTTTAAGGGCTGGGGATACGTGGTCCCTTGGACCGAGCGCGAGAAGCACTTTGGCTGCTGCGTTTTGTGCTCTTTGTAGTTTATTCAGTTGGTAGGCATGAATTCCGAGGTACAGGGGGTTACCATAGTCCAGTCGGGATATGACGATTGATTGGACCGCAGAGACTCTGTTAGGGAATGAGAGATATGGAAAGATGCGCCTAAGGTTTTTGAGGTGGTAGTGGCAGGACTTAGAGACATTGTTGACTTGGCGCGAGAGTGTTAGGTCGGAGTCCAGGGTGCACCCAAGATTTTTTACTATGTTAGAGGGGGTCGGTGAGATGCCCATGGTGGGTGGCCAGGGTAGTGGGTGCGGAAGAAAATCTGAGTTGCCGCAGACCATGATTTCTGTTTTGGAGGGGTTTAACAGGAGGTGGCTTTGGGTCATCCAGCGCTCGATGTTGAGGAGGCAAGAGGTCAGGTCAGGTTGGGAGTTTGGTTTCGCGTTCAGGAACTTTAGAATTAGTTGAGTGTCATCTGCGTAATTGTAACACAGGATGTTGTGAGCACGAATTATTGGTGGGAGGGTGATCAGGTAGAGATTGAACAGGAGGGCGGATAGACATGCTCCTTGTGGGACTCCTGTGTCAACTGGTCGGGCTTGTGATGTAAAGTTGGAGAGTGTCGTTATTTGGTGTCTGTCTTTGAGGAATGAGGCTATCCATTTAAGGGCGGTTCCACGGATTCCTAGGGAGTGGAGGCGGTCAAGGAGTATAGAGTGATTGATCGTGTCAAAGGCGGCTGATAGGTCGAGAAGGATTAGTGCGGCGCATCCTGCAGAGTCAGCAGTCATTTTTAGGTCATCCCAGATCGAGGTTAGGGTGGTTTCAGTTCCATGGCAAGATCTGAATCCTGATTGGGCGGGGTCTAGGAGATTGTTGGCTTCAACAAAGGCGTTTAGTTGGGAGTAGGCTGTTCGGTCAATGAGTTTTGCAAGGAACCTGGTGTTAGAGATCGTAAGGCTGGCTACGTAGTGAATAGATTGCAGCGATGCACCAATGTATATACATAGGAATGTATAGAATCTGGATGTTCCACAATGCACTTTAGCAAAGCTTGAACCTGCGTGAATGAAAAGGTTTTCAGTGTGGCTCTGTTGGAAAATAGCTGATGGTGAAGGAGAAATTCAAGAAAGGCTTGGCTGACCCAGCACCAAGAAGTCAAGGCCAATGTGAGCCTGCTTGTCCATCCAGTAGTTACATGAACGTGAGAAAGAAACAAACTTCTTTTTGAGGTGGAATGGAAAAACACTGAGGGGGTCGAGTTCATCATTTAATAGTTAAATGCAGCAAAGAGCTCAAAAACGTGGTCTCCAGTCACATGATCAGATCAAAATAGACATTGGGTCGAGCTACACTGAAACCAGAGGGTACTCCCTTATATTCTCAGGCAGAGAGAGCTTCTGCAAGGCTAAGTTCAAAGCCTTAATTGACTGGCAGACTGCAAGAGTGATGATAGGTGTTGGGCTAATTGGGTGGGGAGGCATGGCCAGGCCAGCCCCCCCAAACACCTGGGGTGCCAGCATGCGTGCTGCTGGCATGTGGAATATTCCAAAAGGGTACATGGGTGCCAACCAATTGTAGAGGGCCACGTATGAAAGAGCCCTATAGTTTGTGTAACCAATGGATCATCATATATTTTGTGATGATGAAGATGACTTGCACTAGAGGTAGGATTAGTTGTCCACGTGATGCTAGAGACCCAATCACTACCCCCGTTAGTATGGAATCTATACTTAGATGTTCCCTGTAAGCCTATCACATCCCCAGGTAGGTTTTAGTATTTTGCCACGTAGTGTGATGTCACAGATGATGGGTTTTGGCTATAAAATTTGTATTTTTTTAAATCAAATGCATTGAGAGAAATCGAGCAAACGTCTGTTGATGTCTGTAGTAACTCCCTGTTTTAGACAGATGCAAATAAAACAGTACTAAGTTTTGCCAACTTCATGAGTTGGTTTGATTATTGATGTTTGTGCAAATTCTGCATCCCTGTCCATCTCTAAGTATTGCTACCTCATCTTAAAGGGCCCTAAATCTATGGGTTTACTTACATAGGCATCGAGTACACAGGGGGTGGGGTGCCGGGGCACTTGCTCAGGTACTGCTTGAACAACAGGGGCAGGAGTGTCTTTTTGCCCCCATTGTAAATCTGTTTGTTTTTGTAAGCGTTTAAATAGTTTAACTGCTGAAAACTATTAAACCACTTATGAAAACAAACACACATTCGGATTGAGAGCTGGGAGGCAGGTCTTCTGTATCCTCTTGTGCTGGGCACAGATTTGCTGAAGTGTTAGCACACATCTTGCAAAATAAGCAAGTGCTGCTCACTTCAAAGTAGGAAGGCTGCCACATCAAGCTGAAAAATGGTCCTCAACCGACAGCCTCAGCCTTCACGGGGGGTAGGCCAAAGCTGTTTGACCTGCGTGGGAGCACAGAAGAGGTCAGAAGGAATTCATGATGAAGTCCACATGGAAGTCCTACCCAGCGACCACCCCCACCCCCCCGGATACACTTAGACCACCTGTGCAGCTGCAGCTCCATGTGAACAGACTCCACAGCATCTCCAGGTGTTTCCAGGGACCTGCTCTCAGTCTCTTCATGTATGTTTGTGGAAACATTGTGGTTGGGCAATATAGAAATTCTGGAAATTGGTTAAATGTTTTAATTTAGAGTTTGACTTGTATCTTTCATAAGCTAGATTCAAATAAGTATACACATTTCTATTTGCTGCTTTCATGATAATGATTTGCAGGTTTTGCTGCGTAGTTTTAATGTGTTTGTTTCCTTTTTAGTTTTTCTTGTGTAAGGTGTTTCTGCTTAAGGTGTCTGAAAAGTGGCATGTGCTGCAACCTGTAGGAGTCCTGAGAAAGGGATACTCACACCTTACCGCACACATGTGCGAAATATCCCAGTGAGCTCTCTTATGATGACCATTGTAACGCACTCAGAGAGAATAGTAGGTTCTGGGCAGTGAAGGCCCTCTTCTATGGAATATGGTAGACCTGGTTGCTAACCAGGGTTAGGGTGCACCTTGTGTAAATATATTCTCACAGACTTATCTTCAGTTGACCAGCTTGACAGCATTGTTTATATATGCCAGACATAGTTTAAATAAATATTGTTACATGAAGCAGTGCATAACATCCTGGGTAAATCAATCAGTTCACATCTGTTACATAAGCGGTTGAGTATCATACATTGGGTTCACTGCTGGTAAATAAATAATAGAATTTTAACACCTGCGTCAAAGGTAAGCCATTAAGTTCACATTTATCACATACATGGTTGAATATCATAAATCGGGTCACCTGGGAGTGATTCAAGTCACCTCTGGTAAATAAATATTCAACTATTAACACTTGGATCACTAGTAGGCCAATCACTTCACATTTGTCAAATATGTGGTTGAATAACATACATTGGGTCACCGGGGAGTTATTAATTTCACCTCTGGTAAATAAATAATCAAATATTAACACTTGGAACACTGGTAGGCCAGTCAGTTCACACTTGTCACATAAATGGGTCACCTGGGAATGATTCAATTCACCTCTGGTAGGTAAATAATCAAATAGTAACAGTTGCATAGGGAGGAACCATGGCCTCTCCCTTCATGCAAGTTCCGCTTAGAGTGATTCTCACCCCTTCCTCCATAAAGAGTAAGAAAAATGAACTCCCACTTGAGGGGGAACCAAGAACACTACACCTTAGTGAATAAACCACCACACTCACAAACGCTTTCAGACCTCTACAGCAAACACTGTGGAGAACTAGGGAGCATGTGCCTGCTACCCTCACTTTATTTGGTCTGGTCAGTATAATTTACTATCTCCTCTCCCTTCCCCTGCAGAAGACGGTACGCTCGAGCCAGCCCACCTGTGCCATGCCGGCGAGTAAGTATACCTCTACACAGTTTGATATTGTACGTTCGCTCCCCTTCACTTTGACAGAATAATGTACACTTGCCACAAACAGCCTGTGCACTGTCGGCGAGTACGTATACATCTACACAATTAGATATTGTGCGTTAATTTCCCTTCACTTTGACAGAGAAAATGTACACTTGACAAAGCCAGCCTGTGCGTTGCCTGCAAGTAAGTATACCTCTACACAGTTCGATATAGTGCGTTTGTTTCCCTGCACTTTCACAGACAAAATGTACACTTGACACAGCCCACCTATGCATTGCCAGCGAGTAAGTATACACCTACAAAATTCGATATTGTACGTTCGTTCTGCTTCACATTGACAAAAAAAATGCACACTTGACACAGCCCACCTGTGTGTTGCCGGCAAGTAAGTATACCTCCTCACAGTTCTATATTTTCTGATCCTCTCGCTCACTTTCTACCTCCTACCTCAGAAAATGCAATGCATGCAGTTATGTGCCGGTGCCCCGGAGCAGTGCAAGCAGTGGGGGAGCACTCCTTCCAACCTTACTCCCTATGTCTCCAGCTGGGCCCAAACCTCTTGACCCAGGAATGGGGAGAGTAACTTAGGCGGCCTGGAACATGGACGGCCTCAGTGGACGTCTCTTCCAGCAACTGAGAGCCTGTGTGCTCTCTCTGGATCCTCTGGGAGCGTCTTCCTTTTGTGCCACATCAGGATGTATGTTACACAATTACGCCAGGCCCATCAGTCGCTAAGCAGCAGAGGCCTCCTGATAGAAATGATTCGCAAAACTCATGAGCCTCATACACGCTCCCGATGGTGGAGCCTACCAAGTCCCCTGAGAGGTTACCCTCTGATCATCGCTGATCATCGCTACGGAAAGCGAGAAAAGCCTGTATAAAGCAAAAACATGGAACCCTGCTGCATTTACATATAAAACCACATGAAATGCTTGTTTATACTTGCACTGACCTTCTACATTTGAATGTATTTAAAAGAAATCACCTGTCAACACTTTTCTTCGTTGCCTCTTTCATCTACCTCCCACTCTCCCATGTTGTGTCAGTCTCTCTGTGTCCCTCTCTCTCAAACAGCTGGTCAGCCAACCTCACCATGTCTATGGAGCCTTCCTGGTGCCCTGGCTGGTGCCCTGGCTGTCTGTTTGCTGCCCACCTCCTCATCTGCAGAGGTAAGGGGGCACCCTGATGTATACATCATTGATGTACCTATAGATTTTCATCAGTAAAATTAAGTGCCATCCTTTCCCCTTGCGGGGTACACAGCTGTATGCCCTCCACCACCAGCCTGCAGTACACCCTCCTTATCCTTATCACTGCGCCGTCTGTTACATCATGAATCATGGAACCCTCATTTCAGGGCAGAAACCTCACCTGCCCTCCCTCCTCATGAGGAGCAACAACAGTGATTGCTGTCCCTTGCAAGACACAGTCCCCTGTCCCTTATCAGTATGCTATCATCTTTTCAAGGATTATGTTTTGCTGGAGTTGATGTGTGGGACCTGATCTGAACTTTAAATTATATGTATCCTCCTCAAAGGCAACATTTAATTTTAGCACTGACAGGGTTTGTGGTAGCATTTCCATCAAAGTAAGATAAAGGGTATGTCTACAGCAGGCTGAAATGATCTGCACCTTATCTACAAGTCACAGGGACCAGCCTCCAATAAGATAAATCTGCTTTAACCTGGAAGCGGCAGGTTTCAATTACAATAATATAGCTTGCCATCATAACGTAACTGAAGGTGCAGCTGCATAAGAGAGTCAGAGAGAGAAATGGAAGGACAGAGACCTTGGAAAAGATGGACAGGGGGAGGAAGAGAATGGGAAAAGTGGGGGAGAATGGTAGGTAAAGACAGAAAAAGAAAGTGGCAGGGAGAGGGCGAGAGGTAGCAATTTGGAGTGTAGAGGATGGAGGGGGAGCAGGGTCAGCAGGAGAAGAGAAAGTGTGCTGGTAAGTGGGTTTGTGAAAAGAGGTAAGTAAGGAAGAAATCGTGATGAAAGGATGGAGAGAGGAGGGATGATAAGAAGGAGAAGGACCGAGGGACATTGAGGAGTGTTAGTGGGAAATCGAAGGAGGAAAGGGAAAAGGAGGGAACATTATTGCCATAGCATGAACAATGAGAACGGTACACTTCATCACAAAACCCTGAACAAGAGCCTGAAAGGTGAATCACATTTAATCATGCCCTAAGAATAAAAGATATGCACCTTTTAGACAGCATATGGACATTATTGAGCTATAAAAACAGTACAAACCCACAGCAAAGAGAAGCAAGAACAATAGTGTGGCAACATCCATCTACCAATCTTCCACTCCCATCTGCTCTTGCCTTGCCTTTCTATTCCATCCACTCCCCTTTATCCTTTGACACCATGTCATCTTGTATCCTCTACTTATTACCAGCATTCCTATTTACCACCAGTCTCATGCAGTACGCACACTCCCACCATGTCTTCTTGGTCTGGATGGGAAAATCAAGGACGAAGCCTACTCTCTCCTCTGTGAGGGCTGATCAATGTGGCCCGCACCCCTGCTTCTACTCTCCGCCCTCTGCAACTCATCCAGAACAGGACTGCAAAACTTGTCCTTGGCCTAAAGCCCAGGATCGTATCTCTCCAGCACTGAAATCTCTGTATTGGCTCCCAGTGGCTGCAAGGATTAAGTTCAAGACCCTCTGCATTGTCCACAAGGCCTTCTGGGGTCTGGGTCCTCAGTACATCCAACTCTCTCTTTGTAAAAACTTTCCTACTCGATATCTTTTCTCCTCCACCTCCAACTCCCTCAGGGTCAGTTGCTGCTCCAAGCAACAAGTTGGTGGTAGATCTCTTTCTTCGTCTGGGGCCTCCCTCTGCCTCTCTGAAACTTGAGATGAACCATCTCTGGTCCCAGAAGCACCTCAAGACCTTTCTTTTAGCATCTGCCTTCTTTCTTCCTCTCTGCTGCTGATTTCCTGTCTGATACTGCACTGGTCACCTGTCTACCCTCTATTTTCAGGCCCAGGTCCCTGCCCCCCAGGTGCACACCCGCACTGCCTCCTGGCAACCCTTGCACTTGGGTCTGTATCTGTAACGCTACAGTCCCCCTGCCTGCGCTTTTGGACACCTACTGTCTGCACCTACCCTTGCATCTGCCACCTGCAGGCCGCACTTCTTGTTATTGTTTTGATCCCATGTACAGCACTGCGCTCTCCCCTTTCCCCTGGCACTTTTCCCCTCCCCAGCATCTCCCCTGTACTTGCACGATCTCAATGTCACTTGGCCTAGTAAGTTTGTTGTCTCGGTCTTCCCTCTGTTACCCCTTCCTTGCCTCGTCATGCCTTAAAACACTGGTGTAAAGGTGCGTTACAAATGGCATATCATATCATATCAAAGAGCACCTCGAGGATTCAAACCATAGCCATGCATCATTTGCAGGCACCCCTGAAGAAATGACTTCACCAAGGACATTCTGCACCAACAAGCACAAGACAAGAAGTAACTAGCAGATTTGTTGGACATCATTGCATCATACTTTAGCCTCTGGTGGTAACTGCTCTTTAGAGGTCGTCATTGAGAAGATTGTTTCAACAAAAACACCTGTCCCACTGATTAGAAAACATGTAAAGATGTAGACATCATCAACCTTCAATGGCAATCAGTAGCTGCTTGAGGGGGCTTTGATGCCAATAGGACTAACAATGAATGTTATTTCTTTTGTGTGTCAACCGCTAATTCATGACATGGAAAGCCATTGCTGGGTGTCACACGAAAACATTTCAACGTCCCATTTTCTGCTACTTTTCAACTGCAATACTAATCATTTTTCCTAGGGCTTTTTCTCTTAAAACCAATTTCAGAGTTGTAATTATTTTATAACAGTTAACAGAAATGAGTAAATACTTTATTTATAGCTGTGCTATTCATAGTGATTCCAACTAATTTTATGATTTTTGATTTTTTTTTTAATTTTATCATTTATAGTGCAGACCAAGCTCAGCAGCAGTCCAGCACTTTACAACTTGTGGAAGCCGATGTTGGGTATATTGTTTTTGGATAGCATCAAAGTACTGCTGGCATAAGTGTGGATAATAGAGGATTGAGTCCTGGGGGAGTTATTGATGGAAAAGTCATGACTCTAACCTTTTGATGGATATGCTGTGGTAGACATGAGAGCCGCCAGAGGTGTGTAGTTTACCTGCCAGGTATTTTGGAGTACCGGTCAAGACCGTTTTGTGTATGATGCAAGCAATTCTGAATGAGATCCAAATGGGGAGAGGGAGCCAGCGAAGCTCATGCAGGGAGGGAAAGATGTGGTTGAATTTGCAGGCATATGTAATAAGGCTGGCTGCTGCATGGTGGATAGCCTTTAGGAGGGTCGTATCCATAGCTGGGAGCCTGCTATAGAGAATGTTTCCCCCATCACTGTGGGGGATCACGAGAGCCTGAACCACAGTGACGAAGACGTGCAGAGGGGAAAGGTTTGATTTTGAAAAGTGTGCTGAACAGTATCCAGGCCATTTGGGCTTTCTTGGATATGTTCTTTTGGAAGAGGACGCTGATGGCAACAATGAAACCTAAGGATTTGGATGGTTTGGACAGCTGTGGGGACAATCCTTCCAGTTACATATCATCAAGCCACTTTTAGACATGTTGTTCTTTGGCAGGTGTACCGATGAGCACAATTCCGGACTTGGTGGGGTTCAGTTTAAGATAGGCATTCAACAGACAGGTTTGTATAGCGGCCAGGCCCTAACAAAGGCGGGTGATGTCCAGGGACATTTGACCTTGACGTTCAGCTGGATGTCATTGGCATATTGATGAATGGCTATGTTGGGTGTCTTTTATGAAAATTCCTACAGTTTCCATATAGGGTTCCAAGAGGATTGGGGAGAGGATAGAACCTTGCAGACACCACATGCGGCTGGGAGTCGTTTGGAACTTAACAGACCCATCTATATGCTTGGAGTGTGCTGGACAGGAAGGAGCCATTTTAGGGTGGCAGTGGAGAGGACCACCCTGCCAGTGAGGATGGCGAGGAGTGTCTGATGGTCGATGGTGTTGTAAGCAGCCAGGAGGTCTAAGAGGACAAGGAAATCAAGTCTCCCTTGGCATTGAATTGCAGTGCATTGTCCACCCCTTGGATGATGGCAGTCTCAGTACTGCATTTGAGGCAGGAAACCGGACTGAAACTAACAGAGGAGTTGTTCGATTTATTTTAACTAATTATGCAGCAATGTTTTCAGGAGTTTCCCAATAAATGGGGAGCTTGTGCTGTCTGTAGTTAGCTAAGCCATCTGGGTTGAATGTGGGCTTCACAATGTTGAAGCCGCATTTAGTGCGGGACACTTGAACTTTTTGATAAGGGAGGGTGGGATGACATTTTACATGTATGTGATAGGTTTGAGTGAGGCAAGTGTATGTAAGAGATCCTTGGGGAGAGAAGTTGGTCAAAGGGGAAGAAGTACAAAAGGGGATGGAAAGCAGACCTTAGTTCAACTTTTAGTTTTGCTGTTTTGCTGTTCAAAGGTCAAGGCAAAGTAGTCAGTGTTAGCCTTAGAGATAATGTGTCTGCATTGGACACACAGGGAGTTGAGGGATGTGAGATTCCCTGAGCTGCAGTTTTTGTGGCATTGCTTTTCAATTATCTAATTGAGCATGTATTGGTGGTAAACTCGGGGCTGTACCACAGTGATGACAGTTTGGCTTCGGGGCAACTAAAGTTTGGTGGTGTGGGCATTGACAACCTCCTTTGCCCAGATATTGATTTTTTTTAGATGGTCTATTGCATCCCCTGGAATAGTGAATTAATTATTCCAGAAGGGATCTGTCATCCCCTCTGATGGAGATCGTCAGGAAGTTTGCCTCCAGAGTATCCAGTGGGAAATTCTTGAAAAAGCTGATTTCGATCATTGGTTGTTTATCCTGGCCTTTAAGGGGCAATGATGTGTGTGATAAAAGTAGAGGAATTATGTCATGGTCAGTCCAGTCATGAGGGAGTGAGTCAGTGCAGGAAAGGGTGGGAGATGGCAAAGACGAGGCATAGTGTATGGCTTTTGACATTTGTGGGGCGAGTATGAATTGTTTGAGGTCCATGGAGTTGGTCAGGGAGAGTATTGAGTCACACAGGCGCTTTGCCTGTTGAGACTCAGGGACAATAACGTCTCTGAGAAAGATGTTATAAGAAAAGGAAAACGTTACATAGAAGTGAAGTTTTATGAAGTCATTGAAACTGGATAAACAATATAGCTCCTTCACTGTTGATAACATTCCTATCACAGTGTTCCTAATAGTCAAGACCTTGGGTGTCTACTTAGACTCCAACCTGACTATGAACAGACAGGTTAATGCCATTGCCTCCTCCTCAGCATACCACTCCAATTTGCGCAATGCAGCCAGGCCTTTCTTATCTCAACAGAACTGCCTTACCATTGCTAGGGCAATAATTGGATCAAGACTGGATAACTGCAATGCCCTGCTTGTAGGGACTTTGGTCAAAAATATAGCCAAACTCCAACTGGTACAAAACAATGCCCTTAGGGCCTCTACTGGTGTCTCTAAAAGGGACCACATCTCTGAGGTGAGGAGGCATGTTCATTGGCTTCCCGTTAAAGAGAGGATTGTCTTTAAAACCCTCACTCTTACGCATAAATGCATCCATGTCCTGGCACCCCCCTATCAGGTCCAAAGAATAGCTAAGCCAACCTCTTCGAGACCTATCAGAGTGGCATACACCAACAGGATTTCCATCCCTAAGACTCAGAGAGTTTGTGCAGGCGGTACCAGTTTCCCCTCCATGGTTACATCACACTGGAACCCCCTACCCACTCGCATCAGGATGATTGACTCTCACATAGCCTTCCGCAAAGCAATCAAAATTAGGTTATTTTTATGATTCTTCACCCATGTACTTCCCCACACGTCTTAGATTCTCGCTGAATATGAAGCCAGCATGCAACTATATTATATGCCAATGCTGTAATGAATTTTTTATGAGCATGTAATTGTAACTAAAAACTCACTGTTGGGCTGCCTTCAATGTAACCCTGAACGAAGACTACTTACAATATCTTGCTATAGTGCCTTGATGCCTTTGGGCTATAGTGCACGCTACAAATCCAAATAAATAAATAAATAAAGTCATGACTTGACTGAGGTTGCCTGTAGATGAGGTCGAAGATGACTAAATATTTGTGTTAATGCAGCCAGTACAAGTTGGACTCGAAAGAGCTGTTGTGGGTGTTGAGATTATCATACAGGATCATTTGGTTTTATTGATGGCTCACCTCCCGATTTAATTGTGCCGTATGCATGTTGGATGCACTACCCATGCGTTAGGAGGACACTGAAGATGTTGGAGGAGTTGGCTGTGAACCAGATATCTGTGATTACCAGGGTGTTGAGATAGTTTTAGGATTTGAGGTTGTCAATGTCAGTGTGAAAGGGGCCCCTAGGAGACCCTGATGTCTATGAAAAAAAAGGCGAGTCACCACACACGATAGATACGCCAGACACGAGGTTGTATTCCCAAAGCTAGGGTTTATTGCAAAGCGAAAGTCTCAGTTGGCCAACTCGGTCTCACGCCCCCGACGTGTATCTCTAGACCTCGAGGGATGCAAGAGAGTGAATTACGTACATCAGTTACATATATACAAAATGCATATCAAACAATCATCTATGACATGTTTAACACCCCCCTTTATTGGGTTTCTTTGAACTTGGTGTGATGATGGACATCTCCGACCACTATGACACCTTCAAACATCTATTCTAGTAACAATTTGCAATTTGTGAGTTCGAAGGCATCTTTCAGTTGTTGAATAGAACACAGCGCTTCTGTTCTTGGAAGCGAGCTACATACGGGGGGAAGAGTTGCCTTCCGGACCTTGCTATCTATCAGGTGCTATTCGCATCCTGGGGGCCGACACACTCTAGCGGGCTCAGCAAAGGGGGGCCATAAGAAAAGCATTATTCAAGCCTTTAGCAGTATTATTCTAACATATTCTACCAAATAACGAGACTGGCTGGCAGCTGAGAAATGATTAAATGCCCTGCAGCTCTGCTTCAAGGCTACATTCGGGAGGGAGCCGGGCATTCTTGCTGGCGCTGCCTATGTTTGTGTTTCAGCGAACTCTTGTTATCCTCACGGCCCTGCGGCCTTGTCCTTTTCACATACAGACAACAATGTTTCACAGTCGAGCAGTGTAAGCGGAAAATATACTGCAAAGCAATAGGAACAGAAAGCAATGAGCAATGGTTAGAAAACAAAATGGCGATTCTTCTTACAGCAAAATGACCGTTGATTGGCAAACTCGAGAACCTATATTTTGTCATATCGTGCATGAGACGGTTGGCCCACGGCCACCAAAATGCGTTTGCGGTCTCAAAGTAGAGGTATCCGTATTTTTAGACTGACAAGTGGTGTGAGCATCTGCGCAGCATGAGGGGGGAGTGCGGGTAGTTGAAGAGTATCATAGGAGTGCATGGCAGATTTTGACAAGGTTTGTCAAGGTAGCTGTCAGGGGCTGCCTTGGCACTGAGTTGCTAAATCCCTGGAGAGGATGAGGATGGTCTGTGGTGGCAGGAGACAAAAAATATGAATGACCTCAGTTGGGACTTTATATGCATGATCTCTTCTTAGGTTTAGATCATAGCGCAAACAAGCTACCCATAAGAGAGGCAAGAGTATATTAGAGGAATTCTTGCTCACATATACATCTAACAATCTAGTGCCTGCTCCCAATGCTGACAATATGCCACTCAGACTAAAACTAGAAAGAAAATAATCTCCTCATGTTAATCGTTAGGTCAATTTCTTGTGAATTCGCTTTGCAAACATTTGTCAATTTTGCTTAAGCATAGGAATTTTGCCCATTTACTACTAACAAATATTCACCTCTTGATAAGATAACATTTTACTAAGCACAGTGCTACCAAATAAGTTAGCCTTAATAGGCACAGCAAATGAAGGACCTCGTCCCTTAGTTTGGTCATCATACTTAGGTGCCTCTCAAGAACCTATTTACAATTCAGAACCCAGGGAGAACTGTAGTTTCTAATCAGTAATTTTGCACTCATAAACATCAGGTGTTTAGGCCCGCTTATACCAATACCAATTACATCAGCATTGTGGGCTTGCAGCTTTTCTGTGTGAACAGAGGTAGAACTACATTCAGAATGGCAGTTTTATTCAGAGTAGACAATGGCAACATCATGCATCTGAGATTTCTGCAAAACGAAATGTGAAAACTACGGATTACTGAAAAGCAAGCAGCTTGATAGATTTTAAGTTTAAAGTGACATCACACATGAAAACTTATTTTTTAGATCTAGACTGACTCACAGACACACTGTGGTGAACTTTGAGGTTCTGTGCCATATGTTTTAAGTCCACTACTGCTCAACCCATTCTTTATTGGGCCTAATTAAGATTAAGGTTCTGCAGGATTCACACACTCTGTGCACAAGTGACGGCTGATACATGACAACTCCTGTTATTGTGATCTCAAATAAACCTATAGAGTGGCCTCAGTACGTATGTATGCATCCTTTAAATTGTGTATTCCTCTCAGGACATCTATGTCTATCCTAAAAAAGTGGACACATTTTGACATTACACATTATGCATGTATCATCCTTTGCTTTGTGTGCTATTGAATGCCTGGCACTCTGGGTCCGTGTTTTTTTGTCTTTTTTAAATGCTCATTTTTGTGGGCATGGCCGGCAGCCGGTGGATAAACTGGCTGATCCTTACGCTCTTCGACCAAACAAGGATAATTAATAAAGCACATAATAATATTGTGTTGTTTTATTGGATTTAAGCATGTACTTATCACTATATGTATAGTGGATCATTATTATAGAGTTCTTTGGTGGATTGAGGTTGTGGTGTCACTCAGAGGATTAACTTGGCTCCGATGTTGCTGTGGCATGGGTCACCATTCACTTCATACAGTGATGGGTGCTCGGCCTGGCTTGCTGTGTCTAAGACTGAGGGGACACATGAAATAATTGCCTTTGACAAGGTGTCCATTACACAGTGTTTTGATTCTCCTGGCAGGAAGGATGAGTCTTCTCCCTCAGATTACGCCCCAGCGTGGATTCTAAATAGCATGCCCGAGTTCCTAAGGTAACACGATGGATGCTGTTTATTACATTTTGCTGGGGCTTGACTCTTCCCTTTGGGCATGCTCAACGCTAACACCTAATGCCCACATTCATTATTAAATTGTTGAATCTTATCCATTTAAAGTATTTTCTTTAAAGCACATTATGACTTAAATCAATGTTTTCTTATTATTTTTCTAGCAATGAAATATGCCTGATACTAAAACTGAAGCAAGCGAAATATCTCCTAATGCACTCTCCTCCTTAAATCTGGGCGACATTCTTAGCAGACTATCCAATAATCCCTCATCTATGTTTATGCTGCATACTCACTTGTCATCTATACAGAAAGACTTCCATATCTTTAAAACCAAAATGAAAATTATCTCAGGAAAACTAGGTGACATGGAAGAATTAATTTCCTCTGTTGAAGATGGAATATCTGCAACAAAAAAAGTTCCAACTCGAAACAGATGTTACAGAATTCAAGGATAGAAATAAAAATCTGACTAAAATGACACAATAAAATGTATGGAGTACTAGATTCCTAAAGGCCTAAGCATATCCTTTTCACCTCCTCTTGAACTTCAAAGAGCTCATAGGATAAAACCGCATTTGATTACCAACAACTCCTCTTCTGGACCATTTATTTCTTGCTTCCTGCGACATCAATCAGCATGGCAAGTCTTAACAGCTGCTAAGAAACAAACACCAATAATATTTAATGGGCAAAAGGTCTACATATCACCTGACTTTTCTAAAGCAACACAGGCTGAAATGAAGAGGATCCTGGAAATGAGGCATGCCTTGAAGAACCTAGGAATAAGGCGTGGTGTGATTGAATCAGCCAGATTGATTATACATTTTCCAGATGGCCCTACTAAAATAATTTGGAGCCTGATGACATTTACACTCTTATACAATCCCTTGAGTCTACTTCCATGGAAACATCTTCAGCACACTATCCCACTTCATCTTCAAAAATCAGCCATGATGATTCACATTCTGTGCATACTACATTTAAACACCACAAAAATAAACTAGGAAGTTTCAGGACATCTCGGAACTGAACTGAGTCTATGGTTTATACCAGTTCATCAGATTCCCATGATAGAATAAGAGACCAATCGAGATTCCCTATTAAAATAGGAGATTCAACTCCAGCTTCTCTACTGGAGTAGTATACATTTCCCAGTATTCCTTTCAGAAATCTCGATCCCTCTGTTTCTATGTTAATGATACCTTCTCTTATCTTACATGATGAGATACTCATGTTTTTCTCCCTTATTAGTCTTATCTATAATTCTCTTATTCCCATTCTGGCTTGATACTCTGTGTGTCAGGGTTTGATGTTCTTCGCCTCCTGGTGGCCACAATAAATGATAACCTTTCTTTATCTATTTCTTTTAATACATCTTGCTTTTTTATCTCACTCTTTCTCATCCCTATTTTCCTACTCACTTTCCTATATTTTCACATTCTATATATTATTTGATCTCATTCTTCTAAAAACCATAATCTTTGTCACCTTCTTATATATTATGGTTCTTCATCCCAGTGTTTCTCCCTTATATGTTTTTGAACTTGCCCATACTTGCGATGTATTATTGAAGTTTTATATACAGAACATAATTTGTAATTTATCGTGCAACTATTGTAGATTTCCCATTATCTGTTTATTTGATTTTTATTCCTCAGATTAATATTGTTTTCCCTCACATCTCATGAGTATTAAAGTTGTAACATGGATTGTCAAAAGCCTCAATAATCTAGTCAAACATCAGAAGATGTTATCACAATTGTCTAAATGTAAGATAGACATTGTCTGCATCCATGAAACACAGCTAGACTCTAAAAGTGAAAATAATCAACTTTAAAACTATGGGCGGGACATATCTTTTTCTCTAATACTTTACAGAAAAAAGGAGGAGTCATAATTTTTAGAAGAAAAACTCAATGGTCAATAAATTGCTAAGTAGATTGGTCATTGGACTATTACTGATGATGTATTTGTTACTATTGTAAGCACCTACGGCCCCACTGCTCCTAATAATTACATTACAATTATAATTGTTCTTTTATAAGGAGGATTCACAATTCTAAGAAGAAAAAAATCAATGTTCAATTAATTACTGAGTAGAATGGTCATTTGAGTATTACTTATGATGTATTGGTTACTATTATAAGCACCTATGACCCCACTGCTCCTAACAGTTGCATTACAATTATAATTGTTCTTTTATAACATGCTTAATACCGGAGACCAGTTTCTAAGTGTAAGACCGGGATTCAAACCTGTGTTGCTATGCAATGTTTGGCTTCCAAAACACCACGTTGCCCCTGAGCTGTCTTCCCGGGCCCTAACCCTAACTCCTAACGCTTGCTTTTAGAATTATCTAACACAAAGATTAATTGAGAAAAATCCAAATTGCTTAATCATTTGTGGTGATTGCAATCAGGTCTGTGATTGTATAATGGATCATAAATCTGATGCCGAGTTTGTTAAATCCAAATCCCACAAGAGTTTTTTGAACCTCAAAGTTGATTTAAATATATTTGACTCATGGTGAGTTTCGCACCCTGACTACAAAGAATGGACATTCTTCTCTCCACCACATAAATCTTTCTCTAGAATAGAATATATTTTGTTAATACCTCATCAGTCTCTGCTATTCAGAATTCTGAGATAGGCTCCTAAACTATTTTGGATCATGCTCCAATCCTTATTTCCCTTGAATGGGAACCCCAACACGGTAAACAATCTAGATGGAGATTTAACTCATTTTTTTGGAGCAATACCACTTTTAAAAAATAAATGACTTTATAGTACAATTCTTTCATAAACATTGCCCAGAATACATTTCCTTCCACAATAATTTGGACACTTTTAAAGCTATTCTTAGGGGTTGTATAATGCAATATCTTGTTTTTAAGAAAGAATTCAATGAAAAGGCATCAGATGATGTATTTCACTCTACAAATCACGTGAAACAACATATTATAATCACCCACCTGATGATACATTAAAAGATCTAATGGCTAAATATATTGAATTTAATAATATGTGTAAGGAAAAGGCTTGCAGCTCTTTGCTCAGAACCCAAGCTAAATGTTATGGTGTCTTTAAAAAAGGCTAGAAAAAGTACTAGCCACTCATTTAAAACATAAAAAAAGATAATTCTACCATTACATCTATTGCAGACTTTGCTGGTAGAAGAATTACAAACAAGAAAGAGATTAGTAAAGCCTTCTTTGATTTCTGTTCAGAACTTTACTCCTCCGATCCTACAATAAAAGTATCTGGAATAAACAGCATTTAGCAAAACATACTAAAATCCCCATTCAACATGTTGACCTGGCCCCTGTAGATGATCCCATTATCATGTCATGATTGACCATACATCTGAGAAATCCCCTGGTCCAGATGGATTTTCAACTGATTTCTTTAAAAGTTTCTTAGAATGTCTTTTTCCTAAACTGTATAATGTCCTATCCTACATCCAAAAAATAATTGAAACTATGAACCATTTTACTCTAAATTCTGAAAAAGCATTTGACTGTTTATCGTTGACATTTATGCTTGACTCATTGATTTGGCATGAATTCAGCCCTACCTTTCTTAGATTTGCAAAGATCCTTTATTTCACACACTCTATACATATTCTTTGTAATTATACTCTTTCACAATCTTTTCCTAGTTCAAGGGGAACCCGACAAGGGTGTCCTCTATCCCTTATGTTGTTCATTTTAGCCCTACAGTCATCCCAACAAATTCTTAATAAAGTTTAATACTTAACTACCAGGTGGTCTCCTTCATTTTTAACCTGGTAGGGCTGTCTTGACACCATTTAAAAGCCTCTAAGTCATCCTATTGTTTTATATTTGAGCTCTATTATTCCAGTGTTGGTTGCCTCTTCCCTACTGATAGTTGAATCACCAAATTCCTATGGAACATCATGAGCCCAAGAATTGATATGAATAAGCTTAAACTAACTAAAAATGATGGTGGGGTGACATTTCTTGATTTTCCGAACAAATAATGAAGCCTTCATCTTACGTCAGATTGTTGTTTTCTTCTACAACGAGAACCATTTGATTGAATCCTCAGTTGACTTAAAATTGAAACCCATATGATTGCCCCATTATCCCTCTTCCATTTTCTTCAAACTCCATCATGCTGAATATCAAAAACTTCCCTCTTTTAGATATCTTTAAAACCACTCTCAACAAATGCCTATATACTTCTTATGACCTAGCTGATATAGGCAATATATCTGCCTATTAGTGGCCTGACAACAGCCTCTACATATGGAGAGGTTTTCTCCAGGAGGCCCTGACCTCTGAGTGTTCCATATTTGCTGGCTGTCAAGTACACTGGTTCACATGAGCACAAACCAATGTTATCATGTTGGTTAATTGGTATTAGAATGATTTACAAGTTGCAAATTTAAAAACTCTGCTTCTAGATCACATTGCTTACATATCCTCCCATTTTAGCAGTGACCAACTATGTCGAGATTGATTCTGTTTCGGGAACATGCCACACTGTGAATGATTGCAAGAGGAATACACTGCATTGTAAAGACACCCTTTTTAGTTTTGGCTATTAGGTGGTGATTAAGAGACATCTATTAGCGGAAACTATTGCAGTGGAAGGAGATGAAATGTGAGGAGGGACACACAGATTGTTTATATTTCATTGACTGCCCATAGCAATGCAAACCCCCATGGACATTCCGGCCCATTGCCTTCCCCTGCCCGCACAAAACACATCGTCCTAGGATCTCTTGTAGCTAGGTCTATCAATCAGTAACAACAAAAATTGGTCTGACAGTTTTATTTCGAAGCAGAATGATGAAGTTCATTGCAGCTGTAAATGTGCTACTAGTGTAATATATATTTTTTCAAGCCTTAACCATGTTTGCGCCTTCAGCCACTTGATTTATTGATTTTCACTATCAAGGGAGAATCGGATTTCATTTACTGAGTGTACCATTGGTATGCCAGCCTATCATCAAACAGTGCATGCATTTACAGGATTTTGCATGCCAAATGGGTTTACATAGGAGGATTTGATAATCCGATTGAGTGACAATATGGTAATGCAAACAAATACACTGTACATTTAGTTAACACACTGTGGGTTCATTAAACTGAAACATCAGTGATGTAGCTTGTGTCTTTACTGTTTATGATTCTTGTGAACCTTTCCTAGTGTATGATAATAGATTCTGATGGAAGGGGGATCTTCAGGTAGAGTGATTGGTAAAGTAGTGAGCATTGGTGGGGCTACCAGTTAAGTTGGAGCCCCGACATCGTTCAGCAAAGGAAAGTCTGAACATATAACCTATATCACTTTACTTTCTAGAGGGGAATCGTCTCCCAAAGCTCGCTGCACCAGCCACATTCGATCTCCCTCTGTGTTTATATGTCGTTTTGGAGGTGAAATATATTTACTATTGAACATGATTTGGGGTAGTTCCCGAAGGGGTATTTAACTAGGAGCAGGGATTGGAATATTTTCATTCCATGTTCCCTTTATCTGCCGTGCCTGATCTGTGTCATTTCCCCGTAAATAATGCAAACTAATTCGAAACCATACTTTCTATATAAAGATTGAAATACATTGCATAGTAGACATTAGGACCAATGATACGTGTGTATGTTCGCGGATAAAGCCATATTCTCATTTTCTATATTAATGCTTGGAGTTGAGAGTAGGTCTTGCCAAACGCCCCATGCTTCTCTGAAGTGAAAAGCGTGGTAAATGCACAGGCGTCTGCCAAAGCGCCTGAGACCTTTACATGGGCGACGGACCACTGAGCCAGGTCTGCATCTAATTCGATTGCGTTCTCGGCTGAAATGCAGATCAATTTGCACTCATGATTAATTAGGCAGCTGGGATGCCTTATGTGGCAGATGGGTTGCTGAAAGGGGGGGGTGGGTGGAGGCGGGGGACACGGCCAATACTGGACAATGAAACTGAAGCTGCTTTTCTAGTAGAGGTGTGGTGGGAGGCAACCTTCGCGGGTCACAGTACTCCCAGAAGGATATGTAAGAAGAAGGGTATTTGGGTGCTTGTGGATCATTTGTGTGGGTGCGCAGTAAAAACACGGCGATTGTGATATACCGCCCCATGTTTCCGGACACAGACCCACATTTTAAAAAGTCAACATGGTAAATAACTTTGATCCAAATCGCCGCTCTAATCACATGGCTATTCTGGCAGCGAACAGCTAGATCCCGTGCGGTCAGGATCATGCGAAGTCATGGACTTATAATAGGTGCGGAATCAATTTCAAATTTTAAACAAAAATACTCGTCGTGTACTGTTAAAAAATGTTATTCTATATAAACCTGGTTAACTTGGTCTCTTGGCGACCAGACCCCAACTGTTCTTTAGAAATCCTTTATTAAAAAGCATCCGATATGTGATTGGCGATCCAGACCTTCTGAATACGAACGGCTCTTACCTGAAACACCGTTTCCATATTGCCAAAGAGCGCCTGGCCGGCGCTGACTTTGTGTTTGACTCCTCGCACTGTTCCATTTTTGCTGAGAATGTTGACCCTTCGCGTGCCGTAGCCCCTGTCCTTGGTCGCTCTTGCCAAGATAAGCAAGTCATCGGGCTCGTTTTCGCTGTCGCCCCATTCCGACCCCAGGTGTCCATTGTGGTGTCCGTCGGACTCACTCTGGGCGCTGTTCTGGTCCGTCTCTGTGCTGCTGGTACACTCCGAGTCCACAGAGTCTCCGGGCTCCCCATCGGCGTACACTTCCCTCAGGACTCTCCCACTGTGGGACGAGGCGACCCTGAACCGTACCCTCCGCGGGTGCCTTTCCGCCTCCGGCTTCATCGCACTATTAAGCACTGCCGCCTCCATGGGTAAAAACTTAGCACTTTACATTGTCCTGGTTTTAATTGCCACCTTAGCTGCCAGTTGACTACATTGAAAAAGGCATCAGCACTTTTTCTGGTAACAGCAGTCCCCATATGGAATGTATGTCTGAAGGGAAATCGGCCCAGGAGAGCCTGCCCTACGGCGCTGCAATGAATAATGCATACGGGCGTGCTATGGTTACCTTTAAACTAAAACCTGAAGGCTGATACCATCCATTAAATATTAAAGAGCTATTGTTCACTTTTATAACAGCCCAAGTGCAGAGAAGTGAGAGACACAAAGAAAGACAGAATACCTGAGCAAACGGCACAGCCAAAGTTTTTTGGGGACAAAAATGCAAAGTGTGCAGCTCTGTGTCATAGAAAGCAGCCACAGTCCTTCCTGCAACATGACCCACAGGACTTCCCGGTTCAAATGAGCGTAGGGTTAATTTCTTACGTTTCAGCCTTCAGTAATGACACCTGTGCTTAGCAGGTAAAGATAACACCGTTTGAGATATAACCTATGTTGACGAGGAGAGGTAATTACTGACGGGCCCATTGGTCAGCACTCACCCTCGAAAACTTGTAATACAAGATAGCTGCACCATGCGAGGACAGAGTGCAGGATTTGGCAAAGGGAAGTCCGTTTAATGATACATACATCAGTTTATGGAAATCAGCAGCATCACGAACACCTGCCTCACCCCGGCTTCCTCGAACATTAGTCCAAGAGCCTCTTTTATGGGCAAAATCCGTCATCATTGACGTCTAATTCTACAAAAAATCATCATGCAATACAATTGGTTGGGAAAGGTAATTTAAGTATAGGTGCTATAACTGTATATGGAAATAATACAAGTGGATTGGATAACTCTTATCGGGTGGGCGTCTACGCCCATCCCTCTACAACACACGTGATTGACGTCACTACAAGTACAACGTCTCATTGGTTACACTGGCTATAGGAACCTACATTACATGGTCCCTTGTGATTGGACAAGTTACACCCCTGAACATACATCTCCATTTTAATTAGCAGCATGCAGAATAGACACCCAGGTGCCTAGTGTCCCAAGATTCACCCTGCCTCCCTTCCATCAATCAGTGGTTTAGGGCTATGTGTCAATTAGTTGGCTGGGTATGGCCTCGGATCTGTAGTCTCTTATCAGGAAAAGTTATGGCATCCTCGGGTTCTGGATGGCATCAGGCGGTGGTACATCTTCGCGCCTGTCTGGTCACGTGTTGGTTCACCATGAATCTGCTTCAGTTTCCACCTTTTTGTGTATTTAATTCTGTATGCGCTTAGCCACCTGCATGGGCCTCTCTTATCTTGACCTTCGCGAGCGGGCTGGCATGCTCTGAAGTTGGAGCCTCGTGAGCTCACGCTCACCTCCCCGACTCTGGTTGACCTCGATTTCCCCAGTCCTGAGCCATCCTTTGTTAGGTTTCGATTCCGCTCCTTTCCTCGGCTTGGGCCTGGATAGGAAACCTGGCCAGTCAGGCCTTGGCCGCCTGGGAGTACTTCTGCTTATACAAAATGGAGTCGCACGTGTACATTGTGCTGTATTGAGTTAGATGTATGGTTGGCGCTTGCCGCTCTAACTTCTACTAAGCATTGCAATCAGAATCGATTTCTGAGCATCTTGCGTTTCAAGCTTATTTACACACATTCAATAAGGCGGTTGCTTCCATCTTGTCTCATGGCAACGTTTCCTTACGTTTTAACTTTATCTCTCCTCTCTGTCCATTACATTTATTCTAGCAGTCACTGGTACGGGCATGCTAGCTTTCAGTAGCCAATTCTGGTTGTTCTCGGGGCTGCCTAGGCCCTTAGTCTATTTCCATTGGCCTTCCATTAAGGCCTTCGGGGTTTCCTCATGGACAGTCTATAAATACTTGTCGTTTCGTACCAATGGCAGGTACGGTTGTCTGTTTGGGTACCGTGCTGCCCAGGGTTGTCTCGTTATCGCTGCTTCAATCGGTATTGATCTCCTTACATACAAGGGGCAGAGTCCCAGTGCGGCTCTCTGTTGGTTCATTTGCTCCTCATATGTCACGTACCACGGCGAGTACCTTACTGGCAATTCGCAATGGGGGACAGGGGTGCGGGTCATATCTGGGACCTCCTCTACACTCCCCCTTCTGGTCGGTTCATCGACCACTCCTACTTCCTCCTTTATATTCAGTTTCTTTGATTCCTCAGCTTCTTGCTCATCGTCTCCTGGGTTTACACAAGAAGGCGTGAAAGTATGCAATTTTGGTGTCCATATTTTTATCACCCCTTTCAAGCTTCCTGCTGTTTTCACATGCTCATCTTTGTTCCAGGTCATCAACTGGCATTGTCCATTTGGACTGCAGTAAATCCATTTGCCTTCATACCTTCTTCGTTTCTTGGGATAAGTGAATTTTGTTCCCTCTGGTGCAAATTCACTGGCCTTCACAAAATCCTTTATCTCCTCATCTGTCAGGTCTCTGGGCTTCCAGCCTGGTTCGACATTGACCATAATTGTCATCCCAATGGCCTTCTCAGTTTTCTGGCATCGTGTGATGATTATCTTGATAACACAGACTCCTAGCAGCACCATTGCTAGCAAAGCTCCCAGAAACTTGAATATATCGGCCATCCATTGCGGGACCCATGAGAATAGGTTCCCAAACCAGCTGTCATCATCTACTTTATCTGTTTCCTCAGTCATCTGGTTTTTCAGGGTCATTAACATGCTTATGGCCTCTGTGAGGGTTCCATTTTCTTCGTCGTGTGATGGTATAAATGTGCAACATGATTCTCCAATTTTTGCGCAAACACCTCCATCCATTGCGGTGATCATGTCAATCACATATCTGTTCTGGAGGGTCATCAGTCTGACTGCTCTCAGTTCTTCCTTGATTGCGTTGAACTCTTTTATGGTAGTATTGATGGTCTGCAGCAACTCCCATCTGGTTATCTGCAACCATTTAGCATTCACCCCAATTTGGATGTGTGGCAAGAGCATTAGAGCATTGTGGTGAATACTGTTGAGGTGAGGCTAAACAGCCAGTGTTCGTATGGAATAGCAGGAAATGCCTCTTCTGATTTGGCCGAAAAGTAGTTTTCTCTCTTCATTCTGGACTTTAGTTCCACAGACCTCCTTTTCCTCAGGTGAGCATCTGCTTTCGGAAAGCTGTCCAACTTCAGTTCACTTTTTGGGATCACTAGTGCAGGAACGTGGACATTCACCAGTGTGCATATGCCTCCCCAGTTCCTCGGTAGTCTTATGTATGCCTTGGACCCACATGCCCAATAGTGATCCATTAGGACTGTGGTTCCTTGTGTCATTCCTGGGGCCTCATATATTCGTCCACAGTTTTGATTCTCCCCCATTTTCCTCGTGCCATTACTTCTAAAGCACAGTTTCGGGTTTTCCAGCGGTACTATTTGCAGAGGCCCTCCCCTGTCTTCGACCCATGTTAACAGTTTTACCAATTTTTGCCACAATGGTTTGCATAGTCTTTGTGAATTTTCTATTGCTTCTTGGCAGGCCCCGAGGACCATCCAAGCTCGGCAGATCACTACTCCTTCTTCCCATCTATTTGGGAAGACTACTGATCCCCAGATCTGAATTTGTCCTCGGTTCTTCCATATTTGAGCTTCTTCTGCCGTTTTCCCTTGGACGTTCAGTCTGGAGTTTATTTCCCACCTTATTCCTGACCCTTTGATGTCAGGAATTTCATATCTAATCACATGATTCTTGGTGTGCGCCCTATTTCTTGTTTTGATGTCCTGGACAAACCCGTCTTCATCAGGGTAGTCCTTTTCATTGGCCCATATCAATGAGGCATCTCTTCCCATGAATTGTCCTCTGGTGTTGCACATAGCTACGTGTGACATACAGTGTGCTGTGGGGACATCTACTTCTACAGCCACAAAGATCTTGGACTTTCCCATGCTGTATGGCAAGTGTGCACAGACGAAACATTCCCCTTCTGATTGCCTTCGTCCAACTTCCTTCATGTGCTGGTACCATATGTTGTTTCCAAGATGGGCCGTGCTGTCCAAGTAATCGGTTAACTCGTCATCAGTTTCATATGGATTTCTCTTGATCCTTAGCATTTTTCTGTAGTTGGCTATCACTATGTCTCTGAATGCGTCTGTACTGCTCTTTCGTTCAGGCAGTCTCTCGGGCGTTATCCTTGGTGGGGCAGGTCTCACTTCCTGCACTGTCATCGTAGAGGAAGGCCTTGCATTTCTTTTCTTTCCCTCGTACACTCTGTTGTAGAACTCTTCCCACCACCATTGGCTCGTTATCTTCCCAACGTGTTATGGCATTGTAGGCCTGTTGCTTATCTCTGGCGTTGGAGCAGACGTGCTCATTATTACAGATTATGTGGTTTTCTTGCTCAACTCCTCATGTAGTTTCTTTTCTCTACGTATGAGCGGGAACACATACTTGACTATCGCATGCGTTTTCTCAGTGATTTCTTTTGCGGCTTCCTCCGTTTCATTGAGTGATTGTGCTATCTCACTTCGGATTGGTGTCTCACTTTGCTCCCTGCTTTCTGGAGCTGCTTGTTCCACCAGTGATTTCTCCCTTTCAGTTAGTTTGGCCTGCGGTTTTGTAGCCATTGACACTTGCCCTTGTTCGTGTGCACTCAGTGTATGGGTGCGTGCCCTGGACAGTGCTATGTTATCATTCATTCCGTGCTGACCCTGTCTCCAGCCTTTCTCACCATTAATTACTTTGTGTGTACGTATTACTCCTAATTACATTCAACTGTAAATCGTTTGTTTTATCATCCGTTTTTCTTGGAACAGGGATGACAATATAAGGTCTGGGTGCTTTTGTGGGCCCCAAATGTTCATTACCTGGTGAAAGCACAGACATTGGGATGCTCCGTGCACCGATAAGGAATGCAGTTCTGATAGTTAGAGACAAAAACACTACAATAATCACTATGCATATGCATATTACGGCTTTAAAGGACAATTTGCAGCATCTCCTTCCAGGAAACCGTGGGCGCCCTTCTGCTGGCGGCACGACTAAATTACTGTTTTGGGCCCCCATTTCAAATATGTCCATAGTCAATAGTCTATTTTTTTCTTCTTGTTCTAATCTCGTCGCTCAAACGTTCAGTACACACTAAAGTGACAAGTGCAGTTCAATGTCCCCCCTCTCTTACGAGCGATGATGATGATAGTCTCTGCTTAATGTAATATCGTTCCTCTGCTAGATTATGGAAAAGGTTAAACTATCGTTTTCAGCACATTACATTAGTTTTGTATTTCCGTGATAAACGTAGTCCCAGGGCACTCTTCCAATTCACTTCGGCCCTGAGGACATGCAGGGATCTGGTCACTGCGCCACCATGAAAAGATGGCTTCGCTGCACATCACGCATAGATAAACCATTGAAAAAAATAAAAACAAAAATAAAAATAACAGTGAACATATCAGAAGGCAGGAAAAAATAAGAAAAAGGTTGAAAAAGGTAAACACGGCAGTGAAGTTCATGTCGCTGCTCCTTTCGCTTGGTTCTTCGAGATCAAGTTGCTGAACAGTCTCTCTCCCCCCCATTTACTCCATTGCAGGATGATGATGCACAAAATAGGGAAAAATAAGAAAAAAGGAAAAGAAGTTTAAGATGTAGTTATCCCTTTTTGATTCGTTCTACGTTGGGAGCATTGAAGAACTGTGTCTTTGTTTCCTTGCTCTGCCCCCGGCTGGGGATTCTTAAAGAGTTTTATCTTGGATCTCTCCTTTCTAAGGCTCGCCTCAGCAGCGGATGTCCATAATTGCTTCTTAATTGTGATGCAATTCAGTTGGGCATTCTTTGCTGGATCATTAAGAAAAGTGGGCACATCAATGTTGTGGGGTCTGCCCACTAGTTCTGGAAAGTTTTCAATGAGATGAAAGAAAACACGAAATGCGTATCGACTGTCTTCGGGTGTTAATGACATTTGCTCTGTCTCTTTGGCTCTTAGGTCACAGGTCTTCCATGCGGTGCGATCTGCTTTTACCTCCTCGATCTGTCCCTCGCCGGATAGTTTCGCAGGAATCTCCTTAGGAATTCTCGCTGGAAGTTGGACAGCTCCACTTGGAGCATGATGCCATGGAGAAGGGTTTTCATGTGTAGGAAATTGACTGGGTCTCTGAGAAACGTTGCAACGTCAACGTCAGCAGGTCTTCCCACCATTTCAGGATAGTCTGCAACGAGTCTAACTAGGACGTTGTGGGCGAGCTGTGTATCTGCAGGGGACAGGGACATTTGCTTTGTTTTGTTGGGTCCTGATCACAAGTCTTTCTGTTGTTTTGAACAGGTCTTGCACCTTCCTGCAGCGTGGTCTGCTACCACATTATTTAGTTTACTCCATATCTGGTTTAGAAAATGATTGTTTCGGGGATCTCTGATGAACGTCAGTGTATCTGTGGTCCTCTCTACAAGTTCTGGGCACTCCTCAATGATTCGAAAGAATAACGTGTAGGTCACTTCGTCAATGACTGCTTGAGGCGGGAGCATTGGTCTTTGAGTCACTGTGCTCAGGCAACTCAGTGAAGACCTCTGCGATGACAGTCAATAGCAGCCTGATTACCTTCTCATTTTCTGGGTCTTGAATGTATTCAGTGACACTTGTTTCTCTCCCTACGAGTGACGGGTATGACAGTACCACCAGTTGGAAGTATGTTAGCACATCCCACGTGAGGCTTCTGCTGGGATTAACCATATGATCGCGAACAAAGTCTTTATTCTGGGTCCTTCAGCATAACAGTTTCAGTTCTCAGGAATGTCCGGTTCTGCTGCTTACCAGAGTCTTAGGCTTATGAATGCTTCGTGTGGCTTTTAAATGTTCATGAGCTTAACGCTTTTGCTGATATGAATACGTGTTGTTATTCATTTACCCTGCACCTTTGGCTGCACAGGGTGTTTGCTTGCTTCTTATTGTCTTTTTTATGCCTATAGAAAAGGTTCAGTGTGGACAAGATTTTCACAAAAGTTCTTTGTTGGCTACATTGAATGTTCATTTAATTGTCCCTTTATCAACTTTCACTTGGTTTGAAGAACTGTCTTGTTTTGAAAGTCTCACTTTTATATATTTTTTTTCCTTGTTCTTGTAACTTGTCTGCTCATGCGTCCTTCTTCCTCGCCATAGATCTTGTCTGCACGTGCTGAGGTTCTTCTCCGTTGTCTGCGGATTCCTCAGCAGTAGATGTAGTAGGAGTGCTCTCTCCTATGAAGGGCTTGATGTCGTTCATGAAAATCCAGGCTCTTTGGCCCACGAGCTTGACAGCGGACGGGGTGCAGTCATCTATGATGAAGGGGCCGTTAAATCTCGGTTCATCCCATTTCTTTCTTGTAAAGTTCTTTACAAGAACTCTGTCCCCCGGGAAGACTAGGGGTGCGTCAAGGCTGAGAGCTGTGCCTTCATCAGCACTGTCTGTTGTGTTTCGTGCTGTGCTGTCCCCTTTCCGCCGTCGCTGCAGCTGGCCTGAAATGATAGAGGTGCTGGCTATGAGACAATCAAGGTATGCCTTCATCTCATCTCCCAGAACCTCCCTAGTTGACTGGGCATCACATCTAGCTCTGTCTCGGGGGGTAAGAGGGGTCCTCATCCTTCTCCCAGTGACTATTTTGTGCCGTGTAAAATGATGGTGGGAGCCTGGTTGGTTCCGAAGCTCATACAATGCCAGTGGTAGGCAGTGCATCCATCCCTTTCTTAATGTGAGTTTCAACTTGGCTATCCTTTCCTTAAGCAAGCCGTTGATTCGTTCACATATCCCATTTCCCTCTGGATGATACGCCGGCGAAAATGTATGCTTTATGCCCAGCAACAAGCTAATCAGCTCAAATACTGCATTTACAAAATGTGCCCCATTATCAGATCTCATAACCTCACACACCCCCCATCTAGGGAAGACCTCCCTCACCAAGAATTTGGCAGTACAGGCAGCATCGGGGTGTGTACAGGGACCTGCTTCTACCCATCTGGAGAAGGGACACACCACCACAAATAAATACCTGTACCCATTACATACCTGAATCATATCGACAAAATCGATATGCAGGTGCTGGAAAGGTCCATTTGGTCTGGGGATGACTCCTCTCATTACTTTTAATGTGTGCCCAGAGGTGAATTGCTGGCAGATAATGCAGTTTACCATAAAGAATGCTACATGCTCGGCTAAATTCAGTGTAAAGCAGTCTTCGGAGAGCGTTGCAGCAAGATGTTCTCTTGACAGGTGTAAAGGGTAGTGGAGCTGTTCTAGAGCTATTTTAGGAGGGTGACAGGCATTACTGGCTTACCAGTGCTGTCTTGCCTCCACAATCCGTCAGAGGGGTTTAAAGAACACCCTCGACGCTTCCATAGATTCTTCTCCTCTTGAGGTGCCTCCCCCTGGATCTCCATTGACTGTGACTGCCCCATATTACTATAGGCTTCTGGTGTGGCTCGTGCTATCATCATCCTCTCATGGGTACGTTCCACATCCACGTCCATGATTGTTTCAGTTTTGGATGCCATACGTTTGGCTTCCGTGTCCGCTTCATGACTTCCACGTGACACAAAATCTGTCCCTTTGGTATGAGCGGCGCATTTTACGACTGCTATGCCCACTGGGAGCTGTAGTGCTTTTATCAGCCTGTCCAACAAGGCTGCGTGTTGCACTGGCATGCCGTCTGCTCGGAGGTAGCCCCTCCTCTTCCAGCACGCTAATCCTGCGTGCACTGTTGACGTCACATAGGCGGAGTCGCTGAACACTGTTACTTCCTGGTCTGCATGATTCTCGATGGCGAGTATCAATGCCACTAGTTCTGCAGCCTGTGCCGAATAGTTAGATGGTATTCGCGCACTGACAAGTACTCAGAACTCTCCATTCGCCATGTGTTTGATTACGGCCACGCCTGTGTACCTTTGCCCGTCACCTTGGTCAATTCTCGATGACCCGTCAATAAAGACGACCTCTCCATTCACCAGGGAATTTTCCTTTACCCTTGGGATTTCGTCATAGAATTCCTCATAGTTCGCACAGTCATGCACAGGTTCTCCCTCTGTGACTGGCTCAGCTATAAACATAGCAGGGTTCACAGTTTTACATCGCACTATTTTGATCAATGGGTTAGAGATGATCATCTCGTAGGCTGATGCTCTCTGAGAAGTCAGCGTGCCCTTTGGCTTTTCCAGTATGGTGAATAATGATTGCTCAACATATAGTGTCATGGAGCACCCCATCACAATGGATGACGCCTTCTCAATGGCAAACGCGGCGGCAGCTAGATTTTGTTCACATGGGAAGTGGCCCTTCATGACCGGGTCCAAACTCCCGCTGTAATATGCTAGGGGTTTATATCCCAATGAGGTTCTCTGCGCAAGCACTGCTGTCATAAAATTGCCATCAGTATGGGAAAACAAATAGAATTCCTCAGCATAATTAGGAATCCTGAGAACTGGGGCCTTGCAAATTGCCCCCTTGAGTTTGGTAAACCCCTTCTCCATATCTTCATTCCATTAAATTTCTTCCCTCGTCGCCTAGGCCTTTTTAAGGGCCTGCAACAAGGGCTTGGTATATGAGCTGTAGTCGAAGACCCATGCTCTGACATAGTTGCACAGGCCTAAGAAGCTTTGCATTTGTTTAAATGTGCGCAGCTTGGCTGTGTTCATGATAGCCTCGGCCCTTTCTGGGGTTACCTTTTTCCCCTCAAGTGAGATCAGTTGCCTTATGTACAACACCTCCTGTTGGCACTGCAACTTGTCCTTGTCCACCTTGTATCCCTTCTCAGCCAGTATAGTTAATAGCTGGACTGAGTCATGTCGGCATTGCTCTTCAGTGTTGCTGCAGATTAGAATGTCATCTACATAATGCAAAACAACACTGTCCACTGCAATATTGCTTAGGTCCATTTGCAGGACTCTGTTGAAAATAGATGGAGACTCGCAATACCCCTGTGGCAGCCTGGTACTTTTCAGGCGTATTTGTCTGAAAGTAAATGAAGTCAGGTCTTGTGAGTCACGGTGCAATGGAATCGAGAAGAATGCATTTTTCAAATCGATCACCGTGAAGTACTTTGCCTCAGTGGGTATGTTGCACATAATCGTGGATGGATTTGGGACTAAAGGGAACTCGGCTTCAAATGTCGTTTAGGGGTCGTAAATCCTGGATTAAACGCCAGGACCCTCCCTTTGATTTCTTGACAGGATAAATCACAGTGTTGCAGGGTGATTCCGATGTCACTAGAATGCCCTGCTCCATCATGGAGGAGATTGTCTTTGCAATCCCTTCATCCGCTTCTCTGGACATGGGATATTATCATTCCCGTGGCAGAATTGCTCCTGGTTTCAATTTAATTTTTACTTCGCCAGCTTCCTTCAGGAGACCTATGTCATAGGGCCCTGTAGTCCATACTTTGGCCGGCACTAGGGCCATGTCGTTATCAAAACACTCTGGGCGTACTAACGCGAACATCATCCTCTGTGGTACCTCTCGCCTGATCATTTTGACCCAAAATAGGAGACTCACTTGCACCCGTGTCTCTTCCAGGTCAGGGTGTTCTTCGAACAGATCGTCATCGGTGATGTCAGTCACTCGATACCCTTCTTCGATGGCGACAATCCACACCAAGGTCTACCCTCGTCGTCACATTCTTCAACTAATACTACCTTTCCTCGCACCGCGGCAGAGTGTATCAATAAGGGAAACACTTGTCCCTCCTCTTCGTGCATGGGTATTCTTGGCCTGAATAGAAATTAATCAGGGGTTCTCATAGGTTTGTCTGCGAGGCCTGGCAATCCTGCCATGAGCACACGTACTCCATATGCGAAAACTTCTGGTTCCAACGGTACAGCTCTCATGGCTGCACGTCCAGAGTATGCTCTAATAATTGTGCATACGTTTGAATAATGCATTCCTGGGGTGAAGCACACTATGCCATCCTCAGTGAACCAGATGGTCATATTCAACTTCGTCATCAAATCCCGACCCATGATATTCACCGGGGACTGACGCGAATACAATAAAGATACATTCATGTCGCACTCTCCCACTGAGACTGGGAGTGCATCTGTAAAGGGAACTCTGCTATGAGCTCCAGTAAAACTCTGGGTGTCTATTGCCTCGCCGGACAAGGAGAACTTGCCTTCTCGTCTGCACGAGCGCGTTGCACCCGTGTCAACTAATAAGGAATATTCTTTTCCCCTATGGTGACATTTACCCTAGGTTCCCTGTTAGGGCCTGGTGTCACTGATAGGATAGAACACATCAGAGATCCCTGTGAGCCGTCCTATTTCATATATAGGTTTGGTCCACGGTATGCCTGTGGGTTTCCCCCACCAGAATTAGTGCCCTGAGCCACTTGCGGCAGTGCCTGCTGGGGTTGTCCCTGTGGTACACTCCCCATGTTCTGTGGCTGGACCACTTGCTGTGCACCCTGCTGCAAGCCAGCTGCCTGCTGCTGCACAGTATAGTTTTGTGCATTGCCCTGTTGTGGGGTAGCAGGTTGATTCACCGTGCCTGCCCCCATTCCTTGATTGTTCTGCCACATGCCTTGGCTTCTGCACATGAGTGCCACATGTCCTGCCACTCCACACAGCCAACACACTGGCGGTGGTCGGGCCATCTGTCCATCTGGCATAGCTGGGCTGCCCGTTGGTGCGCTTTGGATACCACCTTGAACATTTTGAAAACCTCCTTGGTTACCTCTAAAGCCTCCCTGATTACTCTGCCATGCTCTTCCTCCAAATCCCTTTCCTCTCGGATAATATCCTGTGTTACCCTGATTGTTTTGCGTCGGGTTAGTGGCACATTGCGCACTCAAATCGGCTGGGCTTGTTAGCATGGCTCCCTCGAGCGCATACTTCGAGAGCTTCCTTTGCACCAGCTTTGCCTCTTCTCCCTTACACGTTGCCTCTTACTTTCAATTCTTTTCTTGCAACAGCCTACAATAATGGGCAATTGTCAACTGGATTTCGGCCCACGGTTTAGCTTCATTTCCTACCAATTTTTTTAGTTGTTTTTGCACCAGTTCTGATAACCCTTGGCACAGTATATGATAGAATACAGGGATAGATTTCGTCCAAGACTCATGCATTTCGAGCACCCACGCGTCTTGAAAATTCTGGATATAAAGCAACGGATCCTCTGACTCCTTCATTTTTCGAGTCATTATAGCTCCCATATCGGATGTGTCTGGATATAGCGTACGCAGCGCTTTCCACACTGCTGCTCTGCAGTTATTAAATGGCGCTCCGTCATGAGAGGTGTTAGTTATGGTTAGCCTAGGGTAGCCTGCCCTTTTCCACACATTGTCTGCTCTTTCTCTGAGTATAGCAATTAGGAGAGCCTTGATGTCGCCTATGGCTAGGGTGACACCCCCCGTCATTTTTCCTAGCTCATGTTTCCACTCCGCTTATTTTTGAGATTCTCTCGGTCCATGTGTGGCCATGGAATATATTGCGGTCTTACTGCCCCTTTCTCTATCAGTGGGAATTGGAATGCGCAATCCTCCTTTTCCTTTTCTTTACCTCCTCGGTCTCTTGCTGGGGTGGCGTTCCCGCCTTGCTTTCTACCTGGCAGTACCCTTAACCTATCTGTATAGGCAGGTGCCGACGCCCCCCTCTGACCGTGGGGTGTTTCTTCATGTCGGCTGGACTGTCCAGCGGACTTCGGTGTCCTTTTTATGGACTCCCTAGCATCAGACCATCACACCTCTCGGTTCCCTGGGAGCCGCTTTTCGCCTCGGTTCCCTTCATCATACTCCACTTCCTCCGCTTCTCCATCGGAATCTGACTCTGAGTACTCCCAGTTTGCTCAACCTCTTGCATCATCTTCGTTCTGCCTATCTTATAGTCTATCTAGGGAACGTCCCCTACTCCCACTACTCCGGGTGACATCCTCAGTGTCATATAGCTGAGTGCTCTCTAAGCGCTCATCTTCCATTCCCTCTTGGGAAATTCGTTCCAATCCCATCTCATAATATATTTTATCAATCGCTTCCCCGATGCTTCTGGTGTCGAAGTCATCATCAATAACTGTCCCTCTTGTAGCTGGTACCGCATCGTTTGCAGGGAAGAACTCTTCTATGTCTTCCCAGTCTACAACAGAGTTGGGTTTTTTCACTTCCTGCTGCAAATATTCTAAATCTCGCGCCCTTTGCCTGCGTTTACACTCTGCTTCCTCGTCCATTTCTCTTTGCTTCTTCGCTTCTTCTCTAACCTTATCTACTTCCCTCATCCGTTCATTTCTATGTTCCTTTGCCCTTCTATTTTCCTCATCTCCTTTCTTCTTCACTTTGCTTTCGTGCACCCTCCTTTCTTCCTCCAACTTTAGCATGTTCTGCCTGCACTTTTCATAGGCTGCATATTGCGTGCGACTGAGCGGTATACCCTGCTCTTCGCGATATAGTTGGTCTCGCCTCAACCTATCCTTTTTTCTTGCCCTCTCATCTCTCATAGTCATTTCTTTCTTCTTTTCCTTACTTTGCGCCTCAACAGACCATTCACTCGGCCTTGCGTCATCACTTCCTTTTCCATCTAATTTCAATAGTATCTGCCCTCCCATCCATTCGTCCTTTGCAAATGTTACCTCATCGGTTCCTTTCCGCTTCTTTCCCTCTCTCTCTCTATCGAGAGGTGCACTCGTTTGTGCCTGGTCCTTCCTTTCCTCGTCTCTCTTTGTCCCACGGGATTGTGGAGGCCGAGTCAATTTCCTGTTCCTTCTCTATCGTCTCGTCACTGCTACACATAGGTGACTCATATGCAGGGTTGCTATGACACATGGCTGCTTTAAGTTCTCGTAGTGGGTAAAGGTCTTCTGACTTACTTCCCTCAACAACTGGTTCTGGCGGGGCAGGTGGCGCGGTAGGCGTCTCACCCCCCTCCGTACATACATTTAATATCCAGTCTGCGGGAGGTTCTTCTTCCTTTACTTATTCAAACATTTTCCAAAGCTTGAGCATGGCAAGGCGTTTCCCGAGCTTCTTCCCGCTATATGTGGCATGTAGGAATGTGGTCATGTGCTGTAAGACAGCCTTAGACAATGACCCATTCTGGGGCCACGGCATAAACATTTTATTTGCGGTGCCCTAACCCATTCCTAGCTATATTTCTTCAGCTTTGCAGTGTGTTTTGGCAATTGTTTGCACAAGTGTGCAAGTGGGGTAACTTCCTCCATTCTTAATTTTGTCACCAACAATGTTCGTGCAGTTTTCAACTTTACACTATTATGAGCATGCACCACATATGCAAGCTCCAATCCAATTTTCCGCAAACTTTTATACCAACAGTTTTTCTCAAAACACATCAATTCAGTGGCGATTCCCTCTCATTTACAGAATCGTGTAAAACAAAAATGCATTAACATCATTTAAAATCACAATAATTCCACATTCAGCATACACAGAACATATAGGACAGACGCTTGACAGACTAGACGGACACCAGCTGGTCAATGTATACCTGCCTTATAATTATTACCCCATCATGGGATTTGAACTACCCCTTTATGACGCCTTTAAACGTCATCGTAGCCTAGCGTCCACCTCTCTGTGGGCTATGGGTTCAAGTTCCTTCTGACCCTCTTTAAAGTGCAGGAACAAGGTTTATTTTACAGTTTTTCTCTTGGGTGCCCTCCCGGTATCCCTTACAGTTTTTAATCTAGGGTGCCCCCCCCGGTATTCCTTACAGTTTTTAATCTCAGGTGCCCTCCTGATATCCTTACAGTTTTTAATCTCGGGTGCCCTACTGATAGCCTTACAGTTTTTAATCTCAGGTGCCCTCCTGTTATCCTTTCCTAGTTACTTCAGGTGTCCGGGTCCTTACCCTCTATATATAAACAGTCTTTTCTACTTCCAGCTGTATTATTTTTCTCTGCCACCCACTGTTACCTTTCCCTATAAGACCTTTGCCAGGATAACGAGTTTCGTTGTTTCACTCACCAATCGACTCTTTTCCTCTCTGGAACTTCGGGATCACCGCCCGTTCCTCTTCCTGCTTTTATGGTTTTCGTCCGATCCGCTGCCCGTAGGAAGGGTTATGGGAAGGGTTAAGGGTTATGGGAAGGGTTATGCTTGGAAAGGAGGGTTCCTTCAGAACCACTGCATATTTTTTGGGAATAATTACACTATCATTGTCCACGGGAAGCTTCTCAGCCTACTCAGCCGGAATAGCGAAAGGACTTGTGATGTAACCAGAGGCCCAGAGTTACTTTGTGCCGTCGATTGAAAGGTGTCGTATAACTATATTAATTGATTATCAATAATCGATGGCCGAAACCTTCCTCATGCTACCAAGTGTTGATGAGGAGAGGTAATTACTGACGGGCCCATTGGTCAGCACTCACCCTCGAAAACGTGTAATACAAGATAGTTTCACCATGCAAGGACAGAGTGCAGGATTCACATACTCCGGCCAGACTCAATAATCAGGACTCAGTAAATTGGCAAAGGGAAGTCTGTTTAATGATACATACATCAGCTTATGGAAATCAGCAGCATCACGAACACCTGCCTCACCCCGACTTCCTCGAACATTAGTCCAACAGCCTCTTTTATGGGCAAAATCTGTCATCATTGATGTCTAATTCTACAAAAAATGATCATGCAATACAATTGGTTGGGAAAGGTAACTTAAGTATAGGTGCTATAACTGTATATGGAAATAATACAAGTGGATTGGATAACACTTATCGGGTGGGCGTCTACGCCCATCCCTCTACAACACACGTGATTGACGTCACTACAAGTACGACGTCTCATTGGTTACAGTGGCTATAGGAACCTAGATTACATGGTCCCTTGTGATTGGACAAGTTACACCCCTGAACATAAATCTCCATTTTAATTAGCAGCATGCAGAATAGACAGCCAGGTGCCTAGTGTCCCAAATTTCACCCTGCCTCCCTTCCATCAATCAGTGGTTTAGGGATATGTGTCAATTAGTTGGCTGGGTATGGCCTCAGATCTGTAGTCTCTTATCAGGAAAAGTTATGGCATCCTCGGGTTCTGGATGACATAAGGGGTGGTACATCTTCGCGCCTGTCTGAGCACATGTTGGTTCACCATGAATCTGCTTCATTTTCCACCCTTTTGTGTATTTAATTCTGTATGCGCTTAGCCACCTCCATGGGCCTCTCTTATCTTCACCTTCACAGGCGGGCTGGCATGCTCTGAAGTTGGAGCCTCGTGAGCTCACGCTCACCTCCCCATCTCTGGTTGACCTCGGTTTCCCCAGTCCTGAGCCATCCTTTGTTAGGTTTCTATTCCGCTCCTTTCCTCAGCTTGGGTCTGGATATGAAACCTGGCCAGTCAGGACTTGGCCTCCTGGGAGTACTTCTGCTTATACAAAATGGAGTTGCACGTGTACATTGTGCTGTATTGAGTTAGATGTATGGTTGGCGCTTGCCGCTCTAACTTCTACTAAGCATTGCAAGCAGAATCGATTTCTGAGCATCTTGCTTTTCAAGCTTATTACGCCTTCAATAAGGCGGTTGCTTCCATCTTGTCTCATGGCAGCATTTCCTTACGTTTTAACTTTATCTTTCCTCTCTGTCCATTACATTTATTCTAGCAGTCACTGGTACGGGCATGCTAGCTTTCAGTAGCCACTTCTGGTTGTTCTCAGGGCTGCCTAGGCCCTTAGTCTATTTCCATTGGCCTTCCATTAAGGCCTTCAGGGTTTTCTCGTGGACAGTCTGTAAATACTTGTCGTTTCGTAGCAATGGCAGGTACGGTTTTCTGATTGGGTACCGTGCTGCCCAGGGTTGTCGCGTTATGACTGCTTCAATCGGTATTGATCTCCTTACATACAAGGGGCAGAGTCCCAGTGCGGCTCTCTGTTGGTTCATTTGCTCCTCATACGTCACGTACCACGGCGAGTACCTTACTGGCAATTCGCAATGGGGGGCAGGGGTGCGGGTCATATCTGGGACCTCCTCTACACCTACTTTTTTAAAGTATCACCCACATAAATACATACCTGTCAATTGTACAGCAAACCCAGGCTGGTGAAAATTAAAAAGGCCAGTTGCATTAAACAGGACAATAGGGTGTGCTCGATTTAAAAAGGTGATAGGGCATCACAAAAAAAGATGGGGAAAATACAAAAATGCACACTTGAGATAATATGATGGGTCATTTATAACTCGCCTGTAAACACGTGTTTCTTGCCTGTAAACAGGGGTTTCTTGCGCCTGTGAACAAGTGTTTCTTGGCGCGATTCCGTGACACTTTTTCATGTTTGAAGCTTGAAGGAGCAGCACAAAGTAACTTTTAGAAACTACAGTCCAGCTCATGTAGGTAAAGGAATAACAGGGGGGGCGTGTCCTGTGCGAGAAGAAGGGAAACAGGCATTGCCAATGCCAGCAGTTTTTCCGTTTACTGTTGTTCTTTGCATTTTGCACCTAAAGGCACTACGGTGCAAGGAGGAGAGTGCAACGTTTTAATGGAGGATGCGATAAGGGGTGCAGGTGTGCAATAGAAAGAGAAGGGGAATAGAGCAACGGAGGAAGCCATTGAAAGAGGTTGCCAATGATAAGCAAAGAGAAATATGAGTGAGAAAGAGTGATAGTGGGTGGGAGTAAAGAGAGGGGGTAGGGTTGAGAAGACAAAGAGAGGGTAGAATGGGTGGATGGGGTAGAGAGAGGGGATGGGTGCTTGGCATTAAAGAGAAAGAGAGTAGTGTGGGTGTGTGGCGGTAAAGAGAGTGAGGGTATTGTGGGTGGGCTAGAGAGTGGGGTAGAGTAGGTGGGTTTGGATAGAAAGGTGTGGTAAGGGTGGGCAGTGATAGAGAGGGTATGGGTAGAGAGAGTGGGGTAGAGGGGGTGGGGTAGAGAGAGGGGGCATAGGGTAGAGAGAGCAGGGGTAGGATGGGTGGAGTAGAGAGAGGGGGGTGGGTGGGAGTAGAGAAAGTGGGGCGGAGTGGGTGGGAGTAGGTTGGGTGGGGTAGAGATATCAGGGTAGAGAGTGGGGTAGGTGGAGTAGAAAGATTGGGATCGGGTGGGTGGGGTAGAAAGAATGGGGATAGGTGTGGTAGGGGTGGGCAGTGATAGAGAGGGTATGGGTAGAGAGAGTGGGGTAGAGGGGGTGGGGTAGAGAGAGGGGGCATAGGGTAGAGAGAGCAGGGGTAGGATGGGTGGAGTAGAGAGAGGGGGGTGGGTGGGAGTAGAGAAAGTGGGGCGGAGTGGGTGGGGGTAGGTTGGGTGGGGTAGAGATATCAGGGTAGAGAGTGTCGCAATGGACCATGGACCAGGCCGGTGTGTAAATATTTATTTATTTTTATATTCAAATGAAAATCAAACACATTAGATATAGGGCAGCAATCACCAGTGTGGTGATAATTACACAGCACAATGATAGGATACACTTAATTTAACTTTCTAACATCAGACATATCAATGAAATTATGAGTTGAAGCAAAATCACTTTTGGGTAATATTTTTAAATGGCACCACTGTTATGCATTCCCCCTGCAACACTCCCCCAAGCCCCTGTTAACCAAGTTTTGTGTGGGTGCAGAGGAGAAGCAAGGAGTCAGATGTAATAGGCAAGAAGCAGATTGGAAATCCGACCTACCACCCCTGAATGGGAGGCCACAATAGGATTGAAAACCCCTGAAAATGAGCAAAATGGCACTCGGAATTAACTGAATAGTTATATTACACGTGCAGTAGAATGAATCAGACAGGAATTGGTGTGGATGGGCTAAAGAAGCAAGAAAACCTATAAGCTAAAAGGCAAAATACTAAACAACAGCATATAGGTGAGAAAATCGAATTTTGGAAGAAAAACAGTGCAGCAAAATCACACGTGGCAGAATTGCAATTTCTTCATTTTCACAGGTTTAAAACAAGCAGACAGCTTAGGAAACGAGCTAAATAGTCGAAATTGGACATCGGTTTTACTGATAAGGTACAAAGGCACATCACAGGGATGAGACAGAAGTGAAAGGGTGACTCTTTATGGGTGACAGTATGGAATTCTTTATAGGAAAGGAAAATCGGATTTAAAAGGGAAACAATTTTACGGGCAAACTCAGTTTTGTTATTGAAATGATTTGTTCTACTGCAACTATATTTTAATGGCTAAATGATTAAAGAAAGACACGGTACGCGTTGAGGTTAATTTGCAAGGTTAACCTATTCACGCTGCGCTCATCCTTATGGGAAATTAATTAATTTATTCAAAATAGTGCTAAGGAGTTACACCACGGACTGAAAAGATTTGAAAGGAATTTTGCTAACACAAGGAGACTAACACAGATTCTCCTAAGGACAAGATACACACAGGATTCTGACAATTTAGGAATTTACTAGGGTACTTGTAGGATTTGTCTAGGATTAGACAGAATACAAGGTAACAGAACGGTGTATGCAGCTTTGTGGTTACTGGGGAGGGTGAAACTGACAAAATGCACTTGAATCGGGTAGTTTGGACAGCTAACCGGGTCTCTGTACAGCAGACCAAAGATTGGGTCACTGTGGAGCGGCTGGACTCTCTTTTAAGGAAACAGCGGGGCAACCGGGGTCTGGGTACAGTGGACAGCAGGGTTCATCAGCTGGGCAAGGACAGTTCTGGTCACTGGATTTTCCCAAAGGGTCAGCAGCCTTTCCCCCTTTCTCCCTGAATTATTGGTATTTTAGTAGGGTTTAGTTATGGATAGTGGTTTTGCCTGGATAGGAGGTTCTGCCTGGATCTAGATCAGCTACCTCTGGCCTGGCTCTGGAGTCTGGAGTCTTGCAGGGTGAGTGCTAAATGTGTGGATCTCTGGTTTTTGAATCTCCTGAATTTTGAATATGGAATTTTTTTAATGTCCTGACTCTCTCTGTGCTTCCTCCTTTTATAAGCAGGATGACATCAGAGAATGTTTACTATGTGGGCAGAAGTAACCTGGACATACCTCTAAGATGGGATAGGTCAGGCTGTGGATATCACCACCCCCATGTAGGCGGATTGGTTCAAGAGGAGTGACATCAGTTTTAGTGTGGGTGTGTCTATTATGTGCTTTGTTTCCCCACAGTTAATTTTGCCAAAATCAGTTATGAAAGAAAATGCTTATATTTACAATTGTTATCCTTATGAAAATTAGATAGGCATATCCCATAAATTACAAGGAACATGCCCTTCCAAATCCCAAGTCTGTGCGATGGTGCTTTGCCCTTCTGCCATTCTTTCACAATTTCTATGGAAAACATTTCACCTAAAATTCTACAAATGGATACACAGAAGCCTATCAATGTCGGGCATATTTCAAATAAATTTTACATCTGTGTCATGTTTGCTTTCCCCAGAAATGCCCCTTTAATGCCATTCACGTCCCTCACATGCTAGGAAGACCCACATAGTCTCTTCTTGCTGATACCAAAATTACATTAAAAACCATCATAACTTCACATTGCTGCTTATCCAGATTACTGAATTAAATGTCTTAATATGAAAAGTCTTTTAAATCAAATGGGCTGGCTTTGTTCCCAAATGTGGGTGGTATTTCCACCCCCCCAGCCGAATGTCTTTCCCTGGTCAGCTTACACCAGGGGTTGTCAAGACTCCTACTTTGAAGTCCTTCATTTTGAATGCAAAGGATTTCCCACTTATGAGACAAACACGTGGGTTGGAATCTCCCTTTGTCTGTGGGAGCATCTCTGCCAGGCAGTCTGAGGCACCCTGTAATTATCATACATGACAGCCCAAAGAACAGGGTCCCTGCCCTGGCAGCATCATATCACGGGGAGGTGTGACATTTGGCCTTTAAGCCAAACTCGTCCAACAGGAATGCCTGATCTTCAGCCAGGCTGTTTAAGTTCTTTTTGTGAAGAAAAATAAAATATACAGAGTAAAATACCTATATTTTTGCAGCTTTTCTTCCCACAATATACAGTTATGTTTCTGGGCATTTTACAGTATTATTTCCATTCAGCTTTCACATTTCACTGCTTTACAAAGTAGTGCAACACGGGTTCATTTTATTTTTCATGTTCATTTAACATATGTGGTTTTCCTCGCATTTTTATTCTGAGGGCTTTCAGAGCTTTAGTCAATTTCTATACACAGGGATATTTTCAACAAATGGGTTCTTTGAAACTGACATCAGGCAAAGGAGAAAAAAGAACTACTTTTGAAGTGCTTTGCATGTGTTTATTTGTTTCCAAAGTGAATCCTAGCCGTGCGGCCTAAAATTAAATTCCTGCTTTTCACAGATTTTATTTGACACAACAAAGCCGTTGAGGGAGGGAAGACCCTCATTTGATGGTGTTGAACCTGAATATAGGTGGACATATCTGTGTTGTACTGGAATCAAACTGAGTGATGTTTAAAAATGAAAATAGCACCAGAACACAGTCATTTTAAACACAGAACATTTTCTTTTGCAGTTTTAAGTTTTTGCAAATCACAACACAGCGATGCTGAGCCATTCTGCCTTTGGATTCCTCTGTTTGGATTCACATGAAGAAAATAAATGCTGCCATTCTTCTGTAACTGCTAAAACGCAGTTTTGTGTTGCAGGGGAATAAGTGCTTAGCAGATATAGCGCAGCCATGATTTTGTTTTTTGTAACTGCTAAAATGCAGTTTTGTGATGCAGGATTTCTGTTGGGCTGGTAAATGTCCCCCACAGAATCCCCCCCTGCTTGCCCGGGACTTCTTGTTGAGGGAGAGTAGGGCAAAGTGGGATTCATCGGGTGGAGTTCTTCTTTCATTAGGAAGCGGAACGCCAGGATTTTCCTTTGTGTTTTGTTGGAGGGTATGGAGTAGTGCCCCGCTTTCCTTCCCTTTCCTTTACAAGTCCCCGGGGAGGTCTTCCCCGGACTAGAACGTAATTAAGTTCATTATCTAATAGGAGATAGATAAAAACAGGTTTTAGAATATTTAACTGACAGTCTTCCCAGAAGATGGACAACAGTGGAACAATGCATACATTTACAGTTATCAGGAGTATTTGAACAACATCATCAAACAAATTACTTGCAAGGCAAAAACATGAGTGGACCTTTACACCATGCTTTCATTATACATTTTTGCAATAACAATGAAGAAAAGTACTCCCTATTAGATAGATATACTTATGGAGATACCTATTCCCATCGTTGTTCTTTTTCTTTCTTCTCATTCTCCAGGTGTCTCCTCTATTTGACTTTCCTTTCGCTCCTCAACAGCTGCAAATTGTGTCTGGGGTGACAACTTTTTAACTGAATAATGTGGACCCAATTCTCTTCTGACAGCTCTCCTTTGGGGATGCGGATTCTGTAGGCAACAGGTGAAATTGTGTCTACAATTTCAAAGGACCGTGCCAGGAAGTGAGAAATTACCGGTCCTTAGAGTGGTTCCTATGAAAACTGTACAAAGAGACACTGTCTCCTCTTTGTTGTTCTTTTTTGGTTGTTTTTAAGTCATAGTGAGTCTTCATTCCCTCTGCCGATTTCTCCAGATTCCACTGAGTGTACGCAAAAACATGTTGTAGGTGTTTTCTTAGATTCTCAACATATTCATGTGTTGTCTTATGCATTTATCAGTGTCTGCTCTTGTGTTCTATTGAGCAGATGATGAGGTAACACCATTTTTCATCCCGTCATTAGCTCAAATGGAGACATTTTGGTCGCAGTACATGGTGTAGATCTAATGGCCATCAAGACAAGCGGTAATCGGATGTCCCAAATTGGCCCAGAATCTGCCACAAACTTCTTGAGAATGCTCACAATGGTTTTATTGTACCTCTGAACTTGCCCACTAGAGGACTGTCAGTATGTAATATGAAGTTTCCTATTGACCCCAAGTATCTCCCACATCTTTCTCATCACTTCGCTGGTGAAGTGACTTCCTCAGTCTGACTCAATCCTTTGGGGAGGGCCAAAACGCGAGAAGATGTGGCTGATCATCAGGGCAGCTGTGGTTTCTGCCTTGCAATTTGGGGGCAGGAGACATTCCACCCATTTGGTGAACAAGCATGTTACTGTTAACATGTACTTGTTCCCCCTAGAGGAGCGAATCATGGGCCCAGTTATGTCTACTTGTAAATCTGACCAAGGCAGTGTCATCCCCTCTTCTGGAGGGGAGCTCGGTGTGTGAGTGAACTTGGCTGAAATTGTGCCCAAACAAGAAACCCCTTCAAATATTGGTCAAGGACCTACCCCAGGTCTGGCCATTATGCAACCTCCAGCAAGATTCCTAGAGTAGTATGAAACCCCCGATGACCGGCTGTGGCTGCGTCATGGGTGTGACTTAGCATCAGTTTTGCCAATAAGGTATTTACCACCCACTGGTCACATCCAGAAATGGATCTCCTTACCAACAAACCATCTTGGATTCGGAACATTTTGGGACACTTCATCAACATCCTGAGGTCCTCTTTCCCAATGTAATCAGTTTCCGTCAGAGGAAAGTTCACAGGGTCCTCAATGTGTTGGTAGAATTTCCTAATAACCGGATCCCCTTTTTGTGCCGTGATTAAATCAGCATCTGGGGTCTCCCACTAGGCTGTTGAGAGTTAAATGTGAGCATTTGTCGGGGACCTGGTGACAGCAGTGAACTGGATTTCCCCCAACAGGGACTCGATCTCAAGGAGATCCCCCTGGATAGCTTAGGTTTTGGCCAGCTGATCCGCCAGGTCGTTTCCAGTTTTGTCTGGCCCCTCTATTTGAGAATGACCCTTAATCCTGATCCAATAGATGGTCATCCTATTAGAGGTGAACAGATCATCAATATTTTGTATGAGCTTGCCATGTTTAAGTGGTTTGTTATTTGCACACATCATGCCTGTGGTTTTCCAATTGATCAGGTGCTCCATGAACAGGTTCCAGACATAATCTGAATCTGTGATTATTGTGGGATGTATTGACCCACTCCCCTATGCTATGCAGCATCACTCTGATAGTATGGTGCAAGGAACTGCAACAACGGCAGCAAAACTCTTGTGTGCGCCTAAAACCTACAAAAACCTACAAAAACCGTGTTCTCAAACACACAAAAAGATGGATGCATAACCGGACACCCATGGTGCATGGGTGGTGGAATAAAGCACACACTGCAGAGAATGTGACGGTGGGCTCCATGACCAGCAAACAGAGTGCAGAAAGAGAAGCACCGCTTTGCAAATGACCTTCCAAAATGTGCCTATAAATGACATTTGCTTTGTTGTTAAAAACTCCAAAATGCCTATAACACAACACTTTTCAACATTCAAAATCTTGCTTGGCGCTAAAATTCATGTAATCTAAGAAGCCCTGCGAACATACAAAGTCCTAATGCGAAGAGCAAAACATTCATCAGACAAACTGGATTGTCTGCAAACTGACAGCCCCTGTCAGAATCTGGGCGCAGTACCCTGGGCTACCTGAATGACAGCTGTCAGAGGGGTTACTGGGGAAACTTTAAAGTGATCTAAACTAAAAAGTCTGCCGGATCAGCAAACATCAAAAAGATTGTGGCTAAAAAGAATACAGATCTCAGTTGCTTTTTTATCCCACAGAGTTAAAGCTAAGAAAAAATGTATTTATGTTTGATGCAACAAGTTTGGTTTTTCCTGGATTTTAATTAAGAATAAATTAGCTTGGCTGAACTGCAACCCTTTGGAAGTTGACAAACAGGTTTCTCCCAGGGGGAGGGATTGCCTCTCAGCAGAAACTCACTGGGAGGTCTAATTGCGGGTTAACCCAGACTCTTGTCTACAGAAAGAGAATGAACAATAGCAGGCCCTTCAGCCCAGGAAACAAAGGTGTGAGAGGGTCATAAATGGCTCCTGGAAGGAACAAACCGGGAGGGGGATGCTCCTGGAAGACTCATAACTTGTGATTGAAAATGGTGAAAAATATACCAAGGACATATCTGTTAGTCTAATGTTTGGCTGCACGTTTTAAGAGGCGGCAGAACCGCGTGACATGTTCTGGACAGGAATGGCAATATATGTAGTTTTGTGTGAAATGTATTAATCCTAGAACTGTGAAAATGTACACACACATTCCTATGTTAAACACACACATGTGTGGAAATTTGCATAAAGTTTGGAAATTGTGTTCATAGCAAAAAGGACAACATTCTGTAGAAAGCTGAAACAAGACCCTACAGCTACGGAATTTTGAGGAACAGATGCTACATAAAATATGGCATCTTTGTGTGTGATTTGTGTAAAAGTGACCAATGTAGAAATGTGTATTTAGTATAAAATCCGATTTTGAGACTGGTAGCTAAAGGGAGGTTTCTAAGAACTGTAAAGCAAACCATAAAATGTGTCATCATCCGGCCTTGATCCATTCACTCAAATGCAAAGCGGAGATGAAGTTTTGACCCAATCCCAACTCACAGGGGCAAGCTTAACTAAGCCGGCCCATACACCCACTTTGTGATGTCATTTTAAAGCATAAATAGAGACAGCTGACAACACATAGGGACTCACTGATTCATTCACTTTCCTGATTCCGGCGAAGCACTCTGATCCAGCATTCTACATCCAGCTTTAACATCCTTCCATATCCAGATGGCAAGACTATTGCAAGCAGTAGAGAACTATTGACTTTCTGCAAGGCCTAAATCTTCAAACTTATTCTTGCAACCCAGTGAAGCGCTGTGGTGTGAGAAGGCCTTTTGAACTAGCTACCACTAGGCTTGCCTGGGGAACTCGCTATCCAGCTGCTTGAAATATCCACAATCAAGAAGGGAGATTTTGTGCAAATCCGGTGACCGGCCTAGCTGACCCGATCCGTGCCCGATGTGCTGTTCTTCCTAGAGCAGATCCAATCCATGACTAGAACTGACGGTCTCATTTAATAACTTATCCTGTGAGTATTAATACAAAGAACTGTGATCCATAGTATATTTGCATTGTCTTATCCCAATCTCAAACCCATCCTATCTTTCATTCAGAACCATTGTGTTGCTAGAACTATCTTTATGCTAACTCTTTTCTCATCTGAAGAAGTAGAGTATCCACAACAGGCGAGTTACACTGATCACGTGACTCTAAGATCCATCTGTGGCATTCGCGTTTTCATAGTCATAATCTATTGTCTCAACCCATCTGTCATTTTGAAGTGCATTTCTGTTTTCCACTCTTGTGCCTATTTTACAAAAACAACCTTTAATAAAACCTCTATAGCTCCCTCAGTTTTTGTGATAGAAATGAAATTCCAACTCCTACTTGTACCTAACATCCATAGCTATCAATAACCACACACCACAAAACAGTGCGATTCTCCCGTCATAGCGAATATCGCGTAATGAAAAGTTTGCCGCAATTTTACATTCTGAGAAATTTTACATGTGTGAAATAGCTTTAAATTGTTTCCGACTTGGACTTTGAGATTTCCATTGTTTTCTTTTGACTAAACCATTGCTTGTGATTGTGTGCAAATGTTCAAAGCCGCTCCAGTAGGAATTTATAACAATTTAAGTATTTTTGACAACATTTGTTGTTTTTGCTCAGTAATTTCCAATGACAATTTCAAGGCCATTCTGACAGCTGCAGAGTCAATTCCGTTTTTCTCTTGTGTGTGAAGGGGGAAGGTGGGACTGATATTCTGTTTGATTTGTGCTATTCCTGAATACCTGCTCTCTCCTCCAATCTCTTTACATTGCCTATTGGAGGGTTGAGGGGTGTTGCAGGGGGAACTCCTAACCATAGTGCCATCTGTTTGACACCAATTCAAAAGTATTCGTTTCTGTGCTGCATTTGTTTTTGTGCTCATCACTTGATTCCTAGTGTATTGAAGATACTATTCAGTGTTCTGTCACCCCATTGGTGATTGTTGTTCACCTATTAAAATATATTGAGATTAAATTTTAAATACATAAATAAATATTTACCTTTGCAAACTAGCCTGATTCCTGGTTCAGTGTGACCGGGGTGGGAGTGGGGGTTCCAGGAGAAGGGTGTGATACGAGTGGTATATCGTTCAGAATATTGAATTTATAGATATAAATAAAAAAAGGGTTTCAATTGCGCACTACATGCTGGGCTTGACTTGGATGTGTGCCGGATTGAAATCACTTACATTATGACGAGTTCTTGGAGTCTGTGTTGCACGGCAGTGAGGATGGCCTGATGAGCTGCCATCTGACTTCTGCAGGGACCGATTTTGTACCCAGCTGAGGTTTCTGGGGCATCATTCAATCAAGCATTCATAACACCGGCCACCAGTTCCTTTTCCCCGTTGTTGCCAACATGGTAGGAGCACCCGTCCACATAAACTGTGGGCATCCCCTGCCACGTGTCTTCTTCATAGACCTTGTGCGGGGAATTCACTTACGCCGCCATGTTGTCCTGGGTTTTCAGTCTTTCGTCCTCTGGCACAATCATGCAAGTCAGCCAGGCCTTGCGCGAGAGGACTCTTCTTGTTTTGGCCATATCTGACCTCCACAGGAAAGCCTTGCAGGGACAGAATCCAGGAAGTAATTCTGGAATTACTTTTATTTCCGGCCCGGATACTGTCACTTTGGAGGTATTGTAAAGGCTATTGTGGAGTCTCCAGTATGATGTGCTCCAACTGGATAAACAGGCAGTAATGTTTCAATGCCCACACCGTTGCCAGCAGTGCCTTCTCACAATCATTGAATTTTTCCTCCACAGAGGATAAAGTCTTACTTGCATAGGAGATTACTTTATTGACCTTGTCCTGCTTTTGATATAATACTGCTGTCAAGCATGTATTCGAGAACCCCGTCTCCAAGAAGAACTGCTTGTTTTTTACAGGGTAAGCTAGACAAGGTGCTTGTGAGAGACTTCTTTTGAGTTGTTTTACTGCCTCGGCTTGTTCTGGACCCCACTCCCACATGACCCCCCCCTTCAATAGATGGACCAGGGATCTTGTGATCTCTGTGTAATCCTCAATGAACTTAATAATGTAATTAGTCAGTCCAAGAAGGCTTCTGAGCTCACGCAGAGTTGTGGGGTCTTTCAGTTTTAATAGTGCCTCTACTTGCTTCGCCTGGGGACAGAGACCCTCAGGGGTTATTTAATGCCCCAAGAAATTGACACGGGTCCTGCACCACTGTGCCTTCTGGAAGGACAGTTTGGCTCTGGCAACCTTCAACTGGGTCAGAACATAGTGGATTTCCACTATATGCTCCTCCACAGTTGAGCTTTTAATCAAGACATCATCCACATAGTCCAAGTTACCCCTTTCACCCAAGTTGGGCATGGCCTCGTGTAGGAAGATGTTGAATTTGTTGCCTGAGCTTATGTATCCGAAGGGAGTTTGGGTCCATGTGTGCTGCTGCCCCCTGAAGTTAAAAGCCAGTTTGTACTGGTCCTCCCTACTGACGGGCATGGTCCAGGATCCATTGGTCAGGTCAATGGCGGTGTACACCTTTGACCCCTGGATCTTGGCCAGCCCTTGGTAAATGTAGGGGAGAAGACATTGGGACATGTGAACCCATTTGTTCAGCTCCCTTAGGTCTGTGCAATGTCTCCATTGGCCATTTGGTTTTAAAATCCCCAGCACCAGATTAGTAAAGGTGCTGTGGACTGGACGAATTATCCCACGGGACTCTAGGTTTTTGATAATTTCTGTCAGGGACTCCATAGACGCGAGAAGCAAGTGATATTGCTTCACGAATACAGGAATCATACCAGGGTCCATGGGAATTGAGGTAGTATGTACCTCGGTGCAACCACAGTCGTACGAGTCCATGGCAAAGATATCTTGAAAATCTAAGAACACCTGTTTCAACTTCTGCTTTGGTTCCTCAGTTTCACGGGTATCAGCGAGGTTGACCCACTCTTCAACCATTTGCCTGAAGCCTGTTCTCCCCCGTAAGGGCAGGAAGAGTACACCAGGAAATTCCCCCTTTGCCGGGTGAATATCCTTTCTGCTGGTATGTCATTGTCATAGCAGTCATTAGGGATTGGTCCTATAAATTCATTTCCTAAATCCATGGAAAAATGTTGGCCATTCCAGTATTGGTGCCTGCGCCCAGAGTGATACTGCTAAGGTCGCTGTTATCCACCACTATTGGATTGGTGTTGTGTTCTACATTAACTACCGGTGTTGGGTTTAGCCCCAACCCATGCTGTTGGAGATGGGCAATGAGGTGTACATACGTGTCTGGATTTTGAAGTTTCTTTCCTGTTTCAATTTTTAAGTCAAGTGGGATTTGTCGGGTCCATCCTGGGATGGTGACCTCCTCTCCAATTTCAACTTCAAACACATATGACAGCATTTGAGCTGACTGAAATGCCTTTTCAGAATCATCAAAGCCCATTGGATTGCCCCCCAGTCGGGACCAGGCCCTGTAATTCATAAGGTCCAAATTAATTGCAAACCCATTGAGAATGTCACTGCCTAATTAGAATGCAGCAGGGACATCTGGCACACCCAACAATTATGCACTATGCTTTTATCACATGTGGAAATTTTGAGCATACACCTGCTAGGCAGGAGATGTTTAGAGTTGGGAGTTTCCAGGCCCATTTCTCACTTATCAATCAATTTAAATGTGGGAATGGTTGGATCTTTTGGGAGTTTCCTGAACACACCTTCGCTAAGGAAGCTCTTTCCATTGTTCAAGCACACTCTGGCGAGAACAGAGCCCCTCTCCTCATTTAACTGAATGGGGAGGAACAGCTGTTCTCTTATTTTCTGAATCTCAGCCAAACTGTGAGCTGGTTTTTCATCACTTTTGACTGCAGGAGTTGGATTTCCTGATTGGGGATTGGTATAACATTTCAAAGTATTTCCTCCCAGTGTGGAATGCCACTTGAAACTGAAAGGAAGGTTGATTTTCAAGAATGGAGAGGTGTTCCCATCACCAGTTTGATGTCCTACAGCAATTACTGTAATGTTAGGTATTTGTTTATTTTGGAAATGAAACTCAATTTGATCAGATTTTTGTTCAACCATGTGGCATGTGCCATTTAAACTGACTTAGTTGATGCTTTGTTTCAATTTTATTGGCCGGTAAGTCTGAGTCCAGAGGACCTTGTTCACAAAGTCTATTAGGGGGGACAACCTGCAAAGGATGTCCTTCCCTAATAGACAGTGGGTTCCCTCTTGAGTCACAACTATGACAGGGTGCTTCACCTTATGTTGCCCTATTTTAATTTCCAGATCCACAGTCCCCTCGACAGGAATTTCATTCCCATCGAAGTTCTGGAGTTGTCCAGGAAGAGGGGTGAGAGGGATCTGGTGTCTCTCCCCCTTCCTGAACATAGCTACTCAAAGGCCCTTTTGGACAGAAGAGTGGCTTGGGATCCAGTGTCCACCAGTGCTAAAAATGCAAACTGCCCTTGGATTCCGACGGGGGCATAGAAAGTACCTTCTTTCTCCTCCAATAGGCAAAGGTAATGGGAATTTTGGGCAAGCTGGGTGGTTAATTTCTTTATTTTGGACTCCTACACTGTGGGATTTTGGACAGTATTCTGTGTTGGAGTCTGGGAATCTGTGAAGGAAATTTGGCATCCTGAAATAGGCTGGATTTTGGAATCCCCTTTTTCCCTTAGCCCTGTGCTGCCCCCCCCCCTCTTACCAGGAGACAGTCACTGGAACCAGTTTGTGGGGAGGATCCCTCAGTTACTGTTACCTTCACAGGATGACATTTCTGGGGTTCAGGGATGGGCGATTCTGAATCAGTCCCCACACCTACCCAGTACAGGTTCTGGTCTCTTGGGACCCATTTTTCCTTGGGAGGAATTCCCTCATCCCTGAAGGAGAAGATTTTTTTCCCAGAATCCTGCAAGGATTCTTCCCCTTCAAACTGGAGGACACTGACTTCCTTCACAAAATGGCTCTTTTTAGTGTCTTTGTTTCTTCTATCCACCCTCTGTTCCCTGGGTTGCAGATTTTTGAGAACAATAGATTTTAGTTTCAGTTCTGGGGTGTCCAGGGGTTTTTCAGGGGTGAGGAAGGAAGCTTCCTCTAAGGCTTTGCACCCCCCTTCCTCCTGTGCCTCCTCCTCTGGAATCGGTGGGTTGTAGGGGTTCTCTCCCCATCATTGTTCCAGGGTGCCAGACCCTTGGTTTGAGGGGTTCTGAGTTGCCATGTTCATCTGAGGGTTCTGCTGTGCCCTCAGCATGCAACTCATCTCCCGAGTTGGGACACCCCCTGGCTGGTATGAGGGTCTTTGGCCAAATCTCGGTTGTTCTCGGGAAGGGTAACTATCCCTTCTCCCGGAGTACCCTCATGATTGGGGATTCCCTTGGTAGCCCTCCACCATCTGCCTCCCCTCTCCCGGATTGGGTGGTCTGGCCTCCTAAAAGCATGGAAAGAAAGGAGGATTGTCCTGCAGGTTGGGGTTTGGAAGGTACCAGGGGAAGAAGTTTAACCCAGGACTTGGGGGATTACTGCCCTCCTGAAGGAAGTTAGGAGGGAAGTTTCCTGGGTCAGGACTCACCTGATTGGACCTCGCTGGTCCGGAGGAGTACACACGTACCACAAAATAGTTCTGTTGTCCTTATATATGGGACTGATATAATCAGCAGAGATAGAGGTCACATTGGTGGGGTTTCCTACCTGACTACCACCTGCTGTAGGTGTTCTTTGCCTCTGATTTGGCTGGTTTTGGGAAGGTGTGTTTTTGGGCCCCCGACCCCCATTTCTAGGTCCAAAATGGGGTCCAGCTTCACCTCCACCACCTTAGCAGCAATGGGGGTGTTGGTTGGTTTGGGGTTTTTGGTTTGGTTTTTGCTCTCTACAGGTTTTTGTTCCACGTAGATCCGATTAGCCTGCTCTACCACAAGTCCAGGGTCCTGTTGTCATGAAAATCTCTTACCAGCTGTGTCATTATATATTTTGGGAGCGCATGAAAATAGGTGGTTATGAATTCCCTACTATTCATGCGCACCCATCTGATAGTTTGTGCCTAGGTGCGTTTTAGCTCCTGCACAAATTCTCTTGGGGTCTGATCCTCTCCACACTGCAGATTGTAGTCCACTTTGCAGGCCTCCTGGGGGTTTCTGTATGTGGAAAAGTGCTTCAAGATGGCAGCCTTGTAGGTGGACCACCTTGAATGGTTTTGGTCTTCCAGCCCAGCAAAGAAGCTTGAGTACTCTGGAGAGATCGTCCATTTGGCTTAGTCTATGCAATTATGGCTATTTTTGACATTAAAAGAGTCCATCATCTGTTCATACAGCTCCAGATGCTCCCAGACAGAATATTTGGCATTCTTGTGATATAGGGACATGGCATTTCTAATAGCTTTAATCTGTTTCATGGAGTCTTTCACCAGAGCTCTCTTTTGTTTACTGCTTCACCTGAGTCCATTCGCCCTCAGACTCAGAGCTGCTGCGATTTGAGGTCCCTTCTTTAACTTCTAAGCGCTCCCTAATTCTTTGATCTTGTAAGTATCTCACAGAATGGTGGGGCCTAGTTTCTTCTTCCCTGTTGGGCCTTGGGTTCTCTGGGTCACTCCCTTGGACTCCCTCTTTCGCACAGCTGAGTAGACTTCTGACTCCTCCCTGCTTCCAGGGTTGGTGGATGTTAGGCAGAATCCTGTGCAGTTCCCTTAGGGAACACTGCAAAAAGATTAAGACTACAGGATTAAGCAGTAAACCCAAATGGTAGCAGTCTGCACCACCCAGATTTACCTGGTAGCTGTGGCTGAGCAGTCAGACTTCTCTCAAGAAGAGTAGGGCAGTATATAGAGTATACACAATAGGGCTAAAAACACAGTAGAGCAAACAAACACTGACCAGAGCTTTGTATCAAAAGTATATAATTATTTATTTAAAACACACTTTAGGCAATACACTAGCACTCTAAATCAAAAGCAAGTTAAAACACAGTCAGGTAAAGTATAAATTTCTCCCTTGATAACTATACAAGTCAGAGTTAAAACACCACTATTTGTTAAAACAGATGTTAGCGCGTAACCTAGATGGCACTCCAATAGTTAAGTTAAAGGGAGAGGAAAAGGCAGGGCATAAGAATAAAACAGTTCCCAACACTTTTAGAAGTTCAAAGCAAGGGAGTAAAGGCAGTATACACTGTAGAGCCAAAGTTCATAGGCCAGGCCCACTTTAAATGGAGCAAAGCGAAATGTGCCCAAGATCACACAGTTTAAAATGCACCAAAGGTCTTTGCAGAATGTTCAAAAGAGGTTGGGGTGATTCAAGAAGTAAAGTTAGAATGTCTGGGGCCAACCCAGTTGGAAAGCCAAGGATTTAAGGGTCACCTTTAGCAATCCGTGGAAAGGGAGGCCAGGCAGAACACAGTACCTTAAAGAGAGAGGAAGCTCCAACGGTGGCAGTTGTTCCTGGAAGTGGTTGCAGTTTGTTGTTTCGACCAGGGGAAGAGAGGTTCTCATCGAGGAGGAAACTTGGAGTCGTTGCACTGCCCAGGGATGAAACCAGCCACGGAGTTCGTGGGTTAAAAGGTGTGTTCCTTTTATTCGCGGTCAAAGTGGTGAAGCTTGGCTATCCAGCCACCGGGGTGCTTGGCACAGGCGATTCGACCAAGAGACATCTTTGGAAGGTGAAAGGGGTTAACTGGTTGATCCCACCAGCTCAAAGGAAGAAGACTCGTCCAGCAGAAGATCTTCTCTTGTCGTTGGGAAAGTGGTGAGTTTGTTGCAGCAGGGTTCCACCGGTGGTGTTGTCGTTGCAGATGGCTCAGCTTCTTCCCTCTTCGGATTCTTAGGTCCTGTGGCGACTTCTGAAGTTCCAGTCTCAAAGGCCCTGCTTTTATGCAGAAAAACCCCCATTCAACAGCCTAGCTGTCACTCACACATGCTAAGTGGTGAGCCGGGCGGCTCACCACCGTGCCAATCCGAATAGAGTGCAACTTGGGTTGCTAAGGCAAAGCAGTCTAGGGTGCCAATTCCCCTCCCCACACATCCTGTGGAACCCAGACAGAGTGGCACCATTTGGAGGGCTTCTGTGGAGAAGGCCGCCAAAAAGTGGAACAAAGGGCCCAACCTTGGTTGGAGTTACAGAGACGGACACGAATGCCATTTTAGAAAAGAGTTCTGTCAAAAAGACCCAACCGTTGATTTAATATTAAATAAATAAACCAGCGGTATCTTTAACATTGCACCAAAAAGTAGTGCGTTTAAAATCAATGGGAAAATCCCATATGAAATATTCCGTTGGAATATTTTGCGTGGTAACCACTGCCACCAGCCAGAAACTCGACAAGTGGGGACTGGACAGTGCCCCCTTGAAAACAGACCCAGGGGAAATCCAATTAACCCCTTCCAGTACTTCCACAATATGATGGTTTGTACTGGTTCTGTTCACAATTTTGAACTAGTAAAGTCAATGGTGACTTTACATGCCCTGGGAGACAGTAGTCAGTCCCAGGGTATGGAGTCTATGTTTGGGGTCACTATGACACCCCTGTGTTACTGAACTGAGGGTGCTGTGTAAGACATACACAAAAACAGATGATACCCTTTGGAGAAAAAAAACACATAGCCCATAAGCACAGAAAAAGTCAAAGACATACCTCAAATCATGCCTAAGAGTGGGAGGAAAATAGTCTCACTCTTAGCAGGAGAAAAAACAAACCCCAAAAATCCAGCAAAGCTGCTGGGGGACTCACTAGGTTTGGGAAATTAGCCTTATGAGAGAATTCTCCCTAACAGTGGAGGATCCATCCCACTGCCCTGATTGGGTGGAGGATTTTAGAATGCTCTTTTGGGGCCTCAATTCACGCACTTTTTGTTCTGCAAAGCGAACTAAATGCTCTCTTTGTAGATGATGCTTCTGCAGGTTTAGCTCCCTGAGTCTCTCCTCATAGGAGTCTTCCTGATCAGATATTTCAGCCATACCATTTTGGAATCTGTACAGAGACGTCTGCCCATCAATCCCTGATGGGTGGAAGCCTGCCTGTTCAATCATGCTGGACCTACTAGAGTCTGGCTGCCTCATGATTCCTGGTTCTTGTGAACCGGTGACATGGAGTTAGCAGTACCTGGTGTATACAAGGTGGTAAATGTTTTTGAGACCCTTGGTACAGAGGGCATCACACTGTTCTCAAGGGTGGCACTGTCTGTCTCTACTTGTTCAGGGTCCCTCACATTTGGATTCATCCCAGCATATTTTTCTTCTAACAGCTCAAGTTTCTCTCTCTCAGCCCCTATTTCCTAGTGGTAGGCTAAGACCTGAGCCTTTTGTTCTTCTGTCAGGGCCTGACCTACCTCTGTTACTTGCTCTTGAGCTGCCACCTGCTTGTGGAGTCCACTGTTCTCATCACAGAGGGCCTCATTGTCTTGTTGTGCTGCCTGTATGGCCTGGAAACACTAAGACCATTTTTGTTGCAGGAGATTCATCTCCTGATTTTGCGCATTTTTAGCTTGGGTGTTCTCTTCTAGAGCACCTTCTACTTGTCTGGTGTACCCCAATAATTTTTAATATTCTACTTTGAGTTTGTTCAGTTCCTGGAGGTCTAGCTCTCTTTTCTGTAGGTCTGTTTTTAAGTATCTCACTTCCTGACACAGGGCATCTTTTTCCTGATACAGGGTGCCCCTCTGTTCAGTCAGGTCATCCAGCTGTTGTTTGATAGTACTTAATTCTGGCGTTCTTGGTTAAATTCTGTTTGGAAGTGGAGTTCTTTAATGATTAATTTATTATTCTCCTCTTCCAACTTTTTGATCTGATTTTGTAACATGGTTATTTGTTCTGAGCAGGTTCTGTTATATTTTTAATGTTGATTCAGTTTCTGTTGACTCTCCAGAGTCAACGTTTTCCTGACACTCCACTTTTAATGCATCTAATTGGGCCTCTTGCTCTGAATTATTTTGTTGTTGTACACAGAAGTCCTTTTTTAGCTGTTTCATGTAGTTTTCAAATTCTACCTCAGAATCTTGGCTCTTTTACAATTTCTCTTCTACAAGTTTTAATTCAGCCTGGATTTGGTTTAAGAGCTCAGACTGGTTTTGTGCAAGTGTTCTATTTTCTTCATATTTTTCTCCATAACCCCCATGTGGAGATATATGTAGGCTGTGAGTTGGACCATTTTCATCTGCTCCTCTTTAATACTCAGAGTCATATAGAACTCGCTCAAGGCTTGATTTAATAGGCCACTATCCTGCCACACATCTATGTTCAAGGAGGTAACCTGTTGCATCATTTCTACTAGCCAGGCCTCCTGATTTTGCTCTGCCCATTCCCCTCTAATGAATAGTTTGTGCAGGAAGTGCTGCCTAGCCATGTTTAGCTCCACTCTGGCCATTATGAAGAGTGTTGTTCCTTTGTTAAATTATTTCTCTATGGACAAATCTGTACTTTGTTGCTTTTGTCTAGTTCAGGGTTAATTTTACTTTATTTTAACACAAAAGCCTGATACTTAGGGTCTAAGTTTTGGGATGGCGCTTTTACAGTGTAACACAGTATTCTAACCCCAAAAAGTATCACTACTTTTCTGGGTTAGTCTGCTGTGTTAAGCTGTCACGGGTGGAAACACTTACCTCAATCCCGGCATGAGACCCCACTGTGTCACGGATTTAAAGACACAGCACACTCCAGACCAGGACTCTTTCCACTGGCCAGGGATGTGGCGCACAATAAAAACACTTTCAATTTATTTATGTTAGATTCAGCTTTGAGAAGGCAGCCAACCCATCTCACACCCCCCTTGATGAACATCCCATGTCGTAATGGACCATGGACCAGGCCGGTGTGTCATAATTAAATATTTATTTATTTTTAAATTCAAATGAAAATCGAACACATTCGATATAGGGCAGCAATCACCAGTGTGGTGATCATTACACAGCACAATAATAGGATACACTTAATTTAACTTTCTAACATCAGACACATCAATGAAATTATGAGTTGAAACAAAATCACTTTTGGGTAATATTTCTAGATGCACCACTGTTATGCATCCCCCCTGCAACACTCCCCCAAATCCCTATTAACCAAGTTTTGTGTGGGTGGAAAGGAGTAGCAAGGAGTCAGATATAATAGGCAAAAATCAGATTGGAAATCCGTCCTACCACCCCTGAGGCCAAAATAGGATTGAAAACCCTTGAAAATGAGCAAATGGCACTTGGATTTCACTGAATAGTTATTTTACATGTGCGGTAGAATGAATCAGACAGGAATTGGTGTGGCTAGGCTAAAGGGGCAAGAAAATGTATAAGCTACAAGGCAAAATACTAAACAACAGTAGACAGGTGAGAAAATCAATTTTTGGAAGAAAAACGGTGCAGCAAAATTACACATGGCAGAATTGCAATTTCTTAATTTACACAGGTTTAAAACAAGCAGAGAGTTTAGGAAACTAGCTAAATAGTCAAAATCGGTACAAAGGCACATCACAGGTCTGAGACAGAAGTGAAAGGGTGACTCTTTATGGCTGACAGTATGGGATTCTTTATTGGAAAGGAAAATCAGATTTTGAAAGGGAAACACTTTCACGGGCAAACTCGGTTTTGTTACCAAAATGATTTCTTCTACTGTAACTATATTTTAATGGCTAAATTATTAAAGAAAGACACGGTACGCGAGGAGTTTTATTTGCAAGGTTAACCTATTCACGCCGTTTTCATCCCCATGGGAAATTAATTAATTTATTCAAAATAGTGCTAAGAACTTACATCACGGACTGGAATGATTTGGAAGGAATTACGCTAACACAAGGAGACTAACACAGATTCTCCTAAGGGCAAGATACATACAGGATTCTGACAATTTAGGAAGTTACTAGGGTACTTATAGGATTTTTCTAGGGTTAGAATACAAGGTAACAGAACAGTGTATGAAGCTTTTTGGTTACTGGGGAGGGTGATACTGATAAAATGCACTTGAATCTGGTAGTTTGGACAGCTAACCAGGTCTCTGTACAGCGGTACAAGGACCGGGTCACTGTGCAGCGGCTGCACTCTCCATTAAGTGTACAGAGGTGCAACCGGGGTCTGGTCACAGTGGACAGCGGGGTGCATCAGCTGGGCAAGGACAGTTATGGTCACTAGATTTTCCCAAAAGGTAAGCAGCCCTTCCCCCTTCCTCCCTGAAATATTGGGATTTTTGTAGGGTTTAGTTCTGGATAGTGGTTCTGCCTGGATAGGAGGTTCGGCCTGGATCTGGATCAGCAACCTCTGGCCTGGCTCTGGAGTCTGGAGTTTTGCAGGGTGAATGTTGAATGTCTGGATCTCTGGTTTTTGAATCTCCTGAATTTTGGCTGTGGGATTTTTTGAAAACTCAGACTCTCTCTGTGCTTCCTCTTTTTTATAAGCAGGATAACATCAGAGAATTTTTGCTATGTGGGCGGAAGTAACCTGGAAATACCTCTAAGATGAGATAGATCAGGCTGTGTATATCGCCACCCCTCTGTAGGCAGATTGGTTCCAGAGGAGTGCCATCAGTTTTAGTGTGTATGTGTTTATGATGTGCTTTGTTTCCCCACAGTTACTTTTACCAAAATCAGTTATGAACACAAAACGCTTATATGTACAATTGTTATCCTTATGAAAATCAGATAGGCATCTTTCCATTAAACTGTACATCTGTGTCCGGTACGCTTTCCCCAGAAATGCCCCTTTAATGCCATTCACTACCTCCACATGCTAGGAAGACCCACGTAGTCTCTTCTTGCTGATACCAAAATTACATTAAAAACCATCATAACTTCACATTGCTGCTTATCTTGATTACTGAAATAGATGTCTTAATATGAAAAGTCTTTTAAATCAAATGTGGGTGGTATTTCCAACCCTCCAGCCAAATGTCTTTACCTGGTCAGCTTACACCAGGGGTTGTCATGACTCCTCCTTTGAAGGAAAACACGTGGGTTGGAATCTCTCTTTGTCCTTGGTAGCATCTCTGCCAGGCAGTCTAAGGCACCTTGTAATTATCACACCTGACAGCCCAAAGAACAGGGTCCATGCCCTAGCAGTATCAAATTCTGGGAGGTGCGACATTTGGCCTTTAAGCCAAACTGGTCCAACAGGAATGCCTGAGCTTAAGCCAGGCTGTTTAAGTTCTTTTTGTGAAGAAAAATAAAATATACAGAGTAAAATACCTATTTTTGTGCAGCTTTTCTTCCCATAATATACAGTTATGTTTCTGGGCATTTTACAGTATTATTTTCATTCACCTTTCACATTGTCATTTCACTGCTTTACAAAGTAGGGCAACACAGGTTCATTTTATTTTTCATGTTCATTTAACACATGGGGTTTTCCTTGCATTTGCATTCTGAAGGCTTTCAGATCTCTAGTCAATTTCTATACACAGGGATATGTTCAAGAAATGGGTTCTTTGAAACTGACACCAGGCAAAGGAGAAAAAAGAACTTCTTTTGAAGTGTTTTCCATGTGTTGATTTGTTTCCAAAGTGAATGATAGCCGTGGGGCCTAAAATGAAATTCCTGCTTTTCACAGACTTTATTTGACACAACAATGCCCTTCAGTGAGGGAAGACCCTCATTTGATGGTGTTCATCCTGAATATAGTTGGACAAAGATGTGTTGTACTGGAACCAAACTGATTGATGTTTAAAGATGAAAATAGCACCAGTGCATGGTTCTTTTAAACACAGAACATTTTCTTTTGCAGTTTTAAGTTTTTGCAAATCACAACACAGCAGCTCTGAGCCATTCTACCTTTGAATTCCTCTCTTTGGATTCACATGAAGAAAATAAATGCTGCCATTCTTCTGTAATTGCTAAAACTCAGTTTTGTGATGCACGGGAATATGTGCTCAGCAGATACAGCGCAGCCATGATTTTCTTTTTTGTAACTGCTAAAATGCAGTTTTGTGATGCAGGGATTTCTGTTGGGCTGGTAATGTACCCTTCAGGTGAGTGGGGGTAGGCTGGGTGAATGGGTGTAGAGTGAGTGAGTGTGGGTAGGGTGGTGGGGGTAAAGTGAATGGGGGTAGGGTGAGTAAGGTTTTAAGGGTGGAGAGTGTGGGGATATGGTAGGTGAGTGGGGATGGAGAAGTGGGATTCGGGTACTGGCGTAATGGGGGCCCCTGCAGACCCCATGGGGTGGGGGGCCTGCAAGCACATGTCCAGGGAGGGGGACCCATTAGGAGGAAAAATAAATAAAAATATTTCTTTTTTTAAAAAAAATAATGTTTTTTTCTTTTTGCATTCAGTCTGCATTCATAAATAAATAATTACTATAATAGAAATTATTTCCGTTAAGAACCAAACCATAACAGAAATAATTTATTTATGAAAGCAGAGTGACTACAAAAATAAACTTTCTTTTTGAAGTCCGAGGGCTCCCTCCACCCCATGGCATTGAAGACCCTAGGCTGGAGGCCTCCATGTCATGGGGTAGGGGGAGTCCTATGATTTCAAAAATAAATCGTTTATTTTTGAAGTCACTCTGCTTTCATAAAGAAATTATTTCATTATGGTTTGGTCCTTAACAGAAATAATTTCTTTATGAAGTCAGATTGACTTCAAAAAGAAACCCTTTCTTTTTGAAGTAATAGGGCTCCCCTAAACCCCATGACATGTGCATGTATGGTGAAAAGGTGCACACTTAAATAGGTGGCTGCCTGTGTGAGTGTATAGTGAAAGGGTACACACTTAAATGTATGGGTTGGTGCCTGGGTGTGTGTGCCTGTATGGTGAAAGGGTGCACACTGAAATGTGCGGGTGGCTACCTAAGTGTGCCTCTATGGTGACAGGGTGCACACTTAAATGTATGGATGGCTGCCTGGGTGTGCCTGTATGGTGAAAGAGTGCACCCTTAAATGTATGGATGGCTGGGTTTGCCTGTGTGTATATGGTGAATGGTGTGTGTGCGGCGGTTCTGGGGCACAACAAAACCTACATTTCGGGACGGCTAACCCTTCAAATGTTGGGAGAGGTGCTAACTTCATGGGTGGTGGGGGAGGGGCAAACTTATTTGTGTGGGGGCATCTAATTTCTTTATGCATTTTAATGAGACTATTCTAGTACAGCTTCAATGTCACAAGCAGTTAACTCTCTCTCTCCTTCAAGGTTGCACCCACCCACTTATGGACTGCTGTGAGAATGAGTGGTCTCCTGTTCCCTCTCTACCCTTCCAATCACTCCACTGGCATGCAAGTACTAAACCCACATCACAATTTCAATTGCCTAAAAAAATTGCCATTTGAATGCAGGTACTAACAGTGAGATGCTTTATGTTAGTAATTGCTGGGCTCTTGTTAACAGCGAAAACCAGGCACTGTTTAACATCTGTGTCCTTTTCTGTCCAGCAACTGCTCTGAAGGTCAGCCAGGTCGAGTCAACATAGTCCAAAATCCAGGGGGGGGGTGTCCTGAATCCCACTCAACTCAATGGTGTTGCACCACTACTTGTGTTTAATGCCTTGATTACTTATTCATAATCTTCATTACTCCTAGCCCTATTCTTCCTCATCCCAGTACTTGTGTATGAGGCAGTACTTGTGTATGAGGCACTCTGCCTCATACACAATTACTGGGATGAGGTAGAGATACATGGAGGTAATACCTGACTTAGCTACCTGTAATCTTCATTACTCCTAGTCCCACTCTTTCTCATACCAGTACTTACCTATGAGGCAAGGCGCCTATACTTAAGCTCTGGGAAGAGGGATGTGGAGGTAATTCTGGTCAAGGGTGCTGATTTTGGAGGTTGGGGTAGTGGTGGGTGGGAGAGGGGATGTGTGGGGGGGCGGGTTTGTGCGACAAAACATAATGGTTTTCCATGTCCAGGCTAAGCAGGCATGGTATGTGGTATTAGTGGCTGGAGAGCCATTTTGGTGCAGTCAGTCTAGTCATTCCTCTGTTTGGTATGACTATTTTTTAACTGGGCATTTCTGATAAAGCAGTCCTATTAAGTGTAGTCACTTGGCTAGATTGGCATTTGGGTGCTGACAGTCTCTCTCTCAGCCCCTATTTCCTAGTGGTAGGCTAAGACCTGAGCCTTTTGTTCTTCTGTCAGGGCCGGAACTACCTCTGTTACTTGCTCTTGAGCTGCCACCTGCTTGTGGAGTCCACTGTTTTCATCACAGAGGGCCTCATTGTCTTGTTGTGCTGCCTGTATGGCCTGGAAACACTGAGACCATTTTTGTTGCAGGAGATTCATCTCCTGATTTTGCGCATTTTTAGCTTGGGTGTTCTCTTCTAGAGCACCTTCTACTTGTCTGGTGTACCCCAATAATTTTTAATATTCTACTTTGAGTTTGTTCAGTTCCTGGAGGTCTAGCTCTCTTTTCTGTAGGTCTGTTTTTAAGTATCTCACTTCCTGACACAGGGCATCTTTTTCCTGATACAGGGTGCCCCTCTGTTCAGTCAGGTCATCCAGCTGTTGTTTGATAGTACTTAATTCTGGCGTTCTTGGTTAAATTCTGTTTGGAAGTGGAGTTCTTTAATGATTAATTTATTATTCTCCTCTTCCAACTTTTTGATCTGATTTTGTAACATGGTTATTTGTTCTGAGCAGGTTCTGTTATATTTTTAATGTTGATTCAGTTTCTGTTGACTCTCCAGAGTCAACGTTTTCCTGACACTCCATTTTTAATGCATCTAATTGGGCCTCTTGCTCTGAATTATTTTGTTGTTGTACACAGAAGTCCTTTTTTAGCTGTTTCATGTAGTTTTCAAATTCTACCTCAGAATCTTGGCTCTTTTGCAATTTCTCTTCTATAAGTTTTAATTCAGTCTGGATTTGGTTTAAGAGCTCAGACTGGTTTTGTGCAAGGGTTCTATTTTCTTCATATTTTTCTCCATATCCCCCATGTGGAGATATATGTAGGCTGTGAGTTGGACCATTTTCATCTGCTCCTCTTTAATACTCAGAGTCATATACAACTCGCTCAAGGCTTGATTTAATAGGCCACTATCCTGCCACACATCTATGTTCAAGGAGGTAACCTGTTGCATCATTTCTACTAGCCAGGCCTCCTGATTTTGCTCTGCCCATTCCCCTCTAATGAATAGTTTGTGCAGGAAGTGCTGCCTAGCCATGTTTAGCTCCACTCTGGCCATTATGAAGAGTGTTGTTCCTTTGTTAAATTATTTCTCTGTGGACAAATCTGTACTCTGTTGCTTTTGTCTAGTTCAGGGTTAATTTTACTTTATTTTAACACAAAAGCCTGATACTTAGGGTCTAAGTTTTGGGATGGCACTTTTACAATGTAACACAGTATTCTAACCCCAAAAAGTATCACTACTTTTCTGGGTTAGTCTGCTGTGTTAAGCTGTCACGGGTGGAAACACTTACCTCAATCCCGGCATGAGACCCCACTGTGTCACGGATTTAAAGACACAGCACACTCCAGACCAGGACTCTTTCCACTGGCCAGGGATGTGGCGCACAATAAAAACACTTTCAATTTATTTATGTTAGATTCAGCTTTGAGAAGGCAGCCAACCCATCTCACACCCCCCTTGATGAACATCCCATGTCGCAATGGACCATGGACCAGGCCAGTGTGTCATAATTAAATATTTATTTATTTTTAAATTCAAATGAAAATCGAACACATTCGATATAGGGCAGCAATCACCAGTGTGGTGATCATTACACAGCACAATAATAGGATACACTTAATTTAACTTTCTAACATCAGACACATCAATGAAATTATGAGTTGAAACAAAATCACTTTTGGGTAATATTTCTAGATGCACCACTGTTATGCATCCCCCCTGCAACACTCCCCCAAATCCCTGTTAACCAAGTTTTGTGTGGGAGGAAAGGAGTAGCAAGGAGTCAGATATAATAGGCAAAAATCAGATTGGAAATCCGTCCTACCACCCCTGAGGCCAAAATAGGATTGAAAACCCTTGAAAATTAGCAAAATGGCACTTGGAATTCACTGAATAGTTATTTGTGCGGTAGAATGAATCAGACAGGAATTGGTGTGGCTAGGCTAAAGGGGCAAGAAAACGTATAAGCTACAAGGCAAAATACTAAACAACAGCATACAGGTGAGAAAATCAATTTTTGGAAGAAAAACGGTGCAGCAAAATCACACGTGGCAGAATTGCAATTTCTTAATTTACACAGGTTTAAAACAAGCAGAGAGTTTAGGAAACTAGCTAAATAGTCAAAATCGGTACAAAGGCACATCACAGGTCTGAGACAGAAGTGAAAGGGTGACTCTTTATGGCTGACAGTATGGGATTCTTTATTGGAAAGGAAAATCCGATTTTGAAAGGGAAACACTTTCACGGGCAAACTCGGTTTTGTTACCAAAATGATTTGTTCTACTGTAACTATATTTTAATGGCTAAATTATTAAAGAAAGACATGGTACGCGAGGAGTTTAATTTGCAAGGTTAACCTATTCACGCCGTAATACCTGACTTAGCTACCTGTAATCTTTATTACTCCTAGTCCCACTCTTTCTCATACCAGTACTTACCTATGAGGCAAGGCGCCTATACTTAAGCTCTGGGAAGAGGGATGTGGAGGTAATTCTGGTCAAGGGTGCTGATTTTGGAGGTTGGGGTAGGGGTGGGTGGGAGAGGGGATGTGTGGGGGGGCGGGTTTGTGCGACAAAACATAATGGTTTTCCATGTCCAGGCTAAGCAGGCATGGTATGTGGTATTAGTGGCTGGGGAGCCATTTTGGTGCAGTCAGTCTAGTCATTCCTCTGTTTGGTATGACTATTTTTTAACTGGGCATTTCTGATAAAGCAGTCCTATTAAGTGTAGTCACCTGGCTAGATTGGCATTTGGGTGCTGACAGTCTAGCTGTTTCTTACTGCGGCATTGTATATTTTTCTGGGCATCTGTGATAAAATGATATGATATAAGTCATTTATAATGCACCTGTACAGAAGTGTTTCTAGGCGCGACAAGACAAGGGAGGGAGGACCAGGCCAACAATCTTAATAGGCCTTGCGTCATTCAGATCGTGCAAGTGCGAGAACGAAAAGTGCAAGGGGAAAGGGAGTGGGGGAAGTGCAGGAATAAAAGGGCAGCAATGATCTGAGTAAGTGGCGTCTCTGGGTAGTGCAAGGAGGACAAGGGACTGTAGGGTTACGGCTACAGCCCCTAAGTGCAACGTAGGCCCAGAGGCAGTGCAAGGGTGACTGATCAAGAAAGACTCTGAGGGTAGCCAATCAACCAGTCAGTACAGCAGACAGATGGGTCAGGTAGGCCAGCAGAAGGGGAAAGACAGAAAGCAGAGGAGAAGAGGACACTTTTGAGCTGCTTGCAGAACTTCAGGTGGCCCAGGTCAAGTTTGAGAGGGGCAGGGAGGCCATTCCAAAGGGAGGCACCTGCAGAGGAGAGAGTTCTAACCCCCACTTTCTGCATGGAGAAGCGTCTAACTGTTAGAGAGTTGGAGGCAGCTGAGCAAAGGGCTTGAGAAGGAAGGTATTTTGGAAGAGGACGTTGGATGTAGTGCGGGCCTATGGCCCAGGATGCCTTGTGGCCAATGCAAAGGGGTTTGAACTTGATCCTTGCAGCAACCGTGAGCCAGTGGAGAGATTTTAGGGCTGGAGAGATATGATCCCTGGGCTTGAGGCCAAGGATAAGTCTTGCAGTCCTGTTCTGGATTAGTTGCAGAGGGCGGAGAGTAGAGGAAGGCAGATTGTGAAAGAGGTTGTTGCAGTAGTCCTGCCTAGAAAGAACTAGGGCTCTGGAGACAGTGAGTTTCTGGGAGAAAGTGAGAAGGGGAAGAGTCCTTTTGAAGAGGAGCAGCTGGTAGTGGGACTTTTTCTTGGTGATGTCCAAGATGTGAAGAGAGATGAGAGAGTGGAGTCAAAGATGACACCAAGGTTTTTTGCCTTGCAGGAAGGCGAAGGAAGAGGGCCCAAGGCGGGTGGCCAGAGTGAAAGTGGGAAAACAGGGGCAGGGGTCCCAATGAGGAGGGTCTCCATCTTACTGGCATTAAGGCAGAGATAGTTGGAGGTGCACCAATCCTGAATCGCGGATAGACAGTCAGGAATGAGCAAGAGAGGAGAGGAGTCTGAGGGGAGCCTGACAGAAAGCGGAGTATCAGCCGCATAATACTGAAAGTTAGAGGAGAAGGTAGAGATCAGGTGGGCCAAAGGGCCCAACCAGAGGTTGAAAAACCAGGGTGAGAGTCTGGAGCCTTGGGGAACGCCACAGGTATAGAGAGATGTGGCAGAGAGAAAGGGACCACGTTGGACCTTGGAGGGGCCGTCCAAGAGGAAGGAGGTCAGCCACTCAAGGGCTTGATCCATGATGCCCAGGTTCTCATGGAGTTGATTGATCAGGATGGCGTGGTTGACCGTGTCGAAAGCAGAGAAAAGACTAAGGTGGATGAGGACAGAAGGAATGCTGGAATCAAGGTTAGAGAGCAGATCTTCACGGGTGTTCAGGAGAGCAGTTTCCGTGCCTCTGGCAGCTCTGAAGCCAGACTGATGGTCATGGAGACAACCAACAGATTCAGTGTGGAGAGTAAGCTGGGAGATGGCCAGCTTTTCCAACAGTTTGCCCAGGAAACGGATGATGGAGATTGGCCAATAGTTTCCCGGGCAGGCAGGTTCGGCAGATGGCTTCTTGAGGAGTGGGTGCACAAGGGAGTGCTTAAGGGGAAAGGGGAACGTTCCAGTGGCGAAAGAGTGATTACAGAAATCAGCCAAGGCTGGAGTGAGGGTGTCAATATGGTCCTTGGTGGTTTTGAAGAGCAGGAGAGCACCTGTTTGGACCACACTTTCATAGATCAGACTTCTCTAGAAACATCATCAGGTGTTGTCAGAGAGAAAGAAGAGAAAGGAGGAAGTGAGGTAGAGATGGCCAAAGGGGGGCTGAGAGAGGAAGAGGGAGACAAAGAGGAGATGGAGGACAGTATGTCTTGAGTTTAAGTGGAGAAGTGAGAGGGCAGAGCCATACAGACGGCCTGGGAGGGAACAGGAGAGGTAAAGACTGCAAAAGGATTGGCCCATTCCTTGCAGATTTTAAAGAGTTTGGCCGTGTTGTTGGAGGCCACAGAGACGCGGGCTTGAATATGTGTTCTCTTCTTGATGAGTGTTATTGCTTCAACTGGCATTTTGGTGGAACCAGTCTAGGCATGTCTAAATGTGGCCAGGCATGCTTTACTGTAATGTTATTACGTGTCTACGTTGGTCTGCATTGTGCAGCCAGTTGGACATGTTTTCATTGTGGCAGGGCATATTTAATAGCAAAGCTTTCATGTTGCTGTGCACTGTTGATGATGTGCATGTATTGGATATGTTTTACACTATAAAACAATTGGAAACACTATGGCTTTTTAGACAATTTTCTCAGAAAGTGTGCTGTATATTGTATTAAACACATATCTATATCTTTCTCCTAGTCACAGTGCATTGTGCGGCATACCCCTTCAGCAGCACGTTTGTGTGTATTGCGCAAGCGTGATAATCTAGACTGGCCCAGAGAGTGGCGCAACCCATAATTTGTTGCCGAGTTGGGGGGTGGGCCCTCAGCATGGCTCGCAGGGAGGCCCCACATTTTGTGTTACACCACTTGATTAGGGTTGGTGTGTGTAGAGAGAGTGGGGGTAGGTTTGGTGAGTGTGGGTAGAGTGAGTGGGAGAAGAGAGAGAGGGTGGGGGGTTAAGGGAGTGTGTGTATTTATTTTGACTGCGAAAATAATCTTTATCTTTTGTAAAATCTGGTTTTTTAATGGCAGACTGTTGCTGCTGAAAGGTACGCGAGCCTGGGGCTGAATGAGCCACATGTTAGCATACAAGTGACTAGGTTTATTGGATTAAAAGCAAAGAAAAAGTTGGAAAAAGAAATGCTATGCCTCGTGTCTGACAGGGCATAGCTCACACGGGATCCCGCCTTTTCCTAGGCAAAAGCGCCTTCCACCACTCGGGTGGCTCAGTTTTTGGACAGAGACCCCTTACATCCCCCACACGGCTGCGACCTCGGGCTTCACTTACGATTCTCTCCTTGCTGTGCTCAGGCTCCACGACGATGATCGAGGACTGACCCTTTTTTCCCCTTTGTTATCGTAGGACGAGAGGCCACCATCCGGCCCAGGCTAGAGTCGCATGGTTTAGCATGCTTGAGGGGCTGGCAATGCTATTTTTGAAGAGTAGGGCGTGGCTAATTTATTTATTTATTTTGTCGTTTGTATAGCACGCCTAACCAGGAGGCATCAACAGTATACAATTTCCATGATTTCGTTATTAGTACACATATGCACTGCGGTGTGCAGAATAAAAGTACATTGCCAAGCTAACATTACACAGGTATTCCTTCCTCTGCAGCCCATAGTCAATGGGCTGCAACCCATGCACAACACGCAGGCGCCGATTTCAAGAGGTTCAGTGTGGAGAACCTCAACAGTCTCCTTTACATTCTTACAATCTTAATATTTATAATAGGCGCAACCCCAGAATATAGCAACTTTAAAGATTAGAAGCATTGCACGCTAGCATCAGAATTCAAAATAAAAAGTCACACAAATGACAGTTTAAAGGCAGTATTGCTTTCGCGTATTCACAAATCCAACAAAGTCAGAGAAACACAAAAAAGACGTTACATAGAAACATCTCATTTGTTATATTGGCTGTGAGCAGATATGTTCACAAGTTTGAAATATGTCATTGCATTCGTTCAGTGATGTCACTATATTCCACACCTAGTGATATTACTGCAGACCAGTACCAGTAGTATAACTACATTTTCAGGTCCCATCCCATACTTTGCCGCTCTGCGACCTGATGCTGACAAACTGCAAAAGGAATGCAGCGTGAATATAGAGTCAGCACCGCTGTCTCAGATCGCATTTTAAAATGAATCGGAAGAGATATCAAACCCAGGGACCGTCGCATAATTGCGGACCTCCAGCGCTCTTCCACCCAGTCAGTTAACCGCGCCTGCACCACATAAACGTGGCATGTGAAAATGACCTGGTTGCATGGCTGACCTGCAAACTTGCAAAGCGCCATACATAGCTGGTGCAGCACCCAATTCTGCGCGTCATGAAAACGGATGCTCCCTGCATCATCTAGCCGGCCTACTTACTTCACACTAAGCTCCCAACTGACATGACACACTATGCAGAATATTCCATGGCCTACCCCTGAAGCGTCCGTGCTCACCCAGGTAAGAGCACGACTGCCCCAGACCCCGGGCCGCATGAAATGCGGGACGATGGAGGGCCTGGGAGTTTAGGCGCGGGGTGGGGGGAAACGGCACGAAAGCAGTAGGGAGGGGCATACGAACAGCGACACAAGAAACAAAAGCCCAGGAAAGGGCAGGAAACAGCACCTCGGGAAGGTGCGAAATATAACAGCAAGGGCCAGGGGGGAAACCCGGCCCCCAAGAAGGAACAAAAGGCCTGGGGTGTATAAGTAAGCCAGGAAAGGAGAGGCGGCACAAACCAGGTAAAGAGCTCACCTCTCTCGGGTAGGCTCTTCGTGCCTGGATAAGGGGAAGGAAAAACGTTTGCTCTTGCGGGCTCACACATTTTCCACATCCTCTTAATTCGGTCTAAAACACAGGGCTGCGTGTTCGTCCAGCCATGCCGGAACAGGAGTGACGCAGAAGTACCAGCAGCAAGTGAACAGAGTACTTTCGCCATGGACAGGCGAGACGGACGAGAAAGATCGGTAGTAGAAGACCAGGAGAAGCAGAGGACGCACGGCGTGCAGGAGCAGGAAGGCATGGCTGACAGAATTCAGACGAGAAGGATGGCGGAAGGAAGAGCAAAAAGGGCTCAAGAATTCTCAGAATGGGCAAGGAAGGCAGAGAAAGAATATGGGGCACAATGGGTGCTGGAGATAATGCAGAAGGAAGAAAGGGCGAAGGCAACGTCACCCTTGCTGTTCATAGAGCCCAGCAGCAGCGAAGGAGAAGATGAGGTACCTCAAGGACAGAAGAGGGGGAGAGAGGACTCGAAGAGATCGAAGGGACAGACAGAGGCACCTACCAAGAGGAAGAAAAGTAAAGATATGATATGATATGATATGATATGGCATTTGTAACGCGCCTATGCACAAGTGTTTCAAGGCGCGACGAGGCAGGGGGGAACAAGGGGAGACAGAACAACGATCCCACTAGGCCAGGTGTCATTCAGATCGCGCAAGTGCAAAGGGTAGAGGGAAAGGGAAAAGTGCAAGGGGGAAAGTGAGAGGGGAAAGTGCAGTACAAGGTTAATAGCATACAGCAAACAGGATAAATAACAAGGGCCAGCTGGTGGCAAGTGCGAAGTAAGTGCAGACAAGTGCTGGGAAGGGGGGCTGTAGGGATACAGACACAGTCCCGTAGTGCAGGGTTGCCATGGAGGCATTGCAGGGGAGAGTGGCTGGGCCAAGGACCGAGAACGGTGAGTGACCCAGTTGCAGATTCAGTGCAGTTTCAGTAGTATTAGCAGGGGAGAGGGGGAGAGAAAGCGGAGGCAAAGAGGAAGGTTTTGAGGTGCTTCCGGAACCGGAGATGGTTCTCCTCAAGTTTCATGGGGGCAGGAAGGCTATTCCAGAGGGAGGCCCCTGCAGCAGAGAGAGATCTGCCCCCAACTCGTTGTTTGGAGAAGCAGCTGACCCTGAGGGAGTTGGAGGCGGATGAGCGAAGAGCTCGAGAAGGAAGATATTTAGGAAGAGAGAGTTGAAGGTATTTTGGCCCAAGGCCCCAGACGGCCTTGTGGACAATGCAGAGGGTTTTGAACTTGATCCTCGCAGTCACTGGGAGCCAGTGCAGTGATTTCAGTCCTGGAGAGATACGGTCCCTGGGCTTGAGGCCAAGGACAAGTCTCGCAGTCCTTCAAAACAAAGGTACTGTGAATAATAATGTGGGGAATGAAATCGTAAAAATGTTACAAAATTGTGTCACGGTTTCGGGTAAGTCGCCCAGAACCAATGGCAAGAAGAGCAGACGTGATAAGGGATCCAGGGAGGAGCAGCAGGGGAATTCTTCAACTGAAGAAAGCAGTGATGACGAAGAAAGGGATCACTTAAGGGCTTGGGTAAAATGGAGAGGAGTGGTGAGCAGGGAGAAACAGAGAGGCGCAGGGGGGGCAGGGGCAGAACCCATGGAAACCCCGGTTCCGACGCCACAAGGGGCACCAATAGTCCCGGCGCCACAAGGGGCACCAAGAGTCCTGGCGCCACAAGGTGCACAAGTAGGGTCAAACACAGGGGGAGCACCGCAAGGACCCAACCCACAACCGGTGATGCCAACGGAGACACCAGCGGCACCAGTGGCAGGGGAACCACCGCCGGGGGCAGTACCACCAGTGGCAGCGACGGAAGTTGGGGGACCACTCATGACGAAATATGGCAGACCAACCATGGGTAAAGATGCACAGGGCAGGTCAATGAAGGCAATGGCTTGGTATATAAATGACAAAGTAAAGGAGAAAATATGGAGGAAGGAATTCATTGATATTTTCACATTGTTAGATTTTCAAAAGAGGGGGATGAATGTGGCACTAGATGACATTAAGGAGGACGAGAAAAGCTTACTGAAAAAGGGGCCAGTAGTAAGGAATTTTGACAACTGGATGGCGGCCTTCACCATAATGTCTACAATAATATTACAGAAATTCCCAGAAGACGGGGTAGCATTAGTTGCGTATCAGCAGAGGGTGCTGAAGGTACACGCGGCATTTGGGGGAGACGCATGGCTGGAGTACGATCACGAGTTCAGAAAGGAGATGGACTGCTTTCCGGATATGGGATGGGATGAGGAGAATTTTAATCACTACATATTTAACGTGCTGAAGGAGAAATGGGATTCCAAGGAGCGAAGCACAGGAGGGCAGCAGAGAAGGCAATATTGGCAGAATAATTACAAAGCTGATTATAGATACAATAACAGAAGATATGAACACAGCTATGACAGAAATAGAGACCAAAATTTTCGGACCAGAAAATATGGCTCACAGAGAGGGTGGCAGAGCAGCCTGCACCCAACAATGCAGGGGGAGGGGGCAGTGGGAGCACGGGGACAACACGGGCAGAACCAGGACAATGTCGGAATTTTGAGAAGGGAGTACCCTGTAGCTAGGGATGGAAGTGCAAGTGCAGCCACAAGTGCGAGAGATGTAAGGGTGACCACAGCAGCACCAAGTGCAAAAGGGCCGCTGCCTCAAGCGGCAGATGCGATGAGACGCAAAAATAAGAGCTGGGACGGGAAGGGGGCCACGCCAGTAAAAATTGAGAGGATGGAAGTGTGGCTGCAGAAATACCCAGACCAATAAACAGCAGATGAGATCAGGCAAGGCTTTAGAGAAGGTTTTAACATCCCGTTTACCGGGCGGGGAGCGCAGGACATTCCTAGAAACCTGAAGTCTGCAACCGAGAACAGAGATATAGTGACCAGTAAAATCCGAAAAGAGGTAGAACTGGGTAGGGTGGAGGGCCCATTTTCAGCCTTACCATTTGAAGAATTTATATGCTCTCCACAGGGACTGGTGCCAAAAAAGGAGGAAGGGGAATACAGGCTGATACACCACCTATCCTACCCCCCGGGGGCCTCGGTGAACGACAGCATTGCCCAGAGCGATGCAACAGTATCATATTCAGACTTCGAGGAGGCAGTAGAACTGGTCAGGAAAGCAGGAAAAGGGGCATGGATGGCGAAAGCAGACATTAAATCTGCATTCCGGCTGTTGCCAGTCAACAGCAGATCTCAAAGATGGCTGTGTATGCATTGGGAGGGGGAATACTTCATCGACAAATGTCTCCTTATGGGGTGCGCCATCTCATGTGCATATTTTGAGAGGGTAAGTTCATTTTTGCAGTGGGCAGTCACAGAAGAGATGAGGGAGGCCATGATGGTACACTACCTGGACGACTTTTTATTCATAGGGCCCAAAGGTTCAAAGCTATGCAAGGCAACCCTGGATAAATTTGTGGAAATAACGAGCGAGTGGGAACGGGAGTGGGACCGGTGATGAAACGATTACTGCCTCGCAGGAATACAAGCATGTGTAGTGGCTAAACCGCCTACTCAGCCCTCACACCTCAACAAAACAAGAGTGGTCCCAATCATACTTAAAAGGGGTGGAAATGTGAGACAGTAGCAACACAAACAGAAAGAGTACAACAGTCCAAAATAAAGGAAAGCCCAATCAATGTTCTAATAAAATATGTATATTTTAATTAAACACACAAATATGCAATATTAACTGTACTAGAAAACACTAACAAAAACCCACCCCTGTAACAGAGAAATGCACAATGGACTGATATGATTGATGATTTATAACACACTTAATACCCAGAAGTTTCTAAGCCCGGAACCGGGGATCGAACCTGTGTTGCGCCTTGTCGTTTTGCTTGCAAGGCAAGCACGTTGCCCCTGAGCTATCCTCCAGAGACTGATGCAACCACTCTGGATACTTTGCACCCAGGAAAGTAAATAAATCACTTCAATTTTATTGAAAAAGATATGTCTTTGGGGAAAAAAGGTGCAAAAGGAGGCTTAACCAGTCTCTAGGGTCCCAGAAAATGGACCAAGGATGGTTCAATTCAGGCAAATGGAGGAAACTTGCTGGTTTGCTTCTTCAGTTACTGTGAGTCTTAATCCTGGGCTCACATACATGATGAGTTCTTCTTTTCGTTCCCTCAACCCAGGGGGGGCTGTAAAACAGCTGCATGGGTCCTTTAGCTCTAGTGAGGTCCTGGGTACCAGCATAGCTGGTAGAGAGACAGGTTTTGATCCAGCAGCAGTTCACCCCCAAAGTGAACTGGGAGTGGTTAGGGAGCAGAGGCTGCCTCTGCCTTGGAACACTCCTTTACCTCAATGGCCGAGGGTTTTGGAAAGGTCAACTCTCACAAAAGAAGTCCAAATGTATTCTTATTTCAGTACTGAAATAAATCAGGGAAGGAGGAGTAGGCCCCTTCCTTATGAAGGCAATGAGCTGCATGGTATTAGTAAAAGCAAGCCTGCTTTAAGGGGTCAAATCCTTGTTATGATAAAATATGACTGGTGCCTTGTTGCATAATACCTAAAATCCTCTGTTGTGCAGGAAGTGTTGTAGGAAGGACGGAAAGAGAGGCATACCAAAAACTTAAATGGAGGAATCCTTCCTCACTTTGGTTCTGCTCTGCCTGCCTGTCTAAACCCATCCCCTTTTCTAGCCTTGCATTTCAAAGGTCCTTTGGTGTGAAACTTCCTAATGTGAGGGAGATCTTTGTTACAGAATTGCCCCTTTGATGGCAGACGTTCTTTGATGGCAGTCGTTCAGGCTATCTACAGCTGGGAGGTACCAGGCCTGGTAAGGGATGAGTTACCCAACCACCATGCATGTCAATAGAGGCAGACCTCCTGACCTTTGTTCAATTCTCTGGAACTCAAACAGGCAGGTGGCAGGAACCTACATTCCCTCTCGGTGCTAGTCTGGGTTGACAGGGTTGACACAGGTATGTTTGCAAATCAGATGTGGCATTTAATAATTATGTAATGCATCAGCCGCCATACCAAAACCCAGGTATGGCTTATTTTGTTCATAGTAACCTGCCACCAGGGTGATCATTTATCATAATTATGTGGTTTTGGAAGAGAGGTGCAAAAATAAATGCACTATCTGCACTGCAGTGACTATGCTGTTATAACAACTATCAAACAGGGCTTCTGTATTTTCTGAATCTGCTCTGCGCCGCTGCAGACCAGGCACTGCAGATAAGGATGCTGATGCAGCAGGCCACAGGTGTACCCTCAGATTTTTGCATGGAGCTTGACGAAAGAGGGTCTGGCTAGCAAACCACCCTTTCTCAGATGGAATTATCTACATCATTTTATATTTAATAAAAGTTTTAAAAAGCTAGGGCTTTTTCACGCTTACCAGATGGCAATTCATCACAGGGCCAGTTGACTAATGGTGTTTCAATGTACTGCACTTTTCTTTTGTGCCTGGTGTTAGTGCCCCCTCTTTAACTTTAATGCAGACAGTCTCCAGAGTCTGTATGCCTGTTATTACGGAGAGACCTTTGTGATCAAAGTAGTTATGTTTGCATAGGCACAACTCACAACTGCTGGCTTGACAAATAATTGTTTAGGCGTGCAAACAGTTTATGAAAAGGAAATGCCAATGCTAATGTGTTTCTTTTATTTATGTTGAAAGTGGATATTTCAAAAAAGGTAGCAGGCGCTCCTCTCCAGAAAGAACATGGAATGATAACTTGTTCTGAGATGAGAGTTTGCAGCACACGCTTTTTGTTCACTGTACCTTTCACAGATGGGAAATCACAATTTGCATATCAGTCTTTGTCCCGCCCACATGGGCAGTCTAGCACCAAAATGCTATGGCAATTCCTCTCTGAACAAGAGTACCAACAGCAACCCCATACACATGTTTCAGCCTTGTTGGGCCTCATCAGTGAAGTGAAGCTGTGCCTCTGTGAGCAGGGAGTCCATGTCTGGTTGCCCCCAGGTAACTCAGGGTGACCAACCACAAGTTCTGTGGAAATATTTCAAAAAAGGTAGCAGGCGCTCCTCTCCAGAAAGAACATGGCATGATAACCTGTTCTGAGATGAGAGTTTGCAGCACACGCTTTTTGCTCACTGTACCTTTCACAGATGGGGAATAACCATTTGCATATCAGTCTTTGTCCTGCCCACAGTCCAGCACCGAAATGCCATGGCAATTCCGCTCTGAACAAGTGTACCAACAGTGACCCCATACACGTGTTTCAGCCTTTTTGGGCCTCATCAGTGGAAAACAGAGTGCCTGTGATGTTTTCATTTATGTCAAGTAAGAATACTTGCTCAATGAACCCTAAGCTGGGTCGGCTTTACCCCCTGATTATAGCACAGAGACTACTCAGCCAACTGCAGCCCACTGCAAATAGGTTTATAGCAATTAGTATCCTGGGACAATCAGCATGAGTTCCTGGGTACCAATTTGGGAAGACTCGTGGTGCGAGGCACACGGAAGTGTTGAAGAATAAAATGGAGGGATTCTGTGGATAAAGCAATGCACTGCCGGTGATGGGTCAGCAAGAAGTGATAAAGGATGGCTTAAGGCGTGGTCAACAAGAAGGTTTTATAATGGGTTGGACAAAGTCCATTTTAAATGCCCAAACAATTAAGGACATCACAGAGAGAGTGGAACTAGAGGGAATACACATGCTTTACTTGGTGTAAAACCTGTTGATTGACCAATAAGGAGGCTGAAAGCATGAAACTAGAGCACTAATAAACATCAAGATGAAGATCCGGATGATCCGGATGCCAAGAACTCTCTTGGATTTACCTTGAAGCTTATACATTTAGAAAAATATATTTGTAGACGTTTATTGTATTAGCATTCTTTAAGGAAAGCCTCCTAGATGCTCACACCAGAAACAATACAACCCACTAGGGAAAAAGGCCAATAAACCTCTTGCAAGAATAACACATTTATTTACCATCCAAAATGAAAAAGCGCCAACAAAGAACTCTGCTGCCATGGAACCTTCTGCCAGAATCTGCACGCGCAGTACATTAAGAAGGTACACAGCATCCTCAGTGACATCATATACAGTAAAAATATGCACTGCTGGTTGATGCAACCCTACACATAGGTCATATGCTCCATAGGGGATGCCACTCCATTGGTCCCAGCCTCGTCCATCCATCTTCTTCCATGTGGGCTATATCACAGTCGTCACTGATCACCAAACGATCAAGTAACAATTATATTACTGACAAAAACGCATCTATCGCTGTGTAACAGGGCACCTGGTACGAACAGACAGAGGCCTGGGGGGTGGGGGGGAGCCGAGGTCATACTAACTCACACACTTCGCTCGCTTCCAGAAAGGCCGGCATTTCTCCAAGGTCTCCCACCCTCGTTCTGGGCTATAATTTCATCCCTTCCTGCACCTCGCAGCACAAATCACATGACCTAGAAGTGACGGCAGGAAGGCCCTGCTTTCTGATCTTTTGATAAATCGGGGGTCCAACCGGTTTATGGTCAGTGGTCTGTGGTTATCTGGTACACTGGAATTCAGGGGCCCCAAAGCCAGGGCATTTCGGTGCTATAATTTAGGATCAGGACTGCTGGGGTTTGGAGGCCTGTGCCCTCCTTCTCATGGGATCGCACTGTTCACAGGCACTCAGCCCTCCTCCTGTGACCTTGATGAGCACAATCTTCCCAGGGCACAAAGGTTAGCAACATTTCAGGACAATGAAGGGTTTTCTGGATCTGTGTAGCTCTGGGCTTTCTCATCAGTGTTTGAGATACAACCTATCCCTTTGCTCATGCTTGCGGCCTAGGCCTGGGGTGCTGACTGCCATGCCACATTTAAGCTTTGTGTCACAATATGGCTGCTGCTAGTATCTAAGATGGCTACTATTTCCACTTGTAAACTACACGTACAAGTTACGTTTGTGTTAAAGATTCTTGATAAAATTGCCTATCATCACTATTATGAATTAATTGAGCAACATGAAATACTTGGGACATGTCAGTCTGAATTTCGATCAAAGCACGGTACAGAAATGACTGCTGGATTTAAAGTCTAATATCGTAAAATTGTTTACAAAGGTCAGATTGTGTTGCGTTTGTTGCTCGACTTATCGACTGCTTTTGATTTAGTCGATTATGACCATTTGATGGACAGGCTTGTCAGGATAAGGAAATGCTCAGATAATGCTGCAAAGTATTTCAGATCTTTTCTTGGCCCTAGAGAAGTTAAAATTATTTAAAATGACAATCAATCCCCCCCTGTGTTTCTTACCTGTGGTGTGCCACAGGGATCATGCCTTTCTCCTTTATTATGTTATTATTTAATGTTTACATCAGGTCTTTATGTGACCTTTTGGATGGTCTGGGTGTACAGTTCACTAATTATGTGGATAACAACCAGATTCTTTGCACTTTCTGGGATTATTCGCAGGGTGTGGACAACGTTTATCACGTATTTTTGACAATTCAGTCATGGATGTCCCTAAACCCCCAAGCATTAAATGATAAGAAGACTCAACTACTTATAATTGGAACTGGTGCCAGGTTAAAGACAATGGATTCCCAATATAATCAATTTCTGACTGCGGGCAATGTCATCCCTGTTGCCCAGCATGTAAAAACACTGTTTTTCACCAGGGCAAGGTTTGCAGTAGTTCTAATTATTTACCCTGCTGGAAAATGTTCGTCCAAGTGCACTGATACAATACAAATCATCTGTAGAATGGGCCTAAAGGGTAAAAGAAAGAACAGCACTACAGATAATGTCAAGAAAAATACATTGAAAGAGTCTTACTAAGGTTAAAGTAGCCAGGGAATGAGCACAGAAAAAATCAAATATAATTGAGTAGTGTCACTGTGTTAGGATAGTGAGTATACACAATTCATCTCTTAAAATGATGTGTAATTGTAACTATATCTGCCAGCATTTCCCAAGGCTTTGTGATTCGTTCATTAAGAAATTGCCCAAAAGAGAACGTGGTTGTGTAATGTCTATTTTGACATAATTGCAGAGACGATCCACTATAAAAAGGTGAATGTCCAGGAACCCAACACAACCCCATGGAGAGTTTACAAAATAAACAGGGGCATACAGAAATCGACCTCTCACCCTTATTCCCAATTGAACAGTGGACCAGTTCTTCAAGTTGATAAAGTGTACTCACTGCCAAGAAGATGTTATCATGGAAGGGCTTCAACAATGGGACAGTTAGCACATCCCTAACTCTTGCTTGCAATTCAGTACTCAGAAGGGGACCCACAAAAATACAAACTAATTCAATTGTAACATCTTTGCTGATTTTATGAAATGTGCATTTGCAATGGTGATCCACACCTACACATACACAGACGACACAGAGAGAGACACACACATGCACACATTGTAAAATGAAGTTATACAAGTAGACCAAACATTCTTTCATCCTTTCCTGTTTTTACACATTTTGAATTTTCATGTTACAGACCGTAAAGTGCAATCACATTAAAAGTAATACTTTGAAAACAAGTCTTCACCTGTTCTATGCTCACATGTTAATATTTCCCATTCACATGTTGTAATATTTAACGTGCCCACTCCTTCCAATAAAATAAAGTTCTAGTTCAGTTGAAATAGCGAGGGGCCTGAGAGGTCTTGAGTGAAGGTACCATTTCCATATCACTATATGATGCCATGTGGGTTTTCAACAAATGCTTTGTAAATATCGAAACTTCAAAAAGCAAATAAGGTTTATCTGCTCCAGGAGTAGTGGTGATTGTGCCAATTGAGAAAAATGTTGGATGAAAATACTGATCTCAGGCCATGTTCTGAACCATTTGAGCATTCCTCAACACCACTCTCCATGTTGTTTGGCGCACAGCTTTCCCATCCCCCCCTCTTTCCGCCTCCTTTTGGGTGTTATAGGATTGAATGCAACACTCCTCATGAAATGATGAAAACTCTGAATGGCTTGGCTGAGATATCATGTAATTAACATTAAACATAAGACGATCACATGCATTACTGAAAATGAAAGGGAAATATAATAAATTGTGAAACTTGTATTTTATTATAGTACAAGGACATGATGAACAGAATGTGTATTACAAATCATCTGATAGATTGGGATAAATCTATTTATGGGCCTATACTTTATTAGAATAAAAGTAACATTTAAGCCTTTTGCTTTTAAAGGTAACATCAAAATTGTCAACTTAGTTGAACTCTAAACTGTGGGCCCGATTCATGGAATCTGGCGCAGAAATGGTGCAAGGGCCGCATGGCGAGAAGGACGCTGCGCGAGCCGCACTGCAGAAGAAATATTGCACGTCACGCTGATTCATGGATTTCAAGACGCGTTACTAGCCGTCGCACAAGTAACAACAAGCAGTGCAAGGAATGCCCACAACACGTACCCACGCACACCAAAAAGCAAGCTAAAGGACTAACATGGTGCAAGCCTCCCCACCACCCCTGGCCCAGCATCCAGCACCCCAGCATAATCGGGCGCCTCACCTCGCATGCCGCCGCCACGGCCAGAGAAAACACGTGCCCTCCCTCGCAAGCCAGGCCGCACTCCAGAAAAAACATGTGCCTCATCTCGCAATCCCAGGCTGCACCCCAGAGAAAATGCGTGCCCTCCCTTACAAGCCCATGCCAAACCCCAGAGAAATCGTGCCTCACCTCGCAATCCCAGGCCGCACCCCAGAGAAAATGTGTGCCCTCCCTCGCAAGCCTAGGCTGCAGCCCTGTGAAATTGCTTGCCCACTCTCGGCAAGCCCAGGCTGCTCCAGCAATAAGGCGGACCCCCTTGTAAGGGTAGACTACACGCCTTACAAAACCGTGAGCCCCCCTAAACCCAGGCAACAATACTGTCCACATACACCCCAACTGCACATCAGCCACTGTAGTCCATACACCAACCACCAGCCCCCCTCAGCTGTGACACCCCCACAGGCAGCCCCCTCCAGACTGGACACCCCCCACAGGCAGCCCCCTCCAGACTGGACAACACCCAGAGGCAGCCCCATCCAGACTGGACACCACCCCCAGCCCCCCTTACCTGTGACAACCACCACAGGAAGCCCCCTCCAGACTGGACACCACCCCCAACCCCATTCACCTGTGACAACCCCCACAGGCAGCCCCCTCCAGACTGTACACCATCCCCAGACCCCCTCACCTGTGACACCCTCCACAGGCAGCCCTTTCCAGACTGTACACCACCTCCAACCCCCTCACCTGTGACACCCCCCACAGGCAGTCCCCTCCAGACTGTACACTACCGCCGGCTGCCCTCACTAGTGACACCCCCCACAGGCAGTCTCCTCCAGACTGGACACCCCCACAGGCAGCCCCCTCCAGACTGGACACCACCCCCAGCCCACCTAAACTGTGACACCCCCCACAGGCAGCCCCCTCCAGACTGGGGACCACCCTCCAGCCTCACTCACCTGTGACAACACCCACAGGCAGCCCTCTCCAGACTGAACACACCCCACAGGCAGCCCCCTCCAGACTGGACAAAATCCCCCAGCCCCCTCACCTGTGACACCACCCACAGGCAGCCCCCTCAAGACTGGACCTCCCCACAGGCAGCTACCTCCAGACTGGGAACCCCCCACAGGCAGCCTCCCCCAGACTGGACACCACACCCCCAGCACCCCTTACCTGTGACACCCCCCACAGACAGCCCCCTCCAGACTGGACACCACCCTTCAGCCCCACTCACCTGTGACACCACCCACAGGCAGCCCTCTCCAAACAGGACACACCCCACAGAAAGCCCCCTCCAGACTGGACACTCCTAACATGCAGCCCCCTCCAGACTGGACAACACCCACAGGCAGCCCCCTCCAGACTGGAAACCATCCCACAGCTCCCCTCAACTGTGACTCCAGACTGGACAATAACCCCAGCTCCCTTCACCTGTGCATTCACCCACAGGCAGCCTACTCCGGACGGGACAACACTCACAGTCAGCCCCCTCCAACTGGACATGACCCCCCATCCCCTTCACCTATGACACCATCCAAAGGTGGGCCCCTCCAAACTGGACACCCCCCACTACCCCCCTCACCTGTGACACCACCACAGGCAGACTCCTCCAGACTGGACACCCCTCACAGCCAGCCCCCTCCAGACTGGTCACCACCCCCAGCCCCCCTCACCTGTGACACACTTCACAGGCAGCCCCCTCTAGCCAGGACACCCCCACAGGCAGCCCCCTCCAGATGGGACACTCCCCGACAGGCAGCCCCCCTCCAGACAGGGCACCCCCCACAGGCAGCCCCCTTCAGAATGGACACCACCCCCAGCATCCCTCACCTGTGACACCACCCATAGGCAACCTCCTACAGACAGGACACCCCCCACAAACAGCCTCCACAAGACTGGACAGCCTGCCCCCTCCAGAATGGACACCATCTCCCAGCCCCCTCATCTGTGACACTGTTAGGCAGAATCACATGCAGTGTCCTTGTGGAACACTACATGTAATTAAGACTACAAGTGTCAGTACAATTTCACCTTTGGTACAAACCTGTACTACACAGTTATGTGGTAGCAGTGGCTGAGCAGCCAGACTTATCTCAAGAGTTGAGTGAGCAGTAGAACAAGTTACACAAAGGACCAATCAATACAGTGATTCAAATATACACTTCCTCAAGGTTTCTTGGTAAAATAATACACATTTATTTACACAGTCAGTTTGAAAACATTACACTAGCAAGAGCAGCTCAATATCACACACTAATATACTACAAATACAAAACCAATAAGTTACTGAACAAGTTCAGCTCCCCTGAAGTGGGAGCAAAATGGCACTTCAGATACTTTTAAAAGGGGTAGAAAGAAAAGGGTATAAGAGTCAATAGCACACATACTTGCATAGGCAGGGCAAAGGGTTTCAGTGAACTACAGCCAGCAATTCAATTCATAGGCCTCGAACAATGTCAATGGTTCAGAGTCTTTGTATAGGATAGCACAGTTCTGGTAGTAAACGGTTACGTCTTTGCCATGGAGTTTAGAAGAATTTGGCTAAGCAAAAAGTTAGAGAAATGTTTAGGGAAGGACAAGCCTTCGAAGTTGGGAAAGTTCCACGAACTTTCGTGATGGCCGAAAAGATTTCCAGACAGCGTTTGCACAGTACCTTGTAAGTGAAGAAGAGCTGTAGCTGAGGCAGTTGTTCCTGGCAGTTCGAGCAGATCTCGCTGTTCCTGAGCTTCAGTCGTGGGGACAAGAAGGTGGACATCGGGAGGTTCCTGCACTGCCCATGGAGGCCACAAGCTTTGCAAAACGTCGGTTTAAGGTGTGAGTGCCGTGAAGACCACAAACTGGTATCCTTCCCACTGGCTATCTGGTTCTCCACAGCACTCTGCAGAAAACACCCAGGACATCAAATATGACATCACAAATATCATTGATGACATCACTGATGACATCACATGTCTGCCTCACTTATTTTGGTGCACTGACAAATCTAGGCCAGGTGGTTCTATTCACTGACAATCACAATGTAAAAATGGAAAAGGTGCTGTATATCAAAACGGGGCAATAGCAGGCCTCAAACTTACAATTAATTTGTATACAGGAAGATAAACTTTCTGATGATGCTGTTTCCTTCTTCCTTACTTGAGTTTCCCTGTATATGCCTCGGATTTACATGCATTGGGTTTTCATATGTGTTGTTTGTACTAGCACAAGTGTGTGTTAAGTCTTGAATTGTTAGCTAGTTATTACATATTTAACATTACACAATCACCCCTGACATCTTGCTACGAACATAATAGAAAGAACCCCTTGTGGGTAGGGATTTTTCATCAACATTATTTTCACATGTGATGTCATCAGTGATGTCATCAATGATATTTGTGATATCATATTTGATGTCCTGGGTGTTAGTCTTAGCAATGCACCTAGATGCTGCAATTTATGGTTGCTGAGCTTACCATAATGGGGGAATGTGTAGTGTTTTTGGTTTCACTGTGAAGTATAACATCCCTTTAACAAAGTTTTTTTACTGAATGTACATATATATATGTGGCAGGGAACGAAAACAAAGGGGCTAAACATGTGATCCCATCAGTGATGTCATCAGTAACATTTATGATGCCATCTTTCATGTTCTGGGTGTTAGTGTGAGCAGTGCACAGTGGTGATGACAGGTATGGGGACTTACTTTACCATAACTGGCGATTTTCAGGGGTTTTTCGGTTTTAATTTGAACCATAATGGGGAAGTAGATATATTTTTTTTTTATGAAGTACACAGATTTTTGGTAGGGCAACTTAACCATAACGTCCCCTCAACAAAGTTTTTTTGTAGTGCATTTTTCAGGTTTTCGGAAGGGGAACTTTATCAAAACATTGTGTAAATGAAGTTGCTGTGCTGAATATACACTGTCATAATGTGATTGTGGGAGATATGTAGTATAATATACATACTTGATATACATTTAACATAGAGCATACGGAATCCCCTCCCTATTGATATTAGAAAGGGATCGGCTGAGCGCCTGTTTGCGGACAGGGGGCGGACGGGAAGAACATTACCCAAAGATGCAGGGGGTATCTAAAAATGTATTATTGTCTTAGACAAAAAATCTGCAATGTAGAAGAACGACATAAAGACATTATAAGTAGTAATAAGTAAATGTGGAAACCTAAAGCTTCACAATGAAAATGACACATTTAATAACCATGTACAATGAACTGGATGGTACCATAAATAAAAAAGGATGCCTCCATCGTAAGCACTTCACAGAAACTCTGCAGCTTGGACCGACAGTGGACGGACGCAGTAGGACAAAGGAAAATTACATCAAAATAGTGAGTGAAGGTAATTTTTTTGTATGTGGTGCAGAAATAATAATTTCTTTCTGTTGTTTTGACACAGAAATGGCTAGTACTTTGGAGTGGCTGGAGGAGAATTTTCTGCATGAGGAAATGTCTGAAGACAGTGACAATAATGGTACACTGCGTAGGCAAAATACTGATCAGTATTTGATAGGCATTTAATATATGTATATTTCTTTTGTACAGACCAGGAAAGAAAAGAAGAAAGGCCAACAAACGAGACAGAAGAAGACAGGATGAAAAGGATTGAGCAGAAAATGGATATACTGAATGACAATTTTAAAAGTTTAAGGGAGTTTGTGGAGGACTGTCTGAGAGGAAAAGTATGTTACCATTGTCCCACCTGTACCTGCCCTGCTTCTCCATTCCCTAGTGAACCATCCCCAAACCTTCAAGAAGAAATAGACGTTTTGATGAAATATCCATCCCTTCTTCCCCTCAGAAATCTTCTGCTCATAACCAGCCCGTGTTGAATCCTAATTCCCCTATATTTGTGCCAGTATCTGCTTCCCCTGCTATTTCTTTGGATGTGAAGTGTGTGTGTGTTTCAAAGGTTTTTGTATAGTAGTTGTAGTTAAAGAGTTTTGTGGATTTTTTTTTTTAAAAGACTTAAAATGTTCGCGAACAGCGCGCCTGTTTGACCTATCCGCAAGGAATGGAATGTGGGTGTTGTAAAGGCAGTACACCTACCCTTAGTAATGTCAAGTAAGATGGAGTTGATGTTTGACCGCAAAATCTGTTAAAAGTGTGCGCACATAAACAGAAAGGGGCGTCCTAAGAACATTATACCTCGCCATGCCACTTACAAACGAAATGAAACATGTTCGTAGAACACACAAGGTGTCAGGGATGGTTGTAAATGAGCAAAATGGGAGTGTGTTAAGGACAGTACACCTGTCCGTATCATCCGCAGACAAAATGGTGGCGTCCGTAGAACAGGCGCGGTGGCCGGCAAGTTCTAAGACAAACAAAATGGAGTTGTCCTAAGGACACTGGACCTGTCCGTGCAGTGAGCATATCATGTATGCACATGCGCAGTACAACTGTAAGTATAGCAAATATCGAGCCTGTCCCTAATTGTCCGTCTCACTTGTGTCACACTTTGAAATAGTTTGAGAACCCGAACACTGTCCGTAGGACATTTGCACGCATACGCTCTGCATTTGCTGTACAGCGGACTCCCATTTGTGTCGCGGATGTGTTCAGGACGTCATCATGTGACCGCACCCACGCTGAGCGTGTGGACTAATTTGAGCAGTTTGTGTGCTTCCGCAGCAGTACAAAATAACATATAGACACAAGGCAAAATGTTGTAGAGTGTAAAAATACCATTTCACATATACTAGACAATAGCTTACCTGAGGACCTGTTGTGTCAAATTTTCATACCGCTTTGCAGGGATGAAGACGGTCATGAGGCACACCCCTCCACCCCTATAAATGGCCACACCCCCGAGCGCATCTTCATTGTCCTTCTAGCTATAGCAGATTGAGGTATATTGCCTTTACTGCTGTAGTGACCAAAAGGAAAGTAATTGGCATGGCTTCCATGGCTGCTGTTGGTTCATTAGCCTCTGCATTACCCCCAAACCCGGCACCACCACCAGCCCAAGGGCCTGCAGAGAGATATACGGGTGAGGATGTAGAGAGCGAGGAAGAAGAGGAGGAAGAGAATGAAGTGGAGGAACTCCGCACTAGGAGCATTCGTACCAAAAGAACGTGCGAACCTGGTGAGGTGTAACCAGAGCGAGGTGGTGCTGCGTCGCGGGAGACCTGGTGCGTACAGCTTTGGTACGACAACCATGAAGCGACACCTCACCTCGTTCCACATTGCGGACATTCGCAAGGTGGTGCCATGTGAAGAGCGTAGTCGATTGAGTTCCTCCACAGCATCCTCCGAGTCCGATCCTCCCACCACAAGAGACACTCCTGTGGGGGAGCGCCTCCCTCCAGCTGCCTCACAAGCCATTCGCAATACTGTTGACCCTTACCTTTCAAAGGTGACAATAGTGTGTATGTATTGTGACATAGTACTCTGCAGGGGGGGAATTTTCGAAGTGCTTTTGAGGCCACTGTCACGGAGCACCAGAGGATCTGCTCCTTACCTAAGTGAAGCTCACCCTATATCTTTCTCTGGCCACTTGCCCTTTCTTATCCCCGTGACTGCTGTCCCTTCCTTACCCTTCTTTGGCCTCCTCTCCTAGTGTGTCATGTGCTGAGAACCAATAAATGAGAAAACAACAAAAATTACACAAAAGGCTCTTTTCAGAGCCGCCTTTCTCAGTTTAGCAATAGAAATATGAGGTGATCGTTGTAGACCCCCGCAAAGTTGCGGAAAAGTTGATGGACAGTCGTAGGGAAAAAAAAGGAGGGTGCAAGGGGAGCAAACACAATAAAGTGTACGCTGGGAGTAAGTGGTGGCTCTGAAAAGAGCCTTTCCGTGGTGTGTTGTGTGGGTCAAAAACTGTGGATTGGAGAAAACAGATTTTCACATAGGTTATTGTGAATCCAAAAGAGGTTGAAATGCATTTTGTACATTGCAAAGAAAAATCTGATTGCCAGAATATGCGAGATGGACTCCATCTCTGCGGAAAATGAAAGAGCTGCGAAACAAAATGTTTTCAATGTGGAATGAGGACATGCCAACATCTCTTAAAAAGGCACAAACAGCCTTATTCACATTGCGTCTCACTTTCTCCATTTGTGGACCAAAAGCAGAAGAACGCAGCAATATTTGTCTTTGTGCAATACGTGAAAAAAGTATTTGACAATTTGGAAACATGTCCATGAACTTCTCAAATCCTTCCTTCATTGCAAATTGCAAAGAAATTCCAGAATTCCAGAAACATGGCCTAAACTGTTTCCTCCGCAATGAATGATAAGTATATCTGGAGGACGGTCTGTCAGTAAAGTAACACTGAGAGGTACCAAGTCCAGCCATCTCATGTCACGCACACCATGCCAATGCACTTCCACATGAGGAAATCCGAGATCTGCAGATAAACTTCAGCTTTCTGCATGCACCTTCAACCAATGCATCCATGAGTCTCCCAAAATCCAGATAATCTGTTTGCGAGCACGCAAAGCCATGGGTGTGTGGTCTCCTGTCAGGGAGAAGGCGGTCTTACTAAATGTCGCCGTTCAGAAAACACCCACTAAACTGTATTGACCAATCCTTAGGTCCACTCATTTTCATTTGCATGCGTCTCCACCCCAGAATTCCTGTTGGTGATATGTGCTGGCTGCAAACTACCGCCATGTCCGCAGACATGTATAGGATCAGAGCGTGAAGACGGTACATTAAAGTATTATTCCCCTTTTTCCCCTTTAAGGTGGGCTCTGAAAAGAGCAGTTTTTTTAATTTTTGGGCAGATACCTTACAGACATCTGTTATTTTGTTTATTTTTTTGTATTTTTTGTCCTTTCTTTACTCCTACAACCATTACAGAACGTTCTCTAAAGCAAGCCTTACGTTCCAAAAGAACATCGCATTTCCCAAAGAAGATAGCACAACACCATCTGCTTCAAAGTAAACCGCATTACTTGGAACAATGTTTTTGTGGCTGCAGAAAAACATACCAGCGCGTAATAAATGCACGGATGACGCGATTAATGGTACACCTCCCAATACTTTGATCTGGACAGAAAAAATAATTGTTGTACCATTGTTCTCTAGGGAGTAAACCAGAAAAAATGACTTTCGTAGTTGGAAAGATGTTCATCAGTGCGTCAACCAACTGTCCCAAATCTGCCAACAAAGTACGTGCAGTCACGTAGCCCAAATGGCAAGCACCGTAGTGCAAAATTACCACATGAGGAGAGGTCATCGTACGTATGTGTCTGCAAACTTGCAGAATTGCCGCAACATTGGCATGAGTCTCAGCGTTCCACACCACCTCCACTCCTCTCACATCAAAATGGTGTGCCACATGCCTACTCTCTGCATAATGTTGTAAGCCATGGACAAAAATCTCGCCAAGCACCAAAACCCTGACCCTCTACACCTCTGCCATCTTCACTGTACACACCGTCTTTGAACACAAAAGAGTAATGTGAACATTTGATTGGCTGATGCCTACAGTCCCCTTTCCATGCAGGATTTGCTGTAGAAACCCGTATGTGACACGCCCTACCCACGGACAAGTGTTGCCTACGTGCGGCACGCAACTCTTACCCAGTCCTTTCACCCTTTCCACAGCGGTAGCAAAACGAATCCCTCATTGGACACAACTAAGCAGTCACACAACCATCCACCAATGATATTGAAAATCGCTAAATGTAACTCCTTCATCAACATTGCGCACTTCAAGATTACTGTCGATAATTCTGAATGGAAGTCGCATATCATTCCAAAGCACCTACTTCAGAAGCTACTGTGCAAGTGTTGCGAATTTCTACGTAGAGCTCCATGCATGTGCACATACATAAGTATAGAGTACAGGTATTTATATTTCAATCGGAGAACATGTGCAACCTTTATGATTTAATGTAAAACAAATTAATGCTGCTAAATGTACATAGTCAATACATACCAACGCTCCCCCTTTTAACTGCAAGATGTCCGATTTATCATTGACAAACCGCACAACTTCTTAATGTCTTCCGCATAACCTAGATTATATGATTGGGTACTCCCAATTTTTTGTTATCGAGGGGGCGGCACTATCGGTGGGAGACTAATATGTATAAAACAAGAAGTGATAGGTCGCCTACCCCTACCTCAAGACCCTGAATCACCAAAGGTTATGTCCAAGGTAGCCTTATATAATTTTCAGGTTACACACACCAACCCTCATACAAACGGTTATTATTCAATATTCAATTTATTATTCAAAAAATTAGTATAAAAAACATTAATATACAAAACAACGCCTAGGAAGATATAAAAACAAACTGTGCTAATCACTTACAATCTAGATGGTGACAAAGCACCAGACCTTTCAAAACGTCAGTGACCATAGTGAAAGGTAATGGGAAAAAACAGTATATCTTACTGTGGGTATGTGCATGTGTACTTTCAGGGAAGAGTCAACATATATTGTGGTCTCCCACCTTCTAATGAATACCTCAAGGGTGTTTAACCAGAGTGAATGATGTAATGTTATGTTCTTAATGGGTTAATCACTCTGTGTAAGGTAACTTATGTGGATACAGGGTAGCAGCGGGTGATTTAGTACACGCCAGCTATCCTATCATGGTTTATTCTAAGTGAGAGATAGGAATCAGCTAATACACGTTCCTAATAACACGTCGACATATGTTTCGGCCTTTGTGACACATACGGAATTCTCTCTGGTACCGTTGGTCAAGATGTGGATAATGGCCGTCTTCAGGACAGACGCAGATTTGAAAATTTTCCGTATTAAATACTTTCCCAATGGTAGAATATCTGGATAAGAATATATAAAAGAAATGCATAAAAAGATTGTATAAATTGTGACATATTATTGGCCGATATTTAAAAGAGGGTGTGGACTGCTGGTCATGAAACTGCAGTAACTTGGACTGACCTGAGAGTAACTCTATTTCTTTGGGTCATATCTGGTAGAAAATATCGGCAGATTCAGATGGGTTCCTACAGGGTGGCCATCCATTCAATTTCAAATATTGTGTCTGTAAAACATACAGACAATAATTCGTTAGATACCTATTTCGGCTCTTCATTATTTATTCAATAATTTGTTAGCGCATAGGTGCCAGTGATTTTTAAAGGTTACCTTTCGTTTTTTCTTTTTTCTTTCTTGATGGACTGATGAGCTACAACAACTTCACTAAGCTCGAGTCGCAATGGTGATGGTGTTCTTGCACTTGTTATTACACTGAGGCTGTGAAGAATAACAGAGACATTTACAGCTTACTCATATATGAAAGATATTTTAAGTCATGTTATTTTAACAATAAATAACGGTAGCTATATCAGTGCATCGTGCACATATATATTCTAAGCTAATGGCAACTGCTAGCCAAACGGCTAAAGTCCTTTACACTGTGCAGCTAGTATTAGTGGTCATTGCAATTCCCACTTATTATTACACTGAGGCTGTGAAAAATAACAGAGACATTTACAGCTTGCTCATATGTATAAGATATTTTGAGTCATATTTAGAGAAACAGTAAATAACGATAACTTATATCAGTGCATAATGCACATGTGTGTTCCAGGTAAATGGCAACTGCTGGCCTAACGGCTGAAATCATTCACGTTGTGCTGCTAGTCTTAGTGGTCGTAACGGTTCCCATGTAACATGGGGACCGGCAGCTGAAACAAAGTAACATATTCCGAACGCGGGAAGACCCTTTGGCCTCTAGCACCCGTGTTGAAAAGCGCAGCGCGAGGTGAGTTGTTAAACCTACGGCGCCATAGATATATTGTCTAAGCTCACCTTCAGTCCAAGTCTGAATCCGTACGATCCGATTCGAGGTGTCGTTGCTACGCCTAGTGACCGCACATATCGGCTAAGTACGTGTTTTCAAAAGAACGTAAACAGCACGTGAGGAGTATCACGTGCGTATACGTACCGTGAATTGGTGTCTCTCAATTTCTACAATTAGTTACTTTTCACAGCATCTAATGTTATGCATTAGAAGGAAAGTGGCACAAACGGCCTACGATCACTGTAAGATTTTCGTAGTAACAGGGCAATTACGGCCGACTCTCGTGTCGGTCCGGCAAAGTGCACCTGTATAATGCATGCTGGGGTTTGTAGTGTACATAGTCAGTGTAGTGATAGAGACAGATTAGAAGTGGGACATCATCACGTCGACCAGCTGTGTTCTATATTGCAGAAGAGTAAATGTAATTTACAGTTGGGCTAAACCACTTATGTTGTTCATATTTGATACACATCAAGTAGCAGAAACACATGTTACAGCCGTATGTTGTATATAATCCTATAAAGTTAGCATGTTGGTGATACGTATATACAATAAACCTGTGTCTTTTAGGCCCCATCTTTTAGAACGTAGGTACTATAGACAATATACAATGTTCTTACACTCACTTCAACCATCAAATTGTATGTACATGATAAATTATCACAGTTGTTCGACGTGAAGCTTACTTATGAGCATAACTTCTTGTTTATCAAACAACTCTCAGCATGGTGATACTTTATACAAGATTTGGTCCAATCAGTGAGACATGTGTTCAATCATTTACAGAAATTTATTCCATTCAACCGCTATGTTTAAGCCATTCTTTACAGAGTTAGTTTCGTAAATCCAGCGTTGTTCACACTTGATAAGAGTCAAATTGCGGTCCCCACCTCTTATCGCTTGTTTCACGGTTTGTAAGACGCACCAAAGCATCTCTGTTGGTTTATGCTGTTTTTGAACATAGTGTGACACCATCGGTTTATTTTCTATTTGATTTCTTATACATGACTTATGTTCGCAGATGCGTTGTCTGACTTGCCTTTTTGTTTTTCCAATATATGCTAGATTACAGGGGCAGAGAATGACATATACTGCCCAGGTGGTGGCGCAGTTAGTGAATTCTCGTAATGGGATAACTCGAGTCCCTAGGGTGAAATTCTTCATATTTTTGGTTTGTGGGCAAACTGAACATTTCCCACACTTATGATGTCCAATAACCGGGCCAAGGCCCCATAGTGTATTCTTAGTTGGTTGTGGAATTACTCGGCCTGGGTAAGTGTGTACCAGGCTATCTTTAAGATTTTTTTGTCTTTTAAAGGCAAATCGGGGTTTTGCTGGGTTGAAATCTTCTGTTTTGAGCATATCCCAGTGTTTCAGGATGGTTTTCCTCAGATGTGTACTTATAGGGCTATAAGTGCTCACACAAGTGATTTTATTTAGTGTGGTTTTCTGTGCTGGATTTAGGCAGTTTTCCCTATTCATGTGTTGTGCTCTCTTGTAGGCTCTTTGAATAGTTTGTTTTGGGTAGCCACGGTCTCTCAGTCTGGTTTTAAGGGCTTGTCCATGTGTTTTGTAATCTGATATTTGGGAACAGTTCCTGCGGATGCGCAGGAATTGCCCAAATGGGAGGCCCTCTTTTAGACTTTTCGGATGAAAACTAGAATATTCCAAAAGTGTATTTCTATCCGTCGGTTTTTTATAGAGGACCGTTTCCAGTTTCCCTTCGTCTGTCTTAATAATCTCAAGATCTAGAAAAGGGACTTTCAACGTGTTGTATTCAACCGTAAACTGGATACATTGATTTTGAAGATTTAGCCAGGAATGAAAGTCAATTAGAGATGATGCAGAACCTCGCCATAGCATAAATACATCATCGATGTATCTATACCATGCGATGATGTTCAATTTAAACGGGTTACTGCAGTTGTAGATGAATTTCGTTTCAAAATCATCCATATATAGATTGGCAAGGTCGGGCGCAAACGTGGCACCCATACTAGTCCCTTGTAACTGATTATAGAAAGTTGTTTCATAAAGAAAGAAGTTTTCTCTCAATGCCAAACGTATGCATTCTAATATGAAAGCTGTAGGTACTTTTGTCAAAGTAGTGGTTCGCAAATTCAGATATTTTTGCATTACTGTGAGACAGTCTTGTTGGGGTATGCTCGTGTAAAGAGCAACCACATCAAGAGTGACCAGGATGTCATCTCGAGTAGTTTGAATGTCTGCAATGATGTTTATCATGCTAGTGGTATCTTTTATGTATGATTGCATCTTGTTCACGAATGGTCGTAAAAACCAATCTGCATACATCGAAAGGGGTTCTAGAATAGAGTTGATAGCTGCTACAATCGGACGGCCTGGTGGTTTAAGTGGATTTTTGTGCACTTTGGGCAGAATATAAAAAGCCGGAGTGGTGGGATTAGGATTGATCAGGAATGACTGCTCATCTTCGTCAATCCAGCCCTCATCCAGGGCATATTTCATCAAGCTTTGTATCTCATCCTTCAGTCTATTCGTAGGGTCCAGGGGTAGTTGTCGATATGCTAGGGGATCATTGAGGTGCCTAGCAACCTCTATATCATAATCTTGCTTATCCCAGAGCACTATACCCCCTCCTTTGTCTGCAGGTTTGATTATGAAGGAATTGTTAGCTTTGAGTTTTGCAAGGGCTACTCTTTCTTTCCTTGATAAGTTGTCTTTGTCATTGTTGTTCGTGGAAAGCAGAGTTTTTGTTTCTGCAATAATCCGGTTCTCAAAGGCTATAATGGATGGACTAACCATTGCATTCAATGGTACAAATTTTGAAGATGGTTTAAGGCCCGTGGTACTCGAGTCTTTATCTTTGGCAGCCGAGTTTCTAAAAAAATATTTTAATCTAATAGACCGAAAGAACTTATGAAGTTCAATTTCTGTTTCAAAGCTGCGAGCCCTTGTGGTGGGGACATAGGATAGACCTTTCAATAATAAGCTTTCTTCTTCCAGGGATAATTGGTATTTGCTCAAATTGTAAATCGGTGCTACCAATTGAGAGGGGGGCCTTGCCAGTTTCTCGTTTGCATTCGAGGAGGCCCCTGGTATTTGTTGCGGCCTCGGTTGCCCCGTCCTTGAAAAAATTGTTGTTGGGGCTGTTGTTGAGGCCTATTCGAAATATTACCACCCGTAGAGGTGCCAGCGGTAGAATCACTGCTTATTGAACTGTTCGAGGAGTTGGAGAAATTCACATATGGTCTCTTTTTGAAAGTGGCTTGTCTATACTGGGCTTGTTTGTTAAGGTCATCGTAATATGATTCGACTAAGTAAGGGTAGGTTCGTGTTTCTTTGTACTGTTCTACATCTTTCTTTAGTTTCCAAAGTTTTTTCTCAATAATGGTTTTGTTGAAAATTACTATTTCTTCATCTATTTTGGCTAGCACATCTTTCAGATTTTTCATAATGTTGTCCTGTTTGATTTTTTGTTCTAATTTCTCAATCTCATCTTGTTGAAGTTTTACTTCCTCAGCGGAAGTCTCGATAATGAGAATCAGGAAATCTCGTGAACATTTGTTGCTGACTCCACTAAATTTTCCTTTAAACTTAGTGTTGTAGGTAAAAACTCTCGGGATGTTTTTAATTTGCAAACCCTCTGGTATAATTCCAGCTTTCAGGTAGGCTAGCATCAATTGGCCGTGACTTTCTGTCCTTACTAGTTTTTTCTTCTTCTGGAGGAGGATGTCTGCCTCATTAGACTGAGGGATTTCCGTTGGTGCTGCCACATTGTTGCCCAACAGTGAGGGCATGCCCATTAATTTGAGGTATACCTCATCTGAAAAAGACACTAAATTCATGTTATCCATTTTGATTGGTAGAGATGGAAACTGTGCATGGGTCTGTACTCACTAGACCTAAATAGTTATTAGCAACCTGAATTGGTTTGCGTAAATTAACTGAACCCAACAACCAAAGGGTTGTCCAAAATCAAGATTATATGATTGGGTACTCCCAATTTTTTGTTATCGAGGGGGCGGCACTATCGGTGGGAGACTAATATGTATAAAACAAGAAGTGATAGGTCGCCTACCCCTACCTCAAGACCCTGAATCACCAAAGGTTATGTCCAAGGTAGCCTTATATAATTTTCAGGTTACACACACCAACCCTCATACAAACGGTTATTATTCAATATTCAATTTATTATTCAAAAAATTAGTATAAAAAACATTAATATACAAAACAACGCCTAGGAAGATATAAAAACAAACTGTGCTAATCACTTACAATCTAGATGGTGACAAAGCACCAGACCTTTCAAAACGTCAGTGACCATAGTGAAAGGTAATGGGAAAAAACAGTATATCTTACTGTGGGTATGTGCATGTGTACTTTCAGGGAAGAGTCAACATATATTGTGGTCTCCCACCTTCTAATGAATACCTCAAGGGTGTTTAACCAGAGTGAATGATGTAATGTTATGTTCTTAATGGGTTAATCACTCTGTGTAAGGTAACTTATGTGGATACAGGGTAGCAGCGGGTGATTTAGTACACGCCAGCTATCCTATCATGGTTTATTCTAAGTGAGAGATAGGAATCAGCTAATACACGTTCCTAATAACACGTCGACATATGTTTCGGCCTTTGTGACACATACGGAATTCTCTCTGGTACCGTTGGTCAAGATGTGGATAATGGCCGTCTTCAGGACAGACGCAGATTTGAAAATTTTCCGTATTAAATACTTTCCCAATGGTAGAATATCTGGATAAGAATATATAAAAGAAATGCATAAAAAGATTGTATAAATTGTGACATATTATTGGCCGATATTTAAAAGAGGGTGTGGACTGCTGGTCATGAAACTGCAGTAACTTGGACTGACCTGAGAGTAACTCTATTTCTTTGGGTCATATCTGGTAGAAAATATCGGCAGATTCAGATGGGTTCCTACAGGGTGGCCATCCATTCAATTTCAAATATTGTGTCTGTAAAACATACAGACAATAATTCGTTAGATACCTATTTCGGCTCTTCATTATTTATTCAATAATTTGTTAGCGCATAGGTGCCAGTGATTTTTAAAGGTTACCTTTCGTTTTTTCTTTTTTCTTTCTTGATGGACTGATGAGCTACAACAACTTCACTAAGCTCGAGTCGCAATGGTGATGGTGTTCTTGCACTTGTTATTACACTGAGGCTGTGAAGAATAACAGAGACATTTACAGCTTACTCATATATGAAAGATATTTTAAGTCATGTTATTTTAACAATAAATAACGGTAGCTATATCAGTGCATCGTGCACATATATATTCTAAGCTAATGGCAACTGCTAGCCAAACGGCTAAAGTCCTTTACACTGTGCAGCTAGTATTAGTGGTCATTGCAATTCCCACTTATTATTACACTGAGGCTGTGAAAAATAACAGAGACATTTACAGCTTGCTCATATGTATAAGATATTTTGAGTCATATTTAGAGAAACAGTAAATAACGATAACTTATATCAGTGCATAATGCACATGTGTGTTCCAGGTAAATGGCAACTGCTGGCCTAACGGCTGAAATCATTCACGTTGTGCTGCTAGTCTTAGTGGTCGTAACGGTTCCCATGTAACATGGGGACCGGCAGCTGAAACAAAGTAACATATTCCGAACGCGGGAAGACCCTTTGGCCTCTAGCACCCGTGTTGAAAAGCGCAGCGCGAGGTGAGTTGTTAAACCTACGGCGCCATAGATATATTGTCTAAGCTCACCTTCAGTCCAAGTCTGAATCCGTACGATCCGATTCGAGGTGTCGTTGCTACGCCTAGTGACCGCACATATCGGCTAAGTACGTGTTTTCAAAAGAACGTAAACAGCACGTGAGGAGTATCACGTGCGTATACGTACCGTGAATTGGTGTCTCTCAATTTCTACAATTAGTTACTTTTCACAGCATCTAATGTTATGCATTAGAAGGAAAGTGGCACAAACGGCCTACGATCACTGTAAGATTTTCGTAGTAACAGGGCAATTACGGCCGACTCTCGTGTCGGTCCGGCAAAGTGCACCTGTATAATGCATGCTGGGGTTTGTAGTGTACATAGTCAGTGTAGTGATAGAGACAGATTAGAAGTGGGACATCATCACGTCGACCAGCTGTGTTCTATATTGCAGAAGAGTAAATGTAATTTACAGTTGGGCTAAACCACTTATGTTGTTCATATTTGATACACATCAAGTAGCAGAAACACATGTTACAGCCGTATGTTGTATATAATCCTATAAAGTTAGCATGTTGGTGATACGTATATACAATAAACCTGTGTCTTTTAGGCCCCATCTTTTAGAACGTAGGTACTATAGACAATATACAATGTTCTTACACTCACTTCAACCATCAAATTGTATGTACATGATAAATTATCACAGTTGTTCGACGTGAAGCTTACTTATGAGCATAACTTGCAGAAACAAAAACTCTGCTTTCCACGAACAACAATGACAAAGACAACTTATCAAGGAAAGAAAGAGTAGCCCTTGCAAAACTCAAAGCTAACAATTCCTTCATAATCAAACCTGCAGACAAAGGAGGGGGTATAGTGCTCTGGGATAAGCAAGATTATGATATAGAGGTTGCTAGGCACCTCAATGATCCCCTAGCATATCGACAACTACCCCTGGACCCTACGAATAGACTGAAGGATGAGATACAAAGCTTGATGAAATATGCCCTGGATGAGGGCTGGATTGACGAAGATGAGCAGTCATTCCTGATCAATCCTAATCCCACCACTCCGGCTTTTTATATTCTGCCCAAAGTGCACAAAAATCCACTTAAACCACCAGGCCGTCCGATTGTAGTAGCTATCAACTCTATTCTAGAACCCCTTTCGATGTATGCAGATTGGTTTTTACGACCATTCGTGAACAAGATGCAATCATACATAAAAGATACCACTAGCATGATAAACATCATTGCAGACATTCAAACTACTCGAGATGACATCCTGGTCACTCTTGATGTGGTTGCTCTTTACACGAGCATACCCCAACAAGACTGTCTCACAGTAATGCAAAAATATCTGAATTTGCGAACCACTACTTTGACAAAAGTACCTACAGCTTTCATATTAGAATGCATACGTTTGGCATTGAGAGAAAACTTCTTTCTTTATGAAACAACTTTCTATAATCAGTTACAAGGGACTAGTATGGGTGCCACGTTTGCGCCCGACCTTGCCAATCTATATATGGATGATTTTGAAACGAAATTCATCTACAACTGCAGTAACCCGTTTAAATTGAACATCATCGCATGGTATAGATACATCGATGATGTATTTATGCTATGGCGAGGTTCTGCATCATCTCTAATTGACTTTCATTCCTGGCTAAATCTTCAAAATCAATGTATCCAGTTTACGGTTGAATACAACACGTTGAAAGTCCCTTTTCTAGATCTTGAGATTATTAAGACAGACGAAGGGAAACTGGAAACGGTCCTCTATAAAAAACCGACGGATAGAAATACACTTTTGGAATATTCTAGTTTTCATCCGAAAAGTCTAAAAGAGGGCCTCCCATTTGGGCAATTCCTGCGCATCCGCAGGAACTGTTCCCAAATATCAGATTACAAAACACATGGACAAGCCCTTAAAACCAGACTGAGAGACCGTGGCTACCCAAAACAAACTATTCAAAGAGCCTACAAGAGAGCACAACACATGAATAGGGAAAACTGCCTAAATCCAGCACAGAAAACCACACTAAATAAAATCACTTGTGTGAGCACTTATAGCCCTATAAGTACACATCTGAGGAAAACCATCCTGAAACACTGGGATATGCTCAAAACAGAAGATTTCAACCCAGCAAAACCCCGATTTGCCTTTAAAAGACAAAAAAATCTTAAAGATAGCCTGGTACACACTTACCCAGGCCCAGTAATTCCACAACCAACTCAGAATACACTATGGGGCCTTGGCCCGGTTATTGGACATCATAAGTGTGGGAAATGTTCAGTTTGCCCACAAACCAAAAATATGAAGAATTTCACCCTAGGGACTCGAGTTATCCCATTACGAGAATTCACTAACTGCGCCACCACCTGGGCAGTATATGTCATTCTCTGCCCCTGTAATCTAGCATATATTGGAAAAACAAAAAGGCAAGTCAGACAACGCATCTGCGAACATAAGTCATGTATAAGAAATCAAATAGAAAATAAACCGATGGTGTCACACTATGTTCAAAAACAGCATAAACCAACAGAGATGCTTTGGTGCGTCTTACAAACCGTGAAACAAGCGATAAGAGGTGGGGACCGCAATTTGACTCTTATCAAGTGTGAACAACGCTGGATTTACGAAACTAACTCTGTAAAGAATGGCTTAAACATAGCGGTTGAATGGAATAAATTTCTGTAAATGATTGAACACATGTCTCACTGATTGGACCAAATCTTGTATAAAGTATCACCATGCTGAGAGTTGTTTGATAAACAAGAAGTTATGCTCATAAGTAAGCTTCACGTCGAACAACTGTGATAATTTATCATGTACATACAATTTGATGGTTGAAGTGAGTGTAAGAACATTGTATATTGTCTATAGTACCTACGTTCTAAAAGATGGGGCCTAAAAGACACAGGTTTATTGTATATACGTATCACCAACATGCTAACTTTATAGGATTATATACAACATACGGCTGTAACATGTGTTTCTGCTACTTGATGTGTATCAAATATGAACAACATAAGTGGTTTAGCCCAACTGTAAATTACATTTACTCTTCTGCAATATAGAACACAGCTGGTCGACGTGATGATGTCCCACTTCTAATCTGTCTCTATCACTACACTGACTATGTACACTACAAACCCCAGCATGCATTATACAGGTGCACTTTGCCGGACCGACACGAGAGTCGGCCGTAATTGCCCTGTTACTACGAAAATCTTACAGTGATCGTAGGCCGTTTGTGCCACTTTCCTTCTAATGCATAACATTAGATGCTGTGAAAAGTAACTAATTGTAGAAATTGAGAGACACCAATTCACGGTACGTATACGCACGTGATACTCCTCACGTGCTGTTTACGTTCTTTTGAAAACACGTACTTAGCCGATATGTGCGGTCACTAGGCGTAGCAACGACACCTCGAATCGGATCGTACGGATTCAGACTTGGACTGAAGGTGAGCTTAGACAATATATCTATGGCGCCGTAGGTTTAACAACTCACCTCGCGCTGCGCTTTTCAACACGGGTGCTAGAGGCCAAAGGGTCTTCCCGCGTTCGGAATATGTTACTTTGTTTCAGCTGCCGGTCCCCATGTTACATGGGAACCGTTACGACCACTAAGACTAGCAGCACAACGTGAATGATTTCAGCCGTTAGGCCAGCAGTTGCCATTTACCTGGAACACACATGTGCATTATGCACTGATATAAGTTATCGTTATTTACTGTTTCTCTAAATATGACTCAAAATATCTTATACATATGAGCAAGCTGTAAATGTCTCTGTTATTTTTCACAGCCTCAGTGTAATAATAAGTGGGAATTGCAATGACCACTAATACTAGCTGCACAGTGTAAAGGACTTTAGCCGTTTGGCTAGCAGTTGCCATTAGCTTAGAATATATATGTGCACGATGCACTGATATAGCTACCGTTATTTATTGTTAAAATAACATGACTTAAAATATCTTTCATATATGAGTAAGCTGTAAATGTCTCTGTTATTCTTCACAGCCTCAGTGTAATAACAAGTGCAAGAACACCATCACCATTGCGACTCGAGCTTAGTGAAGTTGTTGTAGCTCATCAGTCCATCAAGAAAGAAAAAAGAAAAAACGAAAGGTAACCTTTAAAAATCACTGGCACCTATGCGCTAACAAATTATTGAATAAATAATGAAGAGCCGAAATAGGTATCTAACGAATTATTGTCTGTATGTTTTACAGACACAATATTTGAAATTGAATGGATGGCCACCCTGTAGGAACCCATCTGAATCTGCCGATATTTTCTACCAGATATGACCCAAAGAAATAGAGTTACTCTCAGGTCAGTCCAAGTTACTGCAGTTTCATGACCAGCAGTCCACACCCTCTTTTAAATATCGGCCAATAATATGTCACAATTTATACAATCTTTTTATGCATTTCTTTTATATATTCTTATCCAGATATTCTACCATTGGGAAAGTATTTAATACGGAAAATTTTCAAATCTGCGTCTGTCCTGAAGACGGCCATTATCCACATCTTGACCAACGGTACCAGAGAGAATTCCGTATGTGTCACAAAGGCCGAAACATATGTCGACGTGTTATTAGGAACGTGTATTAGCTGATTCCTATCTCTCACTTAGAATAAACCATGATAGGATAGCTGGCGTGTACTAAATCACCCGCTGCTACCCTGTATCCACATAAGTTACCTTACACAGAGTGATTAACCCATTAAGAACATAACATTACATCATTCACTCTGGTTAAACACCCTTGAGGTATTCATTAGAAGGTGGGAGACCACAATATATGTTGACTCTTCCCTGAAAGTACACATGCACATACCCACAGTAAGATATACTGTTTTTTCCCATTACCTTTCACTATGGTCACTGACGTTTTGAAAGGTCTGGTGCTTTGTCACCATCTAGATTGTAAGTGATTAGCACAGTTTGTTTTTATATCTTCCTAGGCGTTGTTTTGTATATTAATGTTTTTTATACTAATTTTTTGAATAATAAATTGAATATTGAATAATAACCGTTTGTATGAGGGTTGGTGTGTGTAACCTGAAAATTATATAAGGCTACCTTGGACATAACCTTTGGTGATTCAGGGTCTTGAGGTAGGGGTAGGCGACCTATCACTTCTTGTTTTATACATATTAGTCTCCCACCGATAGTGCCGCCCCCTCGATAACAAAAAATTGGGAGTACCCAATCATATAATCTTGATTTTGGACAACCCTTTGGTTGTTGGGTTCAGTTAATTTACGCAAACCAATTCAGGTTGCTAATAACTATTTAGGTCTAGTGAGTACAGACCCATGCACAGTTTCCATCTCTACCAATCAAAATGGATAACATGAATTTAGTGTCTTTTTCAGATGAGGTATACCTCAAATTAATGGGCATGCCCTCACTGTTGGGCAACAATGTGGCAGCACCAACGGAAATCCCTCAGTCTAATGAGGCAGACATCCTCCTCCAGAAGAAGAAAAAACTAGTAAGGACAGAAAGTCACGGCCAATTGATGCTAGCCTACCTGAAAGCTGGAATTATACCAGAGGGTTTGCAAATTAAAAACATCCCGAGAGTTTTTACCTACAACACTAAGTTTAAAGGAAAATTTAGTGGAGTCAGCAACAAATGTTCACGAGATTTCCTGATTCTCATTATCGAGACTTCCGCTGAGGAAGTAAAACTTCAACAAGATGAGATTGAGAAATTAGAACAAAAAATCAAACAGGACAACATTATGAAAAATCTGAAAGATGTGCTAGCCAAAATAGATGAAGAAATAGTAATTTTCAACAAAACCATTATTGAGAAAAAACTTTGGAAACTAAAGAAAGATGTAGAACAGTACAAAGAAACACGAACCTACCCTTACTTAGTCGAATCATATTACGATGACCTTAACAAACAAGCCCAGTATAGACAAGCCACTTTCAAAAAGAGACCATATGTGAATTTCTCCAACTCCTCGAACAGTTCAATAAGCAGTGATTCTACCGCTGGCACCTCTACGGGTGGTAATATTTCGAATAGGCCTCAACAACAGCCCCAACAACAATTTTTTCAAGGACGGGGCAACCGAGGCCGCAACAAATACCAGGGGCCTCCTCGAATGCAAACGAGAAACTGGCAAGGCCCCCCTCTCAATTGGTAGCACCGATTTACAATTTGAGCAAATACCAATTATCCCTGGAAGAAGAAAGCTTATTATTGAAAGGTCTATCCTATGTCCCCACCACAAGGGCTCGCAGCTTTGAAACAGAAATTGAACTTCATAAGTTCTTTCGGTCTATTAGATTAAAATATTTTTTTAGAAACTCGGCTGCCAAAGATAAAGACTCGAGTACCACGGGCCTTAAACCATCTTCAAAATTTGTACCATTGAATGCAATGGTTAGTCCATCCATTATAGCCTTTGAGAACCGGATTATTGCAGAAACAAAAACTCTGCTTTCCACGAACAACAATGACAAAGACAACTTATCAAGGAAAGAAAGAGTAGCCCTTGCAAAACTCAAAGCTAACAATTCCTTCATAATCAAACCTGCAGACAAAGGAGGGGGTATAGTGCTCTGGGATAAGCAAGATTATGATATAGAGGTTGCTAGGCACCTCAATGATCCCCTAGCATATCGACAACTACCCCTGGACCCTACGAATAGACTGAAGGATGAGATACAAAGCTTGATGAAATATGCCCTGGATGAGGGCTGGATTGACGAAGATGAGCAGTCATTCCTGATCAATCCTAATCCCACCACTCCGGCTTTTTATATTCTGCCCAAAGTGCACAAAAATCCACTTAAACCACCAGGCCGTCCGATTGTAGCAGCTATCAACTCTATTCTAGAACCCCTTTCGATGTATGCAGATTGGTTTTTACGACCATTCGTGAACAAGATGCAATCATACATAAAAGATACCACTAGCATGATAAACATCATTGCAGACATTCAAACTACTCGAGATGACATCCTGGTCACTCTTGATGTGGTTGCTCTTTACACGAGCATACCCCAACAAGACTGTCTCACAGTAATGCAAAAATATCTGAATTTGCGAACCACTACTTTGACAAAAGTACCTACAGCTTTCATATTAGAATGCATACGTTTGGCATTGAGAGAAAACTTCTTTCTTTATGAAACAACTTTCTATAATCAGTTACAAGGGACTAGTATGGGTGCCACGTTTGCGCCCGACCTTGCCAATCTATATATGGATGATTTTGAAACGAAATTCATCTACAACTGCAGTAACCCGTTTAAATTGAACATCATCGCATGGTATAGATACATCGATGATGTATTTATGCTATGGCGAGGTTCTGCATCATCTCTAATTGACTTTCATTCCTGGCTAAATCTTCAAAATCAATGTATCCAGTTTACGGTTGAATACAACACGTTGAAAGTCCCTTTTCTAGATCTTGAGATTATTAAGACAGACGAAGGGAAACTGGAAACGGTCCTCTATAAAAAACCGACGGATAGAAATACACTTTTGGAATATTCTAGTTTTCATCCGAAAAGTCTAAAAGAGGGCCTCCCATTTGGGCAATTCCTGCGCATCCGCAGGAACTGTTCCCAAATATCAGATTACAAAACACATGGACAAGCCCTTAAAACCAGACTGAGAGACCGTGGCTACCCAAAACAAACTATTCAAAGAGCCTACAAGAGAGCACAACACATGAATAGGGAAAACTGCCTAAATCCAGCACAGAAAACCACACTAAATAAAATCACTTGTGTGAGCACTTATAGCCCTATAAGTACACATCTGAGGAAAACCATCCTGAAACACTGGGATATGCTCAAAACAGAAGATTTCAACCCAGCAAAACCCCGATTTGCCTTTAAAAGACAAAAAAATCTTAAAGATAGCCTGGTACACACTTACCCAGGCCCAGTAATTCCACAACCAACTCAGAATACACTATGGGGCCTTGGCCCGGTTATTGGACATCATAAGTGTGGGAAATGTTCAGTTTGCCCACAAACCAAAAATATGAAGAATTTCACCCTAGGGACTCGAGTTATCCCATTACGAGAATTCACTAACTGCGCCACCACCTGGGCAGTATATGTCATTCTCTGCCCCTGTAATCTAGCATATATTGGAAAAACAAAAAGGCAAGTCAGACAACGCATCTGCGAACATAAGTCATGTATAAGAAATCAAATAGAAAATAAACCGATGGTGTCACACTATGTTCAAAAACAGCATAAACCAACAGAGATGCTTTGGTGCGTCTTACAAACCGTGAAACAAGCGATAAGAGGTGGGGACCGCAATTTAACTCTTATCAAGTGTGAACAACGCTGGATTTACGAAACTAACTCTGTAAAGAATGGCTTAAATATAGCGGTTGAATGGAACAAATTTCTGTAAACGATTGAACACATGTCTCCACTGATTGGACCAAATCTTGTATAAAGTATCACCATGCTGAGAGTTGTTTGATTAAACAAGAAGTTATGCTCATAAGTAAGCTTCACGTCGA